>NC_044322.1:116029787-117301453 GCF_007399415.2 Gopherus evgoodei | reverse complement strand
CACCATCAACTTCAAATGTAATCTGCTTAAAAAAAGAATTAAAAGTTGTTTTAGATACTACACAGGAGCCCTTCTAAGAACCATGAGGTTTTACCATCATTTCTTAATATTTTCTACAAATATTTTTTTCTCTCCTTTGTTGCTGTGGGAAAGACCTCCCCAAATTGGGAAACTGTGACACAGAACACTGCATACGCAATGCTGCTCAGTGAACAACCTATTATTTTTAAGTTGATGATGCCTCTCTAACAAGGGGCAAACAAAATCAGGCCTGAGAAATCAACTGTCATGCAGCAAGTAGGAATTTTTCCTTGCGAAGTTGCATTGGCTTCTGCAGAATCGAAGAGTTCATTGTTAACTTGCAACGTTAAAAGCAATTAACTCTCTGGACTATGACCGGGGAGGCTGGCTGGATCCCCTGACGCTCGCTCGATGCATGGGACTCTCCAGACCTTGTACTCCCCGGCGCGTACTCCAGGAGGTGGAGGCCGCTTTGCCGCCCGCTGCTCGGGCCTACCTCGACCGGATCCTGCGGGAAGGCATGCCCTGCCCACCCCCTTCCCCAAGCCCTCTGGACCTTTTCATTGGCCCCTGCCCCGTAGGCCCGACCAGCCCCCCCACCCCTTCTCTGCAAGCCGGCTGCACGACCTGCAGCCGGTCCGTTTCCAAACCGCGCCAAGGAAACAACTCTACATGCTCGTGCTCCACACCCTTCACTTCCTCACTCTCGTGTCCCGCCCCGATATGAAGTGGCGGGACCTCCTGCCACCTCTGGAGGGTGAGGAGCCCTGGTGGGTCAGCTTCTACTCCACCCTGGTCCCAAGGCCCACTGGGGATATCAGTTGGTGGCTCCTTCATGGGGCCGTGAGCACGGGCGTGTACTTGGCGCGGTTTACCCCTGTCCCGGACACCTGCCCCTTCTGCGGCGTGAGGGAGACCCTGGCGCACGTTTACTTAGAGTGCGCCAGGTTGCAGTCCCTACACTGGCTCCTCATTAACATCCTCTTATGTTTCTGGCTGCACTTTTCCCCTCACCTCCTTCTCTACGCACTCCCTATCCGTGGCCCCACGAAGTCCCGGGACCTCCTGGTCAACCTCCTCCTCGCCCTGGCTAAAAAGGCCATCTACATGACCAGGGAGAGGAGGTTGGCCGATGGAGACCCCGGTGACTGTGGGGCTTGTTTCCGATCCATGGTCCGTTCACGCATCCGGGCGGAGTTCCTCTGGGTGGCGTCCACTGGCTCCCTTGACGCCTTCGAGGAGCAGTGGGTGCTGTCCGGGGTTCTCTGCTCGGTGTCCCCGTCAGGTTCCCTTCTTATGACCCTTTGACCTCACTCCTGTCCCTGTTCTTTTATTAGTTGTCCCCCGAACTCAGTGGGTTCTGTGGTCCTGTGGGTCCTCCCCTTAGGCTGGGGGGGGATCCTTTAGCAGTGGGCGGGCTTTGCCTGCCCACTTCCCAGACACCCAATAGATACAGGGGTCATGGTAGATAGTAGGCTGAATGTGATCTCCCAGTGAGATGTTGTGGCCAAAGGGCTATTGTGATCCATGGATGTATAAACAGAGGAATCTTGAGTAGGAGTCGAAAGGTTATTTTATCTCTGTATTTGGTGCTGGTGCAACTGCTGCTGGAATACTATGTCCAGTTCTGGTGTCCACAGTTCAGGAAGGATTTTGGCAAATTGGAGAGGGTTCAGCCACAAGAATGATTGTGAAGTAGGTATTAACTGATACCTTGATGTCCTAAGTCTCTTCCCTCCCTATTCCTCCCTTCCCTCCCACTGAAAGTGGCAAGCCTGAGGTGTTTTTGTTTTTAACTGCATTAATAGCTCCTATTGCCTTTGCAGGAATTTGAGGGTGCTTAGCACTTCTAAAAATCAGATCACTTTTATCTTGGTGTCTAAAGGTGGATTGGAAATTATTAGCTAATATCTTTTAACTCCTTGTACCAATGCACAACATGGAGCTGTTGGATCTAATTGTGTGCTCAGCTCCTTCAGCGTGACAGCAGAGGGGTGACAGAGGGGACATATCTCCTCTCGGGTCTGGAAAAGAACGCTGTCAGTTTAAAGAATCTTGTTGTAACAGCCATGTGTTTGACTGACATCTCGGGTGTGCCAAAGCTGCCAAATCACAGTTGGTGCAACTTGAGATGGTTTTGCATTTTGATTTGAACATTAAAAGTTGAATTTTTAGAGTATGTTTCACTTTCTCCTTTTCAATATTTGGGGGAGTACAAACGTCTAGAACACCAGTGGTTTAAAAGTTTGTTTAAATCCAGACTAAAATCATGAGTTCAAAAGAGTTTTGTCTTAACTTTTCTTAATCCTTAAATTATTGGCTCCAACTAACTGACAGTGTTGCTTTTTAAAAAAAAAAAAATGTTTCCCAGGCACCTTAGCCAGTTAAGAAGTGTTAGTAGAGTACCTTACTCTGACCTGAAGATCTGCAAAATACATAAGCTTTTAAAAAGCTGTTCAGGGCCAGAAAAAAAAGTATCCCAAAGCATATTTTTTCTGCATTCTTGGAACATAAGAATTGACTGAAAGTTTAACAAATTTTTACGCTGCTCCCCAAGAAATTTGGGGCTGTGGTATACCATGTTTGCTGGATTCCCAACCCCTCCCATTTCACCCAAGTTACAAATGTTTTGGGGGCTCCCTTAAACTCAGGGCCTCCGTACAATTGTCCTCCTCTTTCCTTCTCTCTTGTCAGCTCTGCATCAGCCCATCAAGGCATCAGTAGGGAATATTTGTGGCTGAATGCTCTGAAAATAGGGATCTATATGCATAATGGAAGTGCTGACAGACCCGTAACTGTAGCATCACTGATCTATACTGCTGTAATATTGTAAAGTACCCTTCTAGAGAGTTGATGCAGTGGTGTCCCTGAATTAAAAAAAAAAAAAAAAATAGGTGGGGTGTATCTACAGAGTGGAAGCCTTAATTGCATTTTTTTAGTGCTTCTCCAGAAAATGGATAGTGCTGTGTATCATTAGTTTCTTCGCAGAGGGCTGATGTATTGAAAATGGGTTGTAGAGTGAGCACTGCACACAGACAAGCTCATTGTTTTGCAACTTTTCTTTTTCTTAACTGGGTTCACGTCATATTTTTGAAAGGGCACTTAGAAAGACACTAAACTGTGCACTTAATTTCTTTTTCCTGCCTTCATTATGTCCTTTATCAAGAAGTAGAAGATGTTCTAGGAATGAACACACATCTTCATAATTTAGAAGTGAGGAAGTCTGTACTTGCAAATAGAATACCTGTCAGTGAAATGGAAGGTCCCCTGATCCAAGTGTCCTATAAAGGTGACCCATTTTGTGTGTATTTGCCAAGGAGTGAATTTGCTTTTCTTTAGCCAGTATCATCTCTTCACTACTTAGTTGTCATACCTATATTAAGACTTGGTATTTAAATATAGATGGTTTAATTTTTGTAGAACTTCTCAGGAATCTGGCTGAGATGAGCTCTTGGTTTAAAAACAGACATGTTGTCTACCTCCACTCTTATGTCCACAGCGATAAGCTTTTTGAATCTTTTTCTCCTTGAGAAATTGTGCTTGTACAGAGGCTATACTTATTTACTTTTTAGAACAGAGCTATAGGAATACCTAAACACAACATGACCAAAATAGATTGGTTGAGAATAAATATCTGACATCAAATGTGTTTATCTCATCAAAGATAAGTTTATCTGCTTGCCTGGTACCCTTCCCCCAAAAAACAAACAAACAAAAAAAAACCAAAACAAAAACCCTGACTTTTGATTGTCAGCTCTGTTAGTGCATACTTTCCTTTAGCCCAAAGTCAAACTGCGCAGCTTCCTGCAGCTCCTGTTGGCCGGGAACATTGAACTGAGGCCACTGGGAGCTGTGTGTGGCCATGCCAATGTAAATAAACTGTCTGGTGACCCGCCAGTGGATTACCCTGATGGGCTGCAGGTTGCCCACCACTGGTCTAAAGCCAGTGCTGAATCTAACTGCCCAGATGCAACTGTATTTCTCTCTTCTTCCCCGCAGTAATTGACTAAACCATTTTTTAGGTAGAGTGGTTTAAAAAAGATCTTGGATAATTTATCTTGCCCCTTACTTACCATGGATTAATAGCTTATTGAGACTTCTAAAATTTGGTATACCTGTGCAGTTCAGGTCAGTTTCACTTAAGGATAATTCCAAGGGAATTTTATTGTGTGAGATATTGGTGGCTTTAAAAAAACAAAAACCAAAACAGTTTAAGAATTCATTAAATTAATCATGTATGTTAAACCAAAATTGCAAATATTTCTGGTTTTTTTTTTTGTTTTTTTTTTAAGTTGCTGCTATGTGCGTAACTTACTAGTTGTACCTAGATATTATGGAGGATTCAGTTACTGATCCTGTATCGCAAGATGTAGACACAAAGGAGTGTGTCAGGAGCTGTAGGGAAGCCTATACTGTAAAAGTCCTTTATTTAAGCAGTGGTATTTAAAAAAAAGTGTGTCATATTTAATATATCATATGCACACAAATTCAGAGAAATGTTTGTGCATTTGCACGAATGCAGTGAGTAGGTTCTTTAAATTTCGCCAAGCAGAGCTGGCATGTTCTTGTTTAAATTGCCACCTTCCCATGTGTTTCTGGTGTAGTCTTGTGGGGGAGGAAAGAATGGTGGTCTATTAATAGCTACTGTACAACTTCCCCCCCTTCATCTATTACAGATCCCTTGAATGCTTTGAATAACAAATTAATGAAAACCTTATATAATACAAGTGCTGGAAAAGGCACATATCCTTTCTCCTACCCCCCAAAAAGAGTAAAAATCTTCTTAATCTTTAGAGATTGCCGAGACTGCATTCTACGGGTTAAGCTCTAGCATGATGACAAGTGAATATGGAGAAAAATATTTCCAGTCATTTAAAATAAATTGGGGTTGCTAAATTGCTCAAATGTTAAAAAGGGGGGTGGGAAAGTATGTCATGATCTTTTTGAGTATATTATATGGTAGGGAATAAAACCTTTAATATTGACCTACTTGGATTTGTATTTAGGTTCAAAGAGCTCTTGTGAATGAGATAATTGTTTTGTGTCACTGGCTTGATGGTTTTCAATCTAGTGGCTTAAGGCAGAAAGTCAGTAAATCAGTGTGTCTGTGAACAAAGCTACCTTTGCTTAGATTTCCTGTGAGATAATGGAAAAATGCCCCGTTTTCATAATAGAAACAATAGTATGTTAGTTATTGACAAAACTTCTTTTTGGTTAAAGTTATCAAGTTGTGGAGGTAGAATGTAGTGGCAGCTCTTGTGCAAGCTGGAGTAGCGTACTGACTCTTCCTAGACCACAGGAATTTCAGTTACAGATCAAGGTGCCTGTTCCTCCCTGCTCCAAGGAAGGTATTCTGGCTGTTGTCTTAGGGCTTGGCTACACTTGTGAGTTAGAGCACATTAAAGGAGCCTCGGGTGCACTAGCTCACTACCTGTCCACACTGACAAGGCACGTAGAGTGCTCTGACTCCATTGCTAGAACGCTGCTGGTTCTCCATCTCAGCGAGTAAAATAAAGTTTGATGTGCTCCCGCTGGAGCGCCCCAGCGTTAGTGTGAATGAGGTGTTGCATTACTGTGCTCTGATCAGCCTCTGGAAATGCCCCATAATCCCCTTAAGTCAAGTAGCCACTCGTCATCATTTTGGATATGCCCTTTGAAAGCTCTGTTTGATAGCCGGCATGCTTATCTGCTCCGAGACAAAGCAGCCATTACTGTGGAATGCCGTGTGTGTGAGAGAGAGGTGCAGGAGAGGGGTTGGGGGGAGGGGGAGGTCTGCTGCTGCCTGAACTTACAAGACAGCAAGCTGACATGCTCTCAGCCCCCCCAAAACCTTTCCTCCAACATACACACAACACACTCCCTGTCACACTCCACCCTCCTACCCATTTGAAAAGCATGTTGCAGCCACTTGTATGCTAGGATAGCTACCACAATGCGTTGCTTTCTCTGGCCTTTGCAAGAACTGCTGATGTAGCCACACCAGTGTGCTGTCAGCTGTCAGTGTGGACAGACTACAGTGCTTTCCCTACTGTGCTCTAGGAAGGCTGGTTTAACTCAAAGCGCTCTATCTGCAAGTGCAGCCATGCCCTTAGAGTGCCTCTTCTGCTGTTGTGTTCCTCAAAATACTTATTTTATAGCTATAAGGGGTAACGTACGCAGGGAGTAGCATTTTATGGTTCCCATCTGTGGCTTTTTAAACTTTTTTGAATTGCAGAAGGGAGGAGGGAAGGAAGCAGAAGGTTGCAAATGCTCTAAGCAGTGTTTGTTACTTTGTTTTGGTAGGATAAGGTGTATTCATTTGGACACATTGTATAGAATTGTGTTAGAAGCACCTGTGTGGGAAGCTCCTTGACTTGTTGGAGAATGCAGTCATACGCTAGCACAATTAAGTGGGTTATAGTGGGTAAGAGAAGACAAATTAAATGAAAAGTTGTAATTGCACAGATACTTAAAGTGCAGTTCTAGTCAGAAAACTGACTTTAAAAATGGCACCACCTCTCTCACAATGGAGTTGGAGGGGACAGATCTACTGAGTCTTGTCTATTAGCCTTAGTGACTAAAATGATATTTTACTACTCTTTTTTTTTTTTTTTTTTCCCTCCTGGTAAGTCTGCAGAGTCAACACAGCTGAGAGAGTATGAGCTGGATTCTATTCCTCTTTGTTTGTCATTATCAAAAGTGTTCACTAAATTCAAATGTATTACACCTGTGCAAACCTTTTGAAGCCATTGGGTTGTAGAGATGTTAATGATGAAGGCATGATTTGGCTCACAGAGCCTTTATAACTTGTGATTATGCACAAGAAGTGATTTTAAAAAAAAATAACCCTCAGAAAAAACAATAATAAAACTCAGATTGAGCTGGCTGGGCTGGCAATTAGGAGAAAAACAAGTATCTTTTTACCTGTAAACTGAGCACATTTGATCTGGAATCAAAGATGCAAGAATCATGAAGCCCTCTAGAAAGCCATTTTCCTCATGGGACCACACTGAAACTTGCCATTTAATCAAGGTTAGATGAAGAAATGACTTTAAATTTCCTTGGAAGAACTTTGTATTCAGGTTCCATTAACTGCATTCCAGTTACCAAATGTATTATCAGCAGAGAGTCCTGTGGCACCTTATAGACTAACAGACGTTTTGGAGCATGAGCTTTCGTGGGTGAATACCCACTTCGTCAGATGACTTAACTCAAATGTATTATGTTAACAGCTAATAGTGGAAATTACTAGACTGGTTTTGGTAAATATTTTACATAGTCAAAGCTTTTTATAGCTTGCCAGCCAAAGAAGATGTTTGTTTGTTTGTTTGTTTGTTTGTTTGTTTGTTTGTTTGTTTGTTTCCTTCTTCTACAGGCTAAGCACTGTGTAACTAGCAACAGTACAAACTTCTTCCCTTAGAGCCTTGTTTATAATCTGACCATGAGACCCCGTTCTTTCTGTGTAAGTAGAGATGATTCTGTGTGAATACTGTCCAGTCATGGGTTTCTTTAGAAGCATGCTTGATATATGTACTTCAGTATGTTGAATTACTTAAGTTTCTTTTATGAATGACTCTGGGCTGCTATGAAGGATGTTGAAGACAGCACACTAAATTTACTAGTGACTTGCATCTGAATCAGAACAGAGCGCCCTATCATTTGAACCAGTGGTTCTCAGCCTGGGGTCTGTTGCCCATGTGTTAGGGGTTTGCGAAAGACTTAGACTGAAAACTGACTGAACAGAATTCAGCTTTCTTCAGAGACAATAGATTTCCAGAGGGATCCGCACCTCCATTTGAAATATTTTTGGGGTCTACAGATGAAAATAAGCTGAGAACCACTGAATTAAACCACCTCATTTCAGTAGGAATTTTGCATTATGTCAACAAGGGTCCTGTGGGGAGAGTATGAAATGAACTATTCTTCTGCAAATATCTGGTTTCATGATCTGAATGTTTTTGAATGAAGTTGCTTCTCTTGCTTTGTTGAGTGGTGGGAATTATATCTTTAACAGATTTATGCAGACTGTGTGACATATATAATTTATACATGTAAATATAATTTGACGCAAAAATAAATCGAACAGCATAATAGTGCAATAGAACGAATCCTTCGTATTACAGCGTGTGAGTGTGTGTTCATTTTATTAATGTATTTTTTCCCTCCCCCTGGAAATTTATGGGGCAGATCCTCGGCTGGTGTTACTTTTAGTAGTTCTGTTGAAGTTAAAGGAATTATTCTGAATTACATCAGATGAAGCTCTGGCTCCTGTGTGAACTATGGAGAAGGAGTTAGCACATTTTCATTGAAGGTTGGGCTTTCACTTAAAACTTCATATAAAATATACATTTCTCATATCACCATTTAACATCTAATGTCTCCCAGGTCTTTGCCTCTCTCCAATATTTCTGTTTTTTACTTTCTTTCATCTTCTCTCTAAGGAAAATGTCATATCTAAGTGTGCCTATCTTCAGATGTCCCTCCACACACCTTTTTCTCTCTCTCATCTGTGCACTATTTGCTACATTTTTCTTCTCTCCCCTGGATTAAAAATCTCCTCGTTCCCTCTTTCTCTCAATCTTACTACTACTCCTTACAGTACCTTCAAAGAGCTTAGCTATGTCTGTGCAGTTTTTGTACCAATTTAACTGTGTGTGTTTGAAAACAGATATGGTTACATTGGTGCAACCCCAAGTATAGATGCAATTCTACCAATATAAAGGTTCTTATTTCTCTACATTAATTTCTCTCCCTTTCTTGTTCTTAGATCCTCTTCAGATCCTTCCCAGGGTCCATTTTTTGGGGTTAGAGGGGGTGGTAACAGTTGTTAGCCTGCATTACCTTTTCTGTGCAGGGGGAGGGGTTGTCCTTTCTTCTGCCCCCTTTCCTCACTGGAGTGAGAGGGGATATAGCAGATGGATATTCTTCTCCTTCTAGCAAAAACCCAGGATTATTTTTCTTTTGGGGAGTGAAAGAATCCTCTCCATCTCTTGAAGCTGCGGTGATTTAAGAACATACGAATGGCCATACAGGGTCAGGCCAATGGTCCATCTAGCCCAGTATCCTGTCTTCTGACAATGACCAGTGCCAAAATGCTTCAGAGGGAATGAACAGAATTGGGTGACTTATCAAGTGATCTGTCCCCTGTCATTCAGTACCAGCTTCTGGCAGTCAGAGGCTTAGGGACACCCAGAGCATGGGGTGGCATCCCTGACCATCTTGACTAGTAGCCATCGATGGACCTATCCTCCATGAACTTATCTGAATCTTTTTTGATCCCTGTCATACTTTTGGCCTTCCCAGCATCCTCTGGCAACAAGTTCCACAGGTTGACTGCGTGTTGTGTGAAGAAATACTTTCTTATATTTGTTTAAACCTGCCACCTGTTAATTTTATAGGGTGACCCCTGGTTCTTGTGTTATGTGAAGGGGTAAATAACACTTCCTTATTCACTTTCTCCACCCTAGTCATGATTGTATTAGACCTCTCTCTATATAGAAGCACCTGAGCGAGGACCTGCTATTGAGAGCTCCGAAAGTTGCTCTGTTCAGTGTTCCTGCTGGATTCGCGTGTGAGTGGGAGCTGAGTGCTGCTAGGGAGAGACTTGAGTTCTCTTTCAGAGATGTAAAAGCCCCGTGGTCAGAACATCTCGCAAAGGAGGTTTGTGGGGATTGTATGGGTACTTCTTTACCCACCTGCTTGCTGATCTGTTAGCCTCATGTTGCCATATAGCAGTGGTCCCCAAACTTTTCAGCGTCACACCCCCTCTTACTCCTGTCTATGCCACCCCTCGGAGCTGAGGCCAGAAGCAAGGCCATTGCTTCTGGGGGGTGATGGTGATGGTGGTGGTGGAGATGCAGACAGGGGTAAGGGGGCTGAGGCTAGGGACACAGCTGGGGGGCGGGGCTGGGGCAGGGAGAGGGGCCGGGCTGGGAACAGAGAAGCAGCCAGGGGCCAAGGCTGTGGCGGGACCAGGAGCTGGGGCCACAGCTGTGGGCAGGGCTGGAGCAGAGCTGGAGTGGAATAGGGCTGAGTGGTGCTCCCTCATCGCTTTCCTGTGCGGGGCCCCCTGAACATTACTCCAGGCGTGCCCCACAGTTTGGGGACCTCTGCCATATGGAGTGACTGCTGCGTAGGGGGAGTGTGCAGAGGGAGCTCGTAAAGAATCTGTCTCCTAAAGCCTGTCTTAGACTTGGACTTTAAATTTCAGGTTAGCATAGGGTAACTAACCCTGTTTTTAGAAGTCTCATCCACACAGGGCCTTAGGCATTATGCCTTAATGTGCTAACCTCACGTTTTAAACTGTGGACTAGACAAACCCCCTGAGGCTGTGACACTCATCGGAGGTGGGGAGAGTTCGCCTTTGCTAGAACCCAACTACAAAACTACCAACAGACAGTAGTAAAATGTGGAAATCTCTTCCCTCACTAACTCCTGTGTGACTCAGAGTTTTTCATGTGATGCTATTTACTCTTTATTTTTTTTCATAGTTCTTAACTTCTTTCCTTCTCTTTAACATCCCACCCCCGTAACTTAATGTTCAAAATAATATATAAATTTAATAAAACAAAACAAACTCCCTTCAATCTTGAAATAAAATGTTGGGGCTAATGCCTGCTTGTTTTTGAAGCTGAGGGACTGATTTATTCAGTGACTTCATTCTTTCATAGGACAAACTAATCCTCTGACTTGTGGTGAGAAAGATAGGAACATAGTCGCAACATAGTATTTTGTGAAAAGTTAGATGTGGGTGCATGACAGAGACCCTGCTCTTTGGTCCAAGTTTCTCCTTGATGTAAGTAGGTGCAACTCCCATTGACTTCAGGACTTAACATGGTACACCTCTACCTTGATATACCATGATCCGGTATAACACGAATTTGGATATAACGTGGTAAAGCAGCGCTCTGAGGGATGGGGCTGCGTGCTTTGGCGGATCAGCGCGTCAGCATGTCTGGCTCCAACACGCTGTTCTGAGTGGCGGGTTAAGGGTGGGAGGGAGGTGGGAGGCGGGTGGGCAGGCGAATGGAGAGGTGAGTGGCAGGCAGGAGGTGGATGAGGAGGCAGGTGGGCAGGAAGACGGCGAGTAGGAGAGCGGTGGTCAGGTGGACATAGGGAGTGCGCCAGACAGACAGTGAGGAGACTCACGGACAGGTGAACGTCGGACAGACGGGCGGATAGGTGGGGTGAGGAGGTGAGCAGTGGGCAGGTTGGAGTGCTGCGTGGACGGTGATGAGACTAGCAGGGAGGCTGATTTGTTCCGGGACCTGCACCCCTCTAGGGACTGCTCTGACATGCTGCTCTGAGAGGCGTGTTAAGGGTGCCGGGCCAAGGCTGAGGGGTTGGGTAAGGGGCAGAGGGTCTTGGGGACAGTTAGGGCACAAAGAGCCTTCCCTACCCGATATAATGCGGTTTCATCTACATCACGGTAAGATTTTTTTCTCTCCCAAGGACCATGTTATATCGGGGTAGAGGTGTACTCTGATTTTTAAGTCTTGGAGCAGCCTAGCTGTGTGAAGGGATAGCTTGCTCAGTTCTCCACTATTCGCAACCACTGTATAAATACACCTTTCCTTTGAATTAAGTGGACTGACCACTTTATCCAAGGCTACTTGACGCCAGTGTTGGCACATTCAGAGCCGGTGGGAGGGAAAGTCTTAAACAACTTGTGGATAAATGCTTGGGAAAGGTTTATCTTCTTGGCTTTTTGAAAGCTTTTTCCCAAGTCTGTAAACAGGGCCTTGCTATTATCTTCAAATTGCCCCTTGAAGTCTTAAGATCTGCTTCTGCAAATCAGTTGGCTGTTTCATGCTCATGCTACTTCTCTGCATAGTTTTGAAAATGCATGCCTGGAGGGAAGTTTCGTTACAAATATTAGGAATACATTTTAGAAAAACATTCATTTTTTAATCTTTACACTTTTCAAAACATTCTGAATCATTACTACTCTAGCAATGAGTTTCAGAAAAAGCATTGGGACATTTCACTATTGATTCTGGTGCTGATGTTTGTTTAGAATCTCTTTTTAAGCAGTTAAAAGCTGTAACAAAAAAAGAGTCCTAATCAGTTCCATCACATGAAGGCAGATATAAAATTTGTCAATATTTAGCTATGTGCTTGTATACAAATGCAAGATGTCCAAATACTAGGATGGATGAGCTTGAGTGCCTGCTATTAAATGAGGATGTTGATATAGCAGGCATCATAGAAACTTGCTGGAACAATGATAATCTGTGGGATACAGTAATACCAGGGTTTAAAATATATAGGAATGACAGAGTAGGTCATGCTGGTTGTGGAGTGGTACTATATGTGGGAGAAAGCATAGAGTCAAATATATGGTAAAAATCTGAAATGAATCGAACAGTACCATAGAATCTGGACAGAAATTCATGTTTGAATAGGAAGAGTATAGCAGTGCGAATCTACTACCAATCACCTGACCAAGATGTGATCGTGAAATCACTGGGAGATTAGAGAGGTTGCAAAAACAGAAAACCCAATAATAATGGGGGATTTCAACTATCCCCATATTGACTGGTATATGTCACCTTAGGATGAGATGCAGAGAGAACATTTCTAGATACCATTAATGACTGCTTCTTGGAGCAGCTAGTCCTGGAACCCACAAGGGAAGAGGCCATTTTTGTTTCAGGCCAAGTGGAGTACAGGATCTGATCCAAGAGGTGAATATAGCTGAACTCTCAGTAATGGCAATTATAATGTACAGATGCTCCCTGACTTATGAAAGAGTTCCATTCTGGAACGCCTTGTGTAACTCAAATTTTAATTAAGTTGTAAACGTATACTGGACCATTATGCAAAAACAAACAAAAAACCCCCTCCAACTCCTATTTCTAGCCTATAGAACTTTTTCCATAAGTGCGGATTTGCGTAAGTCGGGTTTGGATAACCAGAGTGGGGCAGAGTCTGTATTTAAATGTAACATCCATGGGGGAGGGGGGAAGGAGAGATGAAGGGAGGTGGAATACCACAGAACCCCGCTACAATAGCGTTTAACTTCAAAAAGGGGAGCTACACAAAAATGAGGAGGCTAGTTGAATGGAAACAAGAAGGAACAAGAGTGAAATTCTTGCAAGCTGCATGGACACTTTTTAAAAATACCACAGTAAAAGCTCAGACTAGATGTATACTCCTCCTACTACCCAAATGCCAGCATGACTGAAAAACAGAGAAAGAGAAGTGGTTAGAGACAAAAAGGTATTTAAAAATTGAAAGTCAAATCCTACTGAGGAAAATAGAAAGGAACATAATGTCTGGCAAGTCAAGTGTAAAAAGTATAATTAGGCAGGCCAAAAAAGAATTTGAAGAGCAACTAGCAAAAGAGACAAAACCTACCAGCTTTTTTTTTTTTAAGTGCATCAGAAGCAGGAAGCATGCAAAATAGTCAATGAGGCCACTGAACAATCAAGCTGCTAAAGGAGCACTCAGGGAAGACAAGGCCATTTGGAGAAGCTAAATTAATTATTTGCATTCTTCTTCACTGCAGAGGATGTGAGGGAGATTCCCACACCTGAGCAACACTTTTTAGGTGCTACATCTGAGAACTGTCCCAGATTGATGTGTCAGTAGAGGAGGTTTGGAACAAGTTGATAAATATTAATAGGTTAACAGGACCAGAGGAACTCAAGGAACTCAAATTGCGGAACTACTAACTGTGATATGTAACCTATTGCTTCGGAGCCCCTGTACCAATTTTTAAAAAAGGCTTCAGAGGTGATCCTGTCAATTACAGGCCAGTAAGTCTAAATTCAGTATCAGGCAAATTGGTTGAAACTATAGTAAAGAATAGAATTATCAGACATATAGATGAACATGATATGTTGGAAGAGTCAATGTGGTTTTTGTAAAGGGAAATCATGCCTCACTAATCTATTAGAATTCAGCAAATGTGTGGACAAGGGTGATCCAGTGGATATAGTGAACTTGGACTTTCAGAAAGCCTTTGACAAGGTGCCTTACCAAAGGCTCTGAAAGAAAGTAAGGGTCAAGGGGGATAAGAGTGAAGGTCCTTTCATGGACCAGTAACTACGTATAGGATAGGAAACAAAGAGTATGAATAAATGGTCAGTAGTAAGGTAGATAGCAGGATCCCCCAGTGATCGGTACTGTGAACAGTGCTGTTCAGCGTATTCATAAATGATCTGGAAAAAGGGTAAACAGTGAGATGGTGAAGTTTGCAGAGAATACAAAATTACTTAATATAGTTGAGTCCAAAGCAGACTGTTAAGAGTTGCAAAGGGGTCTCGCAAATCTCTGTGACTGGTAAAGAAAATTGCAGATGAAATTCACTATTGTTAAATGCGAAGTAATACACATTGGAAAACACAATTCCAGCTATACATACAAAACCTTGGTGTCTAAATTAGTTACCACCACTCAAGCAAGAGATCTTGGAGTCATCATGGATAGTTCCTGAAAACATCTGTTCCATGTGCAGTTGCAATCAAAAAAGCTACTGGTGCTAGAAACCATAAGGAAAGGGATAGAAAATAAGACAGAAAATGTCATCATACCACTATATAAATCCATGGCATGCCAACATCTTGAATGCTTCTTGCAGTTCTGGTCACCCCATCTCAGAAAAAATATATTAGAATTGGGGAAAAAATATAGAAAAGTGTAGCAATGATTAGGGGTGTAGAACAGCTTCCAGATGAGGAGAGATTTAAAAAAACTGGGACTGTTCACCTTGGAAAAGAGACGAGTAAGGGGAGATATGATAATGTCTATAAAATCATGAATGGTATGGAGAAAGGGAACTGTGAAGTCTTATTTACTTCTTCACATAACACAAGAACCAGGGGTCATCCAATTTAATAGGCGGCAGATTTAAAACAAACAAAAGGAAGTACTTCTTCACAGAATGCACAGTCAACTTGTGGAATTTGCTGCCAAGGGTGAAGGCAGAAAGTATAAGTAGGTTCAGAAAAGAGTTAGCTAAGTTCATGGAGCAAAGGTCCATCCATGGCTATCAACGAAGATGGGCAGGAGTGCAAGCCTGTGCTCTTGCTGTCCCTAAACCTCTGAATGACAGGGGTTGGATCATACGATGATTGCCCTGTTACTGCACCAACAGAATTATTCCTTCTGTTGGCACATGCTGCGCTCACAGTAGGGGGCTACTCCAGCATAAGATCTGTAGTGTAGACATGGCATAATAGAACCAAAAGAATGATCCTTCCTCACATTCTCTCTCCATAGTGTTTCCGCAATCCATAACTTTTAAAGAAGTTGTATTGTAAGAATGGTTACTTAGCATATATAAAGTCACTGCTCATTTGTGTGTGCGTAAAGGAGAGGAGGGTGGGGGGAGAAATCTTCTACTGACTCATCCATAGCTTTCTGTAATGGGCATTTATAACATGGTGCACTGGGCTCTGGAAATGAAGTCACTAATATCACCTAGCTTAGAACAGCCATGTGGAGGGAGTGGCAGAAAAAAAGCAAATGCCACAGCTATTTTACAGGCAAAACCTTTTTTTTTTTTTTAAATAAAAAGTCAAAGCTGTAAATATTGTAAAAACAATCCTCTCTAGCATTTATTTGACTGTCATCCCCACCCTGCCATGCTCAAATTCAAAACAAATGTCATCTAACGTATAATTTCTCCAGTCCTGATAGCAAACATTACTCTCTCCCACAATATAGTTAAGAACACTAGACTGGCCATACTAGGTCAGACAAATGGTCCATTAGGCCCAGTATCCTGTCTGTTGACAGTGGCTGATGCCAGATGCTTCAGAGAGAATATACAGAACACCACCTCCCCACACAATGTGAACCTTGCTGGCAGGAGCACTTTTCTGTTTGCATAGTTGCCATCTACACTGAGGGTTCTGTCAACAGAGCTGTGCTGTTAGTTGCAGGGGAAGGGAGGGAACACCCTCTTGACCTACATAGACATGCCTATATAAGTGTAGCCCAAACCTGGCCTTTTCCAAGGTTCTGGCTTTACTACAGTTTTAGGCCCCAGTCCTGCAAGCAAGCTGATCTGTGTGGGTGGAACCCGTGTGACTGTAGATAAGCTTGCAAGATCAGGGACTTAGGGAGTAGGTGTAGTAGTTTATCAAATTCATTATAATGAAAACAGTAACGAAGGAAAACAGTAGTGAAGGAAACCTAAAATGTTATGGGACTGTCCTTTGAATCTGCCACTTGGTCAAGTTTTTCTTTGTTGATTAGAAGTCCTCTACACAAATGCAAGGGTCTTGCACTGTTTGGGAAGAATTTTTAAAATGCATCTTGAGGTTACATGCCCTTACGTTTTGACTCATACCTTATTATCTTATATCTGATATTTCTTCACTCAGCAGGAAGCGGGTGGGTGTTTAAGGTACAGGAAATCGTATGCAGCCACATTTACCAGCTTGCATTCTTTACCTACCCAGGTGAAGCACAGTTAGTCATCTACCCAAATTTTCTCTTAATGGCCTCAGGCAAATACTTTGGCTCATGTAATGGTGCACTGGAACACAAGTACTGGGGATAGAGTCAGGGTGGATTTGATTTAGACACTAGTAAGGAAGACTCGGTTTAATCATAGATTTTTACATAAAAGTGCATTCTTATTGGTTGTTATAACCTTAATACATATTAAGGAGGGATAGCTCAGTGGTTTGAGCATTGGCCTACTCAACCCAGGGTTGTGAGTTCAATCTTTGGGGGGACCATTCAGGGAACTGGGGTAAAAAACTGTCTGGGGATTGGTCCTGCTTTGAGCAGGGCATTGGACTAGATGACCTCCTGAGGTCCCTTCTAACCCTGATATTCTATGATATTTCACAACTCAGAGATAGATGTAGGTTTCATTTTTAGAAGATACACACTATGCATTGTTAAACCGATTTATTTTGAAAACTTTTCAGATTAGTTTTACAGCTATATCAGAAAATGAATGATTGGTTATTTCATTTATCAAAGGTATTTGAAGCAGATATTTATGAAGTCATTGGGAGGTGAACTATCTCCAATTCAACACGTTAATCATTAATATTTGGAGGATTTTCTTGCCATCCTGTATTAGGAGGAGAACATCACCAGACAGACATTTAAATTGTTTTATTTAACTAAAACAACAACGTTATGTATTCTGAATCTTTTTTTTCAACAGCAAACATATAATATTTTAACAAAACAAAGCGTATGAATTTTTGAATTTAGTTAAACATTCAAGTTTTTTAAAATCAGGCTTGTTTTTGTAAAAATTGTTTTAAACTAAAATAGTTAAATTTTTTTTAAAGAAAAACAAAAATTAAATCGACTATGTCAGCCAGGTCAACACGAGAAACTTACAATATTGGCTTCTGCAGCTAACTTAGTCGTCTTCACCGTCGTTTTCCTGTTTGTTCATAATCTGGAAAAGAAGAACAAGATTTCCTGCTTTTTCAGGGCCCAAACAATTTCTCAGTTTGGAATGAATTAGTCCGAAGGAAGAAAATATTCTTTCTACACCTGCAGAAGAAGCTTCTGCTGTTAAGTGAGATTATCACGTCAAGAGTCTATGAATCCAAGTGCTTAAGTGGCTTCTACCAGTTCACTGGTTTGACTTTCTTTAAAACATCATCAGCAAACCTATTTCTTGAATGGTTCCCCCTTAGCTGTGAAGTTTATCATCATTGGCATTATGAAGGGATGATTGCTGGATGCATTTTATCAAAAAGATAAAAAAATCCAATTTTTTTTTTAGATCATTGATTTTTATCCACCCTGGATAGAATAGAGCAGCAGGGCAACCAGTGATGGTACCTTTATGTACATTTAATCTCCAACCATACATGTAGTCAAGTATCAGAGGGGTAGCCGTGTTAGTCTGGATCTGTAAAAACAGCAAAGAGTCCTGTGGCACCTTATAGACTAACAGACATATTGGAGCATGAACTTTCGTGGGTGAATACCCAGTTCGTCGGATGCATGTGACAAAGTGGGTATTCACCCATGAAAGCTCATGCTCCAATATGTCTGTTAGTCTATAAGGTGCCACAGGACACTTTGCTGCTCCAACCATACATGTAGAAATTATTGCTATATTTTTATTCTACCAAGTCTTGCTAATTATCCCTCTAAATAGCAGATAACAAAATAAAATGACCCAAACACTCAAATTTGAGTGCCTACAGTTTTGGCTGAGATATTCACTTTGCTACTGGTTTTCATTGAAGGTGTAGGGTTTTTTTTGTTCTGTGGTGTTTTTTTTTTCTTTTTTTTTCCTCAAGAGATCTCTCCTTCCTTCCTCCCTCATCTGAAGGAGGTGACAGGGGGATTGAGCCAAGACTGTTCTTTAGGTATTAGGAGGTACTCAGAGGAGTTTCTGTGAGAATGCCATCTGGTTCATTTGTGGAAGATCCACATTGATTCCACAAGCAAATGATTTAGAAAGGCGCGTGTGTGTGTGCGCGCGCATGCTCTTGAGCTAAAAGAAGGATGAAATGATGATGTTTAGGGTTTGGGGTTTGAGAAAAGCAACCAGCTCTATATATCGGTCTGTGTGTTTCCTAGCAGCAGAAAATACTTAGCTGAAAGTCCAGGTAAATGGGCAAAATCTGAAAGGCAATCCTTCTGAAAGGATTTGATGCTGACCTGTTTAATGCGATAAGTAGACAAAAGTTTCTAATCATTGTTAATTGCTTCTGTATGGCAAACTCAATAATAAAATGTGTTCTTAAATAGTTGGGAATCGCTTCCTTCTCTCTATTGACTTGGGCATGGCTGTAGCTGAAATGTTTATAACTATTACTGCTATCTGGGAAGGGTTTAAATTACAGCACATATCCAACTTCACCCTTTTGAGTGTTTGGATCCCTAGTGCAAATCCAAGGGAGACATTCATTTTGCCCTCAGACTTAGATCCATGTTTGTCCTGCTCTGCTGAAGTCAACCCTTTCTGTGCCGCAGTCTCAGTGCAGGGATTGTTTAAAAGAGCAGGGTGATTATTTTATAGAGTGAAAACGTGCCACACAAAGGCAGTGTGCTGTCTAAGGACTGTTCTGAGGCACCAAAGGGATTAAAGGACATAACTTAGAAAGGTATCCTCTTATGTCCATGATAAGAGGCACTGAACATGCAGAGGGAGAGGAGGTTAGCACCCCTCCTGCCCATCTTCAAAAGTAGTGTTCAAGAAAGGACAATAATTTAGCTAACGTACATCCACAGATCAGCTCTTTAAATAAAAATCAGTAAAGAGTAAAGAAATGCATCCTGGGAACAGATTAAGCCACATGCTTGGAAGAAGGAAATTTCTCTTAAGCTCAGTTGTGATAGTGGCTTGTGTAAGGGTTTTTTATATTAAATATTTGATAAATCTGTAGTAGTCTAGAATTCTGGTTTTGGTTTTAATTATTTAAGATTTTAAGCCTGAAGAGCATTGACATTGCATTCCACCCCCCCGCCCCGACATTGTAACTTAATCCTTTCTTGTAAGTGGCAAGTTGTGCTTTCTAGAAAATTATATTCATAGACATTACCTCCAATTAAAATAACGTGTGATGCAATGATCCTATTTCCTAGCAGTCTGAGAGTGATTACTTGGTTATAATCATAGTCTTATAATTGGAGATGTACAGAACAATCCCTGCAGAATTAGTGATAAATTTCTAACTATAGGAGGCCTGATGTCAGGAGCAAAGCTGTTTGACATTTAGTGCATCAGAAGTGTTAGATTTGCCTTGTTACTATGGATGTATTCTATGAAAAAATACCCACTTTCTTCTTCTTGCCCCACAGTATCCTGTTCTAGTGTTACTGGTAGCATCTGTGTGTTTGGGGGGAGAAGAGTGACATCCTCCTGCCCCTCCCCTTTTCCTCCTCCTCTACATCCCTATTTTCCTTGAGATTCGATAGCCTTTTTATTATGACACTGATAAAACTTGCCTGTAGCGAGGAAGAGGTTGTTGTCAACCCTATGTTTCAAACATATAGGGAGGGATGTGTGAAATGCATATAACTGAACTTCAGTCTTATAAATGTGTGGCCTCAGATACTCATGCTGCTCACACTGGTTGGCTTGCTTGTTTGCATTGCTTCTGGTGGGCATCCGTGGGACTCCTCACCATTAACTGAATAAAGGTTGGCGCTTTCACCTGATTGCTAGTTAGCTGCAGTTAATAGGCTTTTTGCCATTCAGGGATTGTTTATGCAAACTTGTCCTTCTATAGAGTCTTGGACAAAGACCATTTGTATTGAGCAGGTATACCTACTTTTGTCCTTTTCTTCTCTTTGCAGTTTCCTGACCAGCACTCCGTTGTTTTGAAAACATTGAATGGTGGGAGGTTGAAGGAGAAAATATAAACAATTCCTGGGAGCTGTTCAGCACAGCCTGGTGATACTTTGTTGCTGGTTTTCACATAGTTTGCAGTGATCCAGCACATCCAAGCCTGTGGGGAAAAATTAATTTTTAATTTTTCTGGCAGTATAGTGGTCCTTAATGAAGGTGTGGGGGTGGGGGGGAGAAGGGAAGTGGGTGTAAGTTAAAGATAAAATTGCTGATCCTGTGTGAACAGTTGTAATGCTGACCCGTAAAGATCTGGTTTTATAGTCTTTACAGAGTTGAGTGTTGGTTTTTTCCCGCCGGATTTAGGCCTACCTCTAACCTGAGGGTTTTTCACACATGCCACCACTTGGCCAGACACAAGTGACAATGGAATTGCAGAACTGGAACATTTGGCTGAGGGCTTGTCTACATCAGAAAGTTGCAGCGCTGGTGAGGGAGTTACAGCGCTGCAACTTTGAAGGTGTACACATCTGCAGGGCATCACCAGCGCTGCAACTCCCTGTTTGCAGCGCTGGCCGTACTCCCGTTTTGTCTCGGGTGTAGAAGATCCAGCGCTGGTGATCCAGCGCTGGTAATCCAATGTAGACACTTACCAGCGCTTTTCTTGACCTCCGTGTAAGGAGGAAGCCTCTGGTAATCAAGCTGGTCTCCTTTCCCGGTTTGCTCTCTCGTTCCCGGAACCCCGAGCAAGCAGGTCTCCTTCCCTGCGGTTTGCAGGGTGGCTCCGGGAACGCGAGAGCAAACCGCGGCGAAGCTGGTCTCCTTTCCCGGTTTGCTCTCTCGTTCCCGGAACCCCGAGCAAGCAGGTCTCCTTCCCTGCGGTTTGCAGGGTGGCTCCGGGAACGCGAGAGCAAACCGCGGCGAAGCTGGTCTCCTTTCCCGGTTTGCTCTCTCGTTCCCGGAACCCCGAGCAAGCAGGTCTCCTTCCCTGCGGTTTGCTGGGTGGTTCGGGGAACGCGAGAGCAAACCGCGGCGAAGCTGGTCTCCTTTCCCGGTTTGCTCTCGCGTTCCCGGAACCCCGAGCAAGCAGGTCTCCTTCCCTGCGGTTTGCAGGGTGGTTCGGGGAACGCGAGAGCAAACCGCGGCGAAGCTGGTCTCTTTTCCCGGTTTGCTCTCGCGTTCCCGGAACTCCCCTTGAAGCCGCCCAACAGCGCTGCAGTGTGGCCACATCTAACACCACTTGCAGCGCTGGTTGCTGTAAGTGTGGCCACTCTGCAGCGCTGGCCCTATACAGCTGTACTAATACAGCTGTAACAACCAGCGCTGCAAAATTTTAGATGTAGACATGGCCTAAGTGAGTGAGCACCTCTTGTCAATGTCCCTGCTTGCTCTTTGGTGACAAAAGTGGTCAGCATGGTTCTGAACTCTGTGTGTCCTCCAGAATAGTCCCTACTATAGTTTACCCTGAGTCTCACTGGGTCTTTCCTACAAGGGTTGTGTGTGTAAAATGGCTCAGGTGCTGGATGAAGGTAAGAGCAAAAAACTAAACAAAATACCTCACTGTGACAAAATGTATAATTTGGCTTACTTTGTCTTTTGTGCCAAGCCTCCAATCCATCATCTGCCAGTCTCAAGGTCTCAGCAAGGGCTCCCCACTGTTTATTTGCCAAGAGCTCAGTTGCTTATTAACCAGCCCTGCTAAAAAAGTGCTTATTGTTAGACACTTACCTGTCTTGCCAGTCATGGCAAAATGTCTTCTCTGCCCCTCCATTTCCTTAGCGCTCTCTGACAATGCCTTGTGTTGTTTCACGCTTTTTGAAGACTTTAATTGAGAAGGTAGGGCTCAGCCTAAACAACATCTTGGTCATTTCACGTTGACATGTTGCCTCTGACAGATCTTGATTTCTCTGAGAATATCAGGAAGGGTGTTCCCAATCACCCTAAGTGTTCTGGTGTAAAAGATGTGCTTGCTGTGAGCCAAAACCTTGGCTAAACTTACTGGATTGCTGTGGCTCACCCCACCCGGACTTCGAGGCCAGGTCTACAGTAGGAGTGCTTTGTAGGTAAACACTGGTATTCCCCCCCCACCCCCAAACACACACATCCGCGGAAATAAGCTATACTAGAAGAAATGCATTTTTGCTGATATAACTGTCTACAGTAGGGGATCTTGTTTGCACAGCTATATTGGTCACAAATTAACCCCCTGACCAACATACCTATAATGGCAAAAGCTTGTAGCGTAGAATTGGGGTATGTCTATAGTTGTGTTGCTGTACTGGAGACACTACAGCCATGGAAAGGGGGACAGGGTTTTTCTCTCCCTGTAGGGCTGGTCTATACTACAAAGTTAGGCCAGTTTAGCTAAGTAGCTCAAGGCTGTGAAAAATGTCATGGTCTGTGCAATGTAATTAAGTCGAGCTAAGCCCCAGTGTAGACGCTGCTAGGTTGACAGAAGATTCCTCTTCCATTGCTGCAGTAAATGTTTACACCATAGTGCTGCAGTGCCATTGTAGTGTTTTGGTGTAGGCGTGCCCTAAAAAATCTGCTTCTCCGAGAGGCGGTAGCTAGGTCTCTGGAAGAATTCTTCTGTAGATTTATCGGTGTCTACACCGTAGTTTAGTTTGGCTCAACTGCATTGCAAAAGGTGTGAAATGTTTCACAGCCGTCAGTAGTTAAGTCAATATGACTTTGTAGTGTAGACCCACCCTTGGCCTGAGGTGGTTGAAGCTCATAGAGAGGAGCTACCATCCTGCATCACCTGGGCTCCTCTGCTGTTGATTAACACCTGGACAATGCCTGATGCCAGTTCATCTTAGTTACACAAGTTACCTGCTGCCAAAAAAAGATCTAGGTCATTGCTCCTAAAATAGATACAGGCTGAGCAGATTGCCCAAGTAAGCTTTCCTTTCCTCATAGAGGTTAATGTCTACCCCACTGGGATCCCTAAACAAGTGCATCAGCCTCCTGAAGAGGCCCTGTGTGTTTAAGACAGCATTCAGCAAGTGTAGCAAAAGGTGTAAAATCTGTTCGCTTATACTTGTGCCTGAAAGGGAGATTGGCTGCTGCAATATATCTGAGTGTGAACTTTCTCTGCACACACAGGATATCTGTCCCGTTAGTGTGGATGGCACATAATATGGTTATAAATGGTGACTGTCTAGTTCTGATAATGGTTGTCAAGAAACCATTATAACCGCAGGATACCTTGACCACACTATAGGAAACTATTCCAGTTGGACTCTTACGTTTAAATCCGGTTTTAAAAATGGTTTATGGTGACAGGGCTCTATGAACTCTGTGATCCCAGACTCAAGGGACTGCACACACAATTTGCTATTGTGTCCAGTTGCTACAGGATTCCATAGGAGAATCTGCCCTTTTGCTGTAGCTGGGTGTCTGACATGTAGCCATTTTGCCCTTTGGGGAACTTTCATCCCAAAGGAGAGTGCATTAAGCTAGCAGCAGGGTGGGAGAATGTACTTCCTAAAGGAGGAGCCCCAGAAAGCAGGAGGACAGCTATTTGGACTTATCAGGAACCCCTTTGTCTATCTCTGAAGGTGTGTGCCGTTTTTTTGGGGCATGTAGGGAACATGGTATCCAGGGGCTGAGTTGATGAGTCACTGGTGCCAGGCAGAGCTCTGGGCTGCAAAGTGTGCAGATTGAGGCAATCTGGAGCCTTAAGGTACACACCAACCTTTGTGGCCCATCCCTGCACAATAGTTCAGTATCTCCCTTGGATTGCCAGTCGTAGGGGGGCCTTTCCCTTCTCAGAGAGGCAGTGGTGTGGGGGTTCCCCCACTACTTACACCCCAGTAGTGAGGGTATATCTGCTTGGATGGCAAGCAGGCTGGACTGCATTCTTCTCCTACCACACACAGTCCTGTACTGCCTGATCCAGGGATTCTGTTCAATCATTATTGGATTGTGCTGAGAGGTTCCCCATTATGGTGCATACAAATGTAGCACACACAAGAATATGGTGCTTTCCTTTCAAGAGGGGAACAGATCCTGTACTAGAGCTTACTGCTGTCTCAAGGCCTAAACTTTAGAAACTCTCCCACCTTCTATAAACCAGGGAGAAGAAGGTATTAATTCTTCGGAGGCAGGGCCCCAGCAACCTGGGGCAAGGGATATCGGTTCTCTGTGTGAACACGTGAAAATCACATGACATGCTTCAGGATTGCTAAGGGTTCCTTTGGGAGGGTGGGGTGGTTAAAAAGGGAGGCTCCCATATTCCTGCAATTTAGGAGCACCTTGCTGCTTACTTTTCACTTGGCCTTAATTCCTGAATCTATCTTCCTGTCCCTTCTGTACACTCCTTCTCCCAAAATAAATCAGTGTTGTGCGTTCCACTTTTATTTTGAACATTGACATTATTTATTATTGCACATCGTACCTTTATGATCGTATATATGTAAAAGTCACTCATAGAACATTTATAAAGTGCCGAAAGAAATCCAGTAAAACGTAGCTTGTAAGCTGAGACTTTTTTGTAAACTCTTTTTTTGGAACTGATTTTTATTTTCCTTTCAAAACTGTAACCCCCTAGGGAAGCTTATGAAAGATTATTGATAAATACATGACAATAACTGTTTTGTTCAACAATAGTATCAGACAAATTTAGTGTATATATCATTTGAGGCGTTGTTTATAAGTCATATCTGTTTTTCCATGCGTAATGTAGACCGTCTAATATTACATTGAATACATTTGACATTTGTGTGAGATTTTTGTTTTCTTGAGGTTTTTTTGGTCAGGATGTAAAAATCTCCCCTATGTTTTGTCTCTTATCCTGTAGCTGCTGCAGCCTGACAAGGAGCCTGCCTGGAGATAGGAGGTGGCCCTGATTGAGCGGGGGCTGGTGCAGGTTAATAAACCAGTGCCTCCTCCCACCCCACAGTAACCAAACTTTTGGTGTCTGATCAGTACATCTGATCGGACATTGCCAGGTCCCCTTGGTTGAAAATTGGGTACCTGCAACCCTAAAGTAAAAAAACGGATTGTCTAGGTAAAAGCCGAATGGGTGGCAACCGCATCATCTCCCCATCTAATAAAAGAAAACCCCCTGTATAGGGTAATGACACCAGCTACAGGAAAGCAGGAGGAATAGAACAATTATTCACATCATGTAATGCATAACTCTACCCCTCTCCCATTCTTATCACCTCCTTTTAGCTGGAACCATGGGACACGATTCTGCTATGTGGTGGGTCAGCTCCAGAATTGTCAGCACAAGCATGTGCTTAACTCCAAGTACATGAGTATGGCTCAGAGGCCGAGAGCTTGGCATCTTGCAGAATCGTGGCCCATGGAGTGTTTGCTTCAGTCACTCTAATATGTTTGCTTTCTTCACTTCCTTAATTTTAGAGGTGTAATGAAGGAAGGAGTGAAAGACTCTGAACTGGATTGTGTTTCCAGTGTGTATGGCTGTGCATGTTGCTCTGGTGTATGGATCATTTTCCCAACATGCTCCTACCTTCATGCACCACTGTGCATGATCTAAAACTTGCTTGCACATCTCCCTGTGATGCTCTAACGCTGTCTCTGGTTTCTCCTTGGGTACATGAATGTACCTGAATGGAGAAGCACTGTGCTGTGAGCCTTCCCGCCGCTGCCATTGGGTGGGAAGTAAAGAAAAGTGGTGCTATGTTCTATGCCCTTTTGCTGCTACTCAGGATAGATAGAAAGTGAACAGTTACTCCAACTGTGGTTGTTCCCCCCACGCTGTCCCCCACTGGTAATGTGAGCGTGGGAGGAGAAGGACCATGCTAAATGTTTCAGCAGCACCTGCTAAAACTGGGTGATAAGCAGCTGGCACCTGGTCTCTTTTCCCTCTTTCCTGCTCGAAGTGGGTTAGGAGGTCATGCTCCATGACAGTATGATGATGTTGCACCCATTAGGTTTATGGTGGTAGTTACTGAATGAGGGACCTTTTGTGGTTCCTATCTTGCTAGAGGGAAGTAGCCAGCCTTGTCATGGAGAAGTGGGGAATGTGTGCACTGAGATCTGATAGCATCTCTTCAGGTCATATGTCAAAGGTCTTCTATGTTGGTATGTTACATTTGAAAATGTAATGGAAGAAAAACTATTTATCTTCTGGATATTCAGCTGCTGAGGAATGGGGGTTTAACCCATCTCTCTCTTTCTTGCGTACATCAGTGGTGAGGGCTTTTATTACCCTTTTATTTATGTATTTTGAAGGCGGAAGCTGTCTTGGCAGGGAAGCGAGCTGAAGAATAAAGGAAGAAATTCAAACAGAAGGGGAAAAGGATTTAGCAGTGAAAGCATGTACCTTCTCGGGACAGACTTTGGAATCTATGATTTTTCCCATTTATCTGATGTGTCTAACAGTCTTTAGGTGTACTTACAGTAAACATAATAACCTCAGCTAAATAGATGCTAAACCAAATAATTCCCTACCCTGCACCTGCCAGACATCCATAAAAACAAACTCCTTCTGTCAAGCAATCCCTTGAGGAAAAAGCCTGCGTAGGTTTAGCAGTGTGCCCCTAAAGGTTAAGAAATGAGGGTTCTGCTGGACCATAGGGAAACAGAGGGAATGCAAATGGCCTGCCACCAGAGTACGAATCTAGTGACCCATCTAAACAGATAGATTTGAATGTTAGAAGGGTGCTCAGTAATGTGTGAGGAACCCAACCATAAATGGCTTTATATTTTAAAATCAATACCTTATATTGCACCCAGAAAGGAACTGGAAGCTGATGCAGGCTATGGAAGCACAGGCATAAGTGGTTCCTCATACAGGGAGTGCACTAGTGTGTGGGCAGCTGTATTCATAGCAATAATAATCTAGTCTGGAGGTGACTGTGAAGACATGGACAGTGTGGTCCGCATCTGAAAGAAAAGATAGCAACTTGCCAGATGCAATTGGACTAAAGTGTGCTGCTGCTGCTGCTCCCTGGACATATAGAAACAGCTGAGGGTTCAGTGGCAAACTTGAAAACCCCCATTAGCCTCTGAAGCTTGGGAGCTGTGGCTGCTATATATTGAATATTGGGAGCTGTTTGTGGCTATAAATACAATTCCAAATGTCTGTCTGGCATTTGTTTTGCCGTCTAGGGTCTCTCTCAGAAGCTGTAAGCCTCATATGTGCTATTCAGAACAGGCTTTTTGCTGATGCCGTGGCCACAGAGGAAAGTTGCTTTTCTCCAGCACCACCAGGGATTGTGGAAAGGTTCTTTTTTCACCACTTTAACCAGGTTGGATGGGCGGGAGGGGACAGCCCATGGGATCAGTTTCCAGCAATGCTTAAAAGCCACTGAAATTTTGTCTTGACTTTTACTGCATCACTAAGCAGCATGGTGATGAAGCACCTAAGATACCACAGTGATGAACATGTTAGAAATGCCAGGACAGAAAAAGGCTTTGGCTGGTGGGAGGATCTGACCTTCCCTAACGTGGAGATGAGCTGCAGCCAAAGAAACTGCTGAAAAGGATTCCTAGCTCTTGGCTTGTTGCTTTGTTTTAATGGCACAAAAATGGAAATTTACTTTCTGGAGCCACTTAAGAAGTGGGACCTGAGCCTAGTTGATGCTTAAAATTTAGATCAATCTAGATGAAAAATTCACATCCTTGAGTGACCTAGTTAAGCTGACCTAGCCCCCCATTAGAGATGTGGTTAGGTTGATGGAATAATTCTTCCGTCGACTTAATCCACCTCTCCGAGGCAGTAATTAAGTACAGTGATCGAGGGGGAAAGAATCCTTCTGTTGCTTTAAGAAGTGTCTACTCTACGGTGCTACAATGCTCTGTGCAACCCCTCCACCCCCCCAACAAACAACCCTCCTTTAGGAACTTCTTGGGAAAAGGTCTATTTTGGGAGGCTTACACCTCCAGAACCCTGACTCCAGTGACCCCAAGAGGCATAGCAAACTTTAAGAAAATCCAGTTAAGTATATGTATTTCAGAGCCCTTAAAAGTGTCATCCTTTAACCAGGAAGGAGAGGGACAGTAGAGAGAAACCTGCAGAATTCAGCTCTGAAAGGTGTGAAGTGGCCTATGTCCTCAGCTAATTGAGAAGGCCCTGTGGAGATGAATACAACCTGATAGCAATAGCTCTGAGAGGTGTGAATTGTTCCATTCTTCTCAGTGGGGTTCCCATCCCCCTCGGGAGAGTTTTAGAGCCCCTGATGGGCATGAAGTATGCCTGTTCTGATTGGTGCTGTTCCTGTTCTCCTCCAGTCCTGCTGCCACTCACCCCCACATCTGCCTTCCCAGTGTCACACACTCCTTCACCTGAGCCCCCACCCACTCTCCTCTTCCCAAACCTCCTCTTGCTGCAGCCCCAAACCCTATTCTTCTGCCCCCCTAAAATCCCTCCCATCATTCTCATGTCTAATACCGCCCCCCCCAAAGACTGATTACATTTCCTCCTGTCATGGTATAATTCCCCACTCTGAACGTTAGTGTCCAAAAGATGGGGTACCAGCGTGAATTCCTCTAAGCTCAATTACCAGCTTAGTACTTGTAGCGCTGCCACCAACCAGGAATTCCAGTGCCTGGTACACTCTGGTCCCCCCAAAACCTTGCCCAGGGACCCCCAAGACCCAGACCCTCTGGATCTTAACACAAGGAAAGTAAACGCTTTCCCTCACCGTTGCCTCTCCCAGGCTTCCCCTCCCTGGGTTACCCTGGAAGATCCCTGTGATTCAAACTCCTTGAATCTTGAAACAGAGAGGAGAATCCACCTTCCCCCCTCCTTCTCTTCCCCCCCCCCCCCCAGACTCTCCCTGAGAGAGAAAGTAATGCTAACACAGAGAGAAAATAACCTTTCTCTCCCCCTTCCCTCATTTCTCCCCACCAGTTCCCTGGTGGATCCAGACCCAGTCCCCTGGTGTCTCACCAGAATAAAAAAAACAATCAGGTTCTTAAACAAGAAAAGCTTTTAATTAAAGAAAGAAAACAGTAAAAATTATCTTTGTAAATTTAAGATGGAATATGTTTACAGGGTCTTTCAGCTATAGACACTGGGAATACCCTCCCAGCCTAAGTATACCAGTACAAATTAAAATCCTTCCAGCCAAATACACATTTGCAAATAAAGAAAACAACCATAAGCCTAACTCGCCTTATCTACCTAGTACTCACTATTCTGGACATATAAGAGCCTGTATCAGAGAGACTGGAGAGAAGCCTAGTTGCACATCTGGTCACTCTCAGAACCCAGAGTGAACAACAGCCAAAATCTAACAGCACACACACGAAGTTCCCTCCCTCAAGATTTGAAAGTATCCTGTCCCCTGATTGGTCCTCTGGTCAGGTGACAGCCTGGCTCACTGATCTTGTTAACCTTTTACAGGCAAAAGAGATATGAAGTACTTTTGTTCTATTAACTCTTAACTATCCGTTTATAACACCTCCAAAATAAAGCCCATGACTCAAATTGTAGTAACCTCCAGACACTCAGTCCAAAAAGCCTTTGGGCTTAGGTGAGGGCTTGCTGCTTGTAATGAATTTATCCTTAGTTAAGTTAATTAAAGAGTGAATTCAGAGTCATCATTCTGAAGAAAATTTGTGATTCATCCACTCATTAGTACCTTCCACTTTAGCAGTACAAGGCAGCAGAAGGAAATTGTTTTTCTCCCCTGCCCCTCCCCCCCCGCCTCTGGTAACTTGGGAACCCCCTCAGTCAAATAACCCCAAATTTGGAATGCTACCCACATTCACATGAGGCACACCAAATTTCAAAGCGATCCGAGTAACTGTACAGATCTCAGAGCTTACAAGAGTTGAGCTTTAAAGCATATGAAATGGCAGGAATGGAAACTCTGTTTTTCTGTATTGGTGCACGTGTGCTGTAAAAATGTATCTTTGCTTAAATACTGTTCTCAGTTTGGGTCCCCCAAAGATTTAGTGGGTGCCATGCACTACTTTGGGTGAAACGCAACAGTTTGAGACCATTTTGACACACATCAAATCAATACTTTGATCTCTAGCTCTTTGCAAAAAAAAATCCATCTAGAAACTTTTTGAAAAAAATGATTGTTTGTTTTTTTCCCCCAGAGCTTATCTCAGCAATCCCTAGCTCACAGGACACCAAACTGGGATCTCTAACCCTACTTTGCATCCCCTGGGGCACACCAAATCGCAAAGGAATCTGACTAAGCATGTTGATTTTAGAGGTCTTAGAAAGGTCAATCTTTAAACAGAAGTTGTGATGCAACCTTAACTATAGTTGTGCTGCTGTACCACTATAATGCAGGGTTTTTCTTCCATGACCAACTAGGAAAAAGCAGAAGGAACTGGAGAGAACCTAGAGGTATTGACAGAAGAGCACCCTGGTTTTGGGCAAGATGGGGACTGTGCCGTGTCACCTGCACTGCAAGGTGTGGGGAAAGACTACCGTTCAAATCTATCACTCCAGTCCAGCGCCACTTCCAACTATCTGAGCTTACAATGATTTCAATATTTTAGTAACTACTGTCTTCTTTGGGGCTTGGGGTGCAATCTCCACTTGCCCTGCTACCCTGGGTGCTGAACAGTGCTTTGCTGCTGTAGCTCTCAGCCTGGGATGCTTGCAACCAGCCTACAAGCATTCAGGTCACACCTTGAGTGTTGTTGTGCTAGAGAGCCCTAGTTCAGCCGCTCTGACCCCAGCAGCCTGTCTTTAGCCCCACCACTACATTCTGGCTTTCACCAGCCTTGATTACAACTAGCAAGGTGTTCTGTGCAATGTCCAGCCCACTCCTAGACAGTTCAGAGAAATCATGTGGTTGGTTTGTTCTTCTAAAGACTTAGAAGCACATCACAGCTTATTAACTTAACTGCGGTAAATACACTTTTATCTACAAAACAGCACTGAGTTGGTTTATAGTAAATAACACATTTATTAATGATTTGACATAGGTTAGGTGATGCCAAGTAAAAGGAATAAGGTTAGAAATGGTTATAAGCAAATAAAAATGAAAACATGCATCTAAAAGTCTAAAACTCAATCTAACAAGGTACAGGCTTTGCTCACTGTGGTTTCTCTCACCATTTTTCCTTTTTCCCAGCTGTGACTGACTTTCTCTGTCAGGACCTTCCATAGACACAAGGGGCTGGCTTCCCATGTCTTCCTGGGTGACAGATCTTTGCCTAAGCAGATTTTACACCTATATTCAGTTCCCAGAGACTTCAGCTCCTCAACACCCTTGGTTGAAGGACCAATCTCTCTTAGCTTTCAAGAGCTCTGGCCTCTTGTGTCTAGTGATGGATGCCAAAGATGGTTTCTGTCTTTGCTTATATTTTCCAAAGTTCAGTGACCTTGTTTCAAGATGCAGGATGACCTCATGCTGTTCTTTCCTTGCTGTGGGCCTCCCATCCCCCTGTATGTAAATGGAGCTCCCATTGTTTTGATTCCACCATGCTTAATGTATATAGGAAACAGATAAATAGCTGCCTTCCCTCCTGTCTGGGTGGGCATCGGTTTCTCCCCGTTTGGCCACAGATTTTAAAACATAATATAATTAACAATCTATATTTCCTCGTATAGTGGTAATACATACATTTCACAGTGATGTTAATCACTGAGGCGTCATTAGTTTCCAGAAAAGACTCGCTCTTTACACTGTTATATTGTATCAAATCAGCTGATTCAATAGCTTATCGCCTGAGGTTCAGCCCCTATCTTTATAGACCAGTAAACCTTTGAAATGGAGTCTTCTGAGGGTTACCCCTCAAAGTAAAATTTATTCAAGCTGTGAGGAAGGCGACATGGAGTGTGGTGGTGAAGGAAGCGCCATGCTCTTTCTTCCCCCCATTTGTTGGCTTCATAGTTTTTTTTTACCCAATACGTAAAAATGAACCTTCATTGTCTTTGTGTGAAGATAGGGCTGGCCAGAGAATCAAATACACATTCCTTTGTAAGGCAGACCTTTTTATCAACTCTCCCTGAAATGCCTGGTTTAAGTACACATTAGTCATAATTCCAGTATATATCCGTTACTTTTTAATACGCACTGCCTACATACACCACACAAGAATATTAATGATCAGTGAGTTATTAGTTTACAAATGATACCTCACAAGCTTAGGTGCTGGAACAAAGGGTGGTGGGGGTGCTGCTGCATCCCTTGGCTTGAACTGATTTCAATTATATACAAGGTTTACAGTTTGATTCAATGGCTCTCAGCACCCCCACTATAAAAATTGTTCCAGCGCCCCTCCTCACAAGTCTTTAAATTTCAAAAGTTTTAACATGTTCAGAGGATTTCAAGCTTGGTGCTCAGCCTGATGTCTGCTACCTTGGTTTCACCTAGTAAATCATGAGTCTAGAGTTGAGGAGATGTGTGTATGATTGGATGCCACTCTTAATGACTGCAGACAGTTTTAATGAGTTTCAGATTGCCAGAAGCAGCAATCCACCTGCAGCTAACTGTGAAAGCTGGATATTGAAAACACTTTCCTTCTGTTGTAAGTTATTGCATTCAATCCTGAGCTCTTAAGTGAATGCACTAACTCTTACATACAGGCTTTTTTTTCTTGAACTTCTATTACGAGTAGTTCCATTGGCTGAAATGGCTCCATAGGACTGATAGAGATCTCCTGGATCCTCAAGTCCAGCCCCTTGCTATCACAGGCGACTACTTGTAAGTGTGTGCTGGATTTGAATCTAAAACTCTTAGCGGCAGCGCTTTGAAGTGCGAATGTGGTCGCAGTGCCAGCGCTGGGAGAGAGCTCTCCCAGCGCTGCAGGTACTCCGCCTCCTTGTGGGGATTAGTTTACAGTGCTGGGAGCCGCACTCCCAGCGCTGGGGCACTGTTTACACTGTCGCTTTGCAGCGCTGTAACTTACTGTGCTCAGGGGTGTGTTTTTTTACACCCATGAGCGAGGAAGTTGCAGCGCTGTAAAGCGCCAGTGTAGCCAAGGCCTAATATTGACAGCATAATCAGTGTCATTGTTTGTAGCATAGCTATTTGTTTTGCTGCCTCATCTGAAGTATACTTCCTTAATTTAAGGAAAATTTTTCTTCAAAGAAACGTATTTTTATACCAATATGTAAATCAGCTCCAAAATAATTTTCCCAGAAAATCTGTTTGCAGAGAGGTGAGACCAAGGCCTCAAATATGTTGAGTTGATAGAGCATGATTAAAAGTGGCTTAAAGTGTACTTAAAAAAAAAAAAAAAAAAAAAAAAAAAAAAAGGTTTTGCCTTTCAGTCTGTTTTGTGATGACTTGTGCTGTGTGTCCATCCCTCTCTATGCTGGAGGATCTTGGCAAAATCTTAATAGAAGAGCTGAATAACAGTCATGTGAAGTGCTGATCTCAGCTGCAGCTCGGCCTTCCTGCAAAAGGGGGAAACTTAAAAAAGAAAAGTGTGGGTATAGGTAGGAAGAAGATAACGGGAAGATCCAGAATTGCTACACTGAATCAAAGCCTCATGCAAGGAGCGTTTGAATCAGACCATTGTACGTCACTTTGGAGCAAAGAGCTCTTGTAGCTGTAGTGTTCACTTTGTTTTTTCCCTGTTTAATTTGTTATGAATTTTTCAGTGTACCAGAGCCACTATGTATGTTGCAGATCAGAACAGTGTAAATCATGCATGTTAACATATCAGAGAGAGATGTAGGGCCAACGGTTCTGGTAGGCTGCTAGCGTCTTTAAAATGGAACATCTAATCTGAAACTGTATTCTTAAACCCACAGAATTGTGAGTCTTGCCCCATTTCTTGGCTCAGCACATCAGTCAACATTTGTGTGCTTCATTTTATTATTGAAAAGGAGAGGTCTCTGTACAGTGCAGCTTTTGGTGATTGTGACAAAGTAAACTGATGAACAATAGTCCCCTAAAGTGTATTGGTGAGCCCTGATTATACTACAGAAATAACCATCTCTTAACACATTGTGGCATAACGGTGCTACAACATGCGTTCTTGCCTCTGTCAACAGAAATAAGCATACTAACAAGCTCTCTCTTAGACTAGACTCCGCTAGGGTTAAAACATGGGTTACCTTCCATAATTATTATTTACCCACGCAGGCATGTTATATTGGAACTGAGCCCCATAATATCACACAATTGTGCCTTAATGGTAGGTAAATTTATAGATAGGTATTCCTTCAGGTGAGCCCAATACAGAAGTTCAATACTTACAGAGAAACTGGACAATTTTCCAATTCCTTTAACATGGTGCTTGCACCAAGTGTTGTAAGGAAGGTGAAACAATAACAAATATTAAAGTTCGTATTCATTCAGAGAATTTTTATGCCGTTTTAAATTAATGGAGATATCCTATCTCCTAGAACTGGAAGGGACCTTGAAAAGTCATGAAGTCCAGCCCACTGCCTTCACTAGCAGGACTAAGTACTGATTTTGTCCCAGATCTCTAAGTGGCCACCTCAAGGATTGAACTCACAACCCTGGGTTTAGCAGGCCAATGCTCAAACTAGTGAGCTATCAGAGAACCAGGGGTTATTGCTTGTTCTTCTTCAAAGTTCAGTGGGGCCTGGTGCCAAATCTTGCTTGTCTTGTTGGACTATTTCATAGACCTCAGTAAGGCTCCTTGTCTGAGGAAGATGAGAATGATTATTTGGCCCACCCTCTGAAACTTTCATAGCCAATTGTCAGGTAAGTAACTGATTCTAAAGAGAATTGTGCTTGATGGACATTGCCTTTAGACATTCAGAGTGCAGGAATGCTGTACAATACGAATGTGCAACTGTTATCTTAACATCAGAAATTCTACGTATGATTATTTTAATAGATTGCGTGATTATTTCTCAGCAACATTCTATGGCTTCTGCTCTGATTGGCTACTGCATTTAACAATCCACACGCATGTCCACAACAAGCACAGCTATCAATTCCTACCTTCTTTCCCCATCTTTTAGCCCCACACATTTCAGTTATTCTCTCTTCCTCCTCCTCCTCCCTTGCAATCCTCTGCTGTCTTCAAACATTTTAAAAAAACCTATAGATACATTGTTCATAACATGATTTAGTTGCCAAACATGTTTCTTTACCTGTACTACTAATACATAAATAAGTATATGCAGATGTAATGTATGTATATAGTAATATGTGTGTATATATGATTAAAAAGCTGATGTTACTTATCTCATTTATTTTTGCTTAGACTGCAGAAATAAATGCATTACTTTTATTACGCTAGCTCTAAAAAATGTGCTGGGTGCTTCATATAAATGTAAGAAGACATGTTCTGCCTTGAAGAACTTTCAGCCTAAGTAGAAAACATAAAGCAGGGGGAGGAGGACTGGAATACAATAAATATTTAAATATAATCGTTAAATGAAGTGCATTTCACTCCTGTTAATAGTTTCACTTGAAGGGTCTGCAGTGTTCAGTAGCAAACTCTGCAAATAATATTTACCCTGGAACTCTTCGAAGAAATTCATGGAAACGTTTCTGTTGGCTTTAGATTTTGTCAACAGTTGCTTTGACCCAGTCTATGCTCTAAATTATGCTTGGTTTGGAAGTTTCCTTTGCTCCCTTCCCCACACCTTCCCACTGCCTTAGGGCTGGGGCTTGTGGGCAGAGAGTCCAAGGCCAGGTCTGTGGTACCGACTTCTGTCTGGGTAGCTGTGCCAGGCAGAGGTGTGAAGAGGTGTGAGATGATCTCTGCCTGACATAGTTGTACTGGCAAAAGTCTCAAATGTCGATGCAGTTACATTGGCAAAACTGCACGTTTTCTGGTGTAGTTTGTTTTACTCAAGGGTGGGAGGGGCACTGGATAAGCTGTACCAGCAAAAGCTCGGGTTTGTTGTATAGCTGCATCCACACTAAGAATCATTTGCCAGTGTAGTATATTGGTATTGCTATGCAGCAAAGGCTTGTAGTGCAGACATGGCCCAACGGTCCACTTTTCTGCCTCTCATCTACCTTCTCAGTACTAAGCTTTAAAATTAATCGGGAAGGGAAAATATTTGCTTTTAAGGGCAAGGGTTGAGGGAGAAGAAGGAACTGTTTATAAATTCAAAGGACTCATTTATAGAGGTGGCCAAGCAGCAGGGCATTGAGAGAAGAAGGTTTCCATACTTTTGAAAGCTGAGCCACCCTCCCAATCCCATTTAAGAAGATGAAACTCTCTTCAATCCTGCTACGGTAGCAGGGCAGCGTGGAGGAAACTTGCACTACTACTCATCTAAGACCCCCAGCCCAACTAGTCCTCTGCATCAATTTCTGCCAGCTGGGCACACCACTTACTTTTGGAGGAAGGGCCAGTGGGGAGAAGTTATTACATGGATGACCCTGAAGTTACAGCTGCATGCTGGACAGATAGACGCATAGACTTCGTCCTCAGAATGTCTGTTCAGCCCAGCCCAGTATATGGTTATTGCCTTGTTAACCAGGAGCGCCTGCAGCTACCTGATCTCTTGTGATAACTTGGTGCCTCTCTCCCCCTATCGCTGTGAGCTCTTGAAAGCTTTCAGTTCGCATACATATGTGAAAAGCGGGAAAAGGAACACAAATTATGTGGACCATGTTGGACCCAAGCAGAACTCTACAATCTGTTGGTTTTTAATTTGTTTTTCAAAACATTATTAACAGAAAATCTCTCACTCTCTTCCCTGACCCCCTCCCCATACTCTATCCATGAGGTAGCATTTGTGCCACCGAATGCAATACCAGGTGCCCCTTTCTTTTTCTCAATGGGAGAGTAAATTAGTGTGTCAAACCTGCATCAGTAACTGGTGTATAATTTAGCTTTACCCCGGGGCTGTAGTAAGTTTTACAGCCTTTCTTTACAACATTTTCCTGAGTTTGTTTTTTTCTTTCATGTCCTTCTTGTTTGCTTGACCTGGGAACACACTTTTTTGTTTGTTTACTGTCTGCCTTTGAGAAGTAAGCATCCTTTAGGTGAGCAACTGAGAACCAGTCACGTGGGTGTGGCTGAAGGCTGGAGGAGGAATCATAGACAAGCATATGCAGGAAAATACATATTCCAATTCCTTGTACTGTGGTGATGAGTAATCTTTAGGTTACAGCAGAACAGCATAGTTTAAAACATAGGACTTTAATATCTATTGCTTCCTCTCACCAAACTGAACTGCAGGCCAGGCAGGTTCCTTTGTGTTTGATTTTCAAATGCTGTAAGCGTATTGGAGCAATCTGGGAAAGGGTCTTAATATATTTTCTTCTCTAATCCTGATTCTTGGATCTTCTTAGGACTAAGTTGTAAGGATGCATAGAATTTCAGGGAATGGAATAAATGAATGGAGAAAATAAAGTACTTTCAGGACCAACATCCCTGTCAAAAGCTGCGTGTGAGGGCGAGAGGGGACCATGCTTTGAGCAATCTAAATGATTTGGCATTACCTTTCTTTAGTGTTCGTAGTTAAGTATCTACTGCAATTCTTCATAAGCATAGATTTCAGGCTTTTTCTTCAGTGTTGCCCCATCTTGTCTGCTGTCCACACACGAGGCTCTCACTTGAGCTGGCTGGCCTGTTCTGAGGTAAAGGCTACAGCTCACATAACCCACTCAATTTGCAGTGTGGAAGCTAAGCCACTCAAGTGCTGGTAGTCCTGCAGTGCCTTCCCACCATTCTCCTGTGTGCCCAGCAGTTCTCCCACAATTCACTGGGGAAGAATCCTTGAGCCCTTCTGCATACTGCAGTGCTAAGAACCATAGGATATGGCCCCAGATGTCTAGTGCCTCACTCAGGGAGTACAGCACCAGTGTGGGTGCAGCTGAGTGGACACTACACTCAAGTGTGGCTTTGCAGTATGGTTGCTCATGCCTGAGCTAGGCCAGTCTGGGTGCTTTTATGTGGGTGCAGATCATCTGAGTTCACTCTGATGTGAAGATCCATCCATAGACTGGTGTGGGGAGAAACCAGAGCTAACAACTAACTGTGATGAACCATGTAGTTGAAATAATCAAACCACAGTTTTATCATTTTGTTGTGGCTTTTGTTTTAATCTGTGTGATGTTTGGAGGTGTCCCCTTTTTGCGAAGTGCAAGTGCATTATTTACATTCTCATAGATTCATCCTTTGTGTTCCTCTAAAATAAAAATAAAGGTTTCTGATCTACTCTATATTTAGTTAGCTTTGTGCACCTTCAGCCTGATTTTTGCCTTGTTTAGCTTTGACCGGGCTCTGGTTTCTTCTTTTAAGTAAATACAGTAACAGCGGAGAGGAACAACATTTTGATAGCGCAATAATAAAAGTAATGAAAGTGTAAAACTTTCAGCTAAGTATTACTACTCTGATATTTCCAACACTGCATATCTATAACTTACTCTGGGGGTGTTTATTATTTTGGAACCAAATGCTGTAATACATCTCTATTAATTTGTGTCTGACGTGATTTAATTCTTGTACATATTGATTATTCTCTAAACTACATAAATTTGGATTTAGTTAATTTTGCAACCTCCTTCTTCTGATTTACTAATTGCTCTTTTGTATGACGGCTCAGAGAATAACTTCAAGTAGAGTGTTTGATAGTAATACTAGGAGAAAAGCCAGCACTGCTCCTCTCTGTAGGTGGGGTGACTACCCTTCATAAACATGATGATTAACACAGTTCAAACCAAACAAAGAAAAATTCCCTGAAACGCACCTTTTTTCCTTTCCACGTCATCCTCTGTTTGCTTGAGGCGATGATCCTGCACTTTGTCTCAGACAGGTGACTCAATGAAGGAGATGGAAACAAAAAGTCTGAGTTTCTGGTTACTCTGCAGTATCATCCTTATTGCCTTTTAACTACATCTCTCACATTTAGTAACACAGGCAGCTGTAAAGAGTGTCTATGTAAAATTGTTTACTAAGTTTTTTTACCAGGCAATCCCCAAAACTCTAATTCTCCACTGTATTACAGTGGACTGGTAGAAATGCACAAAGCTGTGATGTTTCTGCTTTCCAGAATGCACCAAAGTGGATTTAAATGAACATCATAGTTCTCAGAAGTGCATTGCAAGAGAACCTAGAGGCTTGCAGAAGGGCAGTATGGTGAAAATTTTGTCGTTTAAGCCACGAAAGACAAAGGTCGCCTTGGCTGGTTTAAATGGGCTTTTAGGCCAAACTTCAGTTTCAGGCTTGGAGCCTGGAGATTCATTAATGTCCGACCCATCAGGTGCAATATAAGAACATGAATATAATAAAGTAGAAAATGTTTGCCCTGAATCTCTACTTCTCTTCACTGAAATTAACTTATTTTTGGAAGCCACGCCCTGATGATCCAGCATTGCTAGTTTCACAATTGCACAAATTTATGGAAATCAAAATGCAACTAGTGGGCCAACTGTGGCTCATGGGATCCTAAAATCTAGCCTCTAATGGCTCCTTCTGTTCTGCAGTTTTCCTTTAAACATGGAGGTGTCACTTGTGGAGACCAGAAAGTCTAGAACCTTCATTTAAGTTTTTATAATGGTTCTGTGAACACCTGGGCTTTACTCCTCCCGCCCCCCCCCCCTTTTTTTTAAAAGCTTCATATTTTCTGTAAAAGTGTCTGCTTAGCTGGAGCGTGAAAGACAACTGATAGACTGCAGGTTTTCATGGCTCATGAACTCTGCCAACCACTTTATCACAAAGTTCCAGTAAAAGAAAGTAGGGGTTGTTTGGCATTTTTTGTTTTTGGGTGCCTTTTAAAAATACAGTTACAGCCAGTGTAAATTATTATACAAAATAGATGCTGTTCTCAGGATCCTAGAAGGTTGTCTTTGTCCTTCCAAGTTGCAAAGTGAATCCCTTGCACTTAAATCATTTGCTGCCTGAGATAATGGTTTAATATAGCATTTGGAATGCGTGAAGGCTTGTAAAACGTCCATCTCATTTGTGAATAGGCACACAAGCAATGTACTGAAATTGTTGTATTAACAGTCCATATTCTTTAGATTAATCTTTTTTTTGTTTTCTTTGCAACTGATCAGTTGCAAAATGCTGTAGAAAGTCGTTCCATTCACTGCTCCTTCTCCCGCAAAGTCTTGAAATAATGGTAATAATTGAGCCCATGTGTGACCCCCAGCATGAAAGAAATTGTAGCTATGAAAAGTACAGCTTAAATAGTTTGGATTTTTTTATCAGTTCAATACACAAAACTTAAAGGGGGCAGGCTCTGAAGTCTGGGCATTGGGGGTGGGAGGATCGAGAACCCTGCTGAACAAGTACTAGCGGATCTGTTGGCTGAAATTCTGCTTATTATCTTAACAATCTTTCACCCTTTATAACTTAAAACATTAATAACCTGCCTGACCCCTCCTTGCTCCTCCGAATTCTTTAGTCTCCCACTTTATTATGGATCTCAAACCTTGGCCAAATCAGTCCTTTAATACCATCTGATGAAACCTTGAAGAGATGTTTTTGACCTTGGTTGTCTGCAGTTACTTACCATTACCCACTTGTTGTGAAGACAGAAAAAAATGTTGACATTCACAATGTGAAAATAAATATTTGAAGATAGATTTTGGTCTGCTCAATTTGCACTGTCAGCATAAACAAAATCCTTCCTTTGTCGTCTTTATAAGGATTCTTATTGTAGCCCTCACAATACTCGACTGTATAATCTGAAAGCCTTTCATAGAGGACATTTTTACATTGTTTTTTGTTTTTGTTTTTTGTTTTTTAAATTGTATGTTTGTTTCTTTCCTCCTCCCGAATTCCAGGACCATTTCTTGTATGTTCCCACAAGCAAGATGTGTTTATACTAGTGAGTGCTGTTGCAACTCCCAAAAGCACAGTACTCTTTTTTTTTATTAAATAAGATCTTATGGTTTTAAATGTAGGTTGTTCTTATTATCTTATCTTATAGCACGCATGTAGCAGTACTGCTAAGTTGGAAGGATCACTTTTATGATTTCTGGAATCCCCTGCCTTCCACACTGCCTGTGGTGGTACCTATCTAGAGAAGGAAGACCCTTTTTGCTGACCTAGTTCCCTGCCGTATAGTTAACCTCTCCTGATTCCTCTTTCTCCCTTGAGGGAAGAGGATCTTGAGTTCTTCCCAGGGGAATGTGGTAAACAGCTGTAATCCTCCAATCAAGGGACAAATCCCAATTACAGCCACATTTGAACAGCCTACTATTATTATTTAAGGAAGAAAAAAATAGGAATAAAGAACAGGGGTTCAGTCCTAAGCTTGCAGGGATGCAGCTACTGGAAACTGCACTATGCAGGATGGGAAACCTGAGTTACAAAGACCTAGAGGGTGACCAGACAGCAAGTATGAAAAATTGGGACAGGGAGTGGGGGGTAATAGGCACCTGTATAAGACAAAGACCCCAATATCAGGACTGTCCCTATAAAATCGGGACATCATGTCACCCCACAAAGACCCCAAACTGGTAGTTGCATTTTTCCATGCTGTTAGCTGTGGCTCTGTCTCCCTCTATTTGCCCATTAGTCTGTGGTTTAAACTTTTAGCTTACCACTTCTCCCTGTTCCTGGAAGTATAAGTCCAGTCCTTTGCCCTTTCCAAATACCTTTCCTCACCCTCACCTTCTGGCTGTTGTGCATGGTTCTGTTAGTTCTAGCAGACATGAAATCTGGGCATGCCCCTACTTGTTTCACTTAGTTCTCCTGGATGGGCCCTGCCTGTATGAAAATACAGCATGTTTTATGTGGATGGATAAGAAATATAAACAAAATGGCTCAAATAGTCACACTTGTTTGTCCCAGCATGGCAGACACTCTGTGTGTGTGTGAGTGTGTGCTGGGGTGGGGGACAGGGGAGCACTTCCGCATTTCCCCACCATTCAGATGCAGCCATCTCTCCTGTGGAAGGTGCTTACAGGCGTTGATGGGTGTGCTAGAACAGGGGTTCTCAGACTTCATTGCACTGTGACCCCTTTCTGACAATAAAAATGACTACACAATCTCAGGAGTGGGAGATTGCTGAGACTGCCTGAGCTCCACTGCCCCGGGGAGGGGGAAAGGGGGCCCAAAAAGCTGAAGGGCTTCAGCCCCAGGCGAGGGGGTCTGTAACCTCAGTCCCAACATGCAGGGCTGAAACCCTCAGGCTTCAGCTTTGAGGGATGGAGCTCGGACTTTGGCCTTGGGCCCCAGCAGGTCTAAGCCAGCCCCAGCAACGCCATTAAAATGGGGTCGCGACCCACTTTGGGGTCCCGACCCACAGTTTGAGAACCACTGTGCTCTAAGTAGCTAAACAGAACAGAATTCTGTGACTACAATGTGACACTACAGTTTAAAAAGGGGAATAGTTTTTCCAAATGAAATTCCAAGGGACACTTTTTAGGTAGAATGGAATTATTATACAAGTAGTAATTTGGCCAAGACACAGAGATTAAAATTCTCCTATTCTCGCAAAAACTACAAGGCAGGAAGTCTTGGAGCATTTAGTAGACTCTGTATTTGGTTTAAGGTACTTCCAAAACCGTAGTGCCCCCTAATACTATGCTGGAGCATAGATTTGTACAGCTCAAGTTGGAAGAGTAACTACCACATCACTTCCTATAACATCCGAGTGTTCTCTAGAGGTCTCTGAACTGTGCAGTGACTAGACCCATCTGTGCTTCACTTGTGAGGTCTAGTTCACTTGTAGACTGAGGTGTAGGACTGACCACTGGAAACTAACTGTGGGGAAGTAGTGAGTTCCCCTTGGTTCATCAGCTACTTCAAAATGCGACTGCCGATTCTTAGAACATTTCCCCCACCTCTCGTTTTCCTTTCCTAAACTGGATAGTCCAGTTTCAGTAATACTTTCAGTGTGCAGTACAATACTCTAATAAATATAATGAAGCCTGTAGAATGGTGGTAACATGCAATAATGTTTTAAAATAATTTTTGTGCGTCTTCCCTTAACTTACCAGGCAGGCTGCTGGCATTGTATAGAGCTCACACATGGGGGCAGGTTTCATGTTTTTGGTTAATTCACAGGTCAATAAGAGCTAAGAGGCTGCAAACAATGTGTACAACCCAAGGAGCAAGGCAGGTAAAAAAGGGACACATTTCTGACCAAAAAAAAAAAAAAGGGGGGGAACCCCTTAAGATTTTCAACTAGCTCTAGAAGTTCAGGGACATTGGAAATCACTGTCTTGGTAAGTAAACTGTGCTGAAAGAGACTTTGGTCAAGGAGTGTGGGACCCAAATGAATTCTGCTATGAGGTGGAGGCTAGCTCAGTGATTTGAGCAGGGGGTTGGACTAGAGGACCTTCTGAGGTCCCTTCCAACCCTGATATTCTATGAATGATGGAAAACTTTTTCTATACGAGTCAGAGTGAAGCTTTATGGTAAAGGATTGCCAGTCATATCCCATTATTTTAAAACCAAAATGAAGATATTGCTCTCAAATGAATAGTCAATTCCTTGAAAGCACAAAAAGTTCTAAATATTGGAAAGGGTTAATAAGGTAGAAGTTAACCTTCACAGGCAAGCTCAGTAGTTGTAACTTGCCATCTGTTCAGTTCCAGCATTGGTAGCAAATTTGGATTTGGTAATGAAGACAGGGCTCAGACATCATGGCGGTCTGAAAAACCCAAACAAACCCTGAGCCATGTCTACACTTCAGCTTCCGTGGTGGCTCTCTGGTTGAGGTGCACCAGTAGTGAATTAGAGCTGTGAAGCTGGCTAATGTAAAAAGGCCAAAGAGAATACCAGATACTACAGTTCCAGCATTTACTGGGCTCAGAACTGCTTGTGTTCTAGTGGAAATCAAAGCTATGAAATCAGCATTCCACTTAGAAAAAATCCAAACCAAAATAAAAAGTTTTCTTTTTGTCTTTTTAACAACAGCTTGTATCAAAATGTAAGTAAGCCTCAAAAAACACGCTAGACACATAGTGTTAGGTTTGCTGTTTTCTCTGGTACAATAATAACCTTGTAATGTTCTTTTGGGTAAACAGGTGTGTGAATACTTAAGTCTGCCGAGTCTGATCTCTTTAGCTAAATCCATGGTCAGAAACAATGACAGACTGAAGACTGAGTTAAAGTGTTTGCTAAGCTTCTTTGTTTTCCAACAGACTGATGCACTGGTTAATCTATAACAACTACAAGGGGCTTGGGGGGAAAAAAAAGTCTCCCTTTTCTGAGAGAATCCTGAAGAAGTACAATGAGCTGATACCAACCACAAGGACAACACTGCTAAAAACAGGATACGTCTCAACAAGGAAAATCCTTGCTCATTATTGACATCTCTTTAAACAATTAAATCAGGATATCAGCTGTCTGGTCATAGCTGAATCATGATCTACTAATGTGGAATATATTAACTTTTTGTAAAGAAATAAAGGGGAAGAGTGCTAGAGGCTGCCATTAGGAAGGAAAGATTTTTGTCTCATCTCCTGTTTAGTAGAAAAAGAATTATTGTAGATTTGAGTTTACTCTGGAAAAAAATGTTAATTTACCAAAACCTAGGGAAACTAACCATTCCTAATTATACCCATAGGATGGAACCTGTTTAAGCACAAGCAATTCTGTGTGCCCACGTCAGCTGTATTGTGAACTATTGAAGTTTTTATCCCATGTAAACAGCAGTGCGTTCCAAACCCCTTCAATAGTGTTACCTTCTGGGTACCTTTCCCACATCTCCCAGAAGCAGTGGATTCTGGGAGATTTTGAAAAGCCACTGGTGCACTGTGGGATTATAGCGGGGGAGGACTCTGTGCTGTGCCAGTGACCTCTATCTGCATTGACTCTGAAGCAGTGCAGCTTGAAATTATGTTGAGACTTGCTAAGCAAGACTAATCTGAGCAGAATTTGGCAAGACATGTTTAAGGCACTTCTGTGCATGGTTGCAAGTTATTTTATAAGAATGCTGAAAGGACAAAACAGTTCTCAGAATACTCAGTTTAGTGTAGAAGATTAGGCTTAAGTTTTCCAGTGCTAGTGAACTGAAAGGAAACAATGGATGTGTTTGAGAACGTGAAGTCATCAGGGGCTAAGTAAAATAAGAGCAAAGTCCTTGTTTAGACTTCTTGTTTTGCGTTAGGTTCCTTGCCCATTCCGTGTGTTTAAGAACAAATTAAAATGTAATATGTGGTTGTCTTTGTCTTCTCAGTCTGTGTGGAGAGGCTAAGGTGGCTGTTAAAATGGTCTTCAACAGGGACATGGTCCACTTAAAAAGGCTCATTGAGGAACAGGGAATCAGGAGATTTTAAATTTATTGCCTACGAATATGTAAAATGCTGGTGGACCAGCCACAGGAAGTTGCATTTCTTCCAAGGCGGAGAAGAAAGGGGTTGGCTCAGCGCTCAATCCTTAGCTGAGAGGAAGGAAAAGAATCATAATTCTGAGGGACTTACTGCTCCTACCTACAGTTGGAAAACAACATTTTGTTTTTGGTATATAAAATTATAGGTTTTATAATGTACCAAATTGTTGAGTTTGTGTTTGATTAAGAATTTGCCCTTCAGTATCTTTATACAAGTGCAGACAAGAACACTGGAAGTTAAGAGCAGGATATCTGGATTGATTAGTCATATGTAGGTTGAAACTGAAATAATTTCATTCTTGGTTTCAATTTTTGATGAGTGTTCCCACTGCCACCTCCCACTGGCTAAAGGTTGCATATGTATATTTCTAGGGAAGTGAAAGAGTAAGAGGGAGAATCAAATGTTCTGGTGCAAAATTGAGAGCTCTCAATATTTGTTTTTAAAACATTATGTAAAAGTTGTATCTGACCTAGTGCTAAATCACCATTAGATTGAACAAGTCTACAAAGTTACATGGGGTGGGGGAAGAGGAAGAGAGAGAGGAAAGTTTGATGGCATTAGAAGTCAAGAAATAGGTTTTCTTTGGATTGATTAGTGTGATATAAAAAATTGTGAAGTATCCCTCTCCTCTATGCATGCATATATGTGACTATTACACTGTTTGTATGAGACAAGGTGGATGAGGTGTAATATCTTTTATTGGATCAACTTAAAAAGCTTGTCTCTCTCCCCAATGGGAAGTTGGTCCAATAAAAGATATTACCTCACTCACTTTGTCTCTCTGATATCCTTTGACCAACATGGCTGCAACAACACTGCATACAACACTGTTTATAGGTCTGCTGAAAGCTGTTAGAAACAAGCAGGCTTCCTTAACCTTCACCTGTCAGAATGCAAAACTAAGGCTTGTCTATACTAGAATACTGTAGAGCTTTAACTATACAAGTAACTATACAAGTATAATTAAAGTGGTCCAACCCTGCTTAGTGTTTATTTAGTTACTCCTGGTGCAAGCCCTTCTGTGCTGGTATTGCTTATTCCCATATTTACACTTTGGGCTGTGAGAAAATTGCAGGCTATGATTTTGTTGTAGAAAACTCAACGGTATTAGTGGCTGCAAATTTAAATGGCGTTGCGAACCTGTGCTCCACGTCACAATGCCACTCGCTCAAAGCTGGAAGGGCAGTCAGGCCCAATTTGAGTGCGTGGCGTTGTGACCTGGTGCACAGGGTCTCAATGCTACTAAAATCTGGCCTGGCCACCCCTCTGTCGCGCTTGCCTGTGAGAGCCAAGCGGGACGCATGGCGTCTCTTCTATGATGCTGTCCTAGCAGGCTGCATGACTTGAACCGCAACTTTAATAAACCATGGCTGAAACTTTGGACCAAAAAACCCACAACTTTCTAACAGCCTTAACTATACTGATAGAAGGTGTCCTTTATAAAAACGTAACTGCATCCACACTGGGAGGGCTGCCCTGATGTATGATATAAGAAAGAGAAAACACACCTACCCGAAGTATAGAAACTTCAGTCTATGGACAAGCCCTAAGCCTAACCCTTAAGTCACACTCCTTGGGCCTTATCTACACTGCATCTTCACAGCTATCTATTTTTTGCTTTACCTAGTCAGTGCAAACCAGGCAAAATGTTAATTGTGTTTTAGAGAAGTATCTCTCAGAGGCAGGGAACAGAAAGAAAGAAAATGTAGAGGAAACCATTTTTCTGATATTCTTCCTCCATCTCTGTTTGTGGGACACTTTACACAAATAGCTATTCTATTAACCTCTGCTTCATTTCAACAGAGCATGTGTTTTTGTTCATATAGCTTTTTTTCAAAGCATATAGCAATTACAGCAGTGGCTGCCTGGCATTCTGGTTAAGTCGCCTTTGTAGGGTATGGTAAAGAATTAATGTTGAGTTCTAGACCAGCAGTTCTCAAACGTCATTGCACTGTGACCCCCTTCTGACAACAAAAATTAGTAAACAACCCAGAAGTGGGGACTGAAGCCTGAGCCCGCTGCCCTGAGTGGGGACGTTAAAGCCGAAGCCTAAGGGCTTCAGCATTGGGCAGAGGGGCCTGTAAACTGAGCCCAACCATTCAGGGCTTTGGTCCTGGACCCCAGCAAGTCTAACGCCAGCCCTGGTGACCCCATTAAAACAAGGTTGTGACCCACTTTGAGGTCCCCACCCATGGTTTGAGAGTCCTTGGTCTAGACCTTTGAAAGCTTAATTCAACCTTGTGTAGCAAAACCGTGTAGAATAAACAGACCTTCTTCCAGTTATTGATGTTTTGACTAATGATGCCTGTTGCTTGTTCTCATCCACTGGCAACATATTGACCTACGGTGTGTCAGCACACGGAAAATATATTCTTGGTCTATGTTAATTCTTCATTAAATACAGGGATAATTTCCTGCAGGCACTTGATAGCCTGAGGGAAAACCCTAATTATCGGGGTCAAAGTACTGTTTACTACCATCTCCCATACCCACACCCCTGCAGTTTAAAGTTAAATAGAAGGTTCATTGACTACATGTTAGACTCTTACATGTTGTCAACGAACCTTCTATTTAACCAAGTTAAAAGTAACCTGCTAGTTCTCTTCCAAGCCTCAGGGTGTGTCTACATGGTGAGTTACAGTGCAACAAACCAGGGTGTGAATCCACAACTCATTTGCTTGCTGTGCACTAAATTGCTGTGTGGACTCTGCTACCACCTGTATGCTTTGACTTATTGAACTTCTAGTGCACGGTAGCAGGGTCCACATGGCCAGTTAATGCACAGTAAGTTAGTGAGCAGTAGATTCACACACAGCTTGCCGCACACTAACTGTCCAAAAATTCATGATATTGGAGTAGAGTTTTATAGCCTTCAAGTAACCAGTATAGCTTCAGCAGAGAGTATGTGGCATTGGAGCCGAGGGTGGGTGGGGGAAGGTGGTCCACAAGCAAAGAAGTGTAGGAACCAATATTATAAAAGCACAGGATACTAATACATTTTATCTACTCCTAACCTGCTGCGTAAATGGAGAAACTATCATGCACTGGATGGGAAAACGTGCGCACGTGCTGGACATTGTGTACCTAATGTTTTCTTTTTAGTGACCTGGATGACAAGTACTGAATTTATCCGGTTATGGTAAAGTAGACCTAGCTGGCAGCACTGGGATGACTAGAACTAGTTGGAACACATTGAATGGCTTGAAAGTTTGATGAATGGGGAGGGGAAGAGGAAACAAACGCAGTGGAAACTTTTCCTGATTTATTTATTTATTTATTTATTTTATTTTTCTGTCAGCTCTTTAGCTGATTGGAAAGTTTGGGGCAAACATCTTTCATGAATGGTTTTCCGTGTGTGTGTGTGTGTGTGTGTGTGTGTGTGTGTGTGTTTTAAACTAACTCTGGCACATGACTTTTCAGACCTGTGCTATAAACTCAGATGGTGCTTAGCATGTATTTATTTTGTATTATGCCTAGCACTTCATGTTTTCCAAAGAGCTTTACAAACATTAATCCTCACAAGGTATTGAGGTAGGGAATTGTTACCCTTGTTTCCCATATTGGGGTGGGATAGTGTTTGGGGGAAGAATGTACAGAGATTAAGACACAGAAAAGTTAGTGACTTACTCAAGGCCACTTGCTCAGTCATTGGCAGAACCAGGGTTAGCACTCCATTGCTCCTGGTTTCCAGTTCAGTCATCAATCCACTAGAGCAGGGTTTCTCACCCCTGCGTTGGCACCATAGGAGCCGACTCGGTGGGTGCTCCGGGGCTGGAGCATCCACGGGGAAAAATTAGTGAGTGCTCTGCACCCACTGGCAGCCAAGTTCCCCTCCGTCCCACCACCACCATCTCCTCGAGTGCGCCGCATTCCTGCTCCTCTGTCTATCTCCCAGTGCTTCTCACCTGGCCGCCACCAGACAGCTGTTTGGCAGTATTAGCATGCTCCGGGAGGGAAGATGAGGAGTGGGTACGTGGCATACTCAGGGGAGGAGGTGGGGAAGAGGTGGGGTGGGGATTTGGGGGAGGAGTTGGAATAGGGGTAGGAAGAGGCAGGGCAGGGTCGGGGCCCCATGGAAGGGGTGGAGTGGGGGTGGGGGTGGGGCTGGAGGCAGAGGTGGGGGTCGAGCACCCATGGGGAAGAGGGGAAGTTGGCACCTATGGTTGGCACCCAGTATTGGGTTACCAGAATGTTTCAGAGGGTCAGGCTGCGACTCCTGTGGCTCCTGTCCCATGGAACTGGCTGGACTTGCTTCCCTGCTCCAGGAGCTGCAACCTCAATGGCACTGGGACCCTACAGGTTTGGCCCAGTCGTCATGAAGTTGGGAGCCTGGGTAGTCCAAATTTGACTGAGTGGCACTGCAACCCCATGAGCCAGGTCATACCTCCACTCTCACAAACTTGGTCCAATCAGCGGCGTGGGGCCAAACCTGAGCGGTGCTGAAACCGTGGAAGTTGCAATGCCCTGGAAAGCCAGGCCCAGCAAGCCCCACAGCACAGGAGCTGCCACTGTGTGGCGAGTGCTGGGCAGGATCCTCCGTTCCCCGGGCGACAGGACCCAACTGAAACTGCCTGAGTTGGTCATAAGCCCTAAAAGGTTGAGAACTACTGCTCTAGACCATGCTGCTTCTCTGAAACCCTACTAATAATTTACAGTGCTACCAAGTGGTGGTGATGAACAGTATGAGGCCTCCTTTTTGGTGGGAAATAGGGGACAGAGGACCCTGGATTGTTTCATGACCTTTTTTCTAACAAAGCTTTAAAGTTCTTCCTAAAAGCTCAGTATTGCAGCAACCCTCCAATGAAGGCGGGCCGGATGCAGATACCTTAGGGGATCTGTAGAGAGCAATTCTGGATGCTCCATCATCCATCAGGTTTTAGTGTGACTCATCTACAATACTCAGCCCTTGTGGACCTGGCAGCAAAGTGCTTTCTTTGTCAGTATTTCCTTTTTCAGTTTTCGTACGGGGGCGTGGGGGAGAGGGAGGAGAGAAGTATTGAAATATTAGTATTTGAAATGTTCCTCCATTTTTATTTTGTCAGGAATATAATTCTCTCTTTGTAAGTACATATGCGGTAAGATGGCAATATATAGGGTGACCAGACAGCAAGTGTGAAAAATCAGGACAGGGATGGGGGGTAATAGGAGCTTATATAAAAGAGAGCCCCCAAAATCAGGACTTTCCCTGTAAAATCGGGACATCTGGTCACCCTAGCAATATGTGAATTTAGGGGCTGTTATTACAAGGGTCTGGAACCTCCAGAAATGGCATGTCAGAGATTACTCCCTCAGCCTTTTCTCGAGTTCTGTAAACTTCACTGGGTAAGGTACGTTAAGCAAACAAACATCTTTGACATAGCAAAATATACTATGTCTAGGACAATTAACTGCTTTACAGCTGAACCATAAATTGCTGCATGCTGATTCTGAGCATCAGTATACTCTGTTCTTTAGTTCCTATTCCAGGGGTAAGCAACCTATGGTACCCGTGCCAAAGGCAGCATGCGAGCTGATTTTCAGTGGCATTCACACTGCCTGGGTCCTGGCTACCCATCCGGGCGGCTCTGCATTTTAATTTATTTTTAGATGAAGCTTCTTAAACATTTAAAAAACCTTGTTTGCTTTATATACAACAAAAAATTAGTTATATATTATAGACTTATAGAAAGAGACCTTCTAAAAACGTTAAAATGTGTTACTAGCACATGAAACCTTAAATTAGAGTCAATAAATGAAGACTCAGCACAGCACTTCTGAAAGGTTGCCGACCCCTGTCCTATTCTATAGTGTTGAATCTTAACTGTTGTGTTTTTCCCCCTTTTAGTGGTTTGAGTCCGGGTCTACCTCAGTCTAGAAATTTACCTTATTAGACACATAAAAAAATTAAATTAAAATTCTGTGTTGGAAATGGCCCAAGTGATCCTAAGAAAGGAGTGCATTTTCTGTGAATGAAACTACTTGCTTGTGCTAGTTTCTCTCGCAGGTTTTTTTCCTTTTTTTTTTTTTTTTTTAGTGTGTATGCCTGTTGTGGATTTTTTCAGAGTTGAAACAGCCAAAGAATAAAGACTGAAGCTTCTGCAAGTCTGGAAATGATGATTTGTGTTCTGGATCTTGCAACTATTGTGAAATGCAAAAGTGGTCACTGAAGTAGGGGGATGGGAGGTAAAGCAAAGAGGAATTGAAAAGTTCTTTAGGGAACACATAATCCCTGCTGTGTAATTAAAAAGAGAAAAGTTATTGGTCTGCACCAGGGATGACTGCAAATTGAAACATCCAAACTGGAGTTGAGGAAATAGGAAAACCACACCCTGGTCAATTACTCCTCCTTTCAGAGTCCTAGGGGCTAGCAGAGTAAAAAGCCAGTCTGGATTAGTTGAGCATGAGAATGTTAATATCAACCGTTGCATGGGAGTGAATTGGAACCCGAAGTAGTTTATTGTTCTGTTGTTGTCAGCATCTAGGTTCCTAATGTGAGTGTACAGCTTCTCCTTTAAATCCCCAAAGGGATTTTCAAGGAGCCACTGTGCTTGCATTACTCTTATTTTTTAATAGTTAACTGTTCTTTGAGTTTAGGATTAAACTAAAGTAGCAGAGCACACCTATTTTAAATCTTATCATTGGTCAGTGAGCGAGTAATAATTCTTGCCTTACGCTTTCCAGTTACTCCATAGAAGAACATGTCAATGTTACACAGAATGAAATGCTGGTGGGGAGGAGGGATGATGTCTCACTTCCATGCTGATTACTATGAATACATTGAGAGAGTTCTTTCTGGGTAGCCCAGCTCAATGCAGCGGGCACAACAGGAGTCCTCAGATGTAGAACAAAGTTCTGTTCTCTGCTAATTTGATATTTCATAGGTTTCTCTGGCGAACTCTGATGACATAACTTAAAATCTTCTTATAAACTGTTAAATAGCAATGGCCACAAGTAACATATTCACATACCTAAATGTGAGAGCTTTTAAAAATGGTTGCCTTCTTGTTCACGTGTAGTTCAAGAGGCAAGAAGCTCATTCCCCCCTTTTATTTCTGCTTCTCCAAATGTATTGGTAAAAGAGTAATGGTGTTTCTTCTTCCCCTTTCCCGGTTTGATTTTACTGTCTGTTGTAGACAGTCTTCCATTTGTGAAGTACATGAGTTATAAACCCCAGACTTAGACTGTAAGATCTTTGGGGCAGGACTTGTCTTTTTGTTCTGTGTTTGTACAGCCCCTAGCACTACTGGTGTCTGGGTCTATGAGTAGGACTCCTAGGTGGTACAGTCATACATATCATAACTAATTATAAGGAATCATCCCTTCTGCTGCTCCCTTTCACTTTAATCATGATGTCATTCCACTTATTGGCCCACTCCAGTTGGCCTGTATTACCCTGAAGCATGAGGGTTTATATCCTTTTTTTGAAATAATTAATTAGTCTAATGTAAAGGGATATTTTCATCCATGTAAAGGCCTACTTCTTAGCAGGATTCAAAAAAGTAAAAAGATTAGACATCTAAATGGATCTAGCTCAGTGTTTCTCAAATTGGGGTCACCACTTGTGTAGGGAAAGCCCCTGGTGGGCTGGGCTGGGCTGCTTTGTTTACCTGCCCCATCCGCAGGTCCAGCTGATCACGGCTCCCACTGGCCATGGTTCGCCGCTCCAGGCCAGTGGGGGCTGCTGGAAGTGGTGGTCAGTAAGTCTCTTGGCCTGCGCCGCTTCTGGCAGCCCCCATTGGTCTGAAGCAGCGAATCGCGGCCAGTGGGAGCCGTGATCGGCCGGACCTGCGGATGGGGCAGGTAAACAAACCAGCCCCGCCCGCCAGGGGCTTTCCCTACATAAGTGGTGACCCCAGTTTGTGAAACACTGATCTAGCTCAATCTACACCAGAGGTTAGGCCAGCTTTAACTATGGTGCTCAGGAGTGTGGATTTTTCACCCTCAAGGGACATAGCTAGGTTGATCTAAATGTTCAGTGTGGACCAGGCCTGAGACTCTTTTTTTCTCTTTGCCAGAGGGAGGGTTATTGAGAAGGCTATGGCAAAGCCAATATGGCATTATTTGCAGTCCTAAGATTCCCTAAGATCCTTTTAGTCTGGTTCTAGACATGCATGTGGTACAGAGATGGCTCTGGTCTCATTGGCCAGTCTTCTCTTCACATGTCCATACTGAGTCTTTTAGAGCATTCTGCTCCCTTTGAGGAGTTCTATGGAGTGAGCAGTGGTCCCGCTCTCTTCGAGAGGCTCTAGAGGATTTCTGTCCTGATGCAAGGGCTCCCTGGTGGGTCGTTAGCAGAAATTATTCTGAAACCACTCTTCAGCAGGCCTAGATTAACCAAAGTGCACTCAGTGCACCTGCACAGGGCTCCTGATGGGGCGGGGGGAATCAACAGTGGCATTGTGTCCCTATATGCTATATTGCAAGGTTACTCCTTCAGACTTGGCCCAGCTTTCCCCTCTGTCATGACAGAAGATAGGGCAGGCCAAACCTGAGTGGTACAGGGCCATGTGATTATGGGGCAGGTATGGAAGTGAGTGGAGCTGGGTGTCCGGGGTAGAGAGAAGCCGCTCTAGCCCATGACAGGAGCTGAGCACTGAGTGGGAAGATGCAGGAGCTGGTGAGTGGCCAGGAATAGCCTGTGGGTAGTTGATGAGAGGCTGGGGTTAGTTGTTGATGAGTTGTGGGTGAGTGTTGTGGGGGGCTGTGTGGTGTGGAGTTGGGGAGTGGCTGAGGGGGCATTGGGAGGAAGTGGGGTTGGGGGCCTGGATGTGGAGGGATGAGTGGGGAGTTTTGGAGACAGGCTGGTGGAGCTGAGGCATTTGGGGCTGCGGTCAGTGAGATATATGTCAGGGCTGCTGGGATGTGTGTGGGGGCTGTCAGGATAAATGGAGACTGGTGGAAGCTTGTTGGGGTATATACGGGGTGGGAAGAACATTTGGGGGTGGGGTGGGAGGTGCTTTGCTGTCTAGTTTATGGAAGGTGGGGGGCAATTTCCATAATGCCCAGGGCCCCAAAATTCTTTAATCTGGGTCTGCTCTTCAGCAGATATGTGAGGTTGTATTGCCATTAACATGCTGGTGATCCTCAGTCCCCGCATCTCCCTCTTTCTGTGTGATCTGGAGAATTCACTGTCTCCGCTGTTTCAATATCCTACTGAGCTTGGGGCCTGGAAGAGTGCCAGCTGGTTAAAACTCAATTCAGGCAAGATGGAAATGATGCTAATCGTTTGCATACCCTTTAAGATTTGGGTCCTGTCTTCCTTGCAGACCTCTTTTCCTCCCGCATTTGAGGCATAGTATGTTCTCTGGCAACCTCTATGTCAAGTCGTTAGTGGTGTCCTCGGGTTTCTGCCTGGACACCATGGAAGTTCTGCAGTAGTTTTGTTGAAATTCAAAACTAACTTTGTTCATTTAACTAAAAAGAAAATGAATAATACAGGCAGTATTGTCCTCAATGTATTTGGCATTACAGTCAGTTTGTTTTATATTTTCAGCCTGCAGTGCACTTCAAACTTTTGTCATAAAACATAGCTGCATTGTAGAAATGGTCCAGCATAAGGGATGCTTGGGGAGGAGAAACTGGAGGTATGGCCCTTTGGAGCTGTTAGCCCTTGGTGAGGGAGATATGAGAAGTGGCTTGGGATTGTGGGATAAGCACATTAGCAGAATCTTTCTGCTAAAATAAACATGAAATAACAAAGTTGATATTTAAATGGTCATCTTTAAGTTCTCAGAGTTAACAACGCCATTGAGGTGAAGGGGGCAGCTGTACCTCCGAGTTAATCTCAAGCTCCCTGCAGACTCAGGAAGAAGAAAACACATTGGTTTACGCTTGATTCCAATCTAAAACTTTTAAACCACAGGGGCTAGAAACATCAACTTGTTTAAAATTAAAACTTAAAATTCAAAGCAAAATTCTTCACTTAAAAGTGGATTCTCTGGCAAATTCCAAGCTGCAAAGTAGAGGTTCTTGAGTTATGATAGAAAGATGTGACCTCCAATGCGCAAAACAAGGCCTGTCTTCTGTAACTATACACACTATTTTTTTCCCCTGGGGAGTGCGCGGAGAGATTATTTTGGTTTTGGGGATAAGGAGTGGAGGAGGGACAGGAGATTTAAATAAACAAGTTCTTTAATTGGAAGTAAGTTAGTCTGATAACTTATTAGGTAATTTAACATTTCTTCAGCTTGCATATGCACTTAAGTGCATTTTATCAATCAGGGAAACAAAACAGAGCTGTTTTCTCAGGCGCCTAGGCCTTCTCTATCTTCACCTATGGGAATTTGCACCAACTCCAGCAATTAATGGGCAGCTACCACTGTAGTTGAACTGGCATGCGAGCCACCGAAGTATCCACCGCTGCCTTCACAGTAGAGGTGGGGTCACCACCAAGTATTGGGTCCAACTCTTTGTGGAACTGGCAGCTCGTGTGCAGCACCGGAGCAGTGGTTTGCCTCCTGCACCGTGTGGTAGTCATTCCACAGCTCCGTCACTTTGACCCTACACTGCAGTGTGTCCTGGTCATGGCCCCTTTCTGTCATGCATCGTGAAATCTATCTGTAGTTGTCATAATTCCTATGGCTGGAGTGCAGCTGGGACTGGACAGCCTCCTCTCCCCAAATGCTGATGAGGTCCAGCAGCGTGGCATTGCTTCAAGCAGGGGGATCGCCTGGTGCGTGGAGCAGGCATGGCCACCTGGAAAGATGCTCTGAGACCACTGCACACATCACCGAGCAGGCTGAGCAAACGGGAAGGGGACTTTCAAAATTCCAAAGGAATTTACGGGGTGGGGATGATGGTTGGTCACCTGAGGGCAGGGCAGTAGAGTTCAAACCAATGACCAGAGAGGCAAGAACAGGCATTGTGGGATGACACCTGAAGGCCAGTCACCACACTGTAATCAACCAGGGTGTCTACACTGGCATCGCGGCACTGTAGCCCTGGCGCAGAAAGCTCCACGCCTCTCGTTGGGGTGTTTTTTTTGTGTTTGTTTTTTTTTTTTGCTGCAACTGCGCAGTTTCTGCCCACTAAATGTTTTGGCCTTTTGTACAACTTTGGAGTTACAACACAAAAAGCTGATTTACTGTGCAGAAATTTGCAAGTGTGCACAAGGCCCAGGTCAGGATATGGTGAAATTTTTAACCCAGAGAATAGATCTGGTAAAATTTGCGAACTTGCTTCTATAAAATATTTGTGTCTAAATAGTTTATAAATATCTGTTTTATTTGTACATCGGGAAGGGACAGACCAGTGCGCAAGGGGCAAATGCACTTGATAATGTATACTTGTGCACATGCCAGATCAAGCAGAGATGGAAATGACTGGGTGCTTTTGCCTAACTGAAAGAGTGAAAAATGTTATTGGCATCCCCTGGAACGACCAAAAAAAAAATAAAATAAAGTTTTGAGCTGTTTTTTCATATTAAAACAGCAATAAAAAAGCACCATAATTCTGTTTATTATGGTAGTGCCTAAAGGCCAGCCAAGAGCGAGTCTCTGTTGTTTTAGGTACTGAATAAACATTTAGTCTGCTAAACATTTTTCAACCTCAGAAACCAACATTTTGTTTGAAATTTTTTTTTGTTAGGAATACTTTGTTCTCCTGATCTTAATAGAGATTTGTCTGGTAGTATATTGATATTAATTGCCAACAGATGTTGTTGGAGTGAAATAATCCAAAGTAAAATATGGATTGCAATTTTTAAGTCAAAGGAGTTTGGTAAGATGTAAGTTGTAGTAAATGTATGTATTTAAAAAAATCACTATTGTTAAACTGAATCTTATTGTGTAACTTTTAAACTATTTTAGGGTCAGGGTACTGATTTGATGTCAGGATAAAATTTTCAGGATAGGACTTTATTTCTGTACAAATGACTTTTCAGAGGCAGCTCATGTCATTGTATACACAGAACTGTGCAGCATATAAAGTACGCAGAAGAACACTTTCTTTGATGTGTCATTGTCTCAGGCCAGGCCTACGCTATAAACTTACATTAGTATAACTAGGTAGCTCACAGGTTTGAAAAAGCCACACCCCGGGCGACTCAGTTATACTGACGTAACACCCCTGTGTAGACAGTGCTATGTCGACGGAGGCGGGGGGGAGGGCTTCTCCCATCCACGCAGCTTCTGCCTCTTATGGAGGTGGATTGTCCGCACCGATTGGAGAAACTTCCCTGTCGGCATAGTAGCGTCTTCACTTCACAGGTATAGCTGAGCTGCTGCAGTGTTTTAAGTGTAGACGTGCCTTCAGTAGTATGGAAACTGGCAACATGAATGAATTGACAGGTATTTGAGTTTACTACATGGCTGTCAGTCTAGTAATAAAAAGAATTGATGTGAGGGAATCAGCACAGTTAGCTAATAAAAGGAGTGGATACTCTGTTTTCTAGGGCCTGGTCTAGCAAACCGGTAGTCTTTTGTAGTCCTTACTGAAGCAGTTAGTTGGTTAGTTAAATCACACAAAGGCTATCATGTGAGTGAAGATTGCAGGTTCAGGCTCCTGGATGGCCTACAACTTTCTCGGGATATGGAAGGAGAGGGGGAAGTCATCTCTTTAAAACATTCTGCAATGCTACTTCATATTGTTCTGCAGAGGAAGTCCTGTTTGTGGCATGTTACCTGTTGAGAGAGAATAATGCAGGTGGTGAATTTATCAATACACAAGAACTCTCTTTGCAACCCATTGACCTTTCAGATGTGAAGTTTCGGCAAGAGGGTATGTATATAGGTTTGTTTTTTTTCTGTAGCATGTTTCTAATTAACATCAAACTAAGTCGAATACCTTTGGTTTCTCTGCTGCATTTCCTTTGTAACAGTATTAAGATGACTTATGGTGCTGTTTAAGGTAAGGTAATGTGGAAGGGAACAAGAGATTTTTCTCTTACATTACAATGTGTTAAGTAGGCAAAGTGAATAAAGAATTTTGCATTTGTTACTAGATATGGGATCTAAATTTAGATTCTTTTTTCAGAGGTTGGGGTATGTGTGTTTCAAGCCACTTTGTGTTGCATGGTGAAGGGGTAACATTGTTGCATAGAAGGTTTTTTATTTTGGTGTCACAGTTTAAAGACTAATTGGAAAGATACTTGTATGCTGTGCTGAAATTCTTAAAGGCCTCCTTGTAGACTTCCTAGCAAAGGGCTTTTGTTCTGTATGCAGACTATTTCTCAATTCACGTGACCACAGCTAGGGGATAAATAACTGCTGGACATGTGCAAAGCAAAGGATTTACTTATCTTCCCCTCACCCTCTGTTGGTCCATGACTGATTTCTTTGAGCATGGCCCAATTTTCCCCCAACAGTTAAATTCAGCTAAGAGAAAAATCTACACTGAAGTTACTATAAAATCCATGATTTGTTACTCTTACAGAAACTAAAGAGCTTTAGTATTTTAACTGGTAGTAACTCTTAGTAGGTTTTTGAACAGACTGTTTCATTGGTCCATGCATCCTCTTTAATTTTTCTTAACTCTGAAAATCAGTTGTGTGTAATATTTTCACTCCTGCTTCAAATGTGCTCTTATGGGTTTCTTTTGATTTGTTTGCAGAAGGCAATATAAATTTGGCTGTAGCTAAATGCTGCTGCTTTAGATATGCCGTTGTGTAGGTTCTGCAGACCACTGGTGGTAGTGGCATTGCACACGACTGACATCTCCAACTCCGTTCAGCTTGTACCAACAGGTACTTGAGTAGTTCTCATGCTTCTTTCAAAAGACTTTATGGGGTTGCAGGGTGAGGGTAGAGTCACAGTGTTACCAACTGTATATAACACACTTTAATGAGCTCATGAAAGTTTTTTTCCCCCTCTTGCCAGATAGGAAAACTTTCAGTATTGGACCTAATTGTTTTGTATTACAAATCTTCTCATCTGGTGTCCTTCATTTATTGGCCGTTCCTCTGACCACATTGTACACTCTGCATGCAAGATAGTAAAGCCCATCTATAAAGCCAAGATTTCAGACTTCATCCATTGGGCTTTGACTATTCTTTCCTCCTTTCTTTCTTTTTTATCAACAGCTTTTACTCCTACATCATTTATTTTAGAAAGAAAATTGCTAAACCTAGTAAATCTTGAACTCCCTTTATTATTTTAAACTTAGTATCAGAACTGTATCTAAGGATTTAAAGCTGACCGGTATATCTAAAATAAATCAGGTATTAAATCTCTGAGCTTTGTCATTAATTTTATTGTGGGGGTTATATCACTGCACGCTCTTGACCTACATTCTCTGTCTTATGAGGGAGGAGGAGTTAAAGTACGACTCACAAGTTAATTTTTTGGGGGAAGGGCATGGAAGGGCAGAGGTACTTTATAAACTGCTTAAATCTTTTGAAGGCTTGGAACAATAGGTACATTAAATAAGTGTTAATTCTTGGCAACACTGCGTTAGGATCTGGGCTGAAGATCAACAGAGTTTACAAGCCTTTCATAAAAGCTGTGAGGCTCAAGAGAATAAATGTTATAGAGAGAAAGAGAGTGAGGCCATGTCTACATCTAAAATTTTGCAGCGCTGGTTGTTACAGCTGTATTAGTACAGCTGTATAGGGCCAGCGCTGCAGAGTGGCCACACTTACAGCAACCAGCGCTGCAAGTGGTGTTAGATGTGGCCATACTGCAGTGCTGTTGGGCGGCTTCAAGGGGGGTTCGGGGAACGAGAGAGCAAACCGGGAAAGGAGACCAGCTTCGCCGCGGTTTGCTCTCGCGTTCCCCGAACCACCCTGCAAACCGCAGGGAAGGAGACCTGCTTGCTCGGGGTTCCGGGAACGAGAGAGCAAACCGGGAAAGGAGACCAGCTTCGCCGCGGTTTGCTCTCGCGTTTCCCGAACCACCCTGCAAACCGCAGGGAAGGAGACCTGCTTGCTCGGGGTTCCGGGAACGAGAGAGCAAGCCGGGGAAGGAGACCAGCTTCGCCGCGGTTTGCTCTCGCGTTTCCCGAACCACCCTGCAAACCGCAGGGAAGGAGACCTGCTTGCTCGGGGTTCCGGGAACGAGAGAGCAAGCCGGGGAAGGAGACCAGCTTCGCCGCGGTTTGCTCTCGCGTTCCCCGAACCACCCTGCAAACCGCAGGGAAGGAGACCTGCTTGCTCGGGGTTCCGGGAACGAGAGAGCAAGCCGGGGAAGGAGACCAGCTTGATTACCAGAGGCTTCCTCCTTCCACGGAGGTCAAGAAAAGCGCTGGTAAGTGTCTACATTGGATTACCAGCGCTGGATGACCAGCGCTGGATCCTCTACACCCGAGACAAAACGGGAGTACGGCCAGCGCTGCAAACAGGGAGTTGCAGCGCTGGTGATGCCCTGCAGATGTGTACACCTTCAAAGTTGCAGCGCTGTAACTCCCTCACCAGCGCTGCAACTTTCTGATGTAGACAAGCCCTCAGTGTGTGTGTGTGTGCGTGTGTGCACGCGCGAGGGGAGGGGATTATCCCTTTTTCTAAGAAGTGGAACTTTTAGGTTTTTTTTTTTTAAATAAAGTAAATATATTTGATTGGCGATCAGCTTTTCCAGTGTTGTGTAAGTAGGGATACCTACATGGATGCAACATAAAGCACCTACGTACTGTTTAACACATTGAGGAGTTCTGTCCCCTAATAGATTTTCTAGAAGTGTTGCAAATATGAAATTTGGTTGTTTTTACATAGTGCAAAGTACAAGGAAAAATAACTAACACTTCACAGAATCTCTTGATTACCCAGTTCAAAATATCAAGCTTGCATCTGGGCTGCTAGAACTTAATGAGGTTTTGAACCCCTGTGGTTCTGGGTACTTTTCAGAACTAGTTTAGCCTTTGAAGAATGCAGAATACTTTCTTTTGTACTGAAATATGATTAAATAGAAAACAAATCACTGAAAGTTTTCAGACTTTGAAACATTAAATTTGGGTCAAATCTATATATTGAGCTTGAATGCTTTATGAACTAGTAGCAGTGCAGTTACAAGAGTAAGTCCTGTATATTTATTTTTAGCTTCTGATATTGTCTGTTGTGGAACCCATCATTACAAATGGGATATATATCTATTTATCTTATTATCATCTTTCCTTTCTTTACTCTATAATTGTTACCAAAACTGCAAGAGTTCTGTAACTCACTCTGTGGTGGGACGTCAGATAACTACTGGTGGTCTTTCTTGTCTCTGGGCTCTACCCACATCCCAAACACTGCACAGTTGAGCAGGCTTTGGTGTGTGTGGTAGTCTGTGTTCAGCGGAGGCCCTCAACTGGAAAAGAGAGGGATGTTTACAGGTCAGGTCTGAACTGTGTGAGATAAGTTTCTACAGCATCTGCCTGCACTGTGAGTGCCTCAGGCTGGAGTGATGGCACCTTTGCTTTCAGTATGGCTAAAATTCACAAAACATTACACACTCTTGCCACCTAACTACCTCCCCCACACTGTTACTTCTGCAGACTGGAACTGCTTTGTGCCAGATAACATATATCTTGTTTTGGATGAGATAACGTTTGTACTAGTTTTAAACTTAACCTTGCTCATCCCCCCATAGTGTTTAGGTGCTCTGATCAAAATGTTCAAATATCCATAGATTCAGCTTAATAGCAATCCTGATATTAGCAACTGGTTAATGCCAACCTATTCCCAGGAACCAGTCCTGTCTCATTAACATCAATGTTAATGGGATTTAGATACCTACAACGACATGCTGCTTCTTAGACTTTTTTTTAAGGAAGTCCCCAGCTTCAGGCAGGCTTGCGAGGCTGGAGTCAGGGAGGGCACTACCCAAAACTTCCTTCTGGGACTGCAGCCCTGCAAACCTGTTTGTTCAAAGGGACCGCCCATGAGGCAAGGGGCTGAAAGGGGGGGCTGTGGGCAGGGCAGTAGCAATCTGGGGCTGAAGCCTGGATGCAGGAGTGCATGGTACCTCTCTCTGTACACTTCAGGCTGTGCCTGGCCTGGGGGCTGCACATAGGGAAGGAAATGCTGTGATGTGCTGAGCCCTAGCTGTCAAAGAGCTCAGGGGGAGATACGGTGCAGTCCCAGCGCCCCCATTCCCTGCAAAGGCGCCGGCATCTGGGCTTCAGTCCCCCTCCCCACTGCTTCCTTCCCTGGCTTCTGCCTCACAGACCTGCCTTCCTGCTTATCAGCAATTACTGGGTAATGGAAACCTTTTTTTGCTGGCAACAAGGAGGGGTTGCTAATAAGCTGAAACTACTGTATTTGTATCTTCAGAATCCTAAGCCTGGATCAGGACCCTGTCGTGCTAGGCTTGTGCAAACACAGAACAAAAGTCCTGTCCCTGTCCCCAAAGAATTGGCGATCAATGTGACTAGTGATTTTTGGGTTCCATAACTTTGGGTATCCAACTTGAGACACTTTAAAGGGGCTTGGCTTTTCAGAAGATGCTTAGTACCTGCCCTCTGAAAATCAGGCTCCCTCAATGTATGTTAATTTGAGTCCCCAGATCAGTTGTTGATGCTGAAAATATTTAGCAAGCAAAGGATATGTTCTGAGGTTAATCAGCTTTTTCTACAAGTGTTTCTCATACTAGTCTTAGAAACTAGCTCAGTGAATTAATAAAGCATTGTTCACACCTCCATGTTAAGTTACTGTTCCCATATATAGACTTAAATAAATAAAAAAAGAGAGAAAAAATAAAAAGCAAAGAAACAACAATAATGACCAAAAACTCCCGCTGGAATTTCTATACTTTCATTTTGAAATGTTTGAAATGAAGAAGTACTTGGATTGTAAGCCCCCTGGAACAGGGACTTTTTTTTTTGTTTTGTTTATATAGCACCTAGCACAGTGGGGTCCTGCTTCATGAGTTGGGCTCCTTCTATGGTAATACAAATAATAATTAATAGAGCAGATACCATTTATAAGTCTGAACTGTCTTTGATGTAATGTTTTCACTAGTGGAGAAAGTAAATAGTTCTGGCTGCATTTACACAGGCCTTCTAGCTGAGGTTAAAAGGCAAACTTAAGCATGGTTTAAACTCTTATGGCTGAACAAAATTATAACATACTTTTGCTAGCCATTGTGGAAGGAGCCAGCTGATGTCACAAACATCTGAAAAAACATGCTTCCGATTAGGTAGAGATTTCAGGTAGACAAAGAACCATCCTGGTTAGCTAAATTGTCTTGTAACGTGAACTGGCCATAACATTTCAGTGGTACTTAAGCATGTTTGTAAAATGCATTAGATAACTACTGTTTCAATAATACTTTTTTCTTTCTTTTTTTAAAGGAAGGAACAAGTTTTGTAGAGCAGGGTCATGAGCTCAAACAGCTAGAGACTTTGAGGAGAGGCAGGAGCAGAGAGTGAGTGTACACATTAGAAAATGGACAACCACTCAAAGTAGTGAGAATGAGCCAGTTTGCCCTATGTGACTCAAATACTGTTTCTTCATTTAACCATGTCATTTTAGCAAGTTTGGGCATTTTCAATTTCTACAACAAGTGTTTTACAATTGCAGATTAATCTTTCTTGTGAGATGAAAATTCTCTAGAGATTTAGAGGTGAAAGCCTTGCTATTAGAAGAAAAAATAATCTTGTTTCTCTAGTGCAAGTGGGTAATTATCTCCTAGAATGTGGTCATATCTGTGCTCAGTTCTCAAATAATCTTTTATGATACCATCTCTGTGGCATTTCCTCAGGAAAGTTTGCAACCCTCTGATCCCTGACACCACCCAGAGTGTTCTGGTAACACAAGGGGGGAGTTGTTGTGACGGGAGACAGGAAGAGAAAAAGGAGAGAAATAGCATAACTTCAAGTGAATGCTTTCTTTGCAGCAGGAGATATCTTTAGACTCCTGCCTCATTTCCAGCACCATTAAGTCTTTTAAGTGTAACAGAGACTTAGCTGAGGCACACACACATCCTAGCTGGGAGAGAGTTTACCAGGGCACTGTTAGCTGTCAGGGTCATGTACATATAACATGCTGGTCTAATATGTTGGATTCTGCCTCTAAGGCTATGTCTACACGTCAGCCTATGTTGGCATAATTCACGTTGCTCAGGGGTGTGACTAAACCACGCCATAGCCACTTCAGTTACACCGACGTAAGTGCTTGTGTGCACCGTGCTAGACTGTCAGGAGAGCTCTCTCTCGCAGCATAGAGCGTCTTCACCAGATGCGCTGCACCGGATCAAAGGCACTGCTGCAGTGCTGTACGTGCAGACATGCCCTTAATGTCTGGCCCAAGTTACTTTAACAGCATACAACTTGGCAAACGGAGGGCTCCTTTGGCTTCACGAGGGAGAAGCCCATTCTCTTGGTGTGGAAAAATAGGAATTTGATTCCTGCTGAAGACATGGTGTTTGCAGCCAGTGTCCTTATATATAGAACAAAAGGGCTAACTTGCATTGCAGCTGTTAGTATACCTATGCCACATGTCGTCATGAGTAAAATATAGAGCCCTTTCTGGGTAAGGTTGATCCACTACAAATTTTAGTGGGGATATAGGGCACCCCCTCTCCAATCAATAAGTTCTCCAGTAGATAGTTACATCAGTAAAAGTTCTCACATTGTTCTCAAAAACAAAGTAAAAATATGTTTGAATTACTTTGTTTAGCAAATTAGGTTGATCTCTGGGGGAAAAAACCCTAAGTATTTCCTGGTTGCTTGTTGCTGCCAGGAATGCAGAACACAGCAAAGTAGTAGCTGCAGCACTGCCTCTGAACAGTGTGGTGTGGAGCTGTGATCTGTTAACTTCTCTCCTTTCACCTTTTGCTTAGGCCTTGTCTGCCCTGGGGTTTACCCACTGGGGTATTTGCAGAGTGCCAACCCTGGGTGTAGACACAGTACAACAGTATAAACAGTGACTTGCACTGGTGCACTGACTTGCACTGCCTATCCACATTCTGACCCGTTTTGACTCTGGACTCCTTGTGCTTTCATGTAGAGAATCTGGATCTCCTATTCCTGACTATCTCTGTACACATGTTCTCAGATTACTTCTTGCCCTGCTGCTCCTTTTGCTTCTTTCCAGCATATTCTTTCTCTTCATAATGTTATTGCTTCCCTATCTTGCCACCTTCACCTCCAATCAAGGAGTGGAACATGCTTAGGCAGCTGTGCTGGAGAGTAACAAAACACCCTCCTGCAAATTGTCTTGCTTTTTGTGAGAGGGACAATAAGTCTCTTAGGGCGTGTCTACATTGGCACTTTACAGCGCCAGTGTAGACAGTGCTCCAGCACTGGGAGCTGCGCCCCTCATGAAGATAGTTTTTTTAGCTGAGAGAGAGCTCTCCCAGCGCTCTGCTGTGACCACACAAGCCACATTAAAGCACTGCCACGGCAGCGCTTTAGTATTGCCAGTGTAGACTAGCACTTAGAAAGGGCTTTTTACCCTTATCACATTCCACTAAGGAAATCTCAGTTTTTCCAAACTAGTTTTTAAAAATTATTCAAAATTGCCAAATTCCTTGTGTGCTCTAGTACCTGACCCTGTACATCTCGAGATATGAAAGAGTTGCTCCTTACGAACTGGGGATATTGGCCTTCCACTTGGATTCAAAATGGCAACTTGTTCAGTCACATCAGCAGCACCAGCCCCCTCACCCCCCTGCATGGCAATTGGATGCCTGTGTTTCAGGAAAGACTCTGAAACTGGCAGTATGTTGCCCATATCTGGCTAGGGTAAAAAGGTAAGGTCTCACAGAGGCAGGTTTGGAAAGGACTACATTTGTATTTCCACTCTGTGTCAGAATTAGTTATGCTGATAAGTAGGACTTCTTTTAGCGTGGCAGTTCTTAGAAGAAGTTATGGAAATGTAATAAAAATTAATGGTCTGCGCCCCAAATAAGCCATTTCCCTATGTCTGTCTAAATAACTAGCATTTAGCACATCACAGGCACAGTGAAGCCATTTGTTGCCATAGCACAGCAGATCTTTTGTGAAACCAATTTTTTCGATTTTTTCTTCTTCTTGCTCTGGTGGAAGCAGAAACCTAATCACCCAGGTGCAGCTAGTGCTCTGTGGCAGCCCTCTGATGTAGTTCTTTGTTGCTACAGTGGTGGCGTTGAGCTCTTGCTCTGTGGCAGCCTCCTGTGCAGCCCATGGTTTAACTGGGTAGCTAGCCTTCCTTGTTCCTAGTGACAGTGACAGACCGTGACGTGAGCCCAATCGTTCATGTATCCCAGAATGTCAAGTCAAAGAGACGATAACAAATACAAAAATCATGGACTTAGCTCCAACTTACTAAATTGCTTTGCACTTCCATTGTACCATTCAGACCCTGATCTGAATGCACTTTGCATAGATCCTTGTGAAGAGAGGTATTTTTCCTCATTTTCCAGAGAGGGGAAAACTGAAGCAAAGAGAAAGTAAGTCTCATACCCCAGTCTCACAGCAGGTCACTGGCAATGGGTAATTGTGAAGCCCCACTGAAAATGATGTTCTTGGCAATAATTTTTCTAGTTGAACTCTTTACCATGGACGTGGCCTTATAGCAACCCTGTACTCATGATCCTACTTCCTTAATTTATGAATACTGAATTAGAAGAATTAAATGTCTTCTGATTTTAGCCTTTACGATAATGAAAGAGAATAGCGTCATAGTTATGGATGAGCTGCTGCTGAAACTCACTGCTGTAAAATATACTGCCAAGCAGGGTGCAAGGGAAAAGGAAGTCCAATAAGCTTAATGTTTAATTGATTCAATTTAAAGCATATATACATATGCTAAATATGCATTATAAATTTAGCTTCTAGTGAAAGGTTTAATTAAGGTTGTAAAACTGTTTCCGTTATAAGCCCTTGATTGTAGGTCCTCCAACTAGATGAAACATTTCTTTTGGGAATGAAAGTTTCCATATCTGTTTCAGCCCAGGAGTAGTGAATTTTTAAAGTGGGTCTGGGGAGACTTGCTTAGCCATTTGAGTTCAGCATGGTGAAGGGAGGAATAGAGTTTGTCATTTTATAGAATTCCAGCTTTTTTTTACTTGTGGCTAAAGCTGAAATTTTAAACTAAGGAAAATTGGCATGACAGAGACGTTAGCTGTCACTGAAATGTGCATATGCACAGTACGAGCCATCAAAACACCCTGGACATCCTTCCTTAAAATCATGGGTGTGAAAAACATGGCAGATCTTACATTGTAAAGGCCCAGCAATTTTTGGTGCAGTCTGACCCAAGTGTGCATTTAAAAGAGGTGTTTCTTCTATTTTTCTTAACCCCAAATAATTTTGGCTCAGATGTATATTTTATACCTAATTTAGACAATGCTTTACTAGTATTTGCAGCACCCTACAGATTGTTCGACACTTCCCAGAAACTTATTTGTTTCTGCCCCAGTGAGCTTACAGAGTAAATTCAGACATGTTGCAGCAAAACCGTCAGGAGGAAGGGCAGAGTTTGTAGAACCGTTGTAGTCTGAATTAAGCCTCAGTTCAGGAACACTCCCCCACCACCCCCGTTCAGGCACATGCCTGATAGCAATGCTGTCCTAACCAGAGACAGGCTTATGTGCTATCTAGACTCAGGGCCTTTGATTTTAAGCTCTTTGGGAGAGTCAGTGCATAGGGTGCAGAGCTGAGGGGGCCACCTGGGCCATGGGCCAACCACTTTCAAGCAGGTACATGGAAACAAGGGCAGCTCTAGCTATTGGCAAACTAGGCTGTTGCATAGGGCAACAGATTTATGGGAGAAGCACCATGGGGGTGTGAACGGCAGAGCACTCTAACATTTAGCACTCTCATGGCCCCGTGTAGACCCTGCTGGCATGAAGACCATGTTAACGTGCACTAGGTACCTTTTAAGTCACGGCAGCAGGGTATACATGGTGCCCATAGAGCACTACACACTAGAGCACATTGCAGTTCACACCTCCATAGACAGGAGTTTGTGGTGCCATGTAGACAAGCCTTATGGTGTAGGAGGGAGGGAGGAGGATTGTGTGTGTGTGTGTGGGGGTGCTCTTAGCTCTGGACAGGTGGGAGAGTGAGGGGGAAGGTCCTGGCTTCTCCTGATTTCTGTGGGGGAGGAAAGAGGGGAGAGGTCCTGGCTGATCCAGATTTCTCTGGGGAGAGGAGAGAGTTCCTCCCCCAACACCCTTTAAATGGCTCTGTGAAGCCTCAGAAGCAACGTGTCTCTTTGGGTGTTTGTACACCCAAGCCCAATGAAGGTCTTGTCCTGACTTGAGGCCTGTGGGTGCTATTGCAATACAAATAAGTAAAAAAATGTATCACTGAACCACTGTCCTAATTGGGGGCTGTGCAAATTGTTCCATCCCAGTAGGCTGCTGCGCACCACCTTTAATGAACATTCAGCATCTGCTCCCCTCTGCAGCCAGGCAGTTCTGCTGGCTAGTGGGGAGGCTGAGGCCTTGCCTCCTCCCTATCCCTTTGCAGAAACCAGTGGCATCAGCCCTGCAGCTCCATTGCACTTTGTGAGCTAAAGGATTCCCATTGTGCTAGGCTCCTGTGTAGAAGGATGGGCTCCTTTCATTTTGACCCTTGAGTTAGTACACCAATGCATGGGATCCATAGGCGACGTACAGGCTGGCTCACTGTACACATGCCATATAATTCTGGAACAATTTTGTTAAGTGAAGAAAACATATTTGTTTAAAATAAAAGATGAAACACATGGTTGGCATCAGAACCGGCATCTCAAATAGATGGACGTCTGAGGGGAAATTTGGCCAAGATTTACGCTTCACAGACACAACACAAAACCAAGTGTGCTTTGGTGCTTAATTGTGAGACCGGTTCCATTTTCTGGTTGGGATATCTTACTCCTGGGTGCCACTGTGCACCCGCAGAATTCATCTCTCCCCACAGATTTCTTTGCTGCCCCATCGTTTTCTGCGGGGAAGCAAAGGGAAACTGCAAGAGGGTGCATGGTTTCAGGCGCCTGCAGCAGCTGGCAGAGAGGTAAAGCACTGGGAGGGATGGAGGATGGTCTGACTCAGCACTGGCCAGGGCTGGGGGGCTGGGGATGCCCTGGCCAGTGCTGAGTCAGACCATCCTCCATTTGCTCAACCCCTGTGCATCCACTCTACTCAGACTCCCACACTAAGCCTCAGCCTCCCACACCCAGAACTGAGCTCCCCGCACCTGAAACTCTCTGCATTCCCAGCACCTGGCCCTTCCTAGCCTCACCCAGGCTAGGGACTCCCTGGCTCGTGGCTTTTACCCTGTGCTGGGCTCAGCTGCTAGTCCTGGCTGGTCATGGAGTAGAGGAGGAGCACACTTCCCCTGTCTGGAGCAGTGGGGGCTGGGTCAGACCCACCCCCAGAAACCTTCTGGCTCAACATTCCCCCTCCCTCCCTGCTTCCTGCACCTAACACGCCTCAGCTGTGGGGAGAGGGGTCAATGTATGGGGAGCTGCTCCCCTGTCTGCCCCACCCCGTGCATCCAGACCCCCCCAATACACAGACTCCCCAGCCGAGCCGCACCCCTGCTGAGTCCCCCATGCTCAAACTCCCCACCTTGATGAGCCCCATCCCCTATGCACTTGGATCACTCTGATATGACCCTGCATCTGCCCCCCCGTATCTTTTCCCTGCTGATCTGTCCCCCTATATCCAGACCCCTCTTGCTGAGCTCTATACCCCTGCATCTGGACTCCCACCCTTGCACCGAGACCCACCTCTCCGCCCCCCCCAATAAGCACCAACCACCTTCACCTGGACGCCTTTCAGAGTCCCATTGCCCCTACACCCACAACCCCCACACTCAACCAGCCCCTGTACATCCAGATCCCCCCTGCACCCATACTGACCCCCCACAGCTGGCTCTCCCTCCACCAAGCCCTTTCATGCTTGGATCCTGCTGGGCTGAGCCTGCCTGCCCACATTTGGTGCACCTGGAGTGGAGGGGCAGGACCCAAGGGTGTTTCTGGGGTAAGCTTGGTCCCTGCACTGTATCAGGGTCAGGTGCAGCCCCACCACTGAGTCCATGTCCTGGGAGGAGTGGGGGCTTCAGGGTGATCTCCCACCTCCATACAGCCAGTGATCTGTGCTCCTCACTGTCATGCTGGAGCCTCCACATTTATTAATTGATGAATAAAAGTTGCACAATTGTTCAGAATTTTAAAATATTTTATGCAGAATTTTATTTTTTTTGGCACAGAATTATTAATTTTTTGGTTCAGAATTCCCTCAAGAGTAACATCTGTACCCTAATCACCATCAAATGTCTTCTGATCCTAGTTCTTAATCTTCTTGTCCTGTTATTTTCATCTGTTAGGTTTTAGACCACTGCAGCTTGTTTCAGTGCTATACGGTTAGTCCAGTGAAGGGTTTTATTTGAAATTTGTCCCTGTAGAGAAGGTAATTGAAATGCTTCATCTTTATTGTTCCACTGAATTCATAATATAGTTGTGTATCTTCTCTTTAAACATTGCTTATTACACGCAATTATGAAAACTGCCCTGCTACGTACATTATTATCTTGAATCAGGGCTTAGTAATATTATAATATTCTAATGAGTCTGAGGGACATAAAATCACATTTTATTTACACTTCAGGGCCTAATTAGGAAGGTGCTTAAGCCTCTGTTAGTATGAACCCCATCTGCTTCCGAGGTGGTGGGGAAGGGACTGGCTTACACAATAGTTCAGATGAATCACTGGTATTGATTGTATGATACATTCTTTTGAATGGCCATAATTTTTTATGAGTGAATGGGGAAACAGAGTGAAATTGACCACTGAAGATGCAAGTGAATGTGCAGCTAAAGTGATCTGTAATGCTGTACAGTACACTAATGTATTGAATATGTAATGAACAATTTGATTGAGAACAAAAAAACCCATTTCACTGCAATTTTGACATTTCCTCAGCCCTCCCTCCTAGTAATTTAAGTCAGATTTGTGCAGTCTTAATGCTGTGATAAGTCTATTGCAAATTTTATGTCCTACATCAAACAAGGGAGGCTAGGGGACAACTGTGCTGCCCCAGTGCAGTGCGCTGCTGACTTGCTCTTAATGTCCATGTTCCTTGAATCTGCAGTGCTTCAAAGAACGTGGTGTAGGGGAGAGCTGCTTATGGCACCATTAACTGAGAAGTATGGGAGGATTTGACCAGATTGTGGAGCACCACAGCACATCACTTTCCTTTCTCACCACTTTCAAAACATGGACTCTCAGAGGGATCCAATGCATTTAAAATGTGAAAGCATAAACACTTGTTCTCTAAGACCATGTCTACAGTACAGAGAAAAGTTGATCTAAGTTCTGCAATTTGAGTTACATGAATAGCGTTACTCAGATCGACATAGCTTAGATCTACTTACTGCAGGGTCCACACTACGTGACGTCCCATCAATTCCTCCACTCTTCTCAATCCTGTGAAGTATAGGAGTCAATGGAAAAGTGATCTGCTGTCAATTTAGTGTGTCTTCACTACACCCACTAAATTGACCACCAATGCATAGATCACTGCTCGTCAGCCGGTAAGTGTAGACAGGCCCCAAGTATTATTGTAGTGCCAACTCCAAATAAGACGGAATATAAATGGCAGCCATAGGCAGAGGGTAAGCTAGCATTTTAGCCTTAAAAGTACAAAATATCTCTATGGAGGTGAAGTTTAGAAGTTTTTGCATTCAGGTTTATAGGTAAAGATCTGCGTTTCCTTCTGGTTACCTTCCTGTCAGCCAATTTCAGATTTGTAATCTCTTTTATAAATTCTTCTAAGCAGCGTTTTAAATATTTCTTTTAAATAAACATAGATTTTTGTTTTGTAAGAGAGATGCATTGAATAGTGTTTAAACCCGTTCATTTTCTGTTGCAATATTGAGGAGCAATTAAGCAGCTAGCACTGACTTTAAAAATAAAGGATGAGCTCTATTGTCTTAATGTGGCTGTTATTGAAGTTTCTTGAAGCCAAAAGATGTGCTGAACAATGAGCTCCTTGAGTACCTTCCTTCTATCACAAAAAGGGTTTTCATTCTATTGAAATGGATGCAAAACTCTAGAGAGGTGAAGAGAGGTCTTCTTACAGGCAAGTGGCCCAATGAGGACACTCTAAATCAGGCCTGCACAACATGTGGCCGTGGCCTATGTGGGCTCACTGTGTGGCCTGCGGGCAAGAGGAGGGGTGGGGCTGCTGGGTTCGCTCCCTGCCCGGGCGTGGGGAGGGAAGACCCCGCTTCACAGCCCTGCGTGTGTGCCGCGCTCTAACAGCCAGAACCCCACGTGTCTCCGTGCCCCACTCCCCTTGCCTGGCATACAGCGGGTGCGTCGTTTTCGGGGCCCCCTGAGGTGGGAAGCGCTGGGCACGAGGCAGAGCTGGTAAGTGCAGTGTGAGGGGAGGGGTGCCTGGCCTGGGCTTGAGCCGCAGCTCCAGTGGGGAGCGGGAGACTAGGCTGACTCCCCCTCCCCGCAAGCCCTCCGCTTTGGTTGGGGTTGGGGCAGCTACTGTGCTGGTTAGTCCCAGGGCGGCCTCCGTAGTGATCAGGGTGTGTGTGTGTGTGTGTGTGTGTGTGTGTGTGTGTGTTTGAACTGTCTGTGGGCAGCCAGGAAATCCCTAGGAGAGGGGTGTGTGTGTGTTGCACCTGCCCTGCCCTGGCTGCTGCCCCCTTCCCTGATCCAGGGACCTTCCCCGGCCCCTATCACACTGCCCCCCTCACCCCCCGAGCTCCCTGCGGCCCCTGTGTTTGTGTTTTGGACAGTCACATCCAATCCCTTCACACTGCCTGCATTTCCCCTCCCCTTAGTTCATAGCCGCAGAAAATCCCTTCAAACGTCCCCTCCCCATATTTCATGGGGGGATGACGAACTGGGTGGGCAGCAGCAGCGAGGCTTTATACTTGGGGGAGGGGGTGAGGAGGTGAGCAGCGAGTCGGTCTCATCCATTTTCAGTATTTTAATTTTTGGTACTGCTGTATGCAGTAATATAGTGACCCCTGGGGGGCTGAAGAGGGGTGTGATGGCGGGGCCGAGCGGGGAGAGGGCGGGTCCTATTTTACTGCTGTGATCTGGCCACCCTATGCGCGTGTTTCTCTCCCCCTCCCTGCCCTTTCTTTTCGACTCACAGCTGTTTTGGTGGGGCGGCGCTGGGGATGGAGGGTTTGTTTCTGTGCCACTGGGGCGGGGTGTGTGTTTCGGGGGGCTGGGTGGTGCTGGGGGGCGTGTTTTGGCGGGCCTGAGGGGTTTTGGCCCTCAGCTGATTTCTTTGGAGTAATAGGGCCCTCGCCGCTTTATGAGTTGTGATGGCCTGCTCTAAATGGTAATGTCTTTAAATAGAAACTCCTAGTTACTCAGACTAGTCTGTTAAATTAGCATCATTGTTTGCGGCTCGGGTTTTAATGAAGGCTGGAAGGTTTGTTGTTAGAAGAGCACAATCTATTGTGAGTTCTTTGTCCTACCTGTATCAAGGCATTTCCTCAAAATCATATGAGCTCTTCTTCCCTGCTTCAAAAGGCAAAGCACCCAGTCCATTATCATATGTTCATTGGTTTGAGGTGAGTATGAAGAAGTGTGTTATGAGAGGCAAGTGTCTGCCATGTACTGGTCACTATTAGGAGTTGCCTAACTTAGTTGGCGGTACGTCTAAATGGTTTTTTTTTTTAATTTTTTTAACCTGACTACCATTGATTCTATAAGTCAGGGGTCGGCAACCTTTCAGAAGTGGTGTGCTGCGTCTTCATTTATTCACTCTAAGGTTTCGTGTGCCAGTAATACATTTTAACATTTTTAGAAGGTCTCCTTTCTATAAGTCTATAATATATAACTAAACTATTGTTCTGTGTAAAGTAAATAAGGTTTTTTAAATGTTTAAGAAGTATCATTTAAAATTAAATTAAAATGCAGAGCCCCTCGGACCAGTGTCCAGGACCTGGGCAGTGTGAGTGCCAGTGAAAATCAGCTCGTGTGCCTTGCGCCTTTGGCACATGTGCCATAGGTTGCCTTCCCCTGCTATAAGCAAATACTTTTATAGCCTTCAATAAGAGTTCCCTAAGGCCTTTTGGGAAAAGTCATTGACTGTCTGTATCCTCTAGTTTGCCAGCTCAGAGGAAAGGAAGTCTGACTCCACTTCCTCCCAGTTCTTCCTCTTCATGCTCGGGATTTTAACTTCAGTTCTGTAATATCTACCTTCTTCCAAAACGTCTAAAAGCTCTGGATATGACACACCTGTTGGACACATGAACTCTTCAGCTTCCTGGTTTAAAATGACTGTTCACAGCAAATTATTTTTAAATATACTTATAAGGCACCAATTTCTATAGTATCTAGGTATTCAATAATTAATACTTAATTTTTCTGTAGCAGCTGCCATCTGAGGACCTCAGAGCACTTTATAAACATCAGTGAATTATGCCTCACAACACAGCTATGAAGTTGGTTAGTACTATCCCTATTTTTATAGATGAAGAAGTGAGAAATAGAGGAAATTGAATGGTTCGCTGAAAATTACACAGGAAGTATATGGCTAGAGATGCAAACAGAACCCAGCTCACCTACATTCCAAATCCTTTGTCATCAAGAAATACTGTGATGCTGTAAAAATTCCTGCAAGGGGAAAAATAGTCATCTAGCTAAAGCAAACACCCCAAATTAGTGTGCAAGTCACACAGATGCCCCCAGTAGTAAGTGATTTTCATGTGCCCTTCACTTTTGAATCCTGCTGTGGCAGCCCTTTGCACTGGATAGTGATTTACTATTGAAATAAATGTTTTCTCCTTGAACGAATTTGGAGTTTCTGGGGGCTTTTGTGGCAAAAAAAGGTTAAACCTTGCCGGGGGGGGGGGGAGGGCAAGAAGAGGGGGCGAGAGAGAGAGAGAGATCGAAGGAGTGACAAGATTATGGCGATCAACAGATGGCTCAGGCATTGGTGTTACAAGGAGGGCTTTGGGATGTACGGTCATTGGGAGGCGTTTACGGACAGACAACTGTTCGCTCAGGATGGACTTCATCTAAGTAAAGAAGGAAATAGAATTCTAGGATGGAGGCTCGCCGACCTCATCAAGAGAGCTTTAAACTAGGAAGTTGGGGGAGATGGTTGGGAGATGTTCAGGAGATCTCCATGCCGGAATATAACCTGGAGAGGGAAGTAAACAACGTGAGAGGGGATACCCTTGCGGACCAAAGAATTGATCCAAGGAGGAATAGTGGAGTAGAAACCAGATTAACGGGTGATGCTGGTGGTAGAAGGTCTGTGCACGACGGGGGAAAGAATGTCATTGACGCTAAACGCCAAAAATTAAAATATCTGTACACTAATGCGAGGAGCCTAGGTAACAAGATGGAGGAACTGGAGCTACTGGTGCAGGAAGTGAAACTGGATATTATAGGGATAACGGAAACCTGGTGGAATAGTACTCATGACTGGAGTACAGGTACTGAAGGCTATGTGCTGTTTAGAGAAGACAGGAAGAAAGGCAAAGGTGGTGGAGTAGCCTTGTACATCAATGATGAGATTAACTATAATGAAATAAGAAGCGATGGAATGGATAAGACAGAGTCTGTCTGGGCAAAAATCACACTGGGTAAAAAAGGAACTAGAGTTTCCCCTGAGATAGTGCTTGGGGTGTGCTATAGACCGCCCGGATCTGATTTGGATATGGATAGAGACCTCTTTAATGTCTTTAATGAAGTAAACACAAAGGGGAAATGTGTGATTATGAGAGACTTCAACTTCCCGGATATAGACTGGAGGACGAGTGCTTGCAAGAATAATAGGGGTCAGATTTTTCTGGATGTGATAGCGGATGGATTTCTTCATCAAGTAGTTGAAGTACCTACGAGAAGGGATGCCATTTTAGATTTGGTTTTCGTGAGCAGTGAGGACTTCGTAGAAGAAATGGTGGTAGGGGATAACCTTGGTTCGAGTGATCATGAGCTGATTCAGTTCAAACTAGATGGAAGGATAAATAAATGTAGATCTCGGATTAGGGTTTTCGATTTCTCGAGGGTTAATTTTAAAGAGTTAAGGAAATTAGTTATGGAAGTGGATTGGACGGAGGAACTTGCAGATTTAAATGCGGAGGAGGCCTGGAATTACTTTAAGTCGCAGCTGCGGAAATTGTCGGAAGCCTGCATCCCAAGAAAGGGGAAAAAAACCATGGGCAGGAGTTGTAGGCCAAGCTGGATGAGCAAGCAACTCAGAGAGGGGATTAGGAGAAAGCAGAAAGCTTACAGGGAGTGGAAGAAAGGCGGGATTAGCAAGGAAAGCTACCTTGGTGAGGTCAGAACATGTAGGGATAAAGTGAGGAAGGCTAAAAGCCGCATTGAACTGGACCTTGCAAAGGGAATCAAAACCAATAGTAAAAGGTTCTACAGCCTCATAAACAAGAAGAAAACAAAGAAAGAAGAAGCGGGGCCGCTATACACTGAGGATGGAATGGAGGTAAAGGACAACCTAGGCATGGCCCAATATCTAAATAAGTACGTTGCCTCAGTTTTTAATAAGACTAGTGAGGAGTTTAGCGATGATGGAGGGATGATAAGTGGGAATGTGGATATGGAGGTGGATATTACCGCAACTGAGGTAGAGGCCAAACTTGAACAGCTTGATGGGACAAAATTGGAGGGCCCGGACAATCTCCATCCGAGGATATTAAAGGAACTAGCGCGTGAAATTGCGAACCCGTTAGCGATAATTTTTAAGCAGTCGATAAACTCGGGGGTTGTGCCGTACGACTGGAGGATTGCTAACGTAGTCCCTATTTTTAAGAAAGGGAATAAAAGTGATCCGGGTAATTATAGGCCTGTTAGCTTGACGTCTGTAGTATGTAAGGTCTTGGAAAAAATTTTAAGGGAGAAATTAGTCAAGGACATAGAGGTCAATGGTAATTGGGACGAATTGCAACATGGATTTACTAAAGGTAGATCGTGCCAAACCAATCTGATCTCCTTCTTTGAGAAGGTGACTGATTACTTAGATAAAGGAAATGCGGTAGATCTAATTTACCTCGATTTCAGTAAGGCGTTTGACACGGTTCCGCATGGGGAACTGTTAGTTAAATTGGAAAAGACGGGGATGAATATGAAAGTTGTAAGGTGGATAAGGAACTGGTTAAAGGGGAGACTCCAGCGGGTCGTATTGAAGGGTGAACTGTCAGGCTGGAAGGAGGTTACTAGTGGAGTCCCTCAAGGATCGGTTTTGGGATCGATCTTATTTAACCTTTTTATTACTGACCTTGGCACAAAGAGCGGGAATGTGCTAATAAAGTTTGCGGATGACACAAGTTGGGGAGTATTGCTAACACGGAGAAGGACAGGGATACTATTCAGGAAGATCTGGACCACCTTGTAAACTGGAGTAAGAGTAATAGGATGAAATACAATAGTGAAAAGTGCAAAGTCATGCACTTAGGGATTAATAATAAGAATTTTAGATATACGTTGGGGACGCATCAGTTGGAAGCGACGGAGGAGGAGAAGGACCTTGGGCTATTGGTTGATAGCAGGATGACTATGAGCCGCCAATGTGATACAGCTGTTAAAAAAGCAAATGCGATTTTAGGATGCATTAGGCGAGGTATTTCCAGCAGGGATAAGGAGGTGTTAGTACCGTTATATAAGGCGCTGGTGAGACCCCATCTGGAATATTGTGTGCAGTTCTGGTGTCCCATGTTCAAGAAGGATGAATTCAAACTGGAACAGGTCCAGAGACTGGCTACTAGGATGATCCGAGGAATGGAAAACCTGCCTTATGAAAGGAGACTCAAAGAGCTTGGCTTGTTTAGCCTGGCCAAAAGAAGGCTGCGGGGGAATATGCTTGTTCTATATAAATATATCAGGGGCGTTAACGTTAGGGAGGGAGAGGAATTATTTAAATTTAGTTCTAATGTAGGCACGAGGACGAATGGGTACAAACTGGATATTAGGAAGTTTAGACTTGAAATTAGACGAAGGTTTCTAACCATTAGGGGAGTGAAGTTTTGGAACAGCCTTCCGAGGGAAGTAGTGGGGGCAAAAGACTTATCTGGCTTTAAGACTAAGCTTGATAAATATATGGAGGGGATGTTATGATAGAATAGTTTAATTTGGGCAATTGATCTTGGATTATCACCAGATGGGTCTGCTCAATTGTCTGCGGGGAGATGTTGGATGGGATGGGAACTGAGTTACTGCAGAGAATTCCTTCTTGGGTGCTGGCTGGTGAGTCTTGCCCACATGCTCAGGGTTTAGCTGATCGCCATATTTGGAGTCGGGAAGGAATTTTCCTCCAGGGCGGATTGGCAGGGGCCCTGGAGGTTTTTCGCCTTCCTCTGCAGCGTGGGGCATGGGTCGCTTGCTGGTGGATTCTCTGCAGTTTGAGGTCTTCAAACCAGTTTTGAGGATTTCAATAACTCAGTCCTGGATTAGGGGTTGTATAAAAATGGATGGGTAGGGTTCTGTGGCCTGCCTTGTGCAGGAGGTCAGACTAGATGATCATATTGGTCCCTTCTGACCTATAAGTCTATGAGTCTATCTGAAGTTCCTCAGTGGGCAGAGCTCCTTTCCCAATGCTTCTCTTTTAGACCCTGAGAAAATTCCATTTTCCTCTTTGTCTGTTGTGCTTGGAAAATCCTTTTGTCTCTTACAAGTAGAGGGTTAATGGTACTTAATTATCTTTCCTTTTTTGCAATTAATCATTGCAGTATTTTGCCTTTGGAGCAAATGCAAAATGCATGTGCACACTATTATTGAGTTCATTAATGTGAAGGCTACCTTGCCTTTTGAGGAAATGCAAGAGATATGTTGTGTTCTGACAAAAGGAAATCATCCATTGATATATATATATATTTTTGATAGTAATAAACTAGCTTGAGAAATGTGAACAGATAGAACTTAGAATAGAGAAACCCCTTCCCCATATAGTTGCCTTAAGGATAGAGTAACAGGCGTGACCTGTGCCTTGCTGTTGCTACTAAATGTTGAGTTCAGCAAAAATCAATTTCAATATTTTTTCATATTTAGTTACTTAAAAGTAAGCATCTGAGTCCATATTTAAATGCTTACATAAATGATGAGATTTTCAAAGCTCCTGTTGGCTTCAGTAGTAGTTTAGGAGATATATAGTTTATTGCTCATATTAGAATCCTTTTGATACATATAGAAAATACCTTTTCTTTCCCTTATCTTGGTCTCTGTCTGCCTGTTCATCTGTCCTTACACTGTGAGGTCCTCAGGGTTGGGATTGTTCCTTTGTCTGAAAAGTGCCTAGCACGCTGTAGGTGCTGCTGCAGACATATAATAAACAATAGTAGTAAAAATTTGGTTGTTCTGTATCTGTGAAAATTAGGCCATTTTTATGTACTTAACTTGAGGTATCTGAGTGCAAAAGTTTTGGCCCATTGGTCTTATCCTGGGGTGCTAGAATCAAAAACATAGAGATAAATACCAAAAAGTGCCAACTTCTACATGAAGCACAATTGATAAGCCTGAGTTTCGGGCATCATTAATGGAGATTAAGAAATCTTCCTGAACTATTGCTGCCGTTACTGTCCTCCATTGCATCCATCCTTTCTCAATTTTAAAATACAATTAAATAGGTTATTCCGACTTTTTCAAAACCTAGAATTGAAGGACTAAACTTAATCCCTCAGATCTCTACAAAAAGTCACTAAAGATGTTATACCTGAAGTTTGATACTCTAAAGAAATCCCTCTGCATGAATACAAATAAACAAGTGATAGTGGTAGCTGAGATTACTAAATGCTGGAATTCCTCATCCTCTTAATATCTTGTGTAGACACTTGTTTCCTGAGCTTGTCTGTACAATGGTCTGTTGTCATGTCTTCATTTTCCAGCAGTCACAATGCAGAGTTTCTTTGTGATGGCTCATTGTAATGGAAGCTGTAAATTTTCTTTTTTCTGTGGTTATTCCACTCAGCTTCCTGACAGGGGTTTCACTTTTCTACCCCATATGGATATTCATCATTTGATTATTTTCTCTAAGTATGGGAAGTTCCATTTGAACTTCTCTCCAATTCAGAGCAAGCGAAATTCTTAGGGGAGAATTTTATTTTTTATTTTTTGTCCTGGCTAATTTTGATTGCTCTTCACCATCACCTGACCCAGATGGCAGTATGGTTTGGACAGACAATGCATCCATGTAATCTTGTATTGAGAAACCAGGACAGGAGAAATGAAATCTTAGTTTCCTCATTTAGAGAGAGAGTTTCCTGACAATACATGGACCTATGAGACATTCTCAATCAAAATCACGGTGTCTGAACTGAGTGTGGTCACTGAGACGAGGACTATATTAAAAAGTTAAATTGACCCAGCTATATTGCAAAGGGATGTGAAAATCCACACCCCTGCCCTGAGTGATGTATTCAAGCTAACTTCTGGTGTAGACAGAGCTGGGGCTGGGTTACGGAATTCTTCCATTGACCTAACTACTGCCTCTTGGGAAGGTAGATTTAACTACAGCAATGGAAGAACCTCTCCCGTTGCTGAAGTAAGTGTCTACATGAAGCGCTATGGAGGTGCAGCTCTAGTGGTTTAAGCATAGACACCCTGAGAATGTTGAAAGTTGGGTGTGGAGGGTAAACCAAAGGAGACTCGTATGCAGTGCTTGCTTGTAGAAATAAAATTTCTCAGGTTCTGATGCTATCACAATGTTGCCTTCACCCATAGTAGAAGTATTCTCACTCCCTTGAGATCATGAGCCCTCCAGCTTCCATTTCTTACCCAAAATCATGAGAAAAGTGGTACTCATTAATTAATTAATTCATTCCAGTACTAGTATGGCAGTGCAGAAATTGATAAGCTGACCTTCTCCACTTCATTTCTTTTGTCATGCATAACAGGTTAGGAAAACTGAATCGAAAGGTTTCACTTCTGAACAGATTTCACTGAAAGACTAAGGTTTGGTTCCAGTCTTAATTGTGTTCATTGCTGTCTACTCGGGATTTCCTTTGGGATGTGGATTACCTCTTCTCAGAGTATATTGGCCTGAACTTTCCTACGCTTCTGAATTTTGTGTTTTGCAATATAAGGATTGCAACAGCCAGTTAAGTACATACCCGTGATCAGATATTTTGTGTGTGCAACTTTATGGCAGGGTCATATGCAGATCGCATTGCAATTAGGTGGGTGTTAGTATAGTTTGTGGACAAATTCTAGAACAGTCACAAATTTTCTTTTCACTGTCTGGTTTTAAGGCATTATTGAGACATATGTCTTTTCGGGCTGTGGGAAAGCCCCAAATAGAACCCCGACGAAAAGCTGTGGCCTGGATAAGAAATTGGCCATACAATGGAAAAAGTTATTTTAGACACCATTTATGGATAACCAAAATGAGGAACTTCACCTAGGAAAACTCCCTCAGTGCTCTACAGAAATACCTAATCAGTTGCTGTCAATGAAATATAATGTCTGACAAGCCTGTAAAGATTAATACTTTGACTATGTGGTGACATCACTTTTTGAAGAAATTAAGTTCTGTCATGCTAATGTAGCTAGCATCATATTCATGCAAATTAAGTGGGATTATTAATAAGTATATCTTAAATAGTAAAAACAGACTAAGTCACAACTTTAATATAAATCAGACTGGCAAGGAAATGGAAGTTAAGGCTGACACTTGGTTATTAACACAGGTAGTTTGTGAGTGTGTGTTGAGGGAGTACCTTGTGTGAAGGGATGGAAGCAATCTCAGAAGTCATCAGCCTTAACTCAAAATGTTCTTTGTGTTCCTTGTATATTATACATACTGAATACAGTCATGCCCTAGAATCAGATCTAGTCAGTTCTTCCATACCCAGTAAAAGCCAAATTGGGTCATACTGCAAATTGGTTATTACATGCTTAAGACAATAACTTATTGAAGTCATTGCAATTATTTAGTTATTAGAAGGTTTATGAAATTGTAAAATTGTGTACTGTTAAAAATATTCTAAGATGACAACCAAACCAACTTTTTCCTAACTTCTCTGAGGCAACTAACTTTTTATGCTAAATTTCATCCTTCACACGATTAACTTTGTGGTATTTATAATTTTAATGGGAACCCTGATATAACCCCTGGATCTTTTCTGTCATGACTTACTGCTAATGCAATAAATTAATATTTCTCAGCTTTGATAAAGATTAAAGTGAAGACTGGAGAGTTGGGATGAACTCATTTAAAAGTACTAGTTTTTTGTGGTCACTTTTCCAAACCTTTTGCTGTAGCAAAAGATGGTCCTAGTATACATTAATACAGTAGTCAAGTTGCCTGTTTTACAAATACAAGTTGCCTTTTCTGCTTTTTCTTCTCATACTCTCACTGAACTTTTTGTGTTGATAGCAAGTTAACTATAAATGTGAGTAGTAATAGTGTAGTGAGGCAGATCATACGTTCTTGCTGTGAGCCTCATTCAGATAATGATGTGTGTTGTTTAGTTTTATTTGGATATTCTCTCCTGAAATTCATAAACTAATGAGCAGATGAAGTTGAAATTGTTTAGTACCAGTCTTCAAATGTGTACATAAAGCAGCACATAATCTGATCTACTGAAGTCTTAAGAAAAAAAACATGAAATAGCTAGACACTACAATTAATTTAAAATGAAATTAAACAAGTGGACATTTAATGATAATTTTGTTTAGAGACCTAAATGTTAGTAGTTGGTGATAATTTGTACTTGACTCTTCCTCCTATCCCCTTGTGTTCTCTTATATAGGATTCTGAACTATCCTCTTAGAGCACAGGCTGCTCCAGTTTCTTGTTAGTAGCGTCTTTCCAAATCTTGGATGAGTTTCCTTCTGACTCAGTGTTGCTTCTTACTTGGCTGGAAGTGGGTAGGTGTTAAGCAAAAAACCGTAGCTTTCCACAGGTGGAACATGTGCACCTTTCCTTGCTGCTTCAGGAGCAGCACTCAAAGCTACCAGGTTGGAATGTTCATTTTTGTTTTAACTTTAGCCAGATATGGCAAATGACCCTTTTGGTTTCCTTGCTGTCTCAGCTGCAAACCCATCGGTGGCTTTAGGATTAGAGTTTTTTTTTTTCCCACGGCACATATGTTTGCGAGACATGCCCCAGCAAATGGGAAAGGAAGTTGGAAGTAGTACAAAGTCTTAATATCTTTGGTTCTTGAATTCCCCTTTGTCAGTCCCCTACCTGGTTCTTGGTGCAGAATTGTGGCCTGAGACAGGAAAGAGCCATATCTAAGAAATCTGTCTATCAGTCATGTAGCAGGTGCTGTGGCCAGGTGGAGTCTTTAAGCAGCCTAAGATGAGCATTGATGGGAATCAGTTTTTGTCCCCTAGTGGAAAACCTGAAGTCCTGTACCTCAGGTGAAACTGCAATAATTGTCTAGGCTCAGGAGAGGTTAGTCAAGGTTGGGAGGATGGAATTATATCCCATGTCCACTGTGCAGTACTACTGCAGCCTCAGAAAGGCAAGTCAATAGTCCCCTCAGACCCGCCCCCTCCTTGGCCCTCTCCAGTGAATTCGTGTAGTCACCACCAAACCACCTCTGCATAGGTTGCCCCAGGGAACACAGCAATGTAACATGCAGAGGGTATGGACTCCTTGCATTTCAATAAAATTTTCTGCACCTGTGTAGGTAATGGAGGGTGGTGGGGGTAGAATTTGCGCTTAAAATATTGAGTTTTAAGAGAATACAGTAGCCATGCCATAATTCACTGTAAAGTTTTCTTAATTCAGCTGTGTTGATAGTGTCCAATAAAACAGGGCCTGCAAGTGGTCCCATTGGTTTCTGTGAGACTGCTCGCATTTGCAAGTACCACACATGACTGTATTTTGAAAATCAGGCCTGTTGCGAGCCAGTCATGAATTTTACTATGACCTGAATTTCATACGTATGCACTGTATAGTTGAGCAATCAATTCCAACATACTGAACTGACTTTTTTCAGTTTGTTCATGTGGTTGTTATAAAGCGTAACACTCAAACAGTGAGACAAGTGGTGGTAAATTTAAATGCAAGTTTTAAAGAAGTCTAAACGTCTAAGAAATCCAAATTTTGTTATAATTTGAAAAATGAAGTAATTGCTTCTTATCCAACTTCAGAGCACTGTAACTTAGGAGAGGCCCACACATGAGAGCAAACAGGAAAATGGTGTCTCAGAAATTTGGTCCAGTTAAAGACCTACTTCTGAAGACCTAGAAATTCAGGTTAATGAAAGTTCTGAAAAAACAACAAGGAGTCTGGTGGCACCTTAAAGACTAACAGATTTATTTGGGCATAAACTTTCGTGGGTAAAAAACCCACTTCTTCAGATGTTGCATCCCTGCATGTTGCATCTGAAGAAGTGAGGTTTTTTACCCACAGAAGGTTATGCCCAAGTAAGTCTTAGTCTTTAAGGTGCCACCGGACTCCTTGTTGTTTTTGTGGATACAGGCTAACAAAGCTACCCCTGATACTTGAAAGTTCTGAAATAAGTCTTAGCATGTTCATTACATATTTTTTTCCTGTGTGTGGTATTGATGGCAGAATTAAAAGGGATGCAGTAGCATTATGATTGGCTGATTGGTGCCCTGACCTCTTGCAACACACACACACACACACACACACACACACACACACACACACACACACACACACACACACACACACACACACACACACACACACACACACAGACAGAGCTGCAGACACAGACTGAAGTCAGCTCTGTGTGAGAGGATTCACCCAACACTCACGTGCACATCTCCTTTGGGGGATAAAACCAAATTTTACTGTCTTGCGCGTATAGAAGGATCTGCAGAGCAAGCTCATAAAAATTCACCGTCTCCTTCAGTGTGAAGAGGAATATGCACAACTTCTTGCTGCACCCCCAGTTAGAAATTGCACAATTAATAAACTAAGCACATTTATTAACTATAAAAGGCAGCGCAAACAATTTTGCATAGTCCGGCCACATGCACACCTATCCCCAAGGGGGGCAGGAAAGAGATACCTTGTACCAGCCAAGGGGTCTGAGTTTCTTTACTCATACCCCCTACTCAGTTCCCGTGTGGTACAAGCAGCAACTGAACAGTACAGAGAGCGACAACTGTGGTCCAACCCCGGCTGGTAAGGAGGGGGAAATGATTGGACCTTCTGGGATGCACAAGGACTTCTTGTCAGCTAGCCTCTATTTCTGGATTTTGAACTACCAAGACTTGTTGGCCAAATATGACTTCCTAAATATGGAAAACTAGAGGACTTTACTGAAAAAGATCAAGCCTGGTTCCAGTCTATTCTGGAGGAAGAGAAATTGGTGGCCAGGAGAGCGCTTCAATTGGCTGTAGGTGCAGCAAACACCTCCATCACACTTGTTGGCTTGAGCATTGTCATTAGGAGATAATCTTGGCTTCGTTCATCTGGTTTCCCCAGGGAGGTACAAAATACCAATGAGGACCTCCCTTTTGATGAATCACATCTTTTTAACCAGAAAAACGATGATTCTCTCTACATCCTCAAGGATTCAGGAGCCATACTTTGATCACTGAGTAGCTACGTACGTGCACCCCAGCGGAAATTCTACCACCCATCACCTACACAGCAGTTCAGGACCTCCCAGTTCTTTCACCAAAGTCAGTACAAATTACCATGCAAGTGCCAGAAGACACAATGATCCCACCCTCCAGGTCCGCTTTCACAGCCTTCATCCTGACACATACAGTAACGCCTCACTTAAAGTTGTCCCGGTTAACATTGTTTGATCAGTTAGGGAACATGCTCGTTTAAAGTTGTGCAATGCTCCCTACTAAGTCATCGTTTGGCAGCTGCCTGCTTTGTCTACTGCTTGCAGGAAGAGCAGGCTGTTTCAGATAGCTGGTGGGCGCTTGGAACCAGGGTGGACATTCAGCCCCCCTATCACATCCCCCTATGGGCTCCCCACCCCCCTAAGTTCCCTGTGCTGCAGCCACCCAGCAGGCTAGCATTTGCAGCTGTCCCTCTCCTCCACTGCCATATGCTGTGCCTGCCGTCTGCCTTGGAGCTGCTCCACGAGACTCCTGCTTGCTGTGTGGGGCGGGGGGGGGGGGAAGGAAGAGAGAGCTAATTTCAGGGTGTCTCCCTCCCCCCTGCTCCTGCAGCTTGCTTACCCCATCTTCCATAGAGCAGGAGGGACATACCAAGGCTCAGGAAGGAGGGAGCTTGCAGCAGCTGGTCTCAGCAGGTTGATCTAATTAACAAGGCAGTGTACTTAAAGGGGAAATGCGCATCTCTCTCTCTCTCTCTCACATACGCCCTCCCTCCATTCCTGCTGCCTTGTAGAGTGGGAGAGTTAACCCTTGAGGGCTCAGCCAATTACTAGTTCCTCATTTAGCAGTAAGGGACATATCGCACCCTCTGACTCCTCCACCTCAAGCAAGCTTTACAATTATCACTGTGTACCAGTATTAAATTGTTTGTTTAAAACTTAGTGTGTGTGTGTGTGTGTGTGTGTGTGTGTGTATTTGTGTGTGTGTGTGTGTGTGTATTTGTGTTTGAACATTTTTTTTCTGGAACCTAACCTCCTCATTTACATTAATTCTTATGGGGAAATTGGATTCGCTTAACATTGTTTCACTTAAAGTCGCATTTTTCAGGGACGTTAACTACAGTGTTAAGTGAGAAGTTACTGTACAACCTTCCCAGAACAGATATTTCTGAGGAGCCCTAGATACCTATCAAACACTGTGCCTAATGCCATACAGCCCTAGACTTCGTAGGAGCCTTCATCAGTTCAGTTACAGCATAAGCTTACCTACCCAAGGACAGATTTCAGACTTTGTAAGAACTCATCACCCTGTAGTCAACAGTTCATCAGTCCCAGCTAGAACTTATCTATCCCTCCTTGGCCACATAGTAGCCTGCATGTATGTCACCGCCTTCACTCACCTCCATCTCTGCTGCCTCCAGATATAGCTCCAGAGAATTTACTTGCCTACATGGCATGCCGTGGATCTTGTGCTGACAGTCCATCCCCGAATCTTCCTTCCAATGGCAGATGGACCCACAACATGTCTCTGTGGGAATTCCAATCCTCCCTGCACAGGACAATCATCATAGACATGTCCCTTGTAGTATGGGGAGCACACATGGGAGACAATATGATGCAAGGCCCATGGATCCCTCAAGAATCGCGGATACACATTAACATTGTGGGATGCTGGACATTACGGAGAACATGTCAAACTTTTCTCCCATCCATCCATTCCAATCATGTTCTCATCATGTGGGACAACATCCCTGGGTGGAGGGTGAGCTGGTTATTAGGGGAGGCTAGCCCCCATCCCCATCCTTTCTGCCCACGGCCCCACTCCTGCCCGTCTGCCCTCCTCCTCCACTGGAACCCAGAGCACCCCCACTGTGGCTGCTGGTCCCCCAGCCCCAAGCCACCCGAGTGCCCCCGACTGCAGCCCTGGCGTGCCGGACGGGCAGCGCCCCAGCCCTGGAGTGCTGGGTGGGTGGCACCACCACGGCAACCCCTAACAGAGTACTGGGTGGCACCAGCCCCAGCCTCTCCAAGTCCATGCGGCAGGCTGTCTGGCTCCAGCTCCAGCCCTAGCCTGGATCAGGAAAGAGGCATGAGAACTCAGGCACTCCTGGGGGTGGAATGTGGGCGCGGGACATGCCAGGCTGTTTGGGGAGTCTCAGCCTCCTCTGGCCTTTGATACCCACTGCCCATGACAACAACACCACTGTTTAGTTCATCAACAAATAAGGTGGCATGAAATTGACTTCTCTGTGTGTGGAAGCATTAAATCTGTGGGATTGGTGCATTGCCCTCAAGATCCTATTATTGGCAGCTTATCTTCTGGGGACTCGGAAAATGATTGCGGACTCTCTCAATAGAAGATTTGTGGCCAGTCACAAGTGGGAACTCTGACACTCTCTGGCAAGTGACATCTTCAACTAATGGAGGACTCCAACCAGAGACCTCTTCACCTCCCACACCAACCTCAAACGCAGAACATACTGCTCCAGAGGGGGTATCAGTCCCTATTCTCAGTGCAGTGCTCTCAGAGCAGATCAGCTGCACCTATGTATCTCTCCCCTGCGACCATGAGTACTCAAGAAGGAAAGAGCCATGGTCATCCTTATTGCCAGAGCAACCTTCTCTGCATGTCAGCCCGTCCCTCATGTCCCGTTCCCACTTTACCCAAGCTGCTAATGCATCACAACTGCAGGATCAGACATCCTAATCCACAGATGCTTCACCTCAGAGCATGGTATTTGGATGGAATCTTCTCTAGAATGAGTGTGCTCACTGGAAGTACAAAATATCCTACTGAGCAGTAGGAAAGAGTCTAATAGGCTTTCCTACTGGGCTAAGTGGAAATGCATCACCACCTAGGCCCAACAGAAATGGCTTTCCCCAGAGGAAGTGGAGATTCCCCTTCTTTTGGATTATTTCCTGTCCTAAAAGATGTCCGGGCTCACCCTGAACACTCCTTCACAATCTGCATAGCAGCCATCAGTGCCTTCCACCCTCCTGGGGGAAGGACACTCCATATTTACATATCTGTTGACTACTAGGTGTTGGAACGGCCTCCTCAGAACTTTTCCACCTGTATAGTCTGTTGCTTCCCATTGGGACCTCAACGTTGTTCTGTTGTCACTGATGAAATAGAGCATGATGCCAGTGGCTCTAAGGGCTATGTCCCTCCTTTCCATGACAGTCGCCTTCCTTGTGACTATCACTTTGGTGAGGAGGGTATGTGAACTTGAGGCCATGATAGCGGATTCCCTTTCTCCACTTTCCACACCTGAGTCTCTTGGATATAGTTTGATGGGCCTAGGTGGCTGGACTGTGTATTTATTATGTGGGTTGGTCCATTGGCTTGCCTTTTCCTGGGTTGGTTGTCTTCAATAGGGCTGGCTTGCTGCACTTGGTTCCCAGAGGGCCCTACTTTCCTTTACTAATGTTGTTCCCCCTCCTCCCTTGAGGGCATCCCTAATTTCTCTCCATCTTCAGCACCCAAGTTATGCCCCAGCTCCCTCAGCCACAGAGTAATGGAAGTCTGCTCTGGTTGCCTTTCTCCCTTGCAGAAGGCTCAGTTAGCCTGTGTGCTTCTCCCACCGCTCCTCTGCGTCCACCCTTCTGTTTCTGTTATTCTGTGCAGTGATGCAATGTTAACAGGTTTGATGAATGGTTGTGCTGGGATAAGTTCCCTGGCTTTAATCAATACAATCAATTATGAAATGTGGGAATCGTTCTCCACAATTGAATGCTGGTTTTCAGTGTTCATTTACTGTATGACTGACATTTGCAGTCACTGTCAAACTAGCATGGTGCACAACACTGGTATTACCCAGAATGCCCACTGCTACTACACCTCATTATCCATCCTGTTGAGCTGGAAGGAGGAGCTGGTTTTGTTTGTGCTGTTGCAAATAACTAGATCTGTCAAGCCCAGTAAGGAGTCCAAGGCAATGGTGAATCTTCTTATTGCCCTCGCTTACTAAATTATTCATGGCCATCACTTTAAAACTATCTATTTTGCATATCTGATGCCCGAGTTTATATGTGACGACTCTCCTCCACAGTAGTGATTGTGGTCCATAACTGTGTTCAGCATCATGTCCGAAGATGAGTAATATCCTTGTGTACAACAGTAGAGATAGGAGATTTCATTTTTGCTGTAGTGCAATATTAAAAGATCTGAAGTGTACACCAGATGTAGTTATAGAAGGCTTACAAATTTGGGACAGAAATCTCACAAATCCTTTTCAACTGAAATAATTTTTGCTTACTTGGAAAACAAGAATGTTTTCATTTATGCCACGGCAGAGCAACTATGTAGCTGAAGATAACAGGGTAATCAGACTTTATAAATTGTTTTCATGTCAACTTTATTTTTACCATGATTTCACACCTAACCCTTGTCACCCAGGCCCCTCCTCTCTTTACTATTTACACTTTTGCACTAATTGCAGAACATGTAAATCCCTCTTAGCACTTGACAATGCATAACGAAAATCGAGTCTAGTTGTTACTCCCCCAGTTTTACGAGATAAACAGAAGAAATAAAGTTAATATGAAAAGCCCAGAGCCAGAAAGCATGAACGCAGCTAGATGCTTTAAGGTACTTCTTCAGTTTACCTATAAAACATGAGAGAAACTCACTGTTTCTCAGTCACAGTTAGTCACTATGAGGCAGGCAGCCAATCTGGTTAATGCTGGAACTGAAATGCATGCAGATGCCTGTGTCACATAGCATTCAAGGCATGTGATATGTGGGGAAAAAATATCACAGTCGGATGAGTGCTGTGCCATGTGTAATGGCTCTTAAGAATTGTCTATCAACTTGACATTGTAGAATACACACTTCACTGAGTAATGGGAGAGAGAGACAAGAAATAGCCCACCTGACAAAGATGAATTGTTAAAGCAATCTGGTCCCTTCTCGGTGTTCCACTTTCACATGCAAAAGTTAAACTGCACTGTAGAATCAGCTGAATAATGAATCATAACTGGGATTAGCTTTCTGCAAAAAGGAGTCATTTGAGGTGAAATGTTATGTTGTGCAATGGGCCACTGCATTTTATAAGATGAAGGAGTGTCTAACAGCTAATTGTTAAAGGGAGAAGATTTAATATTTTGTCAACTTGGTTGTAAAATGCAAAACACACATTTAGCCTAAAGTTGCATATTTTAAATTAAACCACAATTTTCAATATAAAATTGTTTCCCAAGTATATTTATTGTTTCTTGCCAAGTATATCTGAGATTGTGAAACAAAACACCTTGTCCTTGAAAACTTGGCAGATGGACAGTCACCCATAAACAGCTTTGTGTCCACATGAACTATCTCCAAACACTCCTACAGTATATTTTCAGATCTCAGAAACTCTTTCTGCATTGTCAGCACTAGAATCTGACTCAGAACTCCAGCCTGCACAAATAACCCTTTCTTTGCCAGATTTGTAAACAACAAAATCTTACCTTGGAGAACTCTAATTCCATAATTTACTTAGACAAAAAAGGGGGTGGGAGAAAGGGCAAACTCAACACAATTCTGGTTATGATGCTACCTGACTATCATTTGGGTTGGATCACCAAAGCTTGATTTCACCAAATATTCTACATAAAACGACCGTATAACATGAAAGTTATTGTGCAACGTTTAGACTACTGTTCTCTTTGTTGGATTCCTTTGTAATCGGTAAGTAAATTACCCCCTGTGTTCTTTGATTACTTTTTGCCATATGCTTGAGAACATGCTAGGCGCTTCACAAAAACAAGACCATACATGCTATGGGCCCAAAGAGCATGCAATCTAAATTACTGTAGCTTGAGGATCATAAGCAATATAGTTAATCTACATTATATTTGAATCATAAGTGATATTTTCCACCCAAGTACCATTAGGATACCTTGTGTGTCCAACTCTGTTCTTAAAATAGGTCTGTTAGTGTCCCTGCTCCAACTAGTCTGAAGAGGGATTTACAGCAGCCTGCTTTAATTCTGAATATTGCAGCATGTAAGCCCCCCCTTTAGCTGGCTAGTCTGAATGACAAAACATGGAGTGTTTGGAGGCTGCTTTTCTTCCCTCTCCTTCTTTCCCTCTTTTTGAGGGAGAACTTGGATGAGTTGTGAAAGTTTGTGCTTTTCCAAAATAGCTGTGTGAAAGAACTCTGTCTGTTGGTGGTATTCAGAACTAAAAATAGATAGTCATTTCATTAACCCTGTCAGTGCCTTCAGTATTGGTTACAGCTCGGTATTGCAGAACTCTGTTGTAATTTTTTTTTCTTCTTCTTCTTTTTTGTCTTCTAGTCCCAAAGCATTATAGCTGTGCATGTACAAGTGTGTCGTCAGCAGCAGCTGATGGTGTTGAAAAGGTTAGCCCCAAAATGGTTAATTGTCAATCTTCAAACTCACTGTTGGGGTCGCTGCTTGTGTAGGGAAAGCCTCTAGTGGGTCAGGCCGGTTTGTTTACCTGCCCCATCCACAGGTGCAGCTGATCGTGGCTCCCACTGGCCGCGGTTCGCTGCTCCAGGCCAATGGGGGCTGCTGGAAGTGGCGCGGGCTGAGGGACTTACTGGCCGCCGCTTCCAGCAGCCTCCATTGGCCTGCAGCTGGGAACCGCGGCCAGTGGAAGCTGCAGTTGGCCAGACCTGCGGACGGGGCAGGTAAACAAGCCGGCCTGGCCTGCCAGGGGCTTTCCCTGCACAAGCTGTGACCCCAGTTTGAGAAACACTGTTCAAACTCTTGGACGGTCATGTATGTTTTCCCTGCCTGCCTAATTCCAGCCGGAGATGGATACTTTCACTTGCTGTGCTTTCAAGGATCGGTTGCAGCATTCTGATCACAACACTGTTTTGTTTTTCCCCTTTGCTTTGTACATGCATGTTGGTTGTGTTTAAAGCCATATAGCTACCATGCTCTCTGATTTAACTCTGTTACCTTGTCCAGCATCAGTTCAGCAGCTGTAACCATTGCCTTCTTGACTGTAGAACAGATGAACCAAGGTTTGTGTGCACATATGCTCACTTTCCCCCTCTCATTGTTTAAGAAAAGGATCTTTTTCCTTTGGCCAAGGAACTTTGGCACTGGAGTGTCCCAGGAGAACTCAATACTTCTCAAAACAGCTGTGTGTATGTGAATGTAGCAAGCGTGATGGATTTTTTAAAGGAAAACTGCAGTTCTGTTTTGCTTTTTTCTGCACGTTATACTTGGTGCTTAAATCTAATGCTTTTGCCCTAAGCTGGGTTGAGGCTGTCTTGCATGCCATCTACGCCTATGCCTTGGCATGTACATGTCGATACTCCATACCAGCATCAGTCTGAAGCTAGTATTGTGTTCTTCAGAATGTTTTGTTTTGTTTTATTTTTTTTAAGGTAAATCTTCAGCTGTTATGGTTGCAGAGAAAATATAAGAAATATGAGTTTAGTGTAATCGCAGTGCAAATGTTTGAGTGTGCAGAGAGCCTGAAACAAAAGATGTTAACTGCTCCATTTATCTGAGGGAGGAGTGAACTTGCACGTCCAGTGGTGATGGTGATGATGATATAAATGTCAATGTTATTTCATTCTTTTAAAAAAACAAAAACAGAGAGGGTGACAGATCTGCCACAAGTGGACAGTGATTGTGAGATACCACTATTTACTTTACTTTTTTCCTGAACCAAGAAGGGGCCAAGTGCCAGGAGTCTGGTGGAGCTCTTGGGTATATTCATGCCCCACCAAAGGGAGCCAAGCTCAAAGAGCTCAGGGAGCTGTATGATAATATTTTAAATATCTACACAAACTACTCTGAGCAGCACCTCATTCTGGCGAGTCACGTGGGCAGATCTTACTTCCTGGGCAGAGCTTGGAGAAGTGCCCTTCACCCTTTTCCGAGTGAGCACATTCTGAACTAGCTGGGTGGATTCAACCTTTCTTTGCTGCGAGGTAGATACGTTCAGTACAGCATGACTCTCATTATGTTTTAGAAAAAAGACTTTTAAATTTAGTCCTGTCTGCACTGTTAACTTAAGTTCCCATGTCACTTCTTGTTGGAGTGGCAGTTTGCCCTGGTGTCCTTGGCTATGTTTCCCTGTTCTCCATGACCACACTTTGTCAGACTGGCTACAGCCACCATCCCAGAAGTATCTTCATTTCCATAGTGGTGGTCGCAAAGATTAGTAAAGTGCTTTGGGATGAAAAAGGGCACATAGGCATCAAACACAGTGATACTTACGGGGCCCTAAATGGCTGTAGCCCACGTTATTCTGAATGTTTTTTCATTCTGATCTAAATGCTGCATCTGTGGTTCTTCATCCTGTTTATAGGCCTGTCCTTAATTATAGTTGCCTGCAATAGATTGCAGTGTGTAAAGAGACTGCTACCGCCGCCAGCAGGAATGAATCAGTGTTAGAAGTAGAGAGTTTAATAAATGGTTAAATCTTAAAGATATGGTGAAGGACTTATTTGAATATGCGAGCAGGGAGTGGCATGGAGGGAGGTGAATTTTCTGCTGGGAGCTGTGGCCAGCGCTCTCTGAGGAAGCTAATAGGGCACTGAGCCAAGTGTGCATATGTGGGAGGTGAGAGAATTCCCTTACCATTATTTTATTCCAGTTTTTTCAGTCCTGACCCTATTGGATGATCTGGGTACACTTTTAAAAATATAAAAGCATAAATAATAGTAGAGCCTATCTAAAAAACAGTTAGGGGTCGGTGGGGCACCTTCTCTGAGAGGACAGTAAGGTGGGAGGAGGGGGAGCATGGACCTGCCCCTAGTAAAATCCCAGGAAAGTGGGAGAGACAGTATCTCCTGAAGGTCACTACATCTAGGCTTTAGTGGATAGAGGGAGGAGGTGAAATCCAGATCTGGGGGCTCCTCACTGAGAGTATTTGCTGCCAACCTTCCCTATTGAAATCAGTGGGCTGCTTGCTCAAGTACATCAGTTGATTATGATGTCATGCGGGGAAGGGGAGGAGGGAGAGAAGGTGTTACAGTACATCCTGATCAGAATGCCCCCTTAAGGCATATTACGCAGTGCAGCAGCTACTCAGCCTCAATTTCTCCACTGCTCTTCCCACCCTTCATTGTCTTCTGGGTTGCCCTCTGGCTCCACCACTTACAGTTCCGCTCCTTCCGAGGCACTCTGAAAGTGCAGAACAAGCTGGAAGCAAAGTAAACATAAATGCTGCCCTCTCTTCCAAGAGATCAGCTAGGCACCAGGCTTTCCAGTCCCTGGCCCTCGCCAACCGTGAGAGATCTGCATCCAGGGCCATCCTTAGGATTTATGGTGCCCTAGGCAGGATTATTAAACTGGTGCCCCTGAGCCTGTCTTGCTCTTAGCAACACAAACATAAGCTTATAGTATTGGAAAACTTGCCACATTCATGTTATTAAAACCAGTTTAATGTAGTTAAGCCACTGTAATGCTGATGGACTAGCACTAAAGAATTAGCACTATAGAAAAAATTCTAATTTGACAGAATGATGCAAATAATAGAATTTTTTAATTTGTCAGCATTTTATTGGAAATTTCTATGAAGAGATATTGAAACAAGGATTTGGTTTTAATTCAGAGCAATCTTTCTGGCTTGTTTGGCTGCAAAATCAGTAATAATGTCATCGTATGACAAAGGCAAAATGATGTCTTGTTCGACTGCAAGAATAGCGAGACCAGTCAAGTGTTCCTGACTCCTGGTAGAGCGGAGATAGTTTTTAATAAGCTTTAGTTTTGAGAAACTCCATTCTCTTGATGCTACTGTTACAGGAATTGTCAGTAGAATACGAGTGGCAATATACACATTAGGATATATATCAACAAGTTTGCAGGTATGAGTAAACTGTACAATGTCCATTATCGATTTTGCATGTGGCATCATTGAGGAGAGTGTCTTCAATTCTTCATACAGTTCAAGTCCATTTAAATCAAAACGATTGCCATGCTTCAGGAGGCTCTCTAGGTCAAGGGTCCCCAACGCGGTGCCTGCAGGTGCCACGGCGCCTGCAGGGACCTCTCAGCGCACCTGCGTACTGGCCGGGGGACAAGCATCTGCCGAAATGCCACCACAATTCAGCTGCATTTTGGCGGCGACGCCTCTGGATGACGCCGCTTGCCACCGATAAGCAGCGTCATCGAGAGGCGTCGCCGCTGAAATGCCGTCGAATTTCGGCCGCATTTCGGCAGATGCTCGTCTACTGCCACGATCCTTCGTCTGGTGACCACCAGACGAAAACGGTTGGGGACCACTGCTCTAGGTTCTTGCACTTTGTCATTAGTTGCTCTTGTTTTCCTATTTCATTGAATTTAGTCTGCTCAGCCCATCTAACAGCTGAGTGAATGGAACAGCAGGTTGAGTGGCTCAGCCAGGGTATCAGCTGCTGGCCTGCTCAGCCTGCTGCTAGCCTGGGGTTCCTTGGGGGTCCCCAGGCCAGCAGTGGGTGCTCAGTGGGGCCGGTGGCCGGGATCCCGGGTGGCAATGGGGCAGCAGCCGGAACCCCAGAGCAGCGGCGAGCTAAGCCGCTCAGCCCATCGCAGCATGCCATCAAAAATCAGCTCGTGTGCCACCTTTGGCACATGTGCTGTAGGTTGCCGACCCCTGCTCTATGCATTACTAAGGAGATGAGCACATTACAGTTGTTGGAGGGCTCTATTTAGCAGTAACAGGGCTATAGGAAAGTCAGTCAACATTTTTTGTTTCTCTGATGAAAACTGGCCCACTCCCTTCCCCATACCAAACTTGTCACAAATAATTGTCAACAACTTAATTTTCTGTTTTTGGCTAAGGTATTGATTTAAATTTTTTTTTTTTTGAAATTGAATTCAGGATTGTTAGCAAGCATTTTTGGCGAACAAATTTGTTAAATGACAATCTAAATGGCAATGCAGCACTGCTTTCATGCTTGGCTCACCCCCCAGCGTGCTGGTCCAACAGCTGCAGTAGAGGAGGAGATAGATGGAAAACTGCAGGACCCCCAAATCCACCTCTTAGGGTGCAAAGTGGCAACAGCAGCAGCAAACCCTCAGGTCTGATCACATGCCAATGGGCACCACCGCCAGCCCAACGGACCATGGTGAAGTTAGCACAGCATCTGATATCAGGGACGGGGCACCCATGGAGCCACAGCAGCTCATCCTGCCCTGTGCAGCTCCCCCTGGATGAGATGGATCACTGCCAGCCCGAGGGAGAGACGCGCTCCCCAGCTAGGGTGACCAGATCCAGATGTCCTGATTTTATAGGGCCAGTCCTGATATTTGGGGCTTTGTCTTATATAGGTACCAATTACCCCGACTTAGGGTGACCAGACAGCAAGTGTGAAAAATTGTGATGGGATCGGGGTGGAATAGGAGCCTATATAAGAGAGAGACTAAAAAATCAGGACTGTCCCTATAAAATCGGGACGTCTGGTCACCCTGCAGGTGAGTTCCTTCCCCCACTCCTTCCCAGAGACCCCAGCAGCCAATCCTCTCCCTCAGACTGTGCTGCATTCATCTCTCTCTAGGACCCAGCAGCCCTGCTCTTACATGCTCCACTGCTTTGGTGCCCCTGGCGGCTGCCTGTTCTGCCTGTGGCTAAGGATGGCCCTGTCTGCATCTGCTCTCCTTGGCTGTTCCCTTCCAGCTGAGCAGGACTTTTCTTTGTAAGCCTCTCCCTGGAAACCTGCTTCCTGCTCCAGGTGCCTTAAATTTGGCTACTTGGGCCTTTAGTAGGCCATTAACCCCTTCCTACCTCTTGTAGTGGCTCGTGTGCCCCAGTCACATGAGATTTCTAAAGTTGGCAGGACCCCAAACACTTAAATAGAACAAAACCGACATGTTAAACTTCATCCAGAATTCAGCTGGCAGCCAGTGCCACTCACAGAGTACAGGTGTTCCTTCTGGGAAGGGGCATTCTGATCTAGCTGCACTTTCCAGATAGTTTGAAGGTGTAGGACCATGCAAAATGTGTTGCAGTTTCTCTGCGCATGTTGCTGATGATCCTAACATTCATCAGCCCTTTCTGTTTGGCAGAGAGGGATTCTGCAAACTTCACCTGCTAATGGTGTATATTTTTGCTGCTCTTGAATTGCTGAATGTAGAGCCTTAAAGCACACATCGCTGCCTGTGTGTTCTCACTCCTCAGCATTTTAGCTTGACAGTGCTGGGGAGTAATGGGCCCAGCACTGTCTCAGTGTGCAGCCACTAGATCTCTCATCCCTTTTTCCCCACCACTGTCCTTTTCCCCCAATCCCAGGGTCACCTACCTTCGTGCTGCTTTCCCAGTAAAATGAAGTTGATGTCAGTCTCAGTTTTCATTCCTGACTCCTGCTGGGCAAGTCTACTCTGCAGGAACAGCAAAGATATGGACACAAAAGCCGCTGAGGACAAATACAAGAAACAGCTTTCCGGGATGGTGCCTCTGCCAGAACCCGGGTTCAGGATTCTGGTTCTCTCCTAGCAGTAGATGACATCAACAAAGATTCTGTTTGGTGACTTGTGAGAGGCAGTATGGTCTGATGGATAGGGCACTGCCTTAGGAGTCAGGAGTCCGGGGATCTGCTACTGATCTACTGTGACACCTTTGGAAAGTTGCTTCCTCTGTTTCCCCTCCCACCCTTTTCCTGCCTTATCTGTTTATAGATAGTGAGCTCTTCATGTCAGCTTCTCTCTCTCTCTCTCTCTCTCTCTCTGAGTACAGTGCCTAGCGCAATGGAGATACTAGCATAATACAAACAATAACATTAAATTGGAGCACAGAGCTGCTTTCCATACTGTGCGTCAGATGGTGAAGGTGTCATAGGAAACATGGGACTATGAGGATAGCTTTATACGGTCAGTCTACCTTTCAGATGAGGCATGGCACAATACACAAGGACTCTATCATCTTGTTTCCCTAATACAGCAGATTGGATCAGTAATTAGTGAACAAGGTAAAGAATAGGTGTACATCAGCCTTCTGTGCTCTGAGGCTTTTAGATATCAAGAGTTAATGACGCAACACAGAACCCTGCCTTGTCCATATGCCTGTACTTTTATTTTTTCATACCTTTTGTTTATTTAATATTGACTTTTAAATACAACTGGCAGAAGAAAACAAATATAGCTCACAAAAGAGAACTCTGATTTAGGCTTTTTTTCTGTTTCTCTGCTTAATTGAATGATTTGTATGGATCTCAAGTAATTTGCTAGGCCTTAGTACTAGCATTGTTTGCTAATTTTTGAGAGAACTTTCATACTGTCTTAATCTGTAAAATGGGGATAATCCTTACTGCATAGCTGGTGTTAGGAGGTCTGATTAGTTCCTTTGTAAAGTACTGTACAAATCCTTAGCAGTAATACTGTTTTAACTAGAAATGCAACTTCTTGTTCTTCTTGCTCATGACCATTTCATTTTTTCTACGGGTGAGGTTTATTTAATTTTTTCCTAATCTCTCTCTCTCTCCTTGCCAGTTACATTTACTTTGACCTGCCCTTGGCTTTGCTTTTATTTTTTTGCATGGGAAGATTCCATGTTTCTCTGAGATGTGGCTCCTTGCAGGTCTTTGTGTGTTCAGTGAGTAAGGTTTAAGGTACTCAGCATGAGTGGCAGAGAAGTTGAATTGGAAGCATAAATTGGAATAATACAATAGCATTGCCTGAAGGCATCGACCATTATAATACTGTAGAGTGATACTCTAGTATTGCAATACTGCATATTGCCCAAGGCTATTAGGACTCTGTATATCAGAATCTACTAAATAAGAAACATAATGGAAAAACTAATTGGCACAAGGGCACAGCTTTAGGGAAGCAATCCAGTAAAATGAGATCACAACATTCACTTTATAGTGTGTTTAGATATTGTCTATTGCTTATGCGTATCTTGTCGCAGTTAAAAGCTGAACTATCAGTAGGTTTTCAGTTAAATCTCTTTCCTCCTCACCCTGTAGCTATCTCCATAATGGAAGGTAGGTTAGGTCTTCTCAGAAGCTAATGACACCTGGTGCACAGAACAATCCAGCCCTGTAAGTTATGAGCAGTGCGGGCTGCCTTCACCTGTAATTAGTAGCATCACCTCGTATTGCGTGTTCTTGCCACTTGGCTGGGGAACAGAATTCCAGGAACAGTCTCCCTAAAGGCACAGCAATATGTTGGGTAATGAATGCAGCTTACTTGATGTACATATACTGGGTAACTTAGCTGTGTGTGGTGAGAGGGGAGAAGGAGATGCAATGTACATGTTTTGCCTGACTTGAAGATTTTAGGTAGGGCTGGAATTTATAGCATTATGCATGTCCTGGCAACTTACTAACAATGGCATATTTGATTTTTTTTCTCAAGTATGTATATCTTAACTTCACAGAGATGAGAAATAAACTGCGGGCTGCTTTGATGCTCTGTTGGGAACATGCTTAGGCATCATGTGATCCAGTTAAATGTTGCTGTACGCTTCACTTTCCATGAAGCACATGTGATCAGAACACAATTTTTATCCTGAATCTTGAAATGTTACGAACTTTCTGACCACAACATAGGGTGACTAGATTTTATTGGGACAATCCTGATTTTTTGGATCTTTTTCTAATATAGGCTCCTATTATCCCCCCACCTCCTGTCCTGATTTTTCACACTTGCTATCTGGTCACCCTACCACAACATAAGAAAAAAATACAGCTAAATTAAGACTTAGAGTGAGTAAGTAAAACTCCATTGACCTGCTCATCCCGGCACTGCATTAGGCCCTGAATGGCTGATTTAAAAATAAAACTGGAGTAGTTCTCTTTTTTAAAAAAAGACATGCTTGCATTCCTTTTTGGGGAGGAGAAACAACTGCTTTAAAATAAATAAATGAAAGCAAGAAGACAGGAGTAGGTGCATCAAAAACAGCGATCAGTAACAGGTGTGGAACTGGGAGAGTTCAATCAGTGAACTAAATTGAATGAAATTGTATGTAGGACTTTACTGTGGGTGAACCTTAATGATAAACCTACAGCTGTGATTTTGTAACCTCTTGGAGGCTTTGTTAGTTTAACTGCTTACAGTTAACATTGTTAAGTATATGTCGCTATGCCTGAGTTTTTGCCATCTTCACCCCATATTTTGCGTTCATGCCGAGTTCTTGGCTTTAATGTTTTAGTACACCTCTGCCTCGATATAACGCTGTCCTCAGGAGATAAAAAATCATACCGCTTTGTAGGTGAAACTGTGTTATATTGAACTTGGTTTGATCCGTCGGAGTGCGCCGTCCCCCCCTCCCCCACCAGTGGAGCGCTGCTTTACCGTGTTATATCCAAATTCGTGTTATAACGGGTGGTGTTTAATGGGGTAGAGGTGTACTACATTCTGGGCAATTATCCCATGCGTGTTGGTGTCTATGTGTATTTTTAAGGAGTCTCTCTCCCATTTCCACCTAAGAGAGCAGTAGAAGTTTTAATATTGATAGTATTTGCAGTCTCACAGACTTATTCAGGTACCTAGACAATAGTTATGATCCCTTTTACTCCTGAGGACATTCTGCACCAAAAAATTAACAATTCTGCACACAGCATTGCAGAATTTTGCAGAATTTTAAGTTTTATTTGTCAATAAATAAATGCAGAGACTCCATCATGGCATTGGGGAGCATAGGCCACTGGCTGTATGAAGGTAGGAGATGACCCTGAACCCTCCACAGCCCTGGTACACGGACTCATTGCTGAGGCTGCACCTGACCCTAACACAGCACAAGGCCTGGGCTTGCCCCAGACACACCCTGAGGCCATGTCCCTCTGTGCTAAGTGCATCAGGTGTGGGGCAGGCAGGCTCAGCCAGGCAGGATCCAAATGTGGACGGCCTCAGTGTGGGGGGATCCAAGTGTGGGGTGGAAGGATTCTGTGTGGAACATTCTGGGTGCAGGCGCTCGGGGGGGGGTTAGGTGGGGGATCTGCATGCACAGAGGCTCGTTGTGGGGGTTCCACATGCAGGGGCAGTGGAACTCTACAGGAGCTTCCAGTTGAAAGCAGTAGGGGCTCAGCGGAGGGGTCTGAGTGTGGGGGTCTCATCAGGGAGGTCTGGGGGAGTGGGGCTTGGTGGGGTTGGGATCTGGGTGCAGCTAGTTGCGGGTTAATGGTGTGGGGGTCTGGATGTGCGGGCAGGCTAGTCAGGATGGGGCTTTGAGTGCAGGGAGCTCAGTGGGGGGTGGTCTGGATGCAGGAGTGGGGGTCCGGAGGCAGGGAGGCTTCAGATGCAGGGATTGAGGTTCAGTGGGGTGGGGTTTGGGTATAGAGGGCTAGGGGGATTCTGGGTTAGCGTGAGACAGGGGTGTTTGGGCATGGGAGGTCCAAATGCATGGGGGTTGGGTGGATGGAGGAGGAGCTCCCTATATAGTGATCCCTCTCCCTGCAGCTGAGGAGTGATGGAGGCAGGAAGCCGGGGAGGACACTGAGCTTCCTGCTGCTGGGGGAGGTTTCTGATTGTGGGTAGACTGATCACCCCCATGTACCACCCAACAGACAGAGGATGTTGGTTACAGTGGTAGTTGTTAAGGGGCTCTCTAGTGCACAGCAAAATAGCCATTTGTCTAACAGGAACCAAACTATGCGTCACTGGCCAGCTTGCAGGGATGGTGCCATGGTTATTTACTGTGTGCAGTGTGGAGACAAACCGTGGGTTTTGCCAGCTGTATGTGTAACAGGTTACATGCATGCTAAAGAGCTGCTGTGTGGACGAGGCCTTAATCCAGAGTCATTAAGTGTCTTTGGAATTGGGTACTATCCTGCTTTATCTGAATTTCTTCCATCTTCAGATCTATAATTCTTTGATATTAAGTAATTTTAGAAAAGAACCTCTCTTCTGTGAGCCTTCCCAAAACCAAACCTGGCAATGGTAATCTGAAGAGCACTTTCCAAACCAGTAGTACCTAGATACTTCCTGATGTAGCAGGTAATGTTACACCAGCATTCTAATGTTCTTATGAGTCTACCTTCTGGAAGGGAGCACTTGAGAAAGCAAAGAAGTGAACAAAAAAAGCCACGCCAGTGTCTGTGTTTTTGATTTAGTGCTTGCTTTTTCCTTTAAATGTATATTGTAAAGGAAAAGAAATGCAGCTTCAAAATGCTGCTGTGGTTTTGATGCATAAATCTGTTTCATACATAGAAATCCCATGGTATACTTTAAATACAGAGCATCTGAAGTATTCCATACATTATGAAGAAGGTATCTGGAATGATTAACAATATTGTGAATATGACTGGGGCTTAAATTTGGCCTGGGATGCTGGGAATCCTGTATTTCCCACAGTCTGCAATTCCCCTGCTTTACACTCCCTTAGGAGGATTATGGCAAAGCAGTTCCTATCCCTTCCCTAGGATCAGCAGAGTGAAGTGTTAGTTGTAGCTGCACTTTGCCTCAGCTGCTGTGGCCTCAAGATGATAAGGAGCAACAGAGGGGCCAGCAGGATCTTTTGATGCTGTTGGGGAAGGACAGCTTTTCCAAAAGGAACTGAGTATATGTGCTAGTCATCCAAAGCGGGCTAACCTCTCTGAGGAGAATGTCATCTCTTCTTGGCAAGGGCTGGGAATAATTTCAGATCTCTTTCTGGAAATGGCCACGCCATCAGTAGTTCATGGATTTAAAGCAGAAAATAAAGAAAACTTAAAATGAAAATAAATGGCATCCTGTGTATCGTTTACTTTCTTTATTCTTTTCCCTTCTAACTGCCCAACTTTTTGTGTACCATGTATCTTGCTATATTGTTCCTTCACTTTTCCAGAGTTTGTTTTTTCCTGCAGAGTTAATATTAACTGCTCATCTTTTTTTTTAATTATTTTTTCCCTTTTCTCTGACTCAGTTTCTTTTTCAGATCTGGCTTCTGTCCCTTCTGTTTTTAGCTTTAATGTCTTTTCTCTCTGTACCCTCCATTTCATATTCCCATTCCCCCATGCCTTCCCGGTCTCTTGGTTCTTCAACTCCATCCACAATGAAGAAGAGGGAGAGTCTGAGAGAGGAAGCACTGTTTATCTGGGTCTAATGCAACATTTATTCCTTCCCCACAGCAGGCTAAGGGAGGCAGCTGGTTGGTGAGCCTTAGGGAGCAGGCCAGTGGCTTTTGTCATGATATAGGATGTTTAAACCTCTCCTGGGCTTACTGAAAGGTTTTGTCTAAATAAGGAAATGAGGTCAAAGTTAGGTCAAGGTTGGCTAACACGTATTAGCCAGCCCTGACTTAACTTTAACACCTTCCTAGACCAACTGAAAGGATGGCGTGGGCCACAGAAACACACAGGCATTGTCACGTGAATACTGACTCCCTACAGTGCACGTATATGCCTGTACTTCCATGCATCCAGATGCACTACTTCTGTTCTCATACCCAAATCAGTTCAGTGAAAAAGCTATTGTATTACTAATTTAAGGTGACAAAAATATTAATAGAAATGTATGCAGCAGAGAAACTTCTTGGAACAGACAGTAGCATAAGCATAGTAATTTATTTAAAGAAAGAGCTTGGAATGGTCATTGAGAGAGGAGTAGGTCAGCTCTTCGAAGTTCTAAATAAAAATGGAGGCAGAAAATCTTCCTATTACTGGAACTATTTATTTATGGCACCAACAGCATACTATTCACTCCACTGATATGTACACCTAAGAGATGTTACCTGGCTCAAAAATGGCTAGTGGTTTTGGGTTGCTTCAACTTTGGGGTAGCAAGCTTGAGGTGGTTGCCAGGTCTGTATTTTCAGAAAGTCACTGAGAAAATAAGGTCTCATTCAGTTGTGTCAAAGTTAGTCAAACAAAGCCATTGGTACTTTTGAAAGTCTTGGCCATGGTTCTTCTGAAAAGTTTACAAATTATGGAAAGGTAATGGTTCTAACAAAAGGCAGTGTGTCTGGTCAGTGTAGTCTAGCATGGGAGACAGGTAACCTCTCTGATTTGTGTTTTTAACTGTATTTATGTGAAGGGGATTGGGGGTAAGAGGAAAGTCTGAGGCCGGACAGATGATGAGACTTTGTTGGCTGGTGCAGAGAAATGTATGTTAGAGTTGGCTTGAGGGAAGCAATAACAGACTGGGTTGTGAAGGTGGAGTTCTAGGTATAGGGTCTACATGGAAGAAGTGGAGAATTAGGGGGAGCGGTTGGGCAAGTGTGTTTTATAACATAGGATGACTCTCACACTTTAGCTATCGCAGTGTAAAAACATAGGTACATTGGGGTTACTGCCAACAAAACAAGGTGAGGTCAACCCCATGTGAAGGTATAGTGTTGGCTTCGCTGAACTACCTTGTGGAAAACTCTGCAGGAGCCTCTCTCCACTAAAGATTTTACAGTGAGATAATTACTGTGTGTTTGTTTTTTACCCTATAAACTCCCCTCTCTTCCCCCCCCCCTTTTTTTTTTTAAGCAGTGAAGATAAGGTCTAAGAAAATGTCCTCTTTCAGTAGTGGTCTGACTCACATGCTTTTACACAGTATTTTTCAGAGTTCACAGCAAAATATAAATGCAAACTACTGATGGAATGTCTGCCTTACCTACATGTAATCCGAAGGTACCTTTTTAGAATGCACAGTATCTGGAGTAGTTTGCCTTATAAACATGGCTAAAATGTCTGTTGCCTAGCTATGGGAGACTGATGTAGATTGTGTGAATTATGCTAAAGAAAATGGAAAGGAACGGTAAATGCAAATGCATTGCTTTTGTGCTTAATTATAATTTGACAATCTTGCTAATTTAAGTGTTTTAAACTAAACTCTTTGGTTAGTTATCTAAAGTATTTATCTCCTGTCTTCAACATGAAATAATAGGCAAGCCAGGATGGGGGAAACCCACTGTCTGGAAATCGTGTCTTAACGGTCCTGCTCTGTGTGTGTTTAAATGATTAAATGGAATGCCGATGCTGACTCTTCTTTCTGTGTTTCAGGGTCGGCATGTCAAAACAGGTCAGCTGGCAGCCATCAAAGTCATGGACGTTACTGAGGTAAGCAAAGAAAACATTCTTTTTTTTAGAAATAGAAAAAATCTGAACAATAGGAATTGGTAAGTGGTTTAACTTTTATTTATTTATTTTTTTCAATGGCAGTTCTCACGTGAGAGTGATTATTTTCTGTTTGCAGGAGCTGACCTGCAATACAGTCTGCCCTTCTGTGATTTTCTGTGCTCATGAGGGACATTTACTTAAATTGCTGTAGGTGGTCCCAAAGTACCTCAGATTCAGGAGCATCTCCTTTTCAGAAAGTTCTCAAAGGACGATGACGATACTGATTTTTAAATGTGACTTCAACCTTCTGCTTTATAGAAAAAGAAGGTTATGGGGGACACTTGGGGCAGGAACTTGAGGATCATAGTTCCTTCCACTTGTACTTTTGAATACATTTTATTCCCTTTTTAGGCTGAAAAGGAAGTGGGTCCAATAAACCTCCCAGTGGCCTGAAAGCAGAAACATCTGTTAGAATGATGAGCAGATTGCTGGCAGAATTCAGCAGTGTAAAGTAGTAGTTGTAACTGACTCAGGGGGATTCACTGTGGAGCTTTAGATGGGAAAGAGGGGAAATTAACCCAGCCAAAAAAAAAATGTGTCTATTTTTAAATCTGTACATATATAATAACTTTAGTTTATTCTGTTCAAAAGGAGATTAGTTTTAATTAAAAATATTTAAAACAGATCAGAATAAAGAGGATTTTTCTTGTAGATTCCACTTGTCTTGTATTGAATTCTATGTGCAGTTATCACACAGACTTCAGATTTAGAACTGGACAAAATCTTTGTATGTATTTCGGTAGCATTATACTAACTGAGCAACCTCTGAAGAGCGCATCATCCAACCAAGCATCCTATTGTTCTCAACCCCATTTATCTCCTGTGGTTATTTTTAAAAAAATGCATTAAAGCTCATGGTGTGTTGTGCACAAAGCAGGGTCTTTAATCAGCAGAACTATGATGTTACAAGTAAATGTACACCTTAGACATACTCATTTGTTAAGAAGATCACTGCATGTTTTATGTTTTGACGTATGTGCACGCACACACTCCCAACTGGACGTGTTTCCTTGGACACAGGATCCCAGAAGGGTGGATTAGAGCCTTATGGGTAAACCATTTAAAAATATATATATATAAAGCAGCAGCCAGGGATAGGTTAACCAATAGGACTTCAGTTATGTCTCTGGATCTCTGTGTGATTGTATCAGATAAGACTGCTGATCTTAACTTAAGCTGTTATGTCTGCCAAGAGCTAGACATGCTTTCTTCATAAAAATCAATTTTCAGCTGTAAGATTATCCAAGGCTGCCTTTGTGAAGAGGAACAGTTGTATTCACTGTAGTCAGCACGCAGGCGAAGCAGGGAATTCTAGGGTGCGTTGACTTAGAGCAAGTGCTATTCAATGGCAGATGATAGTATCAGTGCAGCAGCTACTCACAAATCAGGTTATTACAAAATTAAGGGTTCTTCCAAAACTGGAATTTGATTATGCTACACACTCTGGATCTCTTTTTATGGCATGTGTTAATAACTAACAGTATGGTTTGAAAGGTTACGTTAAACAAGGAAAACAGTAGAAAAATATTAGCCATGTACATTGCGACTGAGTTAATGTTAGGGGGAGATGCCTTAGCTATGGAATTTTCTTCTTTTCGAGTGCTTGATTTTGCACCCTTAATACTGTAGAAACACTGTGTTCACTTAACAGCCCTAGACTGTTGTAGGGGCTGGGGAAGAAGAAAAGGAGGAGAAATTTTGAGATACTAGCTTTGTCGAGCTTGCAAGTATCACAGGCTTCCTCAGTAGAATTTGTAAGTTCTTTGTTCCAATGTAATAGGTTTGTGGAGGTTGCAGAGGCGCTATACATTCTTCAGTGTTGGGCTAAACATCTTCCATCACTACTCCTTGCTCTGAAGACATTGGGTTTCTCATATTTAGAATCTCATACTTCTTCCATAGCTGGACGTGTAAATTTCAGAGGTTAAAGAACTGTGGGTGCATGTGTGAAAATGAGGTTTGAATGGAAGCTGTTTTACAAACTTAACTGTAGTGATTGGGTTCAGTATGATTGCTGTACTACAGATCTAGCAGTGTTAGTTTTGCTGGTAAAAGTGTTAATATTGAGCTTGTTGCTCTGCTTAAAAACCAGAATTTTTCCAGTCTGACTGGTGGCATGGATGGATATAAGTGATGATTTTGTCAATACTCTATAGAGAATATGAGACATGCAGATTGCTTCCTTTTTAATCACCTTGCTCTAATTAATGCTTTGCTGAAGGTTTAAGAAGGTAAAAACATTCAAGATACCTGACAGCAACACATAACCAAACTCGAACTTGTAAATAGTAAAGGCCCAATCCTGCAAACATTCTCTGCTGCTGTGAGTTAATACTGTGTGGAGTTGCTAAGCATTTGTGGGATTGGGCCCATAACGTTTTGACCAACCAAGTGTCAATAACTTTCAATTTAAAGTGAACTTAACTTTCTGATCAGTGTAGAGTAGAGCCATATAACGCCTGCTAGAGTAAATGGCAATTATACGGTTCAAACCTTACACAGCACTGTAAAATGTTGTTCTTGGTTCAGTGCTTATGTTGCTGTGCCTTGTTTTGATTTAATTTTGAAAAAGGAAAACATTGTGGGCTGAAAATCCCATGTCAGATTAAACGCTGAAATTTTTTTTTTAGTCTAGTTAGTCATAGTATTGAAACATGTCCCCTGTTTTATATAGAAACAGCCTGGCTTTTAAAACAAACAAAACTCCCAATTTATTATTTTTTTTTTTAATTCCGGTTTATAACTCACGCTTTCACTTTTAACTGGTGGAGCGGCAGTGGCTATAGGATGAGAGAGCTCTTACTAGTGCATAGAACATTTCAATAGGAAATAAAAATACAAAACAAGCTTAAGCAGTGTTTCTGAACTGAAAGATACTCTGCAGCTGGAGGGAATTAACTGCCCTAAAAGGTAAAGATGTATGAACCGTTAGCATATGCATATTTTTAAAATTATTTTCAGGACTGTATCATACTTCATTTGTCTTTTGTGTTTCGCAGGCTACGTTTATATGTATGGGCAAATAACTTTTAAAAAAAAGTTCTCACAGCCAGTCTTTGATCATTCTATCGCAGATTCTATGTTCCTTACTGGACACGTGTTTTAGAAATGACTGTACTTGGACAAATGGTACCTCATGCTGGTCACCCCCCTAACTGCTCTTACAGGCCCTGGCATCAGATTGTCATGTGTTTGTGACCTGTAGGATATTACTGTATTGTATTCATATAGCATATCAATTAAGCATGACTGGTATTAATATCAAATACGACTGTAGACAAGCTGCTTATCCCCTTTTTGTGGTCTACGCTACACAATTTAACAGTGGCAGACCATAGAATCATAGGCCTGGATGGGACCTTGAGAGGTCATCTAGTCCAGTCCCCTGCCCCATGGCAGGACTAAGTATTATCTAGACCATTCCTAACAGGTGTTTGTCCAACCTGCTCTTAAAAATCTCCAATGATGGAGATTCTACAACCTCCCTAGGCAGTTTATTCTGGTGCTTAACCACCCCAACAGTTAGGAAGTTTTTCTTAATGTCCAATCTAAACCTCTCTTGTTGCAATTTAAGCCCATTGCTTCTTGTCCTATCCTCAGAGGTTAATAATTTCCCCCCCCCTCCCCCTTGTAACAACCTTGTACATACTTGAAAACGATTATCATGTCCCCACTCAGTCTTCTCTTTTCCAGACTAAACAAACCCATTTTTTTCCAATCTTCCCTCATAGGTTATGTTTTCTAGGCCTTTAGTCATTTTTGTTGCTCTTCTCTGGACTTTCTCCAATTGATTCACATTCTTCCTGAAATGTGGCACCCAGAACTGGACATAGTACTCCAGTTGAGGCCTAATCAGTGCAGAGTAGAGCAGAAGAATTACTTCTGTGTTTGCCTACAACACTCCTGCTAATACATCCCAGAATGATGTTCACTTTTTTTGCAACACTGTGTCAGAGTGTTGACTCATATTTAGCTTGTGATCCACTATGACCCTCAGATCTCTTTCTTCAGTACTCCTTCCTAGGCAGTCATTTCCCATTTTGTATGTGTGCAACTGATTGTTCCTTCCTAAGGCCTGTTCTACATTAGAGGCGGAGGATCGACCTAAGATACGCAACTTCAGCTATGAGAATAGCGTAGTTGAAGTTGACGGATCTTAGGTCTACTTACCTTGCATCCTCACGGTGCGGGGTTGACTGCTGCCGCTCCCCCGTCGACTCTGCTTTTGCCTCTCGCCACGGTGGAATACAGGAGTCGACAGCAAGTGATCAGGGAATCAGTTTATCGCATCTACACCCCATCTGGTGGGTAGTGTAGATGTACCCTAAGTGGAGTACTTTGCATTTGTCCTTATTGAATTTCATCCTATTTACTTCAGACCGTTTCTCCAGTTTGTCCAGATCATTCTGAATTTTAATCCTATCCTTCAAAGGACTTGCAGCTTCTCCCTGTCCGTCCCTAATGCGGGTTCGGTGAATTTTTTAAATGAGAGAGGAAAATTAAAACCAGACAGACTGAAACTTCAAAACACCACGTGGCCATTTATTAACAGGGAAAAAATTACAACTTGGGCTGGGGAGGAGCACTTCTACCAACTAACAGTACTATTAGAACAAGAAATATTTACACACCTTGAAGCAATCTATTTACATCCATTAACAAGGAACCAAATACTTCAAAATTATCTGCTCTTTAAAAATTAAGGTAAATACACCAAATTAAACGAACTGTGCGCACATTAACCAAATATCATAAAACATACCAACAATAGCTATTAATACAACAATTTAACTTTCATATGCTATATATATACTTTATACCGAATAACAACAATATACAGTTCTGCGGAAGAGACCAAGCAAAGAACAGAGTATTCACAGAAAAATTAGAAAGCAAGTACCGTATTCCAGGCGCAGCTGACCAGCAGTACAGCACCAGAAGCATACCGAATCCGTAATCCGTAGAAGATAACTTTGAAAAATAAATGTCACGTCCTGAGCTGGCTATATCTGGAGAAGACCCCTGCCTGAAGGGTTGATCAGGTCCTTCAGTCAGTATGTGGATACTCCTGCAGATTTTGGCACGAGGCATGGTTTTATTCAAAGGCCCTTTTACACTTGTCAAAATCTGATTGGTCCGTAGCTCCTTCACCTTCCAGGCTCCGAGCTGGCGCTCTCTACGTAGATAGAATCTGCACACAGCACACTAGAAGTTGCTAGAAGCTGCACCCAGCACACTAGCATGGTTTTGCAGACGACCTTAATCTGACCGTTTGAACTGGACTACGATTGGTTAGATTGGGCCCCTTTGCTCACGGCATGCCGGTGTTATGCCCACAGCACTAGCCTGACCCCTATGTGACCAGGGAAAAAGAGCGGGAAATTGCACACGGCACTCTGATGTTCCACACCGCACCTTAAGATTGCACACAGCACCAGGATGTTGGACACGGTACCAGTGTGACCTCTAGATGACCGACAATTGGCCATACAGACAACATGTTAGAATAGAGGCCTTAGGGCTGCGACATTCCCAGCTTGGTATTGTCTGCAAACTTTATAAGTGTACTCTTTATGCCATTATCTAAATCATTGATGAAGATATTGAACAGAACTGGACCCAGAACTGATCCCTGCGAGACCCCACTCATTATGTCCTTCCAGTATGACACCGATATTGATTACATATGGGAGGAATTTCAAAAAGGAAATTAGGTTGTTAAAAGGTCACCAGTACCTTCTGTGCACTTGGCTTGGATGAAACCCTAGAACGTGAAAACAGAGCAGTGAAAGCCGTTGGGGGAATTGGTGGGGATAACACAGCATCCAGATGCTCTTTCCTGACATACCCAGAGCTTCATCGTCATTCGAACAAAACATTAAGCATAGGTGGGATGATTTCCCCAAAAAGAACCAAGCACCATCTAGACTCGTTAGCTGCTGTCCAAGAAGGGGCAAATTTAAAGCTACGGGATGAGGTTGCTTGCACTGGCAACCCATTCGCGAATGACAGACTGGAGATCATTGATGGGCGATCACTCATTATCAAGTATGATCATCTTCCATGGGAGTTATGGGTCCTCAGGTGGCTAATAAGGCCAATCCTTGAACCACAAGTTCTATTACAATGAGGGCAGAGGTTTTCAGGCTCAACGGGAGGCTGTTGACCATGACTTGAGACCGGTCTCTCCTTCTTCCTGCGCTTCTTGTCCTCTTCGGTTTGTTGGCAAACAAGTTCAGAATGCAGGGGACCATCACGTAGGAATTCACTCCATTTTAAGTGGTCCTGGGCAAGTGTCTCCCAGGTATCAATGTCAATATCACATTTTTTTAGGTTGTCCTTCAGCAAGTCCTTATAATGCTTCCGTTGTCCACCCACATTACAATACCCTTCTTTCAGCTGAGAGAACAGGACCTGTTTTGGGAAGCGATGGTCTGTCATCCGGATGTGACCAGTCCAGCGGAATTGCTGACGGATGATCATGGCCTCGATACTAGTGGTCTTTGCCTCTTCCAAAACACTAATATTGGTGCACCTGTCTTCTCATTTGATCTTCAGAATCTTACAAAGATGGTTCCTCTCAAGGACTTTCAAGTGGTGTTTATAGGTTGTCCAAGTTTCGGACCCCTGCAACAGTGTTGGGAGAATAATGGCTTGATAAACAAGAAGTATGGTGTTTGTTTGAATGTTGTGATCTTCAAAAATCCTGTGCCATAAACGAGAAAAAACTACACTGGCACAGCTCAGGCGATGTTGAATTTCTGCATCAATATCTGCCTTGGATGAAAGATGACTTCCAAGGTAGAGGAAATGATCAACATTCTCCAGTGCCACTCCATTGATTTTGATAGATGGGACATGTAATACCTCATTTGGAGAGGGCTGATAGATCACTTTAGTCTTCTTGATATTAAGAATGAGACTAAGATATGCATAAGCATCGGCAAACACATTCAAGATAGTTTGAAGATCTTTCTCAGAGTGGGCAAAGATTTCGTTGTCATCAGCATACTGAAGTTCCACAATAGATGTTGAGGAAATCTTACTCTTGGCTTTCAGCCTGCTCAGCCTGAAAAGCTTTCCATCCATTCTGTAAGTGATTTCAATGCCAGCTGTAAACTTCCCAGCAATTAGATAAAAAATGACAGCAATAAAAACCGCAAACATGGTTGGAGCAATCATACAGCCCCTTTTGACTCCTGTTTGTACTTTGAAAGGTTCACTCTGGGAGCCAGTGCCGCTCAGAACAGTCACTTTCACGTTATCACGAAGCAGTTTTAGAACACTGTGTTTATCAGGACATCCAGTCTTAGAAAGTACAGTCCAGAGCTGTGGTCTCCAACCTTTTTGTCTGACGGGCACCAGATGAAGGACCGTGGCGGTGGTGGAGCACCCGCCGAAATGCCGCCGAGTTTCTGCGGCATTTCAGCGGCGATGCCTCTCGATGACATCACTTGTTGGTGACAAGCGGCATCGCCGCCAAAACGCTGCTTGGGTGATCACTCATTACCAAGTATGATTATCTTCCATGGGAGTTATGGGTCCTCGGTGGCTTGTCAGTGGCAAGCAGTGTCATCGAGAGGTGTTGCCGCCGAAATGCCGCAGAAATTCGGCAGCATTTCGGTGGATGCTCCACCGCCGGCCAGGACACAGGCACATTTGGCGCCCGTGGTCACCACGTTGGGGACCCCTGGTCCAGAGGGTACAGTGATCCACTGAGTCAAAGGCTTTAGTTAGCTCAATAAAAGCCATGTACAGTGGTCGGTTTTGCTCCCAACACTTTTTCTTGCAGCTGCTGTGCTGTGAAGATCATATCCACAGTTCCACAACATGGTCGGAAACCACTCTGTGACTATGGTAAAATTTCTTCTGATGGGGCAGAAGGCGGGTTGCAAGGATCTGCACCAGAACTTTGTCCGCAGTGGCTAGGAGAGAGAGACCACGATAATTTCCACAATCCACTTTATTGAAGAGGATGACAATCAAGGCATCTCTCATTTCACTGGGTATCTCCTCCTTTATCCAGATTTTAAGGATAAGCAGGTAAAGCTGCTGAATTAGCTCTGGTCCACCATTTTTGAAGATTTCAGTGGGGATCCCATCTAGACCTGCTGCCTTGTTGTTCTTCATCTGCATGGTGGCATTGTGTACCTCATACAAATTGGGAGGGTATCCGAGCTTATCCGTAAATGGAGCTCATTAACATAATTATGAAAGCAGTCTTCAGTGGTGAGATCACTAAAGGTGTCAGTTGAATGCATATTTTGGGTCATGATGTGTGTGAAGCCTTCAAATCCCAAAGAATTATCCAAGGCTCCATTGATCTCTATGAGCTCCAAACAAGGAGAACAGACTAAAGCTGTGCTTGAATGCAAAGAAGAAAGTCAGAATGAAGGTGACAGAGACTATCAAAGAGCTAAACGAAGAGAGGTCATTGTTTGCTGATCTCCTGGTTGTGTCCAGATCGCAGCATGATGTTGATCTATGTGAGACTTTGGGAAATTACGAGTTCTCCATGGTATCACAATTGATGTTTGAGTGTGACAGAAGAATGCATATTTGCCTGGCGAAAAGTAAACTAATGCACGTCTCGTATAGTCTTCCTAAACCAGCACCTACTGATAATGTGACCAAGTACCTTATGCTAACAGAGGCCTTTCAGCATAGCAATCATTAATAGTCTTGTCAAGCTCTCAGCAAACCAGAAACTGTTAATGCCTGCCGAGATTTGGCTGAACACTTCATTGTGAGGCTACAGAGAAAATACTAGACATGTATGTCAAAGTACACCTCATGTTTGACTCGTATGCAGAGGAATCAATTAAAAAATATTACTAGAAAGAAAAAACTCTGTTATTGCACCTGTCCAGCACAAAACCACTGACTCCACGAACATCTCCAGTGTCACAGTGAAGAAGCTGCTGTTTTGGACTCATTCAAAGTATGAGTTAACTGTACACTTCGCAGGAAAAAAAGATCCAGCATGCAAAGAATTTCATCGTCATTTAGCATAATGAAGCAGCTGCCTTGCAGTGTTCAGCGGAGGCTACCACTGAAATTATGTTGCATGCCATCAGTGCCGCATAGAGAAGTACCACTAAATTCCATTTTTGCACAAGAAATAAATGTTCTAGTACACTCTATGAGATGCTACTCAAGACTTCCTGTGCCAGGGAGGACTAGGTCTGGAGTCCCTCTGCTGGAGGCCTTGTGGCCCTGCCTCTCCCCACCCCAGAAAAGAGAAGTCCTCCAGTCAGCCTAGAGAGGCTACAGAGGAGCAGCCCATCAGGGTTCAGAAGAGCCATATAAAAGGAAGCGGCAGAAGCAGAGCAGTCAGTTGCTCCCTGGAGCTCAAAGAGTGAGGACTGGGTGCCTGTCTGTCTGGAAGAGCAACAGGACCATGGACAGGTCAGTGCAGACAGGCTGCCCTGCTGGCTGAGCCTAGGGGACTGAGCCCAGAACCTAACCAGAGAGGGTGAGTACCATGATGGAGCCCTGCTGGTCTGGTTGAAGATTGAGCCCCAGGTGAGTGTTGCTGAAAGAACACCAACTGAGGGTGCCAAGATGGCCCCTATTGGGCTGTTAAGGAAGGCAATGCCTCCAGGGGGCAGCCTTAGTGCTGTCCCCATACCATGGCCGTAAGAAAGAACTGGAGACTGTGTACCCTGGAAGGGGGGACAGCATGTGTGACTTGGTCGGAGGGCTGAGCCACTGAAGACCCACTGAAGAAACCATTGGCTGGGGAGGTGCTCTTGAGAAGTGAGTGCCACCCCCCTTCCAAACAAAAAAAACCCAACATGCTCACACCTGACCAAAAGGGGGCACTTGTGAGAGGTGGGTGTCACCCCATTCCAAGATTCTGTTTTTGTATTTGCTTCCAGGAAACTGAATTTCTGCACATCCGTCAGGTGTGTTTCTACCACTCGGACCACTGAAAGCTGCTGCGCTACCAGGCTTCCACACCTTTTCAGGATGTCATGCTACTGGGAGGTTAGCTGGAAAGAACATTTGATTCAGCCTCCTTGCTCTGAAGATCCTTGTTGGCCAAGAGAGTCACTGATAAGTTCATAAATGCAGGGGATGAGTTCATGTGCAGAGTTTACCATTTGAAGACCCGCATTACCACACTTGCAGAGCTACACTGGTGAATGTTTCCCCAGAAACAGAAAAATGGAGAATTGCCCCTCACAAGGGGTAAATTTATGCCTGCTACTAACAGGACAAATTGTTAAGCAGTGGAATAGCTCTGGGATGGTCGAGCAGTGGACTAGCTCCGGGATGGTCGAGCACATCCAAAACTACTCTCCCCTGGATGGGTCTTGGAGGATGGATTATCACACTAGTTTTGTGTGAAATACTATGTGCTCCCAAATCAATCTTTCAACTAATCGTAGAAGTGTAAGACTGGAAGGTACCTCAGTAGGTCATCTAGTCCAGTCCCCGGCACTCAAAACGTGAGTACTTAACAACTAGGCCATTCCTAACAGTTGTTTGTCTAAGTTCTTAAAAACCTTCAATGGTGCAGATTCCACAACCTCCCTAGGCAGTTTGTTCCTGTACTTAACCACCCTGACAGGAAGTTTGTCCTAATGTCCAACCTAAGCCTCCCTTGCTGAAATTTAAGCCCATTGCTTCTTGTCCTAACCTCAGAGGTTAACAGGAACAATTTTTCACTCTCCTGCTGGTAACAACCTTTTATGAACTTGAAAACTGTTATGTCCCTCCCTCAGTCTTCTCTTCTCCAGACTAAACACATCCATTTTTTTTCAGTCTTTCCTCATGGGTCACATTTTCTAGACCATTAATCATTTTTGTTGCTCTGTTCTGGATGTTCTCCAGTTTGTCCACATCTGTCCTGAAATGTAGTGCCCAGAAATGGAGACAATATTCTTGCTGAGGCCTATCAATGTGGAATAGAGTGGAAGTATCTTGCTTACAATACTCCTGCTAATATTTCCCAGAATGGTGGTTGTGGTTGTGGGTGTTTTTTTTCCTTTCTCCCCCCCCAGCAGTATAACACTGTTGACTCATATTTAGCTTGTGATCCACGATAACCTCCACATCCTTTCCTAGATAGTCATTTCCCATTTTGTATATGTGCGACTGATTGTTCCTCCCTAAGTAGAGTCCTTTGTATTTGTCCTTATTGAATTTCATCTTATTTACTTAAAACCATTTCTCCAGTTTGTCCAGATCATTTTGAAATTTAATCATATCCTCCAAAGCACTTGCAACCCCTGTCAGCTTGGTATCGGCCCCAAACTTTGTAAGTGTATTCTGTATGCCATTATCTAAATCATTTATGAAGATATTGAATTGAACTGAACCCAGTGTTGATCCCTTCGGGACCCCACTCAGTATGCTCTTCCAGCTTCACTGTGGACAACTGATAACTACTCTCTGGGAATGGTTTTCCAACCAGCTATGTACCCATCTTACAGTAGCTCCATCTAAGCTGTATTTACTTAGTTTGTTTACGAGAAGATCATGCAAGCCAGGATCAAAAACCTTACTAAAATTAAGATACACCACATCTGCCACTTCTACCCCCATCCACAAGGCTTGTTAGCCTATTGAAAAAAGCTGTTAGGTTGGTTTGACATGATTTGTTCTTGACAAATACATGCTGACCGTTACTTATCATCTTATTATCTTCTAGGTGTTTGCAAATTGATTGCTCGATTACTTGTTCCATTGTGTGTCTGGGTACTGAAGTTAAGCTGATCCGTCTGTAACTTCCTGGGTTGGCCTTATTTCACTTTTTATAGAATGCTACTATGTTTGCCCTTTTCCAGTCCTCTAGAACATCTTCCAGGAGTTTTCGAAGATAATTGCTAATGCTCATGGCCAGAGGCTAGATGCTCACCATCCTGCAAATTTTTGGCCAGTAGTATGGAGATATGTGAGTGTGGCATGGATGAGGATTAGTGTGAGAACATGCCTAGCAATGGCGCCCTAGATGGAGATGACATGATGATTTTGAATAAATGTTTTCAGTCCTGCTTCTCAAACCGACTTTCTTAAGGTTACTTTTTTAGGTAAGCAGTGCACCCCTGTGTTAAAATATAATTTTAAAAAGTTGATTTTTAAGCATTTTCTCTCTCTCTCACACACACACACACACACACACACACACACACACACACACACACACACACACACACACACACACACACACACACACACACGGGTTTGTCATGTCCAAATATATATACACATACTTGTTCTAGGTTTGTCATGTTTAGTACCATTGTGTTCGTGGCAGAGGGCTTTCGAATTATACCCAACGTGACCCATTTCCAGTGCTGTTGTATTGTCAAACTTTTCCACTAACCAGAAGACCTGGAGCTGGGAGCTAGGAGGGCAGCGCCCTTGCCATGCCATGCCACGGTGGGTGACAGCATTGAAATTATGATTCTGTAGATTTCTATGACTCAGATGACACCTCCCTTGCTTTTCTATCACTCGTCCATGGAATGAGATTTTAATACATTGTGCTGCCCGATTGTCTGTGCTTTACAGGTAAATTTGCCTTTAGCCTTAATTCAGCTCACACAGTTGCTGACAACCATACTGACATGTTCCTACTTCCTAATGTGGATCAGGTCTGAGTTTGGCCATCTGTAATGCTTATGTATCCAGGTGTTTGTTGCAGTCGTATCTGATTGCTTACCTCCGAAGGATGAGAGATGTGCATGTTGTTTGTAGAGGGTTGTGCAATTCTTGGAGGGGCAATTTCAGTTTGAAAAATTATGATATGGAAGAGGATAGGGAGAGCACTCACAAGTTGCATCCTTTCCAAACTACTCTCTCCTGAAGTCCGCACATCCCTCTCTCCTAGTCTAATTTGTTCCAAAGTTACTTTCAGTGTGAGTTCAAAGAAATTTCTGAAAACTCTTAAGTTGCGAGGAAGTTTGGAAAGCTGGGCAGTACGGTTCATCCAGCCATAATGTATCATTTTGGAGAAGGGGTTACAAAGAGTAACATGGCTCTGCTGCAAATTGGACAACTCTGAAAAGCGTATTTTCTATAATTAATTGTTACCATTAGCCAATTCAGATCTAACGCCTCTTCTACACCACTCCTGAGCAACATAGCTCTTTTTTCCCCCTTCACTGCTCACCACAACAATTGATCTCTTTGCCGCTGTGTCAGAGGCTCAGCCAATTAACAGAGCAATGCTTGCACAATCTGCCTTGTTGATATCTGTATGGGGCTATTGTTTGCGGGAGCCGTGAACTGCCCTGTATCAACTTACTGGATCCCTCTGGTTAGCGCTGCTCCACAAATTGTGTGTGATACTTCTATTCAAACAAGGGCATCCGTTGTCATTAAAAGACTTGTCTGCATATTGGATCCTGCAGTGAAGCTCACAACACTGAAGTTATACCACAATCCTTTTGTGGCAGATCGATGTTCATCTGTCATTTCATAGTTGATACACAGTTGAATTAAGTTAATTTAAAACAGATTTTTCCCTGAACAGTGAAAAGAACCCAACTAGTGGAAACAATGATTTTATTCCTCAACAAAGAGAACCAATTAACTGAATCTAGTCAGTTATTTGGATCTTGGACATATTCCAAATAACTTTCCCATCGCAATACTGGAACCAGTAGCTAGAGAGGACACGTTTTCAGTATCTGTTCAGAGTTCTGGGATGAATAGCAATGCTGTCCTGCTAAAGAAGTCTGAACTGAGGAGCAGGAAGACTGGAAAGGTGTCCATAGCTATGGTGGGGTACAAGTGAAAATGGAGAGAGGGTGCCACTGGTGAAGAGAGGGTGCCAGGGCTATGACCTGCCACTCCTAGAGGTGCTGGGGCTCTGGCCTGGCACAAATTAAGCACGGTTTGGGTGACTGAAGAAGAATCATTTGGGAAGCTGTAGACAATGCAAAGCACAACTATGGAGAAGCAGAATTGTCCAGTGAGAAGGTACAGGGCTGTCAGGGTTCCAGCAGAGAGCAGCTTCACAAAGATGTCAGCTAACATGGCAGAAGTGAGGACAGTAGAGAAAAATGTTCGAAAACATCTGACCTATAAAGGAGGACCTGTTTAACTTCTACCTGCTTGTTCCTCTTGTGAAGATTAAAGCTTTTGCAGAAAAAAGACTGATTACATGCACTGTGTCTTGTGAGACTCTACTAAAAATAATTGATTTTTGTTTTTTAAACATTCCTTATCTGAGCACCTGATTGTTTCAAGGCTGGAAGAAACAAAGGTTATCTGACTTTCATAAAGATCCTGGATAGCGGCATTACTTCATATGCTGTGTGTGTTTTTTGAAGGATTTTTGACCGGGAAGTATCAATACGGCTCATTTGTTAATATCCCATTTCCGGGCTCAAAAGCCGTGGTGTCTATACCCCTGCCACACACCCTTCATTATGCCAGTTGTAATCAGTAAGGCTTTGGTCCCATCTGCCAGAGCAGGCTTGTTGAGAGACCCAGTTTCCATTTGGGTGTCCCATAAAATACTGTAACATGGTTTGTGTCATACCTGCGTAACTGGGGCCAAACTGGGTTTATAACCCTGTTGAGGGAACTGTGTTGTAACTCTGAGTGGAACATAGTTCCCTTAATATGGACACTGTCTGATTATTTCTTCCTAGGTGTAACTGAACCATGTTATAGCATGTTGTGGAGCACCAGATAAGAAGTGGGTACCCCATCGTGGCAGTAACTGTGCTATTGCTGGAAGCTTTGTGTGAATTGTTATTTGGTGTATGATACTCAGACTGCTTTGATGTACTTGGAGTAGAACATGAAATAACCATGCTATGAAATGAAATTAATTTTACATTTCCTCTTGTTATGAGTAAAGAGAGACTTTGTGAAAGTTTTTTTTTTTTTTTTTTTTTTAATCTTGTGGACAAGTTTAGAATCTACCTTTTCTGCACTGACCCTTTTCTTAAAATATCCATCTGTTGCCCTAGCACCAATGCAGCTATGTTGTCATTGACAGCAAGGTAGTGCCACTAGTGTAGACGAGCTACTGCTGTTTTTACGTTGGTTTAGACCTATTATGAGCAGGATAAGTGATACAGGACCCGAACATGCAAACACACTAATGCTTAAGTTTCAGCTTGTGAGTAGTTCTGATACATAGTCCCCCAGTAAAGTTAAGTATATGTGAATTTCTGCAGGACCTGGGCCTTAGTACTTGGTTACACCTACAAATGGGAAAGTCAAGACTCTTCACCGATGGATGCTGCAGTTTAGAAAGGAGTTAGATGCTTTCACAGTCAGGCCATCTAACTCAGCTTAAGAAGTGTGCCTACACTAACATTATTTTGTGAAATCTCCTGTCATTGTTCTAATGATGGTGCATCTCTCCCAGGAATAGCAGTAATGTGAGGGTTGGTACTAGCGTGGTGTCAAACTCAGAGTTCTGTCTACTGAGTTAGTAGAAAAAATGTCAAAGGTTGAAATTCTGTTGACTAAAACCAGAAAGTTCTTGTGTGAATATTTGTGAAAAATTCTTCCCCCTGCCCTCCCTCCTTTGTTAGTTTTTTTGTTTTAAAAAAAAAATCTGTACTCTACATTGCAGCTTCTCCTTGGGTGGTGAATTTGATATCTCATTTTCTTAGAGTAGTCAAGACAAGGTGGCTATAAAATGCTACATGTATTTTCTTGCCAGAATAAAAACCCATTATAACCACGTTGGAGAACCATGATTGAATTCTGGTAGGTACCTAGGCTAAAACACAGTTCAATAACATGTTTATTTTGTCCATGCGGGCAAAAATGAATAGTAAACTAATTATTGTAGCCCAAACCCTTTAAATGTGGTTATTTTTGTGTAGATGGGGCCTTAGTCTTGGCGTGTGGAATGAGGGTTCAGGATTGGGAATTCATTTGCTTGTATTAATGTGAAATGTAGTCAGTCTTAAACTTTTTGTGTGTGTTAATTGTAGTTCCTGAACTGCACCTGCCCCAGAGTCCTTCCAGCCAAAGTTTTATGATTTTTATAATCACATTCCTTATTTCTGAAAAATTCCCCTTTTGCTGTGTGAAAGACCTACACAGGGAAAACTGGCTAACTGTAGAGGAGAAACAGTGAAACTTGCTGTACCCAAAGTACTGCTAAATGCACAGAGTAAGCAAATTTAGGGGATGGGGGGGGAATCAAGGAAAAATAATCTTTAGCCCCTTTGTTACAGTAATCTTAAATTTTCCTTGTTACAGTAGTTTAAAAATATTCAGATGGATTTTTTTTTCAAGTTGATGTCTCTTTAAATGGGACACTTCCACCATACATCATGATTACTGTATACACCTCTGCCCCGATATAAAATGGTCCTCAGGAGCCAAAATATCTCACCGTGTTATAGGTGAGACCGCTTTATAGCGGGGTAGGGAGAGGAACCGCTCCCCGCCCCAGCTAACCTCCGCGCTGGCTCCATCTCCTCCCTGAGCATGCTGCCGCCGCTCCGCTTCTCCCTCCCTCCCAAGCTTGCTGCGCCATTGCCAAGCCTGGGAGGAAGGAGAAGCGGAACTGCGGCACGCTCGTGGGAGGAAGCAGAGGCAGAGCGGAGGTGAGCTGGGGTGGGGGGGCCCCGGGGAGGGCCACAGCAAGTAACAGGTGGGCGCACAGGAACCACTTGTGATAACACGAATTCGGATATAATGAGGTAAAGCAGCCCTGTTCCCCAGAGCACTGCTTTACCACTATATCCATTCTATCCGAATTCGCGTTATATCGGACGGCATTATATCGGGGTAGAGGTGTATCACATAGCATTTCATTGTGGAATCACTCTCCATTCTCTCATCCTCTCCTTTTCAGTTGTGTTTCTCCCCTTCTCCATATAAGTAACATAAGAACGGCCATACTGGGTCAGACCAATGGTCCAACTAGCCCAGTATCCTGTCTTCTGTCCCAGTAGCATTCTTCTGAGCAAAGATGTTTTCCAACATTGTTGTAAAACAACAAGAGGAAGTAAATAATTTTAAAAGAAACAAGCCTAGCATCTTTCTTTTATGTGGAGAAGCTGTAGCTATGAGAACCCATCCAGGGTGGAACAAAGAAACAACTTTTAGGCATTTAAAAACCTCCTGTTGGTGCTATTCTTACCTACAAAAGTTGTAGTGTTTGGGCCTACAAAAGTTGTAGTGTTCATCTCAGATTATCTAGTGTGATCTGTTTTTTTCAAAGGTGTGCATGCAGCTATCTGTATATACATGTAAAAGGGTATTGTAATTGTTACTGAGAGAGAAGTATCTAGTCTGAATCCCTTGATGGCGTTCCTTTACAAAACAGAACATATGAGAGGTTGCATATGAAAGTTGCTGGCTAAACTGCAGTCTTAAAACCAAACCCAAGATGTAGATTTTATGACAGGAAGTGCTGATACGCAAGAATAAGGTAATTTTCCATGGTCCAAGCTAACTTGTAACCAAGGTTAACATTCCCTTCTATACCTCACAGGACAATATTCTCCTTTGGTTTTGCCTAATTCCTCAGTATCCAAAAGAAGCAGCATATGATGCATGCTAGGTATGAGAAGAGCTGTGAAGATGCTGTGCAGACTTATCTTAGTGCAAATGATCTGTTCAGGAAAGCACTCTTGTTTCCTTTCACTTGAATAGTCTGGGCCTGAAAGTGTCCAAATCCTCCATAGCTAAGTGGTTTTAGTGTATGACTGATACACATTCAGCTGTACCTAAGATCTTCCCATATAGTCTCCTGGGCAGAGAGGTCATCAGCCACCACAGAAGAAATCTGCCAAGATATTGTCACTTTCTCTTACCTTGCAAAGATCACCAGTACCGTCTTTATAAAAACACTACAGGCTTAATCTCCAGTTCTCAGCACTGGTGTTCTTCAGCAGGAAGTTGATCCAAGGGGCAATCCCCCAAATAGATCAATAGTGCTATGGTTAGGGAATAGGTTCCGGCATCTTTTGGTCATGTTTATCTATCATTCATGACTAATTTTCTGGCCAGACCTGGAGCCCTGTGAACTGGTCTAAACTATTTCTGGTATTTGCAGGAAAAGAGGGGCACTGTGGATATCTGTGTCTCTAGTGAAGAGGTCAGTCCCAGAAATGAAATGGTCAGGCAACAAAACTTCCATTTGCCAGTAGGATATATGAGGTTTTTCTGCAGCTTTTCACCACTACATGGATTATTTTCCACTTCAGCCAGTTTTTCCCCCTCTGAATTGAATTCCAATGGCTGTTTCTAGTTTTACATGTGTTGGTAGGAACCGAGTGGAAATCCCAGTATAAATTCAACAGCCCATATAACTTAAATTAACTGTAACTAGCTTGTCAAAGCATCTTGGATGCAAGTACAGGAGCAGGCAATGAGAACACGCACATGATCCCTGAAAATCTGTCACTTAATGAGAGTTTTTAGCAACCAGAAATTTAGCTGGAAAAACATTCCTCAAGCAAAAGGGAAACCCCTGTGAATGAAGGCTCCACCCCCCTATCCACTAGCCTGTCCCCATGAATACTACTTCAGAGGGTTGCCTGCACTGAGACATTGCACTGGAAATAGTGATGCTAAAATGTGATTTAGGAATGTTTAACCGAGTGTTGCATTTTTCACCTCAGTAGCTTTTTTGCTGTCAGTTTTCTCTTTGTTCTTACTGTGCAGCTGGCCCACTTCTAAACTGTAATGAGATGCATTTTTATTTTTTGATTGGGAGCAAATTTCCCTTGCTCCCACTTCAACTGCTGTAGGAATTTAGCTATTGCACTTTGAAACAAGTATTGTATTTTAATTAAAAAGGTTTTACAAAGCCCTAGTTGAACTATAAAATTATATGGAGTTGTGTGGACTGATTTATAGACCAGTGAAAGTTGTGGGTAAAGCATCACGAAATAGGTCTCCATTTAACCCAAGGCACTGAGAGAATAGCCTGTTTCCATGCTAGGATATAGCCCCCACTCCCCAGTTCTGGTTAAAATCTGGGGGTGAATTTGAGTAGATAGCCTAAATAGTTGAGAGACAACTCTTTTCCTAAACCTACCTTGCTAATCCTTCATTTGCAATACAAATTAGTTGAGTGTTGTCATTGGCAGTGCTATGGCATAAGGGACAATCAACATTTAAATCCTAAATGCATTCTCTCTCCTGTATAAACACAACAAACCAAACGAATTAATCAAGGGATTTTTCCTACGCACTGGGAAGGGAGGAAGAGGAATTGCACTTGCTTTTTTCTCTGTTTAAATCCGAGGGATATGCAGTGTTGTTGTAGCCCTTGTGTTGGTTCAAGGATATTAGCAAGACAACATGGGTGAAGTAATATCTTCTATTGGACCAACTTCTATTGGTGAGAGAGACAAGCTTTTTAGTTGCGTTTCTCACCAACAGAAATTGGTCCACTAAACGATATTACCTCACCGACCTTGTCTGTTTAAATAGTTGAGAGGCTGTTAAAGCGAAGGGGCCATCTGAGTACCTAGAGAGTCTCTCCATGCCTCCCCTGCAAGGACCTGATTTTGGAATATCTTTTCCTAGGCTTTGAAGAAGCTTTGGCTGTGACTCCTTTCAGATCTAGTCATGGTAGCATCTCATTCTTTGCAGAGGTTGCTAGAGGGGTATTCCCTTCCTGGTAGGTGCTAAGCAGGGAGGCCCTGCAGTGCTCAAACGCTCTAGACCTGAGAACAAAGAACCAGATAAGGCTCTTGAGATGGGATTTCCCCCACCCACTCTCTCTGCACCTTCTACTTCTAGGCCATTTGCCTGGCTCAGAAATTACTTTACTTGTCACATTGTCCCACTGCCATAGAATTTATTGTGATACCAAAGTCAAGAGCAAGACTATGCTGACCAAGAACATAGGAGGCAAAGAGTCAGCTGAGTACATGGCTTCAAAATTAGAGCAAAATGTGCCAAGAAAAGTACAGCAGGAAAAGTGTGCAATGCAAACTGACTTTATGAATTGGGTACCTGAAGGAGGCTGGCTTAGAAAGGCCACATTTATGCACTGTGATCTGTATTTACAGACTATGAGCCTTGCTAATCTGGGAAGTATTTTTCTGGCATTTAATAGTGCTTTCAGTAGTGACAGGTGGTGAACCTCAAATGAGTTGGTTCAGATAATCACTGGAAGTAGGTATGTTTATGCAAAGCATTGACTGGCTCAAAATATGTTCCAGATGAAAACATAGTTGTCCAAACTCTGCCCTCATTTATGCCTCTATAATTCCATTGAACCCAGTTAATTCACTGGGTATTTCATTCTTTTTGTGGAGATTTTCATCAGGTTGACAATTGGTTTAACTTGACTTAATGATGTGATATAAAGCAGAGGTTCCTAAACTTTCATTTGCTGAGGCTCCCCCTCCCTCCACCTTTCAGAGGCTCATGATTCATGTACGATACCCCCAACCCCCATGGGGGCTGCAGGAAAGGAGTGCCCTGTACTTATGATGACAAGGGGAAGAGAACCTGGTACCCACAGAGGTTGGGGGTGTGTGTGCGCTCACCATGTGACCATCAAGGAAGCCTTCTACTCCCTGAAGTGGTCAGGTGGTCTTGGTGAGACTCGGGTCAGGAGAGGAGCAGAAGGTTGCACGCTGTGAGTACTGACCCCCATGCCAGGCACAGCCCCCTCCTTACCCCAGCCTTTCAGTGTGGCTCTGTCCGCTCCCCATGTGCAGTTACGCTCTGTCTGGCAGGAGAATCAGATGGGGGTAGTGCTGATGGGCCACAGTCAGGAGGAGGCTCTTTCTGGCAGGGGAGTCAGCATGAACAGAATGCAGCCTTTGCCTCCCCACTCGCAGAGTCTCTGCTGGCATCCCCAGTAAAGGAGGGTGACTGACAGTTTGTAGCTGTGCCACTGGGAGAGTGAGATGGGCAGAGAACAGGTCCTGGCAGCTGAGACGGCCTGCACAGAGACCGGTCTGCTTCCCCTGCCGCACAGAGCTCCCCCCTGACTCCAGCCTTTCAGTGCGGCCCCCCATAATCTCCTCATTTCCCGCCCCCCATGGGCTCTTTAGGAGGGAGGAAGGGTGGGCGCGTATCCCGCTGTTTGGGAACCTCTGTTTTAAAGCCTTAATTTCCTTGGCAGCAGCTGTAAAAAGGTTCAGAGATTTAAATGTTGGAACATGGTTTATTGGTCAGGGTGGAGAACAGTGCCCACTTGGATATGATTCCATGCACTGTGTTTAATGACTGCTGCTTTCTGGGTAAAAGTGCGTTCAGCCACGTAATAGGTAAAATTTCATTTGAGCAAACAGGCTGTTGAAGCAGAAGGGTTTAAAGTAGGTGGATTTGGGCAAAGATATTGCAAGCTTGCATAGAAAAGACCTCTCTATCTAACATACTTACAAGAGTATCCCTCCAGGATTTAATTTGTTCTGGAAGTGAAATTGAGAGTAACTGGTATGTCTCTGGGGAGCAGAGAGGTTATTTCAAAGCTGAATGAAGAGACCACTTCTATCAGCCTTTTCAGTGTCAGTATGGTGGTGAGAACTCCAAAAACTGCAGCTCTAGTCAATGGCAAATGAAGATTGTGCCTAGTGGAAAGGATGAAGATAGACCAGAAGACTGGACTTGGCAGTATCAGGGCCAGTAGGCTCCTACTTAACCCACTGTGGGGTTTCCACAATTGTCTTGAAGTATATTGGTTTGTTGGTAAGGCTTTAGGTAAGAGCCACTCATGGTGGATTCATGATGCTCAGACTTGGTGCCAAATCCACGATCATTCATAGAACACCATATGGTGCCTTTTCCCCTGGGGACAACTTGCTAGCTAGCATCACTTATGTGACAACCGCCATCTTGGCTAACACCAAGATAACTGGGGACCTCAGGAGCTAAAAACATGAGTGTTGACCGCATGAGCGCAAGAGCCAGGCTCTGTTTTGGGGAGCTGTAAGAAACCCATATCCTCTGTGGACCAAGTACAGAAGGAGGGACCTGTAACACTTATCCACCAATAGGTTACACTACTTCCAGCGTTTATTGTTGTTGGGAGTTTTCTCAGCTACCTTCTTGGTGGAGAATTTGGTTTCATGTTTTTTATTGCTTTGCCTAGTAGTTGTCTTTTTATACTGAGAATGTAAAATAGGGTGAGGTTTTTCTTCCAGATATGAGGCATGCAAGAGTACTTGGTAGGCAGTGGCTGATTGTTTTTTTAAATGCTCTCATACTTACTTCCCTGTAGGAAAAAAAAACCTACATCATCTAGTTCACCAGTGCACGTATGTTTAACAGGCATGCATGCTCCTGCTTCTGTGGGCAGAGCTGAAGTTTTGTGTTCTAGTGTAGACACGAGGAATCTGGTGTATGTATTGCATTGCTCTGTACTGGAGGCGTATGAGACATTTATAGAGGGAGAGTCTGTCAGTGAAAGTGGGCAATGTGTTGAGTGGGGATTAAATTAAAGGCTACCTTTACTAGACATCTTACTTTTAAAAGGCTTTGTGTGGGGGTCTTGCTCTCGGCCAACCTTACTTTTTCTTAATTTTTCATGGAAAACATTTGTATGTTGCCAGTTTACATTTTATAGCTTTTATCCCACAGTGCTTTGTACTGTCGATATAGTAGACACCATAATCATTTGATTGGGTTTGTGTAGGAAGCTCAGCATTTAGTCCTAAGAGTTCTGGACTTCTTCCATTTATCTCTGTAGTCATTATATGTTTCAAAGTCAGCACACCACAATTAAAAGACAACATTAACTCATTAGCTTTTGATCGTTTTAGCAGAAATGTCCAGCTACTCTGGGACTCTACTTTGAACTGATTATGAAAGCTTCTGTCCATTATCCCAAAGAGGACCATAACTTCTGTCTCCTTTATTAGGTTTTGCTGCCTTTATAAAACCCTGTCTCGTCTTCCTTTCCCTTTTTATCTTCTCTTGTTCTAATGGGTTGGCATTGGTTAGCATAAAGGCAAATGCACATAAACTGAACCCAGAACCTCCCAGAAAACATTATAGGGTTTTCTTCTTCCATTGCTTGGGAGTGGGACGCCAGCAGTGATTGGAATTGTTCGGATGTTTCAAAGCTCACAGAAGCTGACCTTCAGCATGCATGGACTTTCACGTTGCTTCCTCTCTCCAGCTAAAAGAGATCTTATTCCTCCACGAGGGATTTGCACAAAACTTCTAGGGATGTCTGCGCTTGGCATGCTGCTTGACAACCTTTCCAAGCTAACCTCTAGGTTCTTACCCTCTGTGTGTGACTGGCATGCCTGCCTCAGTCGATCCCTTCGTGATATGGCCCATTTTTAAATACATGAAATGTATTCTCCCTTAATGAATCCCACTCCCCAAAGCATGAGATCTATATAGAGTCCTGAATTTAGCTGTCTGTTCAGATCCATTGGGCTTGGTTGTCCTTTCAGTTCCACTGATGTAAATGGAGTTTCTCTCCATCAAGTCAATGGAGCTATTTTAGTGCTATTTGGTATAAGGGAGAGGTGAACTGGGTCCACTCTGCGTGGTTTTTTTTCAAAACAATTAAAGGTTTTCCAGTCTGTGACTTTGTCATATTATTGGGCTAATATAAATAGTAATAGTTGTTAGGTTGAGTAGGCTGAGCATGCAGTTATAGTGTTTTTCCTGCTTATGAATCATCTTCCCATGAGACCCTGGGGTGATAGTATTACTTCTGTAAATGGCTTGAGAAAGAAACTGTTTATGCAGAAGAGAATGGCTGCCCATTTTGCACATGTAACATTTGAATAGTCCTTAAATGAAGCCATATTCAGACGTTAGATTTAACTGCTGTTATTCTGCAGATGCTTGCTGATTGGCTTGGCTAAATGGGCTAGAGCTGTGATTGGCACAGAAGATGCTGTAGCCACTGGAGACTAGGAAACTGAAATGCTCTTCTTTCCAAGAGAGATCAGATTATTTCTGTCTAGGAGGATTTCAGTAAAACACATTACACGTGCATTTATTTTACAGTCAAGCTGCTGAGTATAATTTTTAACTGAGAAAATGGGAAAGAGATCTATTTTGTGACTTCATTTGAAAAACAATAATGCTGCCTTTGAAAGCATAAAGCAATCTGCTTGGGAAGTGACTGTGCAAATATGTGCATATGTTTTCAGTCAGATGGGGAACAGGAGGCAGCTGAGCTATAAATGATCATGTTCTGACACTTACAGGCTAGGACAGTGTCTGTGGGTGTGGTATATAACAGCAGGCTGCTGGGACTCATTTTAGCCTGAACTATCTTTCTTAGAGAAGAAGGGAAAGACCAAAAGAGTTTCTAGTAGACTCAACATTTTCCTCCTCTTTTGCTGCCAGAAGTAGCACCCAAATATACAAGAATCATGACATGGATCAAGTTTTATGTCTTAGGCTTTTCTCTTTTTTTGGACAGTGTAGGATAATTTTCATGGTTTGTTCAAAGTGAGATGAGTCAATGAGTTTCTCTACTGGCGGGCTGGGTGAACCTAATTTCAATTCTATTGCACGTGAGTATTCACCCCCCTCCCCACCCCCCCGCTTCCCTTCTTGTTATGTCACTTTGCTGCTAACTGGCTATAAAACTGAGTCCACCATCGCAAAGAGCAGTTATAATTTATTTGTATCACAGTATCACCTAGAGGCCTCAGTGCGTTAGATGCTGTACAAACATATCGTAAGAGACTGTCCCCATCCCAAATTGCTTACACTCTAGAGAGACAAGGTGAACAAATGCTGGGAGGAAGGAAGTTAGGATCTCATTGTACAGAACTGACTTAGAGAGATGAAGTGACTTGCCTGGGGTCTCACAGGAAGAGACTGTGAGCAGAGCTGGGAATTGAACCTAGATTTCCCTAGCCCTGGGCCAGCATCTTCACCACAAAGCCTTTCTTTCTCTGGCTCCATCTTTTCTGTTCATCAGGATGTGGATTGAGGAGCAATTTGCCCTGGCAGCTCTGTTTTTTACTTCTGTTGTTTTTAGTGGGGTAGTGAAATGCCACAGCAACTCTGGATTTCAACTGGAACACGTTGTTTTATAAATGGAAGCCTGTTCACAACCCCGTGATGAAAACAAACTTGTGTTTTGATATAGGGCCTGTTTATATGTTCTCCAGACTTATTTGCTTAGCTGTTAATCACAGCCTCCTTGTCAACTGCTCAGCTAGTCGACGTATAATGTTTCTAGAAATATTTGCTGCCTTTATTTCTATTCACAGGAGGGGAAGAGTAATTGTTCTCAAACAGGTACAGTAATTAGCTGGCTGTCATCAGCTCTCATGCCTCTAACAGGGCTGTGACGTTATGTCTGATAGATGGACACTAGCATTTTGTGACTCTGTTCCCTGTTAATTCCCTCTCCCAGAGCAGCTTAGCTGTGAGGTTTCCATGCATGCTTGGCAGCACTGATACCAAAAACATCTGGTCCAAGAATATAGTTCTTTTTTGCTGGCAGCTGTATGAAAATGATTTTGTACATAATGGAGAAATGCCAAACACATTTACTTGTACACTAAAGTACACAGCCTGAATACACCTCTAGCAACCCAGTATTGATGTACCGAATGAAAGCAAAACCTCAACAACCAATTTATATACTTAGCAGGCAGGCACATGCGTACATACTCAAGTATCTACCTTACCAGCTGTTCTCAGTCTGGTACAGGATAAAAACCTCTTCAGCACTGTTCTTGTCGTCCACCGTGCTGATGGGTTTGCACAAACATAAGGTTAAACTTGACATGGACTGCCATCCCTGAATACGTTTGTCTGATGACCACACTTACTGTCACTGACTGGGATAGTGTGTGTCTAGTATATGCTGAAGAAAATGTTAGCAGTGAATCAAGTGACTTGATTGTCTGAGGGTAAATTATAACTTGAGTGATTAGGTCTAATAATTATACCAGACTGATATAATAATCATCTTGTCACTCAGTTGTAAATCATTCTATAATGGTTTTCCTTTTAAATGGTTAATTTTCCAAGTACAGACAGACTCTGAAGATAAAATACAGTCTGCTGAGCCTAGAAGATGTGTTCCTTCCTGCTTCTGTAACCTTCAGGGTTACGAACGTGGATCTTTTATGAGAACAAGCAATTTGAGCAGAAATCTTTGCTCCAGCGGAGCTGCTCTCAGCCTGTCTTTTTTTCTAATTGCTTCCGTTCTGCCACATAGTTCATTCACACAGACTAATTCATCTTTTTAACTTTTTTCTCAAAGGTATCTCTTGATAGAAGGCTTCAGTCAGGCTTCAGAAGAAGACAAAAGGGCACCAGTGGTGGATCTGTTCTGACATCAGTTACAGGCTCATTTTAACCCTTTGCAATGAGAGACACTCCTCCCAAGGAAAAGTGTCAAGGTTCTTCTGCACAGCCACAGTGTCCCTTCCTGCAGTCCTGTGTGAAAGCATATAGGAAGTCAAAAGGCATAGCGGTCAACTTCTAAACTAAACCTCTCTAACACCACAGCCACTAACCCATTTCTTGGATGGTAGCCTCTTGGAGGCAAGGATGGCATCTTCCCATGTGTTTGTATAGTGCTTATTATACAATGTGTCCCCAGCCCTGATCTTGTCGTATAGATGCTATTACAACATAATCCGGGAGGAATTGTTCTTACTAAATGCTGCTTGTGGTCAAAAAAGATAAAAATGTAATTGAAATTTTAACAAATGGTTGTAATTGCTGTGGGTTTGGGGTTTTTTTTGTTCTTGTTTTTTTTGGAGGGGAGGGGGAATATTGATGAAATGTTAAAGACATTTCCAGGGGCTATTGAAAATTGAATTTTTAATCAAAAACTCAAAATTTAGAGTGATATTGGACCAGAGCATCCAAAAAAGTGCTGAGATTACTTTTAAGTTAAGACTCCTAGTAAGTGTATTTACTCACTGTATCCCTTAGTCATTTTTGTAGAGAGGTGTGCAGATTTTGAGGTGCATTTTATTAATAATTTACCTATCCTGGCTGCTTCATTAAAGAAATCCTATATTGAATAAGGCTACGTATGGTCTCAAGCTAGACCTAGGCTAAGGACCCCGTGGTGGCTACACCTTGGCTTCATACGTGAAACTTCCCTCTTTGGGTATAAACCAGGGTGTGTGTGAAGGTCACACACAGTCAGTATTAAACATGGCTGTTAGCAACACCAACCTGTTACCTAGATGTTTGGAGACTTGCTAGCAGTGTATTAGACATTGTTTTGTCTGGCAGTTTACCTCAATAGGACTTCTTAAAAAAAAAAAAAAGTGTGTTAAATTTGTTTCTTCATAGTGTGTGTTGAGTGAAGTGTTATTCTTTAAGTGGTTTGCCAGACGGGAGACAAAATGTTTTAAGTGTGTTTTTATTTTTTAAAGCCATTTTTCTAACACGGCACCCCGTTTGTCAGCGGTACCTTTGCACTTTGAGGCACGTAAAGGAGATACAGAGCCTTTGCAATGTTTTAGGCTATGTCTGCATTGGAGACCTTACAGCGGCACGACTGCACCAATGCAGCTGTATGGTCTCCTATGTAGCTGCTTTATCCCGACGGGAGAGAGCTCTCCTGCTGGCATAATTAAACCATAGCAAATGAGCGATGGTGGCTATGGTGGCAGGAGGGTATCTCCTGCTGACATAGCGCTGTCTGCACCGGCACTTCCGTTGGTGTAACTTATGTCGGTCAGGGGTGTGTTTGTTTGTTTTTTTACACCCCTGAACGTCAAACGTTTTTCTGACTGAAGTGCTAGTGTAGACATATTAGTGAGGAGTATTTGCTTAATTAAAGTCCGATCAGACTTTTTGGAGCTGGATGGCCAAAGAGATTAGCAATGTGATACAAAGTTATTTCGCCTCCAATCTGTGGTTTTGAAGCAAGCTCAGGTTAGTAGTAATCAGCCTCTCTGTGAGTCCTCCAATGACTATTTGGTGGCTTTTGAGAAAAGAGTTGGTATTTCAAGCCACTTGTTAGTGGCTAAGTGTCAAGATTGCACCACCATCATGGTTGGCACCCAAAGGATACTGAAGTCTGCAAAGAGAGAGCATGGGTTGATTAGGTATGGAGACTGAATGGGCTTGTAAGCCCTAGATGTGGCCCACCAAGAACACAGCAGACGCTCATGTTAGTAGATTGTCTTTCGGAAGATGACATTTTCTAAAGATAGACGATATCAGTGCCATGGCTGTCAGCACCTTACCACTCACAGTTGTGCTGAAACTAACATGTACAGTACTGTGTTGGCATAGTCAATGAGTAGTCATGCTGCCAGTGGGGAAGGAGAAGCAAGAGATGAGTGACGGTACCCTGGGATTCAAGTGGGTTTCGCATTTCACATGGCTCCATGAATTGCAGTACAGAGCCCCTTCATTGCAGTCTAACAAATAATTACACATGGTGGACTTTAATTTTTCTTTAAAAAATTCCGTACCCTCTCAGCCCTTCCCCTTCAACCTCACCTCCCCCAAAATAAGGTTACTAAATAAAGCACAGAAAATGGCAATGTTAGTTGGCCCACACAGCCTTAACTCTGCCTTTTTGATGGTGTGCATTCTGATACCATCTTTGATTGCATGATCACATACTTTTTTTGGTTTTCATAGTTTCTGCCTCATTCATGGCAGATGCTGGATGGTGAATGAGGCAGGAATGTGCCAAACCATTGCTTCATTCACTGGATGAGTTGGATGGATACAGCATGTGATACATGGGGCTATACTTTGAACAGTAAGGAGAAAAATATCTATTTAACCTTATTCCCTGAGCACTGTGTGACTTGTTCGCGGAGTGTATCCTGTACACTGAATGAGTCGGATGTCTTGTGGAAATGATTTTTAATGTGGTTGTTTAGTTATAGAATATCATAATGTATGCACAAAGCCAGAGCTAGGGATGCCAGGTGTCTGGTTTTCGACTGAAATGCCCAATCAAAAAGGGACCCTGATGGCTCTGGGCAGCACTGCTGTGTGGGCTGTTATGTCTGATTGGCAGTGCTGCGGGTCAAAGGCAGGCTAGTTCCTACCTGTCCTGGCACCATGCTGCGCCCTGGAAGCGGCCAGCAGCAGGTCCAGCTCCGAGTGAGCAGGCGGCGGGGACTCGGGGAAGGGGTGTTCGGTTTTGTGTGATTAGAAAGTTGGCAACCCTAGCCAGAGCGAAGGTTACACCAGCGTTTTCACTTCCTGACATGAGTGCTTCACTTTTCCACATGAACTTTTCTTTAATATATTTTTGTGTGTGACATGAAACAACAACGTACACTAACATATTTAGTCTTCCCAGCTTACTTCTGCATCAAAGCTGGCCTTCCTCTGAGCACAGAAATGCTGCCTTACTTTTTTGTTTTTGCACAAGAAAATCTTTCTTTATGGCAACCACATCTTTTTGTCAGTAGTCTCCCATATAGGAAAATCAGTTTATTTCATTTGTGTTGCGGTCTCATTTTTTACATCCTTTAGCTAGAATTTTCCTTTAATCTTGTAGATCTGAAATATGATTCTAGAAAAAGAGCAAATATTTTTAATACAAATAACGGTGATGCAAAGTAATGGTAATGTTAAGAAGAGTACTGAATACTCCACATTTTGTGGGAGCTCAAGAAAGTTAAAGGCTAGTTTGTTATCAAATGTGTAAATAATACAGATGTGATGAAGATGGACAATGAAATTATACAGATGAGATAAATATGCATTTGAGAAGTAAAATGTTAAGTAACCATGACCAATAATCAGGGCACCGACCTGGGAAATATTTTGAAGGGGTTTGCCCTGAGGGGTTGCTTTCTTGATTGCTCTCAGCAAATACTGTAGTGTCTTTGTCTTAATAAGGTCAGTTGCAATGCACCCCTAATATTACTTAGCTTCTTTCAGCTGTGGCCTTCATGCAAGTCATGCAGTGAGTAATAAAGGTGCCAGAGGCAGAATGAGATAAAAGGGAATATCCTAGACCTAGAGATTAGGGGAGGAAGTCCTTTTAGGGAGACAACAAATGAGTATTGTCTTTAAGTAGTTTTGGCTCCTATTTTCATGCAAACAATTCCAGCCTGTGTTCACACAGTGCTGCTTGTACAGGCTGCTTCAGGCATTGCTGAAAATCCTTTTAAAACCATAACCATCTGTCATACTCCCTTGTGCAGTTACCTTTCACTTGCAATGCTATCAGTGAGGCCGTGGATGTAAAGCAGGAGTTTTCAACTCATTTGCTCTGCAATGGCTGTCTCGAACTCTACCCTCAGCACACAGTAAAGAGAACACTGTCCCAATGGTAGAAAAGCGCCCCCCTCTGTTTTGAATGCAGCTGTGTATTTTTAACCCATTTGGTAAAAACTTGAAGCAAAAAGGTGCCCAGGCATTATGGTTGTGAAGAACAGTCCTGGGGTCCTGGCCAGTCCCAGTAAAGTGCGGGTTTTGCAGTAACAAGAATATTCTTATTTTCTGCAGTCCATCCAGGATACTAGGCCAATGCATTGCCATGCTCCTGTTGTGAGGATGATATCAAGTGATACATGTTGAAGCAGTTTTGGTTTGTGGGCAAGATTGCATGGATATGGTTTATCATTCACTACATAGATCAGGTACTGCCATAACATGCAAAAATATTTTTGTTTTTTCCCTATCTTAGGAATATAGAATCAAAACATAGGACAGCTCAATGGGTGTTTTTTGAGACAACTGTAACTGCTGTGCAGCTCCGCCTTCTAGGTCAGCTGCACAATGCTGGGCAGCAAGATGTGCAGGAAGTCACATACTGTAATAAATGTTTTTGGAAGACAGTGTCCACTAAATGCTTATTGCACCCGGTAGTTTCTTCACTAATATATATATATATAAAAAAGTTAAGCAGAAATTCTGGTATTAATTCTAAAAATACCGCTAGAAAAGATCTTTGAACCTGCAGAATTTAGCTGTCCAGTGTAGTATAGTAGTTCTTCATGTTGACCTGTTCTAGCTACTTGCATTTGGTGGGTTTTATTCTAGTCACATTGTGTTCAGATATGCCATCCCTTAAAAATAGTTAATTTAAATAATTACATTTGCTAATTATCACATTGCTCTGTGTCTAGTGAGAAGTACTGTTACATATCTATTGGATGTGTAAATAATGCATTTAACACACAGAGTATCTGTTGGGAAGGGAACAAAACCTGTTGTAATTTCCAAGTGCAAGGTATACGGTGGCCGCCAGATGGCACTATTACGGATAATAGTCTGAATTGTGTTTATTTGTGATGTATATGAGTTTAAAACTTGAGAAATGGTATTACTGTATTGTGTTGGATCTCAGCATAACTACTGTTGTAACCACTAGTCAATTTGCAGGCAAGGTCCTTTGTTAGAATGACTGTATTTAGAAATTCCTAGAGATACTAAATGGCCTTAAATATTAAAGTAATATCTGTAGTTAAATAATGAAAACTGGAGAGGAATCCACTTGATTTAATCATGCAGCTCTTACAAAAATATTGCTTACTGCAGAAATTACTAGTAATCAGACATTCTGTCACAAACAGCTGGTGAATGTATAAGTGAAAACACTTAGAGCAGTGGTATTGCAGGCAGAGACAAAGAATGTTTCTATGGGAGTTTGTATCACTGATAATGGCCTACAGTGGTAATTGGCGCCAGCTGCATAAAATCACTAAGTGGGGCTTACCAGCTGCCTCTGCCTTCCAAGGAATAGGATGTAGCCTTGTATTTCTTCCTGAGAGGGATACTTTCTCTCCGCAATCATTTTAAACTTACTCTTTGTCTTTGTGACCAGTGGTCTCTGGAAATTGACAGAATAGTAGGAACTGTGCAAGGAATATAGTTTAGGCTGGAGTGCCAGCTTTCAAAGTACCTTAATCCTAACATACAACAACCTTTCTGTTCCAGCCCCAGGTCTTTTCTGGGCAGATGTTGCCAGTCATGTTACAAAATATCCTTTCAGTGAAGCATGCATTAACAAGTAGTGCTGGGTGGGAAATAGTTTTCCTGTCCTGTGAGAGCTTTCGAGACTTCCAGGATTTTTCCCATTGAAATAGTGACAAATAGTCAATCTCAAAACGTTTCACAAATTGATTAAACCAAAAAAATATTTTTGGATTGGGTCAGTCAAAACATTTCATTTAGATTTTGGCATTTTCTTATTTTTAACCTTGTTTAATATAGATAAACTAAAATTTCAAAATGAAAAGTCACTTTGAACTGGAAAATGGAACTTTTCATTTCAAAAATGTCCAAGTGGAATGTTTTGACAGCCTCTAAACTTTTTTTCAAAAAGTTTTGTAATTGGGAGATTGGTCAAAAGTGATCCTTTCCCGTGGACAATTTCACTTGTGACAAATCAGGATTATCTGATGAAAAATGTGGTCAGAAAATTAGCAACCAGCTCTGCTAACGAGACTACCACGTTTTGTTACTATTTGTATTGCCGTAGCATCTAGAAATCTTAGTCACATTTTTCTTCTACGCATTGTTCAAACATATGCAGTCCCTGCCTTGTAGAGTTTACAGTCTAAGGCCCCAATCTAGCAAATGCTTGCGCATCGTAACAGCTTGCAGTATTGGGTCTAAGTACGTGCTACAGTAAAACCTGCCAAGAGCAACCACTCATGGAAGTTAGCAAAAGTGGTCTCTTGCAAGAGGTGGTCTCTCTTCAAAGGTTTGTACACCAGAGAGCGGAGGTATTCCATGGCCTTTGCAAGTAGGTGCTGTGACAGTGGTCTCTCTTTACGGGTGGTCTCTAAGGTCATGTTTTACTGTACTTGCAGCCAAAGAATGATTTAAACCTAAAGGCTGACACATTAATCCTTGGGTTAAAAAAAATTGTAATGCTCAGAATTAAGATTCAAATGAGCAAATATAGTTAAATGGTTCTGTATTTTTTGCCTTAAACGGTACTTGATTGTTTTTAATGATATTCTACTCCTGATGGCATTCTGTGCCAGAAAATTATAAAATTGCACACAATGTTGTAAAATTCTGCAAATTTTATTGTCCAATAAATGTGGAGGCTCCAGCATGGCAGTGAGGAGCACAGGCCACTGGCTGCACAGAGATGGGAGATCACCCTGCAGGCCCCTCCCCCAGTCCAGGACATGGACTCAGTGGTGAGACTGCACCCAACTCTGAGACAGCGCATAGACTGGGCCTGCAGCAGAAACACCCCCAGGGCCCTGCCCCTCTGTGCCAGGTGCACCAACTGTGAGCAGGCAGGTTCAAGAAGGCAGGATCCAAGTTTGGAGGGGATCCAGGTGTGGGTTGAGAGGGTTCTGTGTGGGGCAATCTGGGTATGGGTGGCTCAGTGGGGGAACCAAGTGCAGGGGGGATCTGGATGCACAGGGGCTTCTTAGGGGGTTCTTGATCCAACGGTAATGGGACTCTGCAGGGGGGGGTCCAGGTGAAGATGGTTGGGGCTCAGCTGTGGGGAGGAGGTCTGGATGTGTGTAGGGGAATAGAGCTCAGCGGCGGGGCTGGGTGTGAAGGGCTTAGGAGGGGGTCCAGATGCTGGGGGAGTGGGGCTCAGTGGGGTGGGGATCCAGGTGGAGCTGTTTGAGGTTTGGTGGGGTGGAGGTGTGAGTGGCTCCTCAGGGTGGTCTAGGTGCAATGGGAGTGAGGTTCTGAGTGTAGGGGGTTGAGGATCGGTGGGAGAGTCTGGGTATGAGGGGGTCTGGATGCATGGGGATTAGGTGGATGGGGGAGCAGATCCCTGTACAGGGATCTGCTCCCCCTGCAGCTGGGAACAATGGGTACAGGAAGTGGGGTGTGTATGTGAGGGGGGAGTTTGCAGAGCTTTCTGCAGCTGGGGAGAAATCAGAGGGTGGGTCTGACCCAGCCGCAGATGCTGTGAATAAGGGAAGAGGAAGTCCTGTCCTCCCGAGCCCAGCCAGGACTAGCAGCTGAGCCCGACACAGGGTAGGGAGCTGCGTCTTCCTCAGTCCTGCCTCCTGCCCCACAGTGATTTACCTCTCTGCTGGTTGCCCTGAGCACCCGAAACATACTGCCGTTGAGGGGCGCATGACATCTCTTGTGGTTTCCCCTTTCTTCTCTGTCAGAAAATCATTTTTCTGCAGGGAAGCAAAGAAATCTGTGGGAGACATAAATTCTGTACATGTGCAGTGGCACAGAATTTCCCCAGGAGTAATATTCCTCAATGTGATACCCCATTTTAATTGCTTATACCTTTAGGCCGATGGAAGAAAATATAGGTTTGTTAGTAGGTAGAATTGGTCTGATTATTTCTGGACAGATTTTGGAAGGCCTTTGTCATATTTAAAAAAAAACCCTGTGATAGTGCTAGGCAAGTCAATATCTTTCAGACTTATGCTTGCTGAACTATTTTACCATAAATTAGTGACTCTGTACTTTTTGTTATCTTTCATTGTCATTGCTTCTTTTTTTTCTGTGTGGGTAATTAGTTAATATAAATTAATATTAATATAATAGACAAAGAATTATGAAATATAATGGAAGTTTAAGGTAACTTGGTTGTCAGCTTTGAAGACTGAGGTCACAAATTCCTAAATTGCTAGGTTGAACTGCCTATATAGTATATAGTGGTTAGGGGGACTAGTCTGAGTATAAAGAATCAGTTCCAACAGTGAACTCACCAAAAAAAAAAACATTTAATGGCATACTAGGTTATTGATTTAAGTGGGGGAAAAAATTGAGTCCTCTTTGAAGATTTGGTGATGTTAAGAGCACCAGAGTCGTTCACCTTTGTAATCCAGAGTTCAAATTTGATGGAAACCATATGGTATGGTCTTTCTTTTGGGATGTGGGCAAATTTCCCTCGGAAACTAGTCTAACAGTTTGTCATATTGCAATGTGTTTGGTGGTTATTATTAAGAAAGAGGCCCAGACGTGGAAAAGCAGGGCTGCTGCTGGTCAGGGACTGAGGTGCATTGACACAACCACATGGGAATGGGATAACTGACAGTGTCTTGCTATATTTAACCAGTTCTATCAGCCTTCCTTTGGCATTCTAAAATTCACTAGAATTATTCCTAAAAGCTACTAGATTGAACGGAAGCCCTGACCTGACCATATCAATCCTGTGGGTTCAATCCTGTTCCTGTTAAAGTCATTGTGAGCAGGACTGAGACCTGCACTACTTAGGAGTATTTTTAAATACTATTTTTGAGAAATGTATCGTTTGTAAGCAATGTCTTTTTGCCTAGGATCATAAATATGTGTGACCAGGCTTCAGCATGGCCTGTCCATTATAGTTCAAGGTTTGTTGTGTTTTTGTGGATTCGACAGAAGAACTTTGATGCATCAGAAGTCACTCCAAATAGCAGATGAGTCCAGTTACTTCAAACATCCTGCCTCAAAGTTAGAAACGATGAAATGATTGTTCTTTCTCATGAACAATGTTTATAAAGGACTCTGATTCACCACATCATTTTAATATTTTATACAATGTTCTAAACATACCCAGCATTTACAAAACATCTTTTAAAAAGAAAACTTAATAAAAAGATAAAAACAGGTTAATTGTAGTGCATTTGGGGCTCTCCCAGATTAATAATTAAAATAGACTAATATGGAGGACAAAGTTTGTGTAAAGTAATTACTTTTTGTTTAGAACAGTAGGTGTTTCTTTTATGCTAAGAAAAAAGCTAAAGCAATGTGGTTAATATTTAGCCAGTGTTCTTTTACCTGACACCTGCACATGTTATAAATAGTATACTTTACTATTAGGCATTTTACAGATTGCAAAGAAATTTACTGTTTAGAATTTCCCCATATCAGTTGCTGATACTGTGGAAGAATCAACAGTTTTGCTGGGCTGTTGATTAGCTCGCTGTCTGGTCGAACTGAGGCTACATGTGTCTTTTCCCTGTATATTTCCCCCCCCCCCCACTCCCTCCAATCTGGGCAGAAAATGGAGTGGGCAGTGGAGAGACTCTGCAGGCTGCACTTTAACTGTAAAAGAGCTGCATGTGGCTTGAGAGCTGCAGTTTGGCCACCCCGGTCTATTAAAGGGACTCCAGGGTTATTGTTGGTTAGGACAGGAGCATACCTGGTGTTTCTCCTCACTAGTAGGTTTTGAGCCCCTGTTTCTTCTTAACATTGCCTCCATAGACAGCCATACTGCCTCCAGCCATGTGTTTAGAGGTGAAAGTAAGCCGGTATGGTCCAGTACAGCGTACCAGTAAGAGCTGGTACACAGCCAACCGTACCGGCTGGGCCGCTGATGATGGAGGCCAAAAGGGGCAGCTTCGCCTGGGTCTGGCAATTTAAAAGGGCCTAGGGCTCCTGGCAGCAGGTGGAGACACTGGCCCTTTAAATTGCCGCCAGAGCCCTGGGGCTCCTGGCTGCCGCTACTGCTACCATGGGGCTCTGGCAGTGATTTAAAGGGCCCGGGGCTCCTGGGTGCTGCTACTGCACCAGCAGTCGGAGCCCCAGGTCCTTCAAATTGCCACTGGAGCCCCATCCCCGCCCCTTCTGGTTCACCCCACCATCCTGGGTCAGGACCTTGGCTGCCCTGCATACCGGTAAGTTACTTTCACCCCTGCATGTGTTCTGCTTCTCACCCCCAAAGCCATTCTACTCCTCCCTCATCATGCACCCTACCTGTACTTTAATCCCTTCCAGCCCCCAGGTTTTAGCTGCCTCTAAGACATTATGTGTAGAGCTGGATTACATTTGTGTGGCATTTTGCCTGGAAATGCATTTTTGGAGTTCCAAACTATTTGTAAATTTGGGTTGAATTTAGTTTGAATACGTTTTGTGCGAGAAAAACCTTGAAAACAAATATTGGAAATGTCAAAATGAGCCAGTTTGACACTTGGTTTCAAATCAGATTTTTTTAAAAAAGTCGCTTTGAAACAATATTCAGAATATTCATTCACCCAAACCAAATGTTTTCAATGTTCTTGCTTTGCAAAAAATGAAAACCATTTAGTTTTGGTTTCAAACAAAACAAAAATTTTTTTTTTGGTTCAGCTACTGAATCAAAAAATCAATGATTTGCTGAGTGTACTGTTATCTGTTGCAGAAAACCTCTTATTCTGCTCAGTTTGAGTCTGGAGAAGACCAGATGCCTTTCTTCACCTTTGCAGGAATGCTTGACCAAGGGATTGAAACCCTTTCCTCTGTCTTTGTGTACAGTATCCTGTTTACATGCTGGATTCCCAGCCATGCTCTTCCTGATGCACTTGCTCTTCCTCTACGGCCATATGGCGCAGGAGCGAACTCTAATGAGTAGTGCAAATGACTCATTCACATAAGTGAGACAACTTCCTCAGTTCCCAAGTTGTCTTCCTGATGCAGACCCACTTTGTCTGCTGCTCTTTGCGAAAGATGGGCTCCCATCCAACCACTCCTGAAAGCACACTTCAGCTGTGAAAACCTGCTCAGTGGGATTTAACTATAACTGGTCAATTTTTTTTTCAACTTTAAAAATGTTTCAAGAAGGGGAAAATCCCCTCCAACCCTCCCAATTCAGGGTGGTTTTTTTTATCCATTCTAGTTTTGAATTGCCTTCTGCGGGACACATTGGAAGGCTTGTCAGCTATTTTTTTTTTAATTGTATGCTTATAATAACTTTGAAGAGAGGTACTGTCCTACTTACTATTACTTTTATTAAGTGAACCCTTCTGATCTTTCCAAAACACTGTTTCAGAACACTACTTATAGGAATCTTTCATGGAATTGAAATCAGTAACGTGTATTTCTTTTCAGTCATTTATTTCTTTTCAGCATTACTGAAGTTCTGGAGAATAAATGTTTGTTTCAGATAATTTTCCCTATAAGCACTGAAGTTCTGTGACATGAAGCCAGATTATGTTTACTGATCATGCTGCTGATATAAATGGAACTTTCCCTTCTATCTATCCATGCATGTGAGAGAGGAGATAAATAATGTATTTGTCATATAAAATATGTGCTTTTTGTTTTGTTCCAAAGGATGAAGAAGAAGAAATCAAACTGGAGATAAATATGCTAAAGAAATATTCGCATCATAGAAACATTGCAACTTATTACGGTGCTTTCATTAAGAAAAGTCCCCCAGGACATGATGACCAATTGTGGGTAAGCTGATGTTTCCCCAGCATGCTTATAGGCTTTTCCCCTTTGGTTATAATTTGAGAACACCAGAAAGATCATATTGGAAAAACAACATTAATGAAATGTGGTGTTTTACGAAGGTTGTTTTATTATAAATCACCCAGGCTGATTGTGCAGCCTTAACAAGAAAATCAAGCTAAAATTTGCTATTAATGTTTAATTCGCTATGTAATGTTTAATTCACCACGAAAATCTTAGATGTCTGTACACAATGAGTATGCAGAATATACAGGAAGACCTGAAAGCATTAGAATGTAAGCTAAATTCTGACTTATTTGGTGTATCAGAGACTTAATGGAATAAGTGTCATGACTGGATAATTGGTGTAGAAGGATATGGCTTGTTCAGCAAGGACAGGCAGGATAAAAAGGGGAAGTGTTGCACTGAATATGAAGAATATATATGCTTGTGCTGAGGTCCAGAAGGAGATGAGAAGCAGACCAGCTGAAAGTATCTTGGTAAAGATAAAGGGGTAAAAAAGAAATAGAGGTGACGTCCTGGTAGGTGTCTACTTAGACCACCAAATCAGGAAGGGGAGGTGAATGAGGCATTCTTAGAACAAACAACAGAAATATTTAAAACATAAGACTTGGTAGTAATGGGGACCTTAAACTATCCAGACAACTGTTGGAAAAGTAGTATGGCAAAACACAAAATTTCCAGTAGGTTCTTGAAATGTATAGGAGACAACCTTTTGATTCAGAAAGGGGAGGAAATAACCAGGGGGACTGCCGTTTTTGACTCGATTCTGGTCAACAGGGAGGACCTGGTAATGAATATGAAGGTGGAAGGCAATTTGGGTCAAAGTGATTGTGGAGTAGTAGATTTCATTATTCTAAGGAAAGGAAGGACAGAGCAGGAGAATAAGGACAATGGACTTAGAGCAGACTTCAGCAAAGTCGCAGAACTGATAGGTAAAGATCCATGGGAAGCAAATGGATAAAGAAGTTCAGAATAACTGCCAGTTTGTCAAGGAGACAATATTAAAGGCACAACTGCAAACTATCCAGTTGCAAAGGAAAAATGGGAAGAATAGTAAGGCCAATATGGCTCCATCAGCAGATCTTTAATAACCTGAAAGTCAAAAAGGAATCCTACAAAAACAAAATGGAAACATGGACAAATTGCTAAGGAGTACAAAATGATATAACTAGCATGTAGGGAGAAAATCAGAAGGGCTTGAAGATGAAGAAGAAAAATGAGTTACGCCTAGCAAGAGACCTAAAAGGTTCTTTAAATACATTAGGAACAAGAGAAAGATGAAGTAAAGTGTAGGTCCTATAGCCTGATCAATTATTGCTAGTGTGCATTAATTAGGATTGTTAATTCTTTAGCACAGGTTCTTCCCTTTCAGGCAGCTACACAGAAGTTTGTTGTTCGTTCCTGGATCGATGTGACCAACAACACAGATGATAAATGTAAAAATAAGCTTTACTTAAAATCCAAATAAATCAGCTCATTACTATAACCAAACAGTGTAATACATACAGAGAAATAGGTTTTAGGATTGATAGCAAACTCTCATATCCTTGAACATTATGTAAAACAAAGCTGAAAGAATTCAGTCAGTGGAGTATGTCAAAAGAAAGCAGGTCATGAACCAGTTGCTACTATTTCAGGAACCTGATGCACCCAAAGTTTAGGGAACAAAGTCAGATGTTTTATACCCATCCTTTATGTGACCCTTCAGATGCATGCCCATATTTGACCTTTTCTAGATCATCATAACCTTTATTTCTGCCCATTATTTATGTGGTATTCCAGATAACCATAATTATAATTCTGATCTCTGACCTCAGCAATTTGTGACAATCAGTTTGTTACTAAATCATATATATCAGGGCAATCTAGATGCCTAATTTCTATGTTACAAAATATTGCAAAAGCCCCAACTGTCCTGCTCTTTCAGGTAACTTTGCAGGCATGCAGTGTACCTGTTTTTCTGCTGTCAACTTGTTCATATGCAGAATGAGAAGGCACAACTGAGGCCTACTTTGGATAACTAAAAATCAAGTGTGTCACACTAGACCTTACACTGCATAAATGCCTAATATCTGTCATATTTGTGTTTTCTGATTTTCCCCAGCATGTTTCAAGTTATAGTAGCATTTCAAACCTATTAACACTATATCCCTGTAGTGTTGTTACAAAGGTAGAACAGGGCATAGCAGAGGAGGAGATCATATCAAGAAGCCTGTTTTGCTTCAGTCCTCACTAAAAAGGTTAATGATGACTAGATGTTCAACACAATATTAACAACAAGGAGGAAGGAACACAAGCTAAAAATAGGGAAATAACAGGTTAAACAATATTTAGATAAGTTAGATGTATTCAGGTCGGCAGGGCCTGATGAAATTTATCCAAGGATACTTTAGGAGTAGCTAAAGCAATCTCTGGATCGTTATCTTTGAGAATTCATGGAGGACCAGTGGGGTCTCAAACGAGTGCTGAAGGGCAAACATAGTATCTGTCTTTAAAGAGAGGAACAAAGGGGACCCAGGGAATTATAGATGAGTCAGCCTAACTTTGATGCCTCAAAAGATACTGGAACAAATTATTAAACACTCAGTTGGTGAACATTTAAAGATAATGGGGTTTTAGGGGAATAGCCAGCATGGATCTGTCAAAAATAAGTCATGACAAACCACTTTAACTGGATTTTTTTGAGGGGGGAGGGGGATGCGGAGGAAGCAGTGGCTGTGATATATATTGGTTTTTGTAAGGCTTTTGACACAGTCCTACATGATATTCTTATAAGCAAACTAGGGAAATGCCGTCTAGATCAGTGGTTCTCAACTGTGGGTCGGGACCCCAAAGTGGGTTGCGACTGCATTTAGCAGGGGTTGCCAGGGCTGGCTTAGACTTGCTGGGGCTCAGGGCTGAAGTCCGAGCCGTGCCACGTGGGGCCAAAGCCTGAAACCTGAGGGTTACGGGCTTGGGCTTCAGCTTTGAACCGTTCCTGCCCAGGACAATGGGCTGGGCTTTGGCACCAGCTCCTTGACAGTCAGGTGGACTCAGGCTTCGGTCCCCCCTCCTGGGGTCGTGTAGTAATTTTTGTTGTCAGAAGGGGTTTGTGGGGCAATGAAGTTGAGAATCCTTGTGTAGATGAAATAGTATAAGGTTGGTGCCCAACTGTTGGAAAGACCGTACTCAGAGTAGTTATCAATAAGGCTAAGATTTAGTCATGAGTATTTTTAGTAGAAGTCATGGACAGGTCACAGGCAATAAACAAAAATCACAGCCTCTGACCTGTCCATGACTTTTACTATAACACCACTGACTAAATCTTAGCTGCCTCGGGGCCCCCGCTGCTCTGGGGGTCCCCGCTGTTGAGGTGGTCTCCGGAGCCAGCCACCCCGGCCATTGCTCAGTGTGGTTACTTGGGGCCAGTTGCTGGGGTGGCCGTGGGATCAGCCACACTGGCCACTGCTGCTGCTGAATTTCACAGAGGTCGCAGAAAGTCACAGAATCCGTGACTTCTGCAACCTCCGTGATAGGCTCGCAGCCTTAGTTATCAATGATTTTCTGTCAAACTGGGAGGGGTATCTAATTGGGCCACGGGTCAGTCCAGAGTCGGTACTAGTCCAATGTTTTCATTAGTGACTTGGAAGGTGGAGGGGAGAGCTTATAAAATTGCAGATGGCACCAAGCTGGGAGGCTTTGCAGGCACTGTCGAGGACAGGATTAGAATTCAAAACAACTTTGACAAATTGGAGACTTGATCTGAAATTCAATAAAGACAAGTGCATAATTACAAAATGGAGATAACTGGCTAGGTGATAGGACTGCTGAAAAGGGTATGGAGTTCATAGTGGATCACCAATTGAATATGAGTCACAATATGAAGCATTTGCAAAAAAGACTAAATAATTTTGGGGTGTTTTAATAGAGTGTTGTATGTAGGACATGGAGGTAACTTGTCCCACTCTGTTTCATTGCTAGTAAGGCCTCAACTGTAGTAGTGTCCAGTTCTCTGCACCACACTTTAGGAAAGATGTGGATAAATTGAAGAGAGCCCAGAGGAGAGCAACAAAAATGACCAGAAGTTAGAAAACTTGATCTATGAGGAAAGGTTAAAAAAACTGGGCATGTTTAGCCTTGAGAAAAGAAAAACTGAGTGAGGGACCTGATAACAGTCTTCAATATATTATGGGCCTGCTGAAGAGGACTGTGATCCATTGTTTTCCCATGTGCTCTGAAGGTAGGACAAGAAGTAATGGGCTTAATCTGCAGCAAGGGAGATTTAGGTTAGGTGTTAGGGAAAAGTTCCTAAATATAAGGGTAGTTGAGGTCTGGAATAAGCTTCAAAGGGATGTTGTGGGATCCCCATCATGGGGTTTTTAAATGTGTGTCAGGGATGGTTTACATAAACATCCTACCTCAGTGCAGGGGACTGGACTTGATGACTTCTAAAGGTCCTTTCAAGCCCTATTTCTGTGATAAGTAACTGTTTTCTTTCCCAGCTGGATAGTAACACATTTCCTGCTAATGAAGCAGAGATACTGAGTGGCAAGAGAATGTTGCCTTAAAAATAAACCAGCACTTATGATTTCTCTTTTCTTTAATGCTTATGGGATGTCCCCAGCATCACCTCTGCATTATCAGCACCATCTACAATTGCATTATTGTCCCCTTAACAGTAACATTTTTCATTCGTGCCCTGATAACTGACAAGTATTAAAATACAGTTAACTATTGTACAGTATACAGTAAATTGAGCCTTGTAAGATACTTTTAATGTGTGTACAGTTATGTTTAGTTTAAAGCATGTAGTGCCTAGGAATTAATCTAGCTTTCAGTAGTGCGAGAGATGTAAGACCGGCATGCACAGTTTTAGAATCAGCATACCCTAAATCTGTTGGTTTTCTAAATCAAATACTGGAAATCTCTAGGGTGCAATGAACAGAGGGAAGTTGGTTTTTTAGTGCTTGGACAAGTAGAAATATTCTAATGTTAAATGTTTTCATTTGAGTTTGCTTTGGGTAACAGTATCCAGCCCCTCAGGAAGCTGAGGCACAGATGTTGCATGCGAAACCAATAGCTGTTCCTGAGCCTTGTAAATACATGGAAACTGTGGAGAGAGGGATGTGATGGTGTGATCAATTGAACTCTTTAGCACTAGGCTTGTTGAGCAATGCTGTTAATTGAGAAAATCCAGATGCTCAGCATCAAATTACAGTGAATAAATCAGCCATTGAAGATGAGCTAACTAATATGAGACATATTCCATATACAGTAGGCACTCGCTATAACACCCTTAGCAATAGTGAACCTTGGGCTATAGCAAACATGGTCCCTGGATTCCACCTCCAGCCCTGCCCCTGTGGTGGCAGTGCTGAGAGCTCCTCCTGCCTCAGGGCTGTGGGGGAAGGGCCTGACAGCTCCTCCAGCTCAGGGTTATGATGGGTGTTGCAGTGCACTCCTCCCTGGGGCTGAAGGAGCTCTCTCCTCCCCATCGCAGCCCCATGCGGAGGAGCTGTTTTCTCCTCCTTTCACTATAACCAATCCCTGGCTATACTGAAAAAATGACTTGGATCCCTGGGGGTTCTTTATAGCAAGGGGGTACGATATGACATAATAGAGACGTTTGGTTTGGATCCACTCTCCATGTGAAGACATTAACGTTGTCTTTGTGTGACATGAGCATTGTACTGAACATCACAGCCCCCATACTCTGAGCTCTTTTGCTGCTGTACACAAGTGAGAGTTTTTTTGCTTAATACTGGCGTTGTCCTTATGTTTCTTTTGCAGCTTTGTTATGGAATTTTGTGGTGCAGGCTCTATCACAGACCTTGTGAAGAACACAAAAGGGAACACTCTAAAAGAGACTGGATAGCGTATATCTCCAGAGAGATTCTCAGGTGAGGAGGATAGTCTATTGTGTCTGGAAAAAATACAATCCCTATTTCTGTGCTAACACAGGTGCAGCCTAAGAATGGATGTCTAGGTTGAGCTTCTACAAATAAAAGCCTCAAATCGCTGCTGTGTAGTATATGGCATGTTGCTGAAAAGTGGAGAACTGTGTCATGGGAAACCAGTTTAGAGTTTGAGACCATTTTTCCATATCTCTGTAGCCCACTGACTAATATAACACCTCAATGCCAACAATGACATAATAAAAAAATGAGATTTTAGGCTGACACTTCAGAAGTGCTCAGTACGGCGTTTTACCTCCGTTCCTCTTGAAGCCAGTGGGAGTTGAGAGAGGCGAATACTGCATGCCTTTGAAAATCCTATTGTTAATGTTTACCGCATGAATCCGTTCCGAATCACATGTAAGGCAGAATGCAAACTGGTGTGTTCGGTTAGGCACCTCTATTACTGGAGTACATTACTAAGTAATTGTACTTTTTAAAAGATGGCCGCCATCTATAGTAAGCTTGAAAAATGGAGATTTTTGTTTTGTTACTTTTCAAGTCTAATTTCCAGCTGGTACAAGTGAATACTGTCTCTTGATTTGGCATTTGGATTGCTATGCTGAGTAAAACTTGGTCCAGCTTTTTATGGTTAATTTAAAAAGCAAAAACCTTCCCAACCTTATTACCTGAGTACAGTATGTGAATAGAATTGCTCCAGTAATACTCCCTGTAGTTAAGGGAATTACGTTAAAGAAAAGCATAAGTGGTCCTTAGTAAATCAGTGCTTCTGGAATCCATGTTTGTCATTGGGCATTTGTACACTGCTAGCAGAGTGATTTTTTGGGTAAATGAGGGAGCAAAAGAAGAATCTTGGCTTCCTGCCTAACTCTGAGCGATGGTGCAAAGTGCTGCTGTTGGGCATTTGGGCCCATTTTTATTCTTGTTTACTAGCAAATAGGAATGTGGGTGACATGAATACCAATGGCAGCTGTACTTTAGCACATGGATAACTGACCTTCAATATTGTACATTTAGCTTGACCAATGTAAAAGTTACATTTGATCTGCAACACGTATGAGATTGTATGTAAATTCTTTCTGAAGTGCAACATACAAATATTATGCAACATTCTCGGTCCCCATCAGGTAAGATGTGAAGTCACACTCAGTGTATAATAAAGAGAATGAAAGTAGTCGATGGGCTAGTGGGCTTAAGATTTTGTGCAAGTGAAACCTAGGGGAACATATGCCAAGTGGTGGTAGGGCAACTGTTCAAAATTTGAATTGAAAGAAGTAACTAGTCTTTGACCTTTCTCTGTCCTCTGATTCCATCCCAAACACTCATGGACTTTTTCATATGATTAATGTAAAGAGGTGAGAACACATGACTATCTCCCTGGCTTGTGCCGTGTGGCCTGAGCTTTGCAAATTGTTGTGCCAAGCCAGGGCAACCAGAAGCCTGAATTTCCACAGGAAATAAATTTAACCTTAGTGTTAATGCCCAGCAGATGATGTCAAGGACATTAAATGTTCATAGTATGTTCGTAACCTCTGCAAGGAGGAGTTTCCAAACGTATTGTTTGTCATACTTACTAACGGTTTAAAAAAGACGAGCCAAACTGGTCAATGAGGTTTAATGAAGAACATGTGTTAGAAAAGACTGTTTTACAGCAATTTACTGCTCTTTTAACCTTCTGTAACTGTAAAGTTAAAAAAAAAAAATTAAAAATATGTGAGGGGAGCATGAGCAAGCAAGATGATGCCACTAGAGAGTAAATTTTCCGAATTGATTGCTGGAGAGAAACCAAATCAAGTCAGTTGCTGAGACGTTGTTCTTGCTCCACAAATTGCAGTAAACAGTAAAATACCACATACGTCGTCCTCCTCCTCCCCTCCACAAGTCTTGTGCAGTGTGATGCTTTGGGGAATGCATCCAGGTGCTGTAGCCACAAAAAGCACCATCTGCTAGTAGGTTTTGTTTCATTTGGACAGTATAATGCTGCTGTTTGTTTATGTGGTGTGTTTTGAAGGAGAAATGATCAGAGATCAGATTTATGGAGGCTAAACAACAGAACTGTAACTTTGCAAGTGTGCTGTTGTCTGTTGCCAGTATCCTTTATCACCAAACATAAATTGTGTACCCCCTTTTCTTTTTGTGAGATATCTCCATTAAAATATAGGTGGGTGGGTTCATTCCCACGCTACATTCTTGTTCTTCTAAGGGTGACTCTGTGTGTGACTGAACTCCAATTTCATTGCATTGGAACTTCATGTAATCCAAAATTCCCTAAAAGCTACAGCTAAAAGCATTTGTTGGACTCATTTGTGTACAGTATGTGCACAACCTGAGGCCTTCCTCCCTGCTAGCTTATGAAAATGTAGGCAGGTGGGCAACGCTGCTAGAAGTCTACTGGTGATCATGTTTCATGCATTCAGGACAGGACCCCAAGAGCCCATGGAGAACGGTGTGAGCTCTTTTTTAAAACAGCTCCCAGGGTAACTAATTAAGTATGTTGTCTGTGTCAACTCAGACTTTTTATGAACTGTTGCTACAAAGCTAAGAGGCCTAAACTTAGATGCCTTCCTTTTTAATGAAGGGATTGCACATCTTCATGCCCACCATGTGATTCACCGGGACATCAAAGGGCAAGAATGTATTGTTAACAGAAAATGCAGAGGTGAAGCTTGGTAAGTAGGCAAGCATGTTCACTTCCTGGTTCATGTATGTTTTTTGCTGTTCCCTAACTTTATTTGACCTCTTAGGAATTTGGCATGCTCTTTAGTACAGTAATATACCTGTGTCATTGCTGCAGTCTGAGTCAGGGACACTGGCCTTATTCCCTCCCTGTCTGTCAAGGAATGCAGGATTCTTGAGGTTGTTGCTGGAGATCGTTGGCTCTCATATCATAATCAGTGGGTAGATCACTCCATGTCCTTTGCTTATTCTTGTATGACTCTACAGGTCAGCTTTGAGCCAGAATTGGTTCTGCTTCCATTGAATTTGGCTAGAAGCCAATCGCACAAAATTAGGACATGGTGGGTTTCTTTTTGTATCTGCATTCAGTTCAAGAAGTGCTGGCTGCTCAGGCGCCAGACCCCAACACTTAAGTAATGTGTACAGCACTCACAACTGGTCTGAGGCAGAAAGTCTAAGTTGGTTCCAGCCCTGGACTGCCTGTTTTGGAACATTTGAAGCTATTATCATTCCTGGCCACTTCTGTTCAAGACAGAGAAGTTCAAATGACATCTGTTTCTTTTATCCCGTCCCAACCACTTACAAATTAATTTCTCAACATGTACTCTGTAGTTAGTGGTTTATACATATTGAGGTTTAACTACATGTTTGTTTTGATACTCGTCCTCCAGGCTCACATGGGTGGGATGCTTCCATGCTGATTTATTTTGCCTTTTTCAATTACTGCACATTTTAATGTTGTGCATTATGTTTGTACTGTAAGGTTGTCACCTTTTGGTGAAATATAGACCCAAGGTAAGGACCTCCTGTCCAGCACACACCTTCCTTTTAGATGGAACGCTGAAAGATGCCTTGTATGCTGGGATAAAAGTGTTCCGGGGAGCTACTCATTTCTTGGTCTTCTAAGCAGGACACAGCAGCTCCTATACTGTTGGTTTAATAGGGCTTGTCTACACAGGTTTTGCACTGATTTAACTAAATTGGTAGAAAAACAAATCTAGTTAAATTTCACACCTAATACCAGTGTTTCTCAAACTGGGGCTGCTGCTTGTGTAAGGAAAGCCCCTGGTGGGCCAGGCTGGTTTGTTTATCTGCCCCATCCGCAGGTCCAGCCGATGGCGGCTCCTGCTGGCTGCGGTTTGCTGCTCCAGGCCAATGGGAGCTGCTGGAAGCGGCGGCCAGTACGTCCCTCGGTCTGCACCACTTCCAAGAGCCCCCATTGGCCTGGAACAGCGAACCGCGGCCAGTGGGAGCCGCGATCGGCTGGACCTGCAGACGGGGAAGGTAAACAAGCCGGCCCAGCCCACCAGGGGATTTCCCAACACAAGCGGTGGCCCCAGTTTGAGAAACACTGCCTAATATGGATGCAGTCACACTATATAAAGGGGTTTGTATCTATATAGTTTGGTGCATTAAATTTACACCTACCAAACAGTTTAAACCAGTATCACCATGTCTGTGCAAGGGCAGTTGCATCAATTAATAAAATCGTTTTCTACCAATTTAATTAATCAGTAACTGCAAAAGCTGTGTCTAGATGAGCCCCGAATTGGTACCTTTTGAACTGTGCTCCGCATTGCTTCCCACTGTGCCTCATTCACATGTATTAGGACAGGAAACAGTCCCTGTGAGCAGTACTTGATTTCTCTCCTGGATTTTGGGCAGAGAGAGTGAAGGACCAAATGGTGGCCGAGCTAACCTGCTGGTGCTGCCTCACCATGAAACATCTGTGGAACGCAAGGTCGCTCTAGATAAGCCAAGACACCTTGTCTCATGATTAATGGAGATAGCAAGTCTCCCTTTGCCCCCAAGACAATATGTTTGCATCTGTTTTCTCTGCTATGGGAAGGGATCTCTACAGATAATGGGAAGACTGCACTGGCAGCCCAGTGAGAGGTCCTGAAGAGCTGTTGTGTTTTGCTTTTTCTCCTGACTTCGTGGGTCTGATGCCTGAGGACACTGGCAGTGCTGAGTATTAACCTTAATGGTTTCTCTGAACATGGCTCTCCCACATAGGTTTATTTTCCAAATTATCTTAGAGAAGTAATCACAGCATGTTTTTTTTCCCCTCTTATTTTATTTTATCTTTATTCCACCCACAGTGGATTTTGGTGTTAGTGCCCAGCTGGACAGGACGGGTTGGCAGGAGAAACACATTTATTGGAACCCCCATACTGGATGCGCCAGAAGTATTGCCTGTGATGAAAATCCAGATGCTACTTATGATTACAAGTAAAGAAAGTCCTGTTCTCACAGTAATAATTAGTGATATCTAGTGTCTAATAACCATGGTGAAGCAGCTCTTACATTTCTCTCTTACTTTGTCTCCTTGTATGGTTGTGAGAGTGATTTTCTTGTAAAGGTAAATCTGTATAAGGTGAGTACAAAGAACAGATCGTTACTAGATGATCATAATTAATAACACTGTATGTGTAACTTGTACTGCAGTAGCTTCTAAGAACCTCAGTCAGGGAGAGGGATCCCCTTGTGCTCAGCACAGTACAAAATGTTGTAGAAAGAGTCTAACAAGAAAATTTGTTTTCGATTTCTTTAAATATCTTAGCATTTTAATTTGTTTACTATATCCTGCTTATTCTGGTAATGTCAAAACAATACATTTTAACATTTTGCTTAAATAGAGCCCCCATCTGAAATGCATCTTTTTGACAGAATAGAAGAGTTAAGTTACAATATAATAGAGAAGGAGCTGGTTAAAGCATGCACTGTCCTGGTTTGAGAGATCATTTGAATGTTAATCACTGTGGCTGGGCACAGCTCTCCACTTTTGTCTTCCTGCACAAATGGTTTTACCACCTCTGGTTTGTAACCCACATCATCTATTTTATTTTTGTTATATCAGCCAGCCAACACCCCTTTACAGTCCCATGCAGCAATTCTATTTAAATGGACATACAATCATCATCCCCTTTTACCAGACAGAAGAGAGCTCTCTACACAGAGGTCTCCCATTACGTTAGCCTTGCTGGCCTTTCTCTCTCTCTCGCACTTCCTTCTTTTCTACACTTACAGTTAATGGGCTAATTATCTCCTTAGTTCTCCCCAGCTGAGGCTGGTCTAATAACTAGTCAGTCCTTACTTCAATCAAGCCCCCTCCTGGAGTGGGGGGAACTAATTGGATTTACAGTGACCAGAGTGCTGGTTCAGCTGCTTGTTCTCAGCACTCTGTCACAATCACATAGAAGATTTATCCATCAAACATATATTTCTCCAAAAATTAATTGAACACAACTGGTCCTGCACTGAGCTACAAGCATCAAATCTAACCTCCTTAAAAGTAAAATTGGCTTGATGGAATTTATACCAATTTTTTGTTGTTGTTTTGCTACATCTTCTAAAGCTAAATTTCTTTATAGGAGATTTCCAGAAAGCTTCTAAGTACCTTTTAGCTTGTTTCAGGGAGCCACAAGAGAGGGAATAAAATATGAAATGTGTTTTTAATCTTTACTCAGACTAATGAACTCTTCAAACATTAAAACTAAGAAAGGTAGCTAGGAAATGTGAAAGTCTGTGATTATAGTTACATCAAGAGCATTGGAGCTAGTGCATTGGGGTTGATACTCATGTTAGATATATAAATGTCCATGGTTGATGATATGCACACCTGAACATCTAGCTAGGGGTACGTCTGCACTAGAGGATTATTCCGATTTTTACATAAACCGGTTTTGTAAAACAGAATGTATAAAGTCGAGTACACGCGGCCACACAAAGCACAATAATTTGATGGTATGCGTCCATGTACTGAGGCTAACGTCGATTTCTGGAGCGTTGCACTGTGGAGAAAGTGTACTAGAGAACCAGTGTATCAGAGAACCAGAGAGCACAGTTGCTCTGTGTCAGATCCCAGAGAAATGATGAGCTGCATGCCATTCTAGGGGGTGTCCCTGCAACAACCCCACCCGTTGCTTCCCTCGTCCCCCAACCCTTCTGGGCTACCGTTGCAGGGTCCCCCCATTTGTGTGATGAAGTAATAAATAATGCAGGAATAAGAAACACTGACTTTTTAGTGAGATAAAATGAGGGAGAGGCAGCCTCCCGCTGCTGTGATAGTCCAGGCAGTACAGAATCTTTTCTTTAGACATGAAAGGGCAGGGGCTGATGGAACTGAGCCTCCAGTTGCTATGATGAGGACAGTTACCAGCCATTCTGTACCATCTGCCAGGAATGACCGGGAGTCATTCCTATTTTTACCCGGCGCCCCCGGCCAACCTCACCTGAGGCCAGCCAGGAGCACTCACGGACTGATAATGAGGACGGCTACCAGTCCTGCTGCACTGTACCGTCTGCCACCGGAGAAGGGAGGGGAGAGGATGCTGCTGTTCATTACCCCAGCACCGTGTCTACCAGCAGCATGCAGTAGACATACGATGACATTGAAAAAAGTCAAGAAACGATTTTTTTCCCTTTTCTTTGACGGGGGGGAGGAGGGGGAGTAAATTGACGAGAAATACCCTGAACCACCCCGGACAATGTGTTTGACCCTACAGGCATTGGGAGCTCAGCCAAGAATGCAAATGCTTTTCGGAGACTGCAGGGACTGTGGGATAGCTGGAGTCCTCAGTCCCCCCTCCCTTCCTCCATGAGCATCCATTTGATTCTTTGGCTTTCCCTTATGCTTGTTACACGGCACTGTGCTGTGGACTCTGTATCATAGCCTGGAGATTTTTTTCAAATGCTTTGGCATTTCGTCTTCTGTAACAGAGCTCTGATAGAACAGATTTGTTTCCCCATACAGCGATCAGATCCAGTATCTCCCGTACGATCCATGCTGGAGCTCTTTTTGCATTTGGGACTGCATCGCCACCCGTACTGGTCAGAGCTCCACGCTGGGCAAACAGGAAATGAAATTCAAAAGTTCGCGGGGCTTTTCCTGTCTACCTGGCCAGTGCATCCAAGTTCAGATTGCTTTCCAGAGCGATCACAGTGGTGCACTGTGGGATGCCGCCCAGAGGCCAATACCGTCGATTTTGCGGCCACACTAACCCTAATCTGATATAGTAATACCAATTTCAGCGCTACTCCTCTCGTCGGGGAGGAGTACAGAAACCGGTTTAAAGAGCCCATTTATATCGATATAAAAGGCCTCGTTGTGTGGACGGGTGCAGCATTAAATCGGTTTAACGCTGCTAAAATCGGTATAAATGCGTAGTGTAGACCAGGCCTAGGGTTGAGCCCATTTGTCTTGACTAATAACTTTACATATTCCTTGCCCTGATTGAGATCTGTGGAAAAAATTTAATCCCTTTCAGGATGGAGTTGGTAAGACATAAGGATGAAGGTTAAAGTAAGATAACAGACCTCAATAGATAGAAATTAGTCTGAGGGGGAGAAAACCCCCGAACTAATCTACATGTTTAATAATTAAAGGGGATCAAATGTAAAGGAATTCCATGAGGCATACAAAACCTGTGATTTATGCTCATGTCTCTTAAAACACTCCCTTATTGCTCCTGATGTGAGGTAGAGGTGCTTCACATAAAGACATTTCAATATCCTCCTGCTACATATTCTATTTCTTAGAAAATTAGTGTTTTACAGCTTACTTTAATCATTGCAACTGATGGATTGAGCCAGAACAAACTGGTGCCTGGTTGGGAAGCTTCTAGGGCCTGAAAATGGAGTTGTTCCATTGCTTGGAGCTAATGGTGAGCACAGAAAAGAGTTTGTTCACCCATTCCAGTATGTCTTGCCATATTCTAAGAGGATTATCAACCTGGAAGCTCTGAGCACTATTTTTCTCAATGGTAGTTCTCTTCCCCACATCCTGAATGGGGGTAATATTGTCTCCTGTCAGGACCTATTGTAGCCCCTTGAGCTCAGTTCCATTCCAGGACTCTTCAGCAGTTATTTATTTTTGGTGTTCCTATGGTGGAAGAGAATCTCTAAACCATAGTTCTGATTCAGCAAGGAATGTGGTTATCCTCTGGTCCTAGTTGCTATCCAATGCCAATATCCTGAAAGATTTCCATTCCAGGATCCCCCTTGTGTAATGACACACACAATACGAGACTGCTGGGATAAGGTGCTCACTCTGGCCACCAGTGGTCCATGGAACACTTCTTACTTTTCTTGGGCACATGGCTGGTTGCCTGTGTCTCCTGGCATTAGGAATTTATGCTGCTAAGACACGTTCTAATTTTATTGGGCAATGTAAAGGTAGAGGTTTGGCTGAACTGCCAATGAGCAATGATGGGCTCAATTTTTTAAAAAAATCCCTGCATAAAAATACTGTTAGATTATCAACAGCAGAAAAGAGTTTTTAAAATCTAATTTTTAGAACTATTTTTTTAAAGGTTTTGTATTTCTGATAATTAACACATCTGAAAACTGACTTCTTGGTTTCACTTTTGTTTCTAGTCTATGCATTTTCAAAGTCTCATATGAGGGCTGCAATGTTTGGATTGCCAATACTACTGGGGAATGTTTACCTCTTACAATATCTATATTCAGAGAAATATAACTTTTTTTCAGAACTTAACTTTTGGGCAATTATGATCTAATTATGTCTTGAAATGTCCTTATATGAAAGTGTTTGATACTATTAAGAAATTGTGTGCGGAATTGTATGTGTGTTTAGATAACACAGATGCTGTATGGCATCATATCTGGCATTTTATATTAGGGCTAAAAGAAGAAAAGCCATTTTAAAAACTGTTTAAATAACCTTGGTAGCTGATTTTAGTTTCTTACCTGCAGTTCATTAGTAGATGCCATTACGGAGTATGACAACATATCTACTAACATATGGTCTCTTTCTTTGCAGAGTGACCTTTGGTCATGTGGCATTACGGCCATTGAGATGGCAGAAGGAGCTCCCCGTAAGTGATATGTGTGCTTTTTCCTAAGGGGCTCATTAAGACAGAAACATATACTTATGAGTTGCTGGTTGTAATTCAAACCCAGTTTTGAGGTTTCTGAAAATGCACTGTTGGTGTATCTATACTCCTTGGTTTTTCCTGCACCATAAATATAAAATCCTATAAATGGCAACTCTCTTGATAAAGATACTACTACAGTGTGAAAGCATTACTGTGCAGCGATTGTAATTGTAGTAATGTAATAGCAATGACAGGACTATTTGGAAGTCAATGGGTCTGTAAACTTCCTGACCATGAGATATATTGGGCTTTGGAATTGTGTCCACATGGAAGTGGTGGAAGCCCTATTGCTTGGGATATTTAAAACCAGACTAGGATTAAAAAATGCTAAATGTGTACTGGCTTGAAAAATTTTGCTCTGTCAGGGAGATAGACTGCATGGCTTAGTAGGCCCTTTCTATCTCTGATTTACATGAGTCTGTGTAATGGTAACATTCTTCTTGAACTCTGAAACTTATCTATTTAAATCTCTTATGAATTGTTTTTATTTTCATTGAAGACTTTTGGAAGACAGTGGTTTAAATTATAGATTTAGCTATAACACTGTCAGTGAAGAACTTTTAAAAGCAGACTATCTGAGTATTTTCAGCTGTCAAGTCTGATGATTTTTGAGGGTAAAATTAAAAACTAAAAATGCCTAACTTTTCCATGGTTCTTTTTCCTCCTTCACGTCATCTGTGAAGATTAACAAAGCATTAAGCTGACAGCAGCAAGGGGAGCAAAAAACAAGAACTGAATTACAAAAAAAGAAAAATTCTTATCAATTTTTTTTAAGTAATTTTTATTTGTAAAACTGCAAATTGTCTTTTTTCCTATCACCCCATTCAGACATTCAGGGGTGTTGACTTTTGTCTAACCTCAAAATGGTAGCTTCATCGTAGCCCATACTTACAACTCTGATTTTTAAATCTAACGTACAGCTTAGTGTTCTTATTCACATTCATGTTTTAAGAGATCGGATGGGTTTTTCTCATAATTGCACATTTGCATGGGTCCCAATCTACAGAGGCTTCTCCCAGGATGAATCAACTAGCACAAAGCTAACAGCATTAGAACCACTATTTCCTTATTAGTTTGCATGTAACTGTAGTTCTTTAGGTTTCTTAAACCACTTTTTGGTTCAGATCATGTGCATATTTTTTGCTCTTCATCCCGTGCTGGTCCCTATTGTATTCCACTGAGGGTTTATACATGTGCACTGTGTCTGGAGCCAGAGATTTTGGAAGTAGTAGCTTCTGTTGGTTCGTGCATACGCCCTTGGCTCACCTCATGGTTTTGTCTGAGGTGACAAAGGGAGGGGCAGACCGATCACGTCCCCAGTTTCTTCTTACTGCTGCATGGTCTGGGTTGGAATTATAAGTGTCCTCTTGCATGTGACGTGCCTTAAAAATATACAGTTGAACATAGTTTTTAAGAGTAGTTTACTGTTTCTGTTGTTTTGTAGTAGTTTTTAGTAGTTTGCTAATTTTAGGAGTAGAATTAGGGTTCTTCCTGGGGAGTTTTGTTCCGTGTGGACCCTCCCACCCATACCCACATGTAAGTACTGGACTATGCTGAAAACCTCAGTCTTGAAAATCTGTGCCTCCTGCTTGCATTCCTTCTCGGTCTGCAACAAACATCAACGCTGCCTCTACTGGCTTGGAGAAGCTCACATTGCATCCAGGTACAGTATCTGCCGTGCTTTCCCCAGCCATACCTGAGAAGATTGGGGCTCTCTGCCTCCGAGAAACCCCTCATAGAAGTCGCTGTGAGACCTCATTCAGACCCTTGTCTGGGGTAGCCTCCACTGTACATCGGCCTGAGGCTGCCAGGGAGTGGCGCCTCCAGCTATGGAGTCCTGAAGTCAGCACTGGTGGTACCACCCACTATGGATCATCGCCAGGGGTCTAGCTTAGAGGTAAGGAAGCAATGTGGTACTCTCTTCGCTTCAGTGTCGATGGACCACGACAGGTTTGTGTGGGGGGTCCCCTTTCTCCCTCTTCTCTGGAACAGGGCCGATCATCACGATAGCATCCATCATAGGATGGGGAGCACACACAGATCACATGACACAGGGAACATGGGACCCCCTGGGAATACAGGATGCACATCAATATTTCAGAACGTCCGGCCTGCAAGGAGGAGTGCCGAGTATTTCTCCCATACATCCATCCCCATCATATTCTTACCATGTCGGACACCACTACCACTTTTTACCACATCAACAACAAGGAGCACAAAATCAACTGCGCTCTGTATGGAGGTGATCAACCTCTGGAATTGGTGCATCACCCACCAGATCCTGTTATCTGCAGCCTACCTCCCAGGGTCTCAGAATGTGATTGCAGACTCTCCCTCAGCGATGATTTGTGGGAACTCCATGACACCGTAGTAATGTGATATCTTCGACCAATGAGGGATTCTGACCAGGACCCTCTTCAAACTCTGCAGCAACAACAAATGCAGCACTTACTGCTCCATGAGGTAGTGGTCCCTTCCCTCAAGATGATGCGCTCAATACTCTGCTGGTCCGGAGACCAAGATTAACTATGCCTTCTCCCCTCTACAACTCCTCCACGAGTACTCCACAAGATCAGACAGGTCAGAGCAATGGTCATCTTGATTTTCCCATGCTGGCCCAGACAGTTCTGGTTTCCCAACCTACTCCACATATCAGCTGGTCCCCACTTTCTCGAAGCTATTGAGGCAACAGCACAACAGGATCAGATATGCAGATGCTTCACCTCAGGGTGTGGTATTGAGATGGGCATCTTCTCTAGAACAGGTGTGCTCATGAGAGGGGTAAAACATCCCCTTGAGCAGCAGGAAAGAGTCCACTAGGTGTTCCTACCAGGCCAGTGGAACCACTTCACCCCCTGGGCCCAGCAGAAGGGGCTTTCCCCCTGAAGAGGTGCTGATTCCCCTATTTCTGGATTACCTCCTGCCCTTGAAGGCTTTGCATCTCTCCCTCACGATACATCTAGCGGCAGTTAGTGTCTTCCACTCCTCCATGGAGGGACCCTTTGTATCCACACACCTGTTGACTGCGAGGTTTCAGAAAAGCCCCATCGCACCCTGCAGCCTATTGCTCCCTAGTGGAACCTTAACCTCGTTCTGTTGGCACTAATGAAACAGCGTTTTGACCTGCTGGCTTCATGTTCCATGTCCCTCCTTTCCATGAAAGTTGTCTTCCTTGCAGCTGTCTCTCTTCAGCAAGAAGGGTAGGTGAGCATGGGACCATAATGGCAGACCCTCCTTTCACCACTTTCCATTAGGATAGTGTCTCTAAACCTACACCCCAAATTTCTGTCAAAGGTCATATCCAAGTTTCATCTCAACCAGCCCATCCACTTACTGCTTTCTTTGTGAAGCCTTGTGCTTCAGAAAAAGAACGACAACTTCATACCTTCAACATCCATCGGGCCTTGGCCTTCTACCTGCAGAGGACAAGACCGATCAGGAAATCTCCTAGATTGTTTATCACTATAGTTGAGAGAGTTAAGGAACAGGCAGTCTCCACACAGAGACTATCTAAATTAATTTTGGGGTACATTCCACTGTGCTTTCAGCTGTCAGAATTGCCTCCTCCCCCCGGGGTGAGGGCCCCTTCCATGAGAGCCCAGACTTTGACCATGGCCACCCACTAAGATGTGCTGGTTCAGGACATACATAGGGTGGCCATGTGGAGTTCAGTACATACCTTCTCTATGCATTACGCTTGGGTGCAGGACTTTGCTATGGACGCCTTATTTGGCATGGCTGTCCTCCACTCAGCTGTTCCATCCTCATCCTCACACCCTCCTCTGATGTCAATACTGCTTGTTAATCACCCTCAGTGGAATACAAATAAGGATTATCATACATAGAAGAAGAGGAGGTTACTTACCTGTAATTGGAGTCCCTATCTCTATTCCACTTCCTGGCCTCCTTCGCCTCTGCTTGCGGATCCACTGGATTTGTGAGGGATAAGGAACTGGAGACATGGTCGGTCCACCCCAACCTTTTATCACCTCTGATGAAACTATGAGGTGAGCCAAGGGCACACAGAGTGGACCAACGGACATTACTCTTCAAAATCTCTGGATCTGGATGCTGATGGACCATATAACTCCAGTTACAAGTAAGCAACCAGATAGGGACCATATATCTCCAGTTACAAGTAAGCAAACTCCTCTTGTTTAATTAAATCTCTGTCACTGGGCTCCGTAAGCCTGTGTGGTGCGTTTCACCTGGTTGGATTTGGTGACTGATATTACTTCATGCTAAACTGTTGCGTTCAGATTGGCCCCCTTACAGAAGAGCTCACAGTGGGGTCTGTTGGGGGAGGAAATGAGTCATAATGAACCCCTCACCGGTATCCTCTCTGGTCATTCCTTTAGGTTTGTGCTCCCTGTAGGATATTTTGAGAAATCCATTGCCAAGCATGGGAGATAAGGGCCATCTGCACAGAGTCCTTTGCCCCCTACCATCTCTAGCCTTCAGCACCTTCTTTTCCCCTTCACTCATTGGCAGTAGTGTTGAGCTGAAGTTGAGATATCAGGATGTCCTCCTTTGCAATGGGGCCCCCTTACTCCTGGCCTCATTTTGGCCCGCAACCTGCTATGTCTCTACCCCTGTCACCTTTATGGATCCGTACACTACAGAGTGCCCTTGTGTTTGGAGAACGGTGTGGGGACAGTGCTGCAGAGGTGACTGACTCTCCCTTCCATGAGGGAGATGGAGACTTCTGGACAGAGGTCCCCATCATGTTTGGATCTGAGGGGATAATCTAGGCCTTTATTTTTGGCTGCATTAAACTCAGAGTTAGGGGCAGAACTTTTGTCTTAACTTTTGCATTTCAGTTTAATTCTGCTTAATGTCATTCCCATGTCCATCACGTGTAGGGGTTGATGGTGGGGAAATGTCTATGAAAATGTAATAATTCTGAAGTGAAGACAGTGAAAATGCAGAATCATGAGAAGTGAAAAAACAACTGAACAAATTTTTTTTTTTCCAGCCCTCTGTGACATGCATCCAATGAGGGCGCTGTTTCTTATACCCAGAAACCCTCCTCCACGGCTGAAATCCAAGAAATGGTATGTAGAAGCTACTGTGTTTTCTGTAGTCTGTTTCATGTTTCCTTTACAACATAGCACTTTCTTATCTTTTATTTCATGAGATGCTTTTTTGTTACCATTTCCATGAACTGTAAAATAATTTAGGCTGGCTAAAATCAATCTTTTATTATCTTCTGCACTATTAAATCAAAGCACAAAATGAGATGTGCATTGAGTATTTTTAGCTCTATTTTTTTTCCAGCAAAATTTTGTCTTTTGAATCATGAGACAAAAAATGAACTGTTCTGTTGACAGAGCAGCATCATATTAAGGTGACAAATTATACCACAGTTCAAAGACTAGACTTCTGCTGCATTCCTAATATACAATATCTTTTCTAAGATACAGTATTATAAAGAAACAAGACAGCGCCATTGACTTCTAGATGCTGAGTTGAAAGGAACTATTAAAATTAATGAAGGCTTTTACTATAATTATTGCAAACGATTGAAATTGTTCCTCTTGCCAGCTGGGAATAATCCCTTAACAATACAGGATTTTCCTCCCCATTATTAGACACAACTGATTTGTATGAAGCAATAATTTTCACTAGAATGAGGGTTTATGTAGTTTGAACATGATAACCTTAAAATCATCAATGAAAGCTTCAGCATTAAGAAAAGTAACACTTTACTTTTGCTTTCTTCTTAAGTGAAGGAAAAGTGTGCGTGAGAGTTTGTTTCATACAAGAAATATGCCCTCGGTGAATGGAAATTGTATGACTATGAGGTTGAATGCCAGAATCCTGTCAAAAAATAAATTAGTAAAGTGGTGTGACCAGTTACACCGATCTATAAATAACATAATTAACTCTGGTGCACTGGATCATTGTTTGGAATGCTGGAATGACTTTCTCATACAGTAATTACTATTGGAGCATCTGTGTGAGTGTGTTTATTTAAAATAAATTTTTATAAAACATGGAGTTTATGAATTCATATCCATTCATAGAGTTTTGAAAGGATGAAAAAATGCTTGTTTTAGGTGTAAGCATTATCTGTAGTGTTTATAACACCAACATTGCAGCATTTTGTGCATAAGAATCAGAATGTTAAACTGGCTAAAAACAGCAGTGGTACTGATAGTGTTTTTACTTAGCGAGGTGAATGAAGGGCAAAAAGTAAACAGGATAAGTGATGAAAAAATACAATTTTAAGCATTATTTTCACTCTGTTTCTCAAGTTTTATTAGAAACAGAGATAAGGAAAAAATTATTCTGAAAGTGTCTCTTTAAGCATGCCTCATGTACTCCTGGGGGCATTCTGCAGCAAAAAATTAAAAATTCTGTGCACAATATTTTAAAATTCTGCAAAATTCTGCAAATTTCATTTGTCAAAATAACACTGCATAATTGCCAGTTTCAATTATTTTGGTTTATTTCAAAATACCTGTCAGCAAGTATGTCTGTAACAATACAGACACACACAAAAATTCCTCCAGGATTAGAGAGTTAAATAAGCCGCTGCGACAACCTAGTTCCTGCTTCTCTGCCCCTTATCTTCCCCTCCTCACTCCATTCCCCGAGCCTAGCTGTGGGCCCCCCATTGCCCCAACAACTGTCCCCCCTTGCCCCCCTGAGTCCAGGGATCCAGAGGGAGAAACAGCCTGATGCTTGGTCCCAGGTTTGCATGGAGTTTCCTATGTGCCAGCCTCTCCTTTCCTCAGGGCATGCTGGGAACTGCAGCTGCCAGGAACCCTCTACTTCCTTCTCTCTCCTCCCAAGTGTCTTTTATATGTAAGCTGGGATCTGTCAAGTCCAGTGGCCTCTAGTGATGGCTAGCAGTACTGCAGCCCATTTTTGTGGGGAGGAAAAGGAAATTCTTCTTCGAGTGCTTGCTCATATCGATTCCAATTAGGTGTGCGCACGCCGCGTGCATGTTCGTCGGAAGATTTTTACCCTAGCAACACTCGGTGGGTCGGCTGGGCGCCCCTTGGTGTGGTACCGCAATGGCACCGAATATATACCCCTGCCGACCCATCCGCTCCTCAGTTCCTTGTTACTGCCCGTGTCGGTCATTGGAACAGTGGAGCGCGGCTTAGCTGATCTCCACCTCCCTAGCTATTTACTCGTTCTAGACTTATATGTTATTATTTATAGTTCTAGTTAATACTTTTAATAATTTTTCCTAAACGTAGTTAGTGTATATATTTGAGAGGGTTGGGGATTAGCCCTTGTCCTCACCCAGTGCCCAGCCCATGCCTGGTTCACCGGGTTTCAAACCGTGCTTGGCTTGCCGCAGGCCGATGCCCACAGGAGACCCTCACGACTCCTGCCTCAAGTGCTTGGGGGAATCCCACCTCGCAGACAAGTGCTGGATCTGCAAATCCTTCAAGCCGCGAATGAAAAAGGAGCGGGACTTTCGCCTCAAGCAGCTCCTAATGGAGGCAGCCCCTCACTCCTCACCTTCGGCACCGGGTGCCGATCAATCCGCACCAGGGAGAAGTGCCTCGTTGGCACCGGAGTGCGCCGGCACCACGAAGACATCTCGGCAGCCGGCACCAGCCCAGAAACCTGCCCAGCACCGCTCCCTCTCCCCGCAAACCAAGAAGCTCAAAGCTCTTGCAGCTTCACTATCTACACTGCAGTCTGAGCAACAACCTAAGTCTAACCGCCTGGCACCAGTAACTGCCGCAGCACCAACAATCAGCACTGTTGATTCCGGCCTCGTAAGGGCCGTCCAGTCCAGTGCCTGACAGCTCCCCGGCGCATGCGTCAGTAGAGCTCATCATTCTGACCATGCCAGAGACATTTTCTACGGCGAGGGAACTGATTGCATTAACGGGGCCCACCCTGCCTCACCCGCAGCACCGCCAGTGCGGGTTATTCAATCAACAGGCAAGCCTGCCATGATAAGACCGTCCTCGATCGGCACTGCCGAGAGGCATCACTCAAGATCGAGGTCCCGCCAGCGTTCTTGATCTCATCACCGATCCCGACGCTGCTCGCAGTCCTGGTACCGATCTCCTTCTTGGTACCGGTCGTACTCGCGGGACCACTCAAGATCCCGCTCGCCGGCCCGATACTCCAGACACCGATCCAGCTCCCGGCACCGTTCGCGCCGCAGCCGATCTCATCATAGAGCTTCAAGATCCTGGTCGACCTCCCGGCATCACGCCGGTCGCAGGTCCCAGTCCCACTCCCGTACGGAACCTGGTACCACTCTCTGGTGCAGCACGGAGAACAGTTCGCTGGAGGCAGGGCTCCTCCCCAAGCTGTCTCCGCTCCGCCATGGCCATCACGGCATGCGTCTGTGTCATCGCACGCCGATAGTGCCTCCTACGGGGATTCGGAGGTACACAGCCGAGTTCTACATGAGGCTTAAGGTCCAGACCAAGGTCCTCAACAGTAGTCCTTTTGGACATGCTGGGCATATCACCAGGCCCAAGGCGAACCCACGGTACCATCACGCTCCGCCCCGTCGGAACATCGCGCACCAGAGGCCACTGTTAGCCGCCCCCCCTCCAGCGGGTACAGACGAATCTCCTTTGGCACCAGACCCTTAGGTCCTCCCAGACCCTGACGTGCCTCCTGACCACGAGTCCATACATGAGCCACTCGTCCCAGGTCTGTCGTCTTCCTCTTCCCCAGATGAGGCGGTAGCCGGGACATCCTCATCGGGCCTCCCCCTATTGACCTCCAAGCTCACCAGGACCTCCTTAGGCAAGTTGCCTTAAATATCAATCTACAGGTAGAGGAAGTCCCGGAGGTTGAAGACCCTTACCCCCCACCCGGGCCACGACAAGACTTTGACAGAAGGCGCAGTCGCAGTAACTGCAGGCGGGAGTCTGGACCCCAAGGTGGCCACAATAACGGTTCCGCCAAACCAACGACGAGCTCTAAACCGAACTTTTGAAGATGCGCCCGAGAGCAGAGCACCATTCCTTCCCCAGGATCCCCTTCAGTTTTCCAACTGCCTTTCCTCCTTCCTCCCTGCGTGGACCCAATTAACCTCGGATCGTTGGGTCTTACGCACGGTAGAATTTGGATACCGCCTCCAATTTATTTCGCCCCCTCTCTCTCACCCCCCTTCCCCATCCATCTTCAGGGACCTCTCTCACGAGCAATTCCTCTGGCAAGAGGTTCGTATGCTCCTCTCGATCGGGGCTATAGAGGAGGTACCGGAGGAATTAAGGGGCAAGGGATTTTATTCCCGATATTTCCTAATCCCCAAGGCAAAAGGAGGTCTCCGACCCATCCTGGACCTGCGAGGACTCAACATGTTCTTGAAAAAGTTGAAGTTCTGCATGGTATCCCTGGGGACCATCATCCCAACCCTGGATCCCGGAGACTGATACGCTGCTCTCAACATGAAGGACGCATATTTCCACATCGCCATTTATCCCCCGCACAGACGGTACCTATGGTTTATGGTGCACCGCCAACATTTTCAATTTGCGGTACTTCCGTTTGGCCTCTCTACAGCCCCTCGTGTGTTCACGAAGTGTATGGCTGTAGTGGCCGCCTTCCTTCGTCTTCGGCGAATACATGTCTTTCCTTACCTAGACGACTGGCTTATTCGAGGGACCTCCGAGGCCCAAGTCACCGGACACGTGGGCATCGTCACGGACCTATTCAGGCGATTGGGCCTGATGATCAGTCTAGAGAAATCTACTCTAGTGCCCACACAAAGAATAGAGTTAATTGGGGCCATTCTAGACTCCAAACTCGCAAGAGTCTGCCTGCCACTCCCCTGGTTTCAGGCATTAGTTTCAATTATAAAAAGCCTCCAAAGCTTTCTGACAATCTCGGCTCGCACCTGTCTCAGCCTCCTTGGTCACATGGCCGCATGCATCTTTGTAACCAAGCATGCCAAGTGTCCCCTTCAAACCTGGCTTGCCTCAGTTTACCGCCCAGGCAGAGATACCATAGACATGGTGGTCACCATTCCTCAGAGCATTATAGGCTCCCTCGACTGGTAGCTAACACCCTCCCTGGTGTGTGCAGGACTGCTGGTCCATCCGATGCAGCCTTCAGTGTCCCTAACGATGGACGCGTCATCTCTTGGCTGGGGGGCTCACCTAGGCCATCTTTGCACGCAAGGCCTCTGGTCATCTCAAGAGCTAGCGCTGCACATAAACGTCCGAGAACTGAGAGCAGTCCGCCTGGCGTGCCAGATGTTCCAGCAATATCTGCAGGGTCGTTGTGTTTCAATGCTTACGGACAACACAACGGCCATGCACTACATAAACAAGCAGGGAGGAACTCGATCCTCCCCCCTTTGTCAGGGGGCGATCCAACTGTGGGAATTTTGCATAGCCCACTCAATAGACCTTGTAGCGTCCTTTCTCCTGGGGGCTCGGAACACCCTGGCTAATCAACTCAGCAGATCTCTTCTGTATCACGAGTGGTCGATTAGCCCGGACATTATACATTCTCTCTTCCGGAAGTGGGGCTTTCCCCACATAGACGTCTTCGCTTCTCGCAAGAACAGGAAATGCCAGAGGTTCTGCTCCTTCCAAGGTCTTGCACCGGGCTCGATATCGAATGCCTTCCTAATCCCATGGAAGAGCCAGCTGCTTTACGCCTCTCCACCCTTCCCACTGGTGCAAAAGTTTCTCCTAAAGCTCCGCAGGGACAGGGCTCGCCTGAGCCTGGTCGCCCCTGCGTAGCCCCGACAACACTGGTACACCATGTTGCTGGACCTCTCGATAGCCAACCCAGTCTCCCTGCCTCTTCATCAAGATCTTATAACTCAGGACCACGGCAGGCTTCACCACCCAGACCTGCAATCCCTTCATCTCACAGCATGGCTCCTGCATGGTTAACCCAATCAGAGTTACGCTGCTCTACCCCAGTGCAGGAAGTACTCCTGGGTAGCAGAAAACCTTCCACTCGGTCTACATACTTGGCCAAGTGGAAGCGATTTTCCTGCTGGTGTCAAACACTGAATGCCACACCCACGGAGGTTCCCATCCCCACTATACTGGACAACCTCTGGTATCTTAAACAGCAAGGCCTCGCTAGCTCATCATTGCGAGTGCACTTGGCGGCTATTTCTACTTTCCACCCAGGAGAAGGTAGTCACTCTGTCTTCTCCCACCCTATGGTTTCGAGGTTCCTCAAGGGTTTGGAGCATCTATACCCCTTAGTACGACGCTCCGCCCCTTCCTGGGACCTCAACCTGCTCCTGACAAGGCTTACATTTCCTCTGTTCGAGCCATTGGCAACCTGCTTGCTCCTATATCTGTCATGGAAAATAGCCTTCCTTGTAGCCATCACGTCAGCTAGAAGAGTCTCTGAGCTTTGGGCTCTGAAGGTGGACCCACCGTATACGGTGTTCCACAAAGACAAGGTGCAGTTGCATCCACATCCAGCGTTCCTCCCCAAAATAGTATCGGCCTTCCATCTAAATCAAGACATTTTCCTCCCGGTCTTCTTTCCCAAACCGCATGCATCTCATCTGGAGCAGCAGTTACATTCCCTCGATGTCCGTAGGGCACTCGCCTTTTATATTGACCGGATGAAACTCTTCCGCAAAATGCCCCAACTCTTCGTTGCAGTAGCAGACCGGATGAAAGGCCTACCTGTCTCTTCTCAGAGGATTTCGTCCTGGGTAACGGCGTGCATCCGTACTTGCTATGATCTAGCTCATGTTTCTCCAGGACATATTACCGCACATTCTACCAGGGCTCAGGCCTCGTCGGCCGCCTTCTTAGCTTGAATACCTATCCAGGAGATATGTCGAGCAGCTACTTGGTCTTCAGTACACACTTTTGCTTCCCATTATACCCTGGTGCAACAATCCAGAAATGATGCAGCTTTCGGCTCAGCGGTTTTGCATTCTGCAGTATCCCACTCCAACCCCACTGTCTAGGTAAGGCTTGGGATTCACCTAATTGGAATCGATATGAGCAAGCACTTGAAGAAGAAAAGACGGTTACTCACCTTTGTAACTGTTGTTCTTCGAGATGTGTTGCTCATATCCATTCCAAAACCCGCCCTCCTTCCCCACTGTCGGAGTAGCCGGCAAGAAGGACCTGAGGAGCGGATGGGTCGGCAGGGGTATATATTCGGTGCCATAGCGGCGCCACGCCAGGGGGCGCCCAACCGACCCACTGAGTGTTGCTAGGGTAAAAATCTTCCGACGAACGTGCATGCGGCGCGCGCACACCTAATTGGAATGGATATGAGCAACACATCTCAAAGAACAACAGTTACAAAGGTGAGTAACCGTCTTTTCTGCACTCAATGTTAATTTCTGCAAAATTCTGCATTGTGCAGTAGCGCAGAATTCTTCTTCGAGTGATTGCTCATATCCATTCCAGTTAGGTGCGCGCGCTGTGCGTGCATGTTTGTCGGAAACTTTTTACCCTAGCAACTCCAGTGGGCCGGCAGGTCGCCCCTTAGAGTGGCGCCGCCATGGCGCTTGATATATACCCCTGCCGGCCCACCCGCTCCTGAGTTCCTTCTTACCGCCGTGTCGGTTGTTGGAACTGTGGAGCACGGCTTTGCTGTCTTCCACGTCCCTAGCTCTCCTTCGTTGTACAGTTCATAGTTGTAGTTAGTAGTAAATAGTTGTTAAGTATAGTTAGTTAAGTAGTATATTGTAAATAGTTGTAAATATTTGTTAGCCGGTTTGGGCCATAGCCCTTCCCGGCACCGGGCCCATGCCTGGTTCGCCGGGCTTCAAACAATGCACGGCCTGTAAGAAGCCGATGCCGACCAGCGATCCCCACGACGCGTGCCTAAAGTGCCTGGGGGAATCGCACATCTCGGACAAGTGCCGCATTTGCAAGGCTTTTAAGCCTAGGACAAAGAAGGAGAGAGACCAGAGATTGAGGACTCTCCTTATGGAAGCGGCACTCAACCCGGCAGCTTCACAGACCGTCGCCTGTACACCGGCACTGGACCGCGCCAGCACCGGAAAGACTCCCCGGCACCGGGTCCCGAAGCAAGGCCCTCGAAGTCTGCAACTCCATCCAGGCAGACTCGAGTGGAGCGCCCGGCACCTACCTCGGCCGCGACACCACCATCAGGGATCCCGTCGACTCCAGGCCCGGAGGGTCCGTCGAGTCCGGTCCCTTCTAGCTCCCCCATAAGATCTGGGGTTGAGCTATTGGTCCCATCAACGCCAGAGACCTTTGCCTCGGCACGGGACCTAATCGCTCTAACAGCCTCCACCCCCGGTACCTCTGGTGCGGGTTGTGTCCAGAGGCAAGCCGACGATGAGAGCGCCGTCTCGGGACTCACGCTCGCTGTCGAGGTCCCGTCACCGTGGACGCTCCAGATCCCGGCGCCGCTCACAGTCCCAGCACCGCTCCCCTCGGCTGTACCGGTCGCACTCGCGGCACCGGTCATCCTCCAAACAGTCCCGGTCTGGTTCCAGTCACCGATACCGGCACCGGGACTCTAGGAGCCGTTCCCGCCATCGATCAACTCCCCGGTCGACCTCCCGGCACCGAGCTTGTGGCAGGTCCCGGTCGACCTCCCGGCACCGCGTCGGTGGCAGGTCCCGGTCCCGATCCCGGCACCGAGTCCAAGACAGGCCCCGGTCCCGATCCCAGCACCGGTATGACTCCCGGTACCGGTCCCTGGCACCGAGAACATCTTCGGCGCCAGGACGAGGGGATTCCTACCAGCAGCGTTCGGCCCCTCCATGGCCTTCCAGACAGCCGTCTGTGTCGTCACAGGCGGACAGTGTTTAGGCGCTGGGCACAGACAGGCACGCGGCCCTTTTTCAAGACCGTCCTCAACAGGACCAGGTGACCGCAGCAGTGGGGGTTCTGGACACCCTGGGCATACCACCAAGCCCAGGGCCCCCAACAGCTTCCTCCTAGGCCTGCGACGACTGAGCACAGGGCGCCGGAGGCATCGCTGTCTCACCCCCCCCCCCCGGACGGGGAGGACAGGTCAAAACAGCAGGACCCTGAGCTCCCTCCGGAGTCAGAGGTGCGGGCTCAGACAGACCCCCCGCTGGACACTCTTTTGCCAGGGGTCTCCTCATGGTCTTCTCCTGATGAGGCTGTGGCAGGCACTTCTTCCACCAGCCCTCCCCCACTCGACCTCAGGGCACACCAGGACCTCCTCAGGCGCGTAGCGCAGAACTTGAACCTGCAAGCTGAGGAGGTCTCCAAGATCGAGGATCCCGTGGTGAGCATCCTTTCCTCAGATGCTCCCACCAGGGTCGCCCTGCCCTTTATTTGGACTATCCAGGCCAACGCCAATACGATCTGGCAATCGCCGGCCTCCATCCCCCCTACTGCACGTGGCGTGGAGCGGAAGTACATGGCTCCCTCCAAAGGCTATGAGTACCTCCATGTTCACCCGACACCGTGCTCCCTCGTGGTGCAGTCGGTGAACGAGAGGGAGCATCATGGACAAGAGGCCCCAGCTCCCAAATCCAAGGAGGCCAGGCGTATGGACCTCCTTGGCCGCAAGGTCTATTCGGCGGGGGCCCTTCAGCTCAGGGTTTCCAACCAGCAAGCCCTCCTTAGCCGCTACGCCTTTAACTCTTGGGTGGCAGTGGATAAGTTTAAAGAGCTGTTGCCACAGGAGGCGCGTCAAGAATTTGTGGCAATTCTTGACGAGGGCAAAAAGGTCGCAAGAACCTCATTGCAGGCCTCCTTGGATGCAGCGGACTCGGCCGCTCATATCCTCGCCTCAGGGGTTACAGTGCGCCGCATCTCCTGGCTTCAGGTTTCTGGCCTTCCACCGGAGCTCCAATACACCATCCAGGACCTCCCGTTCGAAGGCCAGGGCCTGTTCTCGGAGAAGACAGACCCCAGACTAAAAAGTCTGAAGGACAATCAGGTCATTATGCGCTCTCTTGGGATGCACACGCCCGGGACACAACGCAGACCCTTCCTGCCGCAACAACAGCAGCAGCGCCGGTACCCCCAGTTCCGCCAGCGGCAGGACCTCAATAGGCGCCGCGGCAGAAATGGCAGGCGCAGGCAGTCGGGGAACCAAGGGGAGCAGAACCAAAGCTCCTCCAAAGCCCCATCTGGACCCAAACCTTCGTTTTGAAGGTGCGCCCGAGGGCGTAGTACCAGTTTCCCCCACGGATCCTTCCCCCCTGTTTTCCAAACGCCTTTCGTTTTTCCACCAGGCGTGGACCCAAATAACATCCGACCACTGGGTCTTACGCACTGTGCAGACGGGATACCGTCTGCAGTTTACGTCTTTCCCTCCCTCCCGCCCCCCACCCTCGTCCCTCTTCAGGGACCCCTCTCACGAGCAATTCCTCCGCCAGGAGGTGCAGACGCTCCTCGACAAAGGAGCCATAGAGGCGGTTCCGGAGAACGAGAAGGGCAAGGGGTTTTATTCCCGCTACTTCCTCATCCTCAAGGCCAAGGGAGGCCTCAGACCTATCCTCGACCTGCGGGAACTCAACAAACATCTGGTGAAGTTGAAGTTCCGCATGGTATCCCTGGGGACCATTATCCCATCTCTGGATCCTGGAGACTGGTATGCCGCCCTCGACATGCAGGACGCTTACTTTCATATCGCCATATTGCCACACCACAGACGTTTCCTTCGGTTCGTGGTCGACCGCCATCATTTCCAATTCGCGGTCCTCCCGTTTGCCCTCTCTACGGCCCCGAGGGTATTCACCAAATGCATGGCTGTCGTTGTCGCACATCTTCGGCGCAGTCGCATTCACGTGTTCCCTTACCTCGACAATTGGCTGATTCGGGGCACGTCAGAGCTGCAGGTCCGCAGGTTCACCGGCCTTTTTACTACCTTGGGCCTCACTATCAACGTGGACAAGTCCACTCTGCTCCCCATGCAGAGGATAGAGTTAATTGGGGCCGTTCTGGACTCCACCTTGGCCAGGGCCCTTCTGCCGTTGCCCAGGTTCCAGTCACTGTCGGCCATCATTCAGCGCTTGCTGGCAGCCCCCCTGACCTCTATAAGGACATGCCTAACCCTGTTAGGCCACATGGCGGCCTGCATGTTTGTGACAGGTTATGCTCGGCTCCGCATGAGGCCCCTCCAATCTTGGCTCATCACGCAATACCGGCCGGCCAGACAGTCGCTAGACACGCTTGTCACAATCCCCCAGGTGGCTAGACCAGTCCGTCATGTGTGCGGGGCTCCCGTTTCACCCGCCCCAACCCTCAGTGTCCCTAACAACGGATGCCTCAGATCTCGGCTGGGGGGCCCACCTGGGAACCCTGAGGACACAGGGCCTGTGGTCCCCGCAGGAGGTGGATTTACACATCAACATGCGGGAGTTGAGAGCGGTCCGCCTTGCTTGTCAAACGTTCTGTCATCAGCTTCGAGGTCGTTGTGTTGCGGTATTCACCGACAACACGACGACCATGTACTATATCAACAAGCAGGGCGGCACCAGATCCTCTCCCCTATGTCACGAGGTGAGGCGACTCTGGGAGTTTTGTATAGTCCATTCCATTCACCTCACGGCTTCCTTCCTCCCCGGAGTACGGAACACGCTGGCGGACCGCCTGAGCAGATCCTTCCTCTCACACGAGTGGTCCCTTCACCCGGACGTCGCCCTCTCGATCTTCCAGAGGTGGGGTTGTCCCCGCGTGGACCTCTTCGCGTCCAGGGGGAACAGGAAATGCCAGGCGTTCTGCTCCTTTCAGGGCCTGGAATCCGGGTCTATAGCAGACGCCTTCCTTATCCCGTGGACGACCCACTTGTTCTACGCGTTCCCTCCGTTCCCACTGGTCCACAAGGTCCTTCTGAAGGTGCGCAGGGACAGGTCCCGCGTGATTATGGTAGCTCCAGCGTGGCCCAGGCAACATTGGTACCCCATGTTGCTGGATCTGGCCATAGCCAACCCAGTCCCCCTGCCCCTTCACCCGGACCTGATCACCCAGGACCACGGCAGTCTCTGTCACCCAGACCTCCAGTCGCTGCACCTCGCAGCGTGGCTCCTGCATGGCTGACCAAATCCGAATTACGCTGCTCTACTCTGGTACGTGAGGTACTCCTGGGCAGCAGGAAGCCTTCAACCAGAGCGACGTACTCGGCCAAGTGGAAGCGTTTCTCCTGTTGGTGCATGGAGAGGGATTTCCTCCCTATGGAAGTTTCGGTCGCCAATATTTTGGACTACATTTGGTCCCTCAAGCAACAGGGCCTGGCGATATCGTCCCTTTGGGTTCACCTGGCGGCTATCTCCACCTTTCATCCGGGTGGGGATGGCTGCTCGGTTTTCTCTCACCCGACGGTGACTAGATTCCTGAAGGGACTAGAACGTCTCTACCCCCAGGTTCGACCCCCTGCCCCTACCTGGGATCTCAACCTGGTTCTGGCTCGGCTCATGGGGGCCCCCCTTTGAGCCGTTAGCGACTTGCTCCCTGCTCTATCTTTCTTGGAAGACTGCCTTTCTAGTAGCCATCACCTCAGCTAGACGGGTGTCGGAACTCCGGGCCCTCACGGTAGATCCCCCGTATACGGTCTTCCATAAAGATAAGGTACAGCTGAAACCGCAACCTGCCTTTCTCCCCAAAGTGGTCTCAGCCTTTCACGTCAACCAGGAGATCTTCCTCCCCGTTTTTTCCCAAAGCCTCATTCGTCACGCAGGGAGCAACAACTCCACTCGCTTGATGTCCATCGGGCTCTGACGTTTTATGTGGACAGAACCAAACCGTTCCGCAAATCCCCCCAGCTTTTCGTGGCAGTAGCGGACCGCATGAAGGGGCTTCCCATTTCCTCGCAGAGGTTATCCTTGTGGGTAACGTCCTGTATCAGGACCTGCTGTGACTTGGCCCACGTCCCTACGGGCCGTGTGACTGCTCACTCTACCAGGGCGCAGGCGTCGTCGCTGGCTTTCCTCGCCCGTGTGCCCATCCAGGAGATCTGTCGGGCAGCGACCTGGTCATCGGTCCACACCTTTGCTTCCCACTACGCCCTGGTCCAGCAGTCCAGAGAGGACGCGGCCTTCGGATCTGCAGTGCTCCATGCCGCGACTTCTCACTCCGACCCCACCGCCTAGGTAAGGCTTGGGATTCACCTAACTGGAATGGATATGAGCAATCACTCGAAGAAGAAAAAACGGTTACTCACCTTTGTAACTGTTGTTCTTCGAGATGTGTTGCTCGTATCCATTCCACACCCGCCCTCCTTCCCCACTGTCGGAGTAGCCGGCAAGAAGGAACTGAGGAGCGGGTGGGCCGGCAGGGGTATATATCAAGTGCCATGGCGGCGCCACTCTAGGGGGCGACCTGCCGGCCCACTGGAGTTGCTAGGGTAAAATGTTTCCGACAAACGTGCACGTGCAGCGCGCACACCTAACTGGAATGGATATGAGCAACACATCTCGAAGAACAACAGTTACAAAGGTGAGTAACCGTCTTTTCCCCCAGGAGTGCCATGGAGTAGTTACTACTTTAGCAGTATGATGTTCTCATTTACCAAACATGTATTCCTCATCCTTGTATCCACTATACAGAGGTGAATTGAATTCCATCACTAAACTCCAGTAGTTAAATCAGGGATTAATTTGGTCCTATGTGTTCCAATTGAACAAATTATAAGGCATTAAGTATTGAGAAAATGTTATTTTAAAAAATGCATAATGTCCACGACAGGGTCCTCTATTTCAGGGACCTCCTCCACCTGTAAGTTCGTATTCTGAGCCACTCGTCTCAAAAGGTCTTGATGGGCCCTGAGATCAATTGGTGGAGGGCTGAGGAGGATGTTCCCGCCACCGCCTCGTCAGGCGAGGAGGAGGAGGAGAGGCCCGGGACCAGGGGGTCCTGTGAGGGCTCCTGTACTTGAGGAGCGTCATCTGCATCAAGTGGAACCTGGGTGTCTGCAGATGGTTTCGGAGCCTCATCCGTGCCCGTGGAGGGGGGCGGCTTACTGTCGCCTCTGGTACCCGGTGTTCTTACTGGGCCGACCGTGGAGCCACTGATGGAGCACCTTGGGCTTGGTGGTATGCCCATGGTGTCCAGAAGGACCAGTGATGAGGCCGTTGCTTGTGGCTCTGGCTCTCTGGGAATATGTGGCTGGGGACGTCAGAGTCACACTCCTGAGGATAGGATGCGCTACCAGCCTGCGATGACACCGATGTGTGTCTCGATGGCCACGGCGGTGCTGATAGACCCTGGGAGGGCGCCACTGTTCTGGATGCTCGATCCTGGGGCAGTACCGAGGAGTGGAATCGGGAGCTATAATGGCACTGGGATCGAGACCGGGACCTTCTACCGTAGCGGTGCCGGGAGGTCGACCAGGATCTCGAGACCCTTCGTCTGGAGCGACTGTGGGATACACGGTGCCGAGAGCGGTGCCGAGAGTCGGATCGGTACCAGGAGTATCTGGCCAGCTAACGAGATGTTGAACGGTGCTGCGAGTGCGACCGGTACCGTGATGGAGAGCGGTGCTGGGACTGCGAGTGGCGCTGGGAGCAGGAACGGCGTGATCGAAAGTGTCTGTGAGACCGTGATCTTGAACGATGTCTCTCTGTTGGACCAACGGAAGGTGGCCTTACCAGGGCCAGTTTCTGGATGGATTGTATGACCCGCACCGGCGGTGCCGGGGGTTGAGACCGGGTCGACTCTGTCATGGCGATGAGCTCCCTTGCCGTGGAGAAGGTCTCCGGTGTAGAAGGAAGGGCAAGCTCAACCACAGCATGAGCCGGGGAGCTGTCGGGTACCGGACTCAACGGTTCTTGTGGGACCGGAGTTGATGGTGCTGCGCTTGGTGGAGCTGCAGTCAGCGGTGCTACAGTTGACGGTGCCACGGCAGATGACGGTGCCGGACGAGCCGTCTTCGAAGAGCGCTCCTTCTGTGGAGCTGAAGCAGCTGGAGCGCTATGTTGCTTCCTGGATCTCAGGGACAGGGAGCGGTGCCGAGCAGATGTCGGTGCCGGTAAGGGTCGGTGCTGGGGCTCCTTCTCGGTACCAGCGAGGTCCGGGGCCGAAGGGGCGCTCCTTACCGAAGCAGTCTGTTGGGCGCTCGGTACCGACACTGCAGGACTAAGTGCCGACTCAATGAGGAGCTGTTTCAATCGAATGTCCTGCTCCTTCTTGGTCCTTGGCTTGCAGATGTGGCACTTATCGGTAAGGCGGGATTCCACTAGGCACTCGAGGCAGGAGTCGTGGGGATCCCCTATTGGCATCGGCTTTTGACATGCCGAGCACGGTTTGAATCCCGGTGCCTTGGGCATGTGCCCTCACCGGGGTGGAGGAAAAGGGCTAATCCCCGATCCCCCCTTAAACTATATATACCAAGTATAAAGACAACAATTAATACTAACTCTAACTACAAGAACTCGAACTATACACACAATAAACAGCAAAGAACTATGAGTAGCTGGGGACGTGGAGATCAGCAAAGCCTCACTCTACAGTTCCAACGACCGTCATGGGCGGTAAGAAGGAACTGAAGGGCCGTTGGGTCGGCAGGGGTATATATCCGGCGCCATAAAGGCGCCACTCCAGGGGATGACCCAGCCGACCCACCGAGTGTTGCTAAGGTAAAAATCTTCCGACGAACATGCACGTGGCGTGCGCACACCTAATTGGAATGGATATGAGCAGCACAACTCGAAGAACAATAGTTACAAAGGTGAGTAACCGTCTTTTATTCAGTTAAAAATACCAAATGTTCTTCAATTCCTACAGACCTATCCCACTAAGCCAAGTGCATATAAAAACAGGTTGGTATTACTTGCAATAACGGAAGAGTCCCCAAATTGTCTTGGTAGCATTTTTATGGCTCTTTTGAGGACATCTACTTAAGATACCATTTATGCTGCTAGACAGAAGCATGCTGTTTTGAGGGAGAGAAGGTTTTTGGACTAATGAGGAAAAACTGAAAAATGGATTATTTGAGTCTTAGCTTTGCACGTCTTTTTTTTCCCTCAGGTCAAAAAAGTTCTTTAGTTTTATAGAAGGTTGTTTAGTGAAGAACTACATGCAGAGACCCTCCACCGAGCAGCTTTTAAAACATCCTTTTATACGCGATCAGCCAAATGAAAGGCAAGTCCGAATCCAGCTTAAGGACCACATAGACAGGACCAGGAAGAAGAGAGGAGAGAAAGGTATGCAGACTTTTAAAATTAAACCTGTGTTTACTGGTATATATTTTTAAAAACTGATTATTTGATATTCTACCAACTTCTGATTTTACAAAAAAAATCTACGACCATAAAGTTGTCATTGTATACAAAGCCTGTGGATTAAACTGAAGCTCACATCCAAATGAAGGTCTCCTTGTGTCTCTGGGATGAGATGACATTTGAACGGTTCCAAAATGCTGTATAAATCTGATCTTTTAATATGGTCAGAACTGGATTGCTGAGGCCCTGTAGCAGGAGCTAAGTATTTTAAGATAAAAAATTGAAAGAGCCACATGGAATATTGTTTCCGCTTTCTTGCTAGACGAGACAGAATATGAATATAGCGGAAGTGAGGAAGAGGAGGAGGAAGTGCCTGAACAAGAAGGAGAGCCAAGGTAATAGTTGCTGATGGGAGGCCATTAAAAGATCTAGATAAATAATTTTATAACCTGCCTTGACAAATCTGGAGTATATTTCTATTTCATAAGCCTTTACACCTGTTACTAAATATAATTAATCACATACATTAATGAGACATGAACCTCAAAAGATTTGAACATTTGCTCAGACCTCTGAACTTTTTTGAGGTCTCCATCCTGTCCACTCTAAACTTGGATACACCATAGAGAGACTTGATATCCTGTAGACCAGTGGCTCTCAACCTTTCCAGTCTACTGTACCCCTTTCAGCAGTCTGATTTGTCTTGCGTACCCCATTGTTCAACTCACTTAAACTACGTGCTTACAAAATCAGACATAAAAATACAAAGTTGCCATAGCACACTGTTACTGAAATATTGCTTACTTTCTCTTTTTTACCACATAAAGACAAAATAAATCAATTGGAATATAAATATTGCACTTACATTTCAGTGTATAGTATGTAGAGCAGTATAAACAAGCAATTGTATGAAATTTTAGTTTGTACTGACTTGGCTAGTGCTTTTTATGTAGCCTGTTGTAAAACTAGGCAAATATCTAGATAAGTTGATGTATCCCTGGGAAGACCTGTGCGTCCCCCGCAGGGGTACGCGTCCCCTGGGTTGAGAATCACTACTGTAGAGGTGGTGGGTGTGTGAGATTTACAGTGGGTGTGTCTGGGGCAAAGTACACAGGTAGCTGGGGCTGTAATCAGACCTCTCTCAGAGTTTAAAGAGAGGATGTAGGCTCGGTTCAAGGACTGGGAAAAAGTTTGGGTTGGCTCTTACTTTGCCTGACCTGGTTTGACATCTTCCAGAGAGAGTACCTGTTTGATATGCATCCAGTATCTTTATTTTGAAAGGCAAGAGATTAAAATTTAAACTGTGTGTGTGTGTAATATATAAGCTTTGGAGAAGGTATTTAATGGCTCTTTAGGCTCTGTGGCATGGGAAGCTTAACTTTCTGTTTTTGCAGTTCGATTGTCAACGTGCCTGGAGAATCTACCCTCCGACGTGATTTCCTGAGACTGCAGCAGGAAAACAAGGAACGTTCGGAGGCCCTTCGGAGACAGCAGCTGCTACAGGAACAGCAGCTTCGAGAGCAGGAGGAGTATAAGAGGCAGCTGTTGGCAGAGAGACAGAAACGCATAGAGCAGCAGAAAGAGCAAAGGAGGCGGCTAGAAGAGGTAGAAATAGAAGACTGGAGCTAAGGTGGCACAGCTCCTGTTATGCTTATTGTCCCAAGAGCTCAAGAAATATTCCCTGTATATTGTGCAAGAATAATATATATCCATTAGCTAAGATTTTCAAAACCAGGATCCTAAAGTAAGGCTCTTAGATCCATGTGTAGACATGGTGGTCTGATTTCCAAAAGTACTGAACACCCTGCAGCTCCCAGGAGGTAATTGATTCCAAAAGCCTAAATGCATTACCTTTTATTTTGAATGGAGACAATTGTGTTTGTATATATCTATTGCTATTCAAAATACTAGGTCACTGGCCTAGAGACTTTTGGTGTAGCTATACAGAAGGGAAGACTTTTATGTTTAGTTATCAGTGTACAGCTTTCTTAAACCAGATCATGCCACTAAGATGGCTTTTAGAACTACCTGTCCATGGTATGTATCAGAGTTCTTTTAGAACTTTCTTAAACATCTGCATTTGGCACTAACGCATGGTGGATGGCAGCCTCTTTTTGATGCAGAGCAGACTCGTGTAAGATACGGGAAGTAATTGTCCTACTCTAGTTGGTACTGGTGAGCCCCTCTGTTGGAGTAGTGTGTCCAGTTCAATTGTGGAGAAAGTCCAGAGGAGAGCAACAAAAATGATGAAAGAGTTTGAAAATCTACTATGAAGAAAGGTTAAACAAAATTGAGCATGTTTAGTCTTGAGAGGGAGGGCACCTTTTTATCAGTCTTGCATGTTAAGGGCTGTTTTGCAGAGGACTGTAATCAATTGTTCTCCATGTCCACTGAAGATAAAACAAGAAGTAATGAGCTTAATCTGCAGCAAAGGAGATTTAGGTTAAGTATTAGAAAAACTTTAAGAATAGTTAAACTCTGGAGTAGGTTTCCAAGAGAGGTTGTGGAATCACCATCATTGGAGGTTTTTAGAACAGGTTGGAGAAATACCTGTTGGCGATGGTGTAGGTTCACTTGGTCCTGCCTCAATGCAGGAGGCTGGACTTGAGGGCTTCTTGACGTCCCTTCCAGGCCTATTATTCTGTGTGTAGTAGCATAAAGGTGTATGGTGTAGAATACCCATTATTCATTTTAGAAATGTCATAGGTAGCAAATCATACATAGTATACTGGATTTTTCCCCATTTGTCCTGTAGGAGACATGCTATTTTCATACATTTTTGTATCTATATCCATCTGAATTTTGTAACAAAACCCCAGGTAAATTTTTGAATATTTACTCTTTGGGATATACTGACTGTTTGGTTACATAGTTTGTTTGGATTTTCTTTCTCAAAAGTTTTTTGTACATCACCTTGTCCCTTGTGAGTCTATCGTAATTATTTTGTTTCTAAACATTCTTTATTTAAATGTTACTTACTAGCACAACAGCTAGTAAGTAAATAAAAGGTTCTTTAGGACTTGACAGATGGAAAGTTTTCTAAAAAATTTTGCAGACCAAAACTGAGTCTGGGAGATGAAGTGAAACCAATCATTTGGCTCTTCAGGAAGTACAGGGTCAAATTCCAATTGTCCTCAAATGATCCTTGTTTGAATTACTGTTACAGCTGTTCGTTTGGCATGTAGTTCTTCATCAAAGCTATCTAGTTTTCCAAGCACTGATAATGTTTAACAATGCAACAAGGACCAGATTAGCTCCACATAGTACATCAAGTTTACACATACATTTACGATTCATAACTTTAAGATCTGCATTATGTATTAACCCGATAAATAATGTAACATAAAATTTAAAAAAGCTTTGCAGGTTACCTTAAGATGTTTTTTCCCAACCCCCTTCAAATGCTTTTATAAGGAGGAACTGATAGCAAGGACCCAGCCACACACGTGCAGCAGGAAGCGGCTTCTTTTCTCTTCTGTCTCCCCCCACCCTCCTCAACCTGCCAAGATAAATATCATTGTAATTCCAGGTCTTGGCCTGTCTTAAAGAGACTGTCAGTTGTGCAGCAATTTTATTATTTGGTCATAAAGGAGACTGGGGAAAGCTAAAATGAGATGCTTAGTTTTTACTTGAGTCAGGATTTGAATTAAAACTTTGAGGTGATCCTAATCTAATGATTTGCTAGTCCCCTGCATGATGATGTTAATCTGAAATTCCACTTAATACAAAAGTAAAACTATTTTTTTTCTTTTAAACATCTGAAAACTGTAGTTCCAGGCATTTTTTTTTTAATAACTAAGTGGCGTAACCCATTTAATCTGCCATGATCAATATGACCTTTTTAATCTGAAATTGCTCTCAATACGAAAGGAAAAATGCTGCAAATAACAGAAACAGAACAATGTGTCTGTTTGCTAGAAAGAGTCTTAAAGTTTAGTTGAAGGGAATATTTATGTGTTAGAGGGTGAAAATGCTAAATCATGTGGAAGTTGCATTTAGGTCAATCCCACTTTCTTCAAAAAGGCCCTGTAAATGAATGTTCTTATGTATTTAAAAAAAAACGCCCACAATATTTGATATGTATAAACCAACCTCCTTCAAAGATGGGTCTGTGTGGAGGATATTAGTGTTTCTGTCTTTAGATAGCCTATTCCTTCACTTGACTCTTGACTTTCTTCAGCATAAGCATGTTGGATAGCTTTCTTTAGTTTATAAATCATGTTTTCTCTGCTTAATATATTCTTTCACCCTTTTTTAAAAAAATCAGAGCAATTTGAATAATTTGCTACTGCAAAAAAGACTTCAAACTGATCCTTACAATGTTAGCAACATAGTGATGCTGCATTGTGGATTGATGCATTTGTGAATAGAGTTCCACAACAGTCCATGAAGAGTTGGAGGAGAAAAACCTCTGCCTCTGCCAAATCTATAACTGCTGCATACTCCCTCACTTTTTATGGTGAAATTGGCCATACAAGCTTTTTTTAGGGAAAAAAGCATTGTCATCAATAGGAAAATAGTTTTAAAAAAGAAAATGGCCCCCACCAAAATGCTTACAAGCATATGTAGTTCTTGTGAACTCTTTTTGTTGGCTCTTCTATTCTTGGAGAAGCATCCATCCCTCTGAGAGATTCTTAGGAAAACTTTAGCCAGAACAAACTTTCTTAAAGAGGGTGAGGGGAAGAAACATCTTGGATAACATTATTATTGTGGCATAGAGTGAGGAAAGCAAACAACCAAAAGGATGAACTTTTTTTTCTTAACTTACTCTGTGTTATGAAGAAAGAAGAGCTTAATACATGAGTGAAGAATAGCGTTGCTTTCAAATCCCACCTTTTTCGGTTTGGGTTTCTGGTGCTGCTTTTGGTTGGAGTGATGGAAGTTGCAATTTTTTTTGCATTTGTGTTTGACATTCACTTGTGAGAATTAGAGGAACTTTTTAGACCATAGGTACGTCTCCCTGGACATATTGCTGACATGTCTTTTTTTTTTTTTCCTTTCTTAAATTAAAATTGAGCACTTGTTCTTACAGTTCTGGCACAGATCTAGACAGTTTTGACTGAGACTGCCACAAGAACAGTGTTTAGGACTCGTGCCAAAAGTGCATTATTCTTAGCAGTATTAGAGAGAAGATTGCTTTTAAAAGGCATATAGTGAAACAATTGTTTTCAGTAGTCAGAGACCTTATAATTTCTGCATTACTTAGAAGCAGGAAAATTATACATTGCTGAAGGGTAGAAGATTATCTGAAGCTTTCAAGTTTTTGGTTAGACGTATGCTTTATATAACTATCACTTGTATGACACTTAAGACTAAGTGTTTAAAAAAAGAAATCTGAGCTGTCCTAGACTTTAAATGTGCCTGCATATGAGATTTTCTCTTCAACAAAATGGAAAAAAGCAATCCTGGGCTTAAAAGGGAATGAAGTAGTCATCAGAATTAGTGCTTGGCAAAACTGAGTCCAGTTTTGATTTTGCGAAATGAGAGCTAGTTGCGATGCAAGTCCTATTGTACCTGAGCCTCCCTGAATGATCTCCTAAGTGCTACGATAATACAAATAATAAAAATAACTTCCCACAGTTCAGAGGGTTCTGATATAATTGGTTCAGTTAAGCTGGGCACACCTGAGTGGAGGGGTTATTTTGCCAGGCTTTGTTTACAACACTAAAAGAGGAATGGTTTCCATCCAGGCTCTGCTTCTTTTGAATTGCCCCTTTTTGGGTTGGTTACACTCTGGACTCATGTCCAGTATGATTATTTATCGTCTTTCCCCGCCTTCAAGTATTCGGTCGCCAACATTATGCATGTATATATCTACCTTTAATGTGGCTATAAAACAGCTATATAGAGGTGGTTTTATATTCTGATCCATGCATTCATCATTAGTGTTTTCTTGTGTGAGCTAGGGTACTGTATTTGTTTTTATATGCAAACTAGCAGTTTGCATGTGTAGCTGCATTGCCCCCTTCTGGTAAATCACGATACATAGCATAGTCTGTGAGCTCAGACCTATAAAATCATGAACCATTATGAGACCTGAGTTAGAATGCATTATGGGTGGACATTAGGAGGACAGTTGTCAGGATCCTAGCAGTTTATCATTGCTGTATCTGCACCTCTTAGAAATTTCCTTTGAGCACTCTGTAGCTTGCCTTTCTTTAGTGCTAGTTGTCTGAAAATAATCTGCTAATCTGACGTACAGCATCACTTGAGGTTTGGTACTAGACTACCATATCTCATACAGCTAAAGAAGATCTGAAAGACTGTCTTGTATCCACAGTGCAACGGCCTATGCCACCTAGCTAGCTCAGTATGTATAGGAACCAGGCTATATACCAATTTGTGTATTTTTTTTTGCCGTATATTTAGAGGTATAGTACTAATGCACTATTTTTAAAATCAAAAAGGAACATTACATAAGCGGCACTTACAGTTTACATCTTAGACCAAAAAAATCTATCCTGAGTGAACCTGCCTAGGGCAAGCTATTGTGAACATACCCTGTCAGTATTCACTCCTCCTTTTTTAAAACTAGCCAGTAAGGTGATCTTAGGTTACAAAGCACAAGTGCACAGTGGGAAGTCAGGTGGATCATCTTGCTTTAAAAGTAAGGAAATCTATAGCTTGCTAGTAGGATCATTATTCATGTCGATAACCTCTCTTAAAGCCGACTCTATTTTTATCACAATACATCTCTTCTCTCGTCACTGGTTGAAAATAATTCTGTGTATTTAGTGTTTGCTGCTTCAGTGGCTTGGTTTTCACAGGCCATATTCAAAGAAAGGGAAGTCTTATAAGGTGGGCTCTAGATACTTGGTGGACCTTGGGAAGGTGGTGTTTTTGGTAAGCAGTGCAAGGTGCCTAGACTTCCATTCATTTAGCAAGTCAGCTAAAGTGGTGCTAACAGGAAGGTAGAACTGGTGTAGAGAAACCCCATCCCTTTGTGTGCTTTGGCACACGGACAACAGAATGACTGTGCTTCGGAGATTTGCTTTAAGTGCAGACTGGTGGCAGAGTTTGTATTTCTTTATCTTCTAGTGGGTGGTAAATATGTACTGTGGATGTTGAAACTCAAGATTTTTTTTTTTAAATAGAATTTTATGATTTTATTTACATCATGGTATGGGAAACTGGCATGTTCCTTGTGATGGGACCCCCGGGGTGCAACCTGGACTGTGGGACCGCTGATCCCTCTGTCCCACCAACTTTGGGGTATCCCTCCCACCCCGTGATGCTGTTGCCACGCTACAGACCTCTGACAGGTACTGCACTTAAACAGACCTACACAGGCAGGGGCACATCCATTTGAGTTACATAAATGCTTTGCCAACAACAAGAGAGAGGCTCCAGTCAGTTCCCCCCAAGCTCCCCAGCCTTGCAACCCGGAACTGTACCATCTTGCCCTCAGTCAGAAGCCTGACCAGTGTAAGTTCATTACCAAGTCTGCCCCTCCCTCGATGTGGAAAGGACACACACTAGCCTTTGTACAGTGAGCTGAGATTTCACAAGCACTTCAACCAAAGCACACTGTTTTAGGTAAAATATAAAACAGATTTATTAACTACAGAAAGATCGCTTTTAAGTGATTATAAGTAGTGTAGCGTAGAGATCAAAGTTGGTAACCTAAGAAATAAAAGTAAATTCACAATCTGAGTTCTATAAACTAAACAGGATTTGAATCAAGCAGTGACTCACCCTGACAGATGGTACAAACAGTTCGCAGAGCTTTAATACACAAGCTGGAACTGTCTTCAAGCCCAGGACCACTCTCCCCAGTTCAAAGTCTTTGTCCTCCAGACCTGTTATCAGGTGTTGAGTTGTGGGGGGAGTGAGGCCAGGTTATGATGTCACTTCCCATGGTTTTATTGTTTTTTCCAGCTTGCTGGAAAGATCTTTAGCTATGATATGGGTCAAGCAGTCTCCATTGTATACGTGTTGTTTCTGAGATTGAGATCTACTCATTGGGAGAGTGGATTCCGTTCAATGGGCCATCAGTGAATCTGGCTACTCCACCGTTGTACCTGAAAGGTTGGCTATGGGCCAACCTTACAACTTATTTCAGTAATACACACATAGGAAAACTTCCATAACTTCACGTACAATGATAGCACATACAATCCAAGAGGATATTAATGTTCAACAGATCAAGACTTTTAAAATGATACCTCGCAAGGAATACTTTGTACAAAACATATAATTATCTGACATTGGTGAATATGGGGTTCCAGGCTGCAGCTCTGAGGTACAGAGTGCTGCACTCTTCCAGTCAATTTTGAACTCCTTTATTGTTTTTGTTTGTTTGTTGCTATCTTATCAGGTTTTTCTATTTATAGTCACTGCTGAAAACCTCTCCATAGCTTCAAGAAATGATAGATTCATCTCATTAAAATGACCCATACTGTGTTCATCTTCCAAGGAATGAAAGAACTGGTCCAAGATTTGCAATATGTCCTGTATCGTGACAGTAAATACTGTTAGACAGAAACTGGTGTCAGATTGAAGGTGGAATATTTTGTGAACCATGAAGATGAGTAACACATGCTGGGATTCTCATCTTCCCAATGGTGTACCAATTCCATTTCTAGCTCCGGTAGGTCATGAAGATGGACCTTTAGAACAGCATTATTCTCATTATCTAGCTTTCTTTCTCCAAGCTTATTAGTTACACTAACTAAGCAGCTGAGTGTCTCATGAGCCATTGAATTGCATCTGAAGGATTTATATAATCTGATAGATGGTATAAAGTATTTCTTTTAGGTAGAGCAAGTATAGGTCTCTATCTCTGACCTGATTTTTAGCTGTCAGTATTTTGAGAACAGCTCGAGTTGAAATGAGAAAGGAGGATAGCGAGAAAGCAATCTGAATAATATAATTTTAAGACCTGTTATCATGACCTGACAGGGCTATAGATACTGCAACAAACCAGCATAGTTTGTTTATTTTTGGCCCCGCAGCAATAAATAGAAAGAAACGTTGATCTATGACAGGGGTAAGCAACCTATGGCACGCGTGCCGAAGGCAGCACATAAGCTGATTTTCAGTGGCTCTCACACTGCCTGGGTCCTGGCCACCAGTCCGGGTGGGCTCTGCATTTTAATTTAATTTTAAATGAAGTTTCTTAAACATTTAAAAACCCTTATTTACTTTACGTATAACAATAGTTTAGTTATATATTGTAGACTTATAGACAGAAACCTTCTAAAAAGTGTTAAAATGTATTACTGGCACGCGAAACCTTACATTAAAGTGAATAAATGAAGACTTGGCACAGCACTTCTGAAAGGTTGCCTACCCCTGATCTATGATGACTACTTGTGTCCAGAAAGTATTTTTGCCTTTGCTTTTTGGGAGTCAAGAAATTTTCTTAAGCCTAGAATTAATTTATTAGAAAAAATTATGTTTAAGAAGTGTTAGAGCACTTGTGTATAAGAAGAGTTAGAGCTAATAAACATGCATCTTAACTAAGCACAGTTTGTTGCTTCTTGCATTCTCTGGACAACCAAGTTGTTCTGCTTCATAACTTAGAGCCCATGAGACTTGATTAGCCAAGAGGCACCTGAATGTTTTCACTTAAATACAGAATTTGTTTGACAAGAGATTTGTAGATTCTGAAACAAAAGAGCCCACTTAACTCTTTTTAATGTGCTTTAAAAATAAGTAGTACAACCCAAGAACTCCACTGTTTTCCTGAGCTGGCTTTACTATTTTTGTATCTCTACTCATTGAAGAGAAGTTGTTTAAATCACAGAAATCTGGGTGCCTACTTAGAGGGAAAAATGCAAAGGTTGTGTGTGTAAAGACATCTAGAATACATACTGGAGGAAAGAGCATAATTATGTCTAATGAAATTGGAAGAGAAGGAAGGTGGTTGTGAATCCCAGGTGACTCTAAAGAAAAGCAGGAATGTTGCCAACAGATGTGGTGTGGGTATATGTGAACAAATATGTCTAAGAAAGCTGCATAGCTTCCAAAAGTGCTACTAGTCAAGAAGCACTGGAAGTGTAGAGCATTAGCTATGTATTTCTGAGCCTTAAACTGCGTTAGTCACCTTCCTCTCAACCATTCTTCTCTACACCCGTGGCAAAGTATGTTGATCCCAGTGGGAAGAAAAAAGCAGTTACATTTTTACTTACTGTACAATGAGCAGTCAAGTTGTGTGTGTACTTAGTAAAGCAGCAGGTGCAGGAAGGGAGTGAGGCATGGCCTTTAGTGCTTCAGTGTGCACAGTTGCAGAGAGAGCACCTATAGCCATGGCCATGTGAACTCCATCACGGGTTTGACTAAGCTCTCTGGCAGGGCCCTTGCTCACTGTGGCACTCTTGCTCAGCAGACTACTGATTCTGTGGCAGCTTCAGATAAACCAAAATTTTGAATTTTTATTGAATTAAATGTGAAAAAAAATCATTGTAGTTATCTCCTGTTACAGGCCTTCTAAATTTTATTCTCAACAAGTTGTAGAGTTCTGTATTAGAAGCACGTAAGCATGTTGTAGAAATTGTCAGGTTTTGGCAGCTAAGCAGGAGACAGCTGGGTCTCTTGGCACTTGAGGACGCGTGGGAGGCAGTTTGAGATTTTGAGGTAGGCACATTAGCTGGACGGTTCTGCTACAATTATCAGCAGTTAGACTGAAGCATAAATATCAGTTTTGCTTACTAAATTTGTGCTGTATGGACATGAATCTTTCAGTTCACACCTCTCAGAGCTATTGTTCAGGGCTGTCTGCAGAGTCAAGCAGACATCACTGCACCAGCTTACATTTGATTCATGTTTGGAAGCTTATCTATGCAACCATAAAGATGTGAACTCGTGTTTCTTGATTTTCAGATGTTTAAAAGTAGGTGCAGTAAGCGTGCAGACTCACCCCTGTGGTGTCTCCTGCTGGTCTCTCAGGGAATTAGCTCGATTTCCAGCCCGGCGCATCCTCTGCAGGCTGGTGATCCACTACCGCTTGGCCCCCGTGTCCCTCTCTCAGTTCCAGTGCCCTGTTAGCTGAGGTGCTGCTCCCTGGCAGTAACCCCTTTCTCTCGGGGTCTCCCCTCCCCAGGAAACCCTCATCCACTATCCTCACCTCACCTCGCCTCAGTATCAGTCTACTGCCAGTCATTGTCTAGCCCCCACACCCTGGGGCAGACTGCAGTATCAGCCTACTCATCACTGGCAAGGTTGGGTTTGGACCTGCTGCCTTTGCCTACCCCTGGGCTGCCCTCTGCAACCCCCAGTACCTATTAGCCCATGCTAGGCCGCAGCCTGGGGCTTTCCAGGCTGGAGCTCCCCAGCTCCTCTGCCTTTCCCCAGCCCTGCTGCACTCAGGTACCCTGTCTCTAGCTCCCTGCAGCTAGGCCCTTCTCGGTCTACAGGCAGAGGGAGACTGTTTGGGCTCCTGGCTCACAGCCTTTTTATACAAGCCAGCTGTGGCCTGATTGGGGCATGGCCCAGCTGCGGTTGCTTCTCCAATCAGCCCAGCTTTTAGAGCTGCAGCCCTCTTCAGGGCTGCTTTTTAAACCTCTCAGGGCAGAAGTGGGTAACCACCCTGCTACAGTGCATTTTATGTTGTGGAAAGGTGAGGCACTTCTGGGCAGACTCAGTCCTTAATTAACAAGTTTTTTTGCCAGTGAATTAATGTATGGTGCCTTTTCATCAGTTGGGTTGTTGCACCAGCAGTTAAATTCTTAGCATAACACATATCATGTTGACTAAAAAGCTTATCAAATATTCATGGATTGTTGTTTTTGCTGCAAGTGATCCAGAAAGGGATTATTTCATTTCATTTTCTTTTTTTGGGGGCAAAATTTGGATAATTCAGAAGGTGACTGATTGCATGTTACAACCTCACTGCATTCTTTCTTAGATGCTTAAGTTTGAACTTTACATCTGGTCTTGGGGCAGCAGCCGCAGTGTAGTGTTTGGGAAAACGTTATATGCAGCCTTGTGAAGAAGCTCAAGAGTATAACTGATGATGTCAGGATATTTGCCTTTTATGTATGGAATAGTTTACTGCACATTAAAGAACATTCTTTTGTTAGTTGCTGGGGCCTACAAACTTTACTTACCAGCCTTCCAGTAGAAATCAACCTCAACTTTCTCTGTTTGGTAACCGAAAAAGTAACATTTTTATTTTTTTCTCTTGCTGTAGCAACAAAGAAGAGAACGGGAAGCTCGAAGGCAACAAGAGCGTGAGCAGAGGCGAAGAGAACAGGAGGAGAAAAGACGGCTAGAAGACATGGAGAGGAGGCGTAAGGAAGAGGAAGAGAGGAGGAGAGCAGAGGAAGAGAAGAGGAGAGTGGAGAGAGAGCAGGTGAGTCCATGATACAAGTACATTAGGTTTGTTGTTTTATTTTTTAAACAATTAGTTAAATATGAAAGAACTAACACTGAGGAGTCCAGCCAACCTCTCTGTTGTCCTTGACAAAAAACACAGAAAAGTAGAACATAAAGCTCTATGGGGAAATAAAGTGACCTTCATGTTGCTTGCAAAGTGAAGTCTTAAATGTCGCCCACAGAAGGCTCTAAGCTAAATTTACACCCAGCATTTGTCTAAAATCCTCTGAAGATGGAATCTGCAAATACTGAAAATGAGTTCTTGATTCTCCTTGTTGAACAGTAGCTCTCACAGGATCAGCCAGGTCCAGAAGACCTCAGAGGAAGATAGACATATTATTTGTAATGCTTTGGCATGCTGGATGAGTTAAGTCAAGGGCTTAGTTATAACTCTGAATATGCTGAGTTGAAAAATGAACCTGTAACACTATATTAATTTGAGTTGTACTGTATTTTTCTTTTCTGTGTGTGTGTGGAGGGGGCAATCCACAGTCGTGTATGCCAATTCAGACAACTTTTAGAATATCTTATGTACTATAAAGGTGCTCTTAATGTTTAAAGTACAAGTGAGGTCTTTCAAACTGTGTGTCATTGAGCTGTGGAACTTATGCATGAGACCTGCACACTTAAAACCCGTTATAAACTTTAATCAGGATAATTACTTTGTGTGCTCTTCAAATACTCATTCCAAATGAAGGGCCCAGTCTTGCTTTCACAGATGTCAATACCAAAATTCACAGTAATTTCGGTGGGAGCAGGATTTGGCCAGAAATATCTAACATCCACTTAAAGGTGTGGTACCTTATATTTTGGACTGTTGCCCTTCTGAATGCAATGGACTTTTTGTTTTTGTTTTAAGACATTTTGGAGTGACAGAGCACAAAATACAAGTTTGAGTCTCCTGGGATAAATGAATGATGCTTAATTTGCTTTTAGATGCCTTTTATCCCAAGTAGCACCTTAAAATGTTTAGATGATAATTATGAAATCACAGAAATGCAGTGGCAATGATGGCAAACATTAACTGAGACAGTCAAATTGTGCCACTACATGTTTTAAAGAAATGTAACACATTTCCTCTTTATTTTTCTTAACCTGACCTGTGGACTTGCCAGGGTTCCTGTGATAAGCTGGTGTACATCACTGATCTGTCATTAGACTTTTCTGTAGCTCCCGTCTCCATAACACTGACCCATTAATTTCTTTATGCATACACTGTACGTGTGTGTGTGTGTGTGTGTGTATGTTGCACGCATGCATATATTACATACTTCCATTATTTGCATGATAGGATGTGATCTGCTTGGATAGGGTGCTTCATAGTTAGAGTTGGTATAGGGGGCCTGATGACATAGTGGGTAAACATATTAGTTTTTGACCTCTCGAGGTAGGTTTAACTATGGCTAGGTCGCAAGAGCAAGTTTGTTTGGTCTAAAATCTGTTTCCTAGTGGATGTATGTTTGTGTCATAACCATCGCATAATTCAGCAAGATTGGCAGTGTCTGCTTAGGAGAGGCTTCTGATCGGGCTAGTAGGGGAGATGGCAGGTCAGGTGTGAACTGCATTTGGCAGAGCCCCTTTGGGGAAGCTTGCACAGGGTCTGCTTTTACTGAGCCTGGCTCTTGCTGTTGCTAACTGTTCATCACACAAGTGTGAAAAACTAATTTTTAATAAAACTTGCATGTGATTTGTGTTGGCCGTATTGAGTAAGACTTGCTGTGTTTAACTCTCAAACTTTTAAGTGCATTTGCTTCTTTGGAAACCACTTTCAAAATACATAAACAAGCAATGGCCCATGCCCTGAATATTACAGTAGTCCAAACCAGGATACATCAGCCAACTAAGAATTTTAGATTATAGGGTTTTCTAAATTGTTCTCTAGGCATTAATCCAGCGCTAAGGGAATTTATTACTAAAGATGACTGGGAAAGTAGCTTGTGGTGTTCCACTCAGGTGGTTCTGATGCATTCCTTTTGAATAAATTTATTGCTGGGTAATTTCTATGTGACAGGAGTATATCAGGCGACAGCTAGAAGAGGAGCAGCGGCACTTGGAAATTCTTCAGCAGCAGCTGCTCCAGGAGCAGGCCATGTTACTGGTAACGCACTGTATCTGTTTTGTTCAGTAGCTATAGGATTCATTCATCTGGCCAGTCCTAGGCTTCCCTTAGTCGGACACAGCTGCACCTACTGTATGAACAATGGAGCTTGATTAAAAGGCCATTTATGCTAGTGTAGTGGGCTGACAGGCACACATGAGAAGTACTGTGTGGTCATACTGCTTTCTGTGCAGAAAGAGGAGGATTTATGTTAAAGTTGAACAGTTTGCTTTGGTGGTCAAGTTTTTGAACAGACCTTGGCATTCAGTGAAGAACTAGAGTGCTTATGCTGCAGATCAAAAGCACATGATATGTGAATCAACCCCAGGATACAATGGCCTAGTGTTGTTCCAAATCATTGTTTTTTGAACATTACAGTGGATTTACTTTAAATAATTTTGTATTAAAATACATTTTGCTGTAGCTCTCCAGTTCCGTCAAGGATAGCAAAACACTCTCAACTTTCCCAACAGGAAACATATATGCCATTTTGGTCCAACTTAGTTCTCTAAGGTATAGACCTTACACTTAAGGGGAAAAAAAAATGAATTTTTGTTAATGGGATGGAGAGGGAAATACCTTCCATAAGTTCTGTGTCACATCTTGAATTACTCACACGTTTTCTCAAAGGAATACAGATGGCGAGAGATGGAGGAGCATCGACAAGCAGAGAGACTCCAGCGCCAGTTGCAACAGGAGCAAGCATATCTCCTGTCACTGCAGCATGATCATAGGCGGCATCAGCAGCAACAGCAGCAGCAGCAAGAAAGGAATAAACAAAGCTATCATGTCCCCGAGCCTAAGTCCCATTATGAACCTGCTGAAAGAGCACGTGAGGTAACTTTTGCTCTCTGATATTATTCCCGTTATGTGCTCCTCTGTCCACAGGGATCAGACATCTTGACAGCTATGATTCTGTTATAACGGGGCTCAAAAGAATTGGAAGCCAAAGTACTAAAATGAGATGTTGGGTAGTCATTTCAAAAGTGACGTTGGCTCCTATGAGGCTCACTCTGGAACTGAGAAGCCTAAATGACTTTTGAAAATTGGAATTAGGTTTTTAAATCATTTAAGGTACATCTGCACAGAACACAACAAAACAAAAAGACCTGTGGCAGCGAGTCTCAGAGCCTAGGTCAACTGACCCAGGCTCATGCTGCAGAGCTAAAATCAGCAGAGCAGATGTTCTGGCTCAGGCTAGATCCCTAGGCTCTGAGGCCCAGGGAGGCTTATATATAAAGGATGGAAAGAAAAGTTCTCAACGAGAGCAGCAGTGAGAACTGGTTTCAAGTTTGTTAAATCACAGTAGTTTCACCTACTTCATAGTGGACATGTATTTTTATCGTGAGCAGCACTACTTCAAGTGCTGGTCCATCTGTGTATGTCACTGGGTGCGCATGCACACTATGCAGCTGAAGTTATAAAATTCTTGCAAGTAGTGTCTGCTGGTCTGCACATGTAACCTAGTCTTCCTTGTGCTTCCAACTGAAGGAATAAAGAGTGCAGCAGACCGACTGCCTCTCCAGTTCCTTCTTACCACTGCGTGACCTTGGTTGGAACATCCCATGTCTGCAGCTCTCCTTTGGATTTCTTCAATCTGTAAATATTTCAAAGATTGCCTTAGTGCCTTTTGTGTATGGTTCCTTACAGTTAGTAAGTTTTGAATAGTTTTTATAGATTTTACCAGAGTTTTTTTTCCTAGTTAGATTCCCCGCCTCCCACCCCATTACAGGTATTGGATTATGTCATGAAGTAAGTTGTGAGGCCACAGTTGGATTCAGGCTGAAGGACTCTAGGTATATTGGTCTGAATCAACATGGAATGTGCTTCCCATCACGAGATCCAACTCTGTTGCAGAGCAGTCCATACCCACAGATGCCCTGTTGTGGTCTTATTGGGAAGGCAAAGAACGCTCGCAGAAGCATAAGAACAGGTCTTCCTCTCTTACTGCTTCAAAGACATCCGACACAGCTCTGCCTAAATCGAGCAAATCTGCTTGTTCAACCCCTAAGGGCTACTGCTGGCAATACCATCACTGTCTCTTACTCTCGCCACATGGAGCCTCTCTTCTCTGCCCCTTTTGGCACAAGTGGATCCTGCCCCTTGCTCTTGAGACTTATACTACATCAGAACATATCTTTGCTCTTCTCAAGCTTCAGTTTCCCACAGCATCAGGACCCTGTCTCAGGAGATGTTACTGTTGACAGAAGCCTATCCCCTCTTCCATCTGCCAGCTGGGGCTTTCTTCTGTCTGAACCGTTGATATCTCCATTGGATCTGGAGCCTGCCTTCTCTTCTTTGGGAAAATCTGAACCACCAGAGGGGCTATCATCATCTCCTCTGAAACACGTTAGTCCAGACAGGAGATCCAGAGCCTCCTTTGTATCAACCTCTATCTTGACATTTGCCCCATGCTATGGGGACCCCCATAATCCCCTCCTGACCAAGTGTACTGGCCATACTGGGGAACCTGGGACCTGTATGCCAGATATAGAGAGTCCATGCTTTCTGCCATTGAGTCACTCCACCATTCCACTCCAAGGGAAAAGTCAGAATTTCCTCCTGACCCCATGAAAGAGGAAGACTAAGAACCAGTTCCACCAGTACCAACAAGATTGTCTTCAACTCCTGATGAAGCATCTCCATCCCCTCCAGATGACCATAAATAGCTCAGGATTTATTACAAAGGATGGTAGAGGAACTCCAGATCTCCCTCAAGGAGGTTCAGGATCCTCAACACAAACTCTGAGATATCCTGCAAACCACAAGATCCAGTCAAAGAGCAGCTCCAGTTAATGAAGCTAGTATGGAAGCTGCTAGAGCAGTCTGGCATACATCAGCCACATACACCGCAACCCACAAGAGGGCAGAGAAACACTATTTCGTTCCAGCTAAAGGAGTGGAATTTCTCTTTACCCACCTTGCACTGAGCTCTCTGGTTGTGTAGGCTGCTGCAGAGGCATCTAGACAACATTATCTTAAATCCACTCCTTCTGATAAAGAGGCTAAATGTCTTGTTGCGAAGAAATGAGTCTTTTTCTAGCCTTCAATTTCATATAGTGAGCAATCAGTCACTGTTGACTAAGAACAACTATCTGAATGATTCCAAATTCACAGACCTGGTAGGCAAATTACCACAGCAAGACGGAGCTTACTTCCAGGCTTTTATTGAAGAATATAAGATGGTGGCCAGCACCACACCTTAATCAGTGGTTGATGCAGCAGATACGTCATCTGGGTAGATGACAATGGCAATTATTGTGGATAGTTCTATGAAAACATCCACTCAGTGTGCAGCAGCAGTCAAAAAAGCAAACAGAATGTTAGGACTCATTAAGAAAGGGATAGATAAGAAGACAAAAAATATCATATTGCCTCTATATAAATCTATGGTATGCCCACGTCTTGAATACTGTGTAAAGATGTGGTTACCCCATCTCAAAAAAGATATATTGGAATTGGAAAAGGTTCAGAAAAGGGCAACAAAAATGATTAGGGTCATGGAGCATCTGCCGTATGAGAAGAGAGTAATAAGACTGAGACTTTTCAGCTTGGAAAAAAGATGACTGGGGGTGGGGTATGACAGAGCTCTATAAAGTCATGACTGGTGTGGAGAAAGTAAATAAGGAAGTGTTATTTACTCCTCATAACACAAGAACTAGGGATCACCAGTTGAAATTAATAGACAGCAGGTTTAAAGCAAACAAAAGGAAGTATTTTTTTTCACACGACACACAGTCAGTCTGTGGAACTCCTTGCCAGAGGATGTTGTGAAGGCCAAGACTATAACAGGATTCAAAAAAGAACTAGATAAATTCATGGCGGTTAGGTCCATCAATGGCTATTAGCCAGGATAGGCAACGATAGGTGTCCCTAGCCTCTGTTTGCCAGAAGCTGGGAATGGGTGACAGGGGATGGATCACTTGATGATTACCTGTTCTGTTCATTCCCTCTGGGGTACCTGGCATTGACCACTGTTGGAAGACCAGATACTGGGCTAGGTGGACCTTTGGTCTGACCCAGTATGGCCGTTCGTGGGGGGAGGGTAGAGGGGCCCACTGACTCTCTATGCCTACTAGCGAGAGCTGTGGCAATTAACTCTGGTGACCAGTCCATAACTCTCGAGCTGAAGCTTTGACAAGAAGTGGTTATTCAAAGTACATCCTCTGTGCCTCAAAATCCTCAGGAGGAATCTTGTTTGGGGAGGAGCACAGCCAGTTGAGGTGGTGCCTTGATAGCATGATCAAGCCAAAGTGAGTTTGCTCCCCACTCTAGCAAAGTCCGAGGATTATAAACCCTCCTATGAGGGCTCTTCAAATTCCAAACAACAACAAAAATATCTGAGAAAAGATTAATCTTACCCCTGGTGTTGAACCTGGAACACTAGAGGAAAGCTCAGATTGGGAAAAAAGGACTAACTCTTCCATTGTCCAGACTGAAATAGAGCCTGTCTCCGTCTGGAAATATGTAGACCCATCCCACTTTCAAACACTGTTGTTCCTAATCAAATTCAGATTGTGCAGCCTGTATACGTTCTGGAAGAGACATCATACCTCCTATAGCTAGAGGCAGTAGAACCTGTCACTCAAGACAAAAGGTGCTCAGGGCTTTATCTTATTTTCTTCATATCTAAAGAAAAGATTATAGTGGAGTCTGGTCCATTTAGACTTCAGGAGGCTTAACTGGGCAATGAAAATGACAAATTCAGGATGGAGGCTCCAGGTTCCACTATTGTTGCAATCTCCCCAGGAAACATTTTACTTATCAGTGCACCTGGCAGAAGCTTATCTACATATACCCAGTCACTATCACTGTTTGTCATATGAGGTTGTCATAAAAAAAAATCTCACCAAAACATTATTGCCAGGGAACCATTTTCCTACTCCAGGCACATGGGTTTGTATTAAACTTATAGGATCCCCTGGATCTTCGATGAGGACCATCCACTTAGAAGTTGAGAGAGACACAAAGAGAGCTAGAATTTCACAATGCAGGAAAGCTTGGACAAGAACCAGACAATTGTCTCCGAGCTGTCATCCCTCACTTGTGCTACTAGAACAGGGATTCTCAAACTTTTTTTGCTGTGACTCTTTGAAAATATTTCAGACTGCAGTGACCCCTGCCAAAAGTGATCGCCCCTAGCATACCATGCCACCCTTACTTCTGTACTGCTATTGGCTAGCAGCCGCTGCTCTCCAGCCACCCAGCTTTGAAGAGCTTGGGCTGCCAACCCCGTGCATGGCTGACAGCTGGAGTCTCGGCATGCGCGAAGGCTGACAACTCGCAACCCCCTGTTAATAACCTTCTGACCCTCAGTTTGAGAACCACTGTATTAGAAAGAATGATCCATAATGTCAAAAAGGAGGGCCAGTCATTCTTATCACTCCAAAATAGCCAACAGCACCATGGTACTTGGATGTAGTGGAATATCTCAGAATATTCCATTCCATTTTCACAGCAGGCCAGGAACTCCTGTTCTAGCATCTCGCTTCAGGCTACCTGAGTTCAAGAGCTGGACTATTGAGCAGCAAGTCCTAAACATGTTGGGATGATGTGCCAAAACAGCAGAGACTCTTCTAGCCTCACACAGGCTTTCCTTCTTCTTGGACTACAAAGGGGATCAAACGGATTTCTCCTACTGATGTCAAGATAGAAGATCAAGTCTAGAAAACACAACCTTCCAGCATTTATGGATTTGGGCCTAACATCTTCACCAGGGCATATCATGATTCATCACTAAACACTAACATAAAGGGATGAGATTCTTTACATCTGATTATTGGTTTGAGATAATGTGCTGCTTTGTATTTCCTACTCAAGATCTACTCATAATGCTACAAGCTCTAACAAACCAATCCCTGTATATTATTTTCTTGAGCCTCCTTGCATTTTCAAAGAGGATATGGTGGCTTATGGTATTCCAGGGTCATTGGTAGCCAAAGTAAACTCTGTTTCTTACCTCACAGGAAATCATTCTTCCTTAATTTCTCCCCCAACTTCACCACTTTAAAGAAAAAGCATTAATGATATTGGATGTGAGAAGAACAGTTTAAAAAACATAGAACTGACCAGTTCAGGGAAACATGGTTATTCACTTACTATTACCCTAAATGCCCCAGCGTGAAATCATCCAGATGCTCCACAGTAACATGGAACAATTCCTTCATTGCAGAAGCGTATTCAGATAAAGCAGTGCTCAAAGGGGATCCATAGTGGCCTCTTGAGCAGAAATCCACAAAAGAAATCAATCAAGCTGACATCAGGTCACCTCTCAACACTTTCATGGAGTAGTGCAGGGTTGATCTCTGTTCCTCTGCAGCAGATGCTTTGGCAGAAAGGTGAGCCAGGCAGTGATTCCAAAACAGATTAATACTTCTAATTTTAGGGAACTGGAAGAACATATCTGTCTTCCCTCTCTCTCCCGACTAAGTTTTCCTTAGTACACACTTTGTTTCAGTTGTCATAGACTGGGAGAGGTAAAGATCCAGAATAGAAACTTGGTCACCTGATTTCCTTTCTGGGACTGACCCCTCTTCCAACTGGTGTCACCCAAATTAAGTTCCCCAGGTTACTATGCAATAGCCTCTATCTGTAGGGCCTATCTGTACAGTTAACATAGATAAGATGGTAGTGCAATTCTGTTTATTCTACTAAATCAGACTGTTATGCTGCGATAGAGCTTTGGAAATACTCAACTGACATGAGGGCAGAAGATCTGTCATCAAATACTACAGCCTTATGCACAAATATGACCTATATTTGCAGGAAGAGAGGTACAGTCCAAATATTTTGGTTTGTGGAAGAAGTAAGTTCTATGAAGTAAATCCATCTGTTAAAAAATCTTCCACAGATTCTTTCTTTTAGTTAGAACTAATATCACAGAGTATTATATGGAAAATATTTTTTATATTATAAAGATAATGGCTTTGTTTTCATTTATCTTCCTGTCTTGATAAGTTTATGGAAGGGATGGTATGATGGGAGAGCCTAATTTTGGCAATTGATCTTTGATTATCGCCAGATAAGTATGCTCAGTGGTTGGTGATGGGATGTTGGATGGAATGGGATCTGAGTTACTGCAGAGAATTCTTTTCTGAGTGCTGGCTGGTGAGTCTTGCCCACATGGTCAGGGTTTAGCTGATCGCCATATTTGGGGTCGGGAAGGAATTTTCCTCCAGGGCAGATTGGCAAGGCCCTGGAGGTTTTTCACCTTCCCCTGCAGCGTGGGGCATGGGTCACTTGCTGGTGGATTCTCTGTAGCTTGAGGTCTTCAAACCACAATTTGAAGACTTCAGTAACTCAGGCATAGATTAGGGGTTTGTTATAGAAGTGGATGGGTAGGGTTCTGTGGTCTGCTTTGTGCAGGAGGTCAGACTAAATGATCGCATTGGTCCCTTCTGACCCTAGAATCTATGAATCTATGAATCTTACAGGCTGAGAAGAACACTGTTGATCAGTAAATTTCTCTAGTAAATTGGAGTATTATAACCTGTATTGCCAACTTTTACGATTGTATCGTGACTCTAGCAATTTGGGTGTGTTCTTGGAAACATGATGGAAGGCTGCCCACTCGTGAATTTTCATTTACTCAAAATGGCCACCATCTCGCTAGCTAGCTAGATGGGCACCATTTCCCTACAGTCTGTCTTTATGTGAAAGTGAGGCTGCCCTTAATAAAGATGGTTGCCATTTCCCCTCTTTTTAGTGAGATTGAAGTTATGTCCATGGGCAAAATGATGGCTACTGCATGGTTCTGGGAGCTGGCCAGGATACAGAGACTATGAAGAACAGCAAAGACACTGTAAAGGGGAGAGTGAGGGGGAGCAGGAGGCAGATTTAGGTTTTTTTGGGGGGAAGAGGGGACTAGAAGTGGGTCCACAGCTGGTGTAGGCATGGCAGGAGTTGGCAGGGGTGGGAAAGCAGAGGTGGAGAAACAGGAGAGGGAAGGGACAAGTTGGGGGAGGGGGAGAATGATGGCAAGTCTCTGGCAGAGAAGTCAGATAGAGAGGAGTGTCAGGGAAGGGTTGCTTCTTGCAAAAGGCTAAAACAATCACATATTGTGGCATTATCAGTTATACAAACTGATAGAAGTTTAAAGTTCTTTAATAAATACATCTGTAACTCATCGACCCTAAAAAGTTGGCAAGTTCTATGTGCAGGTGTGAATGGTGATGCATTAATTAGGTCAGCGGTTCTCAAACTGTGTACCATCCAATCCTCCTTTTATCAAAGGAAATAAACCAGAAGAGGAGAGAATAAAGACATCACCAGGAAATGGATGGCAGTTCCCCTGTATTAGGGATGAGGAGAGGATAAGGGTAGTCTCCATCCGAGCAGCCAGGGAGAGGCATTTTTGTGTGCACTTAAAAGCCTGATGTTCCAACCTAAAATTCTCACTCACATTAGTTGAGAAGTAGAAAAGACAGACTAAACAATGTGACTTGATGGGTTTTTTTACGCCTGAAAAATCATGATCTCTTAAGGTTAACAAGACTGTATAATAGTTTTTCATTGTCAAGGGATGTCTCACTACCTCCACCCTTTATCCGGGTATGGATTCCAGTCTAGATTTACCTGCTATTTTGCTCCTGCTCATTCAGCATTTCATGTACCTGGAGAAAGATTTTTCTTCAAACATAAAATATGTTTGTAAAGAAAGAGAGGTGGTTGCTCTCTTATTCCTACATACTCCACTTCATTGACAACTGCTCCTAACATTCTATAACTTTGGTTTAGGTGGAGGATAGATTTAGAAAAGCTAATCAGGGGTCCCCTGAAGCACAGTCCAAACAGACGGGCAAAGTGTTGGAGCCACCAGTGCCTTCAAGATCAGAATCCTTTTCCAATGGAAACTCAGAGCCTGTTCAGCCTGCACTGCAAAGACCGATGGAACCCCAGGTAAAAGCAGAAAATCTTGGAATGGGTAGAAGAAACCTAGAGGCTCCAATTCATTTAGCTTTTACGTTTGAAGATCTTGAGATATAAAAATACATATTTAAAGTGCAGTAATACTTTTCAAAGTGACTTATTCAACAGATTTGCTCTCTATATGTATTCAGAGTCATGCCTGCTTATTTTAGTGATGAGCCTGTGGGTTTAATTGCTTTTTATTTCTGAGCAGGAAGTAGGAGAGCTAGCTGCGTTCTGTCCCTACCTGTGCATCAGCCGAATGATTGGCTTCATTCCAGTCAAAGTTACAGTGAGGTTGCACTGGTCATAATGTGGTCCAAACAGCCTTTTATTACTGGAGAAGATGTGCAAGAACAAAATAACCAGGCTTGACTTTTACATCCCTGTAGGAAAACTAACTAGATGCAAGAACAACTGGTCGTCTTGGTTGACCTGTTTCTTAATGAATCTCTAAATTTTGGGAGCTTGTATTTTATCAAGTTTAGCGTATGAAAGTACAAATAAATACAAGCTAAGATTTACAAAAAGGCTAGATATAAAATTTAAATATATTTAGTAAAATTAAACTTGGCATGCAACTTATGTATTCGTGCAGAACATAAGATGTTGTCTTTTTTTCTTTTGATAAGTCTATACATAATTGACAGTGATGACTAAAACTGTCCCTGCTTACCTTGTTGTGATGAACTATTGCAAATGTTTGGGACAACTGCAAAATCTGATCAGAAGGGAGAGTGGGAGGAATCGTGACCAAATTTCATCCTCATCTCAGATTTTCCTGGCTTTCAGAGAGACTTGTAGCAGTATTTGATAATCTTGGGCTTGTGTGTGTTACTTTATGCTAACCATGTCAACTATTTCTGAAGTCCTGCCTTTGACTTGTACTCAGATGAATCTTTCTCTTGCACAGCTTTGTGTAATAAAACAATTCAATAATACACTTATAAAACCAAATAGAGACACCATCATAAAACTAAGGTTAAATGCTAACTCTTGATTGAGTGGGTGAAAACAACGTATCCTAGAGTTATGATCTTATCTGAAAAGGATTTTCCTCCTAATCTGTTTCAGAAAGCGTTTTTCAAACAAATGGCTTACTGAGCTTGCAATTGAGAAGGGAATAGGGTGGAGGGTTAATTTGAGGCTTACAAATAGAACTGCTAATGGAGCTTTAATTATGGAACTGCTGCTGTGCCTCCATCATGTACGTGTGTGTGTTTGTACAGTATATGATATATATGGTGAATGTATAATATGCATTATAAATAATATGTAACATAGTGTATAATATACATATAACATACATAATATATAAATATATTATATATGTAATAGATATAGAAAAATACTGCAATGACTGTAAAGGAATAAAAGCTTTTGTTTTATGATCTTCCTTCAGAAGTTTTGTGTTGTCTAGTAAATTTAAGATTTTAGTTATAATATAAATCAGAACATATTTTGGTTTGCACATTTGGCAGTATTCTTAACTTACAGATTTCTTCACTTTGATATCTGCTTCAAATTGTCCATCCAACAGGTGCTGCTATCTAAGACCTGATCAGAGTCCAGTGAAGCCAGAGGAAAAGCTCCTGTTGATTTCATTGGGCTCTGGTTCAGGCCCGTAGTGCAGATCTTACGTTTATTTTTTTTCTGGTTACCAGTGTATGTGTATTTGGAGAGCGCACCTCACCAAAATGCATACATGCTGTGTTCTAAGTCTGTTACGTTCTCTGGGCACCTTCCTTGCTTTTTGATTCCACCTCACGCTTGCCTTATGCCATAACCAATTTGTCTCTCCCTACCCACTCGCCTTTATTCTGTTAAAAAAGCCAGTTGTACAGAGCGCATTGAATGTTTTATGTTTTGTTTTCTTGTAAGGTACAGTGGTCCCATCTGGCATCTCTCAAGAACAATGTTTCCCCTGTCTCGCGATCCCATTCCTTCAGTGACCCTTCTCCCAAATTTGCACATCACCATCTTCGTTCTCAGGACCCATATCCACCTTCACGCAGTGAAGTGCTAAATCAGAGTTCTGACTCTAAGTCGGAGGTACCTGACCCCACTCAAAAGGCTTGGGCTAGATCAGACAGTGACGAGGTGCCTCCAAGGGTAAGGAGTAGAAAGACAGAAGTGTGCTTTTTTTTTTCTTTTTTAATTTGAAGAGTGTGATCATTTACGCACTGGAAAACCAGGTCCACAGAATAGTGCCATGATTGGGGAACATATTTTTGAAGGGAGTTTATACTGTAGATATCTAGTCAATTGGCCCATGATAACATGTTAAAAAAAGGAATTACAACCTCTGATGACAATGACAAATATTTATACACTATGGCTCTTGTAGAGAAGTGATTTGTTATGCAAAGTTAACAAATCATTACAATATTCAGGAAAGAATTTAAAACATCCTTGACATGATAGCTTAAAGTGTATTTTATTCTATTTCCAATTGGAAAACTGAGCTGTAAACCATGAACTTATTTAAAGTTTAGATGGAACTGAACAAAAAAGAAACATTCAATATTTTTTCGCCTTCCGCTTGGGATTTGCTTCTTCTGAATACGTTCTTGCTTCCCACCAGTCTGTCTCCTGCTGATCCATTACCGGACATTCGTTTGGTTCCTTTGAGTTTATTTTCCTAATCCTCATACTATTTCAGCAAATTGCTTTGTGTCTCCCTTGCTTCAGTCAAAATGCCATATTCTTTTAAAATGTCTCAGTAGTCTGGGGGTAAGGGGTATGTATGTTTTGTGTGGTAGCTATTTAGGTATGTTAGTCCAAACTTTCAGTTCTTTACAGTATCTAAACAGCAGCCCAGCTAAAGATTCTTCATGTTTTCTTTTTTGTTTTCTTTTGTTTTGTTTTCTTTCATTTTGTTCAATTATACTGACTTTAACTTAGAATAATGTTATTCAAAATGTATTTGCTGTGGCAGGAGAATCTTAATTTTCCCCCTATCTCCTTTCTACATTAATTTTTACCGTTTCTTTTTTCACCCAAGGTACCTGTGAGAACAACGTCCAGGTCTCCTGTCCTATCACGTCGAGATTCTCCACTGCAGGGCAGTGGGCAGCAGAATAATCAAGCGGGGCAAAGAAACTCCACGAGGTTCGTAAGCCCAGATTTCTCTCTCTCTCTCCTGTTTTGTAAGGGAAAGTTAGTTGGAAGCCAGAGAAAGGATCTGTGGCATTATCTCTCAGATGTGAAGGAAGGAGGAAAGTGGACCCATTCCCTCTTAGCAGTCAGTGTTGAATTTCTTTGACCTAAATAGTTCAACAAAACTTAATGAATTTTCTTCTTGCCTCTGCATCTTTGAAGGGACTGTTTGAGTAAGTCTTGCAATATTTTCAGAGTAGTCTTAACATTTAGAAAAAAGGGCCCAGTCATGTAAGAGCTTGCTATCAGGTATTGTACTTAGTGCTGGAAATGGTCCCTTTGTGTTGCAGTGGGGGCTTTTCCCAGGAGCAAGCATGGTGCCCAGTAGTAAATATCTATGGAATCTAGGGCTAAGGGAACCCAGAGGCTTTTCAGCTCTCAAATTTTGTAGTGTTGCATAGCCAGTTCTCAAGCAAAAAGTAGCACAAAAAGCACTTAAGCATTGTTTTAATTTATTTTGTGTGTGTGTGAAAGTTTGGTTCCTCAGGTCTTAAGATGGCTAGTGTGGCTGCTGCATAGGGTGTGAATTGCTGTGGAAGTCCTAAGCACAAGCATTAGTATACTCCTTCTGATCAGTCATTAATGAAATATTGATGAGTAACCAAGCTTGATTTTAAGTTTAAAATGCAATAGCTGAAATTAAAGTTGACAAATGCACTTTTCTTGAGACAGCAATATAGAGCCCCGTCTGCTATGGGAGAGGGTGGAGAAACTTGTGCCGAGACCCGGCAGCGGCAGTTCCTCAGGCTCAAGTAACTCCAGCTCACAGCCAGGGTCCCATCCTGGATCTCAGAGTGGTTCTGGTGAACGGTTCCGAATGAGATGTAAGTCCTCCCTTCCCCCTTTCTTTAGGATTGCTGGAAGATTCTGTAATGTTTGAATTGTGCAGCAGCTAATAATAATAGTAACATGAATGAAGGACGATGAACCTTCACTTAAAAGGAATGTTTAATGTAAAGTATCAGGCTGGGAAGTTTTTAATTCTCTGTATGTGCCGTCCCTTTTCATAGCCCTATGGCTGAAATACCCAGTGGAGACAAGGCCTTGTGCTCCTTTTGCTGCAGAAATAAAAAAAATCCTAACTTAACAATGACCCTCTTTTTTTGTGTATTTTTTTTGGGGGGGTCTTGACACATGTAGCATCATCCAAATCTGAAGGTTCACCATCTCAGCGTCATGAAAATGCGGCCAAAAAACCTGAAGAGAAGAAGGAAGTCTTCAGACCCAACAAGCCTGCTGTAAGCTAAACCTAACTCTGCTCGTTATCTGATTTTTTTGCTTGTTGTTAGATAAGTCCATTACAAATACTTACATGGTGAGTCCAAGCATTATGAGTGAATTAGAGATTTAGTTTGGCAGTTGCATATTATGAAGTGTTAAACATTTAAATGTACTTTATTTGCTGCTTGAATTTTTGTGTGTTTTCATTTTCGTCCTTTCAAACTTCTCCTTCTATCCTGTGCCCTCTTCATGTGGCTGGACCAATGATGATTCATCTGACCCAACCATACCATTTTTGTGCTGAATGGTGCAGGGAGAAGTGGTAAGCACTTAGCTATTACAATTGAATGTCACAGCATATATTTTTTTTATTTTTTGCAGTTATCATTACATTTTGCACTTTTAGTATCCAAGAGGTCAGAGCAGATGATTCCAGTGGTTCCATCTGAATCAAAATCTATGAATATGTTGTTTGTTTTTATATTGCCCTAGCACTCAAATGCCCAAATCAAAAGAAGTCCTTTACAGGAAGATGGTGGCTCTGATCCCATCAGTTTATAAATTACAGATGCTCCCCGCTTACGCAAGCGTTCCATTCTGGAATGCCTTGCGTAACTCAAATTTTGCGTAAGTCGGAAACGTATCTCCGACTATTACGCGCAAAAAACCAAAACAGTTTTTCCGTAAGTGCGGATTTGCGTAAGTCACGTCTTGCGTAACCCGGGGAGCGTCTGTATGTGAAATATTTTATACAAACTGTGTTCAGCTGAACAGACAGCTCTGTAAATTTAGGCTGTTTTATAACTTTGCTGCCCAAATTTCCGTGCACTGTAGCTTGTCAATATGCAGAACAGTTGGAGAGGGAAAATGTTGGACTCCTTAAAACAATGCAGTACAGTGTGTTCATTGGTCTAGCAGTTCTGGTGGGAGTAACAGGGGGCAAAGACCTACATAGTCTTAAATTTTTAGGGTTTGTTTTTTTTAATTTGCCAGTAAAGCACAATGAAATCAGTAAACCAACAACAACAAAAAAAACACCTGTTGCTGGGAACCATGGAAGTGCAGCAGCAAACTGAACAAACTAAGTCCCCACAGCTGTGTTGCTGATACGTTGCCTCTCCTCTCCAATCTGCAACCTCACTGTTGTATTTCATATTCTTCTTTTTCCCCTTTTTCTCATTCTTGTTAGGATTTAACTGCCTTGGCAAAGGAATTGCGAGCTGTAGAGGACGTGCGACCTCCACACAAGGTGACAGACTATTCATCATCCAGTGAAGAGTCGGGGACAACAGATGAGGAGGATGACGATATGGAACAAGAAGGAGCAGATGAATCTACATCTGGGCCGGAGGATGCCAGAGCTGTGTTAGTTGTTTTGTGTTTTTTCTGTTTTGCGTGGATATGGAGAAAAGACCACAACGTATGTTTCGTTCATTAGCCCTATTTTATTAAGACCATATTCAGGAGTCCATCAAAAGTACTTAGCAGTGAGTTAATGCTCACGTTTCCAAAACACATAGGGTAATATCTTCAAAAATGGTCCCTTTTCAAAAGTGTCTAGTGTCTAGCATTTAGTCTAAGTGCATTTGAAAGTCAACGAGCAAGTGCCTAAATCACTTTTTAAAATTGGACGTAAGCTCCTAAGTCACTTTGGCACCACTTGAAAATTTGGTCCTTTAAATTTTAATGTTTGTCTTCTGTTACTAGAAGCCAAATTATAGTGTTGTGTGTTGTTCCCTTCCCTTGTTTGCATTTTATAAAAGGTGAAGAATTGTTTTTAGCAATTCTAGACTCATTTGCTTCTTGAAGAAGCTCTTCCTTGATGATATATGTCAATATTCCACTTTGAATGCAGCTGTAAACGATCTATGACATGCACTTGATACGAATACATGACGACAGAGCTAAAACAGAAATACTGTGGGGTTATTTTATCCAAATTCTTTCTTTCTTGATGCATAGATCAACTCTGAACCTGAGCAATGGTGAAACAGAGTCAGTGAAAACCATGATTGTCCACGATGATGTGGAGAGTGAACCTGCCATGACGCCTTCCAAGGAGGGTACTTTAATCGTCCGACAGGTATTGTATTTCCTTCCCTGCACAGTTCTGTGCCTTTACTGTGATCATTAACCCGCTTGTTCATTCACCCATGCTGTTTCTACATTATATTTTTTGTCCATGTTATCAAGACACAGATGTAGCATACTTTGGATGTGCAGACACTTGATGCATGCAGAGAAAAGAGTAGTCTCCATCCCTTGCTGCTACTGTTTTGCATGCTTTGCAATGACATCCATTATAGCACCACGCAGAGCACCTCAAAGTCTGTGTCAAAAAAGTGGTAGAAAAGCTGCAGGTGTATGAAGAAAGCTCTTAGCACAGAAGAACTTAACCTGGTTTTATGGTAGAACCAGATGCTGGATCTCGGAATTAGAAAGGGTGGGGGAAAAGTGCTCAGTTCTTTTAACTACTTTAAGCCTAAAATCAAGAACAAACTAACAAAAAAGCAAGGTAGCAAACAATTGGTGCTGGGGGCTGGGAGGGAACGTTACAAGGGGCAGGGCAGTGCCTGTGGATGGATCTAGGTGTGTTGTTTCTTTTCCTTCTGTTTTGAAATGTTCTATCTTTTATGATTTGTGAAGATGCTTCTTTGTGTATTAAACTAGCTCATCTGTTAATGAGTCTGTCAGCTCCTAGGACTTCCTCAGTAATCACTTTCTTGAGTTTTGCAACTGAATGTAATTTTTTTTAGTTGAACCTACAGTTTGCTAATTAAGATTTCATGGTGACTGTTTAAATAGCTAGATTTGGGAATTCACCAGATATTTCAAGTTCTTGTCAGAATGTGACTCAAGCTAGAATTAAATAAAATGATGGCAAACAACAAATATAGATAGCTTTTCCGTTTGGTCGTAGTAGGAGCAGCATAGACTTACTGGCACAATTATTCTTTTGGTAAATGAGCTAGCATTGCAAGTGAATCAAATTAAGTGAGAGGCTCAGTTCTGCTTGCCAGAGGTGCAGCATTTACTGAGTTCTGGAAGATCAGCACACTTCTAACCCAGGCATCAAGGCATAGGATATCGATCGGTACGTTTAAAGAAAAAAAAAAAGTAGATAAAGTTGATAGGGATGAAAGCCTTAAGCAGCACTTGAGCAAGACAAGTGTGCCTGTTTTTTCTACAGAGTACAGTTGACACAAAGCGTGCCAGCCATCATGAGAGCAATGGCTTTGCCGGTCGCATTCACCTCTTGCCAGATCTCTTACAGCAAAGCCATTCCTCCTCCACTTCTTCCACCTCCTCCTCCCCATCCTCCAGCCAGCCGACACCCATCATGTCCCCACAGACACCCCAGGACAAGCTAACTACTAATGAGGTATGTCTTGCACCACAGCTGGCTGCTTTCTTAGGGTTATTCCAGTATTGCCTAATAGCTAGTTTGCAGAGGAACTCCAGCCAATCTTCCCCTGCTTTTTTCTGTCACTTTTCTCCCACCCCCAAAATAACACATTTCAGTTCTGTATGAAAAGCCCTTAACTCTAGATCAGTTTTACCCCAAACTTGCTAGTTTACTATTTTTACTTTTTACAGTGAGTCATTAATTGCATGGCTTTTGTTTAAACTAAACTTGATTACCATATAGTCAGACAAGTTTTTTTTTTTTTTTTTAATTTCTGTATTTTGGGAACAGGCTAGTTGCAAGGAGTCTGCTGGGGTTTTAAAAAATAATTAAATCAAACCTGGTAATTTTGTTTTGATTTTACCATAAAGAAGGAGCAAATAACTAGGCATGTGCAAGTAACTCACTTGTGCAAACTACCAACACAAGATAGGAAGCTGGTTTCAGGGTCACTGAAGGATTTTACTCTTTGAAATTGCCACATGGGGTTTGTGCCCATTTCAGGAAAGCTAGGTTGTTTGGGGGATTCCGTTGTTTGGAATAGTGTATTACAGGAGCTCTTCAGGTTTTTATGGAATAGTTGTGCTATGAAAAATGACCATGGAAAAATGACTCCTGCTTATTCTCCAAGTCTGCTCTCTTATCTCTAGTTGGAGTCTTATCTGAGGCCTTCACTGTTCCAGAATTTTACTCCTGTTATCTTTGCTGGCTCTGCAGTGCTAAGAGGGACTGTTTTTCATTCTTATAAACCAACAACAGAATTGTTCATCAAATCCTGGTTATATAGTGAATCCTTGTACTTTTGCGACTCTTTGAACGTGATGGGGATGCACAGGTGTCAGTGAATTTGTCCTGCACATCCTGTAATGCTGGTGGCAAGGAATGAGAAGGAAAGCACCCAGCGTGACTTTCAGTTTCCAGGTTGAACAGGCAGGCCTGGCATTTAGAGAAAACATCTTTAGACTTGTAAACAAGTATGATGTAGCGTCAACCTGCCCCTATAAATGTGCAACAACATGCTGCTGCTTCTCAGAATAGAACTGAACTTTAAACATACAGGTGCTTTGACATCAGTGCCAGGCTGAGATATTCTGTGTACAGTTACAAAAGAACCTAAGGTAATGGTGATGTACCATTTTCACAATAGGATAAAAAGTGTGTGTGAAACATATTGAACCATGTGACAGCAAGCATTCATTTTTTCACAGAAATTCAGTCCTTGTAATGCTTGTCATTCTTCATTTTCAGCTGTGCTTCACTAGTCTTTAACTTTGTAAAAATACACTCTGACAGGTTACATAGACCAGTTCAGTGATTCAAGGATATACCTGTTCACTACTTTGTTCTAAGCAACAAATAAGCAGGGTTCAATCAATTTAGCTTAAACTGAGCTTTGATAAGGAGACTATGGCAGTTGTTTGTGGTTACATTGAAGTTATTAGTAATGTGGTTGAAAATATTTTGCTTTGCAGAAAAGTTCAGTATGGTTAAGCCCAATAATTATATTTGGTGAGGAAGGTGGAGGTTTAGAGGGGACAGAGGCTTTAGACTGATTAACAGTGAGGAAGCTCCTCCAATCTTGTTTGCAAAAGCATAAAACAAGCTGAGCAGAGGCACATTCCTTTTGTCCACAGTAACTCTACACATACAGAGAAACACACTCACACTTTTTGATTGTTTTTTATTTGTACCATTCTGCTTTAATGTGCAATGTTATCACTATAACACTTAACTCACTAAACTGGCAAGGATTTTTCAGTCATTCCATCTCCACTTTTAACAGTTCATTGTTTCACTTGTCTTTCTCCCATTTTTTGTGTTTAGAATACAAAACTAAATAAAGCACCAGTGCTTTTATCAACTACATATTCATAGCTTCATATCACTGTTTACTGCACCTTTCTCACTAATGAGCCCATTGTTTGATACAGGTGTAATATTTGCTATGTAAAATGATGGTGGAAGAAACTGCTGGAGCTTTCTGGCAAGAGGCTCAGTTTAAAAAAACAAAAGTAAAGAATTAACATGAAGTACCAGACATTGAAATTTCATTAATCATAGAAGTGAATGCCTGATCCCAGATTATTTAGATTTTGTTGCCCAAACTAAGAGATCAAATTCCATAACATATTAAACAAGCTCATGTAAGGAGATGCGTAACAAATAGAAGTATGTAGTGGGCAGTTCACAAATAGAAAATTAAAATTATGTAATGAAGTAGTGCTAGCTTCTAATAACTTCATAAGTACCGTACATATATAAACCAATGATAAGAAGACATTCCCTTACTTTTTTGCCTGTTTTTGTGACCATTCCTCAAACATCTCCTTTAAAATCTGAGATAATAGGGGTGAAGGACACACTGACTACATTTAGTGGTAATGTGTGAAATGTGCATCTATGGTGCCTGCCGTATGTATATAGGAAGTATAGAAGGTTGGGGATGGGTGGGAAAGGGCTTCAGAAAAACGGTAAAATTCTGTAGTGACTTAGAAATGTTCATTGTTATCATCACTTTTTGTTGTCATTTGTATTAATAAAGTTGAAATTTACATTGCAGACTCAGTCCGCTAGTAACACACTCCAGAAACACAAATCTTCCTCCTCCTTTACACCTTTTATAGACCCCAGATTGCTACAGATTTCTCCATCTAGTGGGACAACTGTGACTTCTGTGGGTAAGTAATGTAGATGCAAGAAGACAACTGGGGAAAAAAAAAGGTTCAGTGACTTGGAGTTGCTCTTTAAAATAGTTTAGAATGTTTCCATCATGCTTGTTACTTGATTTGCACTGGATTGCATAGTTTATTTCCTTTTTCCATTTACATTTCTTACAAAAAGAAAGACTTGCTTAATATTATCAGTTACTGATCTGGGTTATTTAATAGAAAGTATATAGTAAATATTTGGCACTTAGAAGATAGTATTACATGTACTTTTTTTTTTTTCTCCCCCCCCAGTGGGATTTTCTAGTGAAGCCATGAGGTCAGAGGCAATAAGGCAAGATCCCACCAGGAAGGGATCAGTTGTCAATGTGAATCCTACCAATACACGACCACAAAGTGACACCCCAGAGATTCGCAAATACAAGAAGAGATTCAATTCTGAGATTTTGTGCGCTGCCTTATGGGGTAATGTACATCTGTGTCCCTCCCTTTCCTCCTCTCCTCCCCTTATCTCCTTGTTTTTCTTTGTCATTTACTTGATTGATTCTATGAACTTTCTAAGTGCATGAAGAGTGAGAGGAATTTGTACTGTAGCAATTCTCTGGTGTCCAAAGAAGCCATAGATTACAACACAGGGAGGGATGGGAGGTTGTCTCTTACAACTTCTTGGTGTACATGAAAATAGTTTTGCAACTCAGAGCACACCAGTATAAGCTTAATGACCTGGAAATGGGGTCTAGGCTGTTCATAAATTCATTTAAGGAGCAAGGATAAATAAATGTCCAATACTTTGAAATATCTACATAGTACTAAAAGCTCAGTCTGATGTCGTCATAGTGAGATCTGGTTACTATTATGCTTACGGTGTGGCTATTCTGAGGTCTAGCTTCATGCAAGTTCTGACTGGTATGTTTGCAGGATTGAATAATAATCATTCAAAATTTTGTCAGCCAATTGGACATTCTTTTCAACTTTTTAAACCTTTTTTTAGTATACGTCTGCAGCTTTTGTGGGTTATGGTAATCTTTGCTGTACATTTTGTGTCAGTACAAGGTTGTTAGGTTAATGATAGGTTCAAAAAGGGTATTGTATTTGATTTTGCTTCTCCGAATTCTTACTGAGAAATCAAAGGGCTTGATTAGAACGTATTTTCATGTTACAACTTTTATATTAGTGATCTCACATCAATTTAGTTGGAATCACATAATTATCTGGAGAGAATAGGGCAAGTAACTAGGAAACTTCTTCTGTTTGAGACTGCGGGCCACGTTCTCTTCCAAGCTCTGCTCAGTGCATTTAGGGCTAGGATCTCGGGGTGCCAGTGTGCCATTTACAGTTATGGCTCTTAGTTATACCAGAGAAGGATTAGTCTGATGCCCATTTCCTACCTTGATATGCCCCCTACACCTATGGTGATTTTGTAGAGGAGTCATCTTCACTGGCTTTACAATAGCAGAAAAATTGCCTGTGCCATGAGAATGCAACACTGGGCACACTAATTGCCAGAATCCTGTCCTTTTGATACTGATATGTTTTAACACTTTGAAACAAAAACACTAAACAGTTGTGAATGTTGAAAAAGCTGGAGGAAAGAGTTGGTCCTTCCCCAAAGTCACATGATTAGTAGACTAAGTGTGGGGCTGCTGTGATATTTTTATTTACATAGCACTTTACAAGTTATGGTGTGTAGGTAAATATTATTTGCTATTTTACAGGAGGCGCTCAGAGAAGTAAAGTGACTTGCTCAGAGTTAATATAAATAAAAACTAGGCTCAAAATCTAGGTCTCCTGGTTCTCTACTTGCTTCACTAAATCCCAGTCCTCCATCTGTAAAATAGGAGACAATGATATGTACTACACAGGAGGTCTGAAAGCATGCATGATTTAAGATGCTAGTAGGTAGATAGATATGTTGTTCTCATTCTGCGTATTAGGAAACTGGCTCAGCAAAGCTGTCTTACTGCAATTTTTCAAACCTGGTAGTCTGAACTTAGTGAAAGTCCTGCAGAAACTCAGAACACTTGAAAATTTAGACATTTAGGTGCCTAAAGATGGGTTTAGGTGTGATAGTTTTAGGTAGTGGATCTACACAAATTGCCTGGAAAGCACAATTGTCTAGATAGACATAAAAACAACGAGGAGTCCGGTGGCACCTGAAAGACTAACAGATTTATTGGGGCATAAGCTTTCATGGGTAAAAAATCCTCTTCTTTAGATGAATGGAGTGAAAATTACAGATGCAGACATAAATATACAGACATATGAAGAGAAGAGCTAGATAGACATAAGAGACCTGAATTTTAATCTTGGCTTTTACACCGCCTAGTTTCATATGTTTCATTTTACATTTCTAGACTAGTTTTGCTATCTATAAAGCAAGGATAATTATATTTATCTTCTTCATTAATACATGTTCATAAAGTGCAATATTCAAAAATAGGAGTATGGCTGGTTATCAGCAGATGTGTGTTGGGGGGAAGAGGGGAGGGACAGGAATAGGAATGGGGGTAGAAGCAGTTCCTGCCCACTATTCGTTCTATGAGGCTATGTGTTTTTGGGGGTTGTCGCCATTCCAGCACCTCTTCATCAATCAGCTTTATCAGAGTTCACCAGTGTCAGTTTTTGCCCAAATGTAGGCTTAATATTTTTACATGCTTTGGTGTGAATAATTTTCAGTGCAAATTTATAATTTTGTGCAAATGAAGATGTCAGAGTGAGAGGGGGATAAAGAGAGAAGGAAGAATGAAATCACACCAAATAAATTGGGAACAGGTGTCACAAACTTCCATGCCAAATCAAATTGCTCTGCCAGTAGGGGCTGGGCCATCACTTATGTTTAGCGCTTTCATGTTTCTTTGATTTACATATTTCATTCTTCTGTTGATTTGAAATAAAATCCTGGAGGTATTTTACAGCTATAACAAACACTTTCTTGTTAAACATTTAGGGCAAATTTATGCTGGTGTATGCAGGCACATCTTTATTCTCAATGGATTTGTGCCTAGTTATCCCTGCTAGGAGTTTGGTCCTTGCCAGACTAAGTATGATACCTCCTGTAAAGAGAGAGGGGGTTTTTATTGCCTTTACTAATTGTAATGAAATAATGTTTAAGGCTGTAAGTTTTATAAGATTCTCTCAGGAAGTTATCTGAATAGTTAATAATAAAGATGGAATATCGGAGAGGTAGATGCCCAGTCCCCCAATACAAAAGAAAGGCACTTGTGGTAGCAGGCACACTTTGAAAAATTAGAACTGAGCTGCAGGGGGGGGAAATATAGAGATTTTCATAGGCCTGAATGCTGCAAATACAAAGACGTTTTAAAGTTTAGGCATTAGTTACTGCTGGCTCACTGCTCATATCAATTTATTTAAATAGGGAGGTGTAAGGAACAACGGGCTATATATAATGGGGTGTGAAATACCTGTCAGAAATACATGAAGAGTTAAAGATACCACAGAAGGATATAGGCAAGGGTTATAGGGCCCTGACACCTGAAAGAGATGGAAAAGACCTTGAGTGAACAAATGTGTGTTTGCTTTAAGCATATAGCATAACCTATACTAAGAAGCCTAAATGAATTAAGGCTCTGTTCAGAGTTCTAATGACAAGAACAAATCAGTCAATATCTGCTCTTCTAATTAGTACCATCCCTGTGCTATTGCTATAGTATGATTCGGTACTCTTCCTCACAGCTTAGACATAACGATCTGTGAGATGTAGGGAAGAATGTACCTTTTGAAATTACAAAACAGTAATCAATAAAAGCAAGGAGCCTGCTGATTTAAGGCTGTCATAGCATCCTAAAATGCTGTTCTGTTGTTTAGATATTGCCATAAATGTAGTTTGCAGGGCTGCCCACTGTTTAATTTCTGTATAGCTGAATCAGGTCTACTATATTAGTAGTGCTCAGTTTAGGATACAAGACCTAATTAATCCCTGGTTTAAGTGTACTGGTGATAACAAAATTACACCAGGGATTAATTTGGCGTACTGTGACAGCTTCTAACTCTCAATAGCCATAATTGTATAGTTTTGTGAATTTACCTGTGTTATTTCAACCTGGTTTATTGCATTTAAAAATAAAAGCTTTATGTTGTGATGTCTAATAAAATGTTTGAGGAGGTCTAATAAAGTGAGTCACAAAATTGGTTTGACTCTCATCCCTTATGCTGTATTTCAACTGTCCTTTTGCTCTCTTCACATAATTTGTGGCAATTGCTCTCTGTTATGATGGCAAGGATTGAAAAATTTAATAGACTTCTACTAACCAGATGAGTGTGGTGTATTTAAAGTGGAACTATTGAGGTCAAGGACAATTCCCCATTGAAAACCCCCTTTGTAATAAAGTTCTATAGAACTAGATAGGGATGAAACCAATACAGTTCTGTAAAAATGAAATAGGGTTCTATAAAAAAAAAATTGTTCTAAAACCCTATAGTATTTAATGGTGATGTATCTGTAGGTTTTAAAAACCACTCTATAGAATTCAGTTGCAGAAAGATCATTCTATTAAGTTCTATAGAATGGTTTTAAGCTGTCTTTCTCTATTAAATTCTGCATGACTTTTTTTCATAAGACCCTTGCTATCTTCAGTTCTTGGGAAGTGGAGGATGAACCCTGCTCTGGAAGGCTTCCTCTTGCGTATCAGCCTCTTGCTAGTGTATGTGTGATAAATTTGATGTTCCACCTACCTATCCCAGTTAGTGATGTGGGGTCTCTGCTACTCCGCCCCTCTGCCAGGTGTGCAGATGGAATCAGTGTTGGGTTTGAATACCTAAAGGAATGTAATTGTTCTGTAAAGCATGACTTAATCAACATACCTGGAAAACATGCATTATAATTTGGGTGTTTTGTTTTTTTAACCTAGGAGTGAATTTGTTAGTGGGAACTGAGAGTGGTTTGATGCTGCTAGACAGAAGTGGTCAGGGGAAGGTTTATCCTCTAATAAACCGAAGACGGTTCCAGCAGATGGATGTACTCGAAGGCCTGAATGTCTTGGTGACAATATCTGGTAATGTCCATTTTTCAATATGTTATTTCTCTGAAATCCGGACCTTGCTGAAGTCAATGGGAGTTTTTGCCATTGACATCTGTGGGCCCAGGATTTTTCAGTCTTCATGCTTTCATATTTTTTAATGCTATGAACCAGCTTCCACACAAAACACCCCAAACTGCCTGCCCTGAAGAAAATTTTTTTTCACATGTTTGGAGGATAACATGATAAAATATTCTATTTTATTTATTTGTATTGTGTTTGGGAGAGGATGGGAGCAGGAAGTTATAAGTCCTCTTTTGAGTCTAGGTCACTAGAATAGAAAATACGTTGCAGAGTGCTGATGTAAGGCAGCATGGAAGGACGGGGAGGAAGGGCAGCATAGATGGGCATGGTTAAGTTACGATGGAGTAGATGGATGTCGCATCTGGATCTGTCTTTACTTAGTGAGACTGTAGCCCATTGATCAAACAGGGAGAGATATGGCCATTCTTTAAATAGTTCACACTTTAACATGTCCTAATGAATAATGGTTTCTTACTAAAGCTGGGAACTCCAGGCACTTTGGGCTCCAAGGGGCTATTTATTTAAAAGGGCTACTTCATTTATTACACAATTTCACTGAGTTTACAGCAAATGGTTATTGCAGATCTGCTTTTAGTCGTCTAACTTTCTCCTGTATTTTACCTTTTGCCATGCTCTGTTGTATGAACCCCCGGATCATTTAGGGCTGCACACAGTGGTCACTGTGTTGCACTCCACAGGCACTTAGAAGTGGTGGCAGCAGAGATAGGACTCTGATCTTTCTGCTCCAAGAACATAGACCCCTAACATTGGAGCAAAAGGAGACTCTCCATTATGTATTAACTGTCTAGGTTCTGCAATACACACTGAAACAGTTTCTGGTACCATTGGCTAGAAAACAGTGGTACACATAGACCCTAGCCTGCTCAGTGCAGTATGTGAGTGTACATGTTTGTTATCTATAGTACCACCTTTTTGCCAGTGTAGTAAAGCCCGTTGCTGTGTTTCCATTTAAACACACCTGTAATCTTTTCATCGGCTATAACTCGTTTACATTTCACTTATGGCTGACGACTGAATTACAAAAAAAGATTAAACCAGGAACTTAAAAAAAGTATACCTTTATAATGTACAATATTTCATGATAGCTTCCAACATGCTCCCTGGGTATCTATCTGAATGACACCATTAAATCGTCAGATGCAGTGTATAGTTCAATAGACTTATAAACAAAGATACCACCTAACCCAGCTTATATAATGTTCATTAGTTAATGTATCCCACGTTGGTGATGAAAATCTGTGGCTAAATCTCATGTGAAATTCTTTTAGCTTTGTTTACAGTTGTGTGAGTCACGATTCAAACACCCTGACATGTCCACTTTGTTTCCTTCAAGAATATCGCTTCCTCTATTCAGACACGTTACATTAACCCTGAAGAAATTGGTTGAGCTGTAGCTGGTTTATGCCTTAAGCACTTTCCTCTATCCTCGGTTTTACAGGAGGTCACCAGAGTACAGTGAGGACGGAGGGTTTCTACCCACAGAGGCTGCATCTACATTTGGAGCGAGGGGTTGATGCCCAGCTTGAATAGACATACTTGTGCTAGCTCTCATTGAGCTAACACGCTACAAATAGTAGTGTAGCTACAGTATCTCGGGTAGCAGCCATGGCGGCATGGGCTGGTCACCCTGAATACATACCATGGGGTCCAGATGGGTTTGTACTCAAGGCAGCTAGCCCATGCCACTGCTGCCCATGCTACCACAGCTACCCTATTATTTTTAGCATGGGAGCTCGATGAGAGTTGGCAGAGATTCTGGCCCATGAGATGACTTTGTGGGGAAGCCTACTGCCCTTTCTCTCCCAGGTCTCCTGCCCGCTATGCTCTTCATCCCATTCTTCTGCCCCTCCCACCACTCCATCACCAGTTCCTCGCTATTCTGACCCAAGGAAAAGCTCAGACTATCTTTCCATTCCCTATTTAAGATGTTCTCTTTGCCTACATCACTCAGAGCAAATGGAAATGTTTAATTTTAACCAAACTTCTCCCAACGGTTGGCTTAATGGGCTTAGTCATGTAATTGTTTCTTTGGGGTTTGACTTGGATTTGTTTAAAGGAACTTCACTTTAAGCAATGTAAGTACATAAGTAACTGGTCCACAAAATGTTTAAACACCTTTTTCAGGAAATAAATATTTGAATGTATGTGATGGTGAAGTTTGAAAAGCATCTCCACCATGTTTGAATGAATTACCTTGCATGAGGATTTTAGGAGGAAAATTTAATAAAACTACATCAACATAAAATGTAATTTGTTTTTATTTTTCAAAATTGTAAATCTTTAGCTGATGTGTTTACGACTTTCATGAAAGGCTGAAAAATGAATTGCTTAGATGCTTTTATTTTATTATTGTGACACTCAAAAGAGTTTGGTGCAAGTTGACAAAAGCAAGTTGCAGGTCCGTAATCAGTTAGAAGGCAAAGGTATATCAGATGCTCAGATACTACAGTGATGAACATCTAGAAATGGCTGAAAACAAAAGTAAATAATTCAGCAGTAATAAAAGCAATCACTTGTCCTTACAGAGCACATTCCTAGGGATTTTACAAATGTTAATGAACGGTTGCAGCAAATAAGTGGAGCTAGTTGAAATTTTCCTGTATTACAAATAAGGAAAATGTTGCATATTAAATGATTTGAGTTTAATCTCACAGCAAGCCTGTGACAGGGCCAGAATCAGAAATCAGATCTCCTGACTTCCAGTCATACGCTTCAGCTGCTAGTCCACATGATGCTCACAAGAAATCATTTTATTCGGGGGCCAAAATAGAGTTTTTGCAATTGGCAAACTCCCCCCCCCCCCAATTTTTAGAACAGTTTACAACTCTAAACCTGAAAGACTCTTCCTAATTTTCTCTTTATTCTTGGTGCTCCGTTTCTGTGGATGCTTCATAGGAAATATGCCAATTATAATTGAATCTGTCTGTGACTACAGTGTCAGATCAGTTTACTTTGTTAAGCAGTTGTGTAAGTACATGCATAGCCACATTTATGTAACTAACCTTATATGTCAGTGGATGCATACTGAAAGGCAGAGGAGTTTCCTGGTTATCATGTGATTCTTTCTTTTTGTGTATAGACCACAAAGATTAAAAAAAAAAATCATTTTGAAAACTATTTCTGGTTTGAGAAACTCCTTGTGCTTGCTTATCTTGTGGCCAGATATGAATAAAGAATCATACACTGGGAAAATCCATCCATATCACTTATTACTAGTCTTTATTTGGTGAATTTTAGTAAATGATGGGGAAAGAAAACATGTTTTTCACTGCTTTTCTTTAAGAGACTGTTGAATGTTACCGACTTTTGCCAGATTCCATTTAATCCTCTAAGAGATCTTGCAGCCTGGGGGTTCAGGCTGTTACAGTGGTTTTAAACCACTTGTTGCACCATCCTGATCTGGGCTGCTCCTGGGACTGGAGAGGACTCCAGTGTGACTTAGACAGGTCCCCAGGGCCATCTAAATTCCAGCAGCCTCCCTGGGCTGCCCACTGGGCTATGACACTGCCCAGGATCTCTGCAGTACTGCATGCCTTGACTCCAGTCTCTACTCCAGGGCTTGTGAAAGGATGCTCTAGAGGCAGCCTCATGGCTCTGTTCACAGTGCATGTGCCAGAGAGAATCTTCCCTCGGTCAGATTTGGGGCCCCAGGGGCTACTTTACACCACTCTAGCCCTTTTACTTGGTGTTCAGGATCTGGCAGAGAGGTGAGGGGGCCGAACTCTTAATATTAAAAGAGCCAAGCTTAGTAAAGCCTGCCATTAAGTATTCCCTCTCCTCTCTCCAAAAATGGTCTATCCCAGTTTAGTCTAACCCAACTGAAGCATCTGTCCTGTGCTCAGTTAGTTCAAATAATTGTGAAAAAGTAATACGTTATGAGCCATATGCTCAAGTGGCTGTTCACAATCAACACTATTAATGTAGCTGCTTGGGACCTTTTGCTGATTCATACATACATTTATACGACTCCACTTTTTAATAGAGCTTTCTATCTGAATCCCAATGGCAACTTTCCGCTTGATGGATTTTTAATGCTCAGAAATCCCTGAAAGGCAGCTATTGTAGCTGAACTATTTGCTGCAACTCTAGCCAGTAAACTTCAAACAGGGACACTGTATCGTGCATACATATGAAGTGGCAGGTGAAGGCTGCGTGAATAAACCCTAATCCTGAATACTTAATTTTGCATCCTTAATAACAGTTTTATAACATAAGGGCTTTTAAAATTATTTTATATATATTGTGGTATAAAGACTCATAATGTACTACACCTCTACCTTGATATAATGCTGTCCTTGGGAGCCAAAAAATCTTACTGCGTTATAGGTGAAACCGTGTTATAGTGAACTTGCTTTGATCCACCGGAGTGTGCCCCCCCCCCCCCGGAGCACTGCCATACCGCATTATATCCAAATTCATATTATATCGGGTGGCATTATATCGAGGTAGCAGTGTAGATACTTCTCAAGCACAAGGGGCACAGATCCTGTACCAAAGAGCTGCGTTGTCGTCGGGATGGTCTACACCAACAACCTGAATGGTACATGACCTCCTTCTGTAGACCCTGCTGTACCGAAGCATAGTAGGGATAAATTAAGACAACATTACCCTTAATTTCATTACTTTTTTCAATATGTTTTGGTCTGATCAAAGCAGAAAGACCTTTTAAAAATGAATATTGGTTCTAAGTTACGGTATTTCAAATGAAATTCCTCTTCACATGCTTCAACTCAGTGAAGTTAATTGGTCATCTCATCACATACTCTCCCTCAGCACCCTCAAAAAATCATTTTAAAATCTTGTTCCTGGGATATCTTGTTTGCCCAAAGCAAATTTTTATGGCCAACAATATAAATTTATGACAAAAAAGATTAAACTTAATCTCAATTAATGTATAAAATGGTAGTGACACACACTATGGCAGTGTAGTGTGTGATCTGTCTGTGCATATATGGTTGCTTTTGGACCTAGAATCTTCATGTTTTTTATTCTTTGCAGCGTGTTTCTCTTGTGGAACCTAACTATGGTAGACAATGTAGTTCGTGGGTTCTCCTTTTTTTCATAATATGGACCCACATTATAATAGAGAGAGTGTGGACCAATTCAATTGACTATAATAGAGACCCACTATGACTACTCTCTCTATTCTGAGTCCTGTCAACCTCCTGTCTCATCACAGTTGCACAACTTCCCTCTCTCAAATGCCTATGTGGAGTAGTGGTATTAATGGGAAAACATTTAATTGTGTGTAACTGTTCTTCTGGTAGGTGTGGTCTATGAGAACTCCTAGTAGAAGCAGAGAGCCTGCCTTCTCTTTTTTTCCAGCTGTATTTATGGGCCTGCACTTACTTCTTTACAATGAAACAGCTGGAAGCAAGAAAAATCCAGGACTAGAAGAAGTAACTTGTCAGCTCTTCACAGATAATATGCAAATGCTGTCTAACCCCACAGTTGTTCATTGAACATTGTGTAAGAGCCATTGATGAGCTTGACAATGATGCTACCATTTCCATATTTCGTAACATGTCCTTTTTAAAATTAATTTCAGTATTTTTATTTTAGTTTCTTCCCATCACATGCATGGTTTCTTTCTTATTCTATCATTCTAGCTTGAAATTGGGCTAGATGTGACCGTTACAAGTGTCCCTATAATATAAGCGTCCAAGCTGCCATTTCTCCCAAAATTTAGATGATCACATCTCTAGTAAATAAGCATCTCCTGCTTCCTGTCCTGCTTGCAGTGTTGCACCATTTGGGACACAAGTAATCTGCCAACCAAACTTGTGTCAACATTTAGCAAGAGGGAGAATGTGTTTTAGCAACACATGATGCTCTCAGTATAAGTCACTGCAGCTCGGTCTTAGCATTGTTGTTAAAAACATTTTTACATTATACATGTTGGAAATAAATGTCACTCAATGAGACTCTGTTTAAGACTGTTCTGTGGTACAACTTCTTTCTTGTTTGAATAATTTACTAATTAAACCTGTTACATTTGGGTACCAAGGGATGATTAGAGTGGTTGAAAAGTGCTGCTCACTAGGTATTGAAACTCATAGATGCTAATTTCATAGCCGGCTTTGCTTTTACCTTCTTTCAGACCTGGTCCCAGTAATGACTGCCATTTTCTGGTATGTGTGTAAATGATTTTCAACCACAGAACTTTCTTCCCACTCTCTTTTCTGGTGTCACACAAATAAGAGATGGTGTAGATCATAGCTGTTTTCAGTCTCCACACACAAAGGATTGCTGGTTGCTATTGTGGAACTACAATCTTACTAATAAAAAGTGGGGTTTTGTTTAAATATCAAAACCAAAACAGTCCCAGAACTATTTCTTTAAGTTGGTCATTTTATGTTCATGCAATATTATCAGGAGGTTATTATGAAATAATGTTTGGAAGGATTCTGAAATAGTGCTGGTGGTGCTATAATCTTGTACACTCAGTACTGATCACAAATGTAAATTTAGTCAAACACAGATTAGTCAGAGACAAGTTATTGGGGTGAATATAGGAGTAACTGGTTGAAAGTTAATGGCCTGTGATACCCTGGAGCTCAGACTAGATGATTGAATGATCCTTCTGGTTTCAAAACTCTTGAGTGTGACTGAAATGCTTAGCAGGATCACTTTGCTTTCACAGCAGTTTCTCATCTCATGGTGGTCTTTTGGTTTGTCTTTTTGTTGTGATTAGCATGAAATCGTTGTTAAAACAAATGTTGCATTTTGTGACTAGGTAAGAAGAACAAGTTGCGAGTTTACTACTTGTCCTGGTTAAGAAATAAAATCCTACATAATGATCCTGAAGTAGAAAAGAAACAAGGTTGGACAACTGTGGGCGACTTGGAAGGCTGTGTGCACTATAAAGTTGGTAAGTAGCAAATGAATTGTGACAATCTGTCAAGCTAAAATTAGGTAACAGAGAAGTCTTACTAAGATAGTTGTTGTTTATATTTACTGATTCCTCTTAACTTTTGTTTTGCCACGTTCTTCTTCGAGTGATGGTCTCTATCTGTATTCCACATGTGGGAAACACATGCACCCCATGTGTCTGAATCTGGAATTTCTTGCAAACGATGTCAGTTGAAGAGCATGTGTGCTGTAGCTCTCCCTGTGCTCCCAACCTAGGGCATAAAGGGCGGTGCAAGCCAATGCCTCTCCAGTTCCTTCTTACTGCATATAGTCTGAGTTGAAATGTTCTGTGTCGTCAGATCCTTTATACTGCCTCATTCCTATAAAAACTGTATCTAGTTAGGTTTTTGAGTAGTTTTTATAGTGTGATATAGCATATATAGTTAGCATTTTTTCCCCATCTCAAGATAATCAACCCCCCTCCCCCCAAAGTCTGGGATTATGCCCAGGGTCCTGGCATTCAAAAACTATGTTTCCTGCCCTTACTCCTTTTCTGTGAGCAATGAACATCAAAGCTGCCTTTTATGAGGTTCTCATTTCTGCCAAGTGCAGCATCTGCTGCTCTTTCCCCCCCGAACTTTTGAGGGTCGGACCTGAGACTCAGAAAACACCTCATGGAGAAGTCAATGAAACCCCAATCAGATCTGGGCTGAGTCACCAGCCATCACCACCAGATTCCCCCAACATACATCAGCCTCAACAAGTGGGCAGTGCCCCTCCAAGCTTGGGAATGGAGGGTAAGTCTGTTAAACCTAAAGAGCAGGCTTCACAGGAGAGTAAGGTGCACTCTTGTAGACATAAGGACAAATCATCAATGTCTAAGACTGTACCAAAAAGAAGGGATCCCTCCCTGACCCCATCAAAGTCAGAAAAGCCAGTTCACACAGACGCTAAGATCTTAAGCACAATTCAATCTTCTCAATAAGAGAAGGAGGCTTGCCAGGGTACAGGTCCGACGGTTCAGACACCAGCTCTGATGGTGAAGATGTGGGATAGACAGCTCCTGGTGCTTCTGTCCATTTTGGGAGCCATGGGGTACTGGTAGTGATGTGGCTCTGGAGGGAGCCACCAACCACGTTGACCAGAGAGGCTCTGGCTCTGCCAGCTCCACCAGTTGACTCTCTTCATATTCTGGGGTGGTCGGAGACATATGTCTCCCCAGAACACATCTTTGCTCTCCCCCATCTGCATTCACCACTCCTATTGCATAGCTGTACATCCAGTTGGTGGAAATTCAGGAGCCTCAGCACAGCTTACTAGACATTCTGCAGCCTTCCAATCCCAACAGTGTGGTCCTCTCCATCAATGAAGCCATTATAGATCCAGAAAAAGTGGTTTGGTGCACCCCTGCTTCTTGTGCTACCACACCAACAAGGACTGAAGTTCTACTTTGTCCCATCCAAGTGGGGAGAGCTCTTCTTCTTTCACTCTCATTCAGACTCCCTGTTGCTGCAGGTGGCTACAGAGTAGTCGAAGCAATAGCACCCACAGGCTACTCCCTCTGATAAGGCACACAAGAGACTCAACCTTATTTAAAGAAAGGTCTTCTCTTCCACCTCCCTTCAGTTCAGGATCTCTAATTATAAGGCTCTTTTTTTTTTAATCAATTATGCTAAATTTCTAGAGTTTAAGGACAAGCTCCCTGAGGAGGATAGAGAGCGCTTCCAGGCCTTAGTAGGTGAGGGCACATTTGTGGCCAGAACTTCACTCCAAGCCAAGGTGGACATGGGAGATACTGCATCAAGAGGGATGGCCACAGCCATTGTCATGAGGAGAGAGTTTTGTGGTTGCAATCCTTGGGTGTCGCTGGAGAGCTGCAGAGTATATTCAAGATCTACTCGTTGATACTATCAATCTATTCGACTAGAAAATTGTTGGGTCTCTCCACTCCCTCAGTTATTGGGTCTCTCCACTCCCTCAAAGAGTCAAGAACAATTCTTTGCTCAATTCTTTGCTCTTCATTCCCCTCTTCAAATGTTTGAAGGCTGCCTTCCTCAATTTGTCAAAAACCAGTAGGCACTAACTACAGACAAATGGGTATCAGAGGTTGTCCATGGCAGCTGTCTTAATTGAGTTTCTGAAAACTCCTTCCCACTTCCTCTTCAGGGACCACTCTCATGAGGAGATTTTGCGACAGGAGGTGAACACCCTGCTCCTCAGGGGAGCCACAGAAAAGGTTCCAGCACAACACCATGGCATGGGATTCTATTCTTCTTGATCCCCAAGAAGAGTGGAAGATGGAGGCTGATTCTCGATCTATGTCAGTAAAACAAGTTTATCCAAAAACTAAAATTCCGCAGGATATCCTGAGCATCAATAATTTCCTCATTAGAAGAGGACACATTGTTTGTAGCTCTCAGTGGCCCACAAGAGGTTCCTCTTCGAGCAAAACCACTACCAATTCAGAGTCCTCCCCTTTGGTCTGGCCACAGCACCCAGGGTATTTACAAATGTTTTTTCAGTGGTTGCAGCTTGGATGAGAAGACAAGGATTTACAGTCTTCCCAGACCTCAATGACTGGCCTCTCACAAGCAGTTCGTTTTGAGGCAGTCTGCAGGACAACCCGTGTTCTGCTCAGCCTTTTACCTTCCCTAAGTCTCTGCATCATTCATGAAAAATCCATGTTGACCTCCACAAGATGTTGTGGCGGAGTTCTGACCTTGCTCCCATGGGTCCTGCGTTTTTAGGCAGTTTATGCTAGCCTCAGTGGCTCACTGTGACCTTCCACGTAGCCCTTCTCTCTCTCTAGGGACAGGGTTACAGTCTACTGAGTCCTTTTCATCATAGGCCAGCAAAGAGGTTGGTGAGAGAACTCCCACAGTCTCTGTTTAGCCTCCTGCCCTGACAGGGGCCTGACTTCTCCTCCCAGGAGAAGTTCTTGTAGCGGTGAGTTGGGGGGAACCCAGGTCCGCTTTCTACTCTGGGTTCCAGCCCAGGGACCCTAATGGTAGCAGCTGTTGGCAGCCAACCTTTCACTCCCAGAGTTGCTACATTTCCCTGGGCCACTTCCCCACAGATATCCTGCTTCTCCCTTCTTCACCCTTACCTTAGGGCTCCCTTACCGATGGTTTGAGAGTGTCTTCATTAACCAGCCCTTCAGCCGCACTTCCTCTCCTCTGGCTCCTTGGCAGTCTTCAGCCTGACTGAAGTGAGCCCTTTTTATAGTATCAGCAGGGCCTTAATTAGAGTCAGGTGGTCACATTAACTTAATGGCCTCACCTGACTCTTTGCAGGTTAATTAGAGTCAGGTGTTCTCATTAGCCTGGAGCAGCCCCTGCTCTGGTCAGTCAGGGAACAGAAAACTGTTAATCCAGTGGCCAGTATATCTGCTTTCTGCTATTCTGCTGTACCCAACTGGCCTGGGTCTATCACAGTGTATAGACTTCATAGGGATGTCATTAGACTCAACTACAGCAAGAACATATCTACCTCTCAAAAGGTTTCAGGCAATGAGCACACTTTTATAGAGCAGGTTGTTATCAGACCCAGGACATCAGTCAGAACTTGCCTTTCCTCTTTGACCACATGGCTTCATGTACACATGTGACACTGTTCACCAGGCTATATCTGCGTTACGTACAACCCTGGCTTCTCTTTGTGTGCTCACCAGAGGGCACCATGAATGACAAGGTCACAATTCCACCCAAGGTATTAGGCTGTCATATGGGGCAGACAAAACTGGAGAAGATTCGGGCAGGGATCCCTTTCCTCACACCGACAGCCGAGTCAAGCTATTGTTACCAGTGCCTCCTACTTGGGCTGGAGTGCGTGTATGGACCCCGCAGGAGTTCAGAATGCACATCAACTTACTAGAACCCGGGGCAGTCTGTCCAGCCTGCAGCGCCTTCCAGTGCACTTATCCAATGCAAACACGTTCAGATAATGTCGGATAGTATGGCAACAGTATTTTATATAAACAAGTAAATGTGGGGAGGGAAGTGATTTTTCTCTTTGTGCATAGAGGCAATCACTTTCTGGAATGGGAGCATCAAACATCACATAACCCTATCAGCAACATATTTATCAGGAGTGCAAAATTCCCTAGCAGACTACCTGAGTAAACACTTTGTTTGTGAATCACAAATGGGAGGTTTACAATTTGATTCTCAACAATGTCTTTGCTCAGTGGGGAATGCCGGCCTCAGACCTTTTTGCCTCACAAAGGAACCGCAAGTTTCTTTGGTATTACTTCAGAGCAGCCTTGGGCAAAGACTCATTGAGAGATGCCCTCCTGATGTCATGGAAGGGTTGCGTGGGGTTTGCTTTACCTCTAATTCCTCTGATAGCGCAGGATTTATGGAAGATCTGCCAAGACAGAGCTTGAGTCATCTTCATCGTGCCTAACTGGCTGAGACAGTTCCAGCACATGGATCTGTTGAAGTTTTCAGTGCACCCATCCAGGAACATAACACAGGGACAATGTCACACACCCCAATCCAGGGCCAGTGCAACTCAGAGCCTCATATTTTGATGGGCATTGGAGATAGAATGCTCATGTTCCAAGAAGTTGCAAACCATCCTTAACCAAAGTAGAAAAAATTCTGTGAGAAGCTGTTACTCAGCTAACTGGAAACGTTTCTCCGCTTGGGCTCATAAATACAATTTGTCTCTGGACTCTGCTGAAATCCCTGGTATCTTAGAGTATCTACTTTCTTTTAAGTCTTCTGGTCATGCATTCAGTTTCCTATGGGTGCATTTAGCGACAGTCAGCGCATTCCATTCTCTAGTGCAATAACCATACAATCTTCACACACCCTGTCACAACTAAAGTTTTAAAGGGAATTCTCACATCCTTTCCACCAGCAGTGAAGTTTGCACCTCAGTGGGACCTCAGTTTTGTTCTGTTCTCTCTCACTAAGGCACCCTTTGAGCCACTGGCCATATGTGCTATGGCCACCCATGAAGGTGACCTTTCTCATAGCTATAACATTGGCCAAAAGAGTTGGTAAGCTGAGAACATCTAGAGCAGGCCCACCATATAACCTTCTATAAAGAAAAGGTCTCGCTACGCTCCCACCCCAAATTCATACTCAAGGTAGTTTCCACATTTGATAGGAGTCCACTTACATGTATTTTTCCCTAAAGCATGTGCCTTGGAAGAGGCAAGAAGGCTGCATTCTCTGGCTGTCTGGAATGCTTCGGCCTTTTATCTGCTAAGAACAAAGGGTGTTAGAAAGACACCTATTTTTTTCCATAGCAGAGCAATAAAGAGGTCAACTTACATCACCTCAGAGACTTTCAAAATGAACCTTGGTTTGTATTGTTCACGGTTACCAATTAGCTGGCATCCTCCTCCTTGCCCCTCCCCACTATCCTTGAAGGGGAAAAGGCTCATTCCACCAAGGGGCAGCTGCATTTCTGAGAGAGATACCCATACTAGAGATCTGTAGAGTAGCTACCTGGAGCTCTTTGCATAATCTTTATGAGACATTACACCTTGGTACCATCGTCAACTGCAGATATAGCTGTGGGGACAGCAGTACTACAGTCAGCTATCGCTTCTGTGTCCTGGCATTGCCACCTGCTTGACTATTACTTGTTAATCTCCCACGAGTGGAATACACATAGGGACCATCACACGAAGAAGAAATAGAGGTTACTTACCTGTATCTGGAAGTTCTTCGAGATGTGTGGTCCTTTTTTGTATTTCATCACCCATCCTCTGTCCTCACTGCTGCAGATTGGTTACACTGTGGTAAGAATGGGGAAATTGGAGTGATGGCGGCCCACACTGCCCTTTATGCTCTCTGTTGGGAGCACAAGGAGAACTATTGAGCATATGTGGGCCAATGGATACTGCTTACAAGAAATTCCAGACTCAGGCACATGGTGCACATGTGTACCTGTGTGTGGACCACACATGTGTACCTGAGAGGGACCATACATCTCGAAGAACCTCCATTTACAGCTCAGTAACCTCCAGTTACACTGGAATGAAAAAGAATGTATTTTTTATTTTTCTCTTAGAGGCTAATTGTTGTAAAAACAACAACAACAAAAAAGCATGCTAGCTTTGTAGGGGTTTATGGTAACAGGAATATATGTTTAAGTTAGTGATGATTCATTGATTTCCCTTACCTCATTACATTTCCTAATGCACTCTCAGACTGAGCCAAGTGCACTTGTGGGATGAAGTGTCTTTCCTTTAAATAGATAGTTTTTAGTGCTTCTTAAATTGCTGAGATTAATTGGGTTATAGACCTCCTCTGAACCAAAGCCTGTGATGGATGGCAGACAGTACATATAAGTCTGTTAACCTGCTGTGAGTTACTATCCAGAAAACATCAGTAAGTTAGTACTGTTTCTGCTGCCTCAGCTTCAAAATGAGATCTTGCCGTGATGATGAATCACTATTGCCCTGGAATGATTTTGCTTTGTTTTCACTTTAAGGTATATTCATTACTGTAACTAACCTGTCTTTCAAACTCATGTCTTTTTGCTTCAAAGCTTTACCTTTTGTCAGACTATGCTGGTCAGTGTATAGTAGCAGTTTGAGCAGTTGAACTGTAATCAATCAGTCTGGCTTGTGCATACATTTGAAAAATCTACTAGTAGTGAGTAGTCAATAAATATCTCAGTAAGAAACTGCAGAACCAAAAACTTGATCCAAAAAGCAATTCATAACTTACTTCTCCTGTGTCCGTACTCAAAGGTTTCAGCAACCTATTGAAGCAACCTGTTAAACAGTATGTTAACAGCTATGTAAAAGGGACTCTCAAATGGTGAAGGACATGAAATGGAGAGCATTCTTTTCCAGATGAAGAGTGATTTGTTACACTCATCTATAGTTTAGCACTGAACTATCCTGTGAACCATAAATATACAGTAAATCTTCTCAGGTGGTAGAGAGGCCTCTTTGACAAGTATGTTTTAGTTCCCAAGAATGATGAGCTCTGGAAATAGTTGCGTTTGCAGATCTAATAACAGTGCAGTCTTGGAGCTGACACTGTGGCTTTGTGCACTGAAACAGTTGGCATTGATGTCTTCCTTGTGTCTTTGATGCAGCAGTGGGTTCAGACTTAAGGGTGAAATGGTATGTAGGGATCTCAGAGATGCTTGTGGCAGTTTATGCCTCTCCCAGATGATAAATTACTCTTTGGTAGCTAAGACTGGATATGTTCCAGAAAGCACCCCAAGCAGACACGGAAGGGCATCAAAAGTTCCTTTTCACAGATAAGATGACATTCATGTACAGAAACCATAAGAATTCTTTCAAGATAGAAAAGATTGGACAAAAACTGTATTTTGCAGAGAGGCAAACTCAATACAACTGGAGACTTGAAACACAACTTTTTGTAGATGAAAATGTGTCAGGTCTTCAGCACTTAAAATCCACTGCTTTTACTTCCCTGTTGAGTAAATGAAGCAAAGTTCCTTCTGAAGAACAGCTCCAGTTCCAGCTCCCTACCGCATGCCTGGAGAAAACAAATATAGACCCATATGGCAATAAAGAGAGTATTTAGAAGGCATGAAAATAGTCTGTATTAAAACAGTGGGCTTGTTTTCTGCAATACAGTTGGTTTGCATCAAGGCTGGATGTGAAATGTAAGGGGAAAGGATTTCTCACTACTTCAGAAACTTTCAAATCCTTTGTTACCTGGGCTAGCTGGAAAGTAGAAACATGTGCAAGCTGATTGTGCATCACCCATCCACAACTGGTATCACAAGAGGCTAGCAGAAATAGAAATTGAGACAGACCGTGATACTATCCTTCACAAACTCAGATGGAAGTGGAAAATGGAGAGTCTGCAGCTCTAGTTGAATGACCACTTCCTACTTCTCCTGGTCCTCTCCAATCCCATATATCTTAACCAGTCTGAACAGTAGTTGCCAACAGAGCTCTACCAAAGGACCAGTTTTTATCTTGTATCTGAATGCAGAAGAGGTTTGAGAATTCACGGATTTGCTACATGTTGAAAATATTACCTTGTCTGACACACGCAGCTTTTTTTCCTGCCTTAGAATGTAATGAGACTTTACTAGGGATGCAGCAAAATATTGGTTTGTTTTTGTGGTGAACTTGGAAAAATGTTCCATGTTTGCCTAGGAATCTTTTTTTCTAACTCCTTACCAGTTTGGAGAATTTTTCCATTTTGCCCTGGCAGGGGAAGTCTAAACTATAAGGGAAGAAGAGCAGATATTGACCAGTATTTGAAAAGTTAGCCTCTTTTTGTGATTTTTTGGGGAACAGTTTTTTTCCCACGCCTCTTCCTACCTTTCCATGAGGATGATTATCCCCCTATTCACCACCCAATTTGAATGTGTCCCCTACTAACGCAGTAATTTTAGATCTTGGAGGTAAAGGAAAGTGCTCCATTAGCAAACTTATTACTTTTGCTTTTAAAACTGGCTTTATCTTCCTTCCTTCATTTGAGTTCCTTGTCTTCTTCCTCTAGTACCTTATGCTTCAGCTTAATCACGATGCATTAACAACAGCAATGTTGTGAAAGCAGGTCTGCCTGTTAATTCTTCACCAGGCTTTTAGGTGAAAAAGGACCCCGACCCAAAAGTTAACTTTCTGTTTTGTTATGTAAACAGCATCTATGTTTTGTATGTAGCGTACTGGCAAGACTATTCCAGACATGGATATTCACTGAGTCACTGACAAGATTAAATAATCTTGTGAAGCAGATGACTAAAAATATGTATTACTTTTTTAAACTCTACTTTAAAATACTTCAAAGTAGGAATGTTATTGCGATATTAACTGGACCCTTCAAACGTTTAAAATTATGTGGCAACTTTATAGTTGTCTTGTTTCCTAAAGTTAGTTAAAAGTTTGGAGTTGCTGCTGAGTTTATTTTCTTGTTTGATTTCAGTAAAATATGAAAGAATCAAATTCTTGGTAATTGCTTTGAAGAGTTCTGTGGAAGTCTATGCATGGGCACCAAAGCCATACCACAAATTTATGGCCTTTAAGGTAACAGTCTGTTTTAACCATCTTTGGGCTTTCTAATGTGTGTTTGCAGTTACAGAACTGCTTTTATAAAAACGTTTGAACAACCCACAGTGTTGATAAATAGTTACATGTTCTCTAGTAAATCTGTCCCTAATTCTGGATTACATTACAATGCCATTATTGATGTTTATTAGATGAAAGAGTCCGTGTATGTAACTAAACTAACATTCTGAATTGAAACTCTTAACATAAACCATAAATGGAAAACCTAACAAGGAGATTGCTCAGGGTGACAGCATTACGTGGCAGCTGCAGAGGAGCAGTCAGTTGTGAAGCTGTGGCAGTGACTCCTGCTTAAGGAGAATGAAAATTTAAGGTCTTGCTGGACTTCTCTCCTCTCTGCGGGTAATTTATTTTAAGTGGTCACATGTAGAAGACGCTCGCTAAGATTGAGAGCCTCCAGACCGTGCTTCAATTCTTGGCAGATTAATTTTTGAGGTACTACACAAGTGTGTGTGTTGTCCTCTACATATGCAAATCAAGAGACAGATAATTGAACCAAATCCTAATCTTGCTGCAAGTGACCAAATCACTAAATTATGTTAGTCTCACTTGTTTTTTCGAGTGCTGTAAGAATATCGTTGGTCACAAGGTATCATTACCAAACTAGTCGTGGGGCGGTAGTCCCTCCCCTTCTGGGTCAGAGGGAGGCCACACCACCTCTCTACACCGTCGGGACCACTGCCTAGTATCAGGGGAATTAGCGTTAGGCATTAGTGTTCTGACGGTCTAATAAGGCTGAGCCCCCAGATAGTCATTTGATCCCAGCCCTTAGGCAGAAGCAGGGATCCTAGGGCCAGTAGGCTCTGGCCCTTAGGCTGGGGCTGAGCAGCCAGTTCCTCTGGGCCCTTTAGGCAGGGACCGGGCAAACGCCTTAGTCTGTGGTCTCGGGGCCCTTTTGGCAGGGGCCAGAGCAGCCGTAGTCTGCAGGCTTTGGGCTCATTAAGCAGGGACAGAGTAAACCCAGCCATCTATAATCTCGGGGTCCTTTAGTCAGGGGCAGAAGCAAACACAATAGTCAATTAGCTCTGGGCCCATGGTCCAGGGGCAGAGCGAAAACCCAGGATTCAGTTAGTTCTGGAAAAAGAACGAGGAGTCCTTTTGGCACCTTAGAGACTAACACATTTATTTGGTCTCTAAGGTGCCACAAGTACTCCTCGTTCTTTTTGCTGATACAGACTAACATGGCTACCTGTCTGAAACCAGTTAGTTCTGGGCCTTTGATGTAGGGCCAGAGTGAAAACCCAGGGTTGAGTGTCCTAGTTTCAGTGGACAACTGACAAACTTAGGCCTTTTGACTTGGCAAGGAGAGGCTTCCACCCCAGGGGATCCACCCTACTCCACCACGCCCCGACCCAGGGCCCTAACGGGGACGGAGTGATCCGCCACTGGGTCAGCGGGGAATCCAGCTGCAGCACGCCTACCGTGCTTCAAGCAGTGCTACAACCAGACTGAAGCCGGCTGTCGCTGGGCCACTTCCTCCCCTCCTCTCAGGGTGTACCTGAAACCAGAGGGTATCTTCGTCTCCTCCAGCTAGGTGGCCAGTGGTAGCCCTGGCAGGTCCACAGCAGACACTGGTTCCCTGGCAGGCAGGGGGTCGCATGGCTCAGCCGCAGAGTCAGCAGGCTGGAGCAAGCAGGACATGTCCGTCTCCCTCGGTGTTCTGGCTCCAAGTGAGCCAGAGGCTCTGCCTTTTATACTTCCTCTTCCGGTTACCCACTTCTGGTTGGAGGAGTGAGGCAGGTCTGGCTCTGCCCACTTGGGCACAGCGGGAGGCCACATTGCACACTACACAAACTGTTGTGCAGAAGTTGAGATGGTCACCTTACAAATTAAAAACATTCTAAAGAAGTTTAACGTGTCTTGATGAGTTTTTATTTTTGCTTTTTTAGTCCAGGGAAGTTGTTTTAGTTCATAATGTAATATGGCTGAATCCTGCACAGATATGAATAGTCTGACCTCAATTCAGCAAAGCACATAAGCAGGAGCTTAACCTCAGTGGAATGCCTCACATCTGTAAAGGCGTGTGCTTAACCACGCTGCTGGATCAAGTGTGATGACTTTGCAGGAGCAAGCTGCCTGTGTGTGTGTGTTATAAGCATGTTTTAAGGACTCCCATCTCAGTGTTGTGTGGTAAGCAGAGATGTAGATCTGATGACCCCTTTTAATTACTGTTTTGCAGTCATTTGGAGAATTGGTACATAAACCATTGCTGGTGGATCTAACTGTAGAGGAAGGTCAGAGGCTGAAGGTGATCTATGGTTCCTGTGCTGGTTTCCATGCTGTTGATGTCGACTCAGGATCAGTCTATGATATTTATCTGCCAACGCATGTAAGAATTGTGGCTCAGTATGGGATTTTTATTTCTTAGGGTTTTTTCCACTTACTTCACATTGAAAAGATATACAGGTGTTCAAATGCTGTGGTATGATCATACCGAGAGCAACTATGCAGAAAAGTCATCTATTCCCTTCACTATGTTTTTCTAACTTCTGAAATTGTGATTATCACTTGTGGATTAGTTATAAGAGCATCATACACTTAAAAAAAAAATTAAAAAAAAAATAATCCCCAAACCCACAAATAAAAAAATCTTAAACCTCTTTTTCTTCATAGAGGAGATGTAATGTTCTAAGTACTAGGTACAAAACATATTTTGTTAATGCCAGTCTTCATGCATGCTCAAAATAATACAGTTAACAGACTTATTTAAGATCTTGAGGGCTTGCTAGTTCAGGCCTTGTGGGGGTTAACATGTCTTACAGCAAGAATGAAAATTGTTAAAACAGATGTTGTGTAAAACAGTGGCTCTCAACCTTTCCAGACTACTTTACCCCTTTCAGGAGTCTGATTTGTCTTGCACACACCAAGTTTCACCTCACTTAAAAACTACTTCCTTATAAAATCAGACATAAAAATACAAAAGTGTCACAGCACACTATTACTGATATATTGCTTACTTTCTCATTTTCACCATGTAATTGTAAAATAAATTGATTGGAATATAAGTATTGTACTTACATTTCAGTGTGATACTTGAGCCTGTTTTTCACTTCTGAGTCTTGTCTGAAGCCTGAGCCCCAGGCAGCAGGGCTGACGCATGTAACTTAGCTTTCTGGGGCCTCCTATGGCATGGAACCCCAGCATTTTCCCTGCTTGTCATCCCTTAATGTCGGCCTTGCACCTGCAACCCCTGGGGGGTCATGGAATAGGTTTAGGAGGGCTGCAACCCCCAGGTTGAGAAACACTGATCTAGATGAAAGAACGGGAGTACTTGTGGCACCTTAGAGACTAACAAATTTATTTGAGCATAAGCTTTCGTGGGCTACAGCTCACTTAATCGGATGCATGTAGTGGAAAATACAGAAGGAAGATATATATACACAGGGAACATGAAACTATAAGGAGAGTGATCAGTTAAGGTGAGCTGTTGTCAGCAGGAGAACAAAATAACTGTTTATAGTGGTAATGAAAATGGCCCATATCAAGCACTTGACAAGGAAATATAAGGAACTCTAGAGAAGGGAAAGATAAGCATGGGGAAATAGTTTTATTTTGTGCAATTGCCCATCCACACAGCTACTGCTCTAAAAACTGATCTAGATGAGTTGATGTACCCCTTGGAAGACCTCTGAATACCCCCAAGGGTACATGTACCCCCTGGTTAAGAACTGCTGGTGTAAAAGATATAAAACTATCCTATATCCGAACATATACGGGATCTTACATTTAAAAAAACACAAACTGCAAGAGGAGTGACCTTTGATACGCAGCGAAAACACAGTCCCAGCTACCCTGAAACAGTGGTGAGATCACCATCAGGTGGGTGGAGAGATGAGGCAGAGCAGGGCAACAGTCCCCTGAGGCCACTCACACAGCCTAAGCAGGACAAGGCTAAAAGAGGAGGCGTCCGTTAAGGACAGTTCTGTGTGGGAGTGGAATTCTGTTGTGGGTTTTGTTGTGTGCTCTTGGTTTTCCTCGCAAGACAAACTTTTTTTTAACTTAAAAGAAAAAAAAAAGTAAAGCTGTTCAATACATTTTTGCCTTAGAAGGTTTCTATTGGTAAGAGTTCAAGACTTGCAAACATGAAGTCCTCCTATAGAGAAAACAAAAACAGGATCATAATAGACTATATAGCTATAGCTAGTCTTATATCAGTTTGGAAAAAAATAGTAAATTTCATAATTCCTTCATATGTATACTCTAGAATTATTAATCGAGTCCACTTCCAAGTCATTAGTAGAAACATTTCTGATTTTAGTTTTTCTTTTCTACTCTTAAAATGAATTGACCAGAATTATTAAAAAAAAAAAAAAAAATTATCATTTTATTGCAGTAGACACAAGCAATTATAGAGCAGCTGGTGCACTGAGAAAATTAAATTTCAGAAATGAAATAAAATGACATCAGGAATTAAATATAAACTGGGTAATAGCTTGAAGATTAAGTATTTTATGGGTCTTAAAGATCACCTGACTATATTATTTTTATTTGCACCTAGAGGCCCCAACCAAGACCAGGGCCTCCATGTGCTAGGCACTGTACAAACACACCATCAGAGATCATCATCCCTGCCCTAAAGTGCTTACAGTCTAACCAGATAAATGTTGAGCGTGCTCACAGAAGGACAGAGAGGTGAAGTGACTTGTGCAAGGTCTCACAGCAAGTGAATGGCAGAACTGGGAATACAATCCGGTCTCTAGAGTCCCAGTCCAGTGCTCTGCGGTTTGGCTTGCATTGCCGTCTTACCGTGTAGCTCAGGCAGCACTGAAAATCTCAACTGCAGATTAATGAATGAGTCACTATAGGTCATACCATAGAACTGGTCAGTCAAATATTCTGGAGATGACAGTTCGATGGGACTTAGATATATATATATATGTGTCTCCTATGGGCACTTACCTCATCATGGCCTGCTTTAAAACAAAAGGTAGCCAGCCCTGTGTATTGGAGCAGCTCATGTGAAAAACAGTGTCTTTGCTTTTGTTTTGCTTCTGTAGATCCAGAGCAGCATCCAACCACACGCAATCATTATTCTCCCAAACACTGATGGGATGGAGCTGCTGGTTTGCTATGAAGATGAAGGGGTTTATGTTAATACCTATGGGAGGATCACCAAAGATGTGGTTCTGCAGTGGGGAGAGATGCCCACATCAGTTGGTATGTATCCTGTGAGAATCAAACATAACCTGTAAAGCGGGTTGGCAACCTTCAGGACGTGGCCCATCCCAGTAATCTGCTGGTGGGCCGCAAGACATTTTGTTTATGTTAACTGTCCGCCGCAGCTCCCAGCGGCCACGGTTTGCCGTTCCCAGCCAATGGGAGCTGTGAGAAGTGGCGGCCAGCACGTCCCTGCAGTCCACACGCATGTTATGGAGTACCGAGGTAAACAGAATAGCTTATTGAGTATAAAGTTCCTAGTAGCCTGCTGAAAATAGATATATTTTTGCAAAGTTGTGATAACCTGCATTTCTAAAGGGATTTGGGCTGGTATTATTTTGAGACATTTCTTAATTGATAATAGGCTTATCTGTGATTTGATAGACTTACTGTGGTCTTAAGCAGTAAAGTATTGTATATTAAAAATATTTTTGAATTACCATAGTTACTTAAAGAATAGAGGAGGCACTTTGATGAGACAAAATGTCTCATACCATAAGGACCTACCATATTGCTTTCTATGACAGTTAACGCCAGACTAATTCCCATTAAAGTAAATGGAAAGACTTGAACTAACTTCAGTGAGAATTGGATTGGATCCCTACTGTTTGTTCTTGTAGATGTTAGGGGCCAGATTCTCAACTTGTATAAACGGTCATAGGTCCATTGACTTCAGTTGGAGCTATGAGAATTTACACCAGCTGAAGATCTTGTTTAGCGATTTTAAGATGATGTGTTAGTAGTCAGATTGCCCTCCTCTTCTTCTCTCCTCCCCCTACAAAAACCCTAAATAAATAAAAAGTTCATTATTATGGTATATATTCTTATACCATAGCAAGTTATGTAATTTAATTCCCCTATAAATTAACAGTTAAATATGTTCTTGTATGAAATGGGAGTGCTATTAAATATTTGAGACTTAACATTTTAGGACATCCTTGCTAAGAGCTGCTAAATCATAATTTTATTTTTCTATTGAAAATACATCCACAAACCAGAGGCAGCTCCTTTTTTCCTTATTAAATCCTTTGATCTTCTTCACCTGATGATCTCTCTGTGTATTCCACACATGGGTATGCATGCAAATCATGCGCCCAAATCCAGAAATTCTTCAAAGCAAGGCCAACCACTTCTCTTCCTGTCAGCTTTAGGGGCCGCCTCATGCTCTTTGCCCACAGCTGGATCACCAGTTGGGTCCTGGAGATTATCTATCAGGGATATTCCATAGAGTTTGTCTCCTTCCCTTCTTACAAACCCCCTTCCCAGTCTCCCTTCGGGGACTACTCGCACCAATTAATTCTTCATCAGAATGCGGAATCTCTTTTGTACAAGGGGACGATACATGTCCTACCTCAGTACCAAGGGAGAGGGTTCTACTTCCCCATATTTCCTAATCCTCAGAAAAGGAGGTGGGAGTGAAAACCTGCCAAGGACCTTCAGCAACTAAACATCATCATCTGAAAGCTGAAATTCAGGATGATTACTCTGGCATCTATAAGCTCCTCCCTTCAGGAAGGGATGTGGTTTGCAGCTCTTCACATGAAGGAGGCATATTTCCACATGGACATTCACCCATCCCACAAGAATTTTCTGCGTGTCATGGTGAGAGAAGAATACTACCAGTTTCAGGTCCTCCCTTTTGGACTCACCATTGCACCCAGGATATTCATGAAAGTTTTCTCTGTGGTAGTAGCCCAGATTAGGCGCCAGGGCTATACAGTGTTCCCTTATCTGGACAACTGGCTCCTGGTAGGCCGATAATGACAGGATCTCTTGAACAACATCTTGTTAGACAAGACATTTGTATAAGTGAAGAAAAGTCTGATTTGTCACCCACAAGGACCATAAACTTTATAGGAGCACTACTGGACTCAGTCTCTGCGAGAGCATTCTTCCTCGCAGGCAAATTTCGCATGATGAACAACCTGATTTACTACCTCATCCGCAAATGGCGTACTACAGTGCACGGTGTCACATGTGGCCCAACAGCAAGAATCTATGTGATGCTGTTCCCCAGGTTCCACTTGCGGTGTCTGCAAACTTGGCTCTGCTTGACTTACTGGCTAAAGAGGGACTGCATCGACTCCAAGGTGACTGTTCTCGCCCTCCCTCGCTTGGTGGTCAAACCAATCAAAGTCATGGTGGGGACTCCTTTCAGCTGTCCCATACTGAGAGCCACCATTTTGACAGAGACCTCTCTTATGGGGTGGGGCGCTCACCTGGACTGCCACACTGTTCAGGTTACTTGGACTCCACAAGAGATCAGTCTGCATATAAATTTACTAGAACTGAGGTTGGTCCACCTTGCATGCAAGGCCTTCCTTCTCCTCATATGCTTGTTCCATGTACAGATAATGCCAGGCAATGTCACCATGGTGTTGTATGTAAACAATCAGAGCAGAGAGAGATCTCATTTCTGCCTGGAAGCAGACAGATGTTGCAACTGGTGCATCAGAAACTTCGTCACGATACAAGCTGCTTACTTCCCAGGTGTACACAACTCCCTAGCTGACAAACTAAGCAGAAGTTTCTCTGCAGACTACGAATGGGAGATCCATGACACAGTCCTAACCAAGATATTTATGCAATGTAGTACTCTATTATGGGACCTCTTTGCCTCCCGGACAAACAGAAAACTTCCCCTGTATTGTTCCAGGGGGCCATTGTTCGTGATTCCAAGGATGACGCTTTCCTGGACAGATTGCCTCAGATATGCCTTTCTGCCCATCCCGCTACTGCTGCAGGTCATAGGAAAGAGCCATCACCACAGAGCCACCATCATCCTCCTAGCACCCTCCTGACCAGACAGGTCTGGTTCACGGAACTTGTAACGATGTCTGTACACAAGCCTATCAGGATCTGCCCATTTCTGGATTTCCTAACCCAGGACACGAGGGGGGAAAATCAAGCACCCTAACCCGGGCACTCCACCTCATGGCCTGGTATTTAGATAGGCATCAGAAACAGAAGGCTCATGCTTTGTCCCTGTTCAGGAAATCCTTAACCCAAGTAGAAAGGATTCTACTAGAGCAGGGGTGAGCAAACTATGGCCCCTGGGCCACATCCAGCCCACAGAACCATCCTGCCAGGCCCCCAAGCTCCTGGTCCAGGAGGCTAGCACCTGGCCCCTCCCCTGTAGGCTGAGCTCGCTCTGCCGCCGGTGCAATGCTCGGGGGTGTGGGGCTGTGAGCTCCTGGGGCAACACAGCTGGAAAGCCCGGCCGGTGCTCTGTGCTGCGTGGTGGTAGTGGCAGCGGCGACAGCATGGCCTGCTGTAGCGCCGCCAGCAACCAGTGCTCCAGGAAGCGCGGTAAGATAGAGAGCAGGGGAGTTCAGGGTGGTGATCAGGGTGTGGGGGTGTGGTTGGTGGTCGGGGGGGAAACAGGGTTGAATGGGGGCAGGGGTCCTCGGGGGCAGTCAGGAAGGATGGGAGGTTAGATGGGGCAGCAGGGGGCAGTCAGGGACAGGGGTTCCGGGGGCAGTCAGAGGACAGGGAGAAGGGGTGGTTGGATGGGGCAGGGGTCCCGAGGGGCAGTCAGGAATGAGAGGAGGGGTTGGATGGGGCGGCGAGGGTCTGGGGGCAGCCAGGGGACAGGGAGTGGGGTGTGTGAGGGGATGGGGCAGGGGTCCCAGAGGGGCCCTCAGGGAACAGGGGTGGTTGGATGGGGCAGGAGTACCGGGGCGGAGGGGGGCAGATAGGAGGTGGGGGCCGAGCCACGACCCCCTGCCCTAACTGGCCCACCACACAATTTACAAAACCCAATGTGGCCCTCAGGCCAAAAAGTTTGCCTGCCCCTGGGCTAGAGCCTGCTACCTAGCTAAATGTAAGGGCTATCTGGCTTGGGCACACCTCCGCCAACATTCACTAGGTGCTGCAAGCACTCCAATTAGCCTAGGCTATCTCCTCTCCTTTAAGACTGCATGTCTAGCCCTTAGTTTGCTGTGTGTACACATAGCAGCGATTAGTGCTTTCCTCCCTCTGTCTTTACCACCCGGCGACTGTGCAATTTATGAAGAGCTTGATCAGAACCTTCCCGCCGGTCTTTAAACTTGTGCCTCAATGGGACCTTAACCTTGTCCTATTGGCACTCACAGGTTTGTCTTTTGAACCTATGGCAACATGTGCCTTGACCACCTTAGTGGCCATCACTTCAGCAAGAAGGGTCATTGAACTAGGAGCCGTTTTGGCAGACCCTCCCTATACAGTGTTTCACAAAGGTAAGGTTTCCTTTAGGTTACACCCAAAATTTCTTCCCAAGATTGTTTCTGAGTTCCATATCCGTCAGCCAATAGTTAACTGTATTTTTCCCCAAACACCATGTTTCTTCTGAAGATAAGAGACTTCACTCCCTTGATGTCAGGCATGCCCTTGCATTCTACCAGCAGAGAACCAAACCCATTAGATCTCCAGGATTCTTTATTGCCATAGCACAGTGGTCTTCAACCTTTTTTCATTTGCAGTTCCCTAAAAAATGTTAAATGGAGGTGCAGGCTTCTTTGGAAATCTTAGACATAGTCTGCAGACCCCCAGGGGTCTGCGGACCACAGGTTAAAAATCACTGCCATAGCAGAAAGATCATGTGGGCAAGCCATATCCTCCCAGAGGATTTCCAAGTGGGTTTTGGGATGCATCTTAGAATGCTACAAAATAGCAAAAATTTTCCCTCCTGGGAGTATAATAGCTCACTCACTATGAGCACAAGCTGCCTCCTCAGCATCCTTATGGTACATTCCATTGCAGGGCAGCAATGTGAAGTGTTCTTGATGTACTACGCTCTAGTCCAAGCAGCGACTGCAGATGCAGCCATAGGAATGGCAGTACTACGAGCATCTCTGCTGCCACCTTCCTCGTACCCTCCCCCAGTTTGAGCACTGCTTGCCAGTCAGCCATGTGATACCCAGGGACCATCACTTGAAGAAAAAATGGAGGTTACTTTACTGTAACTGGAGGTTCTTTGAGATGTGTCGTCCCCATCTGTATTCCACTACCTGCCCTCCATCCCTTCTGTTTGGGATCCAGTTGGGTTGTGGTAAGAAGAACTGGAGCAGTGTCAACTCGCACTGCCTTTTATGCCCTTGGATGGGAGTGTAAGGGGCAATACTGCACATTTATGGGTCAATAGACACTGCTTTGAAGAATTTCCGGACTCAGGCGCATGACGCATATGTGTACCCATGTGTGGAATACAGATAGGGACTACACATCTCAAAGAACCTCCAGTTACAGTAAGTAACCTCCATTTATCTTTGTTAGAGCTCATCAGACTAACACCTGGATTATCTGTTGACTGTACGTTTTTATAATGACAGCTTTTTCTTTTTGAGATTTCACTGCATCCCAATAGTAATTACTGAACTACTACAATAATTCTTTTCCTTCTGCTAATACCAAGCTCTTTAGTTAATGGAGATTAGAGGTGACATTCAAAGAAGAAAGTGTCCTGTTTTGCTGCTTTATGATGATGGAAAGGAGACCTACAGTTGCACTTTGAAAGCTCCAGGAAAAGCTGCATTATCCGGCACTTTACACACTGGAATGCCCTATAAATGGGTATTTTGGGAGTGGTGTGGGGCGTTGGCTCTGTGAGGGAGTTTGGCTGCAGGAGGGGGCCCAGGGCAGGGGTTTGGGGCACAGGAGGGATTTCAAGGTGCTGGATCTGGGTTGCGCTCACCTTAGATGGCTCCCTACAAGCAGCGATATGTCTGGAGAGGCACGGCCAGGCGGCTCTGTGCACTGCATCCTCCCGCATGCACCACCCCCTGCAATTCCCATTGGCCACGGTCAATGCTCCTTGGTGGAGGAATGGCCGTGGGGGTTCTGTGCACTGCCGCTGCCCCACCCCAAGCTCTTGCTCTGCAATTCCCACTGGCTGGGGATCACGGCCAATGGGAGTTGCAGGTGCGGTGCCTGCAGGCGGAGGCAGCACAAAGAGCCACCTGGGTGGGCCTTTCCAGACATGTCGCTGCTTGCAGGGAGCCGCCCGAGGTGAGTGCCGCCTGGATCCAGCACACTGAAACCTCTCCCGCACCCCAACTCCCCACCCGAGCCCCCTCCCATTCCCACACTCTCTCGTGCACCCGTACCCTTGCCCCCTCACACACCCAAACTCCCCCCCTCTTAGCTAACTGGAATTTTTGATTTACTGGCACGCACACATTCACTCCCTCCCTCCCTCCCTCCCTCCCTCAGCATGCCAGATAACAAAGCTTTTACTATATCGTGGTCCCATATAAAATACAGAGAATATCTTTCAAACTAATAGAATTTTTCAGAATGGAAGAAACTTCTTTAAAAAATATGCCAACTGTAAAAGACTTGTTTTTTATATGAGCAATTTTCCCCCTTGTATCAATTTCTGTTTTTGCTGGCAAACTCCTTGGAGGAGAATTATAATTAGTGGAATTATAACACCACAAGAGACATAACTGAAATTTGGGCAGTTAAGAAGGAAAGGATTTTACTCCATTTAAATCTTGTTCTGTTTTTTCATTATTGCCTACATCTAATTAACCCTATCTGCTGGTAGCACTTAGGAGAAAAGCTCTGTGTAAAACTGAACACTCAACCCATTTAATTGAGAGTTGTGAAAGCTTCCATTTTCACTTTAGCCTTCCAATGAATACTCCAGCAAAAAGGATACTTTTGGTTAAAAAAAACAACCCACCACCACCACCTTTCTCTTTATTAAAAAATAAAATAAAATAAAAATTAAACTGTTCTCTTATGCATCATAAAGAATTATTTAAAAAAAATAAAAAGGTAATTTTTTTTTCCCTTGCAGGCCACCTTTAAGATAGAGGGTTTTACAATTGCTGTATGTTGCTCTTTAATACACGGTGGTTTTTTGTTTATTTCTATAGCATACATTCGATCCAATCAGATTATGGGCTGGGGAGAAAAGGCTATTGAGATACGATCAGTGGAAACTGGGCACTTGGACGGTGTGTTCATGCACAAAAGGGCACAAAGACTCAAGTTCTTATGTGAACGGAATGACAAGGTATCCTTTTCTTTTTTACTTGCAATTTCTTGCTTTCAGTTACACCATGTTCTTTAATTGCCTTATAAATATCTTGAACATTAAAGCTTAACACAAATTTCTGCTTTCTTTCTCACTCATCAGACTTTGGTGAGCAAGCTGATAATCTGAACGCTTGGCTACCATCGTAAATAGTTTTTGTCTCTTTCTTCACAGGTTTTCTTTGCTTCTGTACGGTCTGGTGGAAGCAGTCAAGTTTATTTCATGACCCTAGGCAGGACTTCTCTTCTGAGCTGGTAGAAGCCATGTGATTTGACAAAGGATTGCTGACATCCAGAGTCTTGGAGATCCTCGTAACTTGGAATTATTAGTAACTGGAGTACAGACCTGCACTGATGCAAGCACTCCATCTGAATGTGTGTGCAGGCATCACTAGTGTTAGGTTTCTTTTTGTTTTTAAACTGAGGCTGCAATGCAGCTGGTGCTGTAAAGATATTACCATCAGGTGCTATAAGTCTTTGAGATTTGGGATCACACAAGAAAGCAACAGGTCTTTTCCCCGCCCCCCCCCCCCCCCCGCCCCCTTTCAGCTCCAGAATACCTAGGCTTTGAATGACTCCATTTGTTAGTGTGAAAAGAGAGAGGCTCATCGTGAACACATTGTTGATTTGGCAGGAGGCAGGCAAGAGAAGGTGACAAGTGGTGGTGAGAGTCAGTCTTGCTGAAGCAGAGGGCAGATCTAATCTAGTAATGTTAAACAATGTATTTAATTGACATTTCTTTTTTGTAATGTGACAATATGTGGACAAAGAGGAAGGTGCAGGTTTTAAGAAGTTAATATTTATAAAATGTGAACGACGCAGTGGCTAGGATAATTCCTTTTTTGGGGATCAGGGTGGGGGGTGATGGAATGCTTGGTTTTGGTTGGTTGGTTTCATTTTGGCCTGGCCAAGAGCTTAGTCATTTTTCAGTGTACCAGGTTTTGCCTGAAACGTACAGATGATAAAAAGTTTGTTCATTTTCTATAATGATTCTGTGTTAGGACAGAACTTGGTGATGTCACAGTATTAGCACTGCCTCAGTTAAAGGTTTAATTTTTGTTTAAACCTAGAAGTGCAACAACAGTTTTACCACAGTCTGCACTTGCAGAATGGGAAAAAAAAAATTCCAAACAACATATGTTTATTTTTTGTGCCTACCTCATTGTTTTTAATGCATAAAAGAGGTGGTTTAGTTTATACGTTTTTAGAGGAAAAACCATTAGTCTAATTTAATCTTAATACCAAAACTACCAGATGAAAGGTTTGACTGTTATTCTGTAGCAAGTTTCAGCAGAAGAGGAGAGTAGTCCATTGAAATGGTTTAAATAGCCTTATGGCAATGAGACACTGACTAATGTAATTGCTTACTAAGTTTGGAAATCAAATATTTTTAGCAACTTCATCCGTAATGGAAGATTGATGAATTTAGCCTAAAACCAGAGGTTTCACTCTTCTAACCTGTGGGCTTAGTAACAGGCAGGTAACAGTAACTAGTCTAGTTCTATAAACTGTTAAATGTTGTAGGAAACATTTTGGGGAGGTGATGTTTTTCTTTTCTAAGAATGCAATGCACTAAAACTATTTTAAGAATGTAGTTAATACTGCTTATTCATAAAACAGCATATACTTGTGTTTAGGTGTAAGATCCCAGCTCTGGCTCCCCCCCCCCTTTTTTTTTAAAGTCAGTTTTATTTTATGAATAAGTTTCTGACATTTGTAATAAATGTCTCAAGAGTAATAGTTTGTTTAATGGCTACATGTTCATTACTTGAGAAATCTTGAGTGTATAATAATCTGTTGGTGATGTAATAATGCACAGTGTCAGGATTCAACCATTTTTATTTTATTTTATTTTATTTTATTTTATTTGTTTTGGTGGGGTACTTTGTTGACAGCTGCCTTAAGCTGTTCATTCAGTGAACAGGCTCTCAGTGTTTCACGGGCTTTGTCTTCTGCTGTGCTTAATTCACTTTCATGGCATGACAGGTAGGGCTTTTTAAACATTCTTTAATCAAACAGATTGATTGATTGTTCAAGTGACTGGTCACTTGATTGCTTTAACAGTAACAGCACCAACTGGGCAAGTGTTTTACTTGAGGAACCCTTCTTTTGGCATCAACCCTGACTGCTGTAAATTCTTCTGATCTAATCAGCGTTTTTGCTGAAAGTTCTCCTTTGAACATCAGATACAGTTTAAAAGGGAGCTGGTGTACGTACACACACACACACACACACACACACACACACACACACACACACACACACACACACACACTCACACACACACACACACACACACACACACACACACACACACATCAAGAAAGCCTTACATTTCCTGGCAGAAGAGTACTTAGAAATATTTTTTTAAATTGTTTGACTTTTGGATAGCACTGAAGGTCAAGGGTGGGGACACATTTCTTCGGTATCTGTTACAATCAGCCAGAAGAGTTATCAGGTCTCTGTACTATAATGAAACTAAAGGGACTCAGAAGTCCGACATAATCATAGACGTGGATGTAATCACAAGATGGCCCTGTAGCATAATTAGCTGACACTGATCAATTCAATGTTATTCTGCATAGTTTTAATTCTTACAGCGCTGTGTGGTTAAAATGGATTTAGTTCTTGTCCCCACCTCACATACTACCTTGGAAATCAATACGATTCATGTACATGAGAATGTTCCAGGGATTACCCAGGTTAAGGGTATGTGCTTTTGAAGTTCCTGTACTTCTGGAGGGACACTCATTCACTGGAACTCCTGGATGGCAGCTTCTGCCTCCACAGAAGTGCCAAGGTGGCCAAACTACAAGTAAAAACAGTGTTACAAAACCACTACATCTAGAACGTTGGACTCTTTAAACAGTGCTTTTGTAAGAGCAGAAAAAAAGCTCCTAGGTTTAGTTTTAAGCTTTAATAAGTAATACCTTCTGTATCTTTGTCAAAGTAACCCTAACTGTATGACTGCAGTGTTTTATTTTTATCTTATGCACACGTTATGTTGGAGAAAATGTTTACAAAAATGGTTTTGTTACACTAATGTGCATCACATATTTATGGTTTATTTGAAAGTGATTTTTGTGGGTTTTTTTAGTTTTTCATATTAGTAATAGTACACTTTTTGTGATTTATAACCCCAAACTCTGCTGATTATAAAGATGCTAAACAATAATACAAATGACAAGCTGCATTAAAATTACTAATTATAGAGCTGCAAAGCAGACTGGTGACAAGTAAACACTCAGCCGTTTTTTTTGCAGTGCTATCTAACTTGTCTTCTGTGTATTATGGATATTACTGTTTTTTTCCCCCATTTTTCCTTAAATAAAGTCAAAATGACACCTACTGGATGTGGAAAGTATTTTAAACATTTTTCTGGTCCTGGAGAACCAAGGTGTTTACTACCTTATTTCACTGAAAGTGAGAAAAAGCAACGTTGCCAAATCTCATGATTTTACTGCAAGTTCAGCAATATTTGGTATATTTTTATTTAAGCCCCAGCTCCTGGAGCCAGATAATTTCATGAGAGTCTCAGCTTTCTTGTTTGTGGTTTTAATTTTTGGTCCTCATGGTTGTGTTGAAAAGTTTGAAAATGTAAATCAGTTGCATCCAAAGGCTCAGAAGACACTCAAGGGGAACCTAAAATGGTGGTAGTTTTTTAAAATCTCATGATTTTTGGGAGTGGTAGTACTAAGCAAGTGTGGTGAACTGAAATCTAGGGGCAGATCTCAGCAGGTGTAAATGATGTAGCTCCATTGAAGTCCAGGCCTACCAAGTGTAAGTAAGGGAGGAGGGGACAAAATTGTACAGAGCTCCCACTTGCACTGCCTGGTCCTGGCTGTACCCTGTTCATGCTTTCCACCATGCGCTGTTTTCTTTCTGTAGTGGAGATTAAAGAAAATGCCTGTTCTAAACTAGTTGACTTGTTGTGTAGGCTGCTGCCAAAACAGGAAGTCTGTGCTCACACAGCGGGCACACGTTCAGGATTCCCTCTCCTTTTGAGCTGTAGAAGCTAGCCATAGGTTGTAAGTTAATACAAAAATATTTCTGTGCTTCTTTCATTTTATGTAGACAGGAAAGGCTTCTGCAAATTGTTCAGGCCCACAGATAATCCATTCTCTTGACGTTAAGAGTCAAACTGCTGTTAAATAACAACAAAAAGTAGCAGAAGAAATTAATTGCTAGCTACACTCAACCTGACTCCTTGCCTAATGCCTGATCCAGAGCTACAGGATTTCCTCAGTGAAACTGGCAAGCAGTCAAAGAAGAAAACAAGCATATTTGCCTTGAGGGCTTGTCTACATTAGAAAATTATATAATTTTAGAACGTTAGCTAAAATGATGCTAAACACAAGTTAGCACTCATCATAGGCAAAGACTGTCATATTTAATATTGGGGCAGCTGATTGTGGTTAATGCTAGTGATCAAATTTGATGCCCACTTACTGGTGTTAGCACAGGCGATGGAAAACAGGGAAAGGCATCATGCTCCACAGGAGAAAAACATTCACAATTGCAGTGGGGAAGACAGGAAGAAGCCAACAAATCTTAAAAGCTGGGAGCCAAATATCATCCTTCTGTGTGGCTTGTGGGCTTGTGTATATGCAAATGGACAAGTTGATCAGGCCCATGCAAAATAACAAAGGAAAACCAGTGTCTTGAATAATAAAAATAATAAATTGCAGTTAGCCAGATAAAGGAAAAGCTAAAAACCAAAAAAGCCATTGCAGTGCCGTAAATTTAACACTGGATTCTGCAGTGAGTAAATTGCAGAAATCTTGAGACCTTGCTTATAATATATGTTCCATTTCCACTATTAGCATTTAACACAACACCAGCCCATTTTACTGTCAACTGTAGTGCCCATCTCTCTGTTACTGTGAATAACTCTACTACCAGTGCAGAACTTTCAGATCTCCTTGGCAAGCTGCCTTGAAGTCACCTGGGCACATTGCCATGCAGCATTGTGAAGAAGAAACCAGTTTAATTCCAAATGGCTCGTTCAGTGTTAGTTTTGAAGAATATCATAAGGGAAATGTCTGTCAATACTAATCTTGTCTACTTATGAGTGGCTGATTTTTTTTTCTTTCATTCAGTTTTTTAGTCCCAGAAGTTAAATGGTGAGAATACTTGTTTGACAACTTGAGAAGAATATCTCATTTGCCAGAATGTAAGCTCCAGGCAGTGGGGATTACTCTCCGTGCCGATCTAAAGAAAACACTATAGTACATGTCAGGGATGAAAGTACAAAGAGCAGCTTTTGCAGAGTGGCTGTGAGAACTGAGGGAGCAAGGATGGATGCTAGGACATGCACATCTTTGGTTTAGCTCTGGCATCAAGATGATGATGATAATTTTCATCCCAGGATCACATGTTAGATCTTAAAATGTAGAACTTCTTTTGATTTTAAAAACATCAATGCAACATTCTGAGGTGACATAAAAGGAGTTAAAACTGAGTATATTGATATTGCTGTGAATGGGGGATAGGTGATTATTGCTGTAGAAGCCACATATCACGGAATTAGGAGAGAGGGGAAGGGTAGCGTCAACCTCAGTTTTCTTTGTGGTCATGTCACTTAGCAATGACACAAAGAATGGTACTCTGTGTGAGTCACTTTTTGTGTGAAGTGCTGCCTTGGCTAACAATTCCTGAAGAGGTTTCAGAGTGGTAGCTGTGTTAGTCTGTATCAGCAGAAACAACAAGGAGTCCTTGTGGCACCTTGGAGACTAACAAATTTATTTGGGCACAAGCTTTTGTGGGCTAAACCCCATTTCATCAGATGCATGGAGTGGAAAATACAGTAGGAAGATTTATATAACTACATGAAAAGATGGGAGTTGCGTTACCCAGTGGGGGGTTGTCACGGAGTGTGGGGGAGTCAGGGACCTGCACCCCCCATGTCCTGTGATTTACCGTGACTCTTAGCCAGCCAATAAAGCAGAAGATTTATTAGACGACAGGAGCACGGTTCCAAGCAGGGCTTGTAGGTAGAACCAGGATCCCATAGCCAGGTCCCTCTGAGGGGCAAGGATTTTAGACCCCAGACTTGGGGTTCCCTGCCTCTTCCCAGCCAGCCCAAAACTGAAACCAAAAACCCCTCCAGCAGGCTCTCATCCCCTCCTTCTCTCCCTCCTCTCTTTGCCCGGAAAACTTGTTGACTTGCCCCACCCCCCTTCCTGGCTCAGGTTACAGGCTTAGGTACTGTCCCTCACCTAAAGTAATCCCCTGCTTTCCCATCCCCCATGCAGACAGTTCCAGTAAAACTAAACGACATTTCCAGGTTAATCCACCCCGCTCTCTACTGTGTCACGGGGTCAAGACAATTCAATTAAAAAGGGCTATTATCAACAGGGTGATGATCACTTTTGTAGTGGTAATCAGGGTGGCTCATTTCAAACAGTTGACTAGAAGGTGTGAGTAACAGTAGGGGGAAATTAGTATGGGGAAATTCAGGTTTTTTTAGTTCTTGTAGTGACCCATCCATTCCCAGTCTTTATTTGGGCCTAATTTGATTGTGTCCAGTTTGCAAACTAATTCCAGTTATGCAGAATTTCCCCATGCTAATTTCCCCCTACTGTTACTCACACCTTGTTAACTATTTGAAATGAGCCACCCTGATTACCACTACAAAAGTGATTTTTCATCCTGTTGATAGTAGCTCACTTTAATTGATTAGTCTCAACCCCCCACTGGATAAGGCAACTTCCATCTTTTTATGTACTGCTATATATATCTTCCTACTGGATTTTCCACTCCATGCATCTAGTGAAGTAGGGTTTAGCCCACAAAAGTTTATGCCCAAATAAATTTAATTCCTGAAGAAAGCTCCTTTTAAAATACACCAACCCTCCTATTCTCCCCCAATGTCTTGCTCTAATTCATCCCAATCTCGTCTAAAATTAAAAATGGGGAGAAGAGTGTTCTGTTATTTAAAAGAGCAAACTGTTCATTTAATGCAATTGTACCATTCCAGTGGGAAGCTAAAGCCACATGGCAGGGAGTTTTCCTCCGTTGAACTAAAAAAAGGAAATTGGGTTTAACAGTCACATGGAGGCTATTGTGGTTTTACAGGGTAAATAGTATGTGACATGGGAAAGCTAATCAAATTTCTTCCAGCTGTGCTTTATGCCACTCACACTTTAGTTATTCTGTCTGTGAAATGCTGTTTCACAACTTCATGCTTGTCAGTTAAAAAGGGATTTCGGCACAATCAGTTTAAATTTAATTTCATATCTGTATATATTAAATACCCTTTGCCTACACTGGGTTACCCATGTTCAAATGTGTTCAGTACTCTGAAACAAACACAGAAAAGTAAGGGAATTTCATAGTATTTTACACTTAGCCTTTTCTCTCCAATTGCTTACAGCAGTTCTCAGGAGAACCTTATGAGGGATGATTGATAAGATTCCAGTTTTTGAAATAGGGGACATTGAAGCACAGAGGAGGGTAAGTGATTTGCCCCAGGTCTCCCAGGGAGCCAATGGCAGAATCAGCAATAAAACAGATTTCAAGATAGTCCAGCGCTCTAACCACTAAACAAAGTTACTTCCTCAGGATGGCAGACTAGCCATTACATGAAACACTGAGTCTTTCCACTAACAAGAAGTTCACTAATCGCTAGCATTTTGGCTTATTCAGTCTAAAAATTATTTGCAATAATGTTTTCTGGTCAGAAAAGGAAGCAGAAGTGGGAATTCATCATTGTTATAAAGAGAAACTTTAATATTTTGTTGAAATTTGATTTTTCCAGTAATTTGACCAGCCCGTAGTAAAATGCAAATATTTTCATTTTATTAATATAATTCTCATGTCAATCCCTTGCTGACTCAGTTGCCGTGTGCTGGAATCAATCTGACTCATTAGCTGTGTGTGGACAACATCCAGAGTTTGAGTACTTGTGTGTATTTATGGTGAGGACTATCTCAATTTGACGCAACCTACAAACTGCTTAAGTGGCTTGCTAAAGGTGGTAGTCAAATACTGGCAGAGTTGTGAACAGAACACTCGCAGGTTCTGATTCAGAGTCACCTGATCTGAGCTCCTCCTTATTCTAGGCAGGGCTCATAGTCTGTTAGGGTTGCTTGACTTCCCATGCCTGACTTCAGGTAGGGATGCCAACTTTCTGATTTCAGAAAACCAAACACCCCTGTTCCACTCCTCCTCTGAGGCCCTGCTCCCACTCACTCCATCTCCTCTCCCTCCGTCACTTGCTCTCCTCCACCCTCATTCATTTTCACCAAGCTGGGGCAGGGGGGTTGGGTGTTGGGAGGGTTTGAGGGCTCTGGATGGGGGAATAGGCTCCAGGGTTGGGCCAGGGATGATGGATTGGGGTGCAGGAGGGGACTCAAGGCTGAGGGGGGGTTGGGTTACAGGAGGGGATGCCATATGGGCTCTGGGTGGCACTTGCTTGTGGTGGCTCCTGGAAGCAGCGACATGTTCTCTGGCTCCTAGGCAGAGGCGCAGCCATTGGGAGCTGCAGAGTCAGCACTTGAGGTGGGGGCAGCGCGTGCAGCCTCCCTGGCCGCCCATGCGCCTATGCCAGCCGCTTCCAGGAGCCGCATGGAGGCAGGGCAGGCAGGGAGCCTGCCTTAGCCCCGGGCTCCCTCTGTGCCACTGATGAGACTTTTTATGGCACGGTCAGCAGTGCTGACTGGAGCTGCCAGGTTTCCTTTTTGACCCAGCATTCCAGTTGAAAACCGGATGCCTCAGGCTTGTTTTGTGGGAAAATTTCAGCCAAGGTGGTGCTGCTGTTCCAAAGAATAAAGCTTGAGGGAAATGCATTGTTCTTCAAGTGATTGCTCATATCAATTCCAGGTGTGTGCACGTGCTGCATGCATGGATGTTGGAAACTTTTCCGATAGCAGCTACCAGGGGCGGCTCCAGGCCCCAGCACGCCAAGCGCATGCTTGGGGCGGCAAGCCGCGGGGGGCACTCTGCCGGCGCCACGAGGGCAGCAGGCAGGCTGCCTTCCACGACTTGTCTGCGGAGGGTCCGCTGGTCCCGTGGCTTCGGCGGACCTCCTGCAGGCATGCCTGCAGAGGATCCGCTGATCCCGTGGCTTTGGCGGACCTCCTGCAGGCGTGCCTGCGGAAGGTCCGCTGGTCCCGCAGTTTTGGAGGACCTCCCGCAGGCATCTGCCAAAGCTGTGGGACCAGCGGACCGTCCGCAGGCAAGCCATGGAAGGCAGCCTTCCTGCTGTGCTTGGGATAGCAAAATTCCTAGAGCCGCCCCTGGCAGCTACCCGTCGGGCCAGCTGGGGAGCCCTCTAGAGTGGCACTGAAATGGCGATCTATATAAACCCATGCCATCCCGACCCCCCTTCAGTTCCTTCTTACCACCTGTGACGGTTGTTGGAACAGTGGTCTCTTGTCTTTTCAAGTGTTCCACTTATTCCTAGCGTTTTCTTTTATCTTTGTTGTAAATAGTTAGCAGTTAGTGGTAATCGTTTCTTTATAGTGTTCAGTATAGTTTAGCTGTTAAAGGGCAGTCTTGTCAACGACTGCCCTGTGGGGCCCTGGGGCATGCCATCCCTCCCAGGGCTTCAAACCTTGCAAGTTTTGCAGCAAGCCCATGCCCACAGGTGACCCCCCACGATTCCTTTCTCAGGTGTTTGGGGGAGGGCCATCTGGCAGATAGGTGCAAGATTTGTTAGGTGTTCAAACCTCGAAAATGTAAGGAGAAGGAGTTCCACCTTAGGCAACTCCTCATGGAGTCGGCTTTGCAGCCTTCTCAAGACGTGAACCCGAACGCCTCGGTGCGGAGCGCCCTCCCAGTGGTACCAGCTCCAGCGTTGCAGAAGATCTCTTTCTGGACCATCTATCCCATTTCTACCATGCCTGGTCCCATATTACCTCAGACCGTTGGGTGCTCCACACGGTGAAAACGGGATATTCTATCCAGTTCCATTCCAACCCGCCCCCCCACCCTTCCTCCCCGTCCCTCTTCAGGGACCCTTCTCACAAGCAGTTCCTAATTCAGGAGGTTCAATCCCTCCTCGACCTAGGAGCAGTGGAAGAAGTCCCTCAGGAGTTCAGGGGCAAGGGTTTCTACTCCCACTACTTCCTTGTGCCCAAGGCAAAGGGAGGCCTAAGATCTATTCTGGATCTCACGGAACTCAACAAATACATCGTCAACCTGAGGTTCCGTATGGTCTCCCTAGCCACCATTATCCCCTCACTGAACCCTGGAGACTGATATGCCACCCTCGATATGAAGGACGCATATTTTCACATTTCCCTTGTCCCGCCCCACAGACATTTCCTCTGCTTTGTAGTGGGCAAGATGCACTATCAATTCACAGCCCTCCTGTTTGGCTTGTGCACAGCCCCCTGTGTCTTTACCAAGTGCATGGTCGTGGCTGCTTTCCTCTGCCAACACCACGTACACATCTTCCCGTATCTGGATGACTGGCTTATACGGGACCAGTCTCATCACCAAGTACATTCGCAGGTGCACCTACTCTTGGACACGTTCACTCGCTTGGGCATCATGGTAAATTTCAGCAAGTCTGTTCTTGCCCCTATTCAAGTAATAGAATTTATAGGAGCAGTCCTGGATGCAAACTAAGCCAGACCTTTCCTTCCAGAGGCACGGCGCCTGGCCATAGCAGGCATAATTACCAAGCTCTGCAAGTTTCCAACCACAACGGTAAGGCAGCATCTCAGGCTGCTGGGCCACATGGCATCCTGCACATACATTGTGCAACTCGCCAGGCTCAGGCTCAGACCTCTTCAGGCGTGGCTGGAGTCAGCCTACTGATCAGCACGCAACAGTCTAGACATGGTCCTCACAGTCCCAAAGCACATACTTGAATCCTTACAGTGGTGGCTGGATCCTCAGATGGTGGGAGCTGGGGTCCCATTTCATCTTCCCCAGCCCACTCTGACTCTAGTTACAGACGCGTCTGTGCTGGGATGGGGGGCCCACCTCGGCAGCCTGACGATGCAAGACTTATGGCACAAGAGCGAGCTGTCGCTGCGCATCAACATCAGATAGTTCAGGGCAATCCACCTTGCCTGCCAAGCCTTTCTTCCCCACCTGCGCAGTCACTGCGTAGGGTCATAACGGACAGTGCCACGGCCATGTTCATAGAATCACAGAATACCAGGGTTGGAAGGGACCTCAGGAGGTCATCTAGTCCAACCCCTTGCTCAAAGCAGGACCAATCCCCAGACAGATTTTTGCCCCAGATTCCTAGATGGCCCCTGAACAAACAAGTTGGAGCCCAGTCGTCACCACTATGCCAAGAAACCCTCTCTCTGTGGGACTTCTGCTTAGTCCACTCCATCAACCTTTAGGCCTCGTACCTGCCGGGTGTCCAGAAGGTCCTGGGAGATACTTTTGAGCAGATATTTTCTGACTCACGAATGGTCCATTCACCCAGATATCATCCATTCTGTTTTCCGCACCTGGGGATTTCCGTGAATCGACTTGTCCGCTTTGCGGACCAACAGAAAGTGTCCAGCCTTCTGCTCCTTCTGGAGTCACAGCCTGGGGTCATTAGTGGACTCCTTCCAAATCACGTGGTCGGGCCAATTGCTGTACGCCTTCCCACCGTTCCCGCTGGTTCACAAGGTAATCCTCTAGATCCACCGGGACAAGGCAAATGTGATACTAGTAGCCCCTGCCTGACCACGCCAGTGTTGGTTCCCGACTCTGCTGGATCTGTCAATCCAGGCTCCCAAACGTCTGCCTCTTGACCCCGACCTCATATCCCAGAACCACGGTCGCCTCCTCCACCCGGACCTTCAGTCGCTTCATCTCACAGCCTGGAGGATCCGTGGCTGAACCAGGCTGAAAGTGCCTGTTCGGACTCGGTATAACGGGTCCTTCTAGACAGTCATAAACCATCAACCAGGCATACCTACGGGGCTAAATGGAAGAGGTTTTCCAGCTGGTGCGCTCAGCAGCAGGTGCATCCACTCCACTCTTCCATTTCCTGCATTTTGGACTATCTGATGTCCTTAAAGGACCAGCACCTAGCCTTTGGATCCCTTAAGGTCCACCTTGTGGCCATTTCTGCGTTCCATCCGGGCATAACGGGGCATTCCGTGTTTGCCCATCCAGTCGTGCAATGCTTCCTCAAAGGCCTGGAGAAAATCCACCCTCCAATGAAAACCGCCTGTGCCTGCATGGGACCTCAACTTGGTCCTTTCCTGCCTTATAGCCCCCCCTTTCGAGCCACTGCCACTTGCTCTCTTCTCTACCTCTCTTGGAAGGTCTCCTTCCTAGTGGCCATCACTTCCGCATGCCGAGTCTCCGAACTACAGGCTCTCGCCTGTGATCCACCCTATACCATCTTTCACAAAGACAAAGTGCAATTAAAACCTCACCCAACCTTTCCACCAAAGGTGGTGTCCTCCTTCCACATGAGCCAGAAAATCTTCTTACTGGTTTTCTACCTGAAACTGCATTCTGACCTATGTGAACAGTGCCTCCATCCTCTTGATGTTAGGAGGGCACTTGCCTTCTACATAGACTGGACAAAGCCTTTTCGTAAAACAACACAGTTGTTGTCGCCATTGCAGAGCGGATGAAAAGCGCTCCAGTCTCCTCTCAGCAAATATCATCGTGGATCACTGAGTGCATTCGTGCTTGCTACACCCTGGCAAACGTCCTTCCGCCTGCTGTTACGGCCCACTCCAAGAGGGCTCAGGCATCGTCAGCCGCCTTTCAGGTGCACATTCCTCTCCAGGAAATCTGTAGGGCTGCCACGTGGTCCTTGGTTCATATCTTCACAGCCTACTATGCCATCATCCAGCACTCTCAGGATGATGCAGCCTTTGGCAGAGTGATTCTTCAATCTGTGTTTCACTGACTCCGACCCCACCTCCAAGGTAATGCTTGGGAGTCACCTAACTGGAATTGATATGAGCAATCACTCGAAGAAAAAACGGTTACTTACCTTTCTGTAACTGTTGTGCTTCGAGAAGTGTTGCTCATATCTATTCCATTCCCCTTCACCTTTCCCTATATCGGAGTAGCCGACAAGAAGGAACTGAAGGGGAGTCAGGCTGGCAGGGGCTTATATAGATCACCATTTTGGCGCCACTCCAAGGGGCTCCCCATCTGGCCTGATGGGTAGCTGCTGGGGTAAAAGTTTCCGACATCCGTGCACTCAGCGCGTGCACACACCTAACTGGAATAGATATGAGCAACACATATCAAAGAACAACAGTTACAGAAAGGTAAGTAACTGGGTTTATTGTCCATATTAAATTCCTGAAATCATGTCTTTAAAATTATCTAGTGCTCCCCCTACTTGGAGCAGGGACTTGAAATTTGGCCATGGGCAGGGAGGATTGGCCTTTGCATTGGGGATGTACCTTTTGCTATCCCTGTGGTAATCTGCCCATATTGACCAAGTTACAGGCCTTTGAAATATCCCTGTTCACACATAGAATCATAGGACTGGAAGGGACCTCGACAGGTCATCTAATCCAGGCTCCTGCACTCATGGCAGGTCTAAGTACAGATTCTAGACCATCCCTGACAGGTGTTTGTCTAACCTGCTCCTAAAAATTTCTAATGATGGAGATTCCACATCCTCCCTAGGCAATTTATTCCAGTGCTTAACCACCCTAACAGTTTGGAAGTTTTTCCTAATGTCCAACCTAAACCTCCTCCATTGCATCTTGCCCTATCCCCAGAGTTGAAGAAGAACAATTCTTCTCCCTCCTCCTCATAACAACCTTTTATGTACTCGAAAACTGTTTGTCCCCTCTGTCTTCTCTTTTCTAGACTAAACAAACCCATTTTTTTCAATCTTCCCTCATAAGTCATGTTTTCTAGACGGTTAACCATTTTTGTTGCCCTTCTGTGGATTTTCTCCAATTTGTCCACATCTTTCCTGAAATGTGGCACCCAGAACTGGACACAGTACTCCAGTTGAGACCTAATCAGTGCAGAGTAGAATGGAAGAATTACTTCCCATGTCTTGCTTACAACACTTCTGCTAATACATCCCCCAAAGACGTTCGCTTTTTTTGCAACAGTGTTACACTGTTGACTCATATTTAGCTTGTGGTCAACTATGACCCCCAGATCTCTTTCTGCAGAACTGCTTCCTAGGCAGTCATTTCCCATTTTGTATGTGTGCAACTGATAGTTCCTTCCTAAATGGAGTACTTTGCATTTGTCCTTATTGAATTTCATCCTATTTACTTCAGACCATTTCTCCAGTTTGTCCAGATCATTTTGAATTTTAATCTTATCCTCCAAAGCACATGCAACCCCTCCCAGCTTGGTATCATCCACTGATTTTATAAGTGTACTCTCTGCCATTATCTAAATCATTGATGAAGATATTGAACAGAACCGGACCACGGACTGATTCTTTCAGGACCCCATTCAATGTGCCCTTCTCACATAACTGTGAATCACTGGTAACTACTCTCTGGGAATGGTTTTCCAACCAGTTTTGTACCCACCTTATAGTAGTTCCATCTAGGCTTCATTTTTCTAGTTTGTTTATGAGATGGTCATGCAAGACAGTATCAAAAGCTTTATTAAAGTCAATATGTACTATGTCTACCAGTTCCCCCGCTATCCACAAGGCTTGTTAACCTGTCAAAGAAAACTATCAGGTTGGTTTGACACAATTTGTTCTTCACAAATCGATGCTGACTGTTACTTATCACCATATTATCTTCTAGATGTTTGCAAATTGATTAATTATTTGCTCCATTATCTTTCTGGGTACAGAAGTTAAGCTCACTGGTCTGTAATTCCCTGGGTTGTCCAGTCTTTTGGAACCTCTTCCATCTTCCATGATGACTTTTCAAAGATAATTGCTAATGGCTCAGATATGTCCTCAGTCAGCTCCTTGAGTATTCTAGGATGCATTTCATGAGGCTCTGGTGACTTGAAGACATCTAATTTGTCTAAGTAATTTTTAACTTGTTCTTTCCCTATTTTAGCCTCTGATCTTACCTCATTTTCACTCTTATTCACTGTTAGATGTCAAATCCCACCAACCTTCTTGGTGAAAACTGAAACAAAGAAGTCATTAAACACCTCTGCTATTTCAACATTATTCTTTCCCCCCACCCCTCATTGAGTAACCGGCCTACCCTGTCCTTGGTCATTCTCTTGCTTCTAATATAAGTGTGGAATGTTTTCTTGTTACCTTTTATGTCTCAAGCTAGTTTGATCTCCTTTTGTGCCTTGGCCTTTCAAATTTTGTCCCTACATACTTGTGTGATTTGTTTATATTCATCCTTTGTAATTTAACCTAGTTTCCACTTTGTGTAGGACTTTTTTTTTTTTTTAATTGAACTCCTGATTAAGCTGGAGTGGTCTCTTGCCATACTTCCTATCTTTCCTATGCAGTGGGATAGTTTGCTCTTCTGCCCTTAATAATGTCTCTCTGAAAAACTGCCAACTATTTTCAATTGTTTTTCCCCTTAGACTTGCTTCCCATGGGATCGTACCTACCCACTCCCTGAGTTTGCTAAAGTCTACCTTCTTGAAATCCATTGTCTTTAGTTGCTGTTCTCCCTCCTACCATTCCATAGATTCATTAACTCTACCATTTCGTGATCACTTTCACCCAAGATGCCTTCCACTTTCAAAATGTCAACCAGTTCTTCCCTGTTTGTCAAAATCAAATATAGAACAGAATCTCCCCTCATAGCTTTCTCCATCTTCTGAAATAAAATTCCAAGAACTTGCTGGAAATCTGTGCCCTGCTGTGTTTGTTTCCCAATGGATGTCTGAGTAGCTGAAGTCTCCATCAACCATCAAGTCCTACTTTGGACGATTTTGTTAGTTGTTTAAAAAAAGCCTCATCACATCATCTTCTTCCTGGTTAAGTGCCTATAGTAGACCCTACTATGACATCACCTTTTTTTACCTCTTTATCTTACCCAGAGACTTTCAACAAGTCTGTCTCCTATTTCCATCTCAACCTCAGTCCAAGTACATACATTTTTAATATATAAGGCAACACCTCCTCCCTTTTTTCCCCTGCCTGTCCTTCCTGAGCAAGCTGTATACTTCTATACCAATATTCCAGTCATGCGTATTATCCAACCAAGTCATACTGTGATGCCAACTATGTCATAGTTGTGTTTATTTACTAGCATTTTGAGATCTTCTTGCTTATTCCCTATACTTCTCCCATTAGTATAGAGACATCTAAGATACTGATTTGATTCCCCCCACTCCCACACCAATTCTGTCGTCTCTCCTTTATCCCTGCTATAACAGCCCAAGCCCAGGAAGAGAGACTGGGACTTGGACATCAAGTCCAGAACAGGAGACTAGGACTGGCTGGGCAAGGAGACTGGGTTGAGAAGCCTCAGGAATAGAGATTGTGACTGGGATAGGCAAGTAGAATGGGACTAGGACAAGGAGGATGGGGGTGGGATAGAGATAGGACTGGAACAGGGAAAGGTTGGAAGAGACAGGGCAGAATGCAGGGCTGGCTCCAGAGGTTTTGCTGCCCCAAGCAGCCAAAAAAAAAAAAAAAAAAGCCACGATCGCCATCTGCGGCAATTCAGCGGGAGGTCCTTCACTCCGAGTTGGAGTGAGGGACCCTCCACCGAATTGCCGCCGAATACCTAAATGTGCCGCCCTGCTCCTGAGTTGCTGCCCAAGCACCTGCTTGATAAGCTGGTGCCTGGAGCCAGCCCTGGCAGAACGGGTCAAATTTGGAGGGAAACAGGCATAAGAATTTTCCCACCAGTGTAAAGACTCCTTCAGAGCCTTGAACGGAACTCAAGATTATTGAGTTTCACCATTCCTTTGCTATCATCAAATATCTGTGAAACCTTTTGGTAAAGCATGTCTCTCCCTCCCAGCCTCGGGCTGGTCCATATACTGGAAGCCAACCTACTATTGCTGTCAATTATTCCATTAGCTCCATTGGCAGAGGGTCTGATGATGACCCTAGTGGGTGTCAATATGATGCTACCTGATGGAATTTGGGGGGTTTATGTTTCCTTTTTTAAAAAAGTCTAGAAAATTACACATCAACAAAAACTGTGTTATAAGAACATCAAGGTTGCAAAGCTAAGCACTTAAAAATTCAGAAATGCCTGTGCAGCTTTAAGTCTGCCCTCTTGTGCGTGTGTGTTATGGTAACAGTCTTTAATTACATGATCAGACGCTATTTTTTTCCCCACAGGACCACTGCCTCCATTGCACAGGATAGAGCTGCTTTGGGGATGGATGACAGTTGTGTAGCAAAGGCGACTGTTGTCCTTTGGAATCCTGCCTCATTTGTTGCAGAAGTTGAAAGGGGTATAGTAAATGCAGGGGACTGCAAGAAAAGCAAAAAAGGATCTCATGGTCAAGACAGCTGAATTCTGGCCTGGATCCTATTCCCACGTGTGACAGAGAGTTTCTGTGTGATTATAAGCAAGTCACTTAAAGCAACTTTTCACAGATGGTCACAAATTGTGTGTCCTTCATTTTCTGGGTGCCTGACATAAGGCTCTGGGGCTGAAGTCAGTAGGAGCTGTGCTTGAATATATAAAGTGCTGCAGGGGCTAAGGACTCTGAAAAAACTGGTCTTAGGTGTCCCCATTGGGGCACCCCAAATTAGTGGATACTTAATCTCCCTGCCCCAGTTTCCCACCTCTAGAATGGGAATATCATCCTCCCCTCATCTCACAGGGGTGTTATGAGATAAATTAATGTTTGTGAAGCACTCTGATATAGTGGGGATGAATGCTATAGAAAACCCCATGGATACATTAATCATTCTTTCTTCAGACCATGATATGAGTAGTGTGCAATAAATAAGGCCTAGGGCTGCGTAATGAGCAATGAGGATCAAACAAAATATTGAATAGCTGCTTACTAAGTGAACATCCTCTATTTTGTGCACTGAAAGAGACTGGGATCTGTGGGAAAAATAGTTTGGGATCATGTAGATTATCATAATGCACATGCACAAAGAGAGTTGAATTAAGGTTGCACAGGCAACCTGAATTCTGGCATTTCCTAATTTGAGGGCTTGGCTACATTGGAGAGTTGCAGCGCTGTAAACCCACCACCAGCGCTGCAACTTACGGTCCACACTTGTGGGGCACATACAGCGCTGCATCTCCCTGGCTGCAGCGCTGGTTGTACTCCTGCTCTGCCTCTGGTATAAGGATAGCAGTGCTGGTGATGCAGCGCTGCTCCGCAGGTGTGGCCACCAAAAGCCTCCAGAGGTATTCGGAGGTATCCCAGAATGCCTATTCAGTCACTCTGCTCATCAGTTCGCACTTTACTGCCCTGGCCTCAGGTGACCCGCCCTTTAAATGCCCTGGGAATTTTAAAAATCCCTTTCCTGTTTGCTCAGCCAAGTGTGGAGTACAATCAATCAGTGAATCTTTCCAGGTGACCATGCCTCCAAGCACTAAACGAGCCCCAGCATGGAGCAATGGCGAGTTGATGGACCTCATCAGTGTTTGGGGGGAGGAAGCTGTGCAGTCACAGCTGCGCTCCAGCCGCAGGAATTACGATACCTATGGGCAGATATCAAGAGCCATGATGGAAAGGGGCCATGACCGGGATGCAGCGCAGTGCAGGATTAAAATGAAGGAGCTGCGGAGTGCCTATTGCAAAGCCCGCGAAGGAAACCGCCGCTCAGGTGCTGCCCCCACGACCTGCCGTTTTTACAAGGAGCTGGAGGTGATACTTGGGGGTGACCTCACTGCCAATCCGACGACCACGATGGACAGTTCAGAGTGGGGAGAGAAGGGGGAGGTGCAGAGGGGGAGGAAACTGAGAGTGAGGGTACTGGGGTGGGGGGAGACACCCCAGAGTCCCACGAGGCATGCAGCCAGGAGCTCTTCTCAAGCCAGGAGGAAGGTAGCCAGTCGCAGCAGCTTGAACTTGGTGAAGGAGAAGCAGAGGAGTGGGTTCCCGGTAAGCAGCTTTTATTTTCAGGATGGAAATGTTTCGGGGGAGGAGGGAGGGTTAGGGCTGCATGCATGCATGCATGTCTAGATGTGGAATAGCCCATTGATGTGGTCTATTACGTCACGGTAATCGGCCTTGGTCATCTCTTCAAAAGTTTCAGCCAGAGCGTGGGCAATGCTCCTGCACAAGTTTATGGGGAGAGCCACTGTGGTCCTTGTCCCAGTCAGGCTAACGCGTCCGCGCCACTGTGCCGCGAGGGGTGGGGGGGACCATTGCTGCACACAGACAAGCTGCATAGGGGCCAGGGCGGAATCTGCATTGCTGTAGAAGACCCTCCCTTGCTTCCCACGTGACCTGCAGCAGCGAGATATCTTCCAGGATTAATTAACTCCTGCACTCATTCCCCGTTATTCACCATTTCTTCGCTGCTGTGGGTTCCTTGTGCTCTATTTGGTATATGGAAAGTATGCAAAAGTGAGACTGTAAACTCCTTCATTGTGATTATACACAATGCTGCCTCTCTGTTAAATGTTTCAATTTTTGTCTTTCTAATAACAGTGTCCTTGAATACTTGACTAGCTGTATCTGACAGGCTACAAAACCTGCGGAAGAAGCCACGATAAAGCAAAGAAGATATGGTGAAAGCAGTTATGAATCAGTCTGCCAGAGAGAGTAAAAAAAAACAGCCGGAATGGAGGGAAAAAATGTGGCACTGGAGGGAAAGAGAAAGCAGGAGAAAGGAAGTGGCTAAGAAGAAAAGCATGAAGCAGCTGATAAGCATCCTGGCGCGCCAAACGGACTGTATCCAGTTACTCGTAGCCATGCAGGCAGAGCACTACTGTGCCGCCCCCGCCCCCGCCCCCCGTCCCAAAGCTCTTTCCCTTGTGCCCCAATGTCAGCTCAAAACCCCCTTCTCCAGCATCCAGGTTCTTACCACCACCAGCTGCCCCCAACACGTGTACATTCGCCTACCAGCCCTGAGAACTACGACCCTTACCCTCTGCACTCAACCCCCATCACCATGCAGTATAGGCATCCTGAAGTGCAGCAGTTATTGCACAGCACTCCAGACAGGACATATTCAAACCTCTGACTGTACAGTTCACCACCCCACCCCCATGCCCTTTTAGTTATTTTCTTTTCAATAAATGAACTCTTGGCTTTTAAAACAGGTTTTTTTATTGCAGAAAGAGAAAGATACCGTAGCCCAGGAAAAAAACAGGCACTCCAAATCATTATAACCACTGAACTTCACTCCCATGCAAGGCACCAAACATTACTGTTGGCTTTCAGCCTCAAATTCCTCCCTCAAGGCATCCCTAAACCTTGAAGTCCTGTGCTGGGCCTCTCTAGTAGCCCTGCTCTCTGGCTGTGCAAATTCAGCCTCCAGGCGTTGAACATCGGAGGTCCATGCCTGACTGAATGTTTCACCCTTCCCTTCACAAATATTATGGAGGGTACAGCACATGGATATAACCGCGGGGATGCTGCTTTCCCCCAACTCTAGCTTCCCATACAGAAATCACCAGCACCCCTTTAAACAGCCAGAAGCACACTCCACAGTCATACAGCACCGGCTCAGCCTGTAGTTGAACCGGTTGCTTGCTCCTATCAAGCTTCCCTGTATATGGTTTCATGAGCCAAGGCATTAACAGGTAAGCGGGGTCTCCAAGAATCACAATGGGCATTTCAATGTACCCTACTGTGATCTTCCGGTCTGGGAAGAAAGTCCCTGCCTGCAGCTTCCTGAACAGGCCACTGTTCCGAAAGATGCATGCATCATGCACCTTTCCATGCCAGCCTGTGTTAATGTCAATGAAATGCCCACGGTGATCCACAAGCTCCTAGAGAACCATAGAGAAATACCCCTTCCAATTAACGTACTCGGATGCTAGGTGGGGTGGTGCCAGAATAGGAAAATGCATCCCATCTATCGCCCCCCACAGTTAGGGAAACCCATTTGTGCAAAGCCATGCACGATGTCCTGCATGTTCCCCAGAGTCAGGTTCTTCTTAGCAAGATGCGATTAATGGCCCTGCAAACTTGCATCAACACGATTCCAATGGTCGACTTTCCCACTCCAAACTGGTTCGCGACTGATCAGTAGCTGTCTGGAGTTGCCAGCTTCCAGATTGCAATAGCCACCTGCTTCTCCACTGGCAGGACAGCTCTCAATCTCATGTCCTTGCGCCGCAGGGTGGGGGCAAGCTCCTCACACAGTCCCATGAAAGTGGCTTTTCTCATCCGAAAGTTCTGCAGCCACTGCTCGTCATCCCAGGCTTGCAGGACGATGTGATCCCACCACTGAGTGCTGGTTTCCCAAGCCCAAAAGCGGTGTTCCATGGTGCTGAGCATTTCCGTGACTGCCATAAGCAATTTAGTGTCATACGCGTCAGGCGACTCGATATCATCGTCGGACTCCTCGCTGTCACTTTGGAGCTGAAGGAATAGCTCAACTGCCGAACGTGTTGTGCTGACGACACTCATCAGCAAAGTCCTCAGCAGCTCAGGCTCCATTTCCCACAGAAATCGCACTGCACAGAAACTGTTGGGAGACTCGCAATGGCGCCATACGTGCACGGAAAAACAGTGACTGCGGGGATGTGAAGTGATGCACCACGGGGCATTGGGACAGGAAGTGGAATGACCTGCACCCTTCCGTCCCCTTCCCGCAACCCACGGCACCAAAATGGGACGAGGTGCTCTGTGGGATAGCTGCCCACAATGCACCGCTCCCAACAGCGCTGCAAATATAGCCACACTGCAGCATTGGTAGCTGTCAGCGTGGCCAACCCGTAGCGCTTTCCCTACACAGTTGTATGAAGACAGCTGTAACTCCCAGCGCTGTACACCTGCAAGTATAGCCAAGCCCTGAGTGTTTGACTTTGCAACCTTAACACTGTTCTTTTAACGTAGCTTTGTGGGTGCACGTTCATGCCTGCAGTATGTAAAAAAAAAAAAAATCTTATACCTGGTTTCTGGATTTTAGTTATTTGGCATTTATTAATTTTAAATTAAAGAATCACTTCCCGGATGTAAGCGTGGATTCAGCAACACACTTAGGTATGTATTTAACTTCAAACACATTCTATCCCTATTCAGCTAAACACTTAATTCTTCTTTGAGTGATTGCTCATATCCATTCCAGTTAGGTGTGCACGCCGTGCGTGCACGTTTGTCGGAAGATTTTTACCCTAGCAACTCTGGTGGGTCAGCAAGTTGCCCCCTGGAGTGGCGCCGCTATGGTGCCTGATATATACCCCTGCCGGCCCGTCCGCTCCTCAGTTCCTTCTTACCGCCGTGTCGGTCGTTGGAACCGTGGAGCGCGGCATAGCTGTCCTCCACGTACCTAGCTTCTCCTTGTTCACTTGTTGTATATAGTTATCGTTAGTGTATAGAGTAATTAGTTCATAGTTGTCAATTAGTTATTGTATATAGTTTAGCGGGTTCGGGCTCTAGCCCTTCCCTGCACCCGGTGCCCGGGCTCATGCCCGGTTCGCCGGGATTCAAGCCGTGCTTGGCCTGCAAAAAGCCGATGCCCACGAGCGATCCCCACGACGCCTGCCTAAAGTGCCTGGGGAATCACACATATCTGAGAAGTGCCGCATTTGTAAGGCCTTCAAGCCGCGGACCAAGAAGGAGAGAGACTATCGTTTAAAGACACTCCTTATGGAGGCAGCTCTTAACCCTCCTTCCTCGGCACCAAGTGCCAACACCACTCCGGCACTGGACTGCGCCGGCACAGCGAAGACGCCTTGGCATCAGCCTTCCCTGGCGCAGGGTCCCAACAGAAGAACATCGGCTGCCTCTACTCCTGCGAAGCAGACTCGTGTGGACCGCCTGGCACCGACTCCTGCCGCAGCCCCGAAGCCAGTGATACCGTCGACTCTGGGCCCGAGAGGTCCATCGAGTACGGTCTTGGAGAGCTACCCGGTGAGACCCGTGGTCGAGCTGAAGGTCTCCTCTACGCCAGAAACATTCTCATCGGCCAGGGACCTTATCGCAATGACCGAGTCTGCTCTGCCTCAACCCCCGGCACCGCTGGTGCGGGTTCTTCAGTCTAGAGGCAAGCCGGCAGCCATGAGACCTCCGTCCCTGGAGTCGGCGGGCCGGCGCCGATCTCCACCTACGTCCCGGCACCACTCCAGGTCCCGTGGAAGATCTCGATCAAGGCGCCGCTTGCAGTCCCAGCACCGCTCACCATGATGGTACTGGTCATACTCGCGGCGCAGATCCACCTCCCGGTACTCTCGGCACCACTCTGGTTCTAGTCATCACTACTGGCACCGAGACTCCTGCAGCCACTTGCGCCGTTGGCGTTCCCGATCCCGGTCTACCTCCCGGCACCGAGCTAGTGGCAGGTCCTGGTCGCGATCTCGGCACCGTCATGACTCCCGGTACCAGTATCCGGCACCAAGGAGGTCTCCACCAACGGGGGCGAGGGACCCATACCAGCCTTGTTCGCCCCCCCCCCCCCGGCTGTCCCGCCAGCTGTCTGTGTCCTCCCAGGCGGATAGCCTATATGCCCCAGACACAGACATACCTGCCACCTTGTTCCACGAACCCCAGCCTCAAGAGTATGGACCGCAGCAGTGGGGGTTCTGGACGCCTTGGGCGTGCCATCAAGCCCAAGGCCTTCAGCCGGGTCACTCATGTTCCAATGTCTCAGAGCACAGGGTTCCTGAGGCCACAATTTCCCGTCCTCCTCCCCCTCCTACAGAGGAAAGGCTGACCCAGCCTCAAGACCCTGAACCCCCTGAGGAGTCGGATGCAGTTCTTCAGGCAGAGCCCTCCGCAGACCCGCTACTCCCAGGTCTCTCCTCTTCATCCTCTCCGGAAGAGTCTGTGGCTGGAACATCATCTACCAGCCTGCCTCCACTTGACCTTAGGGTGCACCAGGACGTCCTCAGGCGTGTTGCACAGAACATGAACCTGCAGGCCGAGGAGGTCTCAGAGATACAAGATCCAGTGGTGGACATATTGTCAGCAGATGCCCCCACTAGGGTTGCCCTTCCATTTATTAAAACCATTCAAGCCAACACCACTACCATCTGGCAGTCTCCCGCTTCTGTTCCCCCTGCTGCGTGAGGGGTGGGACGTAAATACATGGTCCCCTCAAAAAGGTATGAATACTTGTATGTCCACCCTCCCCCTTGTTCCCTCGTCATCCAATCTGTGAATGAGAGGGAGTGACATGGTCAGCAGACCCCGGCCCCAAAATCCAAGGAGGCATGGACTTACTCGGCCGAAAAGTCTGCTTTGCGGGGGACCTCCAGCTACGCGTCTCCAATCAGCAGGCCCTCCTTAGCCGCTACAACTATAACACCTGGGCCGCAGTGGACAAATTTAAGGAGCTGCTCCCTCAGGAAGCACGTCAGGAGTTCTCTGCGATCCTTGATGAAGGCAAAAAGGTCGCGAGAACTTCCCTGCAGGCTTCCCTAGACACCGCGGACTCAACTGCACGTACTCTGGCATCTGGCATTACTATGCGCCGTATCTCTTGGTTGCAAGTCTCCGGCCTCCCCCCGGAACTCCAGTATACCATCCAAGACCTCCCATTTTGACGGCCAAGGCCTGTTCTCCGACAAAACTGACCCTAGGCTGCAAAGTCTAGAAGACAATAGGGACATTATGCGCTCCTTGGGGATGCATACACCCGTTACCCAGCGCAGACCCTTCCGGCCGCAGCAACAACACCGGCCTTACCCCCAGCCCCGGCAGAGGCAAGACTTCGCCAGATGGCGAGGCAGGAATGGTCACCGCAGACAATCTGGCAACCAAGGAGGCCAGAACCAGAACCTCTCCAAGCCTTCTTCCAGGCCGAAACCTTCCTTTTGGAGGTGCGCCCGAGGGCGTTGTACCAGTTTCGTTGATGGATCCATCCCCTCCTTTTTCCAACCGTCTTTCCCTTTTCCTCCCTGCGTGGTCCCAGCTAACATCGGACCGCTGGGTCTTATGCACGGTGGAACTTGGATACCACCTGCAATTTGTTTTAAACCCTCCCTCGTCCCTCTTCAGGGACCCCTCTCATGAGCAACTCCTCCTACAGGAGGTGCGAGCGCTCCTCGCCAAAGGAGCCATAGAGGAGGTTCCCAAGTTCGAGCGGGGCAAGGGGTTTTATTCCTGCTACTTTCTAATCCCCAAGGCGAAGGGAGGTCTCAGACCTATTCTCGATCTGAGGGAACTCAACAGATTCCTAGTAAAGTTGAAGTTCCGTATGGTATCCCTGGGGACCATTATCCCATCCCTGGATCCTGGAGACTGGTACGCCGCCCTCGACATGCAAGATGCCTACATCCATATAGCCATCTTCCCACCCCAGAGGAGGTTCCTCCAGTTTGTGGTCAACTGGCAACATTTCCAATTCGCGGTTCTCCCGTTTGGCCTATCTATAGCCCCAAGAGTGTTCACCAAGTGTATGGCTGTAGTCGTCACCCACCTTCGCCGCAGTCGTATACACGTATTCCGCTACCTAGACGACTGGCTTATCCAGGGGACTTCCGAGGCGCAAGTCCTCAGGCACATCTGCATTGTCAAGAACCTGTTCTTAAGCCTAGGTCTACTGGTCAATGTGGAGAAATCGATGCTAATCACCACACAGAGGATAGAGTTTATCAGCACCACTCTGGACTTCACTCTTGCCAAAGCCTCTCTGCCTCTCTCGAGGTTCCAAACTATGGCAGCCATCATATGGAGACTGCAAGTAGCGCCCCTGACCTCGATGCGCACCTGTCTTATCCTCCTGGGCCACATGGTGGCCTGCACATTCGTAAAGAAATATGCAAGGCTCTGCCTAAGACCCCTCCAGTCCTGGCTCAATGCACAATACCGTCCGGCCAGAGATCCAATCGACATGGTTGTCACAATTCCCCAGGGCGTCTTGGACTCCCTCCAGTGGTGGCTGGACCCTTCCGTGGTGTGTGCGGGGCTCCCGTTCCATCCGCCCCAACCCTCGGTGGCCCTGACAACAGATGCCTCCTCCCTGGGTTGGGGGCTCACCTCGGGCTCCTGCAAACCCAAGGCCTGTGGTCAGCTCGTGAGCTAGCCCTCCATATCAACATCCGGGAGTTGAGAGCGGTCCGCCTTGCTTGTCGGGCATTCCGTCACCATCTGCAGGGCTGTTGTGTCTCGGTATTCACCAACAACACGACCACCATGTATTATATAAACAAGCAGGGCAGCACGAGATCCTCTCCCATGTGTCAAGAGACCTTACAGCTCTGGGACTTCTGTATAGCCCATTCTATTCACCTCATCGCGTCCTTTCTCCCGGGGGTTCGGAACACGCTGGTGGATCATCTCAGCAGGTCCTTCCTTTCCCACGAATGGTCCCTTCGCCCGGACGTTGCTCTTTCGCTCTTCCGGAGGTGGGGGTTTCAGCGAATGGACCTCTTCACATCCCGCGGGAACGAAGTGCCAGATGTTCTGCTCCTTTCAAGGCCTCTCACCGGGTTCAGTGGCGGATGCCTTCCTTGTTCCGTGGACGACGCACCTGCTCTATGCCTTTCCACCATTTCTGCTCGTCCGCAAGGTGCTATTGAAGGTGCGCAGAGACAGGGCCCGCTTGATCATGATAGCTCCAGCGTGGCCCCGGCTGCACTGGTACTCCATGCTGCTGGACCTTTCCATAGCCAACCCTGTCCCTCTGCCCCTTCATGTGGACCTGATCACTCAGGACCACGGCGTGGCTCCTGAGTGGCTGACTCGGTCTGAGCTCTGTTGCTCTACCCCAGGGCGGCAGGTGCTCCTGGACAGCAGGAAGCCTTCCACTAGAGCGACGTATTTGGCCAAATGGAAGTGTTTCACCTGCTGGTGCGCAGAACGGAATTTCCTTCCCACCGAGGTCTCCATTGCTAATATCTTAGACTACATCTGGTCCCTCAAGCAACAGGGCCTAGCGATATCATCTCTCCGGGTTCATCTGGCGGCTATCTCCACCTTTCACCCGGGGGGGGGGGATGGCCGCTCAGTGTTCTCTCACCCTATGGTGACTAGATTCCTTAAGGGCTTGGAGCATCTCTACCCCCTGGTTTGCGTCCCTGCCCCTACCTGGGACCTTAACCTGGTTCTGACCCGGCTCATGTCCCCTCCATTTGAACCATTAGTGACTTGCTCTCTTCTCTACCTTTCATGGAAAACCGCTTTCCTGGTGGCCATCACATCAGCGAGACGGGTCTCGGAGCTTCGGGCCCTCACGGTAGATCCTCCGTATACTGTGTTCCACAGGGACAAGATGCAGCTGAGACCGCAGCCAGCCTTTCTCCCCAAGGTGGTATCGGTTTTCCATGTTAACCAGGAAATCTTCCTACCTGTCTTCTTCCCAAAACCCCACTCAACTCGCAGGGAGCAGCAGCTACACTCACTGGACGTCTGAAGGGCGCTCGCCTTTTACATAGAGTGAACTAAGTCATTCCGCAAAAACCCCCAACTCTTTGTTGTGGTGGCGGAACGTGTCAAGGGGTTACCCATCTCCTCGCAGAGGATTTCCTCGTGGGTAACGTCCTGCATCCGCGCCTGTTATGAGTTGGCGCACGCCTCCCCGGGCCACGTGACTGCGCACTCCTCCAGGGCTCAAGCCTCATCGGCTGCTTTTCTTGCTCACGTGCACATTCAGGAAATCTGCCTGGCGGCAACCTGTTCTTCTGTCCATACCTTCGCTTCCCACTACGCCCTGGTTCAGCAATCTAGGGATGATGCAGCCTTCGGCTCTGCCATGTTGCACTCTGCGACATCTCTCTCTGACCCCACCGTCTAGGTAAGGCTTGGGAATCACCTAACTGGAATGGATATGAGCAATCACTCGAAGAAAAGTCGGTTACTCACCTTTGTAACTGTTGTTCTTCGAGATGTGTTGCTCATATCCATTCCACACCTGCCCTCTTCCCCACTGTCGGAGTAGCTGGCAAGAAGGAACTGAGGAGCGGGTGGGCCGGCAGGGGTATATATCAGGCGCCATAGCGACGCCACTCCAGAGGGCGACCTGCTGACCCACCAGAGCTGCTAGGGTAAAAATCTTCCGACGAACGTGCACGCGGCGCGCGCACCTAACTGGAATGGATATGAGCAACACATCTCGAAGAACAACAGTTACGAAGGTGAGTAACCATCTTTTATGTTTTTAAATCCAAATGACCTCAATTTGAATTTAAATCCAAATGACCTTAAATTTAAATTTAAGCACATGCTTAAGTGCTGTGCTGAATCTAGACCTTAAAGAGGTCATAACTGTGGTATGTACAGTTTGTATTTGTTTGGAAGGAATAAAGATGTTGGCATTTGCAAAAGTTATAAAAGCTTATATCCTACTTAAAGACACAAAAACAAATTCTATGAGATCTAAAACTCCCTTTCTAGACTTCCTGCAGACACTCATAAGAAATTTCCCTGATGTTCCTGTAATGAAATCAACTGACTCTGAAAGATAAAAGGAAAGAGAGCAACATGGAATGTTAAAATGTTAAGTACGTAATTGTAGATTCACATTTGTGATGAATCTACCAGATATCAGCAACCAGACTAAGAGAAGAAAAAATTATTTTAGGGCATGAAGAATCAGTTATGGATAATTAAACTGTAATTATAATTGCTGTAGTTTGCGGATATATATTTTTTTACTCTCTTCTGATTGCTTTAAGATGTATTAGTAATGGGTTTTAACTATTGTATTTGGATAAAACAACAAAATGACCTAGCACTTATACAGCACTTTGCAAGATCTCAAAGTAGAAACTGCACAGAGTTTTGAAGTGACTTGTCCAAGATCCTCGTAGTATATTCCCACCGTGCTGCAGGTGGCATGTGACCAGGATTCATCAATGGATTTGGTCTGCTGGTTGGATCATTAGCTTTGCCGCCCGGGCCTGGGTATTGACAAGGAGTGTGTCATGAACGCTGATCCCTGCCCTCCCTTGTCCAAGATCACACATCTGATCACTGTCACATAATTGAAACCCCAATTCAGCAAGGCACTTAAGTCCATGTCTAACTTTAATGAGGTGAGCAGAAGCATTTACTTCAATAGGATTACTTACATGCTTGAACGTAGCCACTTGCTTACAGACCTTGCTGAACTGGAGCCTTATTTATAATATACCAAGCGCTAGTTAAGGCATTAGGCCTGACTTGCTAGGCCTTGTGTACTTTCAGTAGTGCCAAGGGTGTATAAAACACTGTAAAAGCTGTTTTATCCAGCACTTCACCAGCCAGAGAGCTTTATAAACCAGAATTTCAATGAAGGTCAGAAATGCCGGTTTATAGTTCAGTTGATGTGGGGCCAGCAGGGGGTTGGAGTGTGGGAGGGGGTGTGAAGTACGGGTTCTGGGAGGGAGTCTGGGTGCGGGAGGGGGCTCAGGGCTGCAGGTTGATGTGTAGGGTGCTGGATCCGGGGGGGAGCTCACCTCAGTCAGCTCCCCGCAAGCAGCAACCTCTCCCGGCTGCTCCTAGGCGGAGGTGTGGTAGGCGGTTCTGTGCACTGCCTCTGCCTGCAGGCACCACCCCCGCAGCTCCCATTGGTCATGGTTCCCAGCCAATGAGAGCTACGGAGTTAGCACTCGGGGCAGGGTGGGAGCAGCGTGCAGAGCCCCCTCCTGCACCCAAACTCCCTCCCTCTTAGTTAACCGGCATTTTTCACTTAGCAGCACCCCCTATTCCCCCAACATGCCACATAAAACAACTTTTACTGTCCTAACTTTGTCATTTGGTAGCAATTTACTTCTTCTTTTCCCAAGTGTAAGTGTCCACATGAGGGGCAAAGCAGTGGAAAACTAGGCCTGAGAGATGCAGCGGCTAGAGCAAAGGACTGGGGAAATTGGGTTCTAGTCCCTATTTTGGCACTGACTTAATGGCCCATGGATTGTCATACAGTAGTTTCTGCTTATTTGCAACTCCTCAGTTGCCAGCAAAAAGTTGCCTTTATCCAGCAGTTGCCAATAAGTGGAAGGCAGGTTTGTGGGGCTGCAGCCAGGGAAGGAGGCCCTGGGATGTGACTTCCCTGGTTTCAGCCCTGCAAACCTGCCTGTGGGCAGGGCAGCAGTGGTGGGAGGTGCCCTGCAGCTCCACAAGGCCCAGTATGCCCCTTCCCTACTGCTGTCATGCCCAGGGCTGTCTTCATGAATGGCGGGGCCCGATTTGAATACCCGGCAGCAATCCAGGCCTTCGGCGGTGGGGGGGTCAGCTCTGAGTCTTCCGCAGCACTGTAGGACCCCCCGCCACCGAAGACCTGGAGTGGACCCAGCCCCCCACTGCTAAAATGCTGCCAAAGACCTGGTGTGGACCCCCTTCTCCCCCCCCGCCCCCCCGCTGGCGGGTGAGTAAAAAAAATTTACAAAATTAAAAAGATTCCTAAGATGCAGGACCCTTGTAGGCAAGGGGCCTGATTTCGTGGAATCAGTCTAAAGCCGGCCCTGGTCATGCCAATAACCTCTCCTCTTAGCCTGCAGCACAGGACTCCAGCAGGGGCTCCCCACTCGGTGGGGATGTGGGTCCCTCCGTCCTTACCTTCTGTGTGTCCCTGGATGCAGCCAGAGGTGGAAGCTCTGGGACATGCCAGCATCAGCTGCAGGTGGGTTTGCAGGACTGCAGCTGGGGAAAGCATGTCCTAGAACTTCCTCCCCTGGTTGCAGCCTTGCAAATCTGTCTGTGGCCGGGGCCTTTCTTCCAAAAAAAGTTCTCAATAAGTGGTGTGCCAATAAGACATGATTGGTTCCCAGCAAAATGTTCCTATTAACCAGAAGTTGTTCATATCAGGGTTGCTATGAAGCTGGTTCCACTGTATGAATTTTTAGTATCTCAAGACACTCGTCAATACTGTATGCTCTTTGGTGCAGGGGCTGTCATTTGTTATGTTTGAATGACATCTAGCTCAGTGGTTCTCAACCAGGGATACGCATACCTCTGGGAATAGGCAGAGGTCTTCTGCGGAGGGTACATCAGCTCATCTAGCTATTTGCCTAGTTTTACAGTAGGCTACATAAAATGCACTAGCAAAGTCAATACAAACTTTTCATACATACAATGACTTGTTTATACTGCTCTATATACTATACACTGAAACGTAAGTACAATATTTATATTGCAATTGATGTATTTTATAATTATATGGTAAAAATGAGAAAGTAAGCAATTTATCACTAATAGTGTGCTGTGACACTTGTATTTTTATGTCTGATTTTTGTAAGCAAGTAGATTTTAAGTGAGATGAAATTTGGGAGAACTCAAGACAAATCAGACTTCTGAAAGGGGTACAGTAGTCTGGAAAGGTTGAGAGCCACTGGAATAGCACAATGGGGCTCAACTTATGGGAGACAAAGTTGAAATTTTCACTGAATGGTACTTCTGGGGGAAAAAAAACTATTTGGAATTGCTGAAATAAAATGTTTCAGTATTTCCAATGGCAATACAAATTTCAACATCTCCAAAATCCAAATGTTTGTTTGAAATGACCCTAACTGACCCTTCTTTCGAGTCACTTCAGCAGTAAACTGCATTTTCCCATCGTGCTAATTGCTTCATGGTAGTAGTACTTCAGGAACATGATACCCCTAGACCCTTATGGGCCAGGCTCTCTGGCTGGACTACATGTCCCATGATGCACCCAGAGTCATGTGACTCCCATGATGTACTTCTCAGGAGTTTGGTCAGATGAAGACTTTTTGGGAGATGTTTTCCTCCAGGGAGCTTGGGCCCAGAGGAGAGAATGGGGGCTCAAACTACAACTTCCATTAAGCAATGAGCTGAAATTGGAATGTATAAACATTGTATTGAACTGATTTGAAATTAAATGTATCAGGTCAGTACAACAAAACAAAATATTCCCGTGTGGGTCAAGCTGACCTGAAACTAAACATTTCAGTTCAATTTTTGAAATGTTTTGACAAAATCGAGATTTTCCTGTAGAAAAATTCAATTTGGCAGAAACTGTATTTTCTGTTGGAAAATCATGTTCTAGATTTTTCCAGGCCAACTGTCATTATTGTCCCCATTTTACACACGGAAACTGAGGCACAGAGATTAAAGCCAAAGTTATCTGAAGTATCCACTAATTTTGAGTGCCCAACCTGAGACGCCTAGGATGGAATTTTTCAGAGTAATTTGCATTTTGAAGCACTTTATATATTTACAACAGAGCTCCCAGTTACAGTTATGAGTGCTTAGCACTTGTGCAAATCAGACACTGGGCGTCTCAAATTGAGTACCCAGAAAATGAGAAGTACAAAATGACAAACTTATGAAAATTTTAATTTGTGACTTGCCCAACATCACACTGGAATTCTGTGGCAGAAGCAGGGATAAAATCAAATTCTCCAAGGTCATATTCAACTGGCTTACCCATGAGATCATCTTTTCCCTTCCTGTAATGCCAAGCCTCTGTCACCATATGCCTTCCAGCTTTGCAACTTCTGCGGTCCTACAAACAACAGCCTCATTCACTACCCAAACAACACGGCAAGCTGCAATCTTTCTTAATAACTGATTACTAACATTATAGAGTTAAAATCTCAGCCATCATTTGGCGTGAATGTAGTTTGCATTGACTAGACATTCTAATGCTAGGCTTCACTAGGTATGAAAAAGAGAAATCTCTTTTCTCAGAAGCCTTTTTTGTAGGGACTAAATGGCAAAACTCTGAGAACTTTAAGAATAACCCTTGGCATTACAACTCTAAGGAGAGTTATGGCAGTCAAGTAATCACAGCATCTGATTTGTCTTTTTTTCCACAACTGTGACTCCCTCCCTACCCCCACCCCCACCCCCACCCCCACCATCTAGAATGGAATCTTAACCATCTCCTAAGTCTTCCCAGGCTGTGCACATACATCTGTCCCTCCACCCTCTAAGTCACAAAAATCTCCATAGGTGGCATGGACCACTAATAGCTCCATGGACCACAGTCAGGGATCCACCATACTAAAGCATTCAGTCTAAACACAGTCATATGATGCTGTGAGAACTGGAAGCGAATGTCCTGACTTTCAGCATTTACACCCTCAACATTAAGTCATTTAATTGTGTCAACTTGGCACAGAACTGTACATTTTTTTAACATTACAGTGGCTTGGATGGATGGAAAAATATGCTCTTGCTGCCCCAGCAAGACCCAAAATCGTGAGAGAGACACAGCCTGTAATTCTTTATTGCACAAAATTCATACAATGCTTTTGCTCCTCATGCTGGGAAAGCACATGCTGCTGACAGATGTGAGACAAATAAAGACTTTATTGAAAGCTGCATACTCTTCACTGTTTGTCACCTCCTCATGGGAGTCATTGTTTTTGTACTTTGATTAGACCTTGCAACATGTGCTTGCTTAATAGTATTTCAAATACAAAAGGAACTTATGTGGGCCTTTATGCACGCAGTGGTTGAGGAATAAGAGTCAACTCAGCCAGCTTGAGTTCAGAGTCAGTGGTTCAGAATTCTCTTACGCAATTGCATTAGTCAGGACTCAAATTGCCAGCCAGCTCAGAAGATTTGGATGTGTAAGTGAAATATTGATATGCAAACAGTTCAACAAGTTAGAAACACGTTTTCAATTCAGCCTGTTCAAGTTATCATCATTTGCAGTATACACACATTCATGTAGCTAAAATATTATTTGCATGAATTTCCAGATCAGCTAGAATTGGTTTGATCTTAAAACAAAGGGTCTCTCCATATTGGGGATATTTGTATAAACTGCAATGTAGAACTGCTATGCTGGTACAATACAGTGCTTGCACAGGTGTAGTACCCTAGCCTGAAATACTGGTAGCTACACACTAATAGAAAAATCCCCAGGATAGGCACTGCTCTATACTGTACAACTCCAAGCTCTGACAACAGAAAGGGGCTCCTGCTGTAATCAGGGCAAAGGGTGCATTATGCCTCCGAGGTGGCAATACCATCCTCCACCACCATCATACTGCCTTTCGGGGAAATGAACATTTGTTACCAGTCGATTGCCTTTCTGAGACTGACCTCTTCCCACAATCTGAGACAACTGGATGTTGGCAAGAAGGGTATTCAGAACCTCTTCTTTTACAAAACATGAGCCACACAGCATCTCTCTAAGAAAAAGGTAGCTCTTCCTTCTGGAACTTAACACATTCTTCCTTCCTTCAAATTTGGCCAGGTTATAAAGCTGAAAAATTGCCATTTGCACATGCTTAGTGGAGACATGTTAGCATTTGGCAGCTAAATTCCCCAAAGGTGACTTCTGCACTGAGCATGTTCCATCCCTGCCCACCTCCTGTGCAGCACTTCTCAGAGTGACTGAGCGTGCTCCAGCTGTGGGCTGCAGGAGCTGAGCAGGACTTCCCCTTCAGTTACTCCCTCTGGATTATCCAAGCGGGAGTCATAGTTGCCAGGTCCAGTTCTAGGGGCACGCAAGCAGGGCAGTCACCCCAGTGTTCCCATATTGCTGTGTATTTTTCTGTTTAACTCAGCTGCTTGGAGGAGGCACTGAAAACGTTTTGTGCCCTGGCCGCAAAAGCTAACAGCAGGGAGTTTGTCTCCTGTGCTGTCAGTGCTCCCCCTGCTGGCACCCAGGCAGCAAGGACTTGGAGGAAGAAGCCTGACTTGAATACAATGGGGTGAGGAACAAAGTATGGAGCATAGGAGGAGAGGGAGATAGAAACCTGGAAGGGGGGGTTATGAGCAAGTCCTGGGAGGGAGGGACACAGAGGAGCAGATGACTTGGGGAGGAAGAATAGGTACAATGGGAAGAAGAAAGGTGGGAACCATGGCATGGGGAAGATGGGAGTCAGAGATGGAGGGAGGATTGGGGCAGGAGCCAGGGAAGTGGACGGCAGAGGTGGGGGACAAAACAGGCAGGAGCTAGAAAAGGGAGGATAGAAACAGAAGAGAGCAGGGAGAGGTTGGGGAAGGAGAGGGGCAGAAAGATCTGTAAGCACTAGAGGAGGACACCCACCTCCAGAGCCCAGAATAGAACCCATTATTTCTGAGTCTGAGCATTCCTCTACTGTCTAGGAAATGCTGTGAAATGTCCTGGCAAAGTACATCTCTCTGTCCTTTGTATTGTGGAAACGCCACCTAGCCTTTTACTGGCTACAGTAACTCTAGCAAGCGGTTCAGGTCTGGGCTGTGGATCTAGCGATTCCAACCCTGCCGTTGACCCACATGGGGGTCAATATGGTTCTATCAGGATGAATTTTTTCAGTTTAAGTTTTAAAAAAACTTAGGAAAATAAATTGTCCCTACAGCAGTTGTAACTCCTTGTGCAGCTACAGTCTTTCTATACTTTCTCATATGCATATGGAGGCAAACATAAATAACATATGCAATATTCTGAGGAAACCAGAACTGTAAATCACAATTTCTGCCATATAAACTCTTCTGCAATTTATGGACAAGATCCACATCTTCTCCTTCTGACTGTGGGGTGGGGGGAATCTTTCAAGTTACCACATTGACAGGTGAACAGGGAAGAGGACTTGGGATTTGCTGCAGGAGGCAAATCCTCAAGAATACATTTAAGAGGGACATGAGAAGAAATCACCTTGCTTTTCTTGGTCTGTAACCCCCTCCAAAATACTAAGGGATGTATAATTCCCAATCAGCAGTGCTTAATTTGTAATGAAAGAGGTGCCAGGGCTCAAGCAATTTTTGTACATTCATAATTGATGCAGCAAGCCCAGAGGTGCTGGAGCTATGAACTGCCAAGCCCAGAGGTGCCGGGGCTCAACCCTGGTACAAATTAAGCACTGCCTATCAGCTTGGTATCTAGGAAGGAATTGATGGGATCTTTGTGAAGACTGTGTTCCAAAAATATGACCATGCTATGCACAAGCACCCTAACCTACTTCAGCTAGATGATACATAATGTCAGGTCAACAGCTTGTTTGATCTACCTCAGCAGCAGCAGCAGGAGTTGTTCTAGAACTTTCCCAGATTTGATGCATCTGAGTACAAGAACAGAAACAACACAATGAATTCTGTTACCTTTGTGTGGTGCTGCTGGGTGGCGGGGGAATAAAGTGAATGTTGAAAGTGTACAATACATAACACACACACATATATATATATTAAGGATCAGAGATGGGGAGAGGACTTATTTTTAGCACTAGTTAACAAATGGTACATTTTCCCTTTCTTATTGAAAATTAAAATAGTGATTCAATTTTTTTGAAACCTTAAACCAGCTATACAGCTGGTCCGAAACAAGACAAAGTTTTTCACAAAGTAAAATTTTTGTGGAAACAGCGTGCATTTTTCCATCAAAATTTTCAAATTTTGAAAAATGTTGATTAGCTTTAATTTTTTAATCATTGCCGGGGAGTTCATTGAAAGAGAGGTCGGGATGGGGTTGAATCAAGAGGTATAACAACCTGTGAATCAACAAACTTCACTGAATGGCCAAATTAATGCTAATGGCAGCTAAGATGTGGGTTCTTCTTACTGATTTGATATTGAGTATGTGTTCCAGTACAGCTCAGTGTCACCAACGCTCGTATTTTTACCATGAATCTTGTGATACTTTTTTTTTCCTCCAAGACCTGGGGCTTTAAGTAAAGTCATTATGTGAGGATCTCATTTTTCATTAAATAAAAATGTTTTTAGCTTTCACAGTTGCAGAGAAAAGCTTGAAAATGTGACCTGAGTGCTCAAAAACCAGATGGCAAATCAATACCCAAAATTAAAAAAACCCATGAATTCTGAAGCTAATTTTGGAGGAGACGGGCTTGGGGGGACCGTTCTCTTCATGAGTTTTGAATGTTTAGGGTTGCCAACACACTGAAAACTATTAGTATTAACCAAACATTCTGCATAGATATCCTCTAATATTCTGACATGAGTGTGCTAACTTTAAATCTGGATAATCATATTTCATAACACTGGTCTTTCCTACTCATTATAAACCATAGCGCCTAACAAGGACCTGTATTTCTCAAGCAGGCACATGTGCAGGTTTGCCTTGGTTCCTTTTGAATCTGAAATACTATTAGGCAACCTGCATGTTGTAATATACACAGAGTCCTGAAACAAAATGCTTTCAAGCTTAATTGATTCCCTCCCTCCCCCCCAACACACACACACATCCTGAAATATGTTGTGCTTTCAGTAGATTTTTATCTTGCTAACATCTGCATTCTGGGACTGCTTCGACACGCAGTCCTGCTGCACTAGTGCAAACACCAGTGTTCTGGATGATATTTTCTGAAGTAAACTTTAGATTTTCTCCATCCACATCAAACTTTGCCTTAGCTTGGTCTTAAAATGGCACTTTACTTTTGTAACTGATTTTCACAGAAATGGTGCAATCAGGGAAAACACTTCAGAACTATACCACAATTGTGTAAATATAACGCCGTGTTCTTCTAGTTCTTGATCACATTTGTAAAACAAAAATATATCTGTATTGTCCTTTTAAAACTGAACATAATACAAAATCTAGTATGTTGAAATATTATGTAATTCAAACCCAGTCCTTTAAATTACTGAATCTTATAGAATGCAAAGGGACTTGATAGCAAATTACAGGATTACCTGAGCCACCCTGGCACAGGAGGCTGTCTGGCACTGGGGCAGTAGGGTTTTGCAGGAGCCCAGTGACTTTTGCACAACCTGGACTCCAGATCACCACTCTGGGGCTGGTAGCCATTGCACAATGGCACCTCAAGGACACTGCATGGAGAGGAGGGACCCTGATTCACTTTTACACCAGAACTGATATCCATTGCACACCACCTCTCCATGTCACTGAAGCAAGCTTAGTGATCTTTGTGCATTAGTACACTGGGGCTAGTGACTTTTGCACAATCACATGACCATTCTCTTCTTGTCAAGGAGTCAGGAAAAAGCACTGTCTTGACCACAGATTATTTGAATCTTTAAAACTTGAGTCTTAAAGATTTGTGCCTCATGTACACCATATGTGATGAAAATACCTCTTACAACAACCTCAAAGTTGGCAAAATAACAGGATCCTGCAAAGTGCTGTTTCTTCATCTTCTGAGAAGCAGCAATTCCAAATAACAATTCTGCAAATCTTCTTTCATGGTTACAACAGTATAGGATTTTGAAACACTTGTTTAAGTTACATTTGTTAAGGCTGAAATCTTTATTACTGGCTACGTGAGTTGTAAAGAGACAACACTGCATATCTTTTTTGGGCCGACATACCTTGCCAGAAAATTTCAGAGGACATCACATCCATCAGAAAGCCAGGCAGAGATAAGACCTGTGAGAATTTGAGGCTGAAAAACTTTTGTTTTTACATTGTCTGGAATAATAGCACTTGAATCTGTAAATAGAAAAAGCAAAGTTTGAATCTGGAAAGAGAAAAGGCAAATTTTATTAAGAGTAAGAGATTATACTGCATGATCAAGCTGAAGAAAATTAAATTCAAACTCTGGTTGTTCCACAAACATTCAGTTATCATAACTCCCCAGGAGAGAGTCAAGTTACAAGTATTTCATCATTAGAATAAAGTCATAACACCCTGAAAATACAGAACTGTTGCTAGTGATTCGTTTTGTAAATTGTAGCTTTATACCTAAACGTGTTAATTTGCCTATCACACCAGATTTTCCATGCTAGAAACCAGTAATGGCTCTCTGTCAACATATCAGATGGGTTTCAACAAGTATATGAAAGTCTGGATGCTTGGCGAAGCTTATCAAACCAAATGACCTTTTGCAAAATGAGGATGAAAATCTCCCAAGAGCAGGATTTCACACAGTATTTTGCAACTTCTAGTTCCAATTGCACAGAACAGCCCAAAAATGAGAGGGGGAAAACAGAGAGACAAGGTGGATGAGGTAATAGCTTTCATTGGACCAACTTCTGTTGGTGAGAGAGACAAGATTTCAAACCACACAAACTTTTTTGAATCACAGTTAGAGTTTGTGGTCGTAAGCAAAGGTTTTGAATGGATCTTATCATATCACAACTGGTTTGCTGATCCTGAACAAACTATGCAGGATAAAATCTATGATGGCTATCCCTTTGAACAAAACTTTTAGAGATCAACAGCTCCACTGACCTACCTACCTGCTTTCTTCAAAGACAGAAATGAGATGTTTGGTCTCCAGATGTTCTAGCTGAAAGATACAAAACCAAAACACTCGCTTGAAGCTGCTGACAACACCTACAACTGACGGGAGCTGTAGTTCACTGCACTTAACTGTAGTAGAAACAGCAGTAGCTGGAACACTGCAAGTCACATCCCTGGCTCATAATGGATTAGGAATCATCCAGAAGGGGGCAGTGGTACATGACTGCAATAGCACATGGCTACAAGAGAACAGAGTATTTTGAAGTGCTCATTAAGTTAGATCTATTTTTACCAAAGAGACAAGGCCCCTTTTTTTCCCTTTTGTAAAATTTTACAAAACCCTGCTAATTCTAAAAGTGGTGAATACTATGCAGTCCCCTTAGCAATATTTTCCACAAGCCAGGTTTGTTTTCTTCGTATTCTTTGTCAACGAACTTCAGTTAGACAATAACACTGACATTTTTTCAAGTGATCCTTTCAAATCTCTCTATAGAGAGATATTATACTAGCTGGGCAAGTACTCTGACGTTTCCTGTTGCTTTCTAAGTGTTCTAGCATCAAAGGACATGGGAAGGTGTATCTCTTCATCTCAGAACTTAAAAGGAAAAAAGAAGGGGAGGGTTCTCCTTCAGGAAATAAAATGTCTGCAAAATGTGCTATGCTACTTCAGACATTAGGAATGGCAATATACAAAAACCTGTAGGAGAGCACTTCAACCTCCCTGGCCACACTATAGCAGACCTTAAGGTGGCCATCCTGCAGCAAAAAAACTTCAGGACCAGACTTCAAAGAGAAACTGCTGAGCTTCAGTTCATCTGCAAATTTGACACCATCAGCTCAGGATTGAACAAAGACTGTGAATGGCTTGCCAATTACAGAACCAGTTTCTCCTCTCTTGGTTTTCACACCTCAACTGTTAGAACAGGGCCTCATCCTCCCTGATTGAACTGACCTCGTTATCTCTAGCTTGCTTGCTAGCACACATATATATACCTGCCCCTGGATATTTCCATTACATGCATCTGAGGAAGTGGGTATTCACCCACGAAAGCTCATGCTCCAAAACGTCTGTTAGTCTATAAGGTGCCACAGGATTCTTTGCTGCTTTTACAGATCCAGACTAACACGGCTACCCTCTGATACTATGCTACTTCAGTAGCTTAGCCAGCAAAATACTAGAGCAGTATCATGTCTTTCCCAAACAGTTCCCCCAAGTGGCAGTTTTCTCCATCTTGCACTTATGAAGTGCCATGTCATAGAAGAGCATTCTCATGGGTGTAATTCCCACAGGACAAAATGTGGCCCAATATAAATGAGCCAAAGTGAGCTATAGAGCCAAATCTTCTCAGTCTTGGATAAAATGGGACCCAAAGTCAAGTCACTGTTGCCTTTGGTTTTGGAAACAAAGTCTTTCCATGTTCACAGAGCCATTGTCTGTTAATTCCTCTAGCACTGCCTATTTTCATCTTCTCCTTTCTCTGACATTTATGTCTCTTTGTAACCAACATCTCTCACCTATTTGAAGTAAATGTTCCTTGCTAACATTAGATGGCAGCATCTCCCTCTCTCCCTTCTAATTAGACTAGAGGGTGCCTGTCATAAACAGATAGCTAAAGGTTAATGTCTCTTTCACCTGAAGCACCTGACCAGAGGACCAATCAGGAAACCGGATTTTTTCAACTCTGGGTGGAGGGAAGTTTGTGTCTGAGTCTTTGTTTTCTGTCTGCCTGCTTTCTCTGAGCTTTGGAGAAGTATTTCTGCTTTCTAATCTTCTGTTTCCAAGTTGTGAGTACCAAAGAGTTTGTTTCTTTTGTATTTACATGAATATAGTGCTGGAGTGCTTTGATTTGTATTCTTTTTGAATAAGGCTGTTTATTCAATATTCTTTTAAGCAATTGACCCTGTATTTGTCACCTTAATGCAGAGAGACTATTTGTATGTATTTTTCTTTCTTTCTTTCTTATATAAAGCTTTCTTTTAAGACCTGTTGGAGTTTTCTTTAGTGGGGAACTTCAGGGAATTGGGTCTGCAGCTCACCAGGGAATTGGTGGGAGGAAGAAGTCAGGGGGAAGTCTGATTTTGCATTCCCTCTGGGTGAAGAGGAAAGTGCTTTTGTTTCCAGGATTGGAATTACAGAGGGTGGACTCCCTCTGTTTAGATTCACAGAGCTTGTGTCTGTGTATCTCTCCAGGAGCACCTGGAGGGGGGAAGGGAAAATATTTATTTCCCTTTGTTGTGAGACTCAAGGGTTTGGGTCTTGGGGTTCCCAGGGAAGGGTTTCGGGGGGACCAGAGTGCCCCAAAACACTCTAATTTTTTGGGTGGTGGCGGCAAGTACCAGGTCCAAGCTGGTAACTAAGCTTGGAGGTTTTCATGCTAACCCCCATATTTTGGACGCTAAGGTCCAAATCTGGGACTAAGGTTTGACAGTGCCATCACAAACTTCTCTCCAAGGATTATGTATTTGCTTACTGGTCTCCCTCTCACTTTTCCTATGTTATCTGCAGTTATATGGATGGCTTCTGGCCGAACAGATCCAGATCTCTCTTAGGAAGCTTTAGAGATTATACTTTTCAGGATACGCAGGAACTTTTACACCTCTGGGATTTGCTCAACAGTCATTGAGAAATGGGGCACTGAGCTGAACCCTGCAATATTACTCAACGTGGAGCAGTATATAGGAACTTGACTTTATTATATGTTTCTATAGATGAAGAGCAACCATGTACTTTTGGTCTGGATGCTGGTTGGTTCATGTTAAAGAAAAGACACTGACAATACGGTTTCCATGTGAGAGCACAGTGTATGTCACTCATTTTCTAACCTCAACCATCCTGAACTAACTCTCAGTGAGTGCTCTTGTGACAGGCTTGGGGAAGTAATTAAGGCTACTACATAGACAATAGCCTTACAATGGCATAGCACACAGTCAATATCACTTGTTTAGTGTGAGCCAGAAGATTCTACGTCATAAAACCGTGATGTTGTCAGTGGACTTCTGGCTCACTTATTCAAAATAGAATAGATAGAAAACTGATCAGGGTCATGGATATATTAACCAATGTTGTGTTCTGCAGAGACGCTAAATGTGACACACTGCATCTTCATGCAGTGACTTATGGGGAAACATATTAATTTTATGAATCATTGTGGGCCAGGGATTGTATACAACTATGGGGGTAGGGGTGGTTACCACAGTTCCTCCAGGCATTTAACAGCGTGGGATGATTAAGGCTAATTGCTGAAACTGTAATCAACTCCAGAGAAGTACCCTTCCCGGTGGTGGGTTACATAAACTGGTTCAGAGGCCAGACAAAGAAAGGGTGTTCAGTTTAAAAAAGCTGAGTTTAACTGATGCAGGCTCTTCTTTTGATTCAGCAAACGGCAGAAGGCAGGACCTTCTGTCAAGCAGGCCTCAACTCTTGAGGAAGGGTTGGGAAGACTTTGGCTTCCTAGGGCTCCATCAGACTAATGGGTGATTGCTGGTAAGCTTTTAGCATGCATTTAGGAACCTCTGATTTTTTTTATGTTTTATCTGTAATGCTTTTACCTGAAACTAAATGTATTTAGTGAAGTCTGGCTTTGTGAAGTCTGGCTTGCAACTGACATATACTGTCGTAGCCCCTGGAGAAAGTTTAACCATAGGTGCTGGATGCTGATCAGACTTGCTAGGGAAATCACAGTGAGGTACAGAGAGATTGCAAGTCTAAACCTTCAGTCAGGAGGGAGAGAGAGATGGTCTCTGCTCAAGAGAGGTGGTAACTAGGAAGCCTGAAACTTTTAAATTAGTGCCTTGGAGGAAGAATGGGAGGTGGGAGGTGGGAGGTTCAGTTAGCCCTGAAACTGTGACACTGAGCACCTTCAATTTCCTTTGAAGCCAACTGATTTATTTTCTGAGAAGGCGCTGCCCCAGTATCCTCCACAATCTGTAATTGTTTGGACCAGCAAGAATGTAGAGCCACTTGGGGAATCAGTTTGCCAAAATCTGGCTTCAGTTTTAAAAAGACATTTGCCTCCCTGGTCTATGTTTCTATGTCTGTTTGTTTAGTCAGAGGTCATGAAATTAACATAACCCTCCACGGTGGTGTTATAATATGCAGTCCCCACCAGTGTGCCTTGTCATGTCAGGATGCAGCATTGCAGGAATTCCTTTCTAGTGCCTCCAGGTCCTGATTCTGCAATGGTCTGCTGCTCTTTCCTTCCCTGAGGCCACCTTCTTAGGGTGGACTGTGCCAATATGATGGGGCTTCTGGTGGGGAGCATCGAATGAGTACCTGGTATGCACCATTACAGGTGTCTTAACAACGCTAGCAACTCTTATTAAAACAAATTGCTTCCCTATGCTACGATAATGATTCCCAAATCCCTTTCACTTTAATGAGTTTATTTTTATTCATTTTTTTAAAAAAATGTACTCATCAAAATAGCCCAAGTTATGCAGGAGGACAGATTAGATTATCATAATGATCACTTCTGGCCTTTGAACATATGAAAGTTAGGCTCCTGTCTGGGCCAGGTTACTTGATTAGGGCAGGAAGATCCTTCCTTCCCTACCCTGGCTGTACCCAGAATTGGCCCCCAGTAAAAGCAATCAGCTCCTTTTTTCTGACTTGCTGGTCTCTGATTGGCCTCTGACTGGTCCTGGCTCTTCTAGGTGCCAGAGGACCAACTCTTGCTAGTTCTGCTTGCCAACAGATCAAGGGAGGCCTCTCTAGGCAAACCCTGGTGGTCTGAACTCGCTGCTGTTTCCTTCCATGAGGACACCTTCTTAGGGTGGACTGTGCCAATATGATGGGGCTTCTGGCGGGGAGCATCGAATGAGTACCTGGTATGCACCATTACAGGTGTCTTAACAACGCTTGCCACTCTTATTAAAACAAATTGCTTCCCTATGCTATGATAATGATTCCCAAATCCCTTTCACTTTAATGAGTTTATTTTTATTCATTTTTAAAAAAAAAATGTGCTCATCAAAATAGCTCAGAATGTACAAACCCATTGAAATTAATACAGCAGAAAAACAAAGAATAAACATACGTAGCCTTCATTGCAAGCAAACATGGGATCTTGCACATTTGTCATTACTATTGCAGCATTTTGGATCCTTATTTTAGAATGTTATGGCATTTCTTTCCTAGGGTGTAATGGAAGATACTAGAATTTATCCTTTTCATTCACAGCTGATTCAGTTTCTTCTGCTTCTTATTTTCTTATGTGCAAAAAGTAAGCTTTCCCCCCCTAGAAATAATCCATATGTGATACTGCTCCTTCTCTGACTCACCTCATGTCACTCTGATGTTGCCTGCCCTGGTTGCCTTCCCCAGGTTTGACTTAAGTCCATTGTTCTAAATCCCTCCTGTGGTTTTCATGGAAACTGTCGACTCAGCCTTAATAGGTTCTGTATTTGGCTAAAAGCTTTTGTCAGCTGGAATGGAACAGACTTTTGAGAAAAACCAAAGGATTGAGGAATCTACCACATATGACTACGGGGACCCCGGCATGTAAAACACCAGGGAATAACAAATAAATAAATTAAACTGTAAGCATCTAGCCTGGTCTCTAGTCCTCCCACTGTTCCCACTTTAAGGCCTTGGTCCTTAACTTCAAAGCAATCAATGGATCAAATCCAATAGATGTTAGATACTTCATTGCAATCTATGAACCACTAAGACGGTTGTGCTGCTCTGGGCCAATGCAGGTCAGAAAGTTCAGACAGAATATTATTAAAGATAGAGATAAAGTTCTGTCAGGGGAAGGACTCCTGCTATGGAACAAATTTCCCGAGAGATGAGACAAATCTGGAGCCTGATCATGGTTAGGAAGTGTTTCTCTTTGATAAAGCTTTCCCACCAAAACCGGAATTACATTTATAACACAAACCAGGTCTCATTCTCCTCCTCCCACAAAATAAAAAAACAAAGACATGCAAGCAGAGTTTCTCTAACTGGAAAAGGAGCCCAGGCAGAGAGGCTCAGTGCTGTCAGTTAGTAACTGCACTGTTGCCTACTTTGTGTGGAAAGGTTTCGAACACTCTGGTGATGGGCAGCAGTGCAAAACCCTTAGATAGACCAGGAGTGCATCCAGTCTGGTCTCTGGTTTCTAATGTAAGCAGAGTCAGGATGAGCTCTGCCCTGACATCTGGTGGTGAATTATGGGGAGTGTGGAAAGAATCTCAAGGAGTGTGGAAAGGAATTCCAAATATTTGCATTGGCACAGCCTCCCCACCTAGCATAAGCCCACAGCAGCCTGGGATGATTATTTTGACAGCTGGGATCCCCAATTTCTTTGTTATTGGGGCAGGAGAAAAAAAAAGTGCTGTCACCCTAATTATGTGAATGAGGAACTATGAGACTGCTCTATGACAGAAATGACTCAACCTAAATTGAGTAGTACTTGCTAGACAAGGGATATGGATTCCAAAACCCAGTGAATTGAGAGAGGTTGGGGACTGGTGTGTGTACCTGATGGTATGGGCCCCGGAACACCAATTGCACATCCTCCTCTTTCCACTGTTAAAGAGTAGAGCTAATTTTGATTCCATTAGGAGTCCATCTAAAGGCTGCTGAGCTGAATTCATGTTGGGCCAATGGTGCACTAGCACCGGGGCTCCCCTACTATGAGCTGAAATCGCTAAGAGTTGAAATCACTAAGGAGCTGGAATTACTGAGCTGAGAGCACTGAGTGCTGTGCTAACTAGTGGGGGAGCCTGAAGACCTATCGCTAAGCGGCTGGCAGAGCGGAGCCGTTTGCAGCATGTTGGAGCAGCCCATGGAACAGTGAGTGGAGTGGTTTGTGAGGTGGCTGGAGGAGCAGCACAGCTGGTGAAGTGGAGCTGGTCATGGTGAAGGCTGCAGCAGAACTCCACGGAGAGGCAGAGCAGTTGACCTTGGCCCGTGTAAGGTGCCCTTTACCACTCTGTGTGGGCCCCACCACCCTGTGTGGCCCACCCCCATTTCCACCCAGGCTGAGGGGGGGGTAAAACTCTGCAGATAAACTTCTGAACTCTGGGGTGGCACTGACCAGAGATATTTGGGTTGTGGGACTTTGGAGTGATTGGACTTAAGACCCTAAGGAGGAAAGGACATTGCCAAACGTACTTGGAGGTGGGTTTTTGCTTATGGTCTGTGTTATAATCCTGTTTGTGGTGTTTCTCCAATGTGATGCCGCATTGTTTCCCTCCTTTATTAAAAGGATTTTACTACACTCAGACTCCGTGCTTGTGAGAAGGGAAGTATTGCCTCCTAGAGGCGCCCGGGGGGGTGGTATGTAAGTGTCCCAGGTCACTGGGTGGGGGCTCGAGCCAGTTATGCATGGTGTTATTGAAACAAAAACCCTGGATACTGAACCCGGTCCTTGTTGCTGCCAACTCAGAGGGGCAGAAGGGTTACACTAGCAATGACCTATATATAAAATACAAAAATGTCTTATAACACACCTGGCTAATAGTGGCATATTTTATCATGGACTTGGGGAGATCTCTCCTTGACTCCAGCTGCTGTTCCATGGACATAGCAATATAAGTTTAATAATGGTAGCATACAAGGGGGTAATTATTTCATCATTTTGTTTGACTATATAAAAAGTAAATATTACCAGAGCTGTAAATCCTGCAAATTAGTAGGGCTATAATTCCAATAAGAAAATATGTTCCTATAGTGATGCGTATTTTCATAGAAATCTGTCATAGATTCATAGAGTTTAAGGCCAGAAGGGACTATTAGGCCATCTAGCCTCACATGTATAACATAGGTCACATAATTTCACCCAGTTATCCCTATACAGATTGTGTTTGACCAAAGCATAGCTTCCAGAAAGGCATCAAATTTTGACTTGAAGACATCAACAGATGGAGAATCAACCACTTCCCACGGTAGTTTGTTCCAATTGTTAATCACCGCCATGGTTAAAAATCTGTACCTATTTTCAAATTTGAAGTTGTCTGGCTTCAGTTACTAATTCTTGATTTTTATTCTGCTTTTCTCTACCAGATAAAGAGCCCTCTATTACCCAGTCTATTCTCCCTATAAAGGATATACTGTAATCAAGTTACCGCTTAATCTTCTTTCTCCCACTGTAAGGCATTTTCTCCAGCACTCAAATCATCTTTCTAGCTCTTTTCTGCACCCTCTCTAGTTTTTCACCATCCTTTTTAAAATGTGGGCTCTAGAACTGGACTCGGTGTTCTAGTCTCAGTCTTATCAATGCCATTTACAGAAGTAAAATCACCACCCTACTTCCGCTTACTGAACCACCGTTTATACATCCAAGGATTTCTTTAGCCCTTTTTGCCACAGCGTCACACTGGGACTTCATGTTCAGTTGCTTGTCTGCTATAATCCCTACATCCTTTTGAGAGGCACTGCTTTTCAGCATTCAGTCCCCCACTCTGTAGGCACAGCCTGAGTTTCCTTTTTCTAGATGTAGAATTTGCATTTAGCTGCATTTAAAAAAGCATTTTGTATGAATGGGATCATCTTAGTAAACAATCCAGCTTGCTCTGTGTGACTGCCTTGTCCTCATTATTAGTTACTATTTCATGTCTTTGTGTCATCCACAAATTTTTCTCAGAAGTAATTTTATATTTCCTTACAGATCATTGATGAAAATGTTGAATAGCCTCAGGTCCAAGTACCAATCCTTGCAGAACCCTGCTAGACACACCCTCAGTTCAGTGATGATTCCCCATCGATGAGTACTCTGAAATGTCAGTTAGCCAGTCCTTAATCCATTTAGCCATTTTTAATGCTAATTTGTAATCAGAATATTGTGCGTTATTAATTCAAACACCTTACAGAATATTACATTTATCAACCAGACTTGGAATAGGGGATGCTGGAACAATTTGTATAGTGGGGGTGCTGAGAGCCACTGAACCAAACTGTAAACCCTGTATATGATGGAAACAACTTCAAGCCAGGGGATGTGGCAGCAATCCCAGTACCCATAGTTCTAGCATCTATGCTTGGAATCTCCTCAAAGAATGAAAGCAGGTTTGTTTGACAAGACCTATTTTCCATAAAATAATGTTGATGGCCATTTAATTATATTCCTATCCTTTAGTTCTTTATTGATTGAATCCCTTATCAGCTTTTCCATTATTTTTCCTGGGATCTATGTCAGGTTAATTGGCCTATAGTTTCCCAGGTCATCCTGCTTGCCCTTTCTGAATATTAGCATAACATTAGGACTCTTCAAGTCTTCTGGAATTTCCCTGGTATTCTAGGATTTATTAAAAAAGGAACATCAGCAGGCCAGTAATCTCCTCAGACAGCTCTTTAAGGACATTCAGGTACAGATTATCCAGGCTGTTGATTAAAAAAGCTTTATCACTATTAAATGTTGTTTAACATTGCCTTTGGTTACTAATGGACTGGAAAATATTTCATCATCCTCATGTGACATGAGTACTCATAGACTTTAAGGCCAGAAGGAACAATCTTGGCAGTCTAGTCTAACCTTCTCCATATTGCAGGCCACAGAACCTCACACACTCACTCCAGCATTAGGCACATAACCTCTGGCTGAGTTACTGAAGTCCTCAAATCTTGATGTAAATGTAAGCAGAGTCAGGATAAGCTCTACCCTGACATCTGGTGGAAAGAAGGTCAGAGAGTGTATTTGCATAGGCACGCCCACCCTATCCCAGACTCCCAAGCTGTGGGATTGCTTGGTGACAAATTGCTCACCCTCAGTTGGGTGGTACTGGCTAGCCATGGGACATGGGTTCCAAAACCCAGAGAATTGAGAGAGGCTGGGAACAGGTATTTGTGCCTGGTGGTGCAGTCTCCTTGTGGAGCTAGAAGCACCAGTTGCACCCCCTCCCCTCTCTCTGCTGTGGAATGTCAGAGTTGATTTTTTATTTCCTTAAGAATCCAGATACAGCTTACTGAGCTGAAATCACTTTGGGCTAATGGTGCACTAGCACTGGGGCTCCCCTACTATGAGCTGGAATCACTAAGAGCTGAAAATCACTAAAAAGCTAAAATCACTGAGCTGAGAGCACTGAGTACAGTGCTAACTAGTGGGGAGCCCAAAGCTACACTGTGGAACAGAGCTGCTGGCGGAGTGGAGCAGTTTGTGGGGACGGCTGGAGCGGATCACGGGACGGCTGGTGGCAGCGGAGCGGCTGGCGGAGCGGAGTAGCTGTGAGATGGGTGGAGCGCCCGCAGAGCTGAGCAGTCTGCAGGGACAACTGGAGCAGCTCACAGGGTAGCTGGTGGAGCAGAGCAGCTGGCGGAGCGGAGCAGCCTCTGAGGACGGCTGGAGGAGCAGAGTGGAGCGGCTGGTAAAGAGCAGCAGTTCGTGGAGAAGGCGGGAGCAGAACCCACGGAGAGGCAGGGCAGTCGGCCCTGGACCACGTAAGGTGCCCCTTTCTACCAGGCTGGGGCGGGGGAGACCTCTGCAGATAGACTCTCGAACTTTGGGGCTGCACTGACCCAGGACAGAGACTTTTGGGACTGTGGGTGATGTGGGGGGTTGCTGGACTCAAAAGCCCAGGAAAGAGGACACAGCTCAATTTCCTGGGGTGGGTCTTGGCTCACGGTTTCGTCTATGAACTCTAGTAGAGGTGTTTTTCCCAATTTAGTGTTTGTTGTTTATCTCATGTATTAAATCTTTTCTGCTACACCAAGACTCTGTGCTTGCGAGAGGGGAAGCATTGCCTCTTTGAGGCGCCTAGGGGTGTGTGTAAGATTTTCCCAGGTCACTGGGTGGGGGCTCGAGCTGGTTTGGAATTGGGTTATTGAAACGGAACCCCTGGATACTGAACCCGGCCCTTGTTGCTGCCAACTCAGAGGGGCAGAAGGGTTACATTTTGGGGGCTCGTCCGGGATATCCTAGGTCAGTACCCCTCGCAAGCACATTTTGAGTGATCCATTGAATTGGGAAAACCCCTAATTACCTTGTTGTTTTTGATCTGTTGTATTGGGAAAAGCTTAGAGTTTGTATAATGGCTATACACTTGTTAGAGGATTGGTGCAAGGGGATGAATATTGACCCCAGGAACTGTCTTCTGGTAACGGGGGTGCTGGAGACAGTCGATGAGGGCTCAATAGAACCTATCTTAAGGTCATCCACTGAGTACTTATGTAAGTGCAAAATGCGTGGGCGCATTTTTGTGAGGGAAGAGGGCGCTTTTGCTGTATTGTGTGAGCTGCCCTCGGCTGTGGACCCTCTACAGGTTCCAGGCACGATAGCAGTGGATGATGGTGAGTGGAAGGTAATAACCACTGGGAGCCAGCCCTCACCAGCCCCTACTGCTGATGTAGAGTTTTTAAAGAAAATGTCAAACTTTTTGGGGAAAGAGGGAAAAACTTTGGCTGATATGCCGGGTCTGTTGGGCCTTAAGCCGAGAGCCCCACAACAGGAGACTGCTCCTTCACCTGATGAGTGGGTGAAGGCTTTGGGGCAAGCATTAGGGAAGGTCATGCCACCCCACCCCGAGTCAAGCCCCTATCGTAAACTGAGGTTGTTTTCTGGGGGTCCCACCCCAATACCTGGGGAGGAAGCATTTGAACCCTGGCTGGAGCACACCACAGAGATGCTGCAGGAGTGGGCGGTGCCTGAGGCTGAAAGGAGAAGGCGACTGGTAGAGTGTCTCAGGGGGCCAGCTCTAGATGTGATTCGCACCCTGAAACTCGGTAACCCTGGGGTCAAGGTGAGGGACTGCCTAGAGGCCCTGGACCATGCCTTTGGGAGAACTGAGGGTTCAGAGGATGTTTATTGCAAATTCCTCAATGCCAGGCAACAAAAGGGAGAGAAGGTTTCTGCCTATGTCCAAAGATTGGAGAAATTATTACAGAGAGCCATCATGAGGGGAGCAGTAGCCGTTGAGCAAATGGACCGGACTAGATTGGCTCAGATTGTGAGAGGAATTCAATATCAGAACCCAATCCTTCTCCACCTTCGATTAAGGGAACGGCAAGATAATCCACCAAGTTACTCTCGCCTGATAAAAGAGGTCCGAGAAGAAGAAGAGAGGCAGGCAGCTGGCGAGGTTTGGGAGGTGCAGCAACACCAAGCATCTGGCACAACATCCACATGGACACCCAAGGCACTAATGGTGAATCCTCAAGAGGAACTTACTCAGCGAGTGCAGGCCTTAACACAGAAAGTGACTGAACTAGAGAGTACCCTCGATTCAGCAAAGACTTCAAGGTGCAAGGAACCCTCTGCTACGATGGTCCAAAGGACTACGTTTAGAACATCTGCACCCCCTCGACAGCAAGGGAAAGGACAATCCTTCTTCTGCTATCGGTGTGGCCAGAGTGGGCACATTGCTGCAAGGTGTCAGAATGCAGAGAATCCCATGCTGGTATATCAAAAGCTGAGGACCACCTGGGGAAAGCCGGGAAACGGCCCCAGGGCCTGGGAAGGGAGCCGCCTAGGCCTGCAGGATGCGGAGGCTCCCCTAGAAGGAACCATGCGGCCCGAATCCCCCCAGGATTGATAGGACCTCGAGCGGAAGTCACTGTAAAGATTGAAGGGACAGAATGTAGAGCAGTGCTTGACACTGGATCCCAGGTGACTATCATATTCCAGTCTTTCTACCAGCAGATGCTTGGGCATCTGCCTATACGGCCCCTGACAGGGCTTGGCCTATGTGGCCTCAGCATGGATGAATACCCTTATCAGGGCTATGTCATAGTACACCTGGAATTCCCAGAAGAGATTGCTGGGGTAAGACAGGAGGTGGACACTGCTGCTTTAATATGCCCTGACCCCAAAGGAGCCTCTGATGTGTCTGTGCTAATAGGGACCAACTCCAGCCTCTTTAGGATACTGGCCGATTACTGCAGACAGCAAGCAGGAGACCAATATCTGAACACCTTGGTGATACACACACACTGTGCCGCAGCTTACAGAAAAATTGAGGACACAAGAAAAGTGATGCCTGATTTGCCAGTAGGAGCACTGAGGTATGCGGGCCCGGTCCCTTTAGTGGTGCCTGCCATGTCAGAAAAGGAGGTGATTGTCAGGTGTACCTGCCTAAAAGGCAGTAAGGGAACATTAGCTGTGGTAGAGCAGCCAACCCAGGGAGGGCTCCCAGAAGGAGTGCTGGTTCTCAGTGGAGTCATAACCCTACCTGCTGAAGCCCAGGAGGAGGTGACGATACTGGTTGCTAATGAAACACGCCGTGATGTGTTTGTAAAACCAGGGCAGAAGATTGCAGACATCTTTGAGCCTGAAAGCGTTGTGAGACCCCAGTGTGAAGCTGAAGTTCCAATGATAGATCCTGCGAAGTTTGACTTCGGGGACTCACCGCTGTCTGAGGAGTGGAAGGATCGCCTGAGGAAGAAGCTTTGCGAGAGATCCAAGGTGTTCTCACTACATGAGTGGGACGTGGGATGTGCAAAGGGAGTGGAACACCATATCAGGCTACAAGATCCCCGACCCTTCAGGGAGAGGTCTAGAAGGATTGCCCTCTCTGAGATGGAAGACGTGCGCCATCATCTTCAAGAGCTGATCGCAAATGGTATCATCACAGAGTCACGAAGCCCCTATGCCTCACCCATTGTGGTCGTTCGTAAGAAGAGTGGAAAAATCCGGATGTGTATTGATTACCGCACCCTAAACAGGCGCACTACAGTTGATCAATACACCATGCCTCGAGTACAAGATGCCTTGGACTGTTTGCTGGGTAGTCAGTGGTTCTCTGTGTTGGATCTTCGGAGTGGATACTACCAGATCCCTCTGGGAGAAGAGGATAAGGAGAAGACAGCCTTCATCTGCCCGTTAGGGTTCTACCAGTTCGAACGCATGCCACAAGGGATTTCTGGGGCCCCTGCCACATTTCAACGACTTATGGAAAAAGTCGTGGGAGACATGAATTTACTGCAGGTGTTAGTTTACTTGGATGACCTGATTGTGTTTGGAAGAACCCTGGAGGAACATGAAGAAAGACTTCTTAAAGTGCTCGATAGGTTGGAGGCATACGGTTTGAAGCTTTCAATCGATAAATGCCAGTTCTGCCAAACCTCAGTGAAGTATGTAGGTCACATCGTGTCCCAAGAGGGTGTGAGTACTGACCCCGATAAAATAGAAGCACTCACTACCTGGCCACGTCCCATTAACTACAGAGAACTCAAGACGTTTCTTGGATTTAGTGGCTACTACCGCAGATTTGTGAAGAACTATGCTACGATTGTAAAACCTCTGAATGATCTTACCAGGGGATACCAGTCCAACAAGAACAAATCTAAGACCCAGAATAAGCGAAGGCCTCCAAAGACTCCTTTGCAGAGACACTATGGCCCCTTCGAACCATTTGGGCAGCGGTGGGATGAAAGATGTGAGAGAGCTTTTCGGGAAATCATTACTCGCTTAACTCATGCTCCCATCCTAGTCTTTGCTGACCCAAGCAAACCGTTTATCCTGCATACTGATGCCAGTTTGGAGGGTCTGGGAGCAGTACTGTATCAGGAAGTGGAAGGCAAACGCAAACCGGTAGCCTTTGCCAGCCGAGGACTGTCTGACAGTGAAACTCGCTACCCCATCCACAAGCTGGAGTTCTTGGCCTTGAAATGGGCCATCACTGAGAAATTTCGAGACTACTTGTACGGTGCTCAGTTCCAGGTGTGGACAGACAACAACCCACTGACCTATGTGTTAACAAGTGCTAAATTGGATGCTACAGGCCAGAGATGGGTGGCTGCCTTGGCTAGCTATGAGTTCAGCATTCAATACCGATCAGGGAGGAGCAATGTAGATGCAGATGCCTTGTCCAGACGTCCGCAGGCACCTGACGTTGCTGTGATACCCACGGATGGCGTGAGAGCTATCTGCAGTGTGAGTCGCCGAGAGCCAGAGGCCCCTGAGAGCCTTCATGGATGTGTTGCTGAAGCTTTGGGCCTGCCCCCTGAATGCGTGCCTTCTGCTTCAGTGAACTATATTGCTTTGGACCAATCTCCCTTGCCCATGCTCAATGCAGCTGACTGGCAGGAAGCCCAGCTGCAAGATATTGACATTTGTGATACACTACTTGCCAAAAGAGAGGGGCGAGGCCCAGCTGAGGTTGTCCCACCTACCCCAGAGGGTAAACTACTATTGAGAGAATGGACCAAACTGAAACTGATTCAGGGAGTGCTACACCGCACGACCACAGACCCTTTACAAAAGCAACGGAATCAACTAGTGCTGCCAAAAGAGTACAGAGCCCTGGCCATGAGGGCCCTGCATGATGATTTTGGACATTTAGGGATGGAGAGGACCCTGGAACTTATCCGTAGTAGGTTCTATTGGCCTCGGATGGCCGAAGATGTTCGCAGAAAATGTGATACCTGTGCTCGATGTGTTCAAAGGAAAACTCTACCCACAAGGGCCGCATATCTGAAGAACATCACCAGCAACAAACCTCTGGAGCTGGTTTGCATTGATTTCTTGTCCTTAGAAGTAGACAAGAGGAATATTGGGAACATTCTAGTAGTGACGGACCATTATACGCGATATGCGCAGGCATACCCCACACGTGATCAGTAGGCCACTACCGTCGCTCGAGTACTGTGGGAAAAATATTTTTCAGTGTATGGATTCCCAGCCCGGATACACTCGGATCAGGGACGAGACTTTGAGAGTCACCTTCTGAAGGAGGTGCTGAGGATAGCAGGAATTAAAAAGTCAAGGACAACGCCTTATCACCCACAGGGTGATCCGCAGCCAGAGAGGTTCAACCGAACCCTGTTAGATATGTTAGGGACTTTGCAGCCAGAGCAGAAGGCAACCTGGAGCCAACATGTCGCATTTCTAGTGCATGCCTACAACGCCACAAAGAACGATGCTACAGGAGTCACCCCATATCTCTTGATGTTTGGGCGAGAACCAAGACTACCCATAGATTTGTGCTTTGGTGTATCAGAGGATGGCGATAGCTATGAAACCCATCAGCAATATGTATCCCGACTACGAGAAAAGCTACGGGATGCTTATCACTTAGCTACGTCTGCAGCTCGGAAGAACGCAGACCGCAACAAACAGCGATATGATGCTAGGGTGCGTCTGCAAGAACTCCAGCCAGGGGACAGAGTCCTGCTGCGAAATTTGGGTATTGCTGGCAAGCACAAGATAGCTGACAGATGGAAGGCAATACCTTACTTAGTGATGGAAAAGCTAGGAGACCTGCCGGTCTACAAGATCAAACCTGAAGAGGGTCCAGGGCAGACCAAAACCGTGCATAGAAACCTTTTGCTTCCTGTGGGAGAATTGGTAGGCAGCCCTTATGAGATGGGCCACAACAGGGCAACTGGGCAGAACGAAGGTGCTGTACCAAAGCCGCCTTCCAACGTGGGCAGCCGGCCTCCTGCAGCTAACCTACCCCTACTCAGCACATCTGACAGTGAGTCCGAGGAGGAAGACACAACCATGGTGTATCCTGGGATGAAGACAAGATTCCAGTCTCGATCCGCTGAATCAGAAGAGAGCACATCCTCTTCCGCCCTAAACCCTATGGCAGAAGTATTTAGGCCCATTCCTGACATCCCTAAGCCACTGGTGGGACCCCCGTGTAATGACTTACACAGACTATTGGACAGTGGTGACATACAGATGGAGGATGTCCAGAGCACCTGCGACCCTCCACTGTTAGAACTAGAAATGCAGGGGCCTATGCCAGTACCCGAGGGGAACTCACAAGAAACCTCCCCATCCGTCACTCAAGAGGATGTCCCCTCTACCATAGCAACAGAGATTCTTAATAGGCGAGACAGAGTAATAAGACCAGTGAAACGGTTAACTTACGATGCACCTGGGGTGATTAGTGAGGAGCCTATACATTTAGCACACAGGTTTGTGAAAGCTAAAGTGGGCTATCTAATGCCTTTTGGAGGGGACCAATAAGTTGGTATAGTAGGGAATGTGATTTGTCGGGACGACAAATTCTTGGCTGGGGGGAGGATGTAAGCAGAGTCAGGATAAGCTCTACCCTGACATCTGGTGGAAAGAAGGTCAGAGAGTGTATTTGCATAGGCACGCCCACCCTATCCCAGACTCCCAAGCTGTGGGATTGCTTGGTGACAAATTGGCTGGGGGGAGGATGTAAGCAGAGTCAGGATAAGCTCTACCCTGACATCTGGTGGAAAGAAGGTCAGAGAGTGTATTTGCATAGGCACGCCCACCCTATCCCAGACTCCCAAGCTGTGGGATTGCTTGGTGACAAATTGCTCACCCTCAGTTGGGTGGTACTGGCTAGCCATGGGACATGGGTTCCAAAACCCAGAGAATTGAGAGAGGCTGGGAACAGGTATTTGTGCCTGGTGGTGCAGTCTCCTTGTGGAGCTAGAAGCACCAGTTGCACCCCCTCCCCTCTCTCTGCTGTGGAATGTCAGAGTTGATTTTTTATTTCCTTAAGAATCCAGATACAGCTTACTGAGCTGAAATCACTTTGGGCTAATGGTGCACTAGCACTGGGGCTCCCCTACTATGAGCTGGAATCACTAAGAGCTGAAAATCACTAAAAAGCTAAAATCACTGAGCTGAGAGCACTGAGTACAGTGCTAACTAGTGGGGAGCCCAAAGCTATACTGTGGAACAGAGCTGCTGGCGGAGTGGAGCAGTTTGTGGGGACGGCTGGAGCGGATCACGGGACGGCTGGTGGCAGCGGAGCAGCTGGCGGAGCGGAGTAGCTGTGAGATGGGTGGAGCGCCCGCAGAGCTGAGCAGTCTGCAGGGACAACTGGAGCAGCTCACAGGGTAGCTGGTGGAGCAGAGCAGCTGGCGGAGCGGAGCAGCCTCTGAGGACGGCTGGAGGAGCAGAGTGGAGCGGCTGGTAAAGAGCAGCAGTTCGTGGAGAAGGCGGGAGCAGAACCCACGGAGAGGCAGGGCAGTTGGCCCTGGACCACGTAAGGTGCCCCTTTCTACCAGGCTGGGGCGGGGGAGACCTCTGCAGATAGACTCTCGAACTTTGGGGCTGCACTGACCCAGGACAGAGACTTTTGGGACTGTGGGCGATGTGGGGGGTTGCTGGACTCAAAAGCCCAGGAAAGAGGACACAGCTCAATTTCCTGGGGTGGGTCTTGGCTCACGGTTTCGTCTATGAACTCTAGTAGAGGTGTTTTTCCCAATTTAGTGTTTGTTGTTTATCTCATGTATTAAATCTTTTCTGCTACACCAAGACTCTGTGCTTGCGAGAGGGGAAGCATTGCCTCTTTGAGGCGCCTAGGGGTGTGTGTAAGATTTTCCCAGGTCACTGGGTGGGGGCTCGAGCTGGTTTGGAATTGGGTTATTGAAACGGAACCCCTGGATACTGAACCCGGCCCTTGTTGCTGCCAACTCAGAGGGGCAGAAGGGTTACATAAAAAAAATTCAAGTTACAGAGAATCCACCATTTACACTAGTTCAAACCCCAAGTGACCCAATGCCTCATGCTGCAGAGAAGGGTGAAAAATGTTCATGGTCTCTGCCAATTTAACCTGGGGGAAAATTCCTTCCTCACCGCAAATACGGCTATCAGTAATACCCTGAGAATGTGGGTGAGACCCACTAGCCAGACACCTGGGAAAGAATTATCTTTGCTAACTCAGAGGCCTCTGCATCTAGTGTTTCTGCCTGTTGGAGATATTTGCTATAGCAGACACACACATGGGCTATATGCCATTGTAGGCAACCTCACTGTACCATCCTTTCCATAAACTTATCATGCTCAGTCTTGAAACAAGTTAGGGTTTTTTTTGCCTCCACTGCTCCCCTTGGAAGACTATTCCAGAACTTCACTCTTCTGATGGTTAGAAACCTTTGCCTAATTTCAAGCCAAAACTTGTTGAGGGCCAGTTTATATCCATTTGTTCTTGTGCCAAAATTGGCCCTTGCCTTAAATAACTCTGCTTCCTCCCTGGAATTTATCCCACTGATGTATTTATAGACAGCAATCATGTCTCCCCTCGGTCTTCATTTGGTTAGGCTAAATAAGCCATGCTCCTTGAGTCTCTTCTTGTAAGGCGCATTCTCCATTCCTCTGATCATCCTTTTCCCCTTCTTTGCACCTATTCAGGTTTAAATTAATATTTCTTACACATGGGAGACCGGAACTTCACACAGTATTCCATTCCTTGTACAAGGGTACTAACACTACCCTGTCTTTACTGAAAATACCTTGCCTGATGCCTCTTAGGACTGCATCAGCCTTTTTTTTACAGCCTACCTGGCTATTACTGGTATTTTTTTCCTACCCTCTGTTGTTCCTTTCCCCAGTATCTTCTTTTACTTGATTTATCTCCTGATCAGTATTAGAATCAGGCATGGAGATTGCATGAGCATCTCCCAGCTGTCTTCCCTGAATTCCTAGGTAAAAGCAGCATTGTTATTAACAGTTTTACCATCTTCCTCTAGTAATGGGATTATACCATTGCTAGGATTTCCCTTGTTGCTAATATTATAATAATAATAATAATTAATAATAAAAACCTTCCATCAATGTCTATTAGCCAGGATGGTCAGGGATGCAACCCTATGCTGTAAATATCCCTAGCTTCTGTTTGCAAGAAGCTGGGAATGGGCAAAAGAGGATGGATCACTTGATTATTGCTTGTTCTGTTCATTCCCTCTGAAGCACCTGGCATTGGCCACTGTCAGAAGACAGGATATTGGGCTAGATGGATCATTGGTCTGGGCCACTATTGCCACTCTTACGATCTCCTTATTGTAATTAGCTATGCCTGCCCAGGATTTTTCCTTGTCTTTAGCTTTCATTATCAAATTTATATACTTCATAACTTCTAATCTATACAGATTGATATTTCCCCTTTTCATTATATATTATTTTTTATTTCTAATTGCTGCCTTCACTTTGCCACTGAACCAGGTTGGGCTTTTAGCCAAATTTGTCCTCTTTCTTGATCATGGAATCATGGCTTTTTGGCCATCTAATAAACTCTTCTTAAAGAACTCCCAATTTTTATCCACATTTTTCCACCTATTTTTTTCCCCTCAATAAGTTTTGCTCATAATTTTCCTCAGCTTTGGGAAATAAGCCCTTTAGAATCACCAGATATGTACATTACTGGTTTAACTGTCCTCTGTTTGCTGCTATTGAATGTAATCAAAGCATGAACACTGCTCCTGAGGGAACCACTGACTTCTAGTCTTGTGATTAATTCATTTTTATCCATCATAACGAGGTTCCAAATAGTGTTACTTCATGTTGGGTGCAATATCTTCACTGGTAGAAATTTTGTAGAAATTCTAATGATGTTTTGCTACTAGCTACATAAGGGCTTTAGCATAAGTATCCCAAATTAACATTCCCTATAACACAATTGTTCTTTCCACACATTCCAGGCAGGTGCTTAAGGAGTCAGTCTTGTGATTGTTGTATTTATCTGACTTTTTCTTTACACAGTGGAGGGAAAAAACACAGCCCGGATGGAGGGGGAAACAAAACAAAACAACCCACACTTTTTAGTAAATGAGAACATAAGAATGGCCATAGTGGGTCTGAGCAATGGCCCATCTAGCCCAGCATCCTATCTTCTGACAGTAGCCAATGCCAGATGCTTCAGAGGGAGTGAACAGAATATGGCAATTGTTGAGTGATCCATCTTCCAGTGCCAGCTTCTGGAAGTCAGAGGTTTAGGGACACCCAGAGCATGGGGTTGTATCCCTGACCATCTTGGCTCATAGCCTTTGATGGAGCTATCTCTAGAACTTAATTAGTTCTTTTTTCAACCCACTTGTACTTTTGGCCTTCATATCATCCCCTGGCAACAAGTTCTGCAGGTTAACTGTGTATTGTGTAAAGAAGTACTTCCTCATATTTGTTTCAAATTTGCTGCCTATTAATTTCACTGGGTAACCTCTGCTTCTTGTGTTATGAGAAGGGGAAAACAACACTTCCTTATTTACTTTTTCCACACAATTCATGATTGTATAGACCTGCAATATATCCCCCTTTTGTCATCTTTTTTTTTCAAGATGAACAGCCCAAGTCTTTTTAACCTCTCCTCACATGGAAGCTGTTCCATATCCTAATCATTTTTGTTGCCCTTCTTTGTACTTTTTCCAATTCCGATGTATCTTTTTTTGAGATAGGATGACCAGAACTGCACACAGTGTTCAAGGTGTGGGCGTACCATGGATTTATATAGTGGCAGTATGATAAAACAGAAATGATCTATCCCTTTCCTACTAGTTCCTAGTTTCTGTTAGGCTTTTTTTTTTACTGCTGTTGCACACTGAGCAGATGCTTTCTCAGACTCCAGTGTCTCTTTCTTGAATGGTAAAAAATAATTTTTACCATTATTTTGTATGCATAGCTGGGATTGAGTCTTCCAGTGTGCATTATTTTGCATTTATCAATACTGAATTTCATCTTTCATTTTGTTGCCCAGTCACTTGTTCTGTAACTCTTCAGTCAGTTTTGGACTTAACTGTCTTGAATAATGTAGTATTGGCTACAAATTTTGCCACCTCAGCTTTCACCCCCTTTTCCAGATTATTTATGAATTTGTTTAATAGCACTCATCCCGGTGTAGATCCTTAGGGGACCCCACTCTTTACCACTTTGCATTGTGAAAACTGACCATTTATTCCCATACTTTGTTTCCTATCTTTTAACCAGTTACCAATCTATGAGAGAACCTACCCTCTTATCCCATGGCTGCTTACTTTCCATAGTAGCCTTTGGTGAGGTACCCTTTCTGAAAGTCCAGGTACACTATATCCACTGACTCACCCTTGTCCACATGCTTATTGACACCCTCAAACAATTTCAATAGATTGGCAAGGCATGATTTCCTTTTACAAAACTTGTATTTTCTCTCCCTCAACACATAGTGTTCCTCTATGTCCGAAAATTCTGTTCTTTACTATAGTTTCAACCAATTTGCCTGGCACTGAAGTTAGATTTACTGTAATTGCCAGGATTGCCTCTGGAGCCATTTAAAAGAAAACAGTGTTACATTAGCTATCCTCCAGTCATCTGGTACAGAGTATGAAAAGTATACCACAGTTCTGCATTTTCACATTCACCTGGGTGAATAGCGTCTGGTCCTGGTAACTTATTGCTGTTTAATTTAGCAGTTTGTTCCAAAACCTCCTCTATTGACACCTCAGTCCGGGACAGTTCCTCACATTGTCACCTAAAGAGAATAGCTCAGGCGTGGGAATCTCTCTCACATCCTCTGCAGTGAAGACTGATGATGCAAGGATTGTAAGAATGGAGGAAATATTAGCAGATTTAGAGGGTTTTTTTTTTGGAGTTTTGTACCAGGATGAACCCATTAAATAATTAGGAATCAATTTAATTGATTCCCACAGTTCTTGTAAATGGGTAGTTGATTGTTTACATTGTAGCATGTCCTTTCTTCTTGGTCTTCTCTCGCTCATGATTGTTTTGCATATAATCAGTTACATGTATTCCACCATTTTGAATTTGTTTAGCAACTTGCATTTGAGAATCTTAAGGTACTTTCCAAACATTAATGAATGAACCTGCACAACACTATGTTGAGTCTAACTTATGGGAATTGTGGGTGATCGATATATCTGAAAAATTAAGCCATAAATGACTCACCCGAGGTCACACAGAGAAGGTCTTCGCTGCACGGTTAACTCGGGTGATCAGCACCAGAGTTAGCCTAGTTTGGGTCTGATCCTCCATACTGCAAATCCCCACCCAGGAGGGGCAGCTCTAGACATTTTGCTGCCCCAAGCACGGCGGCATGCCATGGAGGGCGCTCTGTTGGTCGCCGGTCCCGCAGCTCCAGTGGACCTCCCGCAGGTCTACTGAAGCCGCTGGACCAGCGGACCTCCGCAGGCACACCTGCGGGAGGTCCACCAGAGCCCTGCCTGCCACCCTCCCGGTGACCGGCAAAGCGCCCCCCGCGGCATGCCACCCCAAGCACGTGCTTGGAGTGCTGGGGCCTGGAGCTGCCCCTGCCACTCACGTTACTGGATCCTTATTGCTGCTGCACCCACCAATGTGAGTCACTAGGATTTATGGGCACACATCCCATGGGTCTTTGTTCTGCACTAAGCTGAACTGTTCTGATTCTGTCCCAGTGAATTGTGGGAAAACTTGTTGGTCCTTCACTCAGGTTTTAGCAGCCATTCCAGACAAGCCACCTAGCCCAGAATGGAAGCACTACTAACCTCAGCTAAGAAAATTACATGTATTGGCAAGAGCAGTAGTTAGTGTCAACACCCACATAAGAGCCAGAGTTTACTGTAAACTGAAGAGAAACCCGCAGTGCTGGAAACAGAACCTTAGGCTCCTGATCCCCTTTGCTTTAATAGCTAGATGACATTCCTTCTTGATAACATTTAGCTTGTTAGAAAAATGGGTTCTTTCCTAGACGTTAAGCCTTTGTTTTTTCTCCACTGAGCTGTGAGTCTGTGTGGTACTAGAATGCTACAGCATTCTTAGAAGGTGCTGAAACTCCATTAGAGTCTTCAGAGATGACAAACATTGTACAGAGTGGCTTTGAGTTGCCTTTTGCCTCAAATAACTGGCATACTGCACAACAACAAAGCAGTTGATTTTTGATGCAATACTGTTCTTTGTTCATCCACTACAAAATTTCACTTGCAAAAAAACCCCTAGGCTTTCACCAGGGTACAGGACGTGTTAAACAACTTGTTCTTCTGCTCATTGTACAATTTCCTGATGGGTTGCTCTCTCTGACACATTTTCTCTTGTGCTTGTTCCTTTCCTTTTGCACTCTTCTCAAAGCAATAGAAGAGTTTCACTAGAAAATTGGAGGGGAGCAAATCTGATGAAGGGGCTGTATTCGTTTGATTGACATCTGGGCAGGCGAGACAAGCAAAGCCTCTGCTAAAAATGCCGCCAATCGCTGTGTGCGTTTTCTGCAGTGATCTGAGAATGCCTTTGTTCCCAGCCTATCACGATGACTGGATTGAGTAATACAAGAGCTGCTCGGACTAATCCTTGGATTAGGCAGCTTTTTTTCCTAGTGGCTTGGTAATATTTTGGGCAGTGGCACAGTTGATTGTGAACGTGTCCAGGAATCAAACCTTAATTAGCTATTTGGACCTTTCACAGGTGTCATGGATCCATAGGATCTGTGCTACACCCCATTTTTAAAACAATCTCTTGGAGGAGCCCCTTTAGTGTGCCAGACCCCCCCCCACCCCCAGGGGTCTCACTCTTCCTTCAGGGTCGGCTATGCAGCCTCACTGTCTCCTAGACTGAACTACTGGGCTCCAGCACTCCTGCTTCACACTGAGCACTCTGTTTGGGGAGTCCAACTGAGAGAGACTCCTAGACTACTCTTTAGAGACTAATGCACCCCCAGGCAGTATTTGCAGTGATACCCCAAATACCGTTTTCAGAAGAGTAGGATTTATTAGTCAAGTGGAACACTGCATTGGAAGGCTTTAGATTAGCACTGAGAAATAAAGGTTAAAGCACAGTCCTTTCTGGTCAAGCCACATTTCACCAGCCAAGCTGTAGTGAACTCCATTTTCGCGCTCTGTTTCTCTCTCTGTCTCTGACTTCATTCCTTAGGACTGGGCTACACTACAGAGTTAGGTCGATGCAAGGCAGCTTACGTCGACCTAACTCTGTAAGCATCTACACTAAAATGTAGCTCCCACTGATGTAACTCACCCACTACACCGACTTAATAACTCCACCTCTGCGAGATGCATAGTTTGGCTGACAGAGTGTGATTGTGAACACTGTGTTGCTTATGTTAACTGTAGTGGCCTCCAGGTGGAATCCCACCATGCCTCATTTTGAACTCCACTGCCTGGTGGCCAGGTACACAGGTTTACGACCCTCTCCTTTTAAAGTTCCGAGAATTTTTGAAATTCCGTTTCCTGTTTGCTCAGCATGGAGAGCTCACCTAGCAACTGCCCATCTGACCATGCCAGCTATACTCTGCAGATGTGCCCCTGCCTGGAGTAGGCAGGAGGTGTTGGATTTCCTGAATCTGCATGGAGAAGAGGCTTTTGTAGTGTATCTGATCCAGAATAGAAACATCAGTATCTTCAAGCAGATCACTTGGGGCATGGAGGAGAAAGACTACAAGAGGGTCCTGCAGCAGTGCTCCATGAAAGCCAAGGAGCTGCGGCAGGCATACCAGAAGGCCAGGGAACCTAACAGTCATTCTGGTGGGAGCTGCAGACAGGCTGATTTTACAAGGAGTTTCATGCCGCCCTCAGCATAGACCCCAGCACCATCCCAAGAGCCCTGGGGATACTTTGGGGGAGCAAGCGGTCACAGGCCCCAGCTGAGAACAGTGAAAAGAAGGAAGACTATGGGGGACAGGTGACAAGGGTATCCAGTGATGCAGCAAGCCAGGCCCTGTTTTTGACTCCTGTGTTTGTTTGCAATGAAGATTGCGTATGTTTGTTCTTTGTTTTTCTGCTGTATTAATTTCAATGTGTTTGTGCACTGTGAGCTATTTTAATGAGCACATTTTAAAAACTGAATAAAAATAAATTAATTAAAGTGAAAAGGATTTGGGAATCATTATGGTAGCCTAGGGAAGTTATTTGTTTTAATAAGGAGAGCTAGTGTTAAGAAACCTGTGATGGTGCATACCAGGTATTCGATGCTCCCTGCCAGAAGCCCCAAGTTATTGCCCATTATATTGGCACAGTCCACACTAAGAAGGTGTCCTCATGGTCTGAGGTGGCCTGGGGAGTTAGCAGGGGGCCTGGCGCCTGCAGTAGCAAGTGACCTGCCCCCATGCCACCCCTCCCCCAAGCTCCTACCCCCATTTCTCTTATCATATTCTGTATATCGTACACTGGCTGCTACTGCTTATGAAAATAACTAGTATTGTATTTTATAATTATATAAAAATTATATTTACCTTTCATTAAAAAATCAGTCATCAAAAGCTGGGTTTTTTTCCAGCAGTTCTTTCTTCAAAGCCTTTTGAAATAATTTTTTTAAGCCATCTGCTAAACTTGTTTATTAAAAAAAAATCAATTTTGTTATCGTTGTTCCAATCCACGTAATTACATGGTCTCTACATAATTTACTGTATCCCTGTAGTTTCAACTGGATATAGTATTCTTCCTTTCATGTATTGTGTTTGTTGTATGCTATAACTACTGCTGTGTTTTAACACAAAGATGCTTGCATTTCAGTGGTGGCTAAATAGGGTGACCATATTTCTGAAAGGGAAAATGGGACATGGTGTGGGGCTAGCCCAAGCTGTTTGCCCAAGCCCCTCCCTCCCCCCTGCACGGGGCTGGCCAGAACCCATCCCCCCGTCCCCGCCTGGGGCTGGCATCGCTACTCGTCCGAGCCCGCCTGCCCCCCATGCGGGGCTGGCGTTGCTGCTCACTTGAGCCCTGCCTGCTCCCAACCTGAGCCCTGCCTCCCCTCCCCCATTGCTAACCCCCCCCATGTTCCTGTGCATCCCACTTTTGCCAAAAAAAAGTCAGGATGGCTGGGACAAGGCTTAAAATTGTTGACAATATCAGTTATTTTCATAAGCAGTAAAAGTCAGTGTACAATTTATGGAATATAAATGGATACCACACAATTGAGGCAATATAAGTTATAAGGTACTGTCAATATAAATGTTACTATAAAGATAATACCAAATATTTATTTTTATCACATGGATCTCAGTGCAGTCATTTCTGAATCATTCAACTTCTCTTGAAAAAGCTGACTCAACTTAATACAGGTGGTACATCTTATGGTTTTGCCCACAGGGAAGGGAGGGAGACAAATGTGAGAAATTGTGCAGTTTCCTTTCAATATTTGGGTAGCACTCAAAAACTGTGATGATGAGAACCATACTAGCAGCTAAAAGTTAGATAAATAGTAGGGTGATCAGATGTCCCGATTTTATAGTGACAGTCTCAGTATTTGGGGCTTTGTCTTATATAGGCTCCTATTACTCCCTCAGCTCCTGTCCCAATTTTTTACACTTGCTGTCTGGTCACCTTAGATAAATAATCTCTTTGGTTTAGTGTAGAAGAACTGAGTTAACACTTTGTCATCTTTACTACTAGACAATCTGGGCTTTATATTGCATAAAGAAGAGCACAAAACGTCTAGTCCTAAATCACACTGATCCATATTGCGACCCTATTTCTCAAATTCGGTGCTTTGGATTATCTTCTCCCTTAAAAACCAAAACCAACCATCACCAACTCCCTTTTTTATTCATTATTTCTTCATTGTATTAATCCAAGGCTGGATTGGAGAGGCTCCATGGATGTAATACTAGAGGGCAGAACACAGAACTGTCTACGTCAAAACCACAAGCTTCCATCAGTGGAATGTATATAGGCAAACTAAGACCTGGTCTATACTAGGAAAATGACCCATAGCTGACAATGCTTCTCATTTGCCCCAAGTCCCTCAACTCATATTGAAAACAGAGTAAGGGTTAGTGTAGATGGGACAAACCTATTTGTTATCTCCAACCTGATTCTTGCTTGCATATATATACCTGCCTCTGGAAATTTCCACTACATGCATTTGACGAAGTGGGTATTCACCCACGAAAGCTCATGCTCCAAAACGTCTGTTAGTCTATAAGGTGCCACAGAACTCTTTGCTGCTTTTACAGATCCAGACTGACAGAGCTACCCCTCTGATACTATTTGTTACAGAAAGTGTGATAGACTCTTGTCACTAAGGCCTTTCTATTTTAGCTAATTTTAGTAAAACTTCCCACTAATTAGCTACATTGTTGGTCACTCTATGGCAGACAAGGTTCCTGTTAAAATTAAACCTGTTACTCTTTACATCTACTGTGGTGGTTCTGTCTTAATAGTCACAGGCCCGGGATTTTTGAACTGCTGCCTTTGCATCACTCAATCTAGTGACTCTTGGAACTGGGATGTTTTTCTTTTCCAGCTACTGTCAACTTAATCAACCTGGAGAACCTGAGCAATTGTTTTCACAGACCTATTCCTGAAACAAAGATTCTTATACTGAGGTGCTAATATGTACTGTGCCTATTCTGAAAAACGGTGGAAGATGGCGAGAAGGATTTATCAAAACCCACCAAAATTGGTATCTACTGCAGCACATAGAAAAGGGAAAGTGGGATAATGTCATTCTTCTTTCTCCATAGCCACTCCAGAAAGAAAGAAGGGATAGAAGTGGAGAATGTAAAATATTATTATGAAAGATGAAGAAAAGTCTCCATGCCAGGAGTTGGCAACCTCTGGCACGCGGCTCGCCAAGGTAAGCATCCTGGTGGGCTGGGCCAGTTTGATTACCTGCCACGTCAGCAGGTTCGGCAGACTGCAGCTCCCACTGGCTGCAGTTTGCCATCCCAGGCCAACGGGGGCAGCAAGAGGCGGTGAGGGCCGAGGGATGAACTAGCCGCAGCTTCCCACCACCCCCATTGGCCTGGAGCATCAAGTATGCCAATAGGAGCTGCGATTGGCTGAGCCTGCTGAAGCTGCAGGTGAACAAACTGGCTCAGCCTGCCAGGGTGCTTACCCTGGCGAGTCGTGTGCCAGAGGTTGCCGACCACTGCTCCAGGCTATGGGTTGTGAAACAGTTTTGTTGGCTGAGATATGACCATGTATAGCCAATTTCCAGCCAGCCAGCAGCTTTTTGACTCCCAGATGAACAAAAGGGTAGTTGAACTTTGCTGATATGCACTTCTCTATTATGCACTGTGATGGGTTGTCCAATGCGCACAAGAGTGAAAGGGGTTAAGGTGGCCAGACAGGCTAATTAACTCCACAGGGTGCACCTGGGACAGGAGCCAGGGAGCAGGGAGTGAAAGTCAGCACAGCTGGGCAGGAAGAGGTGGGGCCTGTGTAATGCCAGGTAGCTGCAACAGAACAGAGGCAGACAGCAGACGGACTGCAGTAACTACCTGAGTGGATGGAGTTTGTAGGTTAGCAAACCCAGAGAGGGGGGAAGCTAGATACATGGGGAGTGGTCCAGGGAATAGCAACAATGGAGTAAAAGGAAGCAGGATAGCGCTGCTATTTGTAGGTCCCGGGATTGGGATTTGGAGTAGTGGGTGGGGCTGGGTCCTGTTCACAGGCAGAGCAGCCAAAGCCCTGGGAACTGAGCCCAGAAATGGGGCTGCAGATAGGCTCTGTTGGACCTTTTACCCCAGAAGGGGAAACACTGAGTGACCTAGCTGGAGGACTGAGTCACGAAGGAGGTGGGTCTTGGAATGAGAAGAGCTGCAGACCAGAGACAGAATGATGGTGTGCAAACTGCAGACAGGGGCGTTGGCTTTGAGCTAATCCCCAGAGTGACCAGGAGGAGGTGCCATGCTATGGGTTGTGAACCAGTGGTGAGTGGTACACCCCATTACACTCCATTACATGCACACTTTATAATTCACCCTGAAAAGGCAAAGATTTAAAGCAGTGATGTAGTGGTGCCATACATTACTGAGCCATCACTACTTTAACAAAATATGCTACATATCTTAACCAAGAGCATCTCATCATTCATCTCCCTCTATTCATGATCACATGGAGCAATGCTTCTTCCCAGTCAAGACCACACACTATCTGTGGCAATTACAGCAACTGCTGAGGTTGCAAAGCAATACCAGGCAAGTATTTATAGCCTTCTTTAGTTCAAGACATCTAATCACACTATCTACTTCTGCTCTTTATTTCATCTCTCCTTCCCATCTGTTCAGTTTCTGTTAGAGCCGATTAGCCTCTTTTCCCCCAATACTCTGTGGACCACTAGTGATATAGTACTCCTCACTAATACACTGTAAATAATTAAAACTAATCTAGAGTTGCCAAAATCAATAAACAAAGAACATTTGTGATGCCTTGATTTACTATGTGTGTATTTACTCAGTATCTTGTCAAATTCATGAATTCACAATGGCTTTCCCAGTCAAGGAAATTCTGTTCTGTATTTGATCACATGAGGCCAGGGGTGGCTCTAGGAATTTTGCTGCCCCAAGCACGGCAGGCAGGCTGCCTTCCGTGGCTTGCCTGCGGATGGTCCGCTGGTCCCGCAGCTTCGGCGGACCTCCCGCAGGCACGCTGAAGCCACGGGACCAGTGGACCCTCCGCATGCAAGCCGCAGAGGGCAACCTTCCTGCTGCCCTCGCGGCGCCGGCAGAGCGCCCCCGACGGCTTGCTGCCCCAAGAACGCACTTAGTGTGCTTGGGCCTGGAGCCGCCCCTGCATGAGGCTGTCTCAGTAAAATGGATTGCATTTGACAGTTGAATGGCATAATAAATAGAAATGTCCATCTAAATGGAGTTCCTTGTTGATTCATTCAGCACTAATCTCCGAGCCAGTGGGGAAGCCATGGAACTGAGAAGAAGGAGAAATGGATTCAGTCTCTGCCACTTAGTCAATAGTTCAACCTCCCTGGTGCCTGCGCTTCAATTTCTCCATCTGTGAACAGGATTGTGATACTTTTCCTACTTTGTAAGCACTTGAAGACCATCAAATGTAAAGAACTGCACAAATGCTACATAGTACTCAATGTTTTAACATTGTTGCTTAGTTGATTTGATGTTTTAGTGAAGGAAAAAAGTTGTTCTTAATGTAACCGTCGGCATGATTGAAAGAGGCATAACACTGCACACTGCCAAGAGTGGGGAAAACAGAAATCTTTGCGGAGAAGTGGGGAGAGAGAGAGAGAGAGACATGGGGAATAAGTAAACCTTTACCCTTGTATCAGAACTAGGAATTGTACAGCTGTGTTCTGGCATATTGGTTTCTGTGAAATAAATGTAATGTATAACCAAACCACAGAATTACACAGCCTTCCTTAAATATGGTCTATGAGTGTGAATCAGGATTGCAACTGTTTTAGAGGGTGGTATCAGTAACAGCTCATCACAAAATGGCATGGTTTTCAGAGCACCAGACTGCCAAAAACACTTGGTTTATCTTTCATTTCCTCCTGAGCTATATTAAGCAGGACTTATAGCCTTGATAGACATCATATTTGAACGTAGTGGTGAAAGCATGAGTTTAGTCAGTCATTCTCCACTGACATTTAAGGTAAAAAAGAACTATGAAAGGAGGCTAAGAGTATTGGATCATAGTCCACCCTTTGCCACTGCACCACATAGTTTCTCTAGCTAGGTGCTATAAAAATGCTACAACAATTTTAGAGTAGCTCAAGTTTGGGTTTATATTATATGACCATCTTCCCACGCAAATAACAATGGTAGGAGGCTGTTCTTGGAATATTATATGAGGATTTCACCCAGTTCAGAATGGGGTTAATTGAACCTGATGTTTTTCTTGAAAATGTATGAAAGTAGCATATAGTTTTTGGGGTGCCCCCATTCTTCAGGCGGGGAGATGTTCACTAAATGGAATGAATGTATCTGTGCCATTTGGCAGGCACCCACCCTTAAGTTGAAATCAGCTATCTTTTCCTATTGAGCTTGTTCTTTCAACACTTGGTGAAAACTAGGTAAAATCTTCCTTCAAGAAGAGACTCCAATCTGTATTGTTTGTGAGGGAAGATGGTCATATATAGGTTTCAGATTGGTAGCCGAGTTAGTCTGTATCAGCAGAAAGAATGAGGAGTCCTTGTGGCACCTTAGAGACTAACAAATTTATTTGGGCATAAGCTTTCGTGGGCTAAAGCCCACTTCATCAGATGCATGCAGTGGAAAATACAGTAGGAAGATATATATATATATATATATATATATATATATATATATATATAGAGAACATGAAAAATATTTACTTTGTGTAATGACCCATTCACTCCCAGTCTTTATTCAAGCCTAATTTAATGGTGTCCAGTTTGCAAATTAATTCCATTTCTGCAGTTTCTTCTTGGAGTCTGTTTTTGAAGTATTTTTGTTGGAGTATTGAGACTTTTAGGTCTGTAATTGAGTGACCAGGGAGGTTGAAGTGTTCTCCGACTGGTTTTTGAAGGTTACAATTCTTGACATCTGATTTGTGGCCATTTATTCTTTTGCGTAGTGACTGTCCGGTTTGGCCAATGTACATGGCAGAGGAGCATTGCTGGCACATGATGGCATATATCACATTGGTAGATGTGCAGGTGAATGAGCCTCTGATGGTGTGGCTGAGACTTCAAGAAGAAACTGCAGAAGTGGAATTAATTTGCAAACTGGACACCATAAAATTAGGCTTGAATAAAGACTAGGAGTGGATGGGTCATTACACAAAGTAAAAACTATTTCCCCATGCTAATTTTCCCCCTACTGTTACTCACACTTTCTTGTCAACTGTTGGAAACAGGCCGTCCTCATTATCACTACAAAAGTTTTTTTTTCTTCTGCTGCTAACAGCCCACCTTAATTGATTAGTCTTGTTAGAGTTGATATGGCAACACCCATTTTTTCATGTCCTGTGTGTGTGTGTGTGTGTGTGTGTGTGTAATATTATGCCTAGATAATATATCATTTTTGGTCATATAATATAAACCCAAACTTTGACCTATATTAAAATTATATAATTTTTAATAACACTTAAATAGAGGACCTATGTGCTGCAGTGGCAAAGGTGGACTATGATCTAATTTTTTTTCCTCCTTTCATAATTCTGTGATTTATGAGGTCAGATTTTCTGCTTTAAACAGTGGTGCAAAGGGGCCATAAAGCCAATGGATATGTTCCCTAGAATGGATCAGGAAGCCTTAATTGGCTCCTTTGCCATGTTCATGCTTAATAAATAATAAATCCAGACAACCTACATTTTGTAGTGTGCCCTTTATAATTGTGTGGAGTTTTCTTGGTCATTTGTTTTTATTGTAAGTTGAATTAATGCTGGTGAGAGGTGTCTAGTTGTGAGGCCTGCAGACTTAAGTCCTCTCTCTATCCACAGAAGCAGTTTCCCCCAGTGGTTAAAGCCAGCCAGTGGAGGAAAGATTTCACCAAGGATGTTTTCCCTGCTCCGTTTACAAAGTAGCAGGTTGACCAGAATATCAGTCAAATGGCTAGTTCTTAAACAATACTTTAAGAGCCTGCATATGGAAATATACAATACACTGAGAACAGATAAACAAAATGGTCACAGTTTATATTAAGGTTCAATTTATAACTGATTTATAAAGGGTTAATAAATGATTGTTGTCTTAAATAGTTAATTGTGATATGATTTTTAATTATTATTTGTCTTGTGGCATCCTAGGCACCCGAGTTTTGGAACAGAATCTTATTGACCTGACCTGACCTGTTCGGAGGGCCTAGAACAATATTAACATAGCTTATAACCCTCTAAACATCTTCTGCTGATATGCGTATTACAAGTCTTGAACATACTTATGAACCCATTCATCATTTGTTAACCCTTTATATACCATTTAGAGCTAGAACTTTGGCATAAAGTGTGACAAACAAAATCCACTGTCAATGTTGTGGAATAAGTAGGCAAAGAAAAAAATTACCCATTTTTGATTCACAAATTTCAAGCAGCACAAATAGCAGAAAAACTCAGAGCTTGGAGTAATGTCCATGAAGGTTCCATAACAAAACTTACGGAAGACAAAGAAGCAAAGATCATCAACTCTTCGGTTGTTAAATACATTATGTATTTTTGTGGTGAATTAGGAAGTAAAACTGTCAGCTGAACTCACCATCAACAGGACATAAGTAAATTACTGTTCGTCACAAAAAGGGAAACGTAGTAACATATTTAGCAGCAGTCATTTCCCCTGTTGGGAAATCTCCCCCCTCTTCCCATGCACCCTTTTCTCTCTCATTCTCACTCTTTGGAATGAGAAAGGTGCATCCAAAAAAGTTTTTGGTTCTGACACATAGCTGATTGCTCAATGTGAAAGCATTTCCGTTGTGCATTGAGTTGCATATAAAGCCATCTACTAGGACCTTCCAATGCTATATGAAAGCCTTGCCTATAGCTCCGCAGGAGAAGCCACTGGGCAAAAGAATGCAGAATCAGAGGTAAGTAAATGGGAGGGAAATGTCATCTGGAAAAAACAAGTTGTCTACTGGTTTGTGGAGACTGCTGGACAGCAAAATAGAGGGATCGTAAATAGGTGAACAAAGCAGCAAAATATTTTCATCATGCAAATAATCAAAAGGCAAGAGAGAGAACTTTGCTGTAGGATGTCAGGTGTATCTTAGGAACTGTTAATTCAACATCTCCCTGGCCCCTTCCAAAAAACCAGGGGAGATGTTAAGAGATGTTTGCAATAATACAGTATTTCTTCATTGAATTTTGTTTTTGTCAACCCTGTGAAGAAGGCAAATAGCCCTACCTTCAGAATGCATGGTTATAGTCAAACCAGTAGTTGTTAGCTAAACTGAGCTAGTAGAAAGGAGAAAAGCTGAATAAACAGATTGGTAACATAAGTAGAAGAAGCCTATTTATGTCTGTGTATGAATATGATGTGTGTACCCGGAAAAGTGTGTCTTTTTTCTTTCTTTTGGAGAGAATTCAAGGTGATTCTCCTTGGTATCCAGGGCAGGAACACTGTTAAGTGTATATGTGTGTAAGTGTATCTGTGTATATAGCATATGTGTGTGTGTGTGTAGCACATTTCTAGTTAAACACAGAATGGCTGTGAATTGTATACTATATGTATATTATGTGTCTATTCTATATTGTGTGTGTACAGTGTTAATCAAAAAGAGCTCTACTGAAATCAGTGGAGTTATACCAGTTTAAAATGGTGTGAGAGAAGAAACAGTCCTGTAGCATTAGCATATATGCACAGAGAGACTACACCTTTCCTTTGCTAAATCAGCATGTACGGTGGCTAATGAATGATTGGCAGTGGAGCATATACATTCTATTTTAAATCCCTCCTTCTGTCTCTGGCTCAGCTTCTATTTGTGGAAGTGGAACTTTGTATGTGGGTTGTGCTCACCATTATTTATATACATCAATGATAATTTTCATGCTGAAAACCCATTGGCACACAAATTGAACACCCAACAACTTGGATGTGCATGTGATTTGGCGGCCAAGTTTTATATCCCAAATGAAGACTAGGATGAAGCCCCCTAAAAATGTTAACTCATCATTTTCATGTTTGCTGTTATGAGAGGTTGTTCCACCAAAGCTGTAGGAACTGCAGAATTCTGTGGCAGGTTGTATGGGTCTTATGAAATGGAAAGAACGACAAAACTAATGTATTGATGTGATATTTCAGCCAGACTCTATCATGCCACAAGTCAGAGGAAGGAAGTCGTGAGGGCAAAAAAACTAACTTGTTTTAAGATTGAGCTTGATGAGTTTATGGAAGGGATGGTATGATGAGATTGCCAGCAATGGCATATTGCCCAGCTGTGACTGCTGTTAGCAAATCTCTCCAACAGCCAGAGATGGGACACTAAATATGGAGGGCTCTGAGTTACTACTGAGAATTTATTCCCAGGTGTCTGTCTAATGGGTCTTGCCCACAAGCCTAGGGTGTAACAATTCTTTTTTTTAGTTGAACCAGTGCAGATTAGAGGTTTCTGTTTACTAAAGGTGGACTGGATCAAAGCTAGCCAGGTCCCAGATATACCAAAAGTGTAAGCATGCAGACCTTTGCCCAAATAAATTTGTTAGTCTCTAAGGTGCCACAAGGACTCCTTGTTCTTTTTGCTGATACAGACTAACACGGCTACCTCTCTGAAACCTGTTATTCATACTTCACTTTCCCCTAAGAGACTTTTCTTCCTTGCCTGTTTGGCTAACACTAAACTTTTTCTAAATGTATTTTTTTGAGCATTACTCACTCCTGCCCTCTGTCTGGTGCCAGTAATATCCTTGCTAATTCATGTGTTGTGTGCACTCGTGCAAATTAGGTGTGCAAATCATACAGAGTTGCATGCCTTGCAGCAGCCGTGGTGCAGATCTTCTATTGCAGTATAGACTTGCTATTTTTATCTCTACAGTGTGTTGAGAGCTGCTAGCACTTTTCTATGCAGAGAGGATCCTCCCAAACAGTTAGACCTAACAAATTAACAGGAGATGTTTTCCCATTCAAAAGACTTTGAATGTCTCTCTCCACTGGCATCCCAATAATCTCAATTTATGCAAAGCGGTTAGGTTTTTAGTATTTACCCTGTCCTCTCTGCGGCAGTATTACTTTTAAGCAGGATTTTTATTTTGTCTTTCTTTCTGCTAACGGTCTCTTATGAGAGTTTACAGTGATGGGAATTATACAAGGTTTATACAGCCATCATCCACCTGCACAACATGGGACATGGTCCTGTCAACTCTCCCATCAGTGTTAATTACAGAATCACAGAATATCAGGGTTGAAAGAGACCTCAGGAAGTCATCTAGTCCAACTCCTTCTCAAAGCAGGATCAACCCCAACTAAATCATCCCAGCCATGACTTTGTCAAGCCAAGCCTTAAAAACTTCTAAGGATGGAGATTTCACCACCTCCCTAGGTAACCAATTCCAGTGCTTCACCATCCTCCTAGTGAAACAGTTTTTCCTAATATCCAATCTAGACCTCCTCCACTGCAACTTGAGATCACTGCTCCTTGTTCTGTCATCTGCCACCACTGAAAACAGCCTAGTTTTAGCCTCTTTGGAAGCCCCCCTGCAGGTAGTTGAAGGCTGCTATCAAATCCCCCCTCACTTTTCTTTTTTGCAGACAAAACAACCCCAGTTCCCTCAGCCTCTCCTCACAAGTTATGTGCACCAGCCCTCTAATCATTTTCCTTGCCCTCCACTGGACTCTCTCCAATTTGTCCACTTCCTTTCTGTAGTGGGGGCCCCAAAACTGGACACAATACTCAATATGTGGCCTCACCAGTGCCGAATAGAGGGGAATAATCACTTCCCTTGGTCTACTGGCAATGCTCCTACTAATGCAGCCCCATATGCCGTTAGCCGTCTTGGTAACAAGTGCACACTGTTGATTCATATCCAGCTTCTCATGCACTGTAATCTCCAGGTCCTCTTCCGCAGAACTGCTGCTTAACCAGTCAGTCTCCAGCCTGTAGCAGAGCATTAGCTAGGAAGCCATGCATCAGCATCACTCCCTTGTAGGGATGACAGAAGCTCACGAAGCATCAGTTCCTGCCAGTATTTGCAGTATATGTCACTTTAGTCTCCTGTAGCCCATTGCTTAAAACAATCTTATTTTGAGGCTTCTGCAGTTTCAGATGCTCTTCAGGATAGTTTCTGTGTAACTGAGATGAGACCTTTATATCTGGTCATCAATTGATATAACCGGAGATATTTGAGAACCAGTCTGAATCCATCCTGGAGGTTAGGATTCAACCCCAACTGAAGTGTACCCTGCTACTGGTCCAGATTCCAAAAGAAACTGAATACAAAGAAAAGCTGCTGAGTTATTGTTCTCATTAGTCCACATAGTCCAATAACTGCTATCCCAAAAACTATATTGGAATAGATTTTATGTAGGCTGGGCGCTACAAGGGAGCAAAGAGTGACAGAGCAAGAGTAGTTAGCTGTTAAAATATATTGTACGATGTGAGGTGATGCAGAGCACTTATATTATCTTGTGTATTGTTATACATGCGATCTTCTTGCCTGCAGGTTTCAAGATGCTGTTCCTCATTTTTCTCTTTCCTGTTTCCCCTGGAAGAAGATGGCTGGGCTCCTGTTTATTTGTACATACATAGTGGATGCCTCTGCCTTCAGAATCCAGCGTGTGGAAAGCACAGGTAATGGCAAAGCTCATATCAAAGATTTGAGCTAGAGCATTTGTTTTCCTTCTTGTATTTTTTTTTTTAAGTGAGACACTAATGAAACAATTTCACCGGTTTATGTAGAAAACTGCCAGGATCACACCACGTATTTCAAACACTACTTTGCACTGAAAGGAGAACCTGTGATCCTGAAATGCCCTTCCTCCGAATACAAACACTTGGACTTTCCCAACCATCCATGTAATCTGACATGGTCTAAAAATGATTCAAAAACGATGAACCAAGGAGGAGATGAGGAACGAAGAATTTGGGCACAAGGTGATGCTCTTTGGTTTTTACCAGCATTGTTAGAGGACTCCGGACAATATATCTGCACTCGAAGGTAGGCATTTAAATAAAAATCCAGTCCATTAAACTACTTGACTGTGCCTAAAAGATGTTATTGGCTTGATCCAAGGCCCTGTGAAGTTCATGAAAGACTCCCACTATCTTCAGTGGGCTTTGGATCTCTGTAGTAAAGTTTATGAAGTAAATATATATTTGTAATTTTGATTATACCATAGAAAGGTATTCAGAATTATTTCCCCTATTTTTTCTGCTCTGTTTTACATTAAAAATATTAAGTCTTGATCTCCTTGATTTTGCAGGAAGACCCTTTATAGGACTGGACAGCTAGAGTAAAATAATTACATCAAACTAGGCTGAAACTTGAGCTGTGACTTTTCCAACCTTCAGGGAAGATCAAGGCACAAAGGGACTTGGGCAGCTAACTGCATCTCCCCCACCCTCGCTCTTCTTGCAAGAGGCACCCTACCTCCAGGAAATGGATCACACATCAGAATCCCAAGCAGAGATAGGTGCCTCCCTCCAGGCCACATTCCGGCACTGAACTCCCTGAGAGGGGTGGGGATTAGGATGCACACCTCTCTGGGCATCTCCATTGACTACTTTAGGTAGAGAGTTGCCTAGCGTGCTGGTGAATCCTGTTCTTGGGCACCTAACTCCTTGCATTCATTGTACAGGAAGCTTGAGAGCTGAACTCAGGCTTTTGAATTGCAGTGATTTCTAGGTTAGGGGTGGTGACACTGAATGTCCCAATGCTGAAATCCCTTTGTGACTCTAGCCTCTTGCCACAGTCACACTTGGAAGATTTACAAATTTAAAAGAAACTTTCACATTCAAGGAAGGATCCAGAATCTGGTGGTGTTTCTTGAATGACTGGAGCAAAGAATCCATCAGCAGAGACATCACAATAGGTTGAACATTGATTCTTTCTGACTCTTAAAAGCTATACCTGCCACCATCCTGATCCAGTTCTCCTATCCTCCATTCAGCCCTCCACTACAAAGCTAGCATCTGAAATTTATAACGTAAGAAACAAACAGAGTTTAAAAATGTAAATATTTGAAGCTGTCTTTATAAAGGAGCGGTAAAGCACAAACAAGCAAACATAATTTTCCTCTTGCAAACCATCATTAAGGAATTTACCATATTTTTCAGTACACTGTGAAATGAGAATATTTGCAAACTATTACAGATCTCCACCTCCGCCTGATTAGCAATTATTTTGCTACTGACTGGCAATTTCAAACTGATTAGCAATTATTATGGATTAGAGCTATATGTGCAACACTATAATGATATTATAACAATGTTAGCAGTTATGTATGCAGCAACAGACAGCAGTGGGTGAATGTGAGAGCCTGAACATTGCAAAAGAATATGTCTCAGTCTTGCAAGCGTATGCAGACTTTTTATATCAATGGCACTAATCACTGTGCATAAAGTTAAAGCAAATTCATTGAAGTGTTTTGCAAGATTAGGGTCTCACAGGTAAACTTGCTGGGGTTGTGAACTTACAGAACAATACTTGACAGGTATTTTATGATAAAGTAATTCTGCTTAAAGCAACAATGGGCAAATAGCTCTTTTGTTCAGTCTTGGGTTGGAAGCAAACCACCACTATGCAATTGTTACAACTGACGTAAGACTGGGATCTAAAATTATGGACAGAGAGAATCCCTATCTATCTATCTATCCAGTAGATATATATCAGAGAGGTAGCCGTGTTAGTCTGGATCTGTAAAAGCGGCAAAGAGTCCTGTGGCACCTTATAGACTAACAGATGTATTGAAGCATAAGCTTTCATGGGTGAATGCCCACATGCATCCGACGAAGTGGGTATTCACCCACGAAAGCTCATGCTCCAATACATCTGTTAGTCTATAATGTGTCAGTAGATATAGTCTGTCTGGAAAGTCCTGCTCTGAAACTTACATAAACAAAAGCCCCATTGGGTCAAATTGGAAGGAGATACTAAATACCGTAAACACTTCAAAGCAGAGAAGGTGTCTTTTTGTCTAGGTTTTATAAATTACTAAAGTACCTGTCACTCTATAAATGCCTGTCAGTAATAAAACAGCAGCCACCATATTTTTAATAAGTGCTCTGACTCAGATTTCATATTTGTTTCTTAGATTGCTCCTGATAGGCACCAACACCTGCATGGTACAATTAAGATCTTATTGACGTGAACTGTGTGCTTTTGCACCCATTCGCATCAGAGCTGCTGCTGTTCAGCAGGATACATTCTTTCTTTTTTCCCTGCAAAGCAGGGCTAGCAGGGAGAGATTGCCTCAGTGAATGCAACAAACACAGTGTTCCAAAGGAAAAGCTTGAATTTTAAAATAAACAAGCCACCACCAAAAAGCTTTCATTCTTCCAAAAACAACACTGGTAACTTCCCGGAATCCCTGCTCGTGACTTACTATTGACTCAGACTTAACTTACCAGAAACCAGCTACAGAGAGAAAGCAAGGTACAAAGAGGTTAACTGACCCGTCCAAGGTCACCGAGTAGAGATTAGAACCTACCAGTCCTGACTACCAGTCCCCTACTTTAAGCACTGACAATGTTGCCTTTGTGCTGACTGAAGTATTCCCAGATGTAATCTGAATGTGTTGATGGCAAGAAAGACATAACATGTTCAAACTATCCCTGCAGTCACAGTGCTACCAAAATTTAATACAAGCTGTCTGGCCCCAATGGAAAGGAGTAACAGATGAAATCTGACCTTGGAGTTCTGGTTGAATGACTTCTGGTCATTATGAAGAGAAATGAGACTCTTCTCTGTATTTTGACAGGATTATTTATAACATTAGAATAGAGGCTATAAATTGAAGGCACATGGCAACTAGAGTGGCCTCTCTCACCTCAGAATTGAGTCATGGCAGCAGGACAGTATGAGGAAGCTTGTACTGCCCATGCTGGGTTGGTTCTGTTGGTAAGCAGAGGACTTTGGTGTCTAGGGCTGTCGATCAAGCACCTTGCAGAAGCATTAAATGCATGCCATTCCCCCGCCCCTTCTGTGTGGTGCACACCTGTTAACATCTGTCCTTCATATGCTTGCAGGAATTCCTCTTACTGTGCTGATGTCTCCATTCACCTAACAGTTATTGAGAAAATTGCTGTTCATGAGATTTCCTATCATCAAATTCTCTTCACGTTCACTTCTGGAAAACTTGTTTGCCCTGATCTGGAGGATTTCATACAAAAGGAAACAGACTTGGAGCTAAAATGGTACAAGGTAGAACTTTCTCCTCTTCTAAAGAGTCAGAGTCATAAAGTTTGATGCCAGAAGGGACCACCTGATCATCTAGTCTGGCCTGTGTGTCACAGGCCACCACCATCACTCAGCACCTGCACAATAAACCCAAAAACTGAAATTAGACTAAAGTGTTACTGTCCACAAACTAGACGATAGTGTGCCACAGGCAGAGAATAGGTGGGAACAAGGTGCCACCAATGCCTAAGATCCCTGCAGTGGCAGAGAACTGAACAAGAGAGCTAGATAGTCCTGGCAAGTGACCCAGGCCTTGTGCTGCTGAGGAAGGTAAAAAACTCAAGGTCCCTACAAATCTGACCTGTGGGAAAATGTCTTTCTCGTTCAGGATGGGGCGATCAGGTAGATGCTGAGCAGGGCTGGCTTTAGGCCGATTTGCCTGATTCCTGGGAATAGGGCCCTGCGCCTAAGAGGGCCCCGTGGTTTAGGTGCCTTTTAAATGTTTTTTACTTACCCCGGCTGCGGTCTGCTCCAGGGTCTTCCATGGCCCCTCTCCCCTGACCAAAGCGCCAGCGGGAGTGTGGCTGCCCCACAGCCCCGCTCTCTCAGCTGGAGCTCTGACCAGAGCACCGCAAGCCCCGCGGCCCTGCTGTCCTGGCTGGAGCTTCGGCCGGAGCGCAACAAGCCCCGCGGCCCCGGTCAGTGCTCTGACCAGAGCGCGACAAGCCCCTGCTACCCCAGGGCTCTGGGAGCTATTTAAAGGGCCAGGGCTCCAGCTGCCTCTGCCACCCCGGTCCTTTAAATAGCCGCCGGAGTACCGCCGCCCCCATGCATTCCCCAGAGCTCCCGCAGCTATTTAAAAGGTCCAGGCGGAGTAGAAGCAGGGGAGCCCCGGGCCCTTTAAATAGCCCCCAGAGCCCTGGGATAGCTGGGGGGTTGGGGGCTATTTAAAGGGCTGGGGCTCCAGCTGCCTCTGCTGCACCCCCTGCCCTGCCCTGCCCGCACCAGTCCTGCCCCCCACTGCCTGCAGCCAGCTCTGCACCCCCTGCCCACAGCCAGCCCCTACCAACCCCCCTGCCCTGTTGCCAGCCAACCCCTGCCACACATCCCTGCCCGCACCAGCCCTGCACTGCCCGCCCTGCCTTGTCTCCAGCTAACCCCTGCTGCACCCCCGTACCTGAGGCCAGCCAGTCCCATACTCCTGTCTTCAGCCCTGCCAACCCCTGCTGCACTCCCCTGTGGCCCTGCCTAAAGCCAGCCCACCCCACACTTCCCTATCTCCAGCCAGCCCCGCACCCCTTGCACTGCCTGCAGCCAGACCCTACCTTGAGTCAGCCCCTGCCCTGCCTCGAACCAGCCCCATGTCCGCTGCTGCCCTGCAGTTCCCAGGCCAGTAACCTGCACACCTGCTTCAATGAGGGGGACAGGAAGCAGCCGGGACCCACACATGTGCACGCCCCCAGGGAGTGGCGGGGACCCACACATGTGAAACGGCAGTCATTAATAACCAATCAACAGCATATATGATGCAATGTACATAATATACAATTGTATTATTTATATAGTTATGGAAAGTAAATAATACATGGAAGAAATGGAAGGCTTTTTTTTACTTTTTTCTTTTAAGTCATCCCTGCCAGGGCCCCGCTGAAAGTGTTCGAATTGGGCCCCGCACTTCCTAAAGCCGGCCCTGATGCTGAGCATGTGAGCACGAACCAGTCAGCCAGGTACCTGAGAGAGAGGTACCTCAGAGCATCAACCCACCCTGTCCAGTGTCCCAGCTCTTGCTGTGGCCCCGTCTCAGGCTTCAGAGGAAGGAGACAGAAAAAAAAATCCCAGAATACATGGGGGGAGAGGGGAAGGGAGGGAACATCCCTGCTTGACACCTGCAGGTGACTGACTGAAGCCCTGAATGTTGAACTTTTAGGAACATGAAACATGAACTAGAAGCTGAGCTGTTTTAGAGTTTGCCTAACCCAGGCACTGCCTCACCTTCTCTCTGTCTTCTTTTATGTGAGAAGTTCCTGTGGCTTGCTGGTTGCATGCTGGGACTGTGTAAAATGCATTACTTATTTACCATGCTTTTGTTTTAATACATCACAGATCAATAGCAATAATCATTTTGTCCAGAAGTCTCTCCTGTACAGTTTGAAATTCTGTAGTACCTAGTTGTACAGCAAATAACGAGCATAGGTCATTAGGCTGGTTTTACAAGGCATCATTTTTACTGGGGCTGAAATCATTCTAGCAAAGTTTCCCTGTACAGCTTTCATCTGAGAAACATGCTATAGTTTATTTGCCTAGGTAACATAAAGTTCAGCTCTACAGCTGGATTAATAACATGGCTGTCAGGAAAAAACAGGCCTGTCTACAGTGGGAAAGAACACACTTGCTGCTAGCAAAGCTCAACAGAGTATCGGTGATAACAGCTTGGCAACATGTCACATCTTGCCAGTCTTGGTAGGGAAAAACAATATGGTGCCATAGGAACATGTATGATCACTAAGATGTTCTTGTATCGTACGTAGGGAGATTCTGGAAAGAAGCTTATTATATATTCTCTTTAGCCAACATGCATAATTTAAGATAACAGCATTTGAAAATATATGTTAATAATAATGCATCACACTTTACACAGGGCCTCACATTGGTGGGTTGCAAAGCGTTTTACAATTATTGATGGACTCAGCCTTGCAACGCTCAGCCTTGAAGTAGCACAAGTGTTATTCTGCTATTTTATAGATAGGGAAATGGAGGTGCTCAGATACTGTAATCATAAATATGATATAAAATCTTAGATAAGAGAGTAAGTAACCTCTCCAATGGTTGCAAAGAAAGTCAAATCCAGGTCTTTTCACACTCTGGCCTATTTTAACCGTTGGGTTGTTGTTATTTCTCTAGGATTCTGTACCTTTGGATGAAGACAATAAAAAATTTAAAAGCTTGAAAGGCACATACTTTCTCTCCATCAGCTCTGTGTCATCAAAAGATTCTGGCTATTACACCTGTGAAATGTCTTTTCTCTATGGACTCACACAGTATAACATCACCAGAACTATTCAGCTACAGACTTTGGGTAAATACTTCTCACTTGAGATGGTACAGTACTTATCGAAACCTTTGGCCAGAATGCTCTTTGTCAGTGAAATGTACAGAAGGGAACTCACATTAAGTCTCTCATTGTTGCTGCTGGTTAGCTGACAGGGAAACTGGGATATCAGAGCAGCATGCATGCTGCTTACTTGTAATAATGGTCCAAAACAGTTTTCCCAGACAACCCCAGGCACTGCTCAGCTCAGCGCTTTGTTTGGCTAACAGTTGAGCCAGCCCTGGGATTAAGCAGCACATTTCTGGGCAGTAGAACCATATGTTGAAAGTGCCTGTAGTTATTAAACTGAATAATTTGTCACAAGAATCAATGCAAACATCTTCAGAGGGCTTAGGAAATATAACATTTAGTTTAACTAATAGGGAATGGTGGGAACAGACATTCATTTCACTTTCTCTTTCGTAAAATGGTACAAATTGCTTTGCCTGCTGCACTAAGAAACAAACACATGATGGCTGTCAGTACACAACACAAACAACAGAGGGCAGGAGTGTTACATGTACGTTGTTCAGAATATGCGAAGACCAAGAAACATGACTGTGTATTTATTTTATTGACTCTGCAAATGGCTCAAATACTTCAACCCTTCCTTGCTTGAATAGAGCCTGTCAGATTGCTGTCTGCAATTTAATCTCTCATACCTGACTGCAGAATGGTCTGGGTAATCTGCATAGAAGCAGTTCTTCAGTAAGTGCCATCTTATTGTAGTGTTCAATTAGCCTGTGGACAGAGCCAATGCAGTGTGTTGTGCATATAAACGCAGCGTTAAAAGGGAAAAGCAGGACAAGTTGTGCAGAAGAAACAGTGCATTAATGAAAATGGTGCTTCAGGGCTGCCAGAATACCGCTACCTAATAGCAGGAGCAAAGTTTAAAAGGGAAGCACACTGCTAAGGGTTTCATATGGATGTGGAGGCTCATTCTTGACCTCTTGACTCCTCAGATGCTTGCATCCTCTGCTCACAACTCGTGCATTTTTCACTATGTGCTCTTCTGAGTTTGGGAATGGATGTGCTGGGAGCTTGAGACATTGCTCAGCAGAAAGGACTGTATGTCTAGTGCCTAATCTTGCAGCTATTTCCCACTTGCTCACATCTACCTTTAAGCTCGCCACCGTGCGCCACTGCTTTTGGGATCAAGACCTGAGCCTAAGCACATCTGTAACAATGTTCCCTAACCTGTGTCCCTTCCTTTGAAACCACAGTTCTGCTTGATGAAGGTATCACAAAATGCTTTACAGTGGAATAAAAGCAATAAAAATGGCACACTTCTATTTGTGGTTCTTGTAAGTTTATTAAATTGTCTATTGCACTCATCATGACTATTGTTCTCCCAATCCTGGCAGAACAAGAAAAGAGATTCAGTCCAGTGATTGTATATCCAGATCAGAAGACTACATTAGCTGCTCTTGGTAAGGCCAATAATTAGTCACTTGTTTCCAAAAGCAAGAGAATATAGGATGTATTCAGCTCCACTGACTTTGATTTACACCAGCTGAGGATCTGCCCTGTGGAGATTTTCATTTGTTCTCTAAAAGTATCACACATTGTTTTCCAGTAGACCTTACTAAAGAAAAATGACAATATGTTTTAATAGTTAGTAAAGCGATTTCAGGATCCTTAGAATGCTGGACGAGTTTAGCCTTTCCATCAGTAACTTTCCCTGCTCTGCATTCTCTAAAAAGGATCTAGGGTATGTGGCAGCTTTGATGGGCCCGCATGGCTTTTTTGGGGGAAGAAATGATTTCCTTGCCCATGACGTTTGAACTGTAACTTCTCAGCCACTCTGGTCACTAATTACAGGACAGACTGGTATGGTCTTAGTGTCATTTCCTTATATATTATTTTATGACGTGAATGTTAAGCACTCTTTACTTTACTGCGCCCCTCTCCCCCAATCCAGCATATATTTTAATAGGCTATCTTACTCTGTACTATACATGAAGTTTTGCTCTCTGAGTCTGATTATTCACTGCCTGGCACCTTCTATTGCCTAAAACTAATAGCAAATGGGAATTCTTGCCTTGTCTGCTTCAGGATTTTGCTCTCATTTTGCACTCACTCCACATAAGTATAAATGATTAAACTGGGTGTTTCATTGGGCTCTATATTTTTAATATAAAGTAGGTGCATCCTGGTGAAGGTATATTGTGCAATTATTCTTGGAAAAGTTCTAATTTTTGCACAGTGGTGTTCGACTATTTTTGGAGGCCCCTCTTTGTATTTGATGTCCAGTTTTAACAGGCTTGCCTCAAGCAGACAGTCCAGCTGAGGATGATGTTACACTGCGGGCTAGTCAGGTTTTTCTTGAGCTGTAAATCATTCCCTTGACACACAGGAACTGCAGTGTCTCAAAGCTTCATGTCACTGGAACACGGACTTGTCTTCTGAGTAATGTGGTTAGAGCAAATGTTACCAACTAATGTATGGAAAAAATAGATAATCAGTGAGTCTCTCAATATTGGGGTTAGCTTCCAAGAAGCAGAGGATGAGCTAATTGGACAAAAATTCTCTACTTTTCAAGGCTATGTACAAGGCCAAAAGAGAAACCCATGCTTAGTGTATGTAGGGAGTTTACCAACTCTTTCAGTGGGAGTTTTCAGTATGCGAAACAGTACGTGCTAATACATCTGTGAATGTTTTCTTTTTCTTATTTCTTTTTAAACAGGCTCCAAACTGATCCTTCCATGTAAAGTATTTATTGGATCGAGTAAACATTTTCACACGTCTGTGACGTGGCTAGCAAATGACACTTACATTGATATAACTTACAAACAGGGCAGAGTTACAGAGGGAGAGCGTTTGTAAGTATTAAGGAAATGTCACACTCTTTGTTTCTTTGTTTTCTGCTCAGAAATGTTATAGGGACATACCATGCTATTGAATGTCAGGGACTGAAGTGGGAAATGTTCTGCTGAAAATGGTAGAGCTGGAAAAAAAAATGAAAACAACCAAATTAAACTGAACTAAAACCACCACAACTATTTGTTTCTGAATAAGATCAATGAGTTTATTTAATTTTATCATTTAAGCCCTGATCTTACAAACACACAAGCAAGTGAGGAATCTTATGACATAAACAGTCCAATTGTCTCCCAATGAAACTATTCACATCTATGAAATTATTCACCTGCACAAATGATCAGGCCTTTATAACAATGGCTGTGTGACAGAAAATGTGCTGAGGGAGAGGTACAATTTCTCAAGGCTTTAAAAGAAAATTGCAGCTATGGTATCTTGTTAATATTGTATAAGTTTGACATAATCATGACAAGAAAAGGAGTCATTCTAACTGGGGGTGAAGTTCATTGCTGTGGAAAGGGCCAGCACAAGGTCTATGCACCTCTTAAATCCTTCTTAAGACCTCAAAATAGACACTTAAGTGGGATTTTACTGGCACATAGGCCTCTGCACAGGGGTGAATTTCTTTCAGGGACAGGCATATAGGCAGTCTGGCCTGGCAGTCACAGCTGGACTGGTGTTCACAAGTTGATAGCAAGCAGGGATCAGAGTAACTGCTAGAACTGGGATTGATAGGCAAGAATTGAAGTCAGAGACAGGAGATCAGAGGTGATTACTGAGCTGGAATCAGGTAGCAGGAGTCAGGAAAGCAAGGTGTGGCCAGGAGTCATAGCAGACCAGAAGTTTGTGTGTTTGCCTAGACAACTTCCCAGGGCACCAGGGTTAAATAGGGAGCATGGGTCAACCAGAAGGCTGGAGGGAGCTGTTGCTCTGGATCAGGGATCGGCAACCTTTGGCCTGAGGCCTGCCAGATTCGGCCGATTGCAGCTCCCACTGGCCGTGGTTCACTGCTCCAGGCCAATGGGGGCTGTGAGAAGTGGCGCAGGCCAAAGGATGTGCTTGCTGCTGCTTCCCGTGTCCCCCATTGGCCTGGAAAAGGGAACCGTGGCCAGTGGGAGCTGCGATCAGCCAAACCTGTGGATGCGGCAGGAAAACAAACTGGTCTACTTACCAGTGGTCTACTACAAACTGGGGGCTTACTCTGGTGGGCCGTGGGCCAAAGATTTCTGATCTCTGCTCTGGACCCTTTGGGCAGTATTTCCGGTGGCACCTAATCTCCTCAGTGCTTCTTAGATGAGGTCCTGCATGGCCTCCTCATGGTGATGTGGGACTCTCAGCTGTCCCAGCCTCTACAGTTTTGGGTTCTAGTCCTATGGATCCTATAATTTCATTAGACAGTCAAAATTCATACCAGAAGCCTCCAGCCCCACAGAATGACTCCAGCTCTACTGCACAGAGGGAAGGCACCAGGGGGCTATAAACCCCCATTGTACAACACATTTATGATTGTTAAATCATTTGCCATCAGTTCAATAATGATTCAATCATAAAAAGAACTCTGAAGAAAATGTTGAATTTGAGATATTCCTTTCCCTCTCCGTTTAAGCCATTAATAAAGCAGGCTGGACATTTTTTGATAGTCTTCTCCACTCACCTTTCAATATGGGCACAAGCCTAATCCCTTTACATGTGAGCAGTCTTTACTCAGGTGAGGGGTTTCAAATGGCATTCTAACTTGAGTAACTTTGAACAGGATTGGGCCTTCCTTGGTCACTATCCCAGATGACATCTAGAACTAGTCTCAGAAATTCTGTCTGTGATGTCAAATGAGAAAGTGACTTGCAGAGGAAAAACAGTTGGGCCTATGTTTGTTTTGCTGCTTTTATGATGCACAAAGAAAACCTGAAAGGCTTTAAAAAAATTCTGCTTTCATTTTGTTTAATAAGCAATTTGGATCTTGTCTATCTTGGTTTTCCTAGAAGACTCTATGAATAAAAAAATAGAGTACTGAAAAATTAGGCCATTAAACAACCAAGCTAAGCAAAATGGATGTCATGAATGCACTGTAATGTGAACAGTGTGGTTTAGAATGCATCCCACAATGATTTTGAAAATAAATCAATATACAATAGATTTTGGTGTGAGAAACTGGTAACTGAATGTATCAAAATCACCAAAATTATTATATTCTGGAAAATTTGGGTATAAAAAATGTGACAAATGTATTATTTTTGTTCCAGGGAAATTGTAGAAAATGATGAGAACTACATTGAGGTGCCACTGATTTTTGATCCAGTCAGAGAAATGGATTTTTATACAGATTTTAAGTGTGAAGCCAAGAATAATCATGGATACCAAGTGCTACCAACACAGGTCAAACAAGGAGGTATTTATCTTAACTGCATGCTGGGGGAAAGCACGCTGTATTCAGTATCAGAGGGGTAGCCTTGTTAATCTGGATCTGTAAAAGCAGCAGAGAGTCCTGTGGCACCTTATAGAATAACAGATGTATTGGAGCATGAGCTTTCGTGGGTGAATACCTACTTCATTGGATGCATGTCACGCTGTATTCGTTACTGTCTGTGAAATCCAACTAAGCCACGTTCAAATAGCTAGGGCTGTGTTTGAGTTATTGCTTGGCACATAAGAGCTTCTTCATTTACCTACATACTCACTGTTCTTGACAGTACTGTACTTTGATGTATTTCCAGCATGAAAGGTGCTGTCCGCTGTTTCTATAGAAACTGCCTGGAGGTGACTTCAGTGACATTCTGCCCATGTTTACGGGCTTCATGTGAGGGATCCTGTTGCTGGAGGGGCCTAAGTTTTTAAAGATAATGGGTGACATTTTGGCCCCAGTGAAGTCAATGACAAACTCCCATTGACTTCAAAGAGCCAGGATTTCACCCAGCGCCTCAGGTGCGGGAAATGGCAGAACAAGGATAACTTAAACCTCCCATTTTGTCTCTCACAGACTGGCTCTGAAATAACAAAAGGTGAGAATTCCAACAGGTTTAGTTATTTTGGTTCCAGTTTGTGTACAGACTAGGCCTTAGTTTAGTGCAACTGTGTTATGATGTAAAAGACCATTGGACATGTGGACTGAGAAACAGCTATGAAAACAGTATGAAATAATACAGATTTTTCTTTACATGATGTTGGTAAGTGACTAAAGCTTGCTCATTTGGCACTGGAAAGGCACAGTAACATTTACTGCCTTCATCATAGTCACAATTCACTCATGTCTACTGTGATTTAGGGTTCACTCTTTTGGGTTGTTTTGTTATATTGATCACAGTTTCCCTGAGTTGTTTAGGTACCTAGATATTACTCAGGTGAAGGAAATGACATGAATGGAGACTGATCTTTCTGCTAGTTTTTGGTTCCTATGTGAAAGATAAATGGTATAATCCAAAATGAACTGCATTATAATTTTTCCATTGGAAAATATTTACTCTTGGAAATCAGTCCAACTTACTTTAATAATAATTTCAGCTTCAATCAGTTTTGTTCATAGTAATTTAAGTTTCTGACCCTGCATTCTTCATTCTACACTATTCTTCTCACCCATGAGCTTAACTCCATTAAAACTAATGGGATTATTTTTGTGAGAAAGGGCTGTAGGATCAGACACTGACTTTTCTTGGGAGGCTTTTCTGAATTTAGGTAATCGTCTTTTTAAAATATACATAATATTTTTCTCTGGATTTTTACAGCATCCAGTTTCCCCTGGCATATTGCAGCAATTCTGGTAGCCCTGACCTGCCTGATTTTGGGGGGATTATGCATGCACAAATGCTGGAAGCGGAGAGCTGGTAAAGGATATGCTATAGCCAAGTTGTAACTGGGAAAACCTGTGTTAGTCTTCAACCATCAACCAAAATGTTTTCATCCAGCCTATACCTTAAATGAAACAAGGCAAAATATCTCAGGCCAGCCACATTATTTTCTAGGAGGGTGGATATTAGATACTTTCTCTTATCTAAACTTGTTTGACTTGGTTAAACTGTAAATATGGTGTTTTTTGTATAAATGACTATGTACAGAAAAATGGTGTGCCATTATTTTGCAATTGAAGAGCTTTTTGTAGTGTCATGAATGTGTCTGCATATCTCTGGTCTGTCTCCTGGTTATGTGAGGAGGCCGAGGAAAGGAGTTGCCCCTGGTCCTTGTAACTACTATAACCTTATCATTAAGAAAATATTAATTAAAAGAGTGACTTAAGCATGCTAGTTCCCAGAAGTACAGTTCCAGTGAGGGCAGAGGTATTGCTTATTTGCACTGCCTACCTTATCTTTTCTCAGACTGAAAAAGAACAAGGCTCCTTTCCGCTGCCAAATAGAGTCATCATAACAAGAGGAATTATTTTACTGTGTTTACTGTGCTATTCCACAGAAATCTCAAGTTTTGTTGGATCATGTTCTATTTGGGATATTATTCACTTACATGTGCTTTCCAAAAGAAACAAACAGCTCTATATCTGTATAATAGATACAGTAAATATAATGGAGAATTTTATTTCATTTAGTCAGCAGAAGCCTGGTAGCTAGAGATTCACAGGCAAATGTAACATAGTTTTTATCTTTGCTATGAAAACAATCTGGAGGGACATTACCGTTGTCTTGGAACTGTAAATGCATTTTCCATAAATCATTTGACTAATCCTTGCTTTGATTCCTGGAAGTGATTTGACATTCCACCAGTAAAAATAACATAACCTTGTCTCAGAGCATCTATTTATTTTATGTACCACTGTTACGTATAGTGGGCCTGATTCATCAGTACAATTACTTCCCTAAAATCAATGAAATCACACAAGTATAAAACTGCAGTGAGATCAGAATCAGGCTCAATGTGTTGTACTTTAAAATTGAAATATACAAAGGGTCAAATCAAATACACAAGGAACAAATCACAGCCCCATTGGACCAATTAGATTAAACTAATGCTACTCCATTGCTGACACACAACAGAGAGAGACAAACATTGAAGAAATATACTATGTCTTGGACTGGTAGAATCTTGGTGATTAAAATGAACATAGTGTCTAGATAATTCTTTCTCTTGCAAGCAATAATATATGTGAAAGTAGAGGAACAGTAACGTGATATGCCATGGCTATTATCTCCATGTGCATGGGAAAGGAAGAGAGCTAAAGTTAAGACTTCAGATTTATATAGGTTTCCAAAATTAGCAGGCCTCATAATTCCCCCTATGAAATTATATGTTCAGATATTTCACATGAGAGGAATTCTAAACTGGCTGGGACAGAATCAAGACAAGCACTGATTCTAAATAAAGGAATTATAATACACTGACATAGGCCAGAGAGCAAAACCCCATGCATTTCAAGAACATATAGAAACTACACTGTTAACAGCGATCCATTTACACTGTAAATGTCCCGAGATATCTGGGACAAAACTTCAGACAAGCTACTTAATTTCCACTACCTATTGTAGGTAGCTCAGAGTTTAACCCAAACAATGTATGGGGATGTGACAGGACAAAATCTCTTTCCTGCTCTGTCTACACAGATAATTCAGACTCCTTCCCTTGTTAAACAGCTGCTTTTCCCACCACTTTTACTAACCAGACATCACGCTATTTACGCTATCCGTTCTTCACAGGTCCTCCACCAAGGAGGGGCAAGAGCTCTCCATACAACAATCATCCTGACTCTGCAACCTCTTCCCCTCCCGCAACCTCCAGCACTTTTTTCCCTAGGCCTTTTTTCTACCTTCTGCATTAATGACTAATTAACTCTCTAGTTCTTCCCAGCCATTCTCATCCACTGATTGGGCACAGTCAGGTCCACCCCAGGGGAGTTAACTGGTGTTTAAGTAGTCAGAGTACTGGCTCAATTTATTCCCTGCTCTCTTTCCCCACTTGCCTGATGAATGAATTTTTTGTCTTTCCTGGAGCTCTTCTCTTCCGCAGGGAGCCTGGTGGGCACAGCCTGGCTCAGAGCAGGGCATAGGGAGCCCAGGCAGCAGCAGGGAGTGAGATGGGCACAGCCTGGTTGGGAGCAGGAAGCCCCATAGCAGCTGGGATCCAGTTGGAGCTCCCCACCCACCCATGGCTTTCTTGTCAATTTCACTGCTCCTGGAGCAGTGAAATTGACAAGAATGACAGCTAGCAGCTCCTGTAAGTAACCAGCATCTATAGGGACACTGTGTTGCCCTAACTACAGCAACATAAGCCTTACGCTTCTTGTGGACATGGCTTTATGATGTCAGTGTAGAAGGACACTTACACGGGTGGGAACAAGGCTATAATATGCACACTTACATGATTTGGTCAAAGTAAGCTGCCTTATCTTGACCTAACTGTAGTGTAGACTATTTCTGTTTTAATCACTTTTGCTAAATGTGGCCCATGCCAAGTGGCAGAGTATCAGCTCAGGCCTGCCACTGCAAAGAGTTTGACCTGCTTGGTGCTAAAGGATTACTGTCACACCTCTATTGATTATGTTTCAGCAACTGGACACCATCATTGTTCTACAACAATTTTCTGCTGATGTACATTGGACTCTACTGTGCCATACCACTGCTATGCTTTTAGCAGGTTCTCACTACTGAGCTGCCTGTGAGGTAAATGTCCTTTCTGGGGCAGAGCAGTGGGTACACTCCCTCTGCTTACTTCTAGTCTCCAAGAGGACTTTTTCTTCCCTGAGTCCCAAATCCTACTAGTGCTCCCACAATTCCCCCAGTCTGAGATTGCAGCTAGAAGCCACAATTCTAGACCCCTGTACTCAGGAAAGTGTGCTAAGCAACTAAACAAACAAAGCAAGAGTGGTATTCATAAAGCAGTGTGGGAAAGGAAATACCAGTATGAGAAGATCCTCCTCCATCCTGCTTAACATAAGACACTCGGGTCATAAAGACAGATAACTTGTCTGTTACAATGGACTGTAATTAGAGTTGGAACACACACCCCAGCACAAGCTCCAGGCTCCAATAGAGACTATTGTCCTGAGGCAACTGGCAGCTCTGTTCATCAGCTAGAATGCATTAGGGCTTTGGACAGGATTACAAAGCTTTGCAGCTTAGCAAGCATATCCAACAATTGTATTCAGTATTTACGTCTTGATCTGCCAAATCTCTTCACTCAGGAAAGGGCTGCAAATAAGGGTGCTGAAAGTTTAACTGAGGAAAGAGGGATAATCATAAATTCCTTAACAATGTTTACAACTCAGATTTGGTTCACAGCAGCATAGTGTAGTACAGGGGTTGGCACCCTACGGCACTCATGCCAAAGGTGGCACTTGAGCCGATTTTTCATGGCATGCAGGGCGGGCTGAGCTGCTCAGCCAGCCGCTGCTCTGGGGTTTCCGCTGCTGGCCCCTTACCAGCCGGGGTCCTGCCCAGTCCCACTCAGTACCCGCTGCTGGCCTGGGGGAAGGAACCCCAGGCTGTCAGCGGGCTCAGACCCCAGCTGGCAAGGAGCCAGCAGCCAAAACCCCAGAGCAGGGGCGGCTGAGACCCCAGATGGCAAGGAGCCAGCAGCCAAAACCCCAGAACAAGGGCAGGCTGAGCAGCTCAGCCCGCCCCTGCTCTAGGGTTTCCACCGCAGGCTCCTGCCAGCCGGGGTCCTGCCGCTGGTCCCACTCAGTGCCAGCTGCTGGCCCGGGGGATGGAACCCCAGGAGGGTAGCGGGCTAAGACCCCAGCTGGCAAGGAGCTGGTGGTGGAAACCCCAGAGCGGCGGCGGGCTGAGCTGCTCAGCCCGCTGCCGCTCTGGGGTTCCCGCTGCTGGCCCCTTGCCAGCCGGACCCCCCCCGCCGCCGCAGCCCCACTCAGTACCCGCTGCCGGCCTGGTGGAAGGAATCCCAGGCTGGCAGTGGGCTGAGACCCCAGCTGGCAGGAGCCGGTGATGGAAACCCCAGCGCTCTCGTGGTCAGCCCGCCGCTGCTCTGGAGTTCTGGCTGCTGGCCCCTTGCCAGCCAGGATCCCTGCAGCCCCACTCACCTTGCTTCCAGTTGGAGTTCCCTCGCAGGCCCCCTGCCACACAGGGTCCAGGCTTCCAGCCCTGCTCAGCCCTACCAGCTGCCAGCTCCACTCACCTCAGCCGCCGATCTGGGGTTCCAGCCACTGACCTTCTGCCAGCCGATTATCAACTTATAACTCAGAAGCCTGTGTGCAGCTTAAAGTATCTAAATAGGTGCCACCAGACATTGGAAGAAAACTCAGCAAGGAAAAGCAAGGGCAAGAATCACACTAAACTAATAAGATCTGAATTTTAATTTAATTTTAAATAAAGCTTCTGAAACATTTTGAAAACCTTGTTTATTTTACATATAGCAGTAGTTTGGTTATATATTATAGACTTATAGAGAGATCTTCTAAAAAACGTTCAAATGTATTACCGGCACGCAAAGCCTTAAATTAGAGTGTATACATGAAGACTCGGCACACCACTGCTGAAAGGTTGCCGACCTCTGGTGTAGTACCTGCACTGTAGCGCATCAACCATTTAACTACCTAGCTCAGTTACTGCAAATTACTTACCTTTCCAGTATAGACATGCCCAAAGATAAACCATGTTGATAATATATTCATGCTTTGACTATTTGAAGTTTCCTTTTCTTTGACTTGCCAGGTTGGGGTATTTATTCTTCAGCTGGCAAGTAAGCATTTTTCAGTGCCATTTTCCCTCACCTGGACACATAGCAGCTTTCGCCTCTCCAGCACCTCTAAAACTGACCAAGTAGTTCTATGATTGTAAATGAGGTTTTGCTGGATTGCTGCACCTGTGTCAGGACTCCAGGAGTGTAATTTGTTGAGTGCACCAGTGTGTTGAGCTCAAACTCCACTGTATAGACTATACAGTGTGACACTCTACAAATCTCACCCCTATTGTGTAGACTCTGGAGTCTTGCAGACAAGCCCAAAGGTTTATGGGAAGTTTATGGGCCAGACAAACCTGCTGAGTGAGCTGGATCTGGCCCAGGGGTTTTACCTTTGACATCTCTGCATTTATAAAAACACTCTGCAGAATTATTGCTGCTCTATAGAGCTGGCTTTGTACTGCAAGTAGAAAAATAGAGTGTTGATTTATGGGGATGAAAAACTACTTTTTCCTAAACCACTGATCTAATCTTTGTCATCCTTCTATTTAATAAAGGCAAGGTCCAGATATGTAGCATTACATGTGTACATCAGTCATCAAATCTGTAACTTAATTTTCCTGTTGTGAGCATTTAACTTTGACATCAATTGTTTTTTCTACCAGCTCAGAAAACATTGTTATGAATTGGATTGGGATGAAACACTGTTGTGGGTTGGATTAATACACTGTTGAGGTTGATAGTTGATTCACAACTCATAACTATAACCATAAGCGCCACCTAAGACAAATATTGTGTGAGAATATGCCCTGGAGCTTTTGGACTGGGTATTGTTTTGGGTAGGTGTGAGTGGGAGTGTGAGAGAACACACAGATCCTGAGGTCACAGATAGGAACAGAGAGAGAGAGACAGTAAGAGAGGCAAGAAAAGGCAAGCAGGGGCCTGTTAAGCACAGGGTGACCTTGGAAAAAGCTAGAAAGAGCGCTTTTGGGTCTGGTGTTGGCCAAAGACGTGTGGGGACTATAAGCTAAACACCTGCTCCATTTGTTCTTGGTTCCTTCTGCATTCAGAGACCTAGAACTTTGTACCTTCTTTGTAAACAAACAAAACAGCTTCAAAGAAATACCTGATTTTCACCAATTTCTACTTCCAAGTGGAACATTCCCAGGGCCACAGACTTTGACTAGCTGCTTGGGTCAAAAGGGCAAAAAAACGTTCAATTCTCCTTGGGCAAAAATTAAAAACAAAATAAAAAAAACCTGATGGATTAGTTTTGGAGGAATTTTAATCTTCTTCACTCTCAAAAAAAGAAAGCAATGAAAGGAATGCAGTAATGATGTGATGAAGTGTGCATGTTGCGTCTTGTTTGCACAGACAAAGCATAACTTAAGTAGAATAAGTTTGGTTCTGGTTCATTCTGGGCAAATGGCCAAGCCAGTCAGTTTCAGCAGTTACAAGTCTGTGCCCTCTTAGCTGTAACCTGTAGTGTGTTTTTATAAAAGCGCTTGCGAGGGTGCAGAAATTGGACCGGATATGGAAGAGGGTTGCTGCAGAAGGTGCTATATGTTCACTCTCTTCAGCCTTAGACCCTTGGGGAATGTTTAATAATAGTGGGATGAATGGGAAGGACAAAACCATAGTTCCATGTGAAAAGTACATGAGAAGGGCATGTTGTGTTCAATGGACATATACAAATAGGGTACATGGTGTCAGACATGAGGGCCTGCAGCTGTGCTGGCCCAGTCATCAGGCAGCCAGTGAGTGCAACCGGGCCACAGCAGAACCATCTGATTGGCTAAGGCGAAGCAGCTTTCAAGCCTAGAAGTCACAGCAGATCAGTGGCTACTCAATAGATATGTCTGTGGATTCTTTGCTTTCCTGTACTTGCCTGATTCCAAGCCCTGCTCCTGCACTGCTCCAATCTAGGCAGGGCGAGCTGTAGGCTTTTTGCTGTCCCAAGCAAGAAAAATTTTGGCTGCCCCCACCCCACCCCTGGGCTCCCCCCCCGCACCCCTCTGTTGCCCCAGCCCTGGCCTTTCCCCCCTCCACCTGCACCCCCTGCCGCCCTAGCTCTGGGCCTCCCCCAACCCATACCCCCTGCTGCCCCAGCCCTGGGATCTCTCCCACCCACCTGCACCCCCTGCCACCCCAGCCATAGGCTCTTCCCCCCCACACCCCATGCTGCCCCAGCTCTGGGCTCCCCCTTGCCCCCCTAGCAGTGCCCCCTCCACCCACACACCACCTGCCCCCTTAGCCCTGGGCTTTCCTGCCTTTCCCCCCCACACCTGCACCCTACTTCCACCCCAGCCCTGGGTCACTGGTAACTCGCTCCCAGGGTGGGTCATTCAGCAGGATTTTGGATGTGCACAGAACACAGACAGGATTGGTTCCCATATGGTTACAGAACTACAGTAAAGTGGAACAATTTTCAGCTTGTGTGATCAGAGGATATCTGGATGCATATTATAAGACTGTCCTCCATAAATGAGGAAAAGTTGAGGTGCCTTTATTATTCTTTTGTTCCACTCTTTCTTTCTATGGGGAATTTTGCCAATGCAATATCACTGTCTTCCTTTTAAACAAATAAAAAAAAAAAAGCAATGACTGTTGAAAACAGCAATTCCAGTCCTAAAAACCACTGGGAAGCATTTCTTTCTTAATTTTATCCTACTTTTTCTACAGCAAGTTGCATTGGATCCATATATTTGATTTGGGAGAAATGAAGTAACAGCTGCCCAAATTGAGCCTGAGCACTCCTGAATTTTGAGGTGTTCAAATCTCGACAGCAGGTGCTAGATTCCCTTTCTGAATATTAGCTAAATCTGGAAAGGAAAAGTCAATTTCTGCTTCCATGGCTCAGAAGTGGAAATCCTTCTATGTCCTTGGTACTGTGTCTAAAGCTGTCCAGGTCCAGAGCCTCCCATCCCTTACTTTTCATTTTAAATTCTAGTGGGATCCACATACCTCCCTTACTAGACTTCAGATAGAGAGGGGCACTGTCCATTTGGTCCACTCAATTCCTTCTTTGGGGGCTGCAAGGTGAGGTCACACCAGTATCCCTAAGCCAGTCTGGGGACGTCTTCTGAAGGAGATATCTGGGCCAAAGCCTTCTACTCCTTGGGCACACTTGTTCCCCATTCACAGTGCCACCCCACTCTAGCAGTGAGCTCTCCATCCACAGCAGGCTGCAGCATGGGGTTTCAGCTACCATACTCCCTTCCCCTCCCTTTCATGTTGATAGTGGCCAAGGGAATGCTGGGAAATGTAGTTCTTTCCCTGCTCCAGGGCTGGCTCTATAGGCAGGAAGCTAATCAAGAAACTACAGCTCCCAGGGCCCCCTGCTGGTTCTCAGCTCCCAGGCTGGATCCCCGCCGGTTGCCGCCCCTGCAAATGGGCTGCCCCAAACAGCTACTTGCTTTGCTCGTACCTAGAGCCACCCCTAACTCTATATACTGCCCTGCACCCCACTTTGCTCCAGCCGAGACCTTGTCCTGCACTTGGCCTTGTTCCAGTCCTGTCCCTTCCTTGCTCCTGCCTTAGAATGAACCCTGCTCCTGTCTTCCTTGACTCCAGGTATTCTACTTATGACCCTTGGCTTTGAGTCCTGGCACCAACTCTCTCTTGACCCTTGGCTTTAGCATTTGGCCGCTGGCTTTGGTTCTGACCTTTGGCTCCCATTCTAGCTTTGACCTTGGTCACTAGCATTTGGACTCAGACTACTAGGCCTGACTCTTGGTCTAACCATCAGGCCTGATTGCCTATGACTCAGTCTCCTGGGACATGCATACTGGAGACTTTTGAGACCTTGAACACAATGAGGGGGAGGTCCAGGCCTCCATAGCCCCTGTCCAGAGCTGGGTGATATAATTGTGGAACAGATATGATGGAGGCCAAATCTGAATGATTAGCAGTGTGACCTGGTGCTTGTGATTGTGGGGGAATTTTTCTGCAGTTCTTCTAGCACCCCGATAGGGTTGGACAATTACACCAGCTTGTTTCCCTGGGTCCCTCAAGCTTCTCCTTTACAGGGTGGATACACCTACCAGCCAACCTTTGCAAACAAAAACCAGGTAGTCTATTTTACATAAATTTGCATAAATTCAAACATGCTTCTCATTTGTCCTCATAATGCCCACATCAGACATCTCAACTAGCATTCATTCCACAACTGCTTTCGCTCCATCCTATCTTCCACCCACACATTCATTACACACACATTCCCAAGATGCAACTTGCTCCACCATGTACCTCCATGTAGTCCAGCCTCCCCTAACCACACATTGAATGCACACCCTGAATCCAAATAGCCTCTCACTCTGTGCACCCAGTCACACACTCCACATCCACATGGAGAGGCAGAAGGCACTAGGTGGCCCGTGGTACATGGGTGGGGGCAGAGGGCACATAGGGATGATGGGGAAGAATATGAGGATATTGTGGTGTGTGTGTGTGTGTGTGTGTGTAGGGGGTGGTGCTGAGATCAGAGGTGCATGTGAGTGCAGGGCACATGAACAGAGAGAGCAGGAAGCAGCTGTTCCCCAGCAGGGTCTGAGATCCAAGGGCTCTCAGCCCTCTGTTTACACAGCTGGGGGAGGTGGAGCAGTGCTCCGGCCTGCTACACAGGCTGATGGATTGATCGGTCCATCAGCCTGTATAGCAGCAGTGTTTGGCTCTCCTACCACAGGAGATGAGTGCCTGGGATTTTCCCCTCCTAGTCTCTGCAAGGGTCTGAAAACATGTAGTTGACTGAGGAAACTCCTGTAGAGTAGCAAGTCTGGATTCAACAATCCCCAGGCTCTTTCAGACCAATGCATCAGAGCCCATACTTCTGTTACCTTGTAGACCCTTCTGGGTAGGGTGCCTACATGAGCCTCTTCAGAGGTGAGTTGACCAGTATGGATTTTGTGACACTCAACCCTTTCCTTAAAAACAAAATGTTGTATTTGACAGTGGGGACAGAGTATTAGAGAGCAATGATATTAAAACAGCAAAATATTTAGTCTCCTTTAGTCTTACACTTCACTACAAGTTAGACAGGCTTTCCTCTTAACGTACAGCAGAGCAGAGATGAACCAACTTACAGTTCCTTGGAAACCAAAGATGGCCCTGTGACCCACCCTGATCATAGCTGACAACATGCCCTGCTGTCCTGCCCACCGGCCTCTGTGTGAGATTCTGTCTCACTCTTAAGTAGAACAGAGGCTCTGCTGTTCTAGTGGAAATGCATTACCATATTGCTCAATAGTTGCCTTTGTTCTAGGGTCTGGGCATGACTGGTTTTGGGGTTTTTTTTTCCCCTGGAGGGCTGGAGCATTCAAGTGATATCTGGCCAGGAGTAGACCCTAGTCTTGGCTGCACAATTGTTTGGGCAGTTGGACCCAGTCAGTCTTAATGGATTGTAATCACTTATTTGATGACTGTCTCCTTTGTGGGTGAAGGTGTTGAAATTGTCTGAGCAGATGAGACCCCCCTTTGTAAGTATGACACACACAATCTCAGAAATCAAGCAGATACATAATATTTTGGATACATGTGAAAATATACAATGATCACATGTAAATTAATATAGAATTAATTTAGATTAATTTGTTGACTCAGGGCTCATCCCTGGCACCTCTTCTGTCTGTCATGCAAGGCGTGACCTCACGTGTGTCATACATGTGAGGTCACCTGGAAGATGCCATTGCTTAGAACAAAACTGAGTCCTCCATGTGGTGTGACCTTGCATGTATGGTGCGTGCAAGGTCATGCTAGGTGGCAGATGCGATTTTGAGCCTGGCACCTCTCTCTTTCCAAATTAAGCCCTGAGTTAACGTAATCTTTGTGGTGTGTGTATATATATTCACAATGTGTCAGAAACAGAAGCACTGAACCCATCCATGAGATCCAAATATGTGACACACTAACCTTTAAAATATATGTCCAAGAACATAAATAATATGTGCAACAAAAACCCTAGAGAGCGGGAAACTTAAAATGACATGGAATAAATGCTTCTAATATGAAGTTATCTAGGACTGTACATTCAAGATCTTGCATTTCTGGTGTCAATAATTAATACTAATAAACAGTGAGTACACCAAGTTCATGGGGGTGAGAATTAAAGGTTGTGTAAAAAAAAAAAATGTCCTCATGTACTGACCAATAGAATTGCTGCTGTTTACAAGAAGTCTGAATTTGATCACTTAAGACAGTGTGTCAGTCTGGGCACAGGAGTTGTTTAGATTTTACTTGAAGGAAGCACTATTTATTTTTAATCACCAAAATAATTTTCTGTTACAGGTGGCTTTTTAAATGCAACTCAGAGATTTTTTTACTTCCCTGCACAGAAACAGATATAATTCAAGCTGTTTAATTTTAAAAAATCACTGATCTCTGCTTAAATGTCAATATCTGCACAGGAGAATTTTGCTAATTCCCAGTATCAGTGGAACACTCATTTTTAGATTCAAACCATCTCAGTTAAACCAAAGATGGTTGTGAAACAATTATCCTCTCAACTGCCTTCAAGGTTATGGGTGATACTATTTTAGACTTTTTGGACAAGTTTCTCAAAGGTCTTTAGGTGCCTCATCCCTAGCTTTGAGGATCAGGGCCATTGTGATTTATTTGATATAGTCTAGCCCAAAAGTTTAACTCAACACTTAATGGTCAGTTAATTGTTTCAATTTTATGCAGTTCATACACATTCCAGAAGCAATATAGCTGCTTATGCCTCCTGGACAGCTTTTTTTGTAGAATTGTCAGCCCTTCCTATGATTTAAAACTAGGGCTTCAGACCTTGATCTGTGTCAAATTAGTCTCTGTGTTCTGCTTTGAAGCCTGGGTTACTTTTAGTGAATTATTTTGGAGAAGACAAAGAAAAAAATAATCGTAGAACAACTCTCAAGGTATTCAGAACCCATTATTATTCACAATAGTCATTACACTTACATAGGATATTAACAACTAGAGATCTGCTTGGTAATGAATATACCCAGTTGTGTGCCTCCAAAGGAGTTTTTATGTTACACAAACATACTTTGGGTGAAATTCTGGTCTCATTGAAGTAAATGGCAAAACTTTGGTTGGCTTCAATGGGGCCAGGATTTCACCCTTTTATGTATAAGGTGCACAAAGTTACTTAAGGGTCCAGAAATAGAGTTCCCATCTCACCCTGTCACCTGAAAATGACAGCAAATTTGATTCTTTCTGTCTTTTTGATGCACATAAGAGAATTGAATTAAGGTAGCAGAGACAATCTTAATTCTGGCATTTCCTACTTTTGAGTGCTTGACTTTGCAGCCTTAATACTGTTCTTTTAAGATGCTTTTTTGAGAAAACAACACCCACTTGAGTCATCAGCTGGGTTGGAACCTTTATATCCACTGCATAGATCTCTGCTGCTTAAGCTAATGGAGTAACTGATGGCAGTATTGGTTGTAATCCTCTGCGTGGACCAGCGCTAGAGGAGGATGAGACATACAATCTGCCATGGGTTTCACAGGTATTTCCTGACAGCAAATGAATGGCAAGACTCAGAAATCCCCAGTTTCATTCCAGGTTCTGTAGGGGAGTGTGTTTTAGTGGCCTGTTCCTCTAAGCTTGACCCCTTCTGCTTCATCCACGCCAACCTGTCCCTGTCCCAACCTAATATCTACCCCACACCAGCTCCTTGTCCCAGTCCTGTTCTCCTTGATTACCTACTCCCACTCCTCGGGTTTATCTGTGACGCATTCTTATCTCTCTTCCCTGTTCTCAGGCTATTGAGCTGCAATTTGGCTAGACAAATATTTAGTGTGAAATCATGTCACTCTCCCACCCAGCATCACTGCGCTGCTTGCTTAGCTCTACTGAAGAAGAAAAAGGTTTCCTTGAACTTCTGCCCACTGATGTCAACCTTAACTGGAATCAAACTTGTTGATTACAGTAAAAGGATCATGTGATTTCTGTCACCCTAGGATTTACAAACAGAGACATCTCCTCCCTACAGTTTTGGAATGAACTTGTTTGCTAGAAAAGTGTAATTGAATTTCAAAGGTCAATCAGTTCCTAAAGTATTTTGCTCAGTAGTCAATAGGTGATAAACATATTTCATCTTAACTTACATGCTTTGTGTTTGATATTCCAGTTCCAGGGTTTGCCTCTGCGCAGCTCTCTTTCAGGATACGTTTGAGCCTCAGATATGTTTCCTTCCCCCCGCTATATACTTTGATTTCTTGAACTCTGAGACTGTAACACAGCTCCCAATGGGCCAAACCAGTTTCCTCTCAGCAAGTGAAAATCTCTTGCTCTAAAAGTCTGAGACCAGTGAGACATGACAATTTGTGACTAACGCCCTTAATTACAGTTCCTTGGTAACATCCAAAATAGAATCTGTTCCAGCTCCTATTGAAGTCAATGAAAAAGCTTCTGAAATTTGTAAATCAGTAAATTTGTCATTTCATAGAAAAATGGAAAGGAGAAATGGCAGATGACTAGCAATATGGGCTGGGTAGAGAACACTGTAGCAGGGAGGAGGCAGGCGAGATGTGAGATTTTGCTTTTCTCTCCCTCGCCTGTTGCTTCTGCAGTGGGTAAGAGTAGTCCTCTGGAATGGTGGCTGAAGCATGAAGGGACATACGAATGTTTAGCATATCTGGCACGTAAATATCTTACAACACTGGCTACAAAAGTCCCATGCAAATACCTGTTCTCACTTTCAGGTGACATTGTAAATAAGAAGCAGGCAGCAGTACCTCTAGTCAATGTAAACAAACTTGTTCGTCTTAGCAACTGGCAGAATAAGAAGTAGGACTGAGTGGACTTGAAGGCTCTAAAGCAGGGGCTGGCAACCTCTGGCATGCGGCTCGCCCAGGTAAGCACCCTGGTGGGCCGGGCCAGTTTGTTTACCTACCATGTCGGCAGGTTCGGCCATTTGTGGCTCCCACTGGCCGCGGTTTGCCGCTCCAGGCCAATGGGGGCTGCGGGAAGCTGTGGTCAGCACATCCCTCAGCCTGCGCCACTTCCCGTAGCCCCTGTTGGCCTGGAGCGGCTAACCATGGCCAGTGGGAACCTTGATTGGCCGAACCTGCCTACGCAGCAGGTAAACAAACTGGCCCGGCCCGCCAGGGTGCTTTCCCTGGTGCGCCATGTGCCAGAGGTTACCGACCCCTGCTCTAAAGCTTTACGCTGTTTTGTTTTTGAGTGCAGTTATGTAACCAAAAAAATCTGCATTTGTAAATTACACTTTCACGATAGAGATTGCACTGTAGTACTTGTATGAGGTGAATTGAAAAATACTATTTCTTTTGTTTATCATTTTTACAGTGCAAATATTTGTAATAAAATAATAATATAAAGTGAGCACTGTGCACATTGTAGTCTGCGTTGTAATTGAAATAAAAAAATCAATATTGAAAATGCAGAAAACATCCAAAAATATTTAATAAATTTCAGTTGGTATTCTATTGTTATGTGTGATTAATTGTGATTAATTTTTTTAATCAAGATTAATTTTTTGAGTTAATCATGTTAGTTAACTGCGATTAATTGACAGCCCTAATTTAAATCCATGGATTTTGAAGCCCCTATATAGTTTTTTGTCCCAGGCTATTAGGACACACACAAACCTGTAGTTCTAGTGAGGTCATCATAACTATAAGAGTAAACTCAAGTAAAGTAATCAGAACCTAGAGATATTTTCTTGTATTTATTCATGGACTACTAAAGATTTCAACCAGACAAAAATTCTCTCTCTCTCTCTCTCTGTCTTTGATATATTAATTCTCTTTTATTGCAGGCTCACAGGTAAACTAATAGCATGGTTGCATAATAAAGCTGTCAGGTATCACATTAAAAAAAGTGATATAAACTTTCCTTTTTGTATTTTTGTCCTAAGTTTCCATCTGTCTTGTCTTCTGTAAGTTTCCATTATGAGTTATTTGCTTTTACCAGAAAGACACTTCAAATGTTATTTGCTCTCACTGTTTGTTTTCAAGTGACTTACGCAATGGCTGTTTTGGCAGCTGAGAATTGGACGTCAGAAGCAAGTCAGCAAATGGTTCACATTAGTGTTTGATGTTCACAACCCTATTGATTATATTGTTGTAAAAGTTATTTGAGGATTTTCTTATGTTGAATTTGGCTTCTGGTTTGTCTCTGATAATCTTATACCTGCAAATAACAGTGGCCTTAAATAGGTGCACTTATATTTTATTGCAATTACAAACCTAACTGCCTGATTTGAGTGTGCTATAAAATGCACTAAGAACTATTTGCCTACATAAGGATATGGGTGCTAAATTGAAGGTTGCTTCTGAGATCATAGTTCATGACTATAATGTCAGAGCCAACAGATTTAGCTGTCTGATGATGACAGCCATGAGAAGCAATTTTTTTTTTAGAAGAATGTAAGGATTTTTCCACAATCATTCACTTTAAAATGAGAAAAGAAAAACAGGCTAAAGGTTGTTTCTCCCTTCCCCATTAGATGAAGTGCCTGTTTACACCTGTAGCTGATTCACAGAACACTTAAATGCCAGTTCTACAACCCTCAAAATGTTTAAAGAAACTCAAGGTGTGGTGCTACTGTGGGTATAGTGCATGCAATTACAGTACCTTGGCAGCAAGATGGCATAAATTATCATACAGCTGAACTACCTGAAAGGACATGGCAATTTCTTGGTGAGTTTCCCAATTAATAACAGCTTTACAAATCTTGAGCTTGATGTAAAAGGCTTCCTGTCAGCAACTATGCTTGGAGCGCATAGGAGGTTAGGACATAGAGTAGCTTCTAACCACTATGTACTGGACAGCGTTGCTGTTAGTGAAATGACATCCTGCAGGAAGATCAGAGTTTGGATCAACCGGTGCCTTAGAAAATTGAAACATGACATAGCATGAAGTGCAGCTTCAGCTCAGTGGCACTGGAGAGCCAATATACTAGCTACATATTCTTAAAAAGTCCGTATATATCCAATCTGTGGAGCATTGCATATTGTTTAGCCCCGGGTCATGCAGACAATAGCATTAACTCTCAAAATCTTGATCCTGCCATTCCTACTCTCATTGAATACAGTGGGAATTCTCATGAGTAAAGGATTGTTGGCCCCAAATGTGTAGTGAGCTCTGATTTCTCATCTCAGACTGCTTGCATCTATTCCTATGAAGTACAAGCAAATGCCCTCAAAATTCACCACAGTCACAGGATGACACTGGCCCTTTAAGAGAGAGCAGGGTCATTGCACCTATGCCTTATCAGCTGACCCACTTAAGCTTAACAAGAGAGACCCAGGGAGTCAGGGTTTCCTTAGAGTACAATGGTGAAGATAGTCTCCCAGCCAAGATGCTGTGGTGGTTTGCACTAGGAAGAGCAGGGTTGCACTTCAGTTGGAAAGGCTGGGGTGGCTGTATTGGTAAAGGGACTGAAGAGGATTGTTAGAGCCATGAGGTGTGAAATATCCTAGAATGCTGTATGTGGGGCATCATGTCATGGGTCTTCAAGGACAACATAAGCTGGTGTGATACATGGATGATGTTGGGAGCTTTTGTTATGGGCTATGTTTTGATGATAACCTGTCCCAAGAAAGGGTATTACTGAGTCAAGAAAGCTCATGTGACATTACTGGGGACTCTGAAGGGGGAAACTGAGGTAGGTGAACCTGGCTTGCTGCAGGGCACTCTAGGTGGGGTAGCCTATGACAACTACTTATTCCACTAATTATCCATGGCCAAAATGTACTAGTCTCCATCAAAGTTAAACTCAGGAATCACAATTTGTCAGACCACTCTGTTTTATTAGCAAAGCGCTCTGCTAATACACCCAGATAATGCGAGAACTATGCAAGACCCAAACTATTTTATTTATTCAGATAAGAGGGCACCAACGTAACAAGATAACAAAAGGAAGCAGAATCTGATAAGATTACCTGGGCTAGACATGCATATCTTATTTCCTTACTATTACCAATCTCCTGTTAATGTCTCACCATTAGTTTAAGTGGACTCATTGTTTCGTACCTTAATGTTTCTCTTCCTGACAACTATATTTCGACATTCCTTATTTCGGCTTAAAGGAACATACAGCATTTCTTTAATGCATTCTACTTTCACAATCCCTCCTTTTGGTCAAGCTTATGCAATGATCAACAATTACTGGGTTCCACATATCAATTGTTCATCAGCGTTATTTAAAATCATCATATTAGCACTCTGGTTTGGGACAACTATCTGTGTGGCATGTCTTACACAATTTTGGATGCAACAGGAGATTAACTGAAAACATACAAAAATCTTTAGGATTCCAAGCAAGATAGTCCCTGAAACAACCAGTTTCCTATGCCAGAGAAATTGAACAATTACTTAGCCACTTCCATAAAGAACTTGGCTCTTCATGAGGAAGATATGTGATTTGTTCTAAGTGGCCAGTGCGATCTATTACATCTTTGGTGTTATCAGGTATATAGACACAATATTTTCCTATGAGAGCACAGGTCCCTCCTTTGGCTGCCAGCACTATGTCCAATGCCTGATGGTTTTGGAGGGCCACCTGTCGGATCGGCCCTGTTTCTTTGGCCAGGATTCTTAAACTTTCTCCTGTTTCATTTGCCATTATTTCAACTTTTGCATGATGTATTACTCCCCCAAGTGGGATTAAGAAACTGCCAATGGCCTCTTCCCAGGTTAAGGGCCTTATGTTATTTACATACCATTGAGCATCTGATAAGTCCCTTCTGTTTCGCCTGAAATTACGGAGGCGTTCTCATGGGAAGGACGCTAGCACTCGGAATTGTGGGAAGAGTTGAGCGGAATAACAGATACCTGACCAGTTAGCTGGTAGTGCGGTATAAGCCTTGGTCCCACAAACCCAATGATGGCCTATTAAGGCCGAGAAGGGTCGGTTGCACCCATTTGCCATATAGGTGTTTGCAAAAGAGGAGTAATATCCCCCAAAGGGCATAGGGTAATTCTTCTTATGAGGAGTGGTGTTATTTGCGTGGCATTGAAAGATTGTACTGTTTTCACTAAGGTTACTGTAGGGGGAACATGAGACTGATTTCTCTGTTTGATCTCAGGTTGAGAAAAAATTCATATCCCCATACCCGGCCCGCCACTTTTTAGTTTTGCTTAAATAATTTCCATACACCATTGGTCACAATATGCTGAAGGCAATGGCAATGGCCCCAGATCCAGCCCTGTCCCATTACATACCCAACACCAATGACCTTTTCCCTCCACCACACTTATTCATTTAGATACATTTATTCCCACCGCTTTCCAAATGTCATTGCTGTTCCATGTTTTGTTAAATGGACGAGGTCCTCCAATGAGGTCTGGGGAATTAAGTGGGATTGCCAGGACAGGAACACCAGTTTGAGAGTGGGCTGGGATGCGGCCGCAGACCCAGTAATTAGAAATATTAAGGGTCTGAGCTATCCATACTTGCTGCTGGATAAAAGAATTGTCATTATGGACTCCCCAGACCTTAAGACACCAGCAGATGAGGAACAGGCTCCACCAGAGGCGCATGTTGGAGGCAAGGCCCTTCTGGTTCTGACAACCTCAACTGAGGGAACCGCAGTTATGGTTTTCCATCCACCAGGCCACAGGTGCTAGGCTCGCTACTGCTTCTTTTTGGGCCTTGCTTTAGGTCATTGTCTGCTTCTGGCAACCCTTATGAGAGTGTAGATTGTAAGGTATCGCACGCTGTTCCTCTGCATTGTCTTCTGGAGTCAAAATTGACTCTGCGTGGTCCTGAGGTGATGATTGGTTAGCTGGGGGTGGTGCCTTCTTACACTGTGAAGCATTTATCCACCCTGCGATGCCAGACAGTTTAACAGCTGTCTGGGTAGTAAGCAGAACCTGACGAGGACCCTTCCACCGGGGCTCCAAGGCATGTTTTTGATGATGGTGCTGTACGTAGACCCAATCACATGGCTCGAGGTCGTGGCAAGCAGCAGAGGTGGGCTCCATTGGCCAGGTGGCTCTAACCTGTGAATGGAAGTGACTTACAGCTTGCATTAGTCCCTGGAAATATTGAAGGAGTGTACTGTGAGCAGGGCCGGTGCAACCACTTAGGCGGACTAGGAGGTTGCCTAGGGCGCCGAGATTTGGGGGTGCCAAAAAGCACCCCCCCAATTTTTTTTAAATGGTTGAGCAGCCGTTGCTGCTGGGACAGAGAGGGAGTCTGAGCTGCTGGCAGCAGCCGGCAGCCCAGGGGGTCCCCTGGGTCAGGGCGCCGCGGCGGCAGCCAGCAGCCCAGGGGGTCTCCTGGGTCAGTGCGATACCGCAGCAACCAGCAGCCCAGGGCTTCCTCTGCGTCAGTGCGCCAGCAGGGCCACCCAGAGAGGGGGGCAAGAGGGGCAATTTGCCCCAGGCCCCGCAGGGGCCCCCACGAGAGTTTTTTGAGGCCCCTGGACTGGGGTCCTTCAGTCGCTCTGGGAGCGCCGGAAAACTCTTGTGGGGCCTGGGCCCCTAGAGCTTCTTCTGCTCCCAGTCCTCGCTGGTGAGGGGTCCTTCCGCTCCGGGGTGGAAGGACCCCCCGCTGGTGAATTACCGCCAAAACGGGACCTGCTGCCGACATGCAGCCCGGTCTTCGGCGGTAATTCGGCGGCGGATGGCCCTTCCACTCTGGGACCAGTAGCCGAAGTGCTCTGGAGACCAGCAGCGGGGGCCCTCTGCCCCAGAATTACCGCTGAAGACCCGGCTGCACTTCAGCAGCTGGTCCCGCTTCGGTGGCAATTCAGCAGTGGGGGGCCCCGAGGCGGGTCTCTGGGGCACTTCGGTGGCTGGTCCCGGAGTGGAAGGGCCCCCCGCCACCGAATTACCGCCAAAGCGGGGGCCCCCTGCCGCCGAAGACCCCAGGCCCCCAGAATTCTCTGGGCTGCCCTGGTGCGCCGCTGGCAACCCAGGAAGGTCCCCTGGGTCAGCACGCCGCTGCCGGCAGCCCCGGGGTTCCACTGCGCAATCCTGCTTGGAGAGGATGCGGAGCAGAGGTGAGCTGGGGTGGGAAGGTACCGCAGGGCTCCTCAGGCCAGGGGGTGGGGAGCTGCCATGGGAAGCTGCCACGGGGGCGGGTGGCACACTTCACGGTGGGGTGGGGGAGCTGCTGCGGGGGGGGGGCGCAAGGTGGAAGTTTCGCCTAAGGCACAAAACTTCCTTGCACCGGCCCTGACTGTGAGTCAAGTTCAAGTCTGGGACTGGAGTAATGGTAGCATAGGGAGTCCCATAACAATTTCAAGGGGACTCAATTTATGCCTTTGGGATGGAGTGGATTGAATTTCCATAAGGGCTAGTGGTAAAGCTGCTGGCCAGCTTAACTCTGTGGAGTTACAAATCTTAGCAAGCTTATTCTTAAGTACACCATTTCATCTTTCAACTGCACCTGCACTCTGTGGGTGGTAGGGACAGTGCAACAGGTGTGTGATATGTAATATGCGATCCAGGTGTAGAACAAGTTGTCCAGTAAAATGTGTACCCCGGTCACTGGACAGAGTGGCAGGAATTCCCTTGGCAGGCATAATATGATTTAACAAATGTTTGGCCTTATGAGTCAGCCTTATGACAAGGAAAGGCTTCAGTCCAACCAGAAAATAACCAAATACCATAACCACAATAAATTCATATGGTTGACACTTAGGCATTGTACAAAATCAAGTTGTCAATGCAAGTATGGTGCTTGGGGCAGGCCCCGGAATCCCTGCGCCACTTTTACAGATTTACCAATATTGTGGCTTTGGCAAGTGGTACAGTGGCACAGTGGTGGGCTGCAAAAGAGTTGAAATGGGGGGCCCACCATTCTGCCTTAGTTACAGCAGAGACACTATCCTGCATTAGTTACAGCAGAGACCATGCCCTCCTTTCCGACATGCAAAACATCGTGTAGCAGGGTGGCCAGCGATGGATAGAGTGAAAAGGGAGCCACAAAGACGCCAGTTGGTGAAGACTAAAGGGAATCAGGATGTAGAGAGCAACTTTGGGCAACAGAGTCCAAAGTGGCAGAGAAATAAGCCACGGGGTGGTTCTTGTCTCCATGCATCTGAGTGAGAACTCCAAGTGCACACCCAGATTGTTTGTGGCAGAAAAGGGTAAAAGGCTTAGAATAGTCAGGCAGCCCTAAAACTGGGGAAGAAGCCAAACCCTGTTTGAGGGAAACAAAGGCAGAGTCAGCCTCAGGGGGCCATGGCCTGGAGTCAGGCACAGAGAATCAAGTGAGTTCCTGGAGAGGTTTTGCAAGGGAGCCATATTGGGGAATCCATTGCCTGCAAAATCCAGCTATGCCCAAAAACTTTTGGACCTGTTGTGGGGAGCGAGGTCAGGGAAAGCTAAGGATAGCTTGGACGCAGGTGGTAGAAAGTGTACGGGAATCCTGGGAGAGGATAAAGCCAAGGTATGTGACAGAGGCTTGACAGAGCTGTAGCTTAGAGCAAGAAGCCTTGTGACCCTTGTTTGCTAGGGCAGTAGGAGCGTTAAAGAATCAGTTTCTGAGGCAGACAACGAAGGGGAACAGAGGAGTAGATCATCCACATATTGGACTAGTGTGGACCCGGACGGGAAGACAAGGTCAGCGAGGTCTTGGGCTAATGCTTGGGAAAAGTAAGATGGGCTTTCAGTATACCCCTGAGGGAGTGTGGTCCATGTGTACTGCTGCCCCTTGTAAGAAAAAGCAAAAAGATACTGGGAGTCAGGGTGAACAGAGACAGAAAAGAAAGCAGAGCACAAAGCAACAACAGTAAAATGAGTTGCACCTGGTGAGATGAAGCCAGAATTGTTGCTGGGTTAGGGACAACAGGAAAGGCAGATATGACAATGTGGTTAATGGTTCAAAGATCCTGAACAAACCGCCAAGATTTACCATCAGCTTTTCAATCTGGGAGGATCAGGATGTTACAGGGGCTGGAGCAGGGGAGAATAATGCCTTGTTCCCGCAGAGCAGTCATGACCGGAGCAATGCCAGCCTCAGCTTCAGGGTTTAAAGGGTACTGAGACAGGCGAGGCAGGGGTTTGGAGGTTGCTGCTGTGAGCCATTTTCCAAGCTCGCTAGGGGTTACAAGTAGCGTGCACAGCTGCAGGTCTGCCTCAGAGAGTTCATAGGTGCTGCACACTAACAAAAATTCCTCTGCAAATTTGGTAGGATTTTCCAGGGGCTTCAGAAAGCCTTTTACAATTGAATGGAGCTCTGTAGGAGTCCAGGGTTTATAGCTCCAAGTGGGACCTTCTTGTTGGCCCCCAGTATGCTGGAGTTGGAGGGGAGCCTGGATAGTTTTAGAGCCAGAGCACGAGCAGTGGAGCTAATCATTATTTAGGCTATCTTCTTATAAGGGAAAGCAGAGGAGTCAGGCAGACTGGAGGGTTTCAGGGAAATGGGTTTTTTTTCTTTATGGGTCTGAGTGGTACCAGAGGAATGGGTCTGGGCGGTATCAGACACTCTGGACTGGCCTGAACTGGTGACCTCTGACAGTTGTTCCTGAACTGGGGAGGTTGGTGACCGTCTATTGATCCGACGCAAGGCTGCCAAGCCAATTAATGCGTCTTCCTCATCATCGTCCCCAGAATTTAACAAGGGGCTTTCTTCGTCCTCTTCCATAATGAGATGGGAGTATGAAGGGAGTTGGGATCAATCTGAGTCTTCTCAGAGAACGAGGTAAAGGGAAGCACTCAGTTTGGTGGTGGGAGAGGAGGCTTCCAATAAAGCTTTTAACTTATCATTTGAATCTTTGAGAGAGGCGAGTTTCAATTCCGTTCACCTACGATTTGCCTCTCCCCACCACTGCATGAAACAATCAACCTCTCCTCTAACCAATTTAGTTTTAGGTTGGCCGAGTTTGTCTTTTAAGATGTCCACTTGGTCTTTGTCCCAAGATCCTAACAGTGGCCACTGAGTTTTGGGATTCCCGTGAGTTAGCCTAGACCATTTTTCCAGAAATTTACAGGAGTCTGGACCCTTCCTAAAATGCATAAAATAAGCCGGTGTTCCTCTAGGGAACTGTCCCGACGTAGACGTCTGGTTACCCATTCAGGAGGACTTAACACACACCAATTGCCAAGAAAAAAAATTCTCTCCTGTATCCCCCCCATTTTTCATTCTTTTTTTCCTTCACCCTCCTCCTATATTATAAATAATGAGAAGTAAATGAAGATAAAGTGAGGTACCTTGACTGGGGCAGGGGATTGGGGTGCAGGAGGGAGTGCGGAAGTCAGACTCTGGGAGGAAATTTGGGTGTGGCTCTGGACTGGAGCAGGGGGTTGGGAGGGGGTGGCACGGCTCCCAAAGCAACTGGCACACACACCCCTCTGGCAGCAGCTCCTAGGCGGGGCAGGCAGGAGCTCTCCATGTGCCAAGGCCTGCTGGCGCCACCCCCGCAGCTCCCATTGGCCACAGTTCCCAGCCAATGGGAGCTGTGGAGTTGGTGCTCAGGCAGTACTTGGAGACCCCCCCCGCCTCACTTTATCTTCATTTACTTCTCATTATTTATAATATAGGAGGAGGGTGAAGGAAAAAAAGAATGAAAAATGGGGGGGAGGATATAAGAGAGCATGTTCTTTTTCTTGGCTAAACACTTCCTGCATGGGAGAGGTTTAAAGGCTTGTTTGAGTAGCTAAAAGGAATCAAGTCAGTTCTATTGTATGTGTCCATCATTGGAATGAAATATGCATATACACAACATCATATTTACATGAAGTCCCAGCTAAGAAGGAACTGGCTGGGCTATGATAAATCTAGGAAGCAGACTGGAGCTACAGTCCCTCTCTCTCGCCTTAGAGAGGGAAAGGAGGAAATGGAGGAGACTAGAAGCTTTGAAGTCCTGGCCCTGGGGGAAGGGCAAACCCAGAGAAGAGTGGAGAGAAAGCCTGACAAAGGTGAAGTAGGAGCAGCCCAGTGAAACAGTAGGAAGGTTTGGGACAGTGCAGATGTTGGCTGCTGGTTGTAGGGTCCCTGGGATGGAACCTGGAATAGTAGGTGGGTCCTGGTTTCCCCTACCAACCACTGGGGAGGTGGCACAGACCAGGCAGTGGAGCAGAAAACTGTCTAGGACAGTCATCCAGTGGGACTTTGGTACCCTGGAAGGGGAGGGCTATAGTTTCCTGGCTGGAGGGCCAAATTATAAAGAGCATCGTGAGTTGAAGACAGAGAGAGAGAAGTGGCAAGGTACATGAATGAGTGACAGAAGTGGGGATTAGCTCCACTCATGTCTGATATCCTGAGTGGCCAGAAGAAGGCACCCCTAGTGGTGAGTGTACCCCATGACAGAAAGGTATATTCCCCTCTATCACACAAAATGTCTTAATTGCTTCACCGGGGTGAAATTCACTCCTGTACAAGGTCAGCCCAAAGCCCTCCAAACAGGGCTTAAGTGGGAGTCTTATGATAGTTTCTAGCATTAAAAATCTTTCAAATTTAAGTGTTAAAAGGTCTTATTTTCCTATGCTAACTTTCAGAATAGCTTTTCTCCCACCCATATTCCTGAACATATAACTCCACAGTTATCTGTGGGAAAGAAAAAAGACAATTCTTTCATTTTGTGGTTTTTATTATTAGGTTTTTTATTTTTAGGGTCAAAAAAGGAAAGTATGTTCTCAGACAGCTCCTGGCTGTTGCAGCTTGCATTTGACCACTGTTGGCAGGATTCCAGGACCAGTTCTATCTGGCTGCAGAGAGAGCTCATGACTGGATTAAGGGTCTGATTATTGGCCTCAATAGGTAGTGGGTGAGGCCTTAACATAGAAACTTGTCTCTCTCTCTCTCTGATTCTCCTCTGTCTGTTCAGCAGAGATGACTGGGCAATGAAGTCTTTCCAGCACTTTTTGTCTTGTGTCAGTTTCATTCATCTTTAAACATACATGTACCTCTTTCTCTATATGATTCTATCAAATGAAATAAATTTTGTTAAAAATACATAAGACTTGAAACTTTATTTTAATGGACATGGCAAGGCTGAAGTGAGTTCACATTTAGTGCAATGAGAGATTTGTACTACACATGGTTTTGAAATAACTTTACATTGGTTATTAAAATGCTATTGGCAGATTGTTGCTACTATCAGGCTCAAATGTAAGCAGCTCTGACTGCAGTTGTCTTGAAAAAAGGAAATTATCCAGCTAGATGGTTTGACAGAATTGACTGGCAAATTTCCCTTAACAATGTAGACCGGGGTAGGTAACCTACAGCATGTGTGCCAAAGGTGGCACACGAGCTGATTTTCAATGGCACTCACACTGCCCAGGTCCGGGGGGTGGGGCTCTGCATTTTAATTTAATTTTAAATGAAGAGTCTTAAACATTTTAAAAACCTTATTTACTTTACATACAACAATACTTTAGTTATATATTATAGACTTATAGAAAGAGACCTTCTAAAAACATTAAAATGTATGACTGGCACACAAAACCTTAAATTAGAGTGAATAAATGAAGACTCGGCACACCACTTCTGAAAGGTTGCCAATCCCTGATGTAGACTTTCATAGAGTTGGTTAGGAATCTTCAGAAGAAAGCTTTTTCTGATGGCAAATGTTGGTTCCTTCCCCCCCCAAATCAAAACTCTTCATGGAAACCTATTGTTTTCAATGCAAATGTTTCTCAGATCTAGGATGGATGTGTGTGTCCACCAGGACTGGCGCCAGTGTTTTTGGTGCCCTAGGCACACGGCCATTTTGCCACCCTGTGAGCTGCTCCCACGGCTCCAGTGGACCTGCCGCAGGCATTCCTGGGGAGGGTCCGCTGGTCCTGCGGCTCCGGTGGAGCTGCTGCAGGCGTCCCTGTGGGAGGTCCACCGGAGCTGCGGGACCAGCGGACCGTCCGCAGGAACGCCTGCGGCAGGTCAACTGGAGCCGCCTGCCGCCCCCCCCGGGCAAAATGCCGCCCCCCAATAATGCTGGTGTCCTAGACAATTGCCTAGGTCACCTAAATGGAAGCACCGGCCCTGGTGTCCACAGAATAGCCAAGTGGGTCTGCCGCATCCCAGATGAGTGCCTTAACCACTGGGCTATCGAGTAGTCTTGCTCTGCCCCAATGAATATGTAATTATTGATAGGAAGAGGCACAACAGGACAGAGTGAGAGACTGACTCTATCGTTTGGACTCTGGCAGAGTGCAGACTTGAATTTGGGTCTCCCACAAACCGTAACCCCTGGGCTATTTGTCTGTCACTTTTCTGGATTTTTGCAAAAAAATTCAGATCTTGGTTTTGTTCAGTAGTAGGGAAAAAACATGTCAAAACCTCAATTTTTCACAATACAGAATTCTTGTTTTCTGGCAAGCCCTAGCGGATGTGGCTCCCCACCTAAAAAAAAACAAAAAAAACCTCTATAGGGCGCTCAACTATTTCTGCTAAATCAGTTTAAGTATGTCTTGGGAATGGGTGGCTTGCCCCCAATCAGTTGGGCTCATGCAGTCCCTTAGGATGTAATAATAAAACAGACCTAAATGGCTATATTTTCACAACCCATATGAACACGTACATTCAGGAAAATGCATTAGATTGCCACAAATGGAAAACAGCCCAAAATGGGCAGGATGCCATCAGCAGCTCCAGCATGGGCAAGGGGAACAGTCAGTATGCCACCTCTGATGGGATGCAGTGCCCAATCCCCCTGTATGCCTAGCCAGTTTTGTTGACAATGTGAAGAACGTGGGGGATATACTCCAGCTGAACCCATCAACCCTTGGGTTTGCCTAGCAGCCCTGATCTGGCTTTGTTCTCTCTGAATGGAAGCAGTGGCATTGTGTTCAGCTCCTGCATGTAAAGGAAAGATACTTTGTATCCTCTCCCCACTGGTGCTGGAAATAATTTTGATCATAAATATCATTTTATATTAAATAATCACCTATAGTTACTGCATTGCCTGATCTGTAGAGGAGCATACTAGGATCTTCCATATTAGATCAGACCACTGACATCTCTAACCTAGCATTCTGACAGCAAAATCTGATAGCAGCCAACTTTCTAAAAGCTTCAATCTTTATGATCTGCTATACAGAATGTTTACACATTTGGGTCTGGTTTTTAATCTCACTTACCCCTCTGTACGTTTGGAGTGACTCTATTTGAAGTACTCGTGTGTAAAATCGGTGTGAGATCAGATCAGACTTTGTGTGTGCATTCATGTAAAGACACCAAAGGAGATGGTGTGACAGATGAGGAAATGAAGAGTATAGAATAAAAAACAGCACCATGGGTTTTGTTACTGAAATTGATACTGCCATTCAGTTCAGTAGCTTTTCACAGAATTTTTGAGTGAAGAGAATGGTTAAAAAGAGAGCCATTTAGTGATTAATGTGAGTTGACTAAAGCTTGTGTTTTGCAACTTTCTGGCATCTTTCTGACACTCCTTGGCAATATGCCCAGGTCATAGTTTCCTGTTCAGACTTTCTGAAATGTGCCGTTCCTAGAGGATTCAACAACTAACTGATTCAGCTTAACAAAAGTATAAGACAAGAATTTTCTCTTTTGTTGCTGCTCTTTCACAAACAGCAGTAATTAATAGCAAGATAAAAACATAATAGTAGCTGTCCTGTACATATATTTTAATATAGTGTAAAAACTGAGGATAAAAGCTTTGGGGGAGGAAGAAGATGGAGAACTGAGGTGCTGCTTGTTGAAAGTGTTTTCTTAATTTTCTTCATATACAGGTTTATAAAAGACCAGCTACAGCTCAGCATTCTTCCTTTGGAGGATCACCTGTAAGACAGAAATACTGAAGTGGAGGTGCTGTTCCCAATTTACCTGTGAAGTAAGGTAGCTATAGTCAAATGTTTATTGGACTATGTGTTCTTTTCTCCGGATTTAATGTTGTCATTAGCTTTTCTATGGGTTGTGCAGTAAAATGACAAATTTTTATGAGAAGTTCTGACTGGCTTTAAGGGCTGAATCAAAGCCAAATGAGGTTTCAATGACATCATAGACTTTGGATCAGGCCCTCAAAGAGTATCTATCCGCCACTGATTTCTCATTACTCCCAGGCATTGTAACGAATGTTTACAGTTGTTTGTGAGTATAAATTAAGCTAATGCATGCATTGCATTTCAGGAATGTTTGAATAAAGATAATCTATACCCTGTGTATTTATAGTTTAATAGATATGAAAATTGAGAACCATAGAACACTAAGTCCTACTGAGCACTCAGTAACTGCAGTCTGTACGATGAGGTGGACAATGACGCCACAGTCAAGGAAAAGGTCAGCTTGTTGTGGGATGCAAAAAAATCCCTGAGTCATAGGGAATTGCAACACTCACAAATGAGTGGAATGCTCACACAAATAAGCTCCAGACCTCCCATGCTGTCTTGAGCCTTATTTTAGATCTGTCACAGGTTTTTTCTTTCCTGTACAACTGTGGCCATACAATCCGTAAGCGTTTCTAAGGCTGTTGTAAAAGAACAGGTCATGGGCAATTTGGCAAAATAGCTATTGGAGGGAGTAGTCTTCTAATCAGAAGACAAGGGTAGTTGGGGTTAAAACCAGTCCACTGAATGAGGCCTCCTCATCAGCCAGCTCATACAACTCAGCACCTACTGGAATTTTCAAAAGCACCATCGTGTCTAACTTCAATTACAAGCCCAGACTAACACCCTAGCTACTGGACCACACTTCCTCTCTGAGGAAGTGATTAAGATGATTGAGTGGGTTTTACATTCCCATTCCCATAAAGTATATTTTATACTCTGTTAAGAGGTAGGTAGACCGAAACATAAGCTTGAATTAATGCTGTGTGAAAAGACTTTATTTAGTTCTCTAAGCCTGTCTGTCTTAGAAATTCTATGACAAGTGCTTCTGCATGTTATGAAACATTGTTATTCCTGTTTCAATTGTATGAAATAACTCTGAAATGACAAAAGATGATTGTATAAACCAGCGCACAAGTAAGGGGTCAAAGTTGACTTACAACAGTTACAACAGCGTTACACTAGGGTGAAATTGTGTATTTTCATGAGCTGGAAAAGAGTCTGACACTAGAGAGACAAGTTGGGTGGGGAATCTGTTTTTATTCTGTTGGTGAGAGAGATGGAAGTTGGTCCAATAAAAGACATTACTTCACCTACCTTCTCAATCTCTCTTTCCTATCCTGGGACCAAAACAGCTACAACAACCCTGCATCTTACACTAGATTCAGTTTCAGAAGTGCTTTCATTTTTCCAGCTCTGTTTTTAAACCTATTTTGGCATCCTTTTGTCTCTGAGAGATGGTGGGGATTGCAGCCTATGATGTAGATGGTTTGCAATGTCTCATGTGACTGAATAGGCCAATCCAAGGTTTGCATGATCTTTGGCAGTTATTGCAAATGTATGTATCTTGGTTGGGAATTGCTTGCTTCCTACGAGCTCTTCGTTCTTCAAGCTGTAGGAGCCAGTTCCTGTCATGGACTTTGATACCCTGATGAAGATGATGGCACCACTTGTTATGATCACTTGCCAAGATTTTCCATTGGTCAGGATCAATTCCAAATTCCTTTCACTAGGGGATGGGGTCCAATCCAATTTGCACTGAAGTCATTTTGACTTCAACAGGAGCTGGATTGGGCCTAGGTCACAAACTGACTTTTTAAAGTTGCCCAGAACCTGATTTTGATTTTGTTGCTGCTGCTGCTGCTTGTAGTGGCAGTTGATCATTTCAGGAAACATGGACCTTGAGATGTCAGAATTGTGTATTTTACTTCACGGATCAGGAGGACATTCGGGGCCAATGTATTTGTGAATGTTTAAGCAGTGCATACACATGATCTGAGGGAGTCTGGAAGGAGCATAAACCTCTCTGCACAGCTTTTGTTTTCCCACTTGCTTCTGCCCTACACCAACTGTTTGGACTGAGCTGGGGTGGCAATAAAAGTCAAGCTTTACTTCACAAAGGGTTCATGAGTGTAGTAAACTCAGGTGTCCTTAGGGTCTGAGATGATGCCTTCTCCCAAGTTCAGAATCATTTTTTCAAAAAAGAAAGGAAATGTGAACAATAAGGTTGAAGTCATCTAGGGACAAGGGCCCAAATACTCAAAGGTGATTAGGCACTTAATTCCCATTGATTTCACTGGGTGGTAGGTGTCTAAATACCTTCTGAGGATCTGGGCCAGGATGACTAAGGCTGTTGTAACAAACAGGGCTAATTGAAGGTTCTGAAAAAACTTAGATAATTTGCTCACTTTCTACAGAATCTTTTTTATATTCTTACAACCTTCTGTGTTGATGATCACTCACATACTTGCTCCGGGTTATTCACCTAAACTAAGTGTGAGTTGTTGGCTTCTTTGGAAATGGACCAACAGATACACTTTTAGGCATGCAGCTGAACAAAGAAGCAGATAGGGGAGGCCATGTAGCTATATCAGGAAACAAAGATGGAGATCCAATATGATACTGGACTATGGACCAAATACTGCTGGCCTTACTTATCAATAGGACTGTTCACAGGAGCAAGGCAAACAAGATTTGGTCCTAAATCGCCAGTTTCTTCCTCGGCTGGTAAAAGGCTGAGCATTGTAAACTCATTGAGACTGATTGTCTTTTCATTTACACTGTTGGAAATTGGGAGTGATTCTACTGAACTCAGTCAATTAATCTAGTGTATAAAAAAGGTGGTGGTGGTGGGGACACCAAAACTACTATATGTGACAATGCAGGGGTGAAATGTAAAGTCTATTACTTATCAGCATGTCCTTGATAACTTGTGTTAATTAAAAGGAGAAGGAGGCTGAATCTATTTCCCAGGGTAGTTATTACGAAACCAAGTGGAGATTGGGAAATAAAATGGAAAAATTCCAAGGACGAATAAGCAGTGAACTTCAAGCACATGCTATATAACAGGAAATTCCCAATCTGAAGACTAAATTTACGAGCTTTTATTATTTTTCATCTGTATCAGCCCCTCAGTTAAGAAGGGATGAAAAATTCAGAAAACTTGCTCAAATGTTAGCAAAATGAGGGAGAGGAGCTGAATTTAAACAGTATCATCCCTCCTTTCCCTCTGGTTCTGCTGCAACTTCTCTGGACAAATGGTACAAATTTGGGCTCTTGTTTAGTGGGCATCACTGAGCAATGAAGGGCCATGGCTGGGGGAGATCCATGCTATGTTGAATTATGCCTCAGCAAATATCTACAGGACTTAATGCTATACCTTTGGGGAAGTAAGGACAGAAGTGGAAGGGGCCAGATGAGGTGGAGCTATGCTGCTAGAGGAGAGGGAGAAGGTGAAGTCTGGCCACCTGCATGGACCTTCTATGCTTCCATGGTGCTTTGAGATATCTGGCCTCCTGTCCACAAAATGGGGAGGTAAATCCAGCTCCGCTGCCTGCATGAAACCTCCAAAACTCTGCACGTGGAAACTCATGTGATTTCCTCCTCCCCCGCCCAAATAGCTTTGGCCATTCTCTTAGTTTTTCTGTGTGAGGAGAAGGTAATGGGGCACTATCTGGCTTAGATTCCAGAAAAATCTTTGTTTGTTCTGTTTTTGGGTACAGACGCATGGTCAGTGGCTAGGCAGATTCATTGGCCAAAACTATCCGTGCTGGGATGTTCAGTGGCCTCAGCCCCTGCCCATGGGTGTAATGCCTGCTGTGAGGCGTCAGTATAAGCACTCCAAGGCAGCTAAGGCAAGAGTCAATCAATCCTGCTGGAACTCCCCATTAGTTGAACTTTACGTGGATTGAGAGGATTTGGTCCAAAGAATGGTAAGGTGGTGAAGAATACTAATAAATAAGCAAATAAATGTACAGTTAAAATGGACCTCTATTAGCAAGGTGCAATATGTCTAATTAAACAAGTATCTTAACTAGGAAGAAACCCAGATATTGGAGGTGAGACTTAAACTGAGTCTTTAATTAGCTTGGATTGTAATAATCTCTCAATTTGTTCTATTGTTAGATCATTTCCTTTACATTTTATTAAGTAACTAAAAAAATTTCAGTTTTGTTACAATGTACTGTAGTTATATAACAGTTTACATGATTCATTTAGAAAGTTTGGCAACTGTATAATGTCATTTTTATTATGATATTGTATCTTTCTATAAAGGTTTCTTGTACTGTTACTTAGTTACTTTAATACATTTAAACTTGTGATTAAAAAGCAGCTACATATAGTGTTGAAAGATGAAAGGTGATGGGTCCCTGTGGAATTCTAATGGATATCTATAAAACAATAAGGCCTCATTTACACCACTGCAACCCCATTGATTTCTGTGGAGTTGCTTGCTCCTGATTTACTGTTAGTGAGAGGAGAATCAGGCTGTGTATGTTTTGAAGTGTCCTTTTCACATCCTGTTTTATGAATTCTTGCAACTTAGCAAGCCAGTCAGAAGAAAGCAGTACTTTTCCAGAGCCTGTTATCTTTGTTCTGTACCTGTTCAATATTAAGTCCAGAGTTACTGGCATTTAAGGCCTGATCCAAAGCCCACTGTAGTAAAATGGAGTCTGTCCATTGGCTTCAGTGGTTTTTAGCCTTTATCAAGGAATTGCTTTCCTGAATAAAACATGGTAATGCTCCAAACTGAATATATGAAGTTGTAGAAAAGTAGTTGCTACAAACCTATTTCAGTAATGTGTTTTTTTTCTCCTATTAAATTGTTTGGACCACTGTCTGTAAAGCATTAGCTATTGATCCAGCTTAGAAATGTCATATAGATACAGTATTTTGCTCCAATTTTGAAATTATCCAGTGCACTATTATTAAAAGTATTTGGAAAATGTCAGTCTATGCACTTTGAAGATTTCATCCCTGCATAGTTCTATCATCAGGAAAACTATATATTTTTGGCCCAGTCTTTAAAACTCTCTTATTCAAGTTATTGAAGTCAATGAGACCACTCGCATTAGTTAGGGCTTGAGATTAAGACTGGGACTTCTGGGAACTGGGTGCATAACTTCTGTAGGTTCTTTGAAAATGTGAGAGGCCAAAATTCTTGGTTAGAGACAAGATTGGAAGCAAAGAGATCTGGTTTTCATTTCTGGCTCCACCACAGACTTTCTTGAGTAAGTCACTGAAGTTTCCTGTATGTCTGTAGAATGAGAATAAGAATACTTACCTCTCTGAGGTGTGGTAAGGATTAACTGATTCATAGTTTTAAATCATTTTGAGATCCTCCAATGGAAGATACCAAGGAAGTGCAAAATACTGGTTGTTATAGACTGTGGGTACTTTTCACTTTTAAAGTACAACTTTTGATTTAGGAGTTCAATTCTACGAGCTCTTGATGCATTCATGAAACTCCTAATAACTTCAATAGTACTTCCATGCACTTAGGGACACAGGATACAGCTTTTGGAAAGTAATAGTCAATGTACCAGCATCATTGCTCTTCTAGAGTGAAATTCACCCCTGTGCAGAGTATATTTATTTGTATTCCCATCTAGGAACCCTAGTGATGGACCAGGACCCCATTGTGCTAGGTGACAAAAAACTGTCCGTGCTCTAAATTGCTTACACTCTTCGGGGAAATCCTACTGAAGCCCAGTAGAATTAAAAAATGCAGTAATAAAATGTAAAATACAACATAAGTAGTCTCAAGATTAGGTTTTAATGAGGAAGGCCCCAATCCTGGAAAGATTTAAACATATGATTAACTTTACACACCATGCACAGTCCCATTGAAATCAGTATAATCCTAGCCCCATTGAAGCCAATGGCAAAACTCCCATTAGGTGAAATTCTTGCCCCACTGAAGTCATTGTGACTACTCATGAATGCGCTTAACTTCATATATTGTAAGTCTGTAGAATTTGGGCTTATATAATGGCATTCATCTATTTTTTGCCTCACTTATTTCTCCAAAACTAATCTACAGATACAGAAAGAGAAAGTTATTATATATTGCACTTGTAATTGGTGGACTCAATTTGAACTGGCAATCTATACACAATATTATGACATTTTATTTCTGTACCTGTTATAAACTGACTTGTATGCTTATAAAATCAAAGCAAATAATGAGTGTTTTAGCTTTATTAAATTTCCCGCTACTGCAATAACTTTGATTAAAAACAAAACAAATTTTGTCTGTCAAGTTTTATAAACAATAAAAATTAAATCTTTCTAAGTCTAAGAATAAATAAATACAAATAGAATCTGATATCTAAATATTTCAGGGCTGCAGTTTAAAGCAGAATTTGTTACAATAGGCCAGATGGAGCAGACATTATCCTAATCCAGTCACATTAGCATGGTCATTAGATAAATAATGTTGTTGTTCCTGGCTAGGAAATCCTGTGCATTAAGTCTTTTAATGAGTTAAGGAAAACATGGCAAAACCTCTCAATTTATTGTGTGTGTCATTCCTTCCAAACAGCCTTTCAGTTAAGATGACTCAGAGTTCAACCACTTTCATTTATCTTACTTAGGTCAGATGGTTAAAACAAGTCAGCATAATTACTTATTCAGACAGCTAGAGCAGGATCTGCTTTCTTCCTTGTTGCTAGGGCTGGGGAAATTAAGGTCAATTAAAGTACAATGCCTTGTACCACTCCACTTATTTTTCTTTTAATAAGACATATACATGTTAGAAATTCTTTTCATTTTGTATGTGCACCAGCTTTGGTCCTGATCCTACAAAAAGATCTGCCTGCATGGAGTTCAAGTCTATTGGAATGACACGGTTTTGTGGAGAGTGAGATGGTTATGATGTCTTTCAGGGACAGGGACCAGAACAGCAAGGTTGCCCTCTCCTTTCCAGAGAGCGAGAGAGATGTCTGTCATAGTTTCATCATAACAAGGAGGTCAGACCACTAGAAAATGGACTGACACCATCACTGTAACCATATTTGCTAAATATATCTGGGGTTTTGTTTGGAATTGAAGCAGTAATGCACTATTTTTTCTAAGTTAGTCACTTTAAAGGTGATCTGCAAATGGAAAATAAATTAGCCTAGTGCCCCTTTTTGCTTGTATATGATGTATAAAAATAGCTCTGGAATGGAAAGCCAGGGCCTCTTTCTCTCTCCTTGACATTTTCAAGGAATAGCCAGATGACTCATCTCCTCTTTCCCAGTTCTTAACTTGACCACAATGACCTGCCCCTACCCTGGCTTCTTTGCTATATTGTAAGGATCAGATAAGTATTTAGGAGTTGGTTTTAAATCTTCCCTAGCTGTTACTTTCTTTACTGGCCCAGCATTCACCGTAATTAGAGTTTGGTTATGACACCAACGATTTGATCTCATTTTTTCTGCATTACCAAGCCACCCACCTCCAAAAATCTTCAACATTTATTAAACATCAAAAAGGAGGAAAAACCACTTTGCTAAAATAAGGTTTACTGAACTTAAAATTAATCTCCCTTATACCTTTTTTAATATGGATTTTTTTAAAGGGAAAAGCCCTTGCTTGAAAGACTTTCTCATGGTTTGCAAACGCTCTTATTCAGAAAGAGTAAATTTAAGGTGGTAGCTCATAGGTTTTGGGGTTAAAGTGTAGTTCTTTCTAAGACAAAAGGAGACAAACATAAGGGGGAGGAAAAAGAATAGCAAAACAAAAGAAGCTGCATTCAACAATAAATTAGTCAAGATTTATGTGGTGTAACTCCACATTTCTACTGGTTACATCAGCATAAAACTGGCGTAACACAATTGCCATGGAAGATATCAGGACACAGACATGAAAACTTTTACTGGAATTGTGCTATAAGACAGTCGGTGAGAATTCTGTGTAGAGGCCCTGGGAAAGGGGAAGCTATTGAGGCTTTAAGCTACCTCTGCATTCTCCAAATCCTGGTCTGGGGGCCGGAGAGATCATTCACAAAATTTTAAGGTCACATTGACTACTTTTCAGTAACCTGACACTCACCACCAGTTTGATGTGTAAGCAGGGGAATGGTCCCAGTATTGTGGGGAACATTCCTGGCTTATACACTGTGTTGGTGGAATTGGCTAGCAAAAGGATCTCAGTCCTCATTCTCACTCCTTAACCCAAAGGCTACCTGATTTCAAGTACTCCCCTTCCATTCTCCAGTGTCCTTGTAACCCCAACAAGACTGGGCCCAAGATTGCTGGGGGGCTTGACTCCCAACCTTGTCATGGTCACTTAGGACAGGGGCTACTCTGGAGCACTCTGTCTGCACTGGAAGTTTCCCTTACCCACTGATCATTACATATAGTTCAAACAAATAAAATTTATTAGACAGCAACTAACAGGAAACAAATGGGCCTGGAAGGTCAATTGGAAAAGCATAAAGCTATCATTGAAGGATGGATAAGATTGCTATGGGACTTTTTGGGCTGAGAGGTGTTAGATTAGTGCAGCTGCAAGACCTGTGTTTCCATCCATGATTTCATTGCATCAGTGTGCAGTAACTCCGTGCTGGTGGAGGCTTTCCCTCACCTTTCTCCAAGGTGGTGCACTCACAGGGGTACTGGTAATGCCTGCTAGGTTAGAACTTTCATGGATGGATCCCTAGGCTGAGATTTTCAAAGCTCTGTTGGTCTTGGATGCCCACTGCTCAATTCCCAACAGGGAATTGGTGTCCAAAACCTGTAGGTGGCTTTGAACATTTTAGCCAAAGTGTTTTGTGGCCAGCCCAGGCACCTGAACCATTGCTGACAGACTATTAAATAATTGCATGTGGGGCTTTAGACTATCACGTGTTAAACCATTTTTTGACCTCTGATTTTATTGTTCTCAGCACCCTATCTTTCATCCTTCCTATTTAATTGGTCAGGCTGCTAAAGACTAATACACAAAATTGTGGATAATTTTCTTTTGGATGTTCTTGAGATCAGGCAATAAGGTCTCCAGAAGCTAGGACAGAAAGGACTCTCCAGACAACTGTACCACTCAGTCCTCAAATTTGGTTTGTGGTATTGCCACAAGTGTTCAAAAGCCATGAGTTAGACTCCAGAAATCATGAGATTTTTTTAAAACGTTTTTTATTTTGGGTTTTGAGTCTTTAGGGTGTACTTCTGTCACACTTTCAAGCTTTCCTCCTCACCCATGAGAGTTAGAAACTTATGTAAGAGAAAAAGATGAGATTTAAACATAATCACAGGATTCCAGGAGCTGGAGCTGTAAGAAAACAGCAAATATTCTGAGACTAATGATAAAATCACAAGGGTTGGCAACATTCTTATAGGGTGATAAGATTTTTGGACATATAAGGGTTAATATATGTTCAGAAAGGAAAAAGTGAATTAAAAAGAATGTGGTCATCTATCCTCCCTCCCCATTGTTTCCCAGTGCACTCTGGTTTTTTTGGTATCTGTGTCCACAGGGACATCTGGTAGAGAAGGGAGGAAGAACACCTTTACAGGATAAAGTCATGTATTTTCTGTATTAGAAATTATATCCAAAATACTAACCGTGCTATACAATGCTGTAGTAGTATTTATGGTATTTGTGCTCACTATGGATTCTACAGGACATACATTTTCCTCATCCCTAAACTGTTTAAAGGTTTTTAATCAATCATTGTGTAGTTGGTAACGAAGCTCTTACAACTGGGCAGTGATTTGTCTTTCGTTTGTAATGCACCCAGCACAATGGAAAGAAAATCCTCTGTGTTTACTGTCATAATATAAATATCTTATAATACATTTTAATTGTCAGTATTGGTGAAACAACATTCTAAAACCTGACAAATATTGGAATGCAGAAGTGCAACTGGGAGTGGAAATGTGTCCTCATGAACAACTTTGCAGTTTGACAGAAATCATCCCATTACCTGTTAGATATGTACTGGCACTTATAGGGTACAAATTTCTACAGAAGAAAAAGGCATAATACTTGGCACCAATCATTTCCTCCCTAGATAATAACCATTGCAGTGTCGAGTCCTTCAGCAGGAGGAGACTGTTTTGTTTGCTATGTGAAAAGAACACAATATTGCCTACATCAGTAATTGCATGTTTACTTAAACTGCAAAGTAAATGACTAGTATGCATGAATATTTTTTTCCTTTTTCCTTTCCTTTCCTTTCCTTCTTGCTTGCTTCAATTTTGAAGCACTTTTTTTTAAAAATAACAATGCATTTTGAAAATAAGAATTTGAAAGGTAAGGACCTGCTTTTCAACACTGAACGCACAGAACTACTGTATCTAATTTGTGTGTGCTGATGCTATGATCCGGTTACTTAATTGGACATACAAATGGCCTGTTACCCATATACCTCACTATTTATGTGTGCAGTGTGCAGACTTGCACACACAGTCCTGGTATTTATGCATGTGACTCACGCCCACATTTGTGTCCATTTGTTTTATGTCTGCAGTGAGAGTAATCAGGTCCTGAAAGTGTAGGCAACAAATTCTCAGCTCATATAAACAGGCATGGCCTCAACTGAAGATCCTCAGCTGAGGATCTGCCCAAGGACTTTTTAGAGTGCTGTATTTGACACTGTGACAGTGATAATTTTTTCCTAACATAACACAGTTATGGGAATGAACTAAGTTTAATCACTATCTAAATTTTGAGGATTATTTTTATTTCAGTATTTTTCCTTGTATTTTTTGTCATCTATAATACATTTTTCTTTATGCACAGCTATTAATCTTTTTGAAGTTGAGTACTGTCAACATTGCATAATGTTGTTAGTGTTACTGTAATTAGGGCAGCATCCCTATAAATTGAACTGCTGGATTTTGTACTGTGAAGAAATGTTCTGATTAGACTAGCTAATAATATATTCTAGTAAGGTTTGTTGCAATTCTACTCTGATGTTCAAGAAAATTATAGACTAAAATGGCCACCATAGTTTGTATTTTCATTATGTGACACTTACGTGATCTCAGATGGGTTATAAAGGAAGAACTTTAGAAGCATTTTGTGACTCTTCCGCCCTACAACAAAGGGCCAGAATCTGCCGCCCTTCTTCACTTTATGTAGTGCCTTACTCCACAGCCAGCTCCAGTAAATATTGCCCTACTAAGGGTGCAATAAGGGTGGCAGCACCTTGCCCAGAAACATAGGTGCCAGATTCCTCCAGGTCCCAGGGGTGCTCAACCCCCAACTCCGCCCCAGGCCCCACATCCACCTGACCCTTTCTCCCAACCCCCTGCCCTACCTCTTCCCACTCTATCCCTTCCCCCAAGTCCTCACCCTCCCTCCCAGAGCCTTCTGCACACTGTGAAACAGCTGATCGCAGTGGGTGGCAGGTTCTGGGAGGGAGAGGGAGGTGCTGATCAGCAGGGCAGCAGGCAGGTGACAGGTACTGGAGGGAAGTGGGGAGCTGTCTGCCAGTGGGTGCTGAGCACCCACTATTTTTTTCCATGGATGATCCAGCCCTGGAGCACCCATGGAATCTGCACCTATGCCCAGAAGTATTAAACACCTCTTAAGGAGACTTATATTTTAAAAAGCAGTTCATTACTTCTATTAAAGGCTTTGTAAAAGAATACTGTCCCCCCACCGCTGCATGAAAGCTAGCTTTCCAAGTATTTATCTGGAATTCTATACCAGAAAAATATACTTAAAAAGTTATCTTCAATTTAAAAAAAAGTATCAAAACAAAGCACAAAGGCACTCTCATATTTTCCATCAGTAACTAGAACAGATACAAAAGCCATTTTATGAAGTGTACAAAGTATTGGTTTCTTAAAAAAAAAAATCCCTCCCCCTCCAAAACAGCTCCCAATTCAATTAAATCAGGTTATTTCCTGCCACCTTCCATCAACAATTAGGTCACCTAACCACAATCACTTGTTTCTGTTCACATATCTTCCAAGAAAAATAGTGTTTGTGTATTTCATTGTAATGCTTTGCCATCAAACCTTCCATAACATCATTTCAAAAACTGAATTTACTTGGTCTACCTTACATTTCTCTCTCTCTTTCTCTCTCTCTGTTTGCTTTAGTGTAACCTTTCCTTGGTTTTGGTTTTTGTTTTTTGGTCTATCTGACCTTCATCTATTTTACCATAATTTTTAAATGTTCTGTGTGTGTCTGTGTTTTTTCTCTCTCTCTAAGATTAACCTCTTAGGACACTTTTTGGATTCTGTCTTCTTAGCTTTCTATTTCTCTCACTTTTTCTCTTCAGTTTTCTTTTGCCTGTCTGGTAAAATTATATGCATATTTCATTGGCTTAACCCTTTCCTTTATCAAACATATTTTTCCTCCTCTTTCTCATCAGTTTCTGTCTCCCATTCCTCCATCTCCCTTCTTTTACTGTCCAATCCAGCCGCACTTGTTTTTTGGTTACAATGGAAACTTGCTATTGTTTAATTCAGGATATTATGAAAATGTTCGTTGTTGACAGCTCATTTCCTAAATTTATGTGGGGAAATAATATAGGACAATGGAATATGTCCCACCTTTGCTTTTATATACAAAAATGAGAGCAGCCCCTCAACTATTTGTACAACTTGGACTTCAGACTCATGGAAGCAGATGATGATGTGTGGAGTTGTTTTGATTCCTATGACGCATGATGTTGCCAGACAAAGGAACACACAGATACATATTATAGGTGGGACTGGTATCATCACCTTTTATTAAAATTGCCTTATTAAGAAGGTAGGAGAAAACCCCTGTTTTCTGTTCGTTCTTATGTTGCTAAATTTTAATTGTTCAGGCTGCAATTCTCCATGCTTGTTGTTTGTCCCAGGCTGAATTTTTTGGAAACTTTCAGCCAAGTTACAAGCCTTAAAAAAATTACAAGTCACACATGCTCAGTAGAGACTTCAATTTTAGCAGCTAAAACATGTGATGATTCCATCCTCACTGAGCATGCCTGAGTCTCTCTCAGCTCTTAGTGCTGACCAGACTATACATCTTGCATGCCCACAGAGGTACTGAGCATACTCCAGCCCAGGGCTAGGGTGAAGCTGGACTTTCACTATAATGGCTGCTCCAGGCAAGGGTGGGGTTGGATACTGGAACCTGAGAGCAGAAAGCCTATCTCTCCTGTGTGCTTAATGATACCACCCCCCTCCCCTCCAGCACCCAGGCAATGTGGCAGAGGAAGCCATCTGATTAAAATGAATAGGGGAGAAAAGCAGACAAGGGAGAGATAAAGGATTAGACTGAGACAAGGAGTCTGCTGAGACTGGAACTGTATGAAGGAGAGAAACTGCAACTGGGAGTTTGGAGGGGGAGAGTGATAAGTGGGCAAGGAAACTGGGAGCTGAGGGGAGGAGAGGCTGGGACTGGTTGGGAGAGGAGTGAGAGAGGAGAGGAGGCTGGGACTGTTTGGACAGGGAAAGTGAGACTAGGAGCCAGTGAGGGAAATGGAGGTGAACTTGGATCCAGTTGGTGGAACACTGGATTTGGGGGATTGGGAGAAACTAGGTTAGTTGGACTAGTGGATGGGGATTAGGAACCAAAATTGGTAGGGGGTCGACTGAGCGGCCAAGGAGCTCCAGTGCAGGGCTGAGAACTGGGATTATATGGGCAAATAGACTGGAACAAGGAGCCAAGGAAGGGTGACATTGCGACAAAGAGCCATGCAGGGGATGGGGAAAAGACTGAGATTGAATGAGGAGCTGGGGAGGGAGAATAAGAGCCAGTGGGAAGGTGGAGCACAGAGACAGGCCTGGTCTACACTATGCATTTAAACCGATTTTAGCAGCAATAAACCGATTTAATGCTGTACCCGTCCACACTACGAGGCCCTTTATATCGATATAAAGGGCTCTTTAAATCGGTTTCTGTACTCGTCCCCAATGAGAGGAGTAGCGTTAAAATCGGTATTACCATATCAGATTAGGGTTAGTGTGGCCGCAAATAGACGGTATAGGTCTCCGGGCGGTATCCCACAGAGCTCCACTGTGACCGCTCTGGACAGCAGTCTGAACTCGGATGCACTGGCCAGGTAGACAGGAAAAGCCCCGCAAACTTTTGAATTTCATTTCCTGTTTGCCGAGCGTGGAGCTCTGATCAGCACGGGTGGAGATGCAGTCCCAAATCCAAAAAGAGCTCCAGCATGGACAGTACTGGAGATACTGGATCTGATCGCTGTATGGGGAGACAAATCTGCTCTATCAGAGCTCTGTTAAAGAAGACGAAATGCCAAAGCATTTGAAAAAAATCTCCAGGCTACACAGTGCTGAGTGGCAAGTGTAACGAAAAGCCAAAGAATCAAATGGACGCTCATGGGGGGAAGGAGGGGGAACTGAGGTCTCCAGCTATCCCACAGTCCCTGCAGTCTTCGAAAAGTATTTGCATTCTTGGCTGAGCTCCTAATGCCTGTAGGTTCAAACACATTGTCCGGCGTGGTTCAGGGTGTAGCTCGTCAATGTACCCCCTCCCCCCTCACATGAAAGAAAAGGGAAAAAATCGTTTCTTGACTTTTTTTAATGTCACTCAATGTCTACTGCATGCTGCTGGTAGACGTGATGCTGCGGCAGTAAAGAGCAGTATCCGTTCCTCTTCCCTCCCCGATGGCAGATGGTACAATATGCTTGATAGCTGCTGAATCCCCCTGGCTGGCCTCAGGTGAGGCTGGGCAGGTGGGGTGGACGCCTGGGTAAAAATAGGAATGATTCCTGGTCATTCCCAGTAGATGGTACAGAATGGCTGGTAACCGTCTTCATCATAGCAACTGGGGGTTGAGCTTCAATCAGCCCCCTCCCTTTCATGTGTAAAGAAAAGATTCTGTACTGCCTGGACTATCATAGCAGTGGGATGCTGGGCTCCTCCCCCACACCACTTAATGTCCTGCCTGGACTATCATAGCAGCTGGAGGCTGCCTCCCCCTCATTTTATCTCACTAACAAGTCACTGTTTCTTATTCCTACATTCTTTATAATGTCATGACACAAATGGGGGGGACACTGCCACGGTAGCCCAGGGAGGTTGGGGAGGAGGGAAGCAATGGGTGGGATTGTTGCAGGGGCAACCCCCGTGAATGGCATGCAGCTCATCATTTCTGCGGGATCTGACACGGAGCAGCTGTGATCTCTGGCTCTCTGATACACTGGTTCTCTAGTACACTTGCCCCATATTCTAGGCAGGACTGACTCTATTTTTAGATATAATAAAGGAGGGATTGACTCGGGGAGTCATTCCCATTTTTGCCTTTGAGCCCCCAGCTGACCTCAGCCAGGGGCACTCATGATAGCAGCAGATGGTACAGAATGACAGATAGCTGTCATCTCATTGCCAATTTACAATGGCAGCAGACGGTACAGAACAACTGATAACCGTCTCTGCTATTATACAAAGGCAAATGAATGCTGCTGCGTAGCACTGCAGTATCGCCTCTGTCAGCAGCATCCAGTACACATACAGTGACAGTAAAAAAATGCTGAACAGGCTCCATGGTTGCCGTGCTATGGCATCTGCCAGGGCAATCCAGGGAAAAAGGGCGCGAAATGATTGTCTGCCGTTGCTTTCCCGGAGGAAGGAATGAGTGATGACATTTACCCAGAACCACCCGAGACAATGATTTTTGCCCCTCAGGCACTGGGATCTCAACCCAGAATTCCAAGGGGCGGGGGAGACTGAGGGAACTATGGGATAGCTACAGAATAGCTACCCACAGTGCAACGCTCTGGAAATTGACGCTAGCCTCGGACCATGGACGCACACCGCCGAATTAATGTGCTTGGTGTGGCCACGTGCACTCGACTTTATACAATCTGTTTTACAAAACCGGTTTATGTAAAATCAGAATAATCCCGTAGTGTAGATGTACCCACAGATTGGAAGAGGAGCTGGGAGGAGGGAACTGGAATTGGCTGGGCAAGGAAACTGGGCACAAGGAGTGGGGATGAAAATGGAGGAATTGGGACTGACTGGACAGGGAGACTGGGACTGCAATAAGAAGCCTGAGACTGGATAGGCAAGGAGAATGTGACTGGAACAAAGAACCAAGGTGGGTAAGAAACAAACGTGGAACAAGTTGGTAGGAGTGGATGTAGAAGAAGGGGTCAGATTTGGAGGGAATGGGCAGAAGAGTCTCTGACCACTAGAGAACACTCTTTTCCAGAGCCTGAAATGGAACCCAGGATCCCTGAGTCTCATCATTCCTCTGCTCTCAGAAATAGCTATGAGGTGTACTGGCAAAGTGCGTGTCATCCCTCTATAGTGCTGGTCCACATAGACAATGACAATGTACTACTGCTCTCTGTAGCTCTAGTGGCAGAAGCCTGTGTAGTGGATCTAAAGGGTACAATTTTGCTTACGACCCAGGTAGGTGTCAATATGATGCCACATGATGGAATTTCAATTTGTTGGGTGTTTTTTCTCAGTTTGCTATTTTAGAGGGAGAGATGCTATAAAGTCACAATCAGGAAAACTTAAGTAATTAAGTATGCAAGTTTGTACATTGACAATTTTCCACATTTACATAAGCAATGATTGTAAAATATGGATGACTCTTACTGTTCATTTGTCTTTATTGAATTTCATCCTATTTGCTTCAGACCATTTCTCCAGTTTGTCCAGATCACTGTGAATTTTAATCCCATCCTCCAAAGCACGTGCAACCCCTCCTAGCTTGGTATTGTCCACAAGCTTTATAATTGTACTCTCTATGCCATTATCTAAATCATTGATGAAGATATTGAAGAGAAGTGGACCCAGAACTGATCCTTGTGGGACCCCACTTGTTATGTCCTTCTAGCATGACTGTGAACAACTGATGATTACTCTCTGGGAACGGTTTTCCAACCAGTTTTGCACCCACCTTCTAGTAGCTCCATGTAGGTTGCATTATAGGTGATTTTTGAATGTATCTAGAAACCACAATACAATTTTATCTCATATTCAAAACCAGTCCTTTTCTCAGAGGAGGAAAATTAAGTTTTATTTAAACATCATATTATGGCTTTAGACAATTTGTGTCAAAAGCTATAGGCTAGCACAAGTCTTGATTATATTGCAGCAACGCACTGCCTTCTCCTCAATGACATTTATATGCGTATGTCTCTATTTCATTACGTAAATCCATTTCTATATCCATTATCCCTCTCCTGAACAGTTCTTTTTGTCCGCTGTATCTCTCTTCCTCTTTTTCTGGCAAAAATTAATTCTTCTTAGAATGCTGAATAAGGGCCCTAAAATCAGTTCCTCATTTACCCTCGTTCAGTTAAGGTGAACTAGTTGTATTGAGAAACATCAGCATGACTAAAACTGCATTGTAATGCACATGTACAAGGGGCAGAGGTAAACTGCAATCTAAGCTAAACTGCCCGGGTGCTCTGTTAGTGCACAGTAAGGGTATGTCTATGCTGAAATTAGACATCCATATCTGGCCCATGCCAGCTGACTCAGGCTTCCAGGGCTTGGGCTAAGGAGCTATTTAATTGCAGCATAAAAATTTAGGCTTGGGCTGCAGCCCAGTCTCTGGGACCCTCCCACCCCACAGGGTTCTAGAACTCGAGGTTCAGCCGAAGCCCAAATGTCTACACAGCAATTAAACAGTCCTTCGTCAGAGCCCTGGAGACTGACTCAGTTGGCATGGGTCAGCTGTGGGTTTTTAATTGCAGTGGAGACATACCTTAGGTGTCCCCACTGGGAGTTAGTACTATTTAAAGGAGTGGGTGGATGAGCAAGTGTAGAACCACCAAAATTTTAAGGGGAAGGAATACTAGACCAAGGCATCAATTGATTATGGGGGACAACAAATGAAAAAAACAGGAATTCAGAGGTAAAGAATTAGGGATCCGGAGGGGGACACTGAACAGAGAATCCCTGGCAGTGCCCACTGCTCCTCAAAAGTGTCCAGGGAGTCAGTGAACACAACTCAGAGGAACTCTGCCCGGAGGTGTAATCAGATAAGGGACCAGAAATGGGCCCCACAGTTGCAGAGTACCTCCCTGTTCAGCTTCCTCCTCCTGGTGTGATGGATGGCTGTATTGACCAGCACCAGGAGGAGGCTGACAAGGAAGTCCCGTGACTTTGTGGGGCCATGAATGGTGTGTGCCTGGATCAGGAGATGCAGGGAGAAGTGCAGCCAGAACCTCAGGAAGAGGTTCTGGAAAAGTCAGAAAAGGGGCTGCAATCTGACACGCTCTACAAAGAAGTGCACTAGGGTCTCCCTCCCACTGAAAAAGGCACAGGTGCTAGGAGAGTTTGTGAACTATGCCAGGTACATGCTCATTGCTGTGTGAAGGAGCCGCCAGCTAATATCCCCAGCAGGCCATGAAACCAGACTGGAGTACAGGGTGGCCCAATGGGCTTCCTCGCCCCTCTCAGGTGGCAGCACGTCCCACTACGGGGTGTTGGGGTAGGACATGAGTGGATGGTGTGAAGCACAAGTGTGTACCTATGCTCTCTGGGCACAGTTTGGAGGTGGACCAGCTAGATCCCATGCAATTGGCTCAAGTGATGTGTCGGGGGTGGCTAGGGAGACTCCCAGGCAGGGGCCTGATGATGAGGTCTGGAGGGCCAGGGATGAGTGGTGGGTGGGGTGCACCCCCCGCAAGACCCACTCGAGGAAAGCAAGAGAAGCAAAAGTCAAGGCTGCCCTCACCTCCTGGAGCACATGACAAGGGATGCGCAGGGTGGGCAGCTCCATGTGCTGGCCAAACACAGCAGGGTCCACCCAGTTCCTAGTCCAGATGATCTCCAATTCTGGTGGTACCAACTAGGACCAACCATCCTCTGTCGCACCAAGGGGGACTCCACCACCTGCACACAGAGAAGGGGGTTGTGTAGCAGGGGTTCCACTAGGAGGTACTCCCCTTTAGTGGCTACTATGGACTTGGTCACTGAAACTAGCTTCCAGGTCCTGAGGAGGTCCTGGTAAAAGACCAGCAGCTCAGAGAGGAGAAATGGAGGAGACCTCTTGGGTGAAGAAAAAAGAATTGCCAGTTGTATCAGAGCCCTGGGAGGTGGTAGAGAAAGGTGTGCACCAGCATGCTCCATGCTGGACCACCTGCACTGTGAGTCTCTGCAGGGTCTGAAGGCAGAAGGCATGGATCTACCTGCAGATATAGACCAAGCCCTGTCCACCCTCCCTCTTGGGGAAGCTCAGGACCCCTGCAGAGACTCAGTGCAGGCCTGGCCAAAAAGACTCCAGCATCATCTTCTGGAGGCTGGCCAGAGTTCCCTGGTGTGGAGTTAGGGTGTTGAACCAATGCCAGCTCATGGACAGGACAAGCTGGTTGAGCAACAGTGCACTACCCCAAATGGAAAGGCACTGCAGCAGCCCCATTCACCTCTGCCATCAATCAGCCACACTGGCCTTGATTTGATCCAATTCTCTAGCAGGGAAAGATGGGTGTCAGAAAGGTACATGCCCAGATAGAGCAGTGGGCCCACACCCAAACGGATGCCACACCTCCCCAAGTACCAGGCCAGAGCTCTGTTCAGGGGTGCTGAAACAATTTGTATAGTGGGGTGCTGAGAACCATTGAATCAAACTGTAAACCCTGTATATAATGGGAACCCCTTCAAGCCAGAGGGTGCTGTAACACCCCTAATTCCAGCACCTATGGTTCTGTTGTTTCCAAGCTTCACAGCATACAAAGTAGAATTAGATCTTGAATGTCTGTTAACAGCCAGAGAAATGGTCGAATTCCAATTTCAAGATAATGAGTTGCCTGGTGGATAATAAAGGTCTCAGTACTCTTTCCCCCCCCCCCACCAAATGATCTTAGCATCAAACCATTGACTCCAGTTCAGTGAAATCTTACAGAGACAAATTGAAGCCCCAGAACCATTCATGGATCTGACTCAGGAGATTCTCTTTGTCTCTAAACCAACAATATTTGGTTATTACCAGTGATTCAAGCACTGACAGCTTACCTATAAAGCACAGTGATAGAGCCAAGAAAGCAAATATTTTGGATCCGTTCAATCATGTTGTAGTAAGCAAGGCTATAGAGTTCCTAGGTACTGGACCTCATTTTCCAGATCTATCCATTTAGTTCAGACAAAACCCTGACAGCTGAAAATTCTAGGGTCAGAAGATAAGCAGAATAGTCTTTCAAAAGTCTGAACTGGAGAGCTGAAAATAGAAGTGGATGTGATGTTATCTGATTAGAGTATAACCATGCAAATCATCATTGCTACCACTGTTATATAATTGCAACAAATCTTATAGTGCGTGACGCATGGCCAGAAAGGGTTAAGCAGCTCGCAGGCTAAATAATCCAGAGTCAACCTTTAGAGACATGTTAGAAAAGTATATAAATGATAATATGCCCATCTAACAAGGAATGGCCCTAGAACTTTGAAGAGAATTAGAGGTGATACTAATTGTATGTGTATACTTATATCTTGTTAGATGTTAGCCATGAAAACTGACAGTTCCTGTCTGTCACAATAGGTATTGATTCAGAGATCAAAAGGGAATATTAACCTTGATATCAGAGGTTCTCAAACTGGGGGTCGGGACACCTCAGGGGGTCACGAGGTTATTACACGATGGGTTGCAAGCTGTCAGCCTCCACCCCAAACCCTGCTTTGCATCCAGCATTTATAATGATGTTAAATATATAAAAGTGTTTTTAATGTATAAAGGGGGGGTCGCACTCAGACTTGCTATGTGAAAGGGGTCACCAGTACAAAAGTCTGAGAACCCTTAATTTAGATGAATCTTGGGTGAAATAATGTCATTGTCTATATGTCTCTTTAAAGTTTGTGATAAACTGCCTAGTGGATAAAATGTCTTATGTTAATCTAGGTACGTCTACACTACAGGATTATTCCGATTTTACATAAACCAGTTTTGTAAAACAGATTGTATAAAGTCGAGTGCACGCGGCCACACTAAGCACTTTAATTCAGCGGTGTGCGTCCATGTACTGAGGCTAGTGTCGATTTCCTGAGCGTTGCACTGTGGGTGCTGTCCCATAGCTATCCCATAGTTTCCGCAGTCTCCCCCACCCTTTGAAATTCTGGGTTGAGATCCTAGTGCCTGATGGGGCAAAAAACATTGTTGCGGGTGGTTCTGGGTACAGCCTCACCCCTCCCTCCGTGAAAGCAGCAGACAACCGTTTCACGCCTTTTTTTCCTGGGTGAACTGTGCAAATGTCATAGCACAGCAAGCATGGACCCTGCTCAGCTCAAGACAGCAATCATGGATGTTGTAAACACCTTGCGCATTATCGTGCAGTCTATGCTGAACCATTAAGCTGCTGCTACGAAAGGTTGTGACTCTGGGAAATGAGCAGGTCATAGTGGATGGCTTTGCTGCAATGGGATTCCCTAACTGTGGTGGGGCGATAGATGGAACCTATATCCCTATCTTGGCACCAGGGGACCCCGTACATAAACCGCAAGGGGTACTTTTCCACTGGTGGATCACGAGCAGGACCGGCGCTAGAGTTTTGAGCACCCTAGGTGGACGGCAATTTCGCCGCCCCGCGCACTGGTCCCTCGGCTCCGGTGGAGCTGCCGCAGTCGTGTCTGTGTCAGTGCGCCTCCGTGGCAGCCCGGGGTTTCCCTGGGCCAGGGGACCCCCGCCCCTGGGCTTCCGGCTGCCGGGGCGGCGCACTGACCTAGGGGACACCCTGGGCTGCCGGCTGCCGTGGAGGCGCCCTGACCGGGGGACACCCTGGGCTGCCGGCTGCCGTGGCGGCGCCCTGACCCGGGGGACACCCTGGATTGTGGGCTGCTGCGGAGGCGCCCTGACCCGGGGGATACACTGGGCTGCCGGCTACCGCCGGCAGCTCAGACTCCCTCTCTGTCCCAGCAGCAGCGGCTGCTCAACCATTGAAAAAAAAAATTGGGGGGCATTTTTTGGCACCCTCAAATCTCGGCACCTTAGGCAATCACCTAGTCCATCTAAATGGTTGCACCGGCCCTGATCACGAGGGACATTTCACTAACATCTACGTGGGATGGCCGGGAAGGGTTCATGACGCTCACATCTTCACGAACACTACTCTGTTTAAACGGCTCCAGGAAGGGAATGACTTCCTAGACCAGAAAATAACAGTTGGGGATGTTGAAATGCCTATAGTTATTCTGGGGGACCCAGCCTACCCCTTGATGCCATGGCTCATGAAGCCATACACAGGCAGCCTGGACAGTAATCAGGAATTGTTCAACTACAGGCTGAGCAAGTGCAGAATGGTGGTAGAATGTGCATTTGGCCATTTAAAGGTGCACTGGCGCACATTACTGACTCGCTCAGACCTCAGCCAAACCAATGTCCCCTTTGTTATTGCTGCTTGCTGTGTGCTCCACAATCTCTGTGAGAGTAAGGGGGAGACCTTTAGGGCGGGATGGGAGGCTGAGGCAAATCACCTGGCCGCTGATTACACGCAGCCAAACACCAGGGCGATTAGAAGAGCACACAAGGAAGCGGTGTGCATCAGAGAAGCTTTGAAAATGAGTTTCATCATGGGCCAGGGTACGCTCTGACTGCTGTGTTTGTTTTCCCTTGATGACCCCCCCACCCTTGATTGACTCATTCCCTGTAAGCAACCCACCTTCCACATTCGATTACAGCTTGCTTAAGGAAATAAAGTCACTATTGTTTAAAAACCATGTATTCTTTATTAATTCATTATAAAAAGAGGGAGAGAACTGACAAGGTAGCCCAGGTGTGGTTTGGGAGGAGGATAAGAGGGAAGGAAAAGGCCATTAAAAATGTCAAACTAATGACAGCCTTTTGGTTGGGCTGTCCACGGGGTTGGAGTGGGCAGGTGCACGGAGCCTTCCCCCACACGTTCTTACACGTCTGGGTGATGAGGATATGGAACATGGTGAGGGGTGAGGGTGGTTAAACAGGGGCTGCAGCAGCACTCTGTGATCCTGCTGCTGTTCCTGAAGCTCCACCAGACGCCAGAGCATGTCAGTTTGATCACGCAGCAGCCCCAGCGTTGCATCCCGCCACTGCTGATCTTCCTGCCGCCACCTCTCATCTCGAGAGTCCCTCCTCTCCTCACGTTGGTCCCTCCTGTCCTCACGTTCACTGGCATCTTTCCTGTAATTTGATACCATGTTCTTCCACTCATTCAGACGAGCTCTTTCATTGTGGGTCACTTCCATGATTTCCGAGAACATTTCGTCTAGCATCTTTTTTTTTCCCGCTGCCTTATCTGAGATAGCCTTCAGGATGGAGTAGGGAGGCTTGAAAAATTTGCAGCTGCATGACGGAGGGAAAAAAGGGAGAGAAGTATTTAAAAAGATACATTTTACAGATCAATGCTTATACTCTTTCACAGTGAACAACACTATTCACTTTACATAGCACATGTGATTTCACTACAAGGTCGCATTTTGCATCTTAATATTGAGTTCCTGCGGCTCTGGTGTTAGAGATCTCACGGACACAGGTCCGGGCAGCAAAATTCAGCTTGCATGCGGCCATGGTAAGCCATTGTCTTTCAGCTTCTGCAGCCTTCATATACACAGTGCCCTCCTTTCCCAAATACCAAGCAAAGCCCGTTCAGTGCTGCTTCTTTCCTGTTAAGATGCAGCAGCAGAAACCACCCCCCCATCCAATTCTCTGGGATGATCGCTTTACCCCTCCCCGTACCGCGTGGCTGGTATCATGGAAGATCACTGCTAAGCACCCCCCTCCCCACCCACACCACATGGCTGGTAGCAGGGAATATCCCTGCTAGCCAAACACGAAAAAGCTCAGCGCCAATCACCCGCCCCGCCCCCGCTTGGCTACCTGCAAGGAAGGATTTATTTTAAGCAACAGGCAAACAGCCCAGTAGGAATGGCCATGTCTGTCCCCTTAATTAAATTCCTGAATTTCAGCTAGGTTACCCACCAACAGCACAAGAAGAAGAACTCCACATGGACTCCTCCTGAGGGTCGAAATGACAGTCTGGACCTATACATTGAATGCTTCCGCCGACGTGCACAGGCAGAAATTGTGGAAAAACAACATTGCTTGCCTCATAACCTAAGTTGTGCAGAACGCAATGCCATCCACAGCCTCAGAAACCACCCTGACATTATCATCAAAGAGGCTGATAAAGGAGGTGCTGTTGTCATCATGAACAGGTTTGACTACCAAAAGGAGGCTGCCAGACAACTCTCCAATACCAAATTCTACAGGCCACTTCCCTCAGATCCCACTGAGGAATACACTAAGAAACTGCACCATCTACTCAGGACATTCCCTACACTAACACTGGAACAAATCAACATACCCTTAGAGCCCCGACCAGGGTTATTCTATCTACTACCCAAGATCCACAAACCCGGAAATCATGGATCATTTCCTGAGAAAACTACAATGCATTGGTGATCTTCCAGAAAACACCATCCTAGCCACCATGGATGTAGAGGCTCTTTACACAAATATCCCACACACAGATGGAATACAAGCGGTCAGGAACACTATTCCTGATGACGCCACAGCACAACTGGCTGCTGAGCTCTGTGCCTTTATCCTCACACACAACTATTTCAAATTTGATGACAATATATATCTCCAGATCAGTGGCACCGCTATGGGCACCCGCATGGCCCCACAATATGCCAATATTTTTATGGTCGACCTGGAACAACGCTTCCTCAGCTCTCGTCCACTCACACCCCTTCTCTACCTACGCTACATTGATGACATCTTCATCATCTGGACCCATGAGAAGGAGACTCTGGAAAAATTCCACCACGATTTCAACAGCTTTCACCCCACCATCAACCTCAGCCTGGACCAATCTACATGGGAGGTCCACTTCCTAGACACCACGGTGCAAATAAGTGATGGTCACATTAACACCACCCTATACCAAAAATCTACCGACCTCTATGCCTACCTTCATGCCTCCAGCTTCCATCCCGGGCACATCACACGATCCATTGTCTACAGCCAAGCACTGAGGTACAACCGCATCTGCTCTAACCCCTCAGACAGAGACCAACACCTACAAAATCTCCACCAAGCATTCTCAAAACTACAATACCCGCAGGAGGAAATAATGAAACAGATCTACCCAGAAGCCTCCTACTGCAAGACAAACCAAGAAAGAAACCAACAGGACTCCACTGGCCATCACATACAGTCCCCAGATAAAACCCCTCCAACGCATCATCAGGGATCTACAACCCATCCTGGACAATGACCACACACTTTCACAGGCCTTGGGTGGCAGGCCAGTCCTCGTCCACAGACAACCTGCCAACCTGAAACATATCCTCACCAGTAATTGCACACCACACCATAGTAACTCTAGCTCAGGAACCAATCCATGCAACAAACCTTGATGCCAACTCTGCCCACATATCTACACTAGCGACACCATCACAGGACCTAACCAGATCAGCCACGCCATCACCGGTTCATTCACCTGCATGTCCACCAATGTAATATACGCCATCATATGCCAGCAATGCCCCTCTGCTATGTACATCGGCCAAATTGGACAGTCTCTACGGAAAAAGGATAAATGGACACAAATCAGATATTAGGAATGGCAATATACAAAAACCTGTAGAAGAACACTTCAACCTCCCTGGCCACACTATAGCAGACCTTAAGGTGGCCATCCTGCAGCAAAAAAACTTCAGAACCAGACTTCAAAGAGAAACTGCTGAGCTTCAGTTCATCTGCAAATTTGACACCATCAGCTCAGGATTAAACAAAGACTGTGAATGGCTTGCCAACTACAGAACCAGTTTCTCCTCCCTTGGTTTTCACACCTCAACTGCTAGAACAGGGTCTTATCCTCCCTGATTGAACTAACCTCATTATCTCTAGCTTGCTTGCATATATATATATATATACCTGTCCCTGGAAATTTCCACTACATGCATCTGACGAAGTGGGTATTCACCCACGAAAGCTCATGCTCCAAAACGTCTGTTAGTCTATAAGGTGCCACAGGATTATTTGCTGCTTTTACAGATAGAGACTAACACGGCTACCCCTCTGATACTTAACTAGGTTACCATGAACAATATCACTCTCCTGAGTATAAAACAGCGAGATAAAGAAAGGATGTTGCCTGAATGCCAGCAAACACCGGGACCATACACAGCTAGGCTTTGTCATGCAATGATACCAGATTACTTGCTGCATGCATGGCGTGGTCAAGTGTCCTACCATGGAGGATGGAATAAGGCTGCCCTGCCCAGAAACCTTCTGCAAAGGCTTTTGGAGTACCTCCAGGAGAGCTTCATGGAGATGTCCCTGGAGGATTTCCGCTCCATCCCCAGACAAGTTAATAGACTTTTCCAATAACTGTACTGTCTGCGAATGCATCCCAAGTCCTCAGGGCAAATTAATCATTAAAAAACGCTTACTTTTAAACCATGTTTTATATTTACAAAGGCACACTCAAGAGGTCCCTTCCATGGCTTCATTGTCTGGGATAGTGGCTTGGGAGGGCTGGGAGGTAATTCCGTCAGGGTGAGAAAAAGCTCCTGGCTGTTGGGGAGAACGGAGTGCTGCATGCTCTCTGCAAGCTCATCCTCCTCTTCCTCCTCATCTTCCCCATCCACAGAATTCTCAGGCATGGCTGAGATTACCACCCCCACCTCGGAATCCACGGACAGGGGTGGGGTACTGGTGGCAGACCCCCTAAGAATTGCATGCAGCTCAGAGTAGAAGCAGCATGTTTTGGGCCCTGCCCTGGACCTTCCGTTTGCTTCTTTGGTTTTCTGGTAGGCTTGTCTGAGTTCCTTAACTTTCACACAGCGCCGTACTGAGTCCCTGGTGTGGCCCCTCGGTATCATGGCCTTGGAAATTTTTTCAAATGTTTTTTCATTTCGTCTTTTGGAACGGAGTTCTGTTAGCATCATATCCTCTCCCCACATAGCGATCAGATCCAGTACCTCCCCCGTGCGGTCCATGCTGGAGCTCTTTTTTGATTCTCAGGAGACTGCATTGTTACCTGTGCTGGTGAGCTCTCCACGCTGGCCAAACAGGAAATGAAATTCAAAAATTCATGGGGCTTTTCCTGTCTACCTGGCCAGTGCATCCAAGTTCAGATGGCTTTCCAGAGTGGTCACAATAGTGCACTGTGGGATACCGCCCGGAGGCCAATACCGTCGATTTACAGGCACACTAACCCTAATCCGACATGGCAATACCGATTTCAGCGCTACTCCTCTCGTCAGGGAGGAGTACAGAAACCGGTTTAAAGAGCCCTTTATATCAATATAAAGGGCCTCGTTGTGTGGACAGGTGCAGGGTTAAATCGGTTTAACGCTGCTAAATTCGGTTTAAACGCGTAGTGTAGACCAGGCTTCTGTGTAGCTAATTACCAGTGATGCTTAGGAAATAGGTCTTCTTCAAAGTTTCCATGATTGCCTATTGTTCACCTAAGGCAGTGTTTCTCAAACTGGGATCGCCACTTGTGTAGGGAAAGCCCCTGGCAGGCCGGGCCTGTTTGTTTACCTGCCCCGTCCACAGGTCCAGCTGATCGTGGCTCCCACTGGCAGCGGTTTGCAGCTCCAGGCCAATGGGAGCTGCTGGAAGAGGTGTAGACTGAGGGACTTACTGGCCGCCACTTCCAGCAGCCACAATTGGCCTGCAGTGGTGAACCGTGGTCAGTGGGAGCCGCGATCGGCCAGACCTGTGGACTTACTGTGACAGTGGGATATGTCTAAGTCTTTGGGTGAAAATAGTGGACACTGCTACCGCCGAAGTACGGGCCTGGTCAATAAGTATTATACTGCATTCCAGACAGCCACACTATCTGAGAAAGATGCTTGATACCTTGTTGAAGGACTAACAAGACTTCGATCTGAGGAAATGACTCTGTTTGTTTCTCAACAGCTGGCCCACTCATCTTGTACAATGGGTTTTCTATACCAGGACCTGCAGTGGGGAAGGGAAAAGCATGAGTGGTGGGTCTGTAGCTTAAGACTGGGGTTCTGCTCTGAATAGGGGGCCTACTATCACTCCACATAAAAAGGACTTTCAGGAGAGAGAGGATAGGAGGGACTCTGCCCACCCTGAAATGCTGACAAACCTGAGATTCACAAAAAGGGGTCAACACGTGTTGTTGCATGAATGTCAAGTCTTTTGTTATTTTCAAAAGTCTGTAACTCTTGACTACTAGAAGAGTAAAGTTTCTGTTGTTAAGATTCTTTTGCTAAGCCTGTGCTCCTTGCTTTCCTACTGTGTTGTCCCTGAAGGGGTTAAACTAGAAGTCCAGTGTCCACAATTTAGGTAGAGTTCGAGGGAGCAGTTGTAAGTGACTGGGGCGAGGGGGAGGCGGGGCAGGGAGGTTTCAAACACTGATTTAGGGATCTATGGTGGGTGGATGGTGACATCCCAAGGAAGGGCGTCAGACAAGAGGTCAGAGAGAAAGTGTGCCCTGGAGCCCCAAAGCTAGAAACAGTGACTAGACTCTACTCCATTGGTTTGGAAGCATGTGGGACACAGAAACTGGGTCCACTTGCAACAGATTGATGACACATAGTAGGGTACTGGGCCAGGTTGTAACACCATGAAAAGACAGGCATAAAGTGAACAGACAAGTTGAATGAGAGCAGACTCTACAAAAATTGTTGAGTTTTATGATGAGTTTATTTAGAACACTCTTACCAAGAAAAATCCTTCACCAGGAGAAATATGCAAATAACAGTGGAGGGGTACTGTAATACAAGTCCACTCTGCCACGGACGAATGATGCAGCGAGGGTGGAAATCACTTTCCAATCACTGTCTTACACGTCTGAGGAAATTTCTTAGAATTGTTGGAGATATTTTTTGGCAGTCAATCCTCTGCATGCATGTATCCAATTGATGCAGAAAGTTCTGTGTTCTTACAACCTAACTTGCCATTAGTTAATTGTAAGTATCTAGTTCTACACAGGGGGTTTCTGGGTCTTTGAAGTAAGCTGAGCACTTTTAGTAAAGACTGTTTAATAAGCATTCCCCACTATGTGTCATATTTAGGCTTGACAGAATTCAATTTTATTTTTTATAATTTCAATGAATAATATCAATGTTTACTTTTAAGCATTTTAAAAGATTTTATTTACTTTTTCACAGTTGTGGGAAATTATTGGGGGGGATGTCAGACAATTATTTAATGAAAATAGGTGTTGAGATTCAAAAAGATACAGCTTTATAACTATTAAAACACAAAAAAGAACAGGAGTACTTGTGGGACCTTAGAGACTAACAAATTTATTTGAGCATAAGCTTTCGTGGGCTACAGCTTATGCTCAAACAAATTTGTTAGTCTCTGAGGTGCCACATGTACTCCAGTTCTTTTTGCGGAGACAGACTAACACTGCTGCTGCTCTGAAACCTGTTAAAACACAAACTGTCAACATCACATGTCAAACCATACAAAGTAAGGGCATGTCTACACTATGGGAGCTATTCTTGTACCACTGTAGTGTAGATGTTGCCTATGTCAACATGGATAATCCACTTCCCTGAGCAGCAGTAGCTCCGAGGACACAAGACCTCTTTTTTTTTTTTTCTGTGAATTTTTCACATCCATCCCCCAAAGTGATGTACCCAAGTTGACCTAAATTTTAAAAGTAGACCAAGGCTAAATATCCTTAAAACAAATTAATAATTACTCAAGAAGCATTTTTCTTACTTTGCCATCTGTCAGGTTGGATTATTAGAGACAGAAATAATTTTTTTGTCAGTTTGTGTGTGTACAGTGAAAAGTTGGTCCAACAGATCTTACCCTCACTCACCTTGTTTCTCTAATGTCCTGGGCCCAACAGGGCTACAACTCCACAGCATTCAGTGAAACTGACATTAATCAATAAAAATCAAATCGGGCCAAGCCCAGTCATGTTTTATTAATATAACATCATAAGGGGAGCAGATGCTTAGGAGTTCCCGTGCTCCCCCTTCCACTTATAAAGCCCCATAAGGCAGTGTAGCATTACAGGGGCAGGGGTGGATGGGACTGGGCTGCACTGGATGTGAGGACGCAGCCTGTGGGGCGAGGGAGAAGCAGTTTGGGGAGGAAAGGTAGGAGGGGAAGCAGACGCAGCAGTCATGGGCAGGAAGCAGCTCTCCCCGGTTCTAGCCTTTGGGCTTCTGCTTTTCCCTGCCCGCCCGAGCCTGAGCCGCACTTAAACTCAGCTCCGCCTAGCGAAGGGCTGGGAACAATTCAGCGCCCTCAGCCTGGACTGCAGCGAGGTCCCTGAGCGCGGGGCGCAGGGACTGGCGAGGCCCGCCACGCAGCGCTGCCCCCGCTCTGGGGTGCCCCGTGCACGGCGGTCGCGGGCAGGCTGAGGACCTGCAGCGCAGCCCGCCCGCTAGGGCCTCCTGGTGCGGGAGGGGCGCTCGCTCCGGGCTGGGGCGGGGCCGGGCTCCTTGCTCAATGGGGGCGGAGCGCGCCTGGCTGCGCAGCGCCACGCTCGCAGCTAGCAGGGCTGGTATGGCCGGCGGCGCCCGGACGGAGCTGGCGGAGGTGAGGGACTGGCGGGGAGCTGCCAGCCTGCGGCGGTCTCTGCTCCGGGGCAAGGCGGCGGCGGAGGGGGCCGCTGCTTCTCTGCAGCCCCTGGAGCGCCTGGGGAGCCTCCCGGGCACTGGGGAGGGGGCGTCTCTGTGGAGCCCCGGGTGAGCCAGAGCTGGGCTGGCCCCAGCCTCGCTCCCTAACTCTGCCCCGCCGGTTCCCCCCCCCCCCCCGGAGAAGCCCCCAGTGCTTGGGCTCCCGGGAAGCAGCAGGAGCCCTTAGAGCGGCTGTTGTGGAACGCGGGCAGGGGGCTGCCCTGAGATCTTGCAAAATCTGCAGCAGCAGCCTCTGCAGGAACTGTTGTGATCCAGCTGAAAGCAGGCTGGCTGAGAAGCTCCTCTGGCTAGCATGGGTGCTGGAACTAGGGGTGATCTGCACCCTCTGGTTTGAAGCGGTTTCCATCGTATACAGATAGCGTGGATTTACAGGTTTGGCGCAGCGGCTCTCAGCACACCCCCCCTACAAATTGTTCCAGCATCTCTGGAAGCCAGTGGCTTTCTACCTCTTGTTTTCATTTGCAGAGCCCTAAAAAATTTCAGATAGCGGTACGTACCCATTTGGAAATCACAGACATGGTCTGCAGACTCTCAGGGGTCCTTGGACCACAGGTTGAAAACCACTGCCATAAGCTACAGCCCTGTGGGTTCCTGGGTGTGAAGCTTCAGGGTATCTATTTGCATATTCTTGTGTGCAGGGGTTAATTAATTTACTGCATGCTTAAATCGCGTTGCCTGTCAAATTGGTGGCAAGTGAAATTAGGGAGGGTAGGGTGCATCACCAACAGATGAATTCATTAACTGATTTGATTAGGGACTGGCACTTATAAATAATTTCACAAAAATGGATGCCATTTCTTGAGCTTTTTTGAACTTCGCATCAGTAGAAGGCATTATAGAGGTGGGGTGGCAGGAGTTAGTGTCTCTGTGACTGTTTTATTTTGGAATAGATGCCATTAAATCGGTTGAAATGTAGCTTCGTTCTGAAATCAGGCCTTTTCTTGTTCATATTTCAGTATTTGATGTTAGTTTCTAGACCAGTTTCTTACTGTTGTCCCCAAATGCTACTTACAAATCAAACTGGATTTATCTAATGGTAAAGAATATCATATAAAAAGATGTTTAGGGAAACAGTGGATATGTGCAAACAGATACTAACACTGTCAAGTTTTCAAAGTTGTGTATTTTGTCACCTTGTGAATTGCTACTTTGATTTACAGAGAGCAGCTCTGTTTCTGCCCTTTCAGTGTAGTATGTCTCCGTTGTTAATAGGAAGTACCACCTTTCTTGTCTGGAGCCACATATTTGGATACACTGCTTGCTGTTGTAAACAGTAGAATACTAGGTTTTGAGTCTGGAAACTCAGTGTGTAGTACAGCTGTGGGAAAAACTGATTTTTGGTTCGCAGACAGTTCCAAAAAAACCCAGAAATTTGGCTTGACTAAAACCAATTGGAATTTTTTTGTGAATTGAAAAAGGAATGGAATGTTGAATGGAATATTTTGTTTTGGGGGCATTTTTAACCTTTGGCTTTTTAAAATAAAAGCAAAGGAAGTGAAGGGCTAGATTAATAAAACTGGTGATGTCAAGTCTGCCTTTGTACTAATAGCCTAGTGGTTAAGACACTCCCCTGGGATTTGAGAAACCCAGACTTGAATTCCTGCTAAGGAGCAGAGACTGGAGCTGGGGTCTTCCCCCTCTTAAGTGAGTGCTCTAACCTTGGGCAACAGAGACATCCTCACTCTTTCAGTGAATCCAACCCACTCAGTTCTTTCATATTTGCAACTAGCTTTGGTGACCTGAAACTATACTTTTCAGTGAATAAACTATTCAGCCAAAAATTTTGATCCATTTCAAGTGTCTGGGTTAAATTTGGTTGTATTTTAGTTGAATTTATTATTTTGTTTTGGATTTGATTTGTATGTAAGCATGGCTAGGATGTCTTCATTTATTTTTTGGTTTTACTGCTTATAAAGCATTAGATTCCTTGCTAGTCAGTGATTTTGATTTTAGGTTTGCATTGTCTTCTTACAAATAATATATGACTGTGCTCAAATACACTAGGAAATCATGTTTAGAAAGTAAAATTGTAGCAGTACTGCACTCTTTCCATGTAATGTTTAGAAGTATTTGTAACAGGAAATGGGACAAATTTTGGAATTAACCTTTGAAATCCCCTAAAAATCACCAGAAACCATATATTTGAAATTACTAATAAGGAGACTTAATTTTGGTTAACTGACAGTGACCCAGGATCTGAAATTGTCCTTAATACTTTATTACTTTCTTTGCTATGTTGTCCAGTGTGTGCAAATAAGTCCAGAATGCTGAATCTGTGACAAGATATATTGGAATGATACTTATTTGGAAAAAAAAAGTCATTCTAACTAACATATACATAATCTATGCTGTCACTTTGAAGTTGACTATATAATGACTGATGCAAGGAGTGGTGGAAGCAAGGGAGTCCCTGCTGCAGGAGACAACCACCCCCAAAAAAGTGAGTAACTGCAGTTTGACTTTGACTCTGCCTCTATTCATAGCTGTCCCAGAAAAGCCAACAGTGTGAAACTGAAATGACTTTTAACAATCATACTGAATACTAGCAATTAAATCTATCGTTGTGTTAATTTTCCACTTCTGCTTGGCAAAGCACTGAACATAGTATGCAAACTCAGGCGACAACAATGTATTGGTTTACATATGTAAGGTTATTTTTAACCATAAGAGCTAGAAATTCAATATTTTAAACGAATACTGAAATATTTCAGAAAAATATAGCATAGGACTTTACACTCACTAGAGACAGCATCACACTAGCCACTAGCAAGTGGATTTTGTCAATCTCCAGTATCAAGTATTGATTAGAGTGAGGTATTGGTGGTGTAAGAGATTGTCAGGTTTCCCTATGCAGATCTGCATCAAATTTGATGTGCAGCTCTGTTATTCCAGTCTTGGGTCTCTCTTGGGCAGCATTATCATTGGTTTTAAAAATGGCTTGTGGTGATGAGATATTAGCTAGAAGCCAGACTGAGCCCATAAAATTAGTGTCATTTGCAGTCATGACCATCTATGGGAATCTATCCCAAATGCGTAAGATTTCATCAGGAACTTTAGAAAAGATCTGAGTCTCTTTCCCCCATCCTCCTTCATTACTTGGCTTTTACACATTTGGCCCCATTTTTATATTAGTCTCAGAAGAGAGTGTTTCTAAACCAAGTTAAGACTGGTGAGTGATGATGTGCTTACCTCTCATATCAATTACAAAATCAAAACATTTAAAAGCAGGGAAGTTAACAGGACTCTCCAAATCTTAGATGGCCAGCATAATAAAACCACCATTTACCACAGAAAGTAGAGTTAATTTAATCCTTAATTCAGACGCATGGATATTTTTAAAAAGTATCTTTATCTAAATGTTTTTCTCTTAAGACAGGGTTTCTCAAACAGGGGCCGCTGCTTCTGTAAGGAAAGCCCCTGGCGGGCCAGGCCGGTGTGTTTACCTGCCCCATCTGCAGGTCCGGCTGATTGCCGCTCCCACTGGCTGCGGGTCGCTGGAAGCGGCAGCCAGTAAGTCCCTCGGCTGCGACGCTTCCAGCAACTCCCATTGGTCTGGAGCAGCGAACCACAGCCAGAGGGAGCCGCGATCGGCCAGACCTGCGGATGGGGCAGGTAAACAAACCGGCCTGGCCCGCCAGGGGCTTTCCCTACAGAAGTGGCGACCCATGTTTGAGAAATCCTGTCTTAAGAGATACTGGTAAGTGGGAAATACTGCTATGCTGTGTAATTTTTTGGATAAATTATTTGTAATGGCTGTTCCTTGAGAAGAATAAAAGTAGTTTAATAGGTTAGGTATACTCTCCGAAGCTCTGCCCACTTGATGCCAAAATGAGGTACTGCGTGGCTTAAAGTTTGGTAGTGCACAAGAGGTTATTGATGGCTTTGCATCGATGGGGTTCCCAGCTGTGGGTATTGATGGGACACACATTTCTATTCTAGGCCACCCACTTCACACCAAAATCTTTGGCTATGTCTGCATTGCAATTGAGAGGTGTGGTTGCAGGATGTGTAGACATACCTAAGCTAGCTTTGCTCTAGCTCAGTGGTTCTCAAACTTTTGTACTGGTGACCTCTTTCACATAGCAAGCTTCTTTGTATAACCCCCTCCCCAAATTAAAAATACTTGTTTATATATTTAACATCATTATAGATGCTGAAGGGAAAAGCAGGGTTTGAGGTGGAGGCTGACAGCTTGCATCCCCCCCATATAATAACCTCATGACCCCCTGAGGGTTCCCAATCTGCAGTTTGAGAACCTCTGATCTAGCTAGATCAAAAATGGCTCAAATAACAATAGTAGTGAAGCTGTGGCAGCATAACCTGGGAACATCATAAAGTTTGAGCCACTTTAGACCTAGCTAGATCAAAGCTAGTTCATACTAGTTCAGGTATGTCTACACATGCTACAATCACACCTCCCAGTTGCAGTATAGAAAGACTGTTTATCAGCAGGAAAGAGTATCTCTCCATGGTGCTGCAGGGCCTGATTGATTACCATGGAAGATTCACCTGTAGTACCAGAACTTTAGCTGAGACTAGTGCTGTATTGGTTTACATGGGGAAAGCTTCCCATCATTTTGAAAAGGAATCAATCACATTTTTTTTTTCCTTTCTGAGTAATGGTCTGGGATCCTATAAAATTGTTTGGTAAGGTATATCAGGGACCTCATGCCTTTGTGACCTTGAAAGAGTATTGCTTTTTCCTTGTGTGGGATTATCTTGAGCGCAAACAAGACAAGACTGTCAATGTTCCTGAATATCTTCCCTCATAGTGAGCCACCGTCCTAGAGTGGACATCTGTTAGAGGGTCTTTTCAGTTCCCTGCTGTCCTCCCGTGGGTGAATCATGAACCAAACGGATGAGCTGTAGGTGCCACTGACATCTTTGGTGTACATTCCAATCCCATCAATTATTTCAGAATTTCCTTCAAAGAATTTGTAAGGTGACTTCTCAGGCAGAGCATTATTCCCAATCCAACCTGCACCTACAACTCCTCGGGTCATTAACCCAGGCATTTATTGAATAGTCTGACTGCAAACCTGATCCAGCCATGTCAAGGTTCAGGATGTTATTCCAAATCTAAGAGAATTTCTTGAATTCTCTTAGATTTGGAATAACTATCTGTTTATGACAGGATGTTAAGGGTTAATGTCTCTCTTACCTGTAAAGGGTTAACAAACAGGGAACCAAACAGCTGACCAGAGGACCAATCAGGAAACAAGATACTTTCAAATCTCAGTGGAGGGAAGCCTTTGTTTGTGTGTTTAGGATTTTGCTTTGTTCTCTCTGGGTCCTGGAACGGACTAGATGTGCAACAGGTTTCTTGCCAGTCTCCCTGCTACAGTTTCTTATATATTCAGAATAGCGAGTATTTTAGTAAGAAAGGCGGTTACAGTCTTTTGATTGTTTTCTGTATTTGCAAATGTGTATTTGGCTGGAAGTATTTTAAATTGTATTTCTGCTGGAGGAGGCTTTTTCTCCAGTTTCTGTAAGCTGGCAGACCCTGTAACTTTTACCATCTAAATTGCAGAGATAACTTTTACTCTTTTTCTTTCTTTTTATTAAAAGTTTTGCTTTTAAGACCTGTCTGATTTTTCCCCTTGTTGAGGCTCAAGGGAATTGAGTCTGTACTTAACAGGGAAGGGGAAGGGAGAATCCCTTTGTTTTAGATTCACGGACCTTGAATCTGTTTTGCCCTGGGTGAGAGAGAGAGGGGAGGGGGGGAAGGGACATTCCTCCCTGTTTTAAGATTCAAGGAGTTTGAATCATCCAGGGTAACCCAGTGAGGGAAATCCTAGGAGAGGCACGGGTGAGGGAAAGAGTTTACTTTTCTTGTGTTAAGATTCAGGGGGTCTGGGTCTTGGGGGTCCCCAGGGAAAGTTTTGAGGGGGCCAGCGTGTATCAGGCACTGGAATTCCTGATTGGTGGCAGCTTATCAGATCTAAGCAGGTAATTAAGCTTAGAGGAATTCATGCTGGTACCCCAACTTTTGGACTCTAAGGTTCAGATTGGGGAAAGATACTATGACACATCCTGAACCCTTTTCTTTTAGGAGGCGACAGATGTTTTACTGTAATTGATTATACACTGACAGATGTTTTTTTCCTGCTGCTCCTTGCTTAGCCAGCCAGTCTGGTTTCTGTTTTTGGATGGCACATGGATCAGTTTTACTGTGAGCCTTAGCCGTTTTAATCAAAGGGTTTGTCAAGGTTTTTCCCCCACTTTGAACTTTAGGGTACAAATGTGGGGACCTGCACGGACCCTTCTAAGCTTAATTACTAGCTTAGATCTGGTAACGCTGCCACCAGCCAGAATTTCAGTGTCTGGGGCACTTTCTGTTCCCCCAAAACTTTCCCCTTCCCGGGTTGCCGTGAGGCACTTCACCAATTCCCTGCTGAACACAGATCCAATCCCCTTGGATCTTAAAACAAGGAAAAATCAATCAGGTTCTTAAAAAGGAAAGCTTTTAATTAAAGAAAGGAAAGTAAAAATCATCTCTGTAAAATCAGGATGGAAAATACTTTACAGAGTACTCAGATTCATATAGCCCAGAGGAACCCCCTCTAGCCTTAGATTCAAAGTTACAGCAAACAGAGGTAAAAATCCTTCCAGCAAAAAGAAACATTTACAAGTTGAGAAAACAGACATAAGACTAACATGCCTTGCCTGGCTGATTACTTACAAGTTTGAAACATGAGAGACTGATTTAGAAAGATGTGGAGAGCCTGGATGTACCTCTGGTCCCTCTTAGTCCCAAGAGCGAACAACGAACAAAACAAAGAGCACAAACAAAGACTTCACTCCACCAAGATTTGAAAGTACCTTGTCCCCCTATTGGTCCTCTGGTCAGGTGTCAGCCAGGTTTACTGAGCTTCTTAAGCCTTTACAGGTAAAAGAGACATTAACCCTTAACTATCTGTGTATGACAGGGGGCTTTTGTGAACAAAAGGCTAACTCAACCATATTAGATACTAAAATAGGATATTTTATCTTGGAGCCATCAGTAGAGGTTAAATCACTTCTAAGCTGAAAGAGTAAAAAGCCTGTTAAGGAGCTGTACACCCAGACAGTGTCTAAATATAATATAACTGTATAATCTTCCAGCTATGCCGGTCTCTTTGGGATATGGCTCATGTAATACTGGAATCACAAAGGGTTCTTTCCCCAAATCATTTACCACTGTTTGACAAATCAGCTTGTTAGTCAAATCTAAAATTAACCTGTGCTTCATCAGAATCTGCTTCCAACAGACTTTGTGGTTTTGGTAATTTTGCCAGAGCAAACACACAAGTCCTGCATAAAACTTCTATGTGGGCTATCAGTTGGTGTGATAGGTTGTTTCATAAAGGTTTCAAGAAACATGACTCCTCTTCCTGCCAACAATAACATGGCTTGGTGAGGGTCATATAATACAGATATACTTGCGTCTATATCAACAATGAACATTACCTTGTGACCCCTTATGAGAGCTGATACAGTCAGTCTCCCTGCTCTCTCTGTATGTAAGGAGGACATTATACGACATGATGGAGTCTGGTGGCATGGTTGTGAATGTCTATACTCTCCCTCTCCCCCTCACCTTACTTAGTTTCTGGAGCTAGATTATTCTCATAGTTTAAGACCATAAGGAACAACTATGATCTCATTTGAACTCCTGCAAAACATAAGACAAATAATCTTGCCCTATAACGTCTACATCAAGCCCCTAATTTCTGCTTGAGCTGTAATATATCTTTCAGGAAGATATCCCGTCTTGATTTAAATATGTCAAGTTAACCTGGAGTAATTTTTGTATATAGATCACACTGGATTGTCTAGTTCTTCATCTGGGTCAGGGAGGGGTGGCTTTCTTAGATTGTATGCTTTGACAGTCAGATTCTTTATCTGGTTTTTCCCCTCCTCTTCTCGCTTTTGATTGGCATTAACTCTGACACCTGTATAATGCTGCCTTTTTGCTAAATTGTATCTCAGAAATCATATTTAAAAATGAAGAATGTGGTGGTAGAGATGGCGTTCTTTGAGGTCTATACATGAACACCTGGTCCAGTTTTACCCAGAGATCTTTAAACGAAAAAGTATCTTGCTCTGTAGTACTGAAGATATTTCCTTGCTGACTTACTTAGAATGACCCTGGAAATTTGCCTTTGGAAATTTGTTATGCTCTTGTTTACATGATGCTTTGACACTTTTGTAAGATTTATGTTTTTCTTTTCAGGTAAACCTAAATTTCAAGGATGGTGACCAACCCCTTGGCATATGTCAGGAAAAATACATAGAAGAGAGCTAAATAAAAACTAAGGTATGAATGCTTTCTCAAGCAACAAATCCGAAAGGAGGACACATTTGGATGTTGTTAAATTCTGTAATAGAGCCAAGTTCTCTTGAATGATCATAGAATCATAGAAATGCAGGGCTGGAAGAGATCTCGAGAGGTCATCAAGTCCAGCACTCTGCACTGAGGCAGGGTCAGGTAGACTATCCCTGACAGGTGTTTAACTTGTTCTTAAAAACCTCCAATGATGGGAGGATTCTACAACCTCTCTAGGAAGCCTTTTCCAGTGGTTAATTGTCCTTCTAGTTAGAAAGCTTTTCCTCATATCTAACCTCAGTCTCCCTTGCTGCAGATTAAATCAATTTCTTCTTCTTCTACCTTCAGAATCTATGCATTATTTCCCATTGCTCAGAAATTTTTATTTTTTCACCAAAACTTATTTGTGTGACTGTCACTAGAAAAGCTCAGCTCAGATCCAGCCACTAGCTATTTGGTTTTGATTACATATTAAGATTTCGCAAGCATTTCTTTAAAAAAAAATACGATGTCCAAAAATAAACATGAAACCTCCCTAGCTGAACAGAGAGTCGTGGTGGGTGAATTCTGCTGCTTCTTCTACAGTGACCTAGGCCAGGGGTAGGCAACCTATGGCTCGGGTGCCGAAGGCAGCTTGTGAGCTGATTTTTCAGTGGCACTCACACTGCCCGAGTCCTGGCCACTGGTCCGGGGGGCTCTGCATTTGAATTTAATTTTAAATGAAGCTTCTTAAACATTTAAAAAACCTTATTTACTTTACATACAACAATAGTTTAGTTTATATTATAGACTTATAGAAAGAGACCTTCTAAAAGCATTAAAATGTATTACTGGCACGCAAAACCTTAAATCAGAGTGAATAAATGAAGACTCGGCACACCACTTCTGAAAGGTTGCCAACCCCTGACCTAGGCAAACCATCTGCAGAAGTCTAGATCAGAGACTCCCAAAATGTGGTCAATGGAAAACTGGCAGATCACATGGTGCTGTTGATTGTTTCCCTCTGACAGAAACAGAATGGTTAGGGAGGCAATTACATTAAAATAAATGTGTGATTAATTTAGCTAAAATGATGCAATACTTCCTTATTACTTGTAAGGGAGGAGGTTGTCATAATGGGAAGGAGCAAGGGACTTGGAAGCTGGTTAACAGCAGATGAGTTGGGAGAGGGTTTGACGTGCTTTAAGGTGAAGAGACTATCTCTGGAGAAAGCAGGTCTATAAATTGGGGGGGGGGGGAAGAGGAAGATCTAGAGAAGAAGATTCCATCCTTTGGAGCTGTGGGATCTGCTGGTCAACATTGTTTTACACACTGATGCATGCACAAACTGAGGTATTCATCTTCTCCACCATTTAACTGGAGCATGCATGTTAAGAACAGCTAATTCTTCCCAATGCACTGTAGAACTTTATATATATAAAGCTGCTTGAAGTTTGAATAGACAACATGTTTTAATATATTGCAAGTATGTCTGGAGCTCTGCTTTTTCATATAAGCATCCTTTGCTACTTGTTTGTTTATTTTATCTACCCTGTAAAATACCTTCATACATTATATAACAAAATTACATAATTTTAAAAAAAATTGACCGCTTTTAGCATGTTAATGAAATATCTTGTTTTCTCTGCAGCAAAACATGACCTCTTCATTGTGGTTCATTTGCTGTATAATTCCTTATGTTTCTTCATTCAGTGCTGGTAAGTCAAATACGTTTATTAATTGAATTATTTCTAAAATGAGTTATTTTCAGTATATACATGAGTTCAGTAATAGTACAACAGAGAAGGCTGTCTTGCACTCTGCCATACCAGAGGGGTGGGTGTATTGTATGGATGCCCTTTCTAGGGTGTCATTTTACCAAAGATGATGATGACTGCATGATATGTGGCCTGACAGACTTGTAAATGTATCAAAGTGTAAACTGTACAAATACAGAAGGAAACTTTAAAAATTGGGGTCTTAATCTTTCTTAAAAGTACTTATTTCTAGAATTAAAATGGTCTTTTTATAACAGCATTGTTTACGATGTAGCGTCTGCATACCCGAAGTGTGCAGTATCTCAGCACATCAGTGGTAGATATCATCCATATAGATGATAGTGCAGTGATTCTCAAACTTTTGTACTGGTGACCCCTTTCACACAGCAAGCCTCTGAGTGCGACCCCCCCCCATAAATTAAAAAGACTTTAAAAAATATATTTAACACCATTGTAAATGCTGGATGCAAAGCAGGGTCTAGGGTGGGGGCTGACAGCTCACGACCCTCCCCATGTAATAACCTCACCACCCGACCCCCAGTTTTTGAACCCCTAAGTTAGTGCTTTTGAGCTTACTCAGAATGTCCTGGACAATGATAGCTGCGCACCTATTATTGGGCAATTTCTGGCTCCAGTTATAGGTAGAATCTTGCTTTTTGGGTGTACAATTGCAGGGTTGAAGACTGAATTTGTAATCTTATCCCCATATTCGCTTGGAAGTCACAACTCTCCTTAACGTCTGTCACAGTGAAGAAAGTCTTTCATTTGCCATGGAGCTATAAGGACTCTGTAGGATAGAAAGTCTGTTTAGCATCTCTTTGTAACAGAGTGGAGCATGAACTGTATTACTGAAGAGAGTTTTGTTTGTCTGTTACGGCATCTGTAATATCCTAGTGAGTAGAACTGTTATGTTTAGTGAATAGCAAGGCTAATCTTTCTTTCTGAGAGATTATATGACTTTAATAGTCTCTGTCAATAACATTCTAGTGCTTATGAATTCAAATGTATTTATCCAAAACACTCAGAAATTCCAGAAGGGGATAACATGTGAAGTCAAGTACGCACAGTATCTCAGTAAAATAAGTGGAAAAAATGTATACTTTTATTACTGAAACGGTAAAAGAGCCGCATATGGCTCGTGAGCCACAGTTTGACCACCCCTTCTCTAGGTATTTCAGGAAAGTTATAGATAAATAACTTAAAAAAAAATCTTTTCAATTCTATGTAAACTGTAACATATTTAAATTGTTGGCAGCCTTAGAGGGCATAATGTTAGTCTGGTCCTGAAATTGTGTATGTACCTCCCAGTTTACTTGTATACTGACTTAATAGAAATTAGGATTGCACAGAGCAATGACATTCCTCTCCTCTCTTAACAAGAGCAGTCTTAAACAGATTCAAACTGATTTGTGCTCCATTGAAAACTAGCGAGTATATTTTAAATTATTTGGCAAATGGCATAGACTGGATTGGGGAGGAGGAGGGGAAGAAAAAGGAGGACTAAACTGGTAAGTGAAAAATTTTAATTTTAAGGTTCTATGCAGTAAAATGTGAATATGGGTTTCCTCTTTAAAAATGCAGCTCTGGATTTGTATAGCAATTCAATATATTGTGGATTTAGAAGCTTTTCAGTAAGGTTCAATTTTTATCAAGTATTTTGGACACTCAGTGTTATAAAAGTAAGAAAAAATGTGAAATCGGTTCTGTGGCCAACTGACCTGCTCTGTTTATATGGTTGTGGTTAAACTGACCTTTTAGGTATGCAGATCTGTGTTGTTCTGTCTTCCGTTGAGGTCTGAATGCTTGCAGTCCCTATCTTTTTGTTTAAGGACTTCTTGCAAGTGTACATGCCTTGCCTTAACTTGTTACACAGTCATAATTAGTGAAGTCCTGCTTACACTTAGCATGTTGTATAGTGTAATGCTCAAGCAACGTTTGCCATATTAAATGAAAATCTTGAAGTGTGGGGGAGACGTGGCAAGTTGCAGGATTGGTCACAGGATATATGCTAAAACTGAAGACTACCTGGTCTGAATGGTTGACTTGCTACTGACCTCGTCTGGTCATGTTACATGCTGCAGATTCAGATCTTTGTCAACTTTCTTGCCTATCATGTTCTCCAGTGCCAGAAACACCACTGAAATGCCCTCTCCAGCCTGGATTTGGTCCCACCAGGTCCAGAACTGAGCCACATTGTCTAGAGCACTGTGGGGGAAACTTGCACTGCCCCTAGCCTGTACAGCACTTATTGTGACAATGTTTACATTGCCAATCTAGTATCTTGTAAAGTATTAACATTCACTGCTTGTCTTTAAATAGAAAGAACAAGAAAATTACATCCTGAAGATCATGAAGTTCAATGAATTTGGCATCTTTATATACTGCTCTTTATATTGAGGCTACTGGAGTTAAATATAGCTCTTGTACGACCCCCTATTTTAAAGGATGTTGTGTGACTTAAAGCTTGTGAACGTTTTGAAGTCCTCAAATGGAAGGTGCTAAACAAATGCAAACAATAATATAAATTGTTATTGAAAAATAACTCGTCAGTCTTGTATCTTTGTAACTGAATAATTTGTTACCTCTGCCAGTAAAAGTGAGGAAAAATTAATAAAAAAAAGAAACAATTTTGGTAATTTCTTCTTCATTTATTTTTTTTAGAACAAAGGAAGCTGTCTAGTGATTTCGTACTTGTAGGAGAGCCTATTGCTATCAGTTGTCAAATAGCTAAAATTCCAACACTTCACTCTGACTACAATCTGACTTGGTATAGAAATGGTAGTGATACACCAATAACTACAGAGACACGTTCCAGAATCCATCAGCGAGATAACGTGCTTTGGTTTATTCCTGCAACTTTAGAAGATTCAGGACTTTATGAATGTAATGTAAGGTAAGGGCCTGTATTTTTATAAATATTTTTACATGCAAAATTGTTCTACAAAAAGGGAAAAATGATCACACATGAAGGACAGAAATGTATTTTTGGTGTTAATCTAGTGTGTAAAGACTTTTGGAAACAGTTAGACAGCTTTTCAGCTTTGTTTTTGATACTATACTGCTAGTGAACTTGGCTTAAAATAATACTTTATGATTGTATAATGGTTTTTCATCAATGTGCTTTAGAACTATTAACTAATTGAATTTTTTTGGAAGTGTAAATTTGTAAGTATGCTTTTTAACTCTATTAATGAATCACTTCATCTTTAATTTTATAGTCTGTTTCTGACAGACAGTAAAACAGTTTTACTTTTTTGGTTTGATTAAGTTAATCAGGAAACTGAGAAATATCGGGGTGAGGTGAATTTAGCCTAGTCACAGTCACGTTTTAAAAATAATACTAATCTACGGTAGTTTTACATGTCTCACTAAACACTATTTTAAAGTATGAATTAAAATACTAAGAGTAAAAGAAATACAGCTTATTGAAAATCAAGGCACCATGTTATACAGACTGCTTTGTCAAATACTCTTTAGGCTTTTCAGTTTTTTTAAGAGGACAGATAGATGAAGATGATGATTAGAATGTCTTTCGTCCAAAACAAGAGAGCCAGTACTGTAGAAGCAAAGAAGAAAGTAAAGCAATTCTTCTCATCTTCCTTTGAGATTTAAAAATCCCACTGCTCCTTACTTCATAGGGTGACAGAAGCTCAGTGTTGTTCATAGGGCTGTGCCTATATTAGGATTTTATACATTAGAAATAAAGACTAATATTCATTCTGTACCAACAGGATTTTTTTCCAAAAAGCGCAGCAGTGGGTGGGCAGGAATTCTCCTTTTTATCCTGATGTTTTCATTGCGCATTGGTTATCGTCAACATAAGCTTTACAAGTAGCCCAATCCGGAGTGCACTGCAGTAATATAACATCTGTGTCACAAGAACGTGAATTAGGGTCACCAGGTTTGGATTGCGAATGGAATGACGTAGTCTGGAGGCATTTCTGACAGTGGTAAATAGCACTGACCATGGTCGGAGCTTGAACTTCTGATTTATGCCCTGACCTAAGCTGTATATCCCATTAACCTTTGAAGTGGCAACTTGTCAAAAATTGGCAAGCATTAGGGTGAGAGGGAATGCAACTCTTGCACATCCCATCAAACAATCCAGCATTATTTTAACTCAATTAGGAGTCGGGCTTACCCAGTTTTTAAATACTCAATTTTGAGTTGACAATAGTCTGTTAGGCACCTCTTATTTTCCCCCATTGTGTGGGAATGAAAATATATAGATGGGGCCTGATTGCAGAGCAGTGATATAACCCAAATCTTATATATATATATATATATATATATATATATATATATATAAAATATATATATTTTTTAAATGGTTCAAGTGCATATCCCTGTTGGTAGGGCCTTACTAAATTCATGGTCCGTTTTGGTCAATTTCACGGTCTTTGGATTTTAAAAGAAATAAATTTCATGATTTCAGCTATTTAAATCTGAAATTTCACAGTGTTGTAATTGTAGGGTCCTGACCCCAAAAAGACGTTGTGTGTGGGAGTGAGGGTTGCAAGGTTATTGTAGGTACTGCTACCCTTACATCTGCACTGCTGCTGATGGTGGTGGTGCTGCCTTCAGAGCTAAGCAACTGGAGAGCGGCGGCTGGTGACCAAGAGCCAACCTCTGAAGGCACAGCCGCCACCAGCAGCAGCACAGAAGCAAGGATGACATGGTATGGTATTGCCACTCTTACTGCTCTTAACCTCTTTCCTTCCAATTTCACTTTGTTTTCAGATTCATGGAAATACTAAAAGTAAACTATAAAAAAGAAATTTTAGCCTGATAATATAAAAATTGTCTTTGATCATGTTTCTCTGCTTTGAATTATTTTTAGACTATTTAGTGACTGTAGATCAGTGCTTCTCAGAGCCAGTCTACTGCTTGTTCAGGGCAAGTCCCTGGTGGGCCAGGCCAGTTTGTTTACTTGCTGCATCCGCAGGTTCGCTGCTCCAGGCCAATGGGAGCTGCAGGAAGCAGCTCGGGCCTGGAGCAGTGAACTGCAGACAGTGGGAACTGCGATCGGCTGAACCTGCAGACACGGCAGGTAAACAAACTGTCTTGGACCGCCAGGGGCTTTCCCTGAACAAGCGGCGGCCCGACTTTGAGAAGCACTGCTCTAGATGAGCTGGGTAGAGAATTCAGTCACTTCACAAAAGTTTTAACACTGATCAGCAATGGTGTAGACTCTGGCCAAGATTATCAGAAATGGATAGCTTTTTAAAATCTGGATTTAGGAGCCCAACTTTACTCATTTTTTAAAATCTTGACTTCTGGCTGAAGTCTCATTTCTGCCTTTCCAGTCTGGGATCCAGAGCCTGACTTGCATTATTGTGGACTTGGGAAGTACTAGTAATGGTCCAATTTGTTGCTGTTCTCATTACAGGAATTCTGACAGCTCTGACAAAGAATATATACATCTACATGTTTTCAAGAACAATGATGGCTTATGTTTTAATGGAGAAACTATGTATAAACAAAAAGTATTTATGTCAATTGGTGGAAAGATTACATGTCCTGATCTGGAATATTTTAATGATGAAAATAATACTGCACCTGAAATACAGTGGTATAAGGTACGGTATATATGCATTGTTACTGTAATATTCCCTATCAGATAATTTAACACTTCTAGTAAGCTAATTGTGCATGGTAATGAGAAAAAGACCAGATGTTTTTTCTGTGTAATATGAATGGCTACCTAACTTTCCAAATCTATTGGAATATTATAGGAAACATAATAAGAATGTGCTTACGTTTAAAAAAACTCAATCCCTCAATTTTTCCAAAGCATATTCTAAAGGATTCTGATCTATATTTTAATTGTAAAATAGTCCATAATATCTCGGCATCAGAAATGTGAGTATGATCTTGCTATATGTTACTTTGATGTGTAATTGGTTAAAAATATGAAGTAGATGAACACATTACACTTTTAATCATGCAATTGGACACTTTTTTTCCTTTTGTAGCTTACAATTCGTAAAAACCTGTTGGACGTTCTTTGTCTACTAAAGATTAAATAAATAATCTGGCACTTTGCATTGCTAGTTCAGCTTCAGTTTCAAAGAAAATAGAACTCATCAAAGCTGTTAAATCTTCTGCTTCAGTAAACAGGAAAGTATCTGACATTTTAGGCCACACAGATCTGAAAGGGTGTAGATTCTGGTCCCAAAGCAAGCTAAATTGTCTAGGGGAACAGCTGGCCTTCTGTGTAAAGGTCAAAACCCAGAAACCCTTTTATAGGTAGTCCTCTGTCTGGCTGGGGGCACGAGTGCTTGTGTGTCTGAAGCCCAGGATCAGAGCAAACTGGCTGAAACTCAGTCTAGGCAAGATGGAGGTGATGATGATTTTCCTGAGGAAGCATCTAGAGAAGTAGCATATTCCTGTATAAATGATGGAGGGAGGGGGAGCAGTGATTCAGCCTCATTGATGATAGGTGGGCATACAGTCTTAGAAGTGCTTTTGTTGTTTTAGACATTAGTGGCCAAACTTTTTTTCATATGCATATTAGCACAATGATTGCAGTGACATACAACTCCAATATAAATCACCAGTGATCTATGCATTTGTCACCAATAATGCACTGTACAAGAGATTTACTCTTGAAAATTAACTAAAAGCTACAGCTGTCACAATGAGGTAGCCTACTTATTTAGTGGGGTTGGCTTTAAGGAGCATGCTATATGGGGGCTTTGTACACTGCACTGACTTTCTATTCGCTTCTAGCTACAATTCAAATTGTTCATCTTCAAAGTCTTAAGTGGTTTTTGGGGGTATGGTTAATGGAGAAATTGCATCTTTCTACATGCACCGTGATTAGGTGGAGGGGATACCTACACTGCTTTAAAAATTGGAGTTTATATTAATACTCGTAGAAACACCTCCTTGCACTCTGTGGGAAATTAAAGTAATCCATCTTTTAAAGAATACACAGTATGTTTAATATCAAGACCAAAATGATGGTTCAGCCATGCAATGTGCTCCCTGACTAATTCTCCCCCTTACCTATTTCCCTAGAGTATCATGGGAAACTGTTCTTAGAAGTTTTCCAATGAAACTTCCAAAACAGTGTTTTAATTGGAAGAGAACATAATGAAAAATCTGTTTAGGTGCTTGAAAACATAATCTCTTCCAAAATAAAAACAAACAATAAAATCCATTAATTCAAGGGCCTCGTTATTCACTGCCAGGAAGAAGAAATGAGTTCTTCTTGTGATCTCTTAGTATAGGAAGAAAGCACTTAACTCCTGCAAGATAGTTAAATGCCTATGCCAGCCAGGTAAGAAACAGCATGAATATATGCTGTAAAGGTTAAATATCTGGATAGATGTCCTAGCTAGGGCTGACTAAAAATTTTTGGACTAACTTTTTCATGAAAAACTCATGGGTCAACTGAAACATTTTACAAATTTGTGTTGAATTCACTGAATTGTGTCAGCTGGAAAAAAAAGCTGCCTTTTGACTTTTTCAGAATGAATCTTTTCAATTCAAGATGATTTCTGTTTTTGAATATGACTCCCATTTTATTTATTTAAAAAAAAACAACCCTAAAAAAAATTTTCACTTTAGGTCTTGGTAGTGTCTCTTAAAATAGAACGACATATTGTCAGTGTTTCAGTACCAAAGCTCTGTACATTAAATTGGCAGTTATTAAAAATTCATATTAAACTTGACAACTACGTTGCTATATTCAGAGAATATTTGGTAGTATATACACCTTGGGCAGGGAGCTGTATCTTACATGGTTGAAATAACACTTTTTTTTTTTTTTTTTTTTTTTTTTTGGAAATGCTTTAATAATCAATATTTTATTAATACTCCCAAATCACAGCTATTTTTGCTTTATTTAGGAATGTAAGCCTGGATTACTGCAAGACAACAGATTTCTCTCTTCAAAGGGTGACATCTATCTTATGATTAATAATGTAACTATGCATGATAAAGGAAACTACATGTGCCAGACAACATATACTTACATGGGAATACAACATAATGTTTCACGAACCATTTATGTAGACATTGAAGGTATTATGTTAAGTAAACAAAAGTTTTTTTTTTTTTTTTTTTTTTAAATCTTTTTGGCTCTCCTGTGTTTAAAGTTTAGGGTTAACAGAGCTAGTTATTGGCACACCATAGTACTACTAATCTTTCACCTTCAAAAAGTGCAGCTGGTTTGTAGAATTTAAAGGCATTGAAATGTTTCCAAATTATTCTTCCCCAGAATGTTAGAAATAAAGTACAATAGAATTTTGTGTTGGAACAATTACTCCTTCCCCTGCTTGTATTTTGGATCAAATTAAGGCTTGCAGTCACCTTGTGGGAAAAGGTTTACCACACGCAGTTGAAAAAAACCTAGACTTGAGATCTGTTTCTTTGTAAGGAGAGGGTGAAAGACCACGTGACGCTAATTTCTGCTAAGCTACTGATAAAATTTAAACTACCAGAAACCAAACTCTTAATGTACTTGGCATAACAGAGCAAACGATAGCCAGGGCTTAAAATGTATGAATTGTTACTCTTGCCAGTACGCTTCCAAAATAATTTTGTCGGTCCTGCAGTATTTTATTTTACTGAAGGCCAATGTCCATAATTGTGCATGTGTTTCAGTGTCTCAATCCACAGTTGTGGAAGAGGTGACCTGTGATGATGGTAGTATAGGGAGGTGTCACTTGTTCTTTGCACTGTGTAGGTAGTTGAGGACAGAAGATGATGAATATTAGTCAAGAATAGGCCATTATCTGCATAGTATTTTTACACTTGAAGAATTCACTAGAGTCCATCAGACTCTTTAGAGGGGAGTATAAAACAGATTCACTGCCCCAGTGAGAGCACATGACAGTGCTGACTGCAAACAATAAGAGGAAATTGCCTTTGGCAAGATTATCCATCAATCAATTCTGCTTACAATGAAAAATCAAGAGTGTGTATATGTGCAGACTTGGAAATAATGTAGGGCATTTTGTCTTTGTAGCTGTGACAGCCTAAATTATTGTAAAGTGCTCACCCGAAAAGACAAAAAAACTGAAAATCCATAATCAGAAGGGGGAATTCCAGTTTCAAGTTGCACAAAACCTGTATTTGCTGAGCTAGAACGTTGCTGGGTCAGCAACTACTTCTGGAAACTTGAATGGAGTTGGTGGCCAAGATCACCTTTTTCCTCTGCATCTGGCTAATCGTTTTTGTTCTCCTCTTTCAAAGCCAGTCCTTATTTCACTAATCTATGCCTCTTCGATTTATGGACTAGACTACCACAGTGTGGCTTGTTTGGGACCACACAAGACTTGAAGATTACAGCAGACACAAAACATGTTTTCCTGCCTGCTTTGGTAGTTGTAGGCAATAGGAACGCACTCTACCAGTTCAACATTTCACTTGTTCCTATTTGGTTTTGGGTGCAATTCAAGGTATTGGCTTTTGGGTACTTGATATCTGGGTTACTGCCTGTCCCTGTTTGCCACAGCATTTGAAGTCAGTTTGGCATTCAACCAAACACCTAGCTTAATCTGGGATACTTCCATTGGAGTACTATTGACTCTAGGATTAGCTCCTTCCACTGATCCAACAGAGCCTGGGTTTTGTTGACCTTTAGGGCAGAATATTGGGCTTTGTATATCTCTGCGAAGAGACACACATTTGTATATATGTGTATTTACAGGCCTCCAGAGATGTGGAAGGAAGTATTATACATTTAAAATATAACGTAGAAATCTCAGTGTAACTCCTAAAACATTTGAGACCTAATTTCTGTCTTGCACTAGGAGCACAAGTACTTTCTTGTGATGGCTTCCAAACTTTCTGCTTTATATGGGCAGATATATAGGAAAAGGGGCAGAACATTGACTCAGAAGGACATGGATGGGAAATACAGCAGCAGAGATGGGGAAGGGACAGGCAAAATGGGTTTAGGACTTTTTTTTAATTTGCAGAGAGAAGGATGTGGTAAATAGAGCTAGGCAGGGAACAGTTCTCCAAGCTGGCAAATATTCTTGGGGTTCATAAGTTTTTTACCTGATTTTTTTTGATACAGTGAAAATCTCCAATATTTGTGAACCAAAAAACCCTGATTTTTCTTTTGTTTGGATTAATTAAAACATTTTTTTTCCAATTTCAACCTTTTCACTTTAACCTTTTTAGTTTACTTAGCTTAAAATTTGAAACAAAGTAGTTTTTGAACTAAAAAAACTGAAAGTTTTCATTTAAAAATGTATAAACAAAACATTTTGGCAATTTTGAATTTGTTTTTCAAGTCAGGAAATTCTAAACTGACTCTGTTGCACAAACAGTTTCAGTTTTGATAAATCAGCATTTTTTGACTGATAAATATTTTGTCAAAAAACTTCTGACCAGCTCTAGTGCCTTCCTGCAGATTCAGGGCTCAGGGTGCCATTCAGAAACATAGTTGCTTGGGAAGCAGATCTGCCCACCATCGAACATTTGGCTAGAGGTGTTCTGGCATTCAGGCCCCATCTTGCAGCTTCCCAGTCTTCCTGCTTACACATTTGGCATTTGACAGGTTCCCAATAGGTAGCAGGAGCAGATTTGACTTGAGAACATCATCTTTCCCTGCTAGTCTCTTGCTCACTCTAATTTAGTTCCTCCCTTCTCCCTCTGTGAGGCTCTCAGAGGAAAGGAGGGAATCTTGTCCACTGTGAGCAGCAGCACCAGCTGTTGCTGAGAAGGAGGGCATGACGTCTAAAGAAGAATTGATAAGGGAAAAGGAAATTAAGTGTCTGGGTGTCAGGGAGAAAAAGTTCATGGGTTTGAGGGAACTGATGGTTACTGTGGAGGGACTTGTGTAGTGGAATGCCCACAAAGGAGTTTTATGCATAAAACCAAACACACACATGTGGTCGCTGTCGCTGTCGCTCTTGCTCTGTGTGTGTGTGTGTATCTCTCTCTCTCTCTCTCACACACACACACACACACACACACACACACACACACACACACACACACACACACACACACACACACAAAACCCATGCAAGCAAACCTGCTGGGAAACTACTCCTTATGGCTTGGGTGATCACCTTGTCCTCAGGAATCGGCTAGAACCACTACTGGTGGAGAGGGAGAGATGGCTGGGACATAAAATAGCTGACTACAACAAAATCATTAGCACTTACATTAGTCCTTCTGCAATAAAAAGTTAGTTCTAAACCTTGAGCCTCCAGCAAACCTAAAATATTAAAATGGGTAAACTGCCTTAGTATCAGCACTAGCTTTGGTATTGTCAGACGTGCTTGTGTGCATCTAAGGGGAGTCCTGAGATCCAAATTCACTGCTAGTGTCATGGCTGAGGGGTATGTATATGCAATGTTGTGATTGTTGACTGACACTACAAGAACCACCATGAAAATAACCATTCTTCCAAAAAAAAAAAAAAAGGCTGCTTCAGATGAAACTTCGATCTTCAAGATTTTTGATTTGGTGATCTCTTTGGTTTAGATATTTGCATGACATTAGTTGGTATTCTACAAGAGCCTAAATAGAATAGGATTTTACCTGTAGTGAGAGGACAGCTATTACTTGCTGAAGACTGACCGTGATTGTTAAAGCACACAAAACAATACAATTCCTGATTACTATACACTTGAAGCTCCAGTCCAGACGTTATTTTACTAGATAAAACATACATGAAACATAGATTTGTGGTGAACATCCAAGATGTCAGTGAAATGTCCTCTCTCTCCCACTTTTTCCCACTGCCCTTGTGAGTATCATGAGAATTTTTTTGGTATTAGGCTTCCTATAGATTTATTCCTATAAATCTGAAAATGTTTGCATATTTACAGATAAGGTAAAACTTATGCCCAGTTTGATCCCAGAGTGAAATCCTTTAATCAAATAAAGAAAATCTATTATTACAGATATTGGAAAGTTTGAAATGACCTTAATGTGCATGAATATTCAGTACTTGGTAACATCGTTGTCAACTACCCATAAAACGGAACCATTGTAAAACCAGTAGTGTAGCAGGGGTAATGACCATTGGTTGTTAATCTTTTTTTTTTTTTTTTTTAATTTTTTTATTAGAGGGCCCAAAGAAGACACCACCAGTGTTTGTTTATCCAAAAAACCATTCGATTGAAGTAGAACTTGGTAAGTAATTGCCTTCTAACAAATAACAAATCACGAATCATAGAATTGTTGGACTGGAAGGGACCTTGATAGGTCAACTAGATTCAGTGCTGAGGCAGGAGTAAGTATTATCTAGATCATCTCCTGAGAGGCATTTGTCTAACCTGTTCTTAAAAATCTCCAGTAATGGAGATTCCACAGCCTCTCTAGGTAACTTGTTCCAATGCATAACTAGCTTTACAGTTAGGAAGTTTGTCCTAATACCTATCCTAAATCTCCCTTGCAATGTAAGGTCGTTACTACTTGTCTTGTCCATAGTGGATCAGTAGAACAATTTATCATCCTCCTGTTTATAACAACTTTTTATGTACTTGAAGACTATTATCATGTCCCCACCTCAATCTTCTCTTCTCCAAACTAAACAAACGTAATTTTTTCAATCTTTACTCATAGGTCCTGTTTTCTAGACCCTTAATCCTTTTTTCTCTCTGGACTTTCTCCAATTTGTCCACATCTTTCCTGAAGTGTGGTGCCCAGAACTGGACACACTACTCTAGTTAAGGCCTTATCAGTGCTGACTAGAGTGGAAGAATTACTTCTTGTGTTTTGCTTACAAAACTCCTGCTAATACATCCCAGAATGATGTTTACTTTTTGTTTTTTGCAACAGTAGTACATTGTTGACTCGCATTTAGTTTCTGAGCCTCTATAATCCCCAAATCCTTTTCTGCAGGACTCCTTTCTATGCAATCATTTCCCATTTTGTATTTGTGTAATTGGTTTCTTCCTTCGTAAGAGTAGTACTTTGCATTTGTCCTCACTGAATTTCAGCCTATTTATTTCAGACCATTTCTCCAGTTTGTCAAAATAATTTTGAATTCTAATCCTGTACTCCAAAGTGCATGTAACCCCTCCCAGATTGTTTTTGCCAGGTTGCTATTATGATACCAATCTGGAATCCTGGCTCTGTTGAAGTCAATGGCAAAACTCTCATAGATTTTAATAGGACCAGGATCTTACCTGTGGAGTTGAGGATTTCTAAAAGCCAGATGACAATTCTACTATGACTGCTTGCCCATACGTGTTTTGCTCTTGGAGCACATGTGCTCCTCATGCTCAGGATCAGTGTCTTTTGGCCAGCGATGCCCACTGGGGGGAAGTGTACGTCTCTACAGCAACTAGACACCTGCAGCTGGCCTGTGAGCTTGGACTGTGGGGCTTTTTCACTGCTGTGTAGACATTTGGGCTTGGGCTGAAGCCCAGGCTCTAGGACCCTGTGAGGTGGGAGAGTCCCAGAGCTCAGGCTTCATCCCAAGCCAGGAAGTCTGCACAGCAGTGAATCAGCCCTGCAGCCTGAACCCTGCATGCCTGAGTCAGCTGGCACAGGCCAGCTGCGGGTTTTTCTTTGCTGTGTAGACATAACCTTAGTGTCCTTGTGCTACTGTACTGAGGGCATAGAGGGTGGACTGGGCCCAGCTGCCACTCAGTTCCTTCTCATCACCAGTGGCAGTGAGATGGAGCTCTTCAGTGTCTACATCTTGAAGCGTCTTTTTTTTTCGTAATTGCTATAGTTAATTGTTTGTAGATTAGTGTTTCTTATAGATGGTTTGGGTAGTTGCCTACTGGCAAACTTCAGATTAGTGACTGTCAACCTTTTCAGACTACTTGACATAAAAATACGAAGTGTCACAGCACACTGTTACTGAAAAATTGTGTACTTTCTCATTTTTACCATATAATGAAAAATCAGTTGGAATATAGATATTGCGCTTACATTTCAGTGTATAGTATATAGAGCAGTACAAACAAGTCACTGTCCGTATGTTTTAGTTTGTACTGACCTCACTAGTGCTTTTTCTGTATCCTATTGTAAAACTAGGCAAATATCTAGTTGACTTGATGTACCTCCGGAAGACCTCTGCGTACCCCCGGGGTACATGTATCTCTGGTTGAGAACCACTGCTTTAAATATTTTTTATTGGTGTTTGGAAGTTTTTCCTTCCATATTCTGTTTTTTTTTCTCAGATTGGGATTTTATTCCTGGCTCCAGGATTTAGTCATGTCCCCTTCCTAAATCACGCAGCCTCGGAATCTATGTGAATCTGTTGCCCATCCTGTAAGGCAGCAATTGTGATTGATGACAGGCATACCAGATACCTCATCTCTTCTATATGGGAAAGCCCATATCCCTGACACATGGTTGGCGTGCAAGCTCTTTTCTAAAAGGACCTTAAAGGTTTGGGGAGGCGTGTCTTGAAATATTTGTTGAGGCTGGCTGCATGGAACAGTCTCAGTCTGGGCAGGGCAGACCTCCTTTCCCTCCATCCCCTGACATTCCAGAAGTGCTCCTGTGAGTTTGGATCCACTAGCTCTCAGGCTCCATCTTCTAAGACCATTCTAGCTTTGGATTCAGTTAGGACTTTGTTTAAAGTCATCAGACAAAAAGGAGCATCACTTTTGTGGGAAAAGTAGGGCCGATCCCCCAATGGGTGTTCTCAGTAAGAAGTCTTAAATCACCTCACTGCTCCCATTCTAGAGAAACTCCATTGCCCAATCTGTGAACCACAGCAGCTCTAAGGCAGCGTGGCACTAGGGCTCTGGCATGATCTTGGGAATCCAAAGTTAACTGCCTCCAGTACAGAGGCCACAGCATTGGGAGTTACCTCAACACTGAGTGCTTCGATGCCAGCTGTGATCAGCCTCATTGGTACTGCTCTTCTTGATGCTACTCTCTTCAGCACCAAGTGTGTCAGTGCTGGGCATGTCCATACCATCAACTTTGATACTCTCTTCTCCCGCACTCAGGTTTGTAGCACCGTCCCTGTCGATACTAAGAAAGTATGTAGTACTGAGGGATCTCCAGCTCTTGGAGGAATCAGAATCTCCTCTCCTCTCCACTGGTCTCTGCTGATGCTCAAGGCCTCATTGGCCCATATTATCTCCCCAGTGCTGATAGCCTCTAGAATTACTGTGCAAATTTAGCATTCTGACTCCAGGAATGTTCCCCTCGATCTCCCCCTGCTATATGCCCGCCCACCCCCCGCAACCAAAAAAATAATCTGGAGTGCTTGTTTTCATCTTCTGACTCACTGCACGTTGGGGTGGGGGTGGGGGTCCCATACTTGTTCTCCAAGGATCCCTTCTTATGGTATTGTGATTCTGAGAAGGAATCAAGGGGGGTTTAGTTATGTGAAGGTCTCAGATGGGATGTAGGAGTAGGCATATATCTGGTACCCTTCCTTGTGCCCCCCACCTCATTTCCATATAGTGTTCCAACATGGTTCTATTGGAACCTCTAGGGTATTCACCTCCCAAGACATCACATCTCTGCACCACCTTCTAGAATGAGAACCTCCTCCCCTATATGTTCTCAGGAACCTAGGCTTGCAATCTATGAATTAGAGCCCCGGGAGGAATTTTCTGAGGAGGAGCCACCCTCAAGCTGAGGAACAGGCAATTTCTGATGCTATACTCTCCTGACCTTAAATGAGGTGGTAGTACCCTCTAGACCGTCTCACCTGTATGACAACAAGAGCTTTCAAGATCTGTCCACACATATAACTGAATTTCTCAAGAAACTTGTGGAAGGGGTACAAAATCCTCCCAAATGTTTGGAGATTCTCTATGGCTGGTCCGTTGGCACTTCCCATTAATGACCCTCTCCTGGAATCTGGTAAACATATATGGCATATACCATAGGAATAAATTTTCACTTAAGCCTCATCCCAAGTTCTTACTGAAAGGATTTATGGGCTTTCCTTTAAACCAACTGATTAATATGACAATGCTCATTTAGAAATGACATACTAATCTGGGGAAGGCTAGGCTGTACACCTTAGAGGTTTGCAGGGCCCTTTTACTTACAAAAAAACAAATCCTTTGGGATTTCCCCATGACTATTTATTTTTTACATTTCTATCAGCCCAGAGGCTTTCCAAGTGGGTTTCGTGATGTGGTAAGAGCTGTTATGAATTAGCTAGTTTAGATCCTCAACTCAGATTAGAGCTTGCTCCACTGCACGTGGACAGCTTCTGCGGCTTCTGTGCTAAGCATATTGATTTCAGCTACTTGGAGTTCAAGCCATACTTTTACCAAACCATATTTCTTGGTAGAAGCATTGAGGTCTGATGCTGCTTTTGTCAGAGCTGTACTGCAATCTTTGTTTAAGCAGACTCTACCTGGTTCTGTCAGATTACTGCTTGTGAGTGACCAAGAGTGGAATACATACGGACAAGTGCTCAAAAAAGAATTACTTACCTTAAATAACTGGAGTTCTTTGAGATGCAGTGTCCACATGTATTCTGTGACCTGCCCTCTTTCCTGCTCGTGTGGAGTTCTGTAACATCTAGATTCTGCAGTGGCAAAGGAATTGAGTGGCAGTTGGTCCCACATCCTTTATGCCCTCAGTAGAGCAGCACTAGGCCACTCAGAATGCATGCACAGCCCCAATGGACATTGCTGGCCAAAAGACTCTGGTCTCAAGCATGTGGGAATGTGCACACCAAAAGTGCAACACATATGGACAACACATCTCTGAGAGCCACAGTTGCTGTAATCTAAGTAACGATCCTTTCCCAAACTATTTACATAATCATATAAGCCTGCCTGCTTATGGTACACAATTTTTAATTGTCACATTTAAATGTTTTGTAGGATCTCATGTCATCATGGACTGTAATATATCCAGTAGCATAAGTACTTTGAATCCGTACTGGCAAGTCAATGGTGAGGATGTTAATATCTTTGATAATACCTACGAAGAACAATTTTATGAGTAAGTATTCTTACAGATCAAATTGCATGTGGATTGAATGCTAAAATATTTTAAAATTATTTGATGTGAATCATCCATAAAAAGTAACTGTTGGACAAAATAGTGTCTAATCATAGAATTGTAGAACTGAAAGGGACCTCAAGTGGTCATCTAGTCCAGTCCCCTTCCCTCATTACAACACTAAGTATTATCTAGACCATCCCTGACAGGTGTTTGTCTAACCTGCTCTTAAAAATCTCCAATGATGTAGATTCCACAACCTCCGTCGGCAACTTTTTCCAGTGCTTAACCACCCTGACAGTTCGGAAGTTTTTCCTTATGTCCAACCTAAACCTCCCTTGCTGCAATTTAAGCCCATTGCTTCTTGTTCTGTCCTCAGAGGTTAATGAGAACAATCTTTCTCCTTCCTCCTTGTAACTACCTTTTATGTATTTGAAAACTGTTATCATGTCCCCTTTCAGTCTTCTCTTCTCCAGACTAAACAAACCCACTTTTTTCAATCTTCCCTAATGGATGCCAATAGACTACTGAAAGTACTTTATGTTCAACAAATTTACCGTGCATTTAATAATTATCTATTTTTTCTGTAAGTAATTTATTGAGGCCATCTTATCTAGATTTTGGTAATTCATAATAGCATGATAATGCTTAGTACTCTTCATCCATAGATTAAGGGCTGCTCTTAACCAGCCCCGTGGAAAAAGAGTTTGCCAGGATGGGAGCAATTTATTATATATACAATAGGTGTTTCCTTGAGTTCTTTTAAGATCAGCTGCTCTGCTTGCATGTGTGCGGTGGCCAGGTTCACAAATTACATAACATCTGCCACTGAATCAAATTGAAACGTCATAAAACATTTTCTTGTTTAGAGAAGAGTGGCACATTCACTTATTTATTTATTTATTTATTTATTTATTTAATTTAACTATATTTTTGATAATGTTAAATGTCAACCTGCTCCTCGGGAAAATTGTCTTGAATTTTAGTTTTACTTTATCCCCAAACTCCTGTAAATTTATAGGGTGAGAGATTTTTGTTGTATTATAGTCTTATGGGCTAAAAAAGTAACGAACAGTCCCTGCTTACCTTTAAACATTAGTGTCCTACATAACTGATGATTGAGGCACCAGGAGTAAATTAATTATTGTTACTTTTGCCCTAAGAAGAACTTTCAACTTGGGTGCCTAAGAAGTATAGATTCTAGGTGACCTAATTTTCAGAGGTGTTGTATACTTGCAGCTTCCCTTGAAGTCAGCTGGAGCTGTTGGATACCTGGGAATCTCCAAAACACATTTTAGGTGTCTAATTTCAGGCACTAAAGTAAGAAAATTTTGGCCTGATTGTTGCTCTGCTATTTCTTGTCCTAATCCTGTCTTACCATTTCTCTTTATTGCTTCCATCTTGCACCTTTTTGAAGGATGAGCTCCTGATAGGCAATTGGGACTGAGCTCAAGTACAGATGTACTTTGCTGCTGCACATATAACACTGTATCTCTGGAGGAGGTGATCGCTGGGATTGAATCAGAGACCTCTGATCTAAAAGTATTAGCTTGAAACCTTGGCTACACTGGCGCTTTACAGCACTGCAACTTTCTCGCTCAGGGGTGTGAAAAACCCCCCTGAGCGCAGCAAGTTACAGCGCTGCAAGTTAATCCCCATGGGGAGGTGGAGTACCTGCAGCTCTGGGAGAGCTCTCTTCCAGCGCTGGCGCTGCGACCATACTCGCACTTCAAAGTGCTGCTTTGGAGTTTCGAGTGTGGCCAAGCCCTTACTCATTGAACTGATGAACTGGTTTCCATAGTTCAACAGCAGCAGCAAATTCAGAAACCTCTGTACATGGGCTAACCACTAGAGGACAGAGCCACACTGTTAGCATGGGCTATATTAGCTGACTTTTATTTTTTCTTTCTATAAACGGACTCTGTAGTCAGCTTCGTGTAAGCTTGAATGATTTGCCTACTGTTGCTGATCCTGTTAACTCGCAGGAGTCTTCCCGACATGCCTCCCAGCTACCGATCAGGAGCATGACAGAATGCCTATCTGCTGAGAAGCCAAAAATGCTGGATGAATGAACCACCTAGAATGATTTTGGGGGAGTGTAGAGGGGAAGGGTAGAAGCTGGTATTCTTTTTCAAGTGAGTGTTCACATGGATCCTACTCTTGGTGCACAGGCACACAAAATTGGATTCATTTGGCCAAATCAAATTCAGTTGGGACTATGCCTGTTCCCTCGGTATCCTCGTGCTCCATTACCCCACCCGTGGGAGGGGGACAACCATCCCTCAATTCCTTTTTGCCATCGATGGCAGCAAGATGGAATGCATGCTGCTTCTCTGCAACTCTACTGTAGTTAGTGTTAGTGATTAGTTAATATAGTTGTTAAGCTAGTCCTTCTAATGTCCTTGTTGGCTTAATAAATTCCTTTTAAGTAGACAGGTGGTTAGGTGCAGAACCGCCTCTCTCCCTTTGATACAAGGACTTGAATCACTATGACAGAAGCTAAATCTTCAGAGTTTGACATACTTCTCCTGGCATGCTTCTATGCCATTCAATGATGGGCCCCCTTAGGTGCCATTATTGATTTAGGTGAAGGTCATGTACCTTATTGGTACTCCATCTTCTGCTCTAGTTCCAAACAGACTCCAAAGGCAAGGTGTGACAGGATCCCCGGGCTTCAGTCTGGGACTGTGGGATAACTTTGCCCACTTAACTCTCCAGTCTGGGCTGTCTCTCACAGTTCTTTGCTAGTAACAAGCAGCAAGCCTCTCCAGGTGCTGTTATTACTCAGCACAACTGCATGTGGAGCCATGTACCCAGCTAGATTGCATGAATGCTCCCAGAGCCACTCATAAATCACACAGAGAAAGGCACCAGCCAAATCGCCCCCTATCTCCCAGCCTTGTACCTCAGGAATATACTGTCTTTCACTGCTCAAGATTCTTTCTTGAGAAATGCAAGTTTATTAATTGGTTCACCACTCCATCAATGGAAAGTGGATATACATACACCAGCTTTTGTAAATCTGATTAGATTTATGAAGCACTTCAGGCAAACACTGATAAACAGTAAAACAAGTTTATGGATTACAAAAGAGATTTTAAGTGATTAGGCAAAAAGTCAGAATGGTTACTAAAATAAAATATAAGTATGCAGCCTACACTCTCAACCCTATTAGACTGGGCAACATCCAGATTAAGCAGTTTTTTCTCATGCCACTGGATATTACAGTTCAGAGTACACAGGTTTCACCCTTGAAACCTGGGCCAGTTTCCTCTGTTGGAGTCTTCAGTCTTCTGAGTGTTCTTGTTGCTTGCAGCGTAGGTGGGGGGAGGAGAAAAGGCCAAGCATGGGGCCACTGTATTCTGTTTTATACCCTTAGTCCCATGGGCTTGGAGAACACAAGTCTAGGCATATTTGGTGGGCATGCTGAGTCCCCAGGCAAGATTTGAGCAATTCTCCTGGTGTGGCCTTGTGCAAGTTAGTCATTGAATTGTAACTCCCTGGCAGGACAGTGGCTGTTGATGGTGGTTGACTCTCACACACATGCACCTCCTGGCACTTCAGAAAGTGGAGTGAGTGGTGCACTCCATTGGGATAGGATGGATTCATCACCCCTTTCAGTTTCCAGTGTTTGCAGCCACTGCCATGCTGTGTCTCCTTCCTCCATTTGTGCTTCCTTCTAGAGTGTGAGGCTACATTAACAACAACGTGTTAACCCTTGAGGGCTCAGCCGAGTGCTAGTTCATCATTTAGCAGTAAGGCACTCCCTGGGAAATCTCCCACCCTCTGACTCTACCACCTCAACCAAGCTTCACAATCATCATTTCTGTGTACAGGATTAAGTTGTTTAAAACTTATTGTGTGTATGTGTATATATATTTCCCTGGAACCTAACCCCCTGCCTCCCCCATTTACATTAATTCTTATGGGGAAATTGGATTCACTTAACATCGTGCTTAAAGTAGCTTTTTTCAGGAACATAACTACATTAAGTGAGGAGTTTTTGTACATATTTAGATGGAACAGGTGTTTCAGCAGATCATAATCTTTGCCACAATACCTCACATGGCATGCTTTATATGAAATAGCACAATTATATACAAACAATAAATATGGGGCTTCAAGGGTGCTCCCCTGAGGTAGAGTATCACACTAGGGTTGGCCACCTAAACTTTTTTCTTCCAGAGTACTCCACAACAGCCATCTCAGATATAGAGAAGAAGGAAGTAGCTAAGTCTCAGTCCTCCCTCTAGTCCTCCTTAGCTAGTTCACCCCATGAGCCATGATTTGTACACCAAGCTGCAATGCTGAGACGTCCCAGTTGTCTACTTAGATCAGGGATAGGCAACCTATGGCACGTGTGCCGAAGGCGGCACACGAGCTGATTTTCAGTGGCACTCACACTGCCCGGGTCCTGGCCACCGGTCCGAGGGGCTCTGCATTTGAATTTAATTTTAAATGAAGCTTCTTAAATAAGTTTTTAAAATGTTTTTCTTTACATACAACAATAGTTTAGTTATGTATTATATACTTCTAGAAAGAGACCTTCTAAAAATGTTAAAATGTATTACTGGCACACAAAACCTTAAATTAGAGTGAATAAATGAAGACTCGGCACACCACTTCTGAAACGTTGCCGACCCCTGACTTAGATCCACATGTTGATTTCCTTAAGAAAGGAACATCACTCCAGAAATGAGACATTAAGTTTCCCTCTCAAGACTCTTGGAACTGAGACAAAAGAGTGAACATTAGATTTGTCACAAGCTTGGCAGCCAGTAGCCCAACTTGTCTACATGTCAAATTACTGTGTCACAAGCCAAGGTGTGAACTATCAGCACACCAGCTTACAGCACAGTAACATCCTGTATGGACATTGCTGCAGTGCAGTGAAAGTCTTGGAGTGTGGTTTGGCATTACTAGTAAACTTCACACACTTTATGCAGTAAGAGCTTTATATCCTCTGAACAGGACAAAACCATTCAGGAACACCCAGACTGTTCATGGCCTTCATGGATATGTTTAGGGATCAGGCAGTAACCTCACAGAAATTATCAAAATGGACTTATGAGTTAGCCCAGTCAGCCTAGAGCCACCTAGGCACAGCTGAGCTCATTCCACTAGAGCTCAGGTGGTCTATTTCTGAAATTTATAGGACAGCTATGTACAGTTTGGTACACACTTTTCTAAAGCTGTGTCTTGTAAGAAGCTTCATTTTGGTAAGGCTGTCCTACAATCTTTTAAACTAGGACTCCTGTCACCTATCATGTAGACACAAATTGGTTATTTTCTTACAGTTCTGTGATTCGAGATGTTTTGTCCACAAGGATCCCATGACCCGCCCTCCTTCCCTAATGTGGAATCCTACTCCTCTGGGATTCTGTATTGGTGAAGGCACTGAGGACCTGCTCCGCACTTTATGGTCTCGGATGAGGGAGTTGAGAGAATGCTTAGGGGACAGGCCTGGCCCCAGTGGACATTGCTGGTCAAAAGAATCTGATCTTACACGTATGGAGTGCATGCAGCAAAGAATCCTGTGGCACCTTATAGACTAACAGACGTTTTAGAGCATGAGCTTTCGTGGGTGAATACCCACTTCCTCAGATGCATGAACACCAAGTGTGGAATCCATATGGACAGAACATCTCAAAGACCCATGGCTACTATAAGGTATGTAGCTGTTCTTATGGGATGCCAATACAACTAACTCAGTTTGCAACCTGTCCTCATCTATCTTCTAAATTATAAAGCCATAATAGTTTTCAGCTAAATCAGTTTTAACCAAAGCTCAGTTGGTATGGAAAGTAGCTATTTTTTAAAGTGGTCAGCAACAGTATCAGAACTGAAAATATGGAGGCACAGTACCTGACAACAATTCCTACTGAAGTTTAAATGTTCTAATGTGGGCAGTAATTCAACCTGTGTAATGTCATTGTTCCATCTGTGTAGTTTCAAACCCTTGGCTCTGGTACTTCATTTTGTTGATACTAAGCTTTGTACTATAAAGTCCTGACTGTCAGTATCAGTGTTTGCTCACAAGTGACCTGAACTCTACTTGCTTAATACATTTTTGAGGGTAAAGGTTAACTTTCTTGTATTTGCAGTTAAGTCTACCTAGTCCATATTGAAATTCTAATATATAATAATTTCTCTATCTGCTGATGTGTTGTGTTGTGGTGTTTGTTTGTTTGTTTGTTTGTTTTGTGGTGATAGAAAACCTTCCCAGGGAGGTGGTTTTATAATTGGAGCAAGATTCAACATTTCAAAAGTGAAAAGTAAGGATTATTCTCACAAGTTTTTCTGTCGTGTTTTGCATCCCTATGGCGAAGCTGTAGCATACGTTGTACTAAAACGCCCAGGTAAGATATTAAATAAGTTTATAACTACAATTCTAACCTGATCATGTAATGAGAAATTAAGGAAAAGGAAACAGTTTAATAAAGATTCGGCTAGTATCAACCATAATTGGCTGGCTATAACTGTGTAAAACAGCTCTGTATTAAACAGAACATGACTGGGATGTTACAATTGTATATGTATGTTTAACTTAAGTATTCTACTTTCGTTCTATTACCAAATTTTAAATAAACTATCAGTTTTAATGAACTTTGGACTCTATATTTCAATTCAACAGCCTTTCAGAAAATACCAATGAAATACTTTTCAGTAAAAAAAATAATAAATTAAAACTTATCATTAGCTTATGCCACACATAGTAGATAACTACTACATGTTAGCACTCTTGCTGTCTTTCTTCCTCTTAAGTTGTAGCTGCCCTTGTTAAATTTAACCCTGAATTCTTATGTTTGTTAAAACATATTCCCCCTCTTCCTCCTGAATAGCTTCTTTCAAATTCACCTTTTTCCCCTTTAAAACAGTATTTTCTCAGTTAATTATTTTCTTTTATACACCATGTTGTCTTATTGCAATAATGCTTCTGTTCACCTTGTTGTTAACTGAAAGCTGAAGAACCAGAAAGGAGCATTTGGGCACAAATTTTGTGGCTACTGCCTCACTTTTGAAGCAACTCCATGACCCCAGCATCTCTGCTTTTTTTCGTTGAGGTGTGGAGGAGGAGAGGATATATGTAGCAGTGGCTGCTGCTGCTCCTTTGATTCCCTCTATCCTCATCACTCCATAACAGATAGGCAGGAATTCATGCACACGCCACTCCCACATTGTATGCTCTGTTTTTTGCCCTAGAGTGTAGATTTTGCTTTGTTTAATGTGGAATGTGTGAAACATTAAAAAGTCCCTATTGCCAAATTCATTGTGACTCAACACATAATAAGCAGTTTGTGCTGACACATTTAACATTTGGTTCTGGTTTTCAAAGCTGAAAAGCTGAAATGAGTACAAATGTGCATATATGGGAGTTCAGGTAACTTTAATATACGACAGCAAAGTTCAAATTAAGTCTCTCAACTTTGTTTAAGCAGAATTTGAGGCCAGTCTGCTTTAAAATAGAATTAATTCTCAAACCTCACTTGAAAAGTAATAAAATATTGAAATCAAAACTACTGCCTGTTGCAAGATGTATCTTGATAATTCAGCCAACGTCTACTACAGGTTTAATAAACAATGGCTTACATTTAAGCCTGTTTAACCCAGAGAAACCTGTTTTTGGAGGTTGTTTTTATCTTAAGATCTTGTTTACCACACAGAAGTTGTGAGGATGAATTGGTTAATGTTTGGAAGACAGGTGCTATGTAATCTCAAAAGGAGAGACATAAAGAACCAAAGTGCTCTGTTTCTTGCTGGTACATTTCTCATAAACCCTTTTTGTCGAGGTGACTGCAGTGATAACCAGTAGCTTAGTCTAGTGGTTCTCAACCTTTCCAGACTACTGTACCCCTTTCAGAAGTCTGATTTGTCTTGTGTACCCAAGTCTCTTAAAACCTACTTGCTTACAAAATCAGGCATAAAAATACACAGGTGTCATAGCACCTGAAAAATTGCTTATACTTTCTCATTTTTACCATATAATTATAAAATAAATCATGATTGCCAGGTTGAGGCACACTGATGTAGTATATAGAGCAATATCAACAAGTCATTGTATAAAATTTTAATTTGTATTGACTTCACTGGTGTTTTTCATGTAGCCTGTTGTAATAGTAGACAATATCTAGATGAGCTGATGTATTCCCTGGAAGATCTCTGCCTACCCTTGGTTGAGAACCACTGGCTAAGTGTGCCATAAATGAGAGTGGAAGAGGGAGCTGGAGTTTATAAATGTATAGCAGAGTGGAGAGGCCTATAAGACTTAAAAACACTACTTTAAAGCAAACCCCAAAGCAGTTTTTGAGTACAAAAGGCAAACTTGCATTCCACAGTGGATGTAACTTCATTCAAGAGAACGGAGCCTACAGAGATATTGCATCTCTTTGGGACTTTTTCTGACTGTGGATCATAATCCTCCATTAATGTAACCACTGAACACAGACTGCACTGAAGTGAGACAATACAATCCTCCTACAAGATAGTTCATACTACAAAATTACACCTCTACTCCGATATAACGCTGTCCTCGGGAGCCAAAAAATCTTACTGCGTTATAGGTGAGACTGCATTATATCGAACTTTGTTTTGATCTGCCGGATTGTTCAGCCCCGCCCCCCCCAGAGCGCTGCTTTACCGCGTTATATCTGAATTCGTTATATCGGGTCACGTTATATCGGGGTAGAGGTGTACTAGTTGTGGCTGGTCTCATTCTGTTAATATCCCAAACTATTAAAGTTTGGGTGCCTAAAGTTGTGCTCTTAAAACCATATGTAGTCACTTAAATGGGCTATTTTCTGCAGTGCTGAGTGCTAACAACTCCCACTCCAGTAATTGGGAATTTTCTGTTTGTTGCTGCTTATACAGCATTAGCACTTAGAAACCTCTATCAGCTTTGTCACCCACTGTGCTAGACACAGAACAGTCATTTAGTAAATGACCATTCCTGCTCCAGTTCCAGAGAGCATATGGTGTAACAAGAGAACACATTTATGTGTTCACTTTTCTTTGTCTTCTTGTGGGATTGTCTTACTACTCACTTTTTTCTGCAACCATGTGCCACTTTTTAACAGGGCTTCTCTACACAAAGATTTAGTTCATGGCAAGTTAAGCTGTGAGTCTACCTCTCAGTAGTCTAGTGGTTTGAGCATTGGCCTGCTAAACCCAGGGTTGTGAGTTCGATCCTTGAGGGGGCCACTTAGGAATCTGGGGCAAAAATCAGTACTTGGTCCTGCAAGTGAAGGCAGGGGGCTGGATTCAATGACCTTTCGAGGTCCCTTCCCATTCTAGGAGACAGGTATATCTCCAATTATTATTAAATTTTATATTAGCGTGCAATGGATTAACTGACCAGGTGCATTCTCCTGATGCACATTCACAGTTGATTATAGGGGCTTTGAGCTAGTTCTACTTCAAAGAGAATTACACAGTTAATCTGCAATGGGCTACTATGGGGTAGATTCACACTCTAGCTTGCTGCGAATTGAATATTTGTGTTGACAAGTCCTAAATCAAACTTGTATGAGAATTCTGAGTTAGTTGTCTTGTCAGAATAAACATCAGCATTTCTTTTCTGATTAGAGAATACAGTTTCTTTGCATTTGTGCGGTAAGATTTTTTACTTTAAGATGGCCTCTGTTGAGACAGAACGGCATGCATTCTGGTTTACTAGCAGGCTGGCCAATAACAGTTTTATGTTGAAACCATACAGGAAGAATCTTTAGTCTATTTTCTTGTTTGCTGATTGCATGATTTGAATCCTTAAACAAGTAGCTGGCTTTAAGAGACCAAATTGTTGGATTGTAGAAAATGTTTTGAATGTTTCTTGTTTGACACATGCTACAGTTCCAATGTATCTTTTCCCCCCTCTTTGCTAATACAGCTCCAAACATTCAGGGATACTTGATTGGAGGACTTGTTTCACTGGTATTTATAATAGTTGCTACTGTGTTTGTCTACAAGCTACTCAAGATTGACATTGTGCTTTGGTATCGGAACTCCTGCCATCCTTTTCTGAGTAAAAAAGGTATGTGTTTTCTTAAGAAAAAAGTTTACAGAATTTAAAGTCTAATTTGGAATGCTTTCAGGAAATGATCCTGGAGTGAGAGTGATTCCATTTGGAGTTCCCCCCAAAGTGGGTACCCTTACATTTTTGAGATGTATGATGAAAACTATTAGCATATTTTCTGATTTAGATTATGTAAAGTACTTCAGATTTCTAAAATGGCAGTGATTGGCTTGTATATTTGATAGTCATGTACTGACAGGTTGATGTACTGTATTGCTGTTTGCCTTAAAATGGCTGACTGAAGTATTCTCCACTTGTAAGACGTACTCAAGCAATAGCACTACCTTCCCTTTAATTACTGTTTGGAAGAGTACTAATAAATCATATGAAAGTGCATTTTTGGAAAAGAGTGCAGAGAAAAATCCTAAGCATCTACCTGTTTTTTAAAGACCGTTTCTCTCAAATCCTATTTTGGTCCGATATTTGGCTCTCTCTTATGTTCCTGGAGTTTGCATTAGCAATGGGAATCCCATACGCAAGAGAGCAGAATACTGAAATTTAGATCAATCATGAGTAGATGTACCACGAAAGAAGTAAAATGTATTTAATAACTGCATTGAGGTAATTACTGGAGTTGTATAAAGTTTATTAAATCAGCCCTTACTGGAAATTTTGTTCCAGATAAATCATAACACTCCTGATCGTTCTGAATATTGCCTTTTTATATCTTAAGGTCATAAGCAGTAAACGCCAGTTATGAGTAACTTGAAATTTAAATAATATGGTGTACTTGAAACAGATAATCTGATGATGTTTTTTTTTTATTTAGTGTAGAGCAAAGACTGTTCAAAGGTAATCAATATTACACCTTTGCATATTAAAATCTAAAGGTCTACGTGTAAAACTATTCCTTCCATAAGTATAATTACACCACAATAACTTTAATTACAGGATTCTTGCCCATGGCAGTGTTGTGTGGGGAAAACTATAGTTTACTTTTTTATTAAATATGCTTTTTGGTCTTAATCATTTTGCTCTCTTTGTTTAGTTTCAGATGGGAAGATCTATGATGCATATGTGCTGTATCCAAAGAACAGAGTAAGCTGTCTCTATTCACCAGATATCTTTGCGCTAAAGGTATTACCTGAGGTCTTAGAGAGACAGTGTGGATACAATCTCTTTATATTTGGAAGGGATGATTTACCAGGACAAGGTAAGATATATATATATTTTTTTTAAATTGGAATTTCTATATTTTCTCTCACTAGTCTCGAAGGTAAGCTGCAATGATCCTCGAAATAGAGATAAACAAACTTGTGTGGCACAGGCATCCTAGTTAGCATAGGCCAGGGGGCGTCAACCTTTGGCATGCAGCTCTCCAGGGTAAGCACCCTGGTGGGCCAGGCAGGTTTGTTTACCTGCTGCGTCTGAAGGTTCGGCCGATCGCTGCTCCCACTGGCTGCGGTTCCCTGTCCCAGGCCAATGGGGGCGGTGGGAAGCGGCGGCCAGCACATCTCTTGGCCAGCATTGCTTCCCGCAGCCCCGATTGGCCTGGTACTGTAAACTGCGGCCAGAGGGAGTGGCGATCAGCCGAACCTGCGGACATGGCAGGTAAACAAACCAGCCTGGCCCGCCAGGATTCTTACCCTGGTGATCTGCGTGCCAAAGGTTGACAACCCCTTGTGTAGGCCGTCTCTTATCCCTATTCCTCCCTCCTGTGTAATCCCACAGAAGTACTGTTCCTGGGGCTCCCATAAAGCCTTGTCTGCCTCACAGCTTTTCCTCCGATCAGCTCCTAGTTCTTCCTTTTGATATGTAGGTAGCTTAAGCAGCTGGGACTGGTGTGCTGATCAGAGAGAGAGGACTGGCAACAGCCTTCCTTGTCCATGTGGTCAGGAACAATGGCAGAGCAGCACTTGTGAAGGGAGGGAAGTGTCATGGCAGTCACTGTAGAGTGTCATTTCACCTCTGGCAAATGTCCCCCTTTACTTTTCCACTCTGACAACTGCCCATGAAAAGCAAATAAAATCTGAATGACTCATCTGGCAATGAAGGGGGAGAGGGTACTTAAGTGTGGCAAAATGGTGCAACTTAAAATAAAAATTTATTACAAAGCAACTCTTCTGTGTCCAGTATCAGAAAAGATCAGTAGGAGATGAGAAAATGCATGACTCCCATCCAAATATGAGCAGAACAATATGTTCTCCAAGTGCCTTTAAAAAGGGACATCCTGAAGGAATGTTTCTTTTTGCCATATATTGCTGAAACTAAGATTCTAACATTTGGCTCTGAAATTGAGGAAGGATCTTTCACTGATTGATTTCCTGAGGAGAAGGTGGGGATAACTTTCTGAGTTATTTATGTATGGTCTTGTATACCCTTTCAGCTGTACTTATGCACTATAAAATAATCAGTAAAATCGAGCTTAAAAATTGGTCTTTTTTTCCAAATTGTTTAACCAAATAAGTCTCTATTGGAAGTTTATGTTAAACTAATCTATATATGCTTAGTATTGTAAAAGCAAGCTTTTCCATGTGAACATGTGTAACACTGACAGACCCTGGTTGTTGGTGGGCGGGATCGAAACTGGGACCTCTGGTGCTTTATGCGTGAGCCTCTAATGTAGGAGCTAAAAGCCAAGTGTCTCTTAACTAAGAGTGTAGAGCAGACTCATTAATCTGTTTCTCTCTCAGTGGTCTTGGTGCCACTAGAGGGGACAGAGCACCATACCCAGGAGGTGTGTGGGTTACACATACTTTTGTCTTAAGATAGAATTTTAGCAGAAGGCATTCATATTTCTAAATAAATTCTTAGTAATGCAGATAACTTATTTTTACTAGAATTAATATTTATATTGCTTGTCCTACACTAGGTCTGTGCGGCTAATACCTTGTCTACCCTACAAAGTTAAGTTGATGTAAATTAGGTCACCGTAGAGCCACTGCAGTAATTACAGCAGTGTTTCATGTCCACGCTACCCTCTTTCTGCCAGTGTTATGCATCCTCCGTGGAAGTGCTTGCACTGACTTAAGTAGGGCAGTGTGGGGATTGTTTGGCCCCAGCTGAGCGCCTGAGGTGAGGTTGACAGCCAACAGCTGATGTAAGTAACAGTGTTTACGCTGACACTGTGTCACTCTAACTACATCGACCTGAGTGCTATGCCTCTCATGGAGGTGGAGTTATTAGGTCAGTAAAGCCTGCGACTTACATCAGCGGGAGCAACATTGTAGTGTAGACACGTACACAGTCAGGTCTACGTAAGCTGCTGTACGTTAACATAGGCCTGGCCTACACTACAGAGTTCAGTAGTGTAGGCCATTGGCTTTTGCTGTCATTTCCTAGAGCTTTCTATTCGTTAGCAGGCCTTCTCATGGGTGGGGGTCCTCCTGTTTGAAATTTACTTCCTTGAGCAGTCTGCAGGGCACTATTTAAGGCTCAGAGTATTTTTGTTTTAGTTTTCGTAGGAATTAGTTTTTGTCCCACACTGATACTTACTTATTCCTGATGGTCTGGTTGCAACATATTTGCACCATACTGTACCAGGGCCAGCTGCCACTTAACTATCCCCTCATGGCCAGCGGGTACCTCTGCAGTGTCCTGCCCTGGTTTTTCTCTTCTTCAGGGCTCCTCCAGCGAACTGCATGCGGTCTCATTCAATCACAGCCCCTCTTGGGTCTGGGCCTTTTTTATTACATTATCAAAGTTCTTAGAACATTCACAATACAATCTCTCCCGGTTTAAGCTGGGAACAGCCCCTCTTCCCTCAGGAACTGTGCCTTCCTCAGGGACCACTGCAGGAGACCCCCCCCCCCTCCCGGCCAGGGCCGGCTCCAGGCACCAGCTTATCAAGCAGGTGCTTGGGGCGGTCACTCTGGAGCAGGGCGGCACTTTCAGGTATTCGGCGGCAATTCAGCGGATGGTTCCTCACTCCCGCTAAGAGCGAAGGACCTCCCGCTGAATTGCCACAGATTGTGATCATGGCTTTTTTTTTTTTTTTTTTTGGCTGCTTGGGACGGCAGAACACCTGGAGCCGGCCCTGCCCACAGCTTCCTTCTGCAGGAGCCCCTTCCCTGCAGCTTCCTGATGCCTTTTACTCTGAGATCACTTGATTCAACTCAGGTGTGGCTTGTCCTGTAATCAGGGCTGGCTTAGCCCCAGGTTCTAAAGCATAGGGGCAAGCAAGCCTGTTGCATGTATTAATATACTGTAGAGATTTGGTAGCTTTATCTAAAGATACGTATGCATTTAATGTGTCTTTTTTTTAAACAGTGCCAACTTTTTACAGCGACAGGTGTAATATCAATGAATAATATGGAGTAAGGAAACAAATAAGACATCTTTGTTTCTGAAAACTAAAAAGACAAAAAATGAAAGTGACAAACATTGTATAAGCTTTTGCAGGAGTAAAAAAACCTTTCTCTGCTTTTCTTTGTTTACAGCTGTTGTCAATGTCGCTGATGAAAAAATCAACCAAAGCAGAAGAGTGATAATTGTGTTAGTACCAGAATCATCCTGTTATAATGTGTTAGAAGATACCTGTGAACAGCAACTGGCTGTGTACAATGCTCTTATCCATGATGGAATTAAAGTTATTCTAATTGAACTGGATAAAATAAAGGATTACACAAACATGCCAGAATCTATCAAATATATTAAGCAAAAGCATGGGGCCATCAGATGGAAAGGGGACTTCACAGAGAGATCTCATTCAGCAAGTACAAAATTCTGGAAAAATGTACGATACCAAATGCCACCCAGGCAAACTGTGTCTCCCTCAGAACTACAGTTACTACCAACAGCCTTTAATTCTCCACATTCAATAATGTTAGAAAGATGACACTGAAGTTCAGTTTTAACAGCTGTGAGCAGCTCACTTCAACTGCTTTTTAAATGGTTGGTCATAGGATACCCATATGTGTTATACACTGTCCATCTCATTTGGAGACTTACAGAATTAAAGCCTCCACAACATCATTCTTGACAGGTTTGAAAAGCTGATTTGAGCATCCATTCCCCTGAGCAGATCAACCGAACACTCTGAAGCATTGTTTCAATATTGCAGTGGCCTGTAACAGGAATTGCAGGACTTCTTCAAGAAATACATTTTTTTGTAAGGAAAACGAAAAACATTTTTTGCACTTTTAAAGACTTTTTTTTTCTAAATAGAAAAAGGATGAAAATGAAGGAAATAGTGTTGTTATATCCTAACTTTTATATGATGGGTTTAGGTTTAGAAAACTGTAGTTTTGAATGAAACAATTAAAACTCTAGTTCATACATGTGTTGCAGTCTATTAATTATGGACTTATTCAATCCACTACAAGAAGAATCCTTTTATTACATCATGTGGTATTGTCCAAGGGGAGAGGTGAGAGGGAGACATAAGACAAGAAGGGAACCTTGTACTGGCTGGTCAAAGAATTTAACTTTTTTTTCAGCGTTACTTTCTAGAGCGACTCTTGCAGTAGCTGATTCTGTAAGGCTAGAAACATTTTTATTATAAACCAATGTTTTCAATATTATCTTTAAAAAAATCCTCTTGGGACTAAAGCGTATAATGTTTGGTCTTTGCATTTTTTCATGTTCAAGGAAAATCTATTCAGATGATTGAGTTAACTGATAAGTGTATTTGTACATTATCCCACTCCGAACAAAAATCAGATTTTTTGCACACAGTCAATTCAATTGACCAAATATTAAAGTGTCATTTGTAGCTGGCTGTTTTTAATTCATCATGTACACAACGTAATTGCTGAACTATTGTGCTACACTTGAGTTTCTGTATGTAGATAGTAGTGTAGTTTGAAATCTGGAGCTGTACAAATGTCCTAGTACACATTCAAAAGTGGAGCAGCTAGAATTTTCTCTCCCCTTTGTTTTTGAGGGGAACCTTCCTGCCCTCCAAAAACTGTTAATATAGCATTAAGGTTGTAAATTTAAAGAATGAGATACAGAAGTTAATTTTCCCATGGCAATATTAAATTGCCCACATTTTACATATTGTATATTTAGATATACATTTCAAGTCATTGGATTTAATGTTGTGTGCAATTTTGGAGTCGTGTTGCTTGACTGCTAAAAATGGACAGTGTACACAGTGTCAGATGTTTTTTGAAAATCCCTGATTTCTGAATTTTCTTGAATTGATGCTCAAATATTTCCATGAAAATCTGTAAATTACTCAGGCTTGAGTTAAATATTGTCATATACTGATTACAGTATGATCATTCTGACATTCCTTGCTTTAAAACTATCCATTAATTATATTTTGTTGAGGATCAGGACACTAGTTCTGTAGAAGATGCCAAGCTTTATTGCTGACCTACTTTAGAAAAAGTAGGTAAACTTGCACCTCTTGAAGGGTTAATTTCTGTACAAAGCATTAATCCTTTGTTTTGACTAATATGATGATGATGAATTAAGTAATTGCAAGTGGTGATGTGGGCAACACTTGTTTTTCTGGGTTCTATTTCCAGTTCTGCCACTGGCCTACTATGTGAATGTGGGCAAGTCACTTCGCCACTCCGTGCCTCAGTTTCCCAAAGAGTCAAACAGCAATAATACTTGCCTCTTTTGTAAAGTGCTTTGAGATCTACTGAGGAAAAGTGTGGGGTAAGCTAGGTATTTTAAATTTTGAATATGTATTGTGTCATAAAAGATACATCAGAAACTCCAGTGGTATATTTTGTCCCTATTAAAGTTACATTGAATTTATTTTTCATTGTACTGTCCACTAGATTTTAATGTATAACTTCCAGTTTTGGAAAGCTTTCAAAATTTGGTAAAAATACATGACAACACAGAAGATTGAACTTGTTGGCAGAAGTCAAGGGTAGCATTTGCTTCTCCCAATAGTGAACTTAGTCGATGGTGTATAAATATAATCATGCAGATAGACTCATAGACTCTAGGACTGGAAGGGACCTTGAGAGGTCATCGAGTCCTGTCCCCTGCCCTCATGGCAGGACCAAATACTGTCTAGACCATCCCTAATAGACATTTATCTAACCTACTCTTAAATATCTCCAGAGATGGAGATTCCACAACTTCCCTAGGCAATCTATTCCAGTGTTTAACCACCCTGACAGTTAGGAACTTTTTCCTAATGTCCAACCTAAATCTCCCTTGCTGCAGTTTAAGCCCATGTTAAGATGACATGGGAACCTTCATGATTACGTTTCCTATTTTTATGTTTAAACTGACAACTTAAGCAATACATTTATATAATCTTGCACTTAGTTTTTATTGCTATGCAATGTCTTGTGTGTCTTCACACAATCATTCTTTCTGTCTGTACTACATTCCTTCAACTCCTGTCTTACTGTGCCTTTGGTCTCCTACCACTCACGTTCCAGTGCTTGTCAAGACCACAGGCCATTCTTGGAACAGTGTCCTTGTTAGCCTGCCTCCTTTTCCAATCCCTTCTGTAAGGCAGCTACTATGGTGACAGCTGGGTAGGAATTTTCATTGAACCTCTCTGGGGAGGGGTGTGTCTGTCTAGCTTTGGAATCTGAAAAGAAAGCAGAAGTCCAGTCTGATTCCTAAACCCTCTCTGTTTCTTTGAAGGCTACTGGCTTTATTTTGTCCCAGTATCTTTTCTGTAGCCCCTTTTGTTTCTTTCGTGATTCACAGAGCTTTCCAAGGCCTTTCCTCATGTCTGTGGCTGGCTCTCATACCAAAGTAAACACCACTTCCCTGGGTACCATCCTACAAAGAATTGTCCACTTACCACAGGGTATGTCTACACTATGGGATTATACCGATTTTACAGAAACCAAGTTTAAAACAGATTATATAAAGTCAAGTGCATGCGGCCACACTAAGCACATTAATTCCGCGGTGTTCGTCCATGTACCGAGGCTAGCGTCGATTTTTGGAGCGTTGCACTATGGGTAGCTATCCCATAGTTCCCGCAGTCTCCTCCGCCCATTGGAATTCTGGGTTGAGATCCCAGTGCCTGATGGAGCAAGAAACATTGTTGCTGGTGGTTCTGGGTACAGCCTCACACCCCCCCCCGAAAGCAGCGGCAGACAACCGTTTCGCACCTTTTTTCCTGGGTGAACTGTGCAGAGGCCATAGCATGGCAAGCATGGAGCCTGCTCAGCTCCAGACAGAAATCATAGACGTTGTAAACACCTTGCGCATTCTCGTGCAGTCTATGCTGAACCAGGACCTGCAAAACCAGGTGAGGAGGAGGCTACGGCAGAGAAGTGATAAGGACATGGAGACAGAATTCTCTCAAACTGCAGGCTCCGGCACGTTGGAGATCATGCTGCCATTGAATGTCGATTTTGGGCCCGGGAAACAAGCACAGACTGGTGGGACCGCATAGTGTTGCAGATGTGGGACGATTCCCAGTGGCTGCGAAACTTTTGCATGCATAAGGGCACTTTCATGGAACTTTGACTTGCTTTCCCCTGCCCTGAAACGTCAGAATACCAAGATGAGAGCAGCCCTCCCAGTTGAGAAGCGAGTGGCAATAGCCCTCTGGAAGCTTGTAATGCCAGACAGCTACCGGTCAGTTGGGAATCAATTTAGAGTGGGCAAATCTACTGTGGGGGCTGCTGTGACGCAAGTAGCTAAAGCAATCACTAAGTTGCTGTTACGAAAGGTTGTGACTCTGGGAAATGTGCAGGTCATAGTGAATGGCTTTGCTGCAATGGGATTCCCTAACTGCGGTGGGGCGATAGATGGAACTCATATCCTTATCTTGGCACTGGAGCACCAGGGCACCCAGTACATAAACCGCAAGGGGTACTTTTCAGTGGTGCTGCAAGCACTGGTGAATCACAAGGGACGTTTCACCAACATCCACGTGGGATGGCTGGGAAGGGTTCATGATGCTCGCGTCTTCAGGAACACTACTCTGTTTGAACAGCTGCAGCAAGAGAATTACTTTCCAGATCAGAAAATAACAGTTGGGGATGTTGAAATGTGTATAGGTATCCTTGGGGACCCAGCCTACCCCTTGATGCCATGGCTCATGAAGCCATACACAGGCAGCCTGGACCATAGTCAAGAGCTGTTCAACTACAGGCTGAGCAAGTGCTGAATGGTGGTAGAATATGCATTTGGATGTTTAAAGGCGCGCTGGCGCACATTACTGACTCGCTCAGACCTCAGCCAAACCAATGTCCCCATTGTTACTGCTGCTTGCTGTGTGCTCCACAATCTCTGTGAGAGTAAGGGGGAGACCTTTATGGAGGCTGAGGCATATCACATGGCCGCTGATTACGTGCAGCCAGACACCAGGGCGATTAGAAGAGCACACCAGGAAGCGGTGCGCATCAGAGAAGCTTTGAAAACCAGTTTCATCACTGGCCAGAGTACGGTGTGACTGTGTTTTTCTCCTTAATGAACCCCCCCACTCCCCGATTGACTCATTTCCTGTAAGCAACCCACCCTCCTCCTTCTATTACAGCTTGCTTTCTAAGGAAATAAAGTCACTATCGTTTAAAAATCATGTATTCTTTTATTAATTAATTATAAAAGGAGAGAGAGAACTGACAAGGTAGCCCGCGTGTGGTTTGGGAGGAGGCTAGGAGGGAAGGAAAAAGGCCATTAAGAAAATTTCAAAATAATGACAGCCTTTTGGTTGGGCTGTCCACTGAGGTGGAATGGGTGGGTGCACGGAGCCTCCTCCCATGTGTTCTTACATGTCTGGTGGGTGAAAAGGCTATGGAACATGGTGAGGGGGGAGGATGGTGTCCTCTCAAGGACTTGTGATTAAAAACCAGTAGAAACAGTGTCCAATGTAAAATTCACCTAAGACTATGTCTAAACTGCACTTTCGCTGGTAAAACTTTAGTTGGTCAGGGTATGAAAAAACCCACCCCTGACCAACGAAAGTTTTACTGACAAAAAGCGCCCCCTGATTGAGGGTGATTTTACTTTGTCAGCAGGAGTGCTTTCTCCTGCTGACAAAGAGCAGCTACACCATGTACCTTACAGCGACACTGTGCCTCTGTAAGGTGTGTAGTGTAGACATAGACTTACTTCCTGCTTAAGGATTACAAACGTTTTTCTGCAGACCTGTGTCAAAATCCAAGACCACCTGTTTTGCTCACACAGAGAGATGAGAGATTCACTCTGCTTTCTTTCTGGCTGGCTCTACCTGCTTCCTCCTCCAATTCTAAGGGCTTGTCTACATCACAAAGTTGCAGCGCTGGTGAGGGGGTTACAGCGCTGCAACTTAGGAGGTGTACACATCTGCAGGGCATCACCAGCGCTGCAACTCCCTGTTTGCAGCGCTGGCCGTACTCCCGTTTTGTCTCGGGTGTAGAGGATCCAGCGCTGGTAATGCAATGTAGACACTTACCAGCGCTTTTCTTGACCTCCGTGGAATAAGCAGGTATCCCAGCATACCTGAGGATACCTATCTGGTAATCAAGAAAACTCCTCTGCCCTATGCTCACCTGACCCCTCCTTTAAATGCCCCGGGAAATTTCAAAAATCACCTTTCTGTTTGCTCAGTCAGGCGTGGAGTGCAATTAATCAATCAATCATTCAGCGACCATGCCTCCACGCAACAAACGAGCCCCAGCATGGACCAATGCAGAGCTGCAGGATCTAATTAGTGTGTGGGGAGATGAGGCTGTTCAAACACAGCTGCGCTCCAGAAGGAGAAACTACGATACCTATGGTCAGATATCACAGTCCATGATGAGAAGGGGCCACGAACGGGACGCCTTGCAATGCAAGTAAAAATTAAGGAGATGAGGAGTGCATACTGCAAAGCCCATGAGGGAAACCGACGCTCAGGAGCAGCCCCCACAACCTGCAGGTTTTACAAGGAGCTGGATGCCATTCTTGGGTGTGACCCCACCGTGAATCCTAGGAGCACGATGGAGAGTTCAGAGCAGGGAGAAGTGGGGGATGGTGTAGAGGATGAATACAGTGATGCTACTGGCGTTGAGGGGGACACCCCGGAGTCTCAGGACACAGGCAGCCAGGAGCTCTTCTCCAGCCCTGAGGAGACTAGCCAGTTGCAGCAGCTGGAAGCGGATGTTGATGAGGAAGCTGAGGATCGTGCTCGTGGTAAGTAGATTGCAATGCTTTGTGATAGCAGGATTTTCGTTATGGCTGACTGCTTGCATGCCTAAACGTGGAATAGCCCATTGATGTGATCTATGACATCTGTGTAATCTGCCTGAGTAATCTCTTGAAAAGTTGCAGCTAGATCTTGGGCAATGTGCTTTAGCAAGTTTATAGGGAGAGCCACCGTGGTCCCTGTCCCGGTCAGGCTAACTCGTCCGATCCACTGTGCAGCGAGGGGTGGGGGGACCATGGCCGCACACAGGCAAGCTGCATAGGGGCCAGGGCGGTATCCGCATTCCTGTAGAAGACCCTCCCTCTCTTCCTTGGTAACACGCAGCAGTGATATGTCTGGCATTATGAAAGCCTGTGGATAGTTTAGGGATAATTGAGGGCAGGGAGCTAGAATCACGGCTCCCCAGCGCAAGGCGCTCTGTTTCCTCTGCCCCAATCCACGCCCCCCCCCCGCCCTTCCCAGCACGTAGGCATCCAGGCGGGGTGCTTTTTCCTCACCGATCCCCCCTTCCAAGCGTGAAACGTGCCCTGCGGTGTGCTCTGTCCGTCCCCCACCCCCCCTTCCAAGCAGGAACCGTGTCCTGCGGGGTGCTTTTTCCTCACCGATCCCCCCTTCCAAGCGTGAAACGTGCCCTGCGGTGTGCTCTGTCCGTCCCCCACTCCCCCTTCCAAGTGGGAACCGTGTCCTCCGGGGTGCTTTTTCCTCACCGATCCCCCCTTCCAAGCGTGAAACGTGCCCTGCGGTGTGCTCTGTCCGTCCCCCACCCCCCCTTCCAAGCGGGAACCGTGTCCTGCGGGGTGCTTTTTCCTCACCGATCCCCCCTTCCAAGCGTGAAACGTGCCCTGCGGTGTGCTCTGTCTGTCCCCCACCCCCCCTTCCAAGCGGGAACCCTGTCCTGCGGGGTGCTTTTTCCTCACCCGGCCCCCCCTTCCAAGCAGGAACCAAGGCATCCCACTAACATGGGAGAATTTTAAGCAAAAGTACTCACCCCATTGCTAGACATGTCTTAGCTTTCTTGAACTCTACAGTGTTATGTGAGGTATGTGAGAGGGATGCTACCTACAGTTTCAAATGTCCTTCAAAAGTTGATAATAAACAATGATGCCCCTGTGTATTACATGTCTCTATCTCTATTTTTTCTAGGCAACTCGAGTAATGCAGCTGTATCACCGGCCTCACGTAGATTGCAGAATTTGAGGCGCAATCCTAGGAAATCAAAAGAGGAACTGATCAAGACCGTTCTGAACCACTACAACAGGGAAAGTAGGAAGACTGAGGAGTGGAGAAAAACTGTACAGGAATGGAGGCTGACTGAAAGCAGGAGACAGGAATTGTCTGCCAAAAGAATAGCGAGGCAGATGATGAGACTCCTGTCTCGCCAAACCAAGTCTTTTGAGTCTCTTGTAGCCATGCAGGCAAATATATACCGTGATAGCCCACAGGCTTCCCAAAGCACTGTTCCTTGTCCCCCTGTGTATCCTCAAAATAGCTTTATGCAGCACCCAGTTCCTTATTATCATCAGCTGCCCCCAACACCTATAACATCACCTACTAACCAAGATATGTATAATTCTTACCCAGTGCACTCCACCCCCATCATTCTGCAGCAAAGTAATGGTGAGTTGCATCAGACGGTTACAAATGAGTAAAATAGGAAATAGTAAAACCTCTGAATGTACTGTGAACCACCCATACCCCCTTACCTGTTTTTTACTGTATGACAAATAAAAGGTTTTGGTTTGTATTTCTTTCCATATGTTTTATTGGTGATAGAAATGGTAAATTATACACAGCAAGGTAAAGCAAAGCACAACACATGCACCAAACATTACTGCTGGCTCTCAGCATCAAATTGCTCCCTTATAGCATCCCTAATCCTTGAAGCCCTTTCCTGGGCCTCCCTATTAGCCCTGCTCTCTGGCTGAGCAAACTCATTCTCCAAACGTCTAACCTCGGAAGTCCATTCCTCACTGAACCTTTCACCCTTCCCTTCACAAATATTATGGAGGGTGCAGCACGCGGATATAACAGCGGTAATGCTGCTTTCCATCAAATCTAGCTTCCCGAACAGACTGCGCCAGCGAGCTTTCAAACGGCCAAAAGCACGCTCCACAGTCATTCTACAGCGGCTCAACCTGTAGTTGAACCATTCCTTGCTCCTGTCAAGCTTCCCTGTATATGGTTTCATGAGCCATGGCATTAATGGGTAAGCAGGGTCTCCCAGAATCACGATGGGCATTTCCACGTCCCCTACTGTTATCTTGTGATCTGGGAAAAAGGTCCCGGCCCTAAGCCTCCTGAACAGGGCACTGTTCCTAAATATGCGTGCATCGTGCACCTTTCCAGGCCATCCAGAGTAAATGTCAGTGAAATGCCCACGGTGATCCACAAGCGCTTGCAGAACCACGGAGAAGTACCCCTTGCGATTAATATACTCCAATGCCAGGTGGGGTGGAGAGATAATAGGAATATGTGTCCCATCTACTGCCCCTCCACAGTTAGGGAACCCCATTTCTGCAAAGCCATCTAAAATGTCCTGCACGTTCCCAAGAGTCACGGTTCTTCTTGTCAGTGTTCGATTAATGGCCCTGCAAATTTGCATCAGCACCATTCCAACGGTGGACTTTCCCACTCCGAACTGGTTCGCCACCGATCGGAAACAGTCTGGAGTTGCCAGCTTCCAGATTGCAATAGCCACCCGCTTCTCCACAGAAAGGGCATCTCTAAATCTCGTGTTCATGCGCCGCAGGTTGGGGGCGAGATCATCACAAAGTCCCATGAAAGTGGCTTTCCTCATACAAAAGTTCTGCAGCCACTGCTCGTCATCCCATGATTGCAGGACGATGTGATCCCACCACTCAGTGCTGGTTTCCCGAGCCCAAACGCGCCGGTCCACGGAGCAGAGCACGTCTGTTATTGCCACTAGCATTGTACTGTCTGCATATTGATGCGATTCAGTACCATCGTCCGACTCCTCAATGTCAGTCACACGCACATTTAGCAGCTTAAGGAATAGATCCACAGCCAGGCGAGATGTGCTGGCAATAGTCATTAGTAAGGTATTCAGTACCTGAGGATCCATTCTTGAAAGATAATGCAGAAAAAGCGCTGTAGAGTCACAATGCTGCCACAGTGCTCCGCATGTGTACCAAAGCAACGCTGGCCGTTGGAACAGGAACAGGAACAGGAAGCAGAAGGACAATCACACTTCCTTCCCCTTCCCACAAGCCCCAGCGCCGCTGTGGGACGAGGTGCCCTGTGGGATAGCCGCCCACAATGCATCACTCCCAACAGCGCTGCAGTGTGGCCACATCTAACAGCACTTGCAGTGCTGCTAGCTGTAAGTGTAGACACTCTGCAGCGCTGGCCCTATACAGCTGTACTAATACAGCTATAACAACCAGCGCTGCAAAGTTTTAGATGTAGACATGGCCTAAGTATGTACAGGCAGTCCTCAGACTTACGCCACATGCGGTTCCTGAAAATTGCGTGGTAAGTTGGAACCACAATCCACTCCATTGTGGGACCGAGCGTCAAAGTCGAAAGAAATGTCATACGTAGAGGAGTTAGAAGCCAGAGTCTGCCTAGCAGGCTTTATGCACAACTTCCAGTAAAGGCTGTGATCCTAAGGTATTTTAAGGGGCACTGCAGAGATGCGCTATGAGGAAACTGCTGCTTGTAAGCCAGTATTGTACAGTGAAAGGAAAATTACTTCAATGAGCCTGAAGCCAAACTACTTATATCTGCTCTGTCTGATAAATCGTATTTGTACTACTGCCTGACATACCTTCCTGCACGAGTACATGGAAAGACACATGTGCGGCGATGTCAATTTTGTGTTCAATCAAACACTAAACTATGTGCCCGGGCTCGTTTTTCCTGCTGCTGCCTGACGCAAGGTTAGGGCCTGCGCAACCACGCGGCCCTTGGCTGCAATCTCACATCACGGCGATTTAAAGTGTTTTAAGTCTCAAATCCGAGCGATTTCTCCCCAATACGTCTTCCGCTTCCCGCCCCGGACGGCAGCAGCGCGGGGCTCGACCCCTCTATACCAAGTGGCTGGGAAGCGGCTACTCGGCTGCTGCTCAGGCGTGGGAGGGAGGAGGAGCCAGGCTCTCGGGCGGGGTCAGCAGTCACCGCATGGATGGGGAGAGGCTGGGCTTGGTCTGGGCCCCAAGGGCACCGCCCAGCAGCTCCCTGCAGCCCGCACCCAGCACGAGGCTCCGGCGGTCGCGCAGCGGCGCTTGGTGCCTGGCCCCTGTCTCCGTGGGGGCGCCCGGGTTACCCGCTGCCGCCTGGGGGCGCGCCCAAGGCGGCGGGGAAGGGTTGGCAGGCGGCAGCAGGGGCGGGGTCCCCGCAGAGCGCCCGGCTTCCACCTACCATCCCCGAGCGCCGCCAGCCTGGGGCGTGCCCGGGCCGCCCCGTCTCCCCTGCCAGGGAGCAGCATCCCTGGGCTGGCTGGTGTCTCCCGGGAGGCAGCTGCCAGGGGCTGGCTCAGTCCCAAGCACGCTGAAGCGAGGAGCCAGCTCGCTCCCGTGTCCACCCACAGGTAAGGGCTTCTGCCTCCCCGAGCTGGAAAAACGGGAGACGCGATCTGAAACCTGCAAGCTCCCTTTAGCGGGGGCACCAGGTTCTCTTCCCAGCTGTAGCTGAGCTGCAGCCATTCTCCTCCCCTCTGCCCTTAAAATACGGAACTAAAGGCCAGTGGCTTCCTGCCCACCCAAGGGTTGGGGTGAGGAGAAGTTGCCGTGATGGGGGTTAGGGGGAAGGTGTTAGCTAACTAGTTCTGTTTTGCAAGGTGATTCACAACTGCACAGGTTTCTGCACCTGTATTTCAATAATTTGTGTGTCAGAGGTTTTTAATTGGCAGCTGAACAGATTCTGACCCTCCTACCTCTGTGTTTTAGCCCTGCACCCTCAAGGTGTGGTCTTTCCATCTTTCACAATCTCCAGCAATAAGATTCTGGTGACCAAATGCTGTTGTTAGCTGGTGTCTGTACTGCCCATTGTCTGTAGTGGGTTTGCACAGATGTAAGTGACTGGAAGAGCCTCCTGAGCCGCATGTGTATCTTTTGCCACTAAAGTGTGGCTTGCAGAACTCCCCAATGAGACCCTCCCTCCATTTTCCACCTATTAGACTGGAGGTGGGGGAGCTCAGGACCTCTGCCTGGTCATGAGATTAGGGCTTCTATTCAGTGTTGAGAAGGGTCATGGGGCTTCTGTTAGGTGCACATGGCAGGACTCGGGGCTTCAGCAGGAGTGGGGCTGAAGCCCCAAACCCCATCAGGTGCCTCCTGGGGAACTGAAGCCCTGCTGAATCCCTGAGGTCTGGCAGGTGTGATCCGGCTCTTGAATTTCTGAAGATTGTCATATGTGGCTCAGAGGGTCAGTAAATTTGGCCGCCCCTGCAATAGATAGACACCTTTTGTGTGTCTGATATCCTGGAGCTACAATAATGCTGCATGTGACAATGGAAGCCAAAAAGCACTTCTGAGGGACAGAGGCACAATCCAGCATGCTCTGCAGGTATAAAAAGCATTGAAAATTAATGTATGTGATTGCAGTTGATAAACAAGACTGAACAAACACAGGATCAGACTTAGGTAAGAGAGTGCACTTTTGACAGAGTTTGTATAGAACCACACATCATATATGTTTTTGGCAACCTATTATAGTCACACACTCACAAAAGGAGGAATTTTTAGTGCATTCAAGAGTTTAAAAGTGGAAATGACTCCATGCTCTTGGAGAGGAGAACAAACAAGAATCCCATTCTCCCTTCTTGAGCACTGCTCAGGTCTATCTTTAAATCCAGACATGAAGGAAAGATGAAAATATTTTTTTTCTTGCAGTTCCCCAGAGTTTCCCCCCCAAAGGTTCCAGATGATGATAAAATTGCAATCCTTTCTTAAACAGACCGATTTGTCAAAGTATTAAATATTTTATTTTACTGGAAACTGTGTATGTAAAATTATATTTTAAAACAGCAAAGACAAATTGCAGAAAATAAAATTGCAAATCATTAAGTGCATTGCATACATTCTGCAAAGTCTGTTAAAACTACTCATATTTGAAGATATTAAATAATGGATATTATCTGATTGAAAGCAATGAGAAAATCTTTCATCTTTCCAACAGCCTTACAGTGTGGACTCCCCCTGCCTCTAACTGCACACACATTAAGTACCATTTGGGAAGGATCTGTTTGGACAGAACTTCCTCTACCTATAGCCCAATGCTCTCTTGGTTGGAGGTGAGAGAGTTACATGAGAGGTGATTTTTGATCCACTTCACTTTGATCCCTATTTGATTCACTTTAGTAAGTGTATGCCTTAGTTTTAGGTTGACAAGGTGGGAAGATGTAGAGATACCTAACAATTACTTTTTTGGGTAAAAAAATGCATGTTAACTCATTAAGATGAAAAATGTAACAGTTTCCTTCGTATTCCTTAAAACAGGACTAATTTTAGGTAGTTTTTTAAATTTACATCTCTGCTCACAGGCCACTTTGAGCTTCCTTTAAAGAATGCTATTAATATGCAAAATAACTGTTCAGTTTGTTCTCTATTTAATATTCATAGGTGGATAGGAATATACAGTTATTTAATATATGAGCAACTAGTACTTCCAACATGAATTTATTTCACTAATCAGGTGAGCTATGAGGGATGTTTGCCACATTGACAAAAATTCTTGCACATACATTTTACAGCATTTGCTACTATGAAAAAACAGAATTCAGGCTGAAATATCCATTCTGGAAAAGAGCTCTTTCATCATTCACTCAAACTTCTAAAGATATCCCTGTGTGGCTAAATCTGTGTGTGCTTGTTATGAAATCTAAGAAATTTTCATTCTGTTTTTGAAAGCTGACTGAAGAGCAGCTTAGATTTAGGGGTCTGGAGGAGGACCAGGAATGGAGGAACCTGCATTTGAGAGTTACAGAAGGAAGATGGAGAAAGGACTAGGGAAAGGGTGGATTTGATTTAAATCACTAGTCAGGAAGACTTGATTTAATCATGGTTTTCTACATAAAAGTGTATTCGTGTTGGTTGTTATAACCTTAATACATATTCTTAACAACTCAGAGATAGATGTAGATTTCATTTTTAGAAGATACACACTATACATTTTCAAACTGATTTATTTTGATTAGTTTTATAGCTATATCAAAATGAATGACTGATTTCATTTGCCAAAGGTAATTGAAGCAGATGTTTATAAAATCATTGAGAAGTGAACGATCTACAGTTCAACAGGTAATCCATTATTATTTGTAGGATTTTCTTGCCATGCTGTATTAGGAGGAGAGCAGCACCAGACAGACATTAAAATTGTTTTATTTAACTAAAACAACAATGTTAAGTATTCTGGATTTTTTTTCTTCAACAGCAAACATATATTATAACAAGAAAGCATTCGTCCCTCCCTTCTCACATTTATCTCCAGACTTCTTCTCCTTGTCCAGATTTATTCCATCCCCGACAATCTTCTATTCATTGAACTTTTTGAAACTTTGCGCTTTTAGAGAGAGGTAAGGGATTGACTCTGGGTATACAAATTTGCAGAGCAACAGTAGACTTGAGGTCTGTTATTTCTCACCTCTCTATATTTATTTATTTAAAAACATTTTTGCTGTTAACAAGCATGTTACCTCTGGAGACACAAATCCACAGTTTGAGAACTGCAAAACTAAGCATCTCTGATGGTATCTTCTAGACTAAGCACTGAGTCCCAGTGGGTAGATAGAAAGATTAATCTAAATAATCTAGAGAGAAGCGTGTGGAACCCCATAAAATTGGGTCCCTAATCCATGAACTATTGGAACTCATTTACAAAACTTTTCTTAAACATTACATGAATATAACAAGGAGTCCAGTGGCACCTTAAAGACTTTGGGCTTGGCTACACTGGAGAGTTGCAGCGCTGGTGGTGGCTTTACAGCGTTGCAGCTCACTCACCGTCCACACTTGCAAGGCACATATAGCGCTGTATCTCCCTGGCTACAGTGCTGGCTCTAGTCCACCTCAGCCTGGGGAATAACGACTGCAGCGCTGGTGATGCAGGGCTGCTCCGCCAGTGTGGCCACCAAAAGTGCTGTTATTGGCCTCCAGAGGTATTTGGAGGTATCCCAGAATGCCTGTTCAGCCACTCTGCTCATCAGTTCGAACTCTACTGCCCTGGCCTCAGGTGACCTGCCCTTTGAATGCCCCAGGAATTTTAAAAATCCCCTTCCTGTTTGCTCAGCCAGGTGTGGAGTGCAATCAGTGAATCTTTCCAGGTGACCATGCCTCCACGTGCCAAACGAGCCCCAGCATGGAGCAATGGCGAGTTGCTGGACCTCATCATTGTTTAGGGGGAGGAAACTCTGCAGTCCCAGCTGCACTCCAGCCGTAGGAATTACGATACCTTTGGGCAGGTATCAGGGGCCATGACCGGGACACGCTGCAGTGCAGGGTTAAAGTGAAGGAACTGCGGAGTGCCTATTGCAAAGCCCGTGAGGGAAACCGCCGCTCCAGTGCTGCCTCCACGACGTGCCGTTTTTACAAAGAGCTGGATGTGATACTTGGGAGTGACCCCACCGCCAATTCGAGGACCACGATGGACACTTCAGAGCAGGGGTGGGAAGAGGAGGAGGAGGGCAAGAGGAAAGTGAGAGTGAGGGTACTGGGGTTGGAGGAGACACCCCAGAGTCCCTGGAGGCATGCAGCCAGGAGCTCTTCTCAAGCCAGGAGAAAGGTAGCCAGTCGCAGCAGCCGGTACTTGGTGGAGGACAAACAGAGGAGCGGGTTCCCGGTAAGCGACTTTTCTTTTCAGAATGGAAATTTTTCGGGAGAGGAGGGAGGGTTCTGCATGCATGCCTAGATGTGGAATAGCGAGGGGTGGGGGGACCATTGCTGCACACAGGCAAGCTGCATAGGGGCCAGGGCGGAATCCGCATTGCTGTAGAAGACCCTCCTGCTCTTCCCAGGTGACCCGCAGCCGCGAGATATCTTCCAGTATCAACTCCTGTGGAAAATGTTGGGAGAGTGTTCAGTGTAGGTGCCCCCGGCAGCTGTTTGCTTTCCCCAATGCACAGAAACCCCAAGGACAGTACAGCCCTGAAGCAATCAGTCCCCCTTACTCACCTTTTCGGGGCTCCTGTGGGTTATGTGCACTCTCTTTGATATGGGAAAATTATGCTATTGTGAAGAATGTTACTCCTTCACTGTGTGGGAATAACTGTCTGAGATATAAACAATGCTGCCTCTGTTAAGTGTTGCCTTTTTTGCCTTTCCACAAGCAACCTTGAGTTCTCGGCTGCCTGTATTATCAACAGTTCAAAGACTCCAAAACCTCTGGAAGAAGCCGCAAAGAAGACCTGCTGGAAGCAGTTATGAATCTTTCTGCCACAGAGAATCAAAAAGTGCAGGAGTGGAGGGAAAGGGAAAGCAGGATCTGCCAGAAAAACGCAGCGGCCAGGAAGAAAAGCACAATGCAGCTGATAAGTATCCTGGCGCGCCAAGCGGACTCTATCCAGGCGCTCGTAGCCATGCAGGCAGAGCACTACCGCGCCCATCCCTCCCCGTCCCAAAGCTCTTTCCATTGTGCCCCAATGTCAGCTCAAAACCCCCTTCCCCAGCATCCAGGTTCTTACCACCACCAGCTGCCTCCAACACCTGTACATTCACCAACCAGCCTGGAGAACTACAACCCTTACCCTCTGCACTCAACCCCCGTCACCATGCAGTATAGTCATCCTGAAGTGCACCAGTCATTGCACAGCACTCCAGACAGGACATATTCAAACCTGTGACTGTACAGTTCCTCACCCCACCCCCCCTGCCCTTTTAGATTCCCAGAAAGTTGTGTATCTGTCAATGAAGTTATTTTCTTTTCAGTAAATGAATTCTTTGCTTTGAAAACAGTCTTTATTATTGCAGAAAGTCAAATATACCTTAGCCCAGGAAAGAAACAGGCATTGCAAATCAGCTTAGGAAAAACAAATTCCTACTAACATTGTAACCACTGCACTTCACTCCCGTGCAAGGCACCAAACATTACTGTTGGTTTTCAGCCTCAAATTCCTCCCTCAAGGCATCCCTAATTCTTGCACCCTGTGCTGGGCCTCTCTAGTAGCCCTGCTCTCTGGCTGTGCAAATTCAGCCTCCAGGCGTTGAACCTCTGAGGTCCATGCCTGACTGAACGTTTCACCCTTCCCTTCACAAATATTATGGAGGGTACAGCACGTGGATATAACCGCGGGGATGCTGCTTTCCCCCAAGTCTAGCTTCCCATTCAGAAATCACCAGCGCCCCTTTAAACAGCCAAAAGCACACTCCACAGTCATACAGCACCGGCTCAGCCTGTAGTTGAACCGGTCCTTGCTCCTATCAAGCTTCCCTGTATACGGTTTCATGAGCCAAGGCATTAACAGGTAAGCGGGGTCTCCAAGGACCACAATGGGCAGTTCAACGTACCCTACTGTGATCTTCCGGTCTGGGAAGACAGTCCCTGCCTGCAGCTTCCTGAACAGGCCACTGTTCCGAAATATGCATGCATCATGCACCTTTCCAGGCCAGCCTGTGTTAATGTCAATGAAATGCCCATGGTGATCCACAAGTGCCTAGAGAACCATAGAGAAATACCCCTTCCAATTAACGTACTCGTATGCTAGGTAGAGTGGTGCCAGAATAGGAAAATGCATCCCATCTATCGCCCCTCCACAGTTAGGGAAACCCATTTGTGCAAAGCCATGCACGATGTCCTGCATGTTCCCCAGAGTCAGGTTCTTCTTAGCAAGATGCGATTAATGGCCCTGCAAACGTGCATCAACACGATTCCAATGGTCGACTTTCCCACTCCAAACTGGTTCCCGACCGATTGGTAGCTGTCTGGAGTTGCCAGCTTCCAGATTGCAATAGCTACCTGCTTCTCCACCGTCAGGGCAGCTCTCAATCTCATGTCCTTGCGCCGCAGGGTGGGGGCGAGCTCAGCACACAGTCCCAAGAAAGTGGTTTTTCTCATCCGAAAGTTCTGCAGCCACCGCTCGTCGTCCCAGACTTCCATGATGATGTGATCCCACCACTCAGTGCTTGTTTCCCGAGCCCAAAAGCGGTGTTCCATAGTGCCAAGCATGTCCATGAATGTCACAAGCAATTTCGTGTTGTACGCATTATGTGACTTGCTATCATCATTGGACTCCTCACTGTCACTTTGGATCTTAAGGATGTGCTGGCGAGACTCGTCAGCATACTCCTCAGCAGTTTGGGCTCCATTTCCCACAGAAATTGTGCTACACAGAAACCATTGAGAGAATCAAGATGGCGCCAAACATGGACGGAAAAACAGGGATTGCTGGGATGTGAAGCAATGCATCACGGGGCATCGAGACAGGAAGCAGAATGACCCGAACCCTCCGTCCCCTTCCCACAACCCACGGCGCCAAAATGGGATGAGGTGCTCTGTGGGATAGCTGCCCATAATGCACCACTCCCAACAGCGCTGCAAATGCTGCAAATGTGGCCACACTGCAGCTCTGGTAGCTGTCAGTGTGGCCACACTCCAGCGCTTTCCTTACACAGCTGTATGAAGATAGCTTTAACTCCCAGTGCTGCACACCTGCAAGTATAGCCAAACCCTAACAGATTTGTTTGGGCATAAGCTTTTGTGGGTAAAAAAACCCACTTCTTCAGATGCATGGAGTGAAAATTACAGATGCAGGCATAAATATACTGACATATGAAGAGAAGGGAGTTACCTCACGAGTAGAGAACCAGTGTTGACAGGGCCAATTCAATCAGGGTGGATGTAGTCCACTCCCAATAATTGATGAGGAAGTGTCAATTCCAGAAGGGGGAAAGTTGCTTTTCTACTGAGCCGGCCACTCCCAGTCCCCATTCAAGCCCAAATTAATAGTGTTAAATTTGCAAATGAATTTTAGTTCTGCGGTTTCCTTTGAAATCTGTTTCTGAATTTTTTTTTTTGTTCAAATATTGCTACTTTTAAATCTGTTATAGAATGTCCAGGAAGATTGAAGTGTTCTCCTACAGGCTTTTGTATGTTGCCATTCTTGATGTCCGATTTGTGTCCATTTATTCTTTTACGTAGAGATTGTCTGGTTTGGCCAATGTACATGGCAGTGGGGCATTGCTGGCACATGATGGCGTATGAATATATTGTCTCATACTATAGAATTAGAATTTATAGTCCCTATTCCATGATGAGATATCTTTGAGCTATAATGTATCTTAATTAAAACTATCTTTAGATAGTTTTTTCCTCAAAAAGCATTTTATCAAAAAAATCCATTTTTTATTTAAAAAATAAAAAACAAAAAACATTGATTTTTATCCACCCTGTTCTTAATGGTAGTAGCAGTACTAAACTCTAAGTCCCTGCAGTGGGAAACTTTCTTCCCTCCATGCAACCCAGAAGTTGAGTGGGCTGGCTTGGAGAGATTTATGTAGTATATTTGGAGGGCTGGGGTAAAGTGGCTGTAGGAAGTTGGTGAGAATGGCTTCATTTTTTCTGTTGCACATCATTTGCATTGAACGCTGATGATGAAAGTAAAACTTGATGGGGAGAGAGTTCAGAAAACTGATGCTGGTGTACTGGGACCAGAAGGGGGAATGGTAGGGAACAGGTATTCAGGCATTTAAGGGCTCATTTGAAAATCTGTCACGCTCTTTACGTGTAAGAGTGGTAAATAAAGGCTAATCCAGGAGTGATTGGGCAATAGGATGCAGAGCAATAAGTTTGTGCTACTTGGGCCCTGGCCAGCAAAAATCGTCTTTTAGTAAAAGGGCTATATATAAATTAACCCTTTATTTTCTCTGCTTAAAACTAAGGTTGATAAACGCAATATTAGGATTTATACATTTTGAATGCTAGTACCACTGGTTTCTTGTTCTGGTATCCCTGGTTTCTCACTCAGATAAAAAATTTTACACTTTCATGGAATTTTTTTTTTTTTTTTTTTTTGGAAATGCTGGTGCAATGTGCTTACATTGGAACATATATTAACAGTTCTTCTTCGAGTGATTGCTCACATCCATTCCAGTTAGGTGTGCGCGCCGTGCGTGCACGTTCGTCGGAAACTTTTTACCCTAGCAACTCCAGTGGGCCGGCAGGTCGCCCCCTGGAGTGGCGCCGCCATGGCGCCCAATATATATCCCTGCCGGCCCGCCCGCTCCTCAGTTCCTTCTTACCGCCGTGTCAGTCGTTGGAACTGTGGAGCGCGGCATAGCTGTCCTCCACGTCCCTAGCTCTCCTAGTTATCTATCGTTATCTATCGTTATCTCTAGTTCCATTATAGTTGTTAATTAGTTTGTTAAGTTGATAGTTAAGTTAATTAGTTGTAAAGTACTTCTTCGCCGGGGGCTTAGCCCTTCCCGGCACCCGGCACCAGGCTCATGCCTGGTTCGCCGGGCTTCAAGCAGTGTGCGGCCTGCAAGAAGCCCATGCCTACCAGCGATCCCCACGAAGCGTGCCTGAAGTGCCTCGGGGAATCGCACAGATCCGACAAGTGCCGCATCTGTAAGGCCTTTAAGCCGAGGACAAAGAAGGAGAGGGATCAAAGGCTCCGAACTCTCCTAATGGAGGCGGCACTTGACCCGACGGCTTCGCAGGCCGTGGTATCGGCACCGGCACCGGATCGCTCCGGCACCGAGAAGACTCCTCGGCACCGACCCTCTCCGGCACTGGAGCCAGAGCCAAGGCCGTCGAAGTCTAATACTCCGGCCAGGCAGACCCGGCTAGAGCGCCCGGCCTCGACATCGGCCGCGGCGCCGCCGGCACCGTCAGCACCGTTGACTCCGGGCCCGGCGGGTCCGTTGAGTCCGGTGCCGCCGAGCTCCCCCATGAGATCTGGGGTTGAGATAGTGGTCCCATCCACACCGGAGACCTTCGCCTCGGCTCGGGACCTTATTGCCCTGACTGAGCCCACTCGGCTGCCACCCCCGGTACCTCCGGTGCGGGTCGTGTCCAGAGGCAAGCCCATGATGTCGGCACCGCCCAGAGACAGTCGTTCCCGATCCAGGTCCCGACGTCTTGGGCGCTCCAGATCCCGACGCCGCTCGCAGTCCCGGCACCGCTCCCCTCAGCGGTACCGGTCGCACTCGCGGCACCGGTCGGCATCGAGACGGTCGCGGTCAGGCTCCAGTCGACACCGGCACCGCGACTCCAGGAGCAGGTCCCGACGCTACTCGCCGCACCGGTCGACCTCCCGGCACCGAGCTGGTGGCAGGTCCCGGTCCCGGTCTCGCTCGACCTCCCGGCACCGAGCTGGTGGCAGGTCCCGGTCGACCTCCCGGCACCGAGCTCGTAGCAGGTCCCGGCACCGAAGCGGCGCCCGGCACCGAAGCGGCGCCCGGCACCGATCAGGATCACGGCACCGTGACAGATCCCGGTCCCGGTCCCGATCCCGGCACCGATATGACTCCCGGCACCGGTCCCCGGCACCGAGACGATCCTCCGTGCCGGCCCGCGCAGACCCGTACCATCCAGGGTCGGCCCCACCGTGGCCCTCGAGACAGCCGTCCGTATCCTCCCAGATGGACAGCGGCTATGCGCTGGGCACCGACCGGCAGGCGGCGCTGTTTGGTGATCCGCCGCTGCAGGACCAAGGCCCACAACAGTGGGGATTCTGGACACCCTGGGCGTACCATCAGGCCCAGGGCCCCCAGCAGCTCCCTGCTAGGCCGGCGACTGCGGAGCGTAGGGCCCCGGAAGCCTCGTTGTCTTGCCCCCCTCCCTCCCCGGAAGGGGAGGAAGGGTCCAAGCAGCAGGACTCCGCTGTGGCTCCGGAGGCAGAGGCGAGGGCTGAGGAAGACCCTCAGTTAGACACTCTCGTGCCGGGGGTCTCATCATCCTCCTCCCCGGATGAGGCGGTGGCGGGTACCTCCTCCAACAGTCCCCCCCCGCTGGATCTCAGGGCGCACCAAGACCTCCTCAGGCGATTGGCTCAAAATCTGAGTCTGCAGGCGGAGGAGGTCTCGGAGATAGAGGATCCAATTGTAACCATCCTCTCTTCTGATGCTCCCACCAGGGTCGCCCTGCCCTTTATACGAACCATCCAGGCCAACGCCAACACCATCTGGCAGTCTCCGGCCTCCATCCCTCCGACAGCAAAAGGCGTCGAGAGGAAGTACATGGCCCCTTCTAGGGGATACGAATATCTCCATGTACACCCGACTCCGTGTTCACTGGTGGTTCAATCAGTGAACGATAGGGAGCGTCATGGCCAGGAGGCTCCAGCCCCCAAATCAAGAGAGGCCAGGCGGATGGACCTCCTTGGCCGTAAGGTGTATTCGGCTGGGGCGCTGCAGCTCAGGGTCTCCAACCAGCAGGCCCTGCTGAGCAGATATGCCTTTGATTCCTGGGTGGCAGTGGACAAATTTAAGGAGCTGCTGCCACAGGATGCTCGCCAAGAGTTTACGGCCATCTTGGATGAAGGCAAGAAGGTCGCACGCACGGCCTTGCAAGCCTCCTTGGACGCTGCGGACTCGGCTGCCCGTACCCTTGCGTCAGGAGTTACGATGCGTCGCATCTCCTGGCTGCAGGTTTCCGGCCTTCCGCCGGAGCTCCAGCATACTATACAGGACCTTCCTTTCGAAGGCCAGGGCCTGTTTTCTGACAAAACAGACCCCAGACTCAAGAGTCTCAAAGATAACCGAGTCGTTATGCGGTCCCTCGGGATGCACACTCCCGTGACGCAGCGTAGACCCTTCCGGCCACAACAACAACAACAACAACAACGCAGGCCGTTTTCCCAGTTCCGCCAGCGGCAGGACCTTTACAGGCGCCGCGGCAGGAACGGGAGGCGCAGGCAGTCGGGGAACCAAGGGGGGCAGAACCAAGGCTCCTCAAAACCCCCGCCTGGTCCTAAGCCTTCATTTTGAAGGTGCGCTCGAGGGCGCAGTAACAGTTTCCCCTATGGATCCTTCCCCCCCGTTTTCCAACCGCCTTTCGTTTTTCCTCCCGGCGTGGTCCCAAATAACATCGGACCGCTGGGTCTTAAGCGTGGTGCAGACGGGATACCGCCTGCAGTTTGTTTCGTTTCCTCCTTCCCGCCCTCCTTCCTCGTCCCTCTTCAGGGACCCCTCTCACGAGCAATTCCTTCGGCAGGAGGTGCAGACGCTCCTCAGCAAAGGAGCTATAGAGGCGGTTCCGGAAAACGAGAAAGGCAAGGGGTTTTATTCCCGCTACTTTCTGATCCCCAAGGCCAAGGGGGGCCTCAGGCCTATCCTCGACCTGCGAGAGCTCAACAAATACCTCGTGAAGTTGAAGTTCCGCATGGTATCCCTGGGGACCATTATTCCATCCCTGGATCCGGGAGACTGGTACGCCGCCCTCGACATGCAGGACGCGTATTTCCACATTGCCATTTGGCCGCGCCACAGACGCTTTCTCCGCTTCGTTGTGGGGGCTCTTCATTATCAATTTGCAGTCCTCCCATTCGGCCTGTCCACGGCCCCGAGGGTGTTTACAAAATGCATGGCAGTTGTCGTGGCGCATCTTCGGCGCAACCGTGTCCACGTGTTCCCTTATCTGGACGATTGGTTGATTCGGGGCACGTCGGAACAGCAGGTGAACAGCCATGTCCGCGTGATCACCGGCATGTTTGCGAGTCTGGGCCTCTTGATAAACACAGACAAGTCCACCCTGAGGCCCACTCAGAAGGTGGAATTTATCGGGGCCGTCCTGGACGCCACTGTGGGCAGGGCCTCGCTGCCTCTGCAGCGGTTCCAGACCATGGCGGCGATCGTTCAACGCTTGCGGTCAGCCCCGTTGACGTCAGTGAGGACATGTCTAACCCTGTTAGGCCACATGGCGGCGTGCACCTTTGTGACCGACTACGCTCGGCTCCGCATGAGGCCTCTCCAGCTGTGGCTTATCAGTCATTACAGGCCGGCAAGGCAACCGTTAGACATGTTAATCACAATCCCCCAGAAGGTCTTAGATTCCCTCGGCTGGTGGTTGGACCAGTCCGTATTGTGTGCGGGTCTTCCCTTTCACCCGTCTCAGCCCTCGGTATCCCTGACAACGGATGCCTCAGATCTAGGCTGGGGGGCCCACCTAGGGACCCTGCGGACGCAGGGCCTGTGGTCCCAGGAGGAGGTGGGGCTACACATCAACATGAGGGAGTTGAGAGCGGTCCGCCTTGCTTGCCAAACGTTTTGTCATCAGCTTCAGGGTCGTTGTGTAGCCGTGTTCACGGACAACACGACGACCATGTATTATATCAACAAGCAGGGCGGCACCAGGTCCTCCTCCCTGTGCCTCGAGGCGATACGACTCTGGGACTTTTGCGTAGCCCACTCCATTCACCTCAGGGCTTCCTTCCTTCCCGGAGTACGGAACACGCTGGCGGATCGATTGAGCAGATCCTTCCTGTCACACGAGTGGTCCCTTCGCCCGGACGTCGCTCTCTCCATTTTCCGGAGGTGGGGTTATCCCCGGGTGGACCTCTTTGCGTCCAAGGGGAACAGGAAGTGCCAAGCGTTCTGCTCCTTTCAGGGCAGGGAGCCGGGGTCGATAGCGGATGCCTTCCTCATCCAGTGGTCGACCCACCTGTACTATGCGTTTCCTCCGTTCCCTCTGGTTCACAAGGTCCTCCTGAAGGTGCGCAGAGACAGGGCTCGTGTGATCATGGTGGCCCCGGCATGGCCCAGACAGCACTGGTACACCATGCTGCTGGACTTGGCCGTAGCCGACCCAGTTCCCCTGCCCCTTCATCCGGACCTGATTACCCAGGACCACGGGTCTCTCTGTCACCCAGACCTGCAGTCGCTGCACCTAGCGGCGTGGCTCCTGCGTGGCTAACTGGTTCCGAGCTGCGCTGCTCCACGCCTGTGAGAGAGGTGCTCTTGAGCAGCAGGAAACCATCCACAAGAGCCACATATTCGGCGAAATGGAAACGCTTCTCCTGTTGGTGCGTAGAGAGAAATCTCCGCCCTATGGAAGTTTCGGTAACCGAAATCTTAGACTATGTTTGGTCCCTCAAAGAGCAAGGTCTGGCCTTATCGTCGTTGCGAGTCCATCTAGCAACTATCTCCACCTTTCACCCGGGTGCGGACGGTCGCTCCGTTTTTTCTCACCCGACGGTGTCGAGATTCCTTAAAGGGCTGGAACGGTTATTCCCTAACGTCCGTCCCCCTGCTCCAACCTGGGATCTTAACCTGGTGTTGTCCCGGCTCATGGGGCCCCCCTTTGAGCCGTTAGCTACTTGCTCCCTGCTTTACCTCTCTTGGAAGGCTGCCTTTCTAGTAGCTATCACCTCAGCTAGACGGGTGTCGGAACTTCGAGCCCTTGTGGTAGACCCCCCATATACGGTCTTCCACAAAGACAAGGTGCAGCTTAGACCACACCCTGCCTTTCTACCCAAGGTGGTCTCAGCCTTCCACGTCAACCAAGAGATTTTCCTCCCGGTTTTTTTCCCAAAACCTCACTCCTCAGGCAGGGAGCAGCAGCTCCACTCGCTGGATGTCCGTAGAGCTCTCGCGTTCTACATAGAGAGGACCAAACCCTTCCGCAAATCCCCCCAGCTTTTCGTGGCGGTAGCGGACCGTATGAAAGGGCTTCCTATCTCCTCCCAGAGGTTATCCTCGTGGGTTACGTCCTGTATCAGGACCTGTTATGACTTGGCCCATGTCCCTACGGGCCGTGTGACTGCGCATTCTACCAGGGCGCAGGCGTCGTCGCTGGCTTTCCTTGCCCATGTGCCCATCCAGGAAATCTGTCGGGCAGCGACCTGGTCATCGGTCCACACCTTTGCTTCCCACTACGCCCTGGTACAGCAGTCGAGAGAGGATGCGGCCTTCGGAACTGCAGTGCTCCATGCCGCGACTTCTCACTCCGACCCCACCGCCTAGGTATGGCTTGGGAGTCACCTAACTGGAATGGATGTGAGCAATCACTCGAAGAAGAAAAGACGGTTACTCACCTTTGTAACTGTTGTTCTTCGAGATGTGTTGCTCACATCCATTCCACACCCGCCCTCCTTCCCCACTGTCGGAGTAGCCGGCAAGAAGGAACTGAGGAGCGGGCGGGCCGGCAGGGATATATATTGGGCGCCATGGCGGCGCCACTCCAGGGGGCGACCTGCCGGCCCACTGGAGTTGCTAGGGTAAAAAGTTTCCGACGAACGTGCACGCGCAGCGCGCACACCTAACTGGAATGGATGTGAGCAACACATCTCGAAGAACAACAGTTACAAAGGTGAGTAACCGTCTTTTCTTTGCTCTTGCATTTCCAATGTAAAAAACTAGAAAACAGACAAAAGGCGATGAATAATTCCTTGACAGAAATACATTTTTATTTTCTTTACATCAACATTGCCTTCACATTTTAGTGTGAAATTTAATATCTGAAATGATTCAAAAATTGCTACTTGCAAACAATTTTTTAAAAGAAACTGTGTGTCCATCATGAAGGGTTTCAGCTGCTGTGCACATCTATTTAATTTGTCCTTTTGGGATCAACATTCCTGTGTCCATTTCTGCTAAGTTTGTGATTCTTGTTATAATTCATAAACTAAGCAAGAGTCAGGGTTAGTCAATACTTTACTGGAAGATGACTACGTTAAGACACATATTGGTGATTCTTTATTCAGTAACGTAACACCCCCATATCGTGTCTTAGGGCACTGTATTTCAGATATTTTTTTTGAGCAAGAAATTTTTTAAATATTCCCCTCATTCTATTCATAGGAATAGTCAGAGCTGATAAGAAGAATCCCAAAAAGATTGAAATTTTAGTGGGAAATGGAAGTTATTTTCATTATTTAATCAGCTGTAGGACTAAGATTGCTAACCAGTGTTTTTCTCAAATTTCAACTAGTCATATGCACTCTAAATTTTTCTGTAGTTTCAATAGAAGAACTCTTCACCTTCTTAAAAAAAAAAAAGTTGTTTATATTGCTGCTACAAAACGATGGCCATTTCCAGTCTACAGATGACAACTTACTGAGGGTGGATGTAGTGAGCCCTATGTATATATATTGAATAAATACACACATACACTGCATAGTCTATAACGGGTGGGTAGGGAAATTGCATGCAGGCCCATGAATGTAGGGCTGGGGTAGGGGTTGGGATGTGGGAAGGGGTGCGGTGTGCAGGAAGAAGCTCAGGGAAAGGGGTTGGGGCAGAGGAAGTGTACAAGGGGGCTCAGGGAAAGGGGCTCGGTGCAGGAGGGGTGCGAAGTGCGGGAGGGGACACAGGGCAGGGGGTTGGGGTGCAGGCAGAGTGCAGCAGGGGGCTAGGGCAGGGAGTTGAGGTGTGGGGTGCAGGAGAGGTGCAGGCTCCGGCCCGGCACCGCTTACCAGGAGCTGCTCCGGGATGGCAGCGGCATGTACGAGGCCAGGGCATGCTCCCTGCCCTAGCCCTGCGCTGCTCCTGGAAGCGGCTGGCACCATGTCCCTGCAGCCCTTGGGGGAGGGAGGGCAGAGGGCTCAGTGCTCTGCCCTCGCTTGTGGGTTCACCCTGAAGCTCTCATTGGCCGCAGTTCCCTGTTCCTGGCCAGTGGGAGCGGCGGGGGGCAGTACCTGCAAGCAAGGGTAGTGCACAGAGCCCTCTGCCTTCCCTTCCCCGGTGGCCACAGGGACATGGTGCTAGCTGCTTCTGGGATTGGCGCGGTGCGTGCGGTGCCACGGGGGTGGTAATCCTGCGGTCTGGATCCAAAACCCTCATGGTCCGGATCCAGCCTGTTGGCTGTAGTTTGCTCACCCCTGGTCTATAACATGCTTTGAGAATATTAGAACTATAGATAGTTGGGTTTGTGGTGATTGGGAGAACTGCATGGTGAATTTCAGGCTGGTTGCGAAGGTTGTGGACCTCTCAAGACATCTAGGTAGACTTAGAATCATAGAAGATCGGGGTTGGAAGAGACCTCAGGAGTTTACCTTGTCCAATCCCCTGATCAAAGCAGGACCAACCCCAACTAAATCATCCCAGCCAGGGCTTTGTCAAGCCTGATCGTAAAACCTGCTAAGGATGGAGATTCCACCACCTCCCTAGGTAACCCATTCCAGTGCTTCACCACCCTTCCAGTGAAAAAGTTTTTCCTAATGTTCAACCTAGACCTCCCCTACTGCAACTTGAGACCATTGCTTCTTGTTCTGTCGTCTGCGACCACTGAGAACAGCCGAGCTCCATCCTCTTTGGAACCCCCCTTCAGGTAGTTGAAGGCTGCTATCAAATTCCCCCTTACTCTTCTCATGGTGAGAGGTGTGTAATGTGCAAAAGGTTATTTCTGTCATTTCAGGCCTTTCGCATTTTGAAACACATAACTATTCTTGTGGTGCCCTATTGGCAGAAGGAAATGTTATTCCAAGCAGCTGCAGGGAAATCAGTGTGTACAGCTGAAGTATTCTAATGTGTAGTGACCAAATAGGATGTTTGTGTGAGTGGAGTGAACTAGTCACCTGTCCTCAGGGGCCTGGAAAATACGCCCTCCCCTGCAGTGTAACTATCTGGAGTTGCTGCTTCAGGAAAAGTTTGCCGCTGTCAGCAGCCAGGATTAGGTCAGAATCCATGAGGGAATTAACATGAGGCTGCATTAGGTCACACTTGGCTTACTTTATCGCTCCAACAAGCATGTCGAAAGCTATAGCTTTCTTCCACCCTAGGTTGACACAGTTCAGAGAAAATACTGACACTTAGAGCTGATTTTGAGACTTGCTGACTGCATGGACCACTTCTAACTGAAATGGACTAGATGTGGAAATAAAATACTGTTTCCCAAACACACGCGCTCAGTTTCTTGTTCACAGGTTGCGCCATAAATCCAGTAAGAGTGATTAGAGTGGCAAATTTCTTATTACTGAAAGGAAAACATGACTGACCCTGACACACATCTGTGACTTAACAGTTAAAATGACCTTTACAGCTGTTTATGAATGTTTGAAATTCCAAGTTGCCATTTTGAATGCCACATGGGAGGCGAAGAAGAAGAGTCACATAGGCACTGTGATGGAGTCTGCCATTAGTGGCCATGCTACTAGCCAGGACTACTGATTGCATTGTTTCTTACAGCAGAAATCTCTCCCATTACTGTAATAATAAACTGTAAATGTGCCTCGTACACTTACCGGGCTTTGAGGTGGCTTTTGCCTTGACCAAGTTTTTTATAAGCACGGCCGTGTGGGGAGGATCAAAAAGCCCTGCAGCATAGGGACCAATAATTCGCTGTTAATCCTGATCCACAGCCTACTCTGGGACTCATTTCATTAAAACTATCACTTCATGCTCCTCACTGGAAGCCTGCTCCTGGCTCCCATCAGACCCCATGCTGGTCATCGTGAAGCACAGTTGGCTCCATGCTGGGCACAGTCGTCATAAAATGGACGTGTTGGTGAGTTACCTGAGGTGTGGCTCTTGTCCCTGGTCTTCTAGTACTTGTTCTTCAGCCTCTTAATATGTTCCCTGCACTGATCACCAGTCTAGAAAATCTGCAGAGCTGTCAGCTTTTTAGCTATCTGTTGGTACACATGGTCATTTCTGGTGCTTTTGCTGAAGTCCACAGTTTTACTGACTGTACCAGAGATTCACCAAAATTTGACTGTGCTCCCATGACCACGAAGCAGTGCGCTTTGGAAAAGCGTCTTTCAGTTCAGTCTCCATTCCAAACCCAGGAGGCTCTCCAATAGTGTGGTTACAAATCAGTAATCAGAAGAGAATGGCTTAATGCTTACCTGAGCTGCTGCCATACGCCAAGGAGGGAGTAGTTTCCGGTTTCAGTAGAGTGGAGTGGAGTGGAGCTTGTTGGGATAGAGAGAACTAAGAAAGTTGTCCCATGGAATTGTGGGTTATTTCTGGCAGACTACTACTAGACATGAAAGGGGGTTCCAAAGAGGATGGATCTAGACTGTTCTCAGTGGTACCTGATGACAGAACAAGGAGTAATGGTGTCAAGTTGCAGTGGGGGATGTTTAGGTTGGATATTAGGAAAAACTTTTTCACTAGGAGGGTGGTGAAGCACTGGAATAGGTTACCTAAGGAGGTGGTGGAATCTTCTTCCTTAGAGGTTTTTAAGGTCAGGCTTGACAAAGCCCTGGCTGGGATGATTTAGTTGGGAATTGGTCCTGCTTTGAGTAGGGGGTTGGACTAGATGACCTCCTGAGGTCTCTTCCAACCCTGATATTCTATGAGCAAGCTGGGCTGTGTCTACACTGCAAAGCAATAGGGCTCAAACAGTGCATCCCAGCCTGACTTGTGCTTGAACCCTGCTGCCCTGCAGGGTCCTGGGACACTGGGTTTGAGCCCTGGGTTAGCGCAACTGCAGTGTAGATGCAAGGTGGGATAGGCTTGACCACAAGCGCTAGTGTGGGCCTGTGTTGCAGTGTAGATGTACCATAGGCTTAACTTGAGGACCAGGCAAATTGGTTGAAACTATAGTAAAAAACACAATCATCAGACACACAGATGAACACAATATATTGGGAAAGCATCAACATGACTTTTGTAAAGAGAAATCATGCCTCACCAATATGTTAGAACTCTTTGAGGGTGTCAACAAGCATATGGACAAGTGGGATCCCATTGTTATGATGTACTTGGACTTTCTGAAAGCTTTTGACAAGGTCCCACTGTCATAAACAGATAGTTAACGGTTAATGTCTCTTTTACCTGTAAAGGGTTAACAAACAGTGAACCGGACACCTGACCAGAGGACCAGTCAGGAAACAAGATATTTTCAAATCTCGGTGGAGGGAAGCCTTTGTTTGTTTTTTTGGGGTTTTGTTTGTTCTCTCTGGGTCCTGAAAGGGACTAGACGTGCAACCAGGTTTCTTGCCAATCTCCCTGCTACAGTCTCTTATATATTCAGAATAGTATATAAGAGACTGTAGCAGGGAGATTGGCAAGGTCTTAAAGTAGGACAGGCGGTTATAGTCTTTTGATTGTTTTCTATATTTGCAAATGTATAGTTTGCTGGAAGTATTTTAAATTGTATTTTGCTGGGGGGAGAGGGGGCTTCTCTCTAGTGTCTATAAGCTGAAAGACCCTGTAACTTTTACCATCTAAATTACAGAGACAACTTTTACTTTTTTCTTTCTTTTAATAAAAAGTTTTGCTTTTTAAGACCTGTTTGATTTTTTTCCCCTTGTTGAGGCTCAAGGGAATTGAGTCTGTACTTACCAGGAAATTGGTGAAAGAAGGGACCGGGGGAAGGGTAGAATCCCTTTGTTATATTCACGGAGCATGAATCTGTCTATCTCTCCAGGATAACCCAGGGAGGGAACGCCTGGAGGGGGGAGGGAAACAAACCTGATTTCTCTGTGTTGTGGTTCAAGGAGTTTGAATCACACAGTGATCTTCCAGGGTAACCCAGGGAGAGGACGCCTGGGAGAGGCAACGGTGAGGGAAAGGGTTTACTTTCTTTGTGTTAAGATCCAAAGGGTCTGGGTCTTGGGGATCCCCGGGCAAGGTTTTGGGGGGACTAGAGTGTACCAGGCACTGGAATTCCTGGTTGGTGGCAGCTTATCAAATCTAAGCTGGTAATTAAGCTTAGAGGAATTCATGCTGGTACCCCATTTTTTTGGACTCTAAGGTTCAGATTAGGGAAATATACCATGACATGGTGGCAGTGTGTGGGAAAGATGGAATCCAAAGGCCAATAGGAGTATATTTTTCTTTTTTTCTCTCTGCTAGCTGTGTGTAAGCAGAAGAGAAGGTTTTTAAAACTACAGCCAGAAATTTTTTTTCCTTGCTCTTTTCTGGTTGTGCAGAGGGCACACACATTAAGGTTTAACAAGGGTCTTTTGTTAAACAAAGCAGGCTTAAGTGGTCAGCAACAGACTCCAGCAAAGCACATCTGCAATTGAAAGAGTTTTTTATTTCTTTTTACTTTACTGTGAAAGGCTAGTGAAAAAAGTTAGAAGGCACTGTTGCTAAGCAACCTTAAGAAGGCAACAAATAAGCAGCAGTTCAGGCAGTAAACACCAGAGGGCACCCCAACACAAGAAAGCAGGAACCATGACTACCAAGGACCTGAAACAGGAACTGGCAAAATTGGGTGCAGAGGAACACCTCAGAGATGCCGACCACAAGCGAGACATAGAAAGAAAACAAAAAAAAATAGAAATAAGAAAAAAAGAGTTGGAGCTGAGAGAAAGAGAAGAAAAAATCAAAGAGGAAGCCTACAAAAGAGAACAAGAAGCAAAAGATGCAAACCACAAAAGACAGATGGGACTCCAGAGGGAGGCCTACCAGCAGGCTCTGGCATTAGAACAGGCTAAGCAACAGAACACAGCCAATCCTAACAGCACTTCGCCAGTTGTTGTTCCACATCCCCCAAAATTTCCCACCTGCAAGGCAGGTGGTGACACTGAGGCCTTCTTAGAAAATTTTGAGAGGACCTGCCATAAATACAGCATCTCTGAAAACCAGTACATGATAGAGCTGAGGCCACTGCTCAGTGGACCCTTAGCAGAGGTGGCGGCTGAAATGCCTAAGGAAAACATGAACGATTATAAACTTTTTCAAACCAAGGCCAGATTCAGAATGGGGATAACACCTGAGCATGCCCGACGGCGGTTCAGAACCCTAAGATGGAAACCAGATGTGTCATTCCTCCGACACGCCTGCCACATTGCAAAAAATTATGAAGCCTGGATATCAGGAACAAAGGTTAACAATATGGACAAGCTGCACCTCCTAATACAAATGGAGCAGTTCTTAGAGGGTGTTCCTGAGGAAATAGAAAGGTACATCCTAGATGGGAAACCCAAAACGGTAACCGAGGCTGGGGAGATTGGAGCCAAATGGATGGAAGTGACAGAAAAGAAAAAAGCCACTGTCAAGGGGAGCAAATACCCCAGGGGACACACCGACAATAAACCCTACAACCGAGGGCAGCCCAAGACCCCACCTACAACCCAAGGAAAGCCCCAGACTACCTATTATCCCACCTCACCAGTCTCCAGGAACCCACCTCGGCCCAGTGACTAGTCAGCTGGACGATGCTTTAAATGTAATGAACTGGGACATATAAAGGCCAGCTGCCCCCCAAGCCCCAACCGAGTGCAGTTCATTACACCACCATCACACCAATGATCCCCAGGCCCAGATGCCTCTCAAATACCCTTGGAGCGAAGGGAAATTTTGAGAGTGGGCGGAAAGAAGGTTACCGCATGGAGAGACACGGGGACACAAGTGTCAGCTATCCACCAATCCTTGGTGGACCCCAAATTCATCAACCCAAAGGCGCAAGTGACAATTTACCCCTTCATGTCACAAGCTGTAGACTTGCCTACAGCTGAACTGCCTGTCCAGTACAAAGGCTGGTCAGAAATGTGGACTTTTGCAGTCTATGACAATTATTCCATCCCCATGCTACTGGGGGAAGATTTGGCCAACCAGGTAAAGGGGCCAAGAGGGTGGGAATGGTTACATGCAGCCAAACCAGGCAAGCTTCCAGACCCATCCCTGTTCCTGAGCCGTCCACAAGGGCCCCGTCTGTGTTACCAGAGACCCAGAGAGAGGTAGTGGACCTGAATCCCCTACCAACGAGTGAAACAGCCACAGTGCCTCCAGTCCCAGACTAGGAACTGGAAAAGCAACCAGCACCAGAACTGTTGCCAGCACTGACGCCAGCGCTTGCAAACCCATCTTCAACCCCAACACCAGAGGGCGCCAGCGATCCTGAACTGGCAGAAGCAGCAGACAACCATACCCAAGAGTCTCAGCCAAAGCCTGAAACCAGCGGAGAGCGGTTCACCAGCAACAAAAACAAACCCATCATCTACATCGCTTCCAGAGGGACCAAGCCCAAGTCCCCAGTCTAAGGAAGCACTGGTGTCTCCAGCCTCCAGGAAATAGTTCCAGACTGAGCAGGAAGCAGATGAAAGCCTTCGGAAAGCTTGGGCGGTGGCACGGAGCACCCCACCGCCTCTCAGCTCTTCTAATTGATCCCTGTTTGTTGTAGAACAAGGACTTTTATACAAGGAGACTCTCTTTCTAGTGGACACCAGGAAGACTGGCACCCGCAAAACCAGTTGGTAGTTCCAACTAAGTACCGGGGGAAGCTCTTAAGCTTAGCCCATGATCATCCCAGTGGCCATCCTGGGGTGAACAGAACCAAAGACCGGTTGGGGAAGTCCTTCCACTGGGAGGGGATGGGCAAGGACGTTGCCAAGTATGTCCGGTCTTGTGAGGTGTGCCAAAGAGTGGGGAAGCCCCAAGACCAGGTCACGGCCCCTCTCCAGCCACTCCCCATAATTGAGGTCCCATTTCAGCGAGTAGCTGTGGATCTTCTGGGTCCTTTCCCAAAAAAGACCCCCAGAGGAAAGCAGTACATACTGACTTTCGTGGACTTTGCTACCCGACGGCCGGAAGCAGTAGCTCTAGGCAACACCAGGGCTAAAGCTGTGTGCCTGGCCCTAACAGACATTTTTGCCAGGGTAGGTTGGCCCTCCTATATACTTACAGATTCAGGATCTAATTTCCTGGCAGGAACCATGAAAGAACTGTGGGAAACTCATGGGGTGAATCACTTGGTTGCCACCCCACACCACCATCAAACCAATGGCCTGGTGGAAAGGTTTAATGGAACTTTGGGGGCCATGATACGTAAATTCATGAATGAACACTCCAATGACTGGGACCTAGTGTTGCAGCGGTTGCTTTTTGCCTACAGGGCTGTAACACATCCCAGTTTAGAGTTTTCACCGTTTGAACTTGTGTATGGCCATGAGGTTAAGGGGCCATTACAGTTGGTAAAGCAGCAATGGGAGGGGTTTACACCCTCTCCAGGAACTAACATTCTGGACTTTGTAAGCAACCTACAAAACACCCTCTGACACTCTTTAGCCCTTGCTAAAGAAAACCTAAAAGATGCTCAGAAAGAGCAAAAGGCCTGGTATGATAATCATACCAGAGAGCGTTCCTTCAAGGTAGGAGACCAGGTTATGGTCTTGAAGGCGCAACAGGCCCATAAGATGGAAGCATCATGGAAAGGGCCATTCACGGTCCAAGAGCACCTGGGAGCTGTTAACTACCTCATAGCATTTCCCAATTCCTCCCTGAAGCCCAGAATATACCATGTTAATTCTCTCAAGCCCTTTTATTCCAGAAACTTACAGGTTTGTCAGTTTACAGCCAAGGGAAGCGATGACACTGATTGGCCTGAAGGTGTGTACTACGAAGGAAAAAGTGATGGTGGCGTGAAAGCGGTGAACCTCTCCACCACCCTAGAATGTCTGCAGCGGCAACAAATCAGGGAGCTGTGCACTAGCTTCGCCCCATTGTTCTCAGCCATCCCAGGACGGACTGAATGGGCATACCACTCCATTAACACAGATAATGCTCACCCAATTAGAACCCCACCCTACCGGGTGTCTCCTCATGCCCAAGCTGCTATAGAACGGGAGATCCAGAACATGCTACAAATGGGTATAATATGCTCATCTACCAGTGCATGGGCATCTCCAGTGGTTCTGGTACCCAAACCAGATGGGGAAATACGCTTTTGCGTGGACTACTGTAAGCTAAATGCAGTAACTCGTCCAGACAACTATCCAATGCCACGCACCGATGAGCTATTGAAAAAGTTGGGACGTGCCCAGTTCATATCTACAATAGACTTAACCAAGGGGTACTGGCAAGTACCGCTAGATGAATCTGCCAAGGAAAGGTCAGCATTTATCACCCGTGCGGGGGTGTATGAATTTAATGTGCTTCCTTTTGGGCTGCGAAATGCACCCGCCACTTTCCAAAGGCTGGTAGATGGTCTACTAGCAGGATTGGGAGAATATGCAGTTGCCTACCTCGATGATGTGGCCATTTTTTCTGACTCCTGGCCCGAACACCTGGAAAAGGTCTTTGAGCACATCGGCAGGCAGGACTAACTGTTAAGGCCAAAAAGTGTCAAATAGACCAAAACAGAGTAACTTACCTGGGACACCAGGTGGGTCGAGAAACCATAAACCCCCTACAGGCCAACGTGGATGCTATCCAAAAGTGGCCTGTCCCAAAGTCCAAGAAACAGGTCCAATCCTTCTTAGGCTTGGCCGGGTATTACAGGTGATTTGTACCACACTATAGCCAAATTGCTGCCCTACTGACCAACCTGACCAAAAAGACCCAATCGAATGCAGTTAAGTGGACTGATGAGTGTCAAAAGACCTTTACCCAACTTAAGGCAACGCTCATGTCTGATCCTGTGCTAAGGGCCCCGAACTTTGACAAACCATTCCTAGTAACCACAGATGTATCTGAGCGTGGTATAGGAGCAGTTCTCATACAGGAAGGACCGGATCACAACTTCCATCCTGTCGTGTTTCTCAGCAAGAAACTGGTTGTCTGCTGTCTGAGAGGGAAAGTCACTGGTCAATCAGTGAAAAGGAATGCTACGCCCATACATTTGGGGACAGCGGTTCCAGTTACAAACCGACCATGCTGCGCTGAAGTGGCTTCATACTGCCAAGAGGAACAACAAAAAACTGCTTCGATGGAGTTTAGCTCTCCAAGATTTTGATTTTAAAATTCAACACATTTCAGGATCTTCTAACAAAGTAGCTGATGCACTCTCTCGTGAAAGTTTCCCAGAATCCACTGGTTAAAAATTGTCCTTAAAAGATTGAAAGTCTTGTAGTTTACATGCTTAGTAATATATGTAAAGATGCATGTGTTGTATTAATCTGTTTATTCTGAAGTTCTAGGAAGAAATCACCGCCAGTGAGGTTCCCCCATCTGCAATTTGGGGGGCGTATCATAAACAGATAGTTAAGGGTTAATGTCTCTTTTACCTGTAAAGGGTTAACAAACAGTGAACCAAACACCTGACCAGAGGACCAATCAGGAAACAAGATACTTTCAAATCTCGGTGGAGGGAAGTCTTTGTTTTTGTTTTTTGGGTTTGGCTTTGTTCTCTCTGGGTCCTGGAAGGGACTAGACATGCAACCAGGTTTCTTGCCAATCTCCCTGCTACAGTCTCTTTCATATTCAGAATAGTAAGTTTTAAGTAGAACAGGCGGTTATAGTCTTTTGATTGTTTTCTATATTTGCAAATGTGTGGTTTGCTGTAAGTATTTTAAATTGCATTTTGCTGGGGGAGGGAGAGGGGGCTTCTCTCTAGTGTCTATAAACTGAAAGACCCTGTAACTTTTACCATCTAAATTACAGAGACAACTTTTACTTTTTTTTTTCTTTTTATTAAAAGTTTTGCTTTTTAAGACCTGGTTGATTTTTTTCCCTTATTGAGGCTCAAGGGAATTGAGTCTGTACTTACCAGGAAATTGGTGAAAGAAGGGAGGGGGGAAGGGTAGAATCCCTTTGTTAAATTCACGGAGCGTGAATCTGTCTATTCCTCCAGGATAACCCAGGGAGGGAACGCCTGGAGGGGGGAGGGAAGGGGGGGAAACAAACCTGATTTCTCTGTGTTGTGATTCAAGGAGTTTGAATCACACAGTGATCTTCCAGGGTAACCCAGGGAGGGGAAGCCTGGGAGAGGCAACAGTGAGGGAAAGGGTTTACTTTCCTTGTGTTACGATCTAGAGGGACTGGGTCTTGGGGGTCCCTGGGCAAGGTTTTGGGGGGACCAGAGTGTACCAGGCACTGGAATTCCTGGTTGGTGGCAGCTTATCAAATCTAAGCTGGTAATTAAGCTTAGAGGAATTCATGCTGGTACCCCATTTTTTTGGACTCTAAGGTTCAGATTGGGGAAATATACCATAACACCCACACTAAAGGCTCTTAAGCAAAGTAAGCGCTCATGGGATAAGAGAGAAGGTTATCTCATGGATCAGAAACTGGTTAAAAGGATGGGAATATATAGTCAGTTTTCACAATGGAAAATGGTTATCCGTAGGATCTGTGCTGGGACCTGTGCTATTCAGCCTATTCGTAGATGATCTGGAAAGGGGAGCCGGTAAATAGTGAAGTGGAAAAGTTTGCAGACCATACAAAATTACTCAAGTTAGTTAAGTCCAAAGCAGACTGTGAAGAGTTACAAAGGGATCTCATTAACTCGGTGATTGGGCAACAAAATGGCAAATGAAATTCAGTGTTGATAAGTGCAAAGTAATGCATATTGGAAAACATAATTCAAACTGTACTAAACTAAAATGATGGGATCTAAATTAGCTGTTCTTACTAAAGAAAGCGATCTTGGAATCAACTTGAATAGTTCTCTGAAAATAAATGCTCAATGTGCATCAGTAGTAAAAAAAGCAAACAGTATTAGGAACTGTTAGGAAAGGAATAGTTAAGACAGAAAATATAATGCCACTATACGAATCTATGGTATGCCCACACCTTGAATGCTGCATGTAGTTCTAGTCACCCCATCTTGGAAAAGGTACAGAGAAGAATAATAAAAATGATTAGTGGTTTGGAACAGCTTTTTTGAGGAGAGATTAAATAGACTGTTTCTCTTAATCTTAGAAATGAGACAACTAAGGGAGGAAATGATAGAAATCTATAAAATCGTGAATGGAGTGAAGAAAGTGAAGTGTTATTTAGCCCTTCATGTAACACAAGAACTAGGGGACCCCAATGAAATTAATAGGCAGCAGGTTTAAAACAAACAAAAGGAAATATTTTTTCACACAAGGCACAGACAACCTGTGGAACTCATTGTGATGCTGGCAAACCAGGTGCCAGCTCTTGCCAAGACTGCAGGCATTAGCTAAGAACTAACAGACTCATAGCTGGAGATTGGACCAGTTCACCTGTGGGTTAGTTTTGTTCAAAATTAGTCTTATTAGAATGTATTTAATGTTTAGATTGTGAAATGTTGTAAGTTGCTGCATGCATGAAATCTCACTTTTAATGTCTATTCTGTGCTACAAAAAATATGTAAGTTTTGCTTTATAACTTAGAAAATGTTTGTTCTGAACCCAGGTATGGGAATTGTCCCCCTCAGCTATCCAGAAGGACTATCAAAATAAAGATGAGCCATCAAGGAACATCGCAGTACAAAGGATTGGTTAATGGCCCTATCACACCTGGGAAAAGCTGCGTGCAGTGAAGCTCATCCTATGGACTTGAAAACTGAATGAAGGAAATAAAGTCACAGGAAATTTGTCCATCTTTCTTTGCTGTTTGAACTCTGGGAGGGCCAGAGACTGAGGCAGATATCCTCAGACACTTTAAATTGACAGATCTCTACAACTCTGAGACTAACAAATTTATTTTAGCATGAGGTTTCGTGAGCTACAGCTCACTTCTTCAGATGCATAGAAGAAGTGAGCTGTAGCTCACTAAAGCTCATGCTGAAATAAATTTGTTAGTTTCTAAGGTGCCACAAGTACTCCTGTTCTTTTTGCGGATACAGACTAACACGTCTGCTAATCTGAAACCTCTACAACTCTGTCACTCTAGTGATTTAGATGGTAACTCATTTGTGTGTATATATTTGCTTGCTTTAACCTGTAAATAACTCTTATTTCTTTTTCCTAGTTTAATAAACCTTTAGATAGTTTATTACAGGATTGGTTACAGGCATTGTCTTTGGTGTAAGGTCCTCTGTTCCAATTGATCTAGGGTAAGTGACTGGTCTCTTAGGAATGGAAGCAACATGAATATTGTATGATTTTTTTTTTTTTTTGGTGTGACCATTTATCACTGAGTCCAGCTTGCCTGGGTGGCAAGATAGACTGGAGAGTGTAAGGGAACTGTCTGTGACTCCATGGTAAGACTGTTACACCAGGAGTTCACATTTGTTACTGGGTTGGTGACATCTAATTATAGAACACAACACCAGTCTGCCCTGTTTTTGCCAGTCTGCCCTGAGGTAGGCACTTGTGAGCTGCTCCAGACAGCGTGACACGCGTTGACAGGATATGTTGTGAAGGTCAAAAGTATAACTAAGTTAAAAAAAAGAACTAGTTAAGTTCATGGAGGATAGCTCCATCAATGGCTATTAGCCAAGATTGTCAGGGTCACAACTCCATGCTCTGGGTATCGCTAAGCCTCTGACTTCCAGATGCTGGGACTGGATGACAGGGGATAGATCACTTGATAATTGCCCTGTTTTGTTCAATACCTCTGAAGCATCTGGCACTAGCCACTGTCAGAAGACAGGATATTGGGCTATATGGACTGTTGGTCTGACCCAGTATGGCCGTTATTATGAGAACCTGGTATACAAAAAGATCTATAAAAATACAGGTTACAGTGTGGACGCTTGTAACTTTTTGTAACTTTTGTTCTGCTCTGAGTTGAACTGCTTTGAGAAAGACAATACTGAATTTATTTTTTTCATCCTAGTGAAACGTAATGGCTGCAGCTGTGTTTACCTATAGCGTAATCCTAGTGTTTCTGTCTTCAGTGAAGGCAGGTAAGTTGATCAGATGGTTTCTTAATTACCTCCTCTGAAATGTACTCTTTAACACACACATGTATTAAAGTAAGTAACTTCTCAGATACCCAAAAACAGCTATTTAAGAATAGAGATTTAGTAACCAGAAGTGTTGCTTGTCTGAATTCTATATTTAGGGTGTGTTGTATTTTCATTATAAAACCGTGTGTCTTTTATTTTTGTGATCTTACGTTGCCCTGGTGTGAAGTTTGTCAGTGCGTTATGCATGCTTTCCACACATAGGCATTTTTAAATGGGCACTGGAAAAAGTATTTAATATTCTAAATTTGACATACATTTCACATTTTCAGTGTGGAGAATTCTCAAGACCTATATCGGTAAATCTTTCAGTGTCTGTGTATAATCCTACAATGTATACACCTTGTTGTTCCAGATCTGGGAAGGGTTAGGCTGACAAATTATTTTACAATCCCAAGGCCCCATGTATCTGTTGATTGCATGCTTCAATTGACAGCAAAGCAGCAGAAAGCTTATACAAGCAGGGGACAGAGTAGCAGAAGTTGGAAGTGACCACGTCATAACATTCTCCTTGTTTCCCACCCTCCCCCAGCGTGCAGACTTGAAGAATGTAGAAGAACCTTTGTACCAATATTTTGTGATAAGGTGTCTGCACGTTGGGATGGAAAAAGTCAGATAGAGAATAATTACTTTTTCCTGGAAGCTGGCATGCTTCTCTTGCATTCAGCATATTTCAGAGTGAGAGTTGATGTTGGCTAAACTAGTCATTTATTGCTTGGTCTGATGGAACAGTTGAAAACTGGACAGTACTGCTACAAAACAACGTAGGATGAGATTTTCCAAAAGTACTCTCTGTTAGCCTAACTCTGCTCTCACCAAAGCCAATGGTAAGCTCCTGTTGATTTCGGTGAGAGCAGAGGTAAGTTGCTATTTAATGTTTTTGAAATTCCAACTCAGTGCAGAAAGGGAGGTGAAACAAAAATATGCAATCTAAACTCAATGTGGGGCATTCTAGATAGACAAAATATAATTACCGGTACTTAAACTGGAATTTGGCTATGACATTGAAGCTAACAATTTCTAATGATATTCTCTGATTCCTTCACATAAAATAGTCAGAATTCACTTTGCTGGGGAACTCTGTGACTTCTTTGTAATTAGGATTTCACTAACAGAATTTTTGTGTATAGTTGTAGGATATCATTTAGTTTATAAATGCTGGAGCTGCCTGTCCCACAAGAGTATTTAAGGATGAATATTGAAAACCTATTAAAGAAATAGACAAATTTGTCTCCATAGTTCTATACTCATGTCTTTTTTTACATTTTGTCTCCATCATGTTTTTTAGAGGAATGCCAGGTACATGATGTGCTGCATAGTCAAAATTTGATATCTGTACTGGTAGGAGAACCGCTTACTATTGATTGTTTATTACATAAAATACTGGCTCTTCAGCACATGAATTACAGCTTGACTTGGTATAAAAGTGGGAGAAAAATGCCTGTAACTCAAGTGAAACTTTCCAGAATACATCAGCACGAGAACTTGCTTTGGTTTATGCCTGCAATTTTAGAAGACTCAGGATCCTATGAATGTGTCATGTGGTAAGAATGTGTTTTTAACTTTGGTTTTTGTTTTTTTTTTTACAAAAGCTATATCGCTGTAGATGTGAGTTTGAAAAAGAATCATTAAACAAATATCTGAATTATTTTTCTGATATTAAGTCTGGGGTTAGCTTGTAGTTTTTCCCTTCACAAACATTTATAGTTTATATTAAAAACAGAGCCATTCATCTTGATTTACAGCAGAGCTGATTTTGATGAGGCTGTTAAACTTTATTGGAAAAGAATCCCAAGTACATTAATCGCTGACACGACTTCATGATTAAGGCTGAAAATACTAATTATTTTCTATGGAAGCTTTCAATCTAAAAGAGGCTTTTTTTTTAATTTGAATATTTTTTTCAGAATTTTGATTTTTTTTAAAAAGAAAATTATTGGAAATAAAATTTTCATTTTGATTGGAATTTAATGGAGTTAAGTTTTGTTTCTTGGTAATATCTTTTGTTTCATGTAGTTGAAAATCAGAAAATTACAAACACTGCAAAAAGTTGTGATGAAAAGCACTTTTCCTTGAAAAACTTTTGGATGAAATACTTTCAGCCAGCCCTCGCCATGGTATCATGAGGTTTGTGTCTATTCAGATATCATGATATGACATGACACAATGGTGGTAAATCCTCAGCTGGTATTAATTGCTATAGTTCCAATTACTTCAATGGAGCCATGACAAATTGCAACTGTGGAGGATCTGTCCCAATGATTTTTTCCCCCAAGAGGTGCACCCTGGTCCTGCTGCCCAGCTTTAAAAACTCATGCCCATCCTAACCCTCTTCAGGCCTCCAGAAAACCATGTCTAGCCTCAATTTCAGTTGTAATCTAGATGTAACCATGGTCCCAGAAATCTTTCCCTGTTCTGGCCCTTGAAGAACTAAGAGTTGATCCAAACTGATGTATTCCAGGGGTTCTCAGACTTTTGTACTGGTGACCTCTTTCACATAGCAAACCTCTGACCGCCCTTATACATTAAAACACTTTTTTATATACTTAAAATCATTATAAATGCTGGATGCAAAGTGGGGTTTGGGGTGGAGGCTGGCAGCTCTCGACCCCCTATGTAATAACCTTGCGACCCCCTGAGGGATCCCGACCCCCAGTTTGAGAACCCCTGATTTATTCTTTCCCAGCTGCAGCATTCTCCTGGACCACTGAAATTCAGTAATCATATTTGTTTCTTCAGCATAAGCCAGTTGCCTGGATACTGTTTGAAGGCCAGTAGCCAGGGTATGATGACGTTCATTCATGACACGTATTTGCACATAGGAGGTTCATACCCCAGTTCGAACAGTGTTTGTTTGCTGTGAGTTTTCAGGGATTGGAGAAATTTTTGCTAAATAAAACACTACTAGCAAACAAATTCTCTCAGACTTTTAGAACAGTCAGCTCATTGACAGTCTGAAGTAATTAGGCAGACCCAAAGAAAAGGACTCTGAGAGCAGGTTCTCTGGTGTAGTGCAGCAGCTGGTCTTGCACCACTAGTGGACTCTGACCCAAAAATCCTCTGGTCATAAAGCTGGCATAAGCAGTTCAGGGAAGATCACGCCAATGTAAGGACAAATTTCTGTTGATATAAAGCCAGTGCAGGGGCTCTTAGGTTATTACCTTTCCTTACCGCCAGAATAGCTGAAGAGGAAGCATAGCTAGATGACCCTTACACCACACCAATCCTTTTATCTCCTTCTTTGCAGCCTTAAATTAGATCAGCTTGAAGGCTGTTTTAACTTGGAAGAGGGATTGGCGCTGCACGCCAAATTTGGAGGAGTGCAGTGGAAAGCTTTACGCCATGTGGGTGTACATGCTGATCTGCATTCTGTGCAGCTTAGTTTTCCCTCAGGATCTGTCTCTTAATTTGTTCATAGATACAGGTAACATTTTATGCAGTGTCATACCTGACCAGGTCGTCGGTTTTTTTGGTAATTGTATGGGCTTAATGGATTATGGAATGAATGAAGGAATTGATGCTAAGGAATGCAGAGCTGGGGGAGAGGAGGGGAGCGGGGTAGGAAATTCTTGTTATAGGACCCTCTGACAGTCAGTCTGCTAGACAGCAATGGATTTGCTTCGGTGAGGGGGAGGGGGGGACCTGTGTTCCCAGCTTTCCAGCCTGATGTTAAAGCTTCGTTAGAACTGGCCAGAGAGAGAGGGCAGCAGGTATGAAAAGGATATAAATATGAAAAATTAGAAGTGTAATTCAGCTGCTTTGTTTTCATTACAGGAATTTAACAAGCTGCAACAAAATATATTTCAGCATAACAGTTTTCAAAAATACTGCTGGTTTGTGTTTTAATGAGGATTTTCTCTATGCTCAAGAGATATCTGCATCATCAAATGAAAAGATTGTGTGTCCTCATCTAGACTATTTCAGAGATGAGAAAAATACTTTACCCATTCACTGGTATAAGGTATCAGATTATGTGGGATCTGTCCCCTATTTCATTTTCAGCCACTGTTTTGTGTTTTAACTGATGTTTAGAATTGATAATGGAGGGTAGGGAGAAAGAATAGATCAAGACTTTTTTTTCCTGTGACACGGGATGTACATGTGAGAAGACTTGTATGTCGTGGTGAAATTACTATAATAAAGTGTAGATAAGCGTGTCTATTTTAGCTGCCCACATGACACTCAAGGAGCCTATTGTTTTGAAGGTGATTTCATCTTCCCCTTCCCTCATATCGAACAAAAAAGGGGACCTTAACAAAAATATCCAAATATATAGGTAGTTTCACAGTAGGGTGAGCGTGTTCTTGAAGAGGGTGGCCTGATGTGTAGCCAGATTTGGATGTGAGTTGAGGATGCTAAGTCCTGTCTTGGTTGTCTTATTCCCTTCATGCTTCAATCACTTTTCCAGGGGATATGTGTCCATGCTCATGACGGGTTCTGCTTGATAACAGTCCAAAGCAGTGTGGCCCAATGCATCTTCCTTTTCATTATCTGAGTCAGATGCCACCAGCAGAAGATTGATTTTTCTTTTTGATCGTTCGGGTTCTGTAGTTTTCTCATTGGACTGTTGCTCTTTTAAGACTTCTGAAAGCATGGTCCACACCTCTTCCCTCTCAGATTTTGGAAGGCACTTCTGATTCTTAAACCTTGGGTCGAGTGCTGTAGCTATCTTTAGAAATATCACATTAGTACCTTCTTTGCGTTTTGTCAAATCTGCAGTGAAAATGTTCTTAAAATGAACAACATGTGCTGGGTCATCATCCGAGACTGCTATAACATGAAATATATGCAGAATGCAGGTAAAACAGAGCAGAAGACATACAGTTCTCCCCCTAAGCAGTTCTGTCACAAATTTAGTTAATGCATTATTTTTTTTAATGAGTGTTATCAGCATAGAAGCATGTCCTCTGGAATGGTGGCCGAAACATGAAGGGGCATACAAATGTTTAGCATATCTGGCACGTAAATACCTTGCAATGCTGGCTACAAAAGGACCATGCAAATAAATGTCTGTTTTCACTTTCTGGTAACATTATAAATAAGAAGAGAGCAGCGTTATCTCCTGTAAGTGTAAACAAACTTGTTTGCCTTAGCAATTGGCTGAACAAGAAGTAGGACTGAGTGGACTTGTAGGCTTTGAAGTTTTACATTTGTTTTGGTTTTGAGTGCAGTTGTGTAACAAAAAAAAATCTACATTTGTAATTTGCACTTCATGATAGAGATCTCACTACAGTACTTATATTTCAATTAACCTCATACTATTTATTTTACCATTTTTACAGTGGTAAAATATTTGTAATAAAATATTAGTGACAACTGTACCCTTTGTATTCTGTTGGAATTGAAATCAATATATTTGAAAATGGAGGAAAAAATCCAAAAATATTTAATAAATTTCAATTGGTTTTCCATTGTTTAACAGTGCAATTAAAACTGCAATTAATCGTGGTTAAATTTTTTAATCTTGATTAATTTTTTTGAGTTAATTGCATGAGTTAATTGTGATTAATCTACAACCCTAGTTTTAACATAAGATTCATATTGAACCTAACTGGTGAAATTACGTTGTCACATTCCATGGGAGGAAATATTTGAATTTTATATTTTTTTAGTACTGTATTCTTATTCTCTGTGATTTAACAGAGCACTTTTTGTTGTGTTTAGGAATGTAATCTGATTGACAATGAAAGATTTCTAAGTTGGGATGATGATCTCATAATAAATAGTGCAAATGTAAATGATTCAGGAAATTACTCATGCAAAATGACATATACTTATATGGAAAAAGAATATAATATTTCACGAAACATTTATGTAACTGTTATAGGTAAGTCTCTTTTTTATTCTTTGGTGTATTTGTAGAGTTCAATGTTACTTTTTTTTGCAAATCTAGAAGTTTCAGTCAATTCATTGGTTAGTGTGGATTCAAAGGAATGCCAAATTAGACAACTAAGATATCGTTTGTTAGTAATTCTTTTATAACTTTAAATTTAAGGGAGAGCCAGAAGACTGAAAAACACTAATATTTTGTTTGTTTGTATTACAGTAAAATAAATAGAGATTCCAATCAGGATCTGGGATCCCATTGTGCTAGGAGCTATACAAACACACAGGAAAACACAGGCCTTGTCTGGATTAGTTTACAATATAAGGGTCTGTCCTAAACTGGGGATGAATGTACTGATGTAACAGCACTAGTACTACACATTGAAGCAAACTCTAGGGGGAATGCACTTCCCTGGTGTAAAATGAGGCTTGCACTAGTGTGGCTTTTCCATGATTTGAAACTAGGAGCATTTGTACTGTACTAAGCCACCCCTCCCCCGCCCCCAGTGCAAGCTCTGTTTTAACCTGGGACAGTTCATCTACACTGGGGTCTTGCATCAGCAGCTGCACCAGTACAAATACTTTCAGCATAGACAGGTCCTGATTTTAAGACAGGATGTGACAGTTGTGTTTAAGAAACAATCAGAGGAAGGAGAATTCTCAGCGATAAGATCTGGTGGCCTAACTAGTGCTCAATTTGGTTGGCTAAATAATCCCCAGCAGAGGAGAGGAAAAGACTCTAAAGCCACTTTCCCACTCCCTTGATTCTGATGATAAAATAGCCCCTGTCCCAGGTGACCACTCTACCATGTACACTGGCCCCACCCTTCCCTTGCCCAGGTGCTGCCCGCACAGAGTAAGGTGGGAGTGCATGGTGCAGAGTTAGCTTTGCCAGTTTTATGCCATGGCAATTTCTAGCTTCTCTTTAAGAGCAGATTTTAGGCTGCCTTGGTTCTCAGAGCAGCACAAATGACAGCAGCTGAAGATCTGGCCAGATGAGTTAGATTCATTTTTCTGTATGATCCCCTTTTCCTACTTTACTGATTTGTGTGCTTATTTCTCACCTTCTTAAAAATAAATACATCTTTATTCTTGTTCTTAAAACCTATTTTTGTAGTCATTATCGTTCCACATTCTTAAAGTATTCACTACACTTGCAAGTTTTTCTAATAGTATTTTAAACTGTTGCTTTCTCCAGTGTTTTTGTGAGGTTATTTTTAATAATCACTGCCTTTGTTTATTTACCTCTACTTTTTTGAAGCCATTGCCTTTACTTATTTTATATATTAATTTAAATAAAAAACCACAGTCAAAGTAACTCATCCCATTACTTGGCTACTTCTCATCCGCTGCCTCTGCCCGTCACTGTTATTTCCTAGCAATAAAGTGTCCTTTACCAGCACAGAATAGCCGCAGCCATTAAAAGCACTAGGCACTGAAAGTCAGTGATTGCTACTTGAAGCCTGAATGTGCTAGGGAAGTAGGGAAATATGCTAAGGAGCAGGGATGTTGGAGGGACTATACTGTGGATTAGGATGAAGGGGGAAGTGTATGGGGCAGTCTGGGCATGGAGACGGATGGGGGTGCTAAAGGGACAAGGGAAGAGGAGCGCAGCTCTGTGGGTGTCTGGGAAGGGGGTGCAAGATGGTTGGGAGAAGATGAGCATGAGAGATGCTAGGCCTCTACAGAGGGACAGAATATATGTTAGCCGATAGCTATCCATGTGAATAACTGTGGTGATACATGTTAAAAACACACCTGGAAAGTTCCCCACACAGCTCTTCATTAACTTTCAGTTAAGGTTGCCAGAATCTGCATCCCACCGACTCAAACTGCAAAAAAGCAAAGAAATAAGCAGTTAGGACATTCAACCCCATATGCTCCAATCATCTGTTCCCCTTCTGAACCACAGCTACCTCTCTCCACCCTCACTCCACCCTCCGCTACCTCTCGCCACCCTCACTCTGAGGGTATGTCTACATTTACAATTTTGCAGCGCTGGTTGTTACAGCTGTATTAGTACAGCTGTATAGAGCCAGCACTGCAGAGTGGCCACACTTACAGCAACCAGCGCTGCAAGTGGTGTTAGATGTGGCCACACTGCAGCGCTGTTGGGCGGCTTCAAGGGGGGTTCGGGGAACGCGAGAGCAAACCGCGGGGAAGCAGGTCTCCTTCCCCACGGTTTGCTCTCGCGTTCCGCGAACCCCCTCCCTGCAAGCAGGTCTCCTTCCCCGCGGTTTGCTCTCGCGTTCCCCGAACCCCCGTGCAAGCAGGTCTCCTTCCCCGCGGTTTGCTATCGTGTTCCCCGAACCCCCCTGCAAACCGTGGGGAAGGAGACCTGCTTGCACGGGGGTTCGGGGAACGCGAGAGCAAACCACGGGGAAGGAGACCTGCTTGATTACCAGAGAGGTATCCTCAGGTATGCTGGGATACCTGCTTATTCCACGGGGGTCAAGAAAAGCGCTGGATCCTCTACACCCGAGACAAAACGGGAGTACGGCCAGCGCTGCAAACAGGGAGTTGCAGCGCTGGTGATGCCCTGCAGATGTGTACACCTCCCAAGTTGCAGCGCTGTAACCCCCTCACCAGCGCTGCAACTTTGTGATGTAGACAAGCCCTGACCAATCAATATCCAATAGAGTCTTCATATTAGCGACACCTCTGTTTTCAGCAAAAAGTTGCCATTATCCAACAGTTTCCAGTAAGCGGAAGGAGCTTTGCAGGGCTGCAGCCAGGGATGGAAGCACTGGTACATGCTTATCCTGTGCCCCAGGATAGGCCACAGATAGGGCAGCAGTGGGGAAGAGGGCTGCTGCCTGGATGCTGGGGCTTTCCATAGACAATGAGGGAACTGGGGGCCTGCACAGTATCTCTCCCTGAGCTCTCCAGACTGCATCCTGCCCTGGTACTGGGGGCCTAGGCTCAGCACATCCCAGCATCCACATGCTCCAAGGAAAGCCCTGGCTGCAGGCAGGTTTGCAGGACTGCTGCCGGGGAAGGAAGCGCTGGGACATCCTGAGTCTGGTCCCCTTGTCCCAGGACAGAACACAGCTTGGAGAACGCAGGGAGAGGTGCCATGCAGCGCCAGCGCTTCCTTCCCTGTCTGCAGCCCAAGAGGGAAGCTTTTGGACATGCTGAGCATCAGCTGCAGACAGGTTTGCGAGGCTTCCACTCACTAAGACAGGATAGTGGACCATTCGATGGACTGTTGGTCTGATCCAGTGTGGCCAGCACAAGTAGATTTGAGGGGCTGCAGCTGGGGAAGACACATTCCAGTCCTTCCTACTCTGGCTGCAAACCTGCCTGCAGCTGGGGCTTTCAACAAAAACTGTTTTCAGTAGTGGGTGTGCCTGTTGCCAGTATACAAACTGTTTAACAAAATGTTTCTGCTAACAACCTGGAGAACAACCACTTTTGGTTACTAAGCAGTATCTGCTGTACTGATGTTCACACCTGGAGCACTATAGCCATAATTTAGTGCTAAAGTGAATTATAATTAACTAATGCTTTGTGGAACCACTGTGGTCCAGGAGCTTTAGCACTGGATTGAGTCTTCAGAGACCTGAGTTCTAATCATGACACTGCATAACTTGGAGTAAGTTGCATCACTTCTTTTCCTCTTTTTTTCCCTCCTGCCCTGTTCTGTCTTGTCTGCTTAGATCATAAAGTCTCTAGGGGAAAGGATGGTCTCTTACTATGTGTCTGTACAGTGTCTGGCATGCTGGGGCTGTAGGAATAAGAAATGAGATGGAGTGGCAGGGTATAAAGGTTTTAATAGCATAAGTTTGGGTTGGCCCTGTCACCCATCACAAATTAAGCACAACTATTTGATAAGAAAATGGTTCTGATTTTTTTACAAAACTAATATCATTAAGATATTTGCAAGTATTTCTGGTATTTAACTTGATGTAGTTCATCTTTTTTGATCTGGATTAAGTAGAGAGCTGTTATCCTAGTCACTGCAAAGAGGGATGGAGCAGGGAGAGTGAAGGGTTGTTGATATTTTGGGATACTGTAACTGTTAAAGTGTTTTACGTCTTCCTCTGCTTTTCTTGGTCTGTTTATTGTTTTATGGAAGTTCTTCAGAAAGAAAAGAACAAGCAAATGCAAAACAAACATATAGAAAAATACTTTTTGAAAAAGTTTGAGATTCTTTTCATTGCAAAGGAACAGTAAAGGCTACAAGCAAAAGTTTTGTGTTCTTGTTTTGCAGTTCATAAACCACTCCTGCCTATTAGTGGTATTTCTAAACTAGTGCTGTACTAAATGTCCTTGTGATTATTTGATAAAATTTTGTATTTATGCATTTTTAAAAAAATTTTTAGAGACCCCACTGAGGAAGAAAACTGAAATTCTTTATCCAAGAAACAACACAATTGAAGTGGAACTTGGTAAGAAGTGGGTTCATAGCACATTATAAAAAATTAGAGTATTTTGTCTCATTGTCAATCCATAACTCCTTTTTTATGGTCCTCAGACTTCTTGAGTCTGGGAAACCTTTCCTATATTTTCCCAAAATTCATTGAACCTCCATTGATATTTTTATTTTTGTAAAAGGGGTTGATAGGTTCTTCATCTATCTCCTGTCAGTCTTGCTGGGATTGCTAAAAAGGCTGAGGCTCTGGCTCTGCTTCTTACACGGCTGAAGTAGCAGCTGCAAAGTGGTCTACTTGATATCTTTTGACCATCTTACATAAATATTGAGTAACTTGCAGTGAGGAGAATAAAGGGGAGGTTCAGAAAAGGGCAATGAGAACAATTAAGGATCTGGAAAAAATGTAATAGATTTGGATTGTTTACCTTAGACAGGGCCGGCTCCAGGCACGAGCTCAGCAAACAGGTGCTTGGGGCAGCCAAGGGGAAGGGGCGGCACGTCGGGCTCTTCGGTGGCAATTCGGTGGTGGGTTCCTCTTGGAGGGAAGGACCTACCGCCGAAGAAGAAAGCGGCATGGTGGAGATGCCGTCGATCGCAGCTTTCTTTTTTTTCGCCGCTTGTAGTGGTTAAAAACCCTGGAGCCAGGCCTGACCTTTGAAAGGAGATGAACAAGAGGGGACATGATAGACATCCTCCCCACAAACAAACAAAACCCCACCCTGCTCCAAGCAGAGTTTTGATCCCAAAAAGGGAAAAGTGCCAGAGACTGCACGGTCTGCTTGGGACTGTGCTACTGCTTTTGACTTCATGTGGAAGATGTTCAGATGCCATGTTGACGGGCACCAATATAAAACTCGAAGATAGATAAAAGTATATATAATAATAAATTATATATAACGTACGAGCTTCTGCTGTTCTTGTCTCCTAACACAACGAGAAGTCTTTTGATTAAAGTAAAAAGGTGGCAGATGTGGAACTAAGTGCTTTTTGAACCACATGTAATTAGATTGTAGAACTTGCTGTGACAGGAAGTCTTTGAGCCCAAAACTTAGCAAGGTTCAAAAACTGTTTTGGATGTCAATAGAGATAAGAATAGCTACACTTTTTACAGTTAATGATATGATTTATTTTGGATGGGATATTAAACCCCATGCTTCAGGGCTTTAGCCCATGTCTAACTATTAGAGATCAAGATGAGACCTAATGTGGAGGGCAGCTTATTTCACATCTTCCTACCATAGAGTTCTTGTACCTTCCTCTGAAGCCTCTAGCACTGACTTCTATCAGAGGTAGAGTACTATGTTAGATGGACCTCAGATCTGATCCAATGTGGCAAATCCTATGTTCTTAAATACTGTCTAATGAATTGGAGTGAGGTGATCTCATAGACTCATAGACTTTAGGGTCAGAAGGGACCAATGTGATCATATAGTCTGACCTGCACAAAGCAGGCCACAGAATCCTACCCATCCACTTCTATAACCAACCCCTAACCTATGTCCAAGTTATTGAAGTCTTCAAATTGTGGTTTGAAGACCTCGAGCTGCAGAGAATCCACCAGCAAGTGACCCGTGCCCCACGCTGCAGAGGAAGGCAAAAAACCTCCAGGACCTTGCCAATATGTCCCTTCCCCAAATGCCAGGGGCGCCCACCCTGATTCAGTGTCTCATTTTTCATCTTCCAAGGCTTGCCTTTAGAAGGGACTTGAAAAGGGGGCTGGGGAGAAAGGGTAAGTGATATTGCTGCTTTGAGATGTCTAAAAAAACCTGGCATGTGTTTTCAAATTTTAAAATAAAAACCTGTTAGAAGCTGGGACTGGACTCGATAATTGGCTGGTTCTGTTCTCTCCGTCTGAAGCATCTGGTGCTGGCCGCTTTTAGAAGACAGGATACTGGGTTAGATGGACCATAGGTCTGATCCATTATGGCCATTCTTATGTTCTTAACCAAACCTGCATTTTTGCATGTTTTTAGACTGTCCAGTCGTGTCTTTCCTGTTTGTGTGTGTGTGTGTGTGTATGAGGGTGGGGAGAGGATAAGAAGGAACAGAATGGGATTCGCTTGCAGACTGAGATGTGCATTGTGATCTTTCTCAGCCCTTAAGTGAAGAACTAGGGAATGTCGAAGCTTTAACAGATTTTTTTTCCCATTAGATCTTGAAAACTCTATAGGATGTTTTAGTTAAATAGATGTTAACAAAAGCAAACATAACAGACTTTTAAACAGCCTGGATAAATGCCACTCCTTTCAGGCCCTGATCCTACAAACACTTGTTCACATGAGTAACTTCACCAGGGGTGGCTCCAGGCACCAGCGCAGCAAGTGTGTGCCTGGGGTGGCAAGCCGCAGGGAGCTGCAGTCCGGCAGCTTTCGGCAGCGTTTCTGCAGGAGGTCTGCTGGTCCTGTGGTTTCAGCGGTAATTCAGTGGTAGGTATGCCAAAGGCGCAGGACTGGTGGACCTCCTGCAGAACTGCCACTGAATCTGCATGACCGGAGCAGACCTCCTGCAGAAAAGCCCGCTGAAGGCTGTCTGAGTGCCATGCTTGGGGCGGCAGAAAACATAGAGCCACCCTGAACTTCACACGTGTTTACTGGATTGGGCCTTAATGAAATTTCTCTTTCTTGGTATTTGGAATATCATAATTCTACCAGTCTTCTGATTATTTATAGAGTCTCTCAGGGAAAATAAAGCAGGTAAGATATGTGTATTTCTAATGTGTTTTTTAAAAAGAGAGGGGGAGACCCTTAAACAAACCCTCACTTCATGTCACCTTAGTCTGTTGAAAAGAAACAACAAAGACAGAAAGCTGTGTTTTCCCTTGTGGGTCACCTTTAACCCTAGAAATGGGAAAACCTGAAATTTTTACCACAAATAAAATCATTCAAAAGTTGTATAATTAACAAGAAAAAAAATCACTGCTTCTGTTGCTTCATATCCTGTATGCTGTTTGGCTTATGAATTCTTTGGGGCAAGATCCTTTACTTCTGAGGCAATTGTGCTCCACTGTGCATGTGCAGAATTCATGTCCAGTGCAGAATTTATTCCCCACAGAAAATACATTCTGCCTAAGAAGTTCTGCAGTTCTGCCTTTTGCTCACAAGGGGCCATTGTGGCACCAGAACAGCTGGCCGACTGGCATTAACATCTGACAGTCATCTGTGTTCATTATAGCAGCTTGTGGGTAGAGCTAGAATGGGGTACATGGAGTTTCTGGGGGGGTCATGGGCTGGGGTCCAGAAGAGCTAATCGGGAGCACAGGTTGGGATGTGGGCTCAGGAGCTAGTGGAGTGACAGCATTGAACCGGAGGGGCTCTAAGACCATACGATGATGATGGGGGATAGGAGGGCTCTGGGGCTATATGGGGATGGGGGCAGATGTGCCTGTCTGAATGGGAGAGGCTTGGGGTCTGCATGGGAGAGGGTCCACAACTCCCTTAGAATCCTGCCTGCAAAAGAAACTCTTCCATACTTCTCCCACCCACATCCAACAATCCTCCAAGTTCACTCCAAGGCTCCTTCCTGCTCCCTCAGCTCCTCCATTACTCCTGACTCCCCCAAGTCTTCGCACTGCTTCTGTGGGGTGCAGAAATACAGTTCTGTATTGTAGTTTAAATGAATTACTCAAACTTCTGTATTAGAATGCTTAGTAAGGAATCTATTTGTCCAAAAAAAAATAATTCCTGAATCTTTTTTTTGGTCTGTATTGTTACAGACATACTTGCTGACATGTATTTTGAAATAAATTTCCAAAATAATTGAAACTGGTGTATTTATATTGTATTGTTTTGACAAATAAAATATGCACAATTTTGCAGAATTTTAAAATGTGTACAGAATTGTTAGGCTCAGACTTCCCCCAGAAGTATCCCTTGTCTTCATGCTTGTGTGAAAAAGCATTTAGTTCACTTTTGGTGCTATACCAACAATAATAAAAAGTGGTTCTGGAATTCTACTTTCAACAAATAGGGTGTTATGTCTTCTACAATAAGAGTCTGTCCAGCACACTTCAAGAACATTTTTGCAGGATAAAGAGCAACTGATTTTGTCCTAGTGGTCTGCTGTAACTGGACCACATGTAGAAAATGACAAGGTTTGTGATATATTTAAATCTCTCCTAATTGTTGTGGATGGAAGAGTTTTATATATGTTCTTTTATGAATTTTCTGCTATGACCTTTTCAAGCTTTGCACTGAAGCCATAAACCTGAGAGAACCTTATTTCATCCGTGTGTCAAATTTAAGAGGCAATTATGGTCATTTTGTTCAGAGTAGAATTAGCATATTTATTCTCTGAAGGGATTAATTGACTGGGCTCTTTATAATTTGCTGTAATTAGCTCTTGTAAAACAAACAGCTAATGGTCTGACAAGGCATCTGCTAAACCTTCATAATCTGCAAACTACCTCCTTTATTCTGTCAGATTGCCCTTTAGATATTTGCTGGTGTTGGTTGCTAATATTTCCCATGCTCCTTTACATGAGTGGATCTCATGACTATGCAGAGTAAATGGTATCTCATGAACATTTTCTAATGCTATTTTTCAGGATCCAATGTTATCGTGGACTGCAATGTATCAAGTTCTAAAGATAATTCAGTTGGAATATCCTGGAGAGCCAATAATACTTTAGTCAATTTTTTGTTTATGGGGAGAGTCCAAGAGGGAAATCAGTAAGTATACTTGCATATAAAAATGTATATCAGTTGATCACTTACTGCAATGTATGAAAATACCCTTAGTGTTTGTAATGCCTCTCTTTGCTTCCCAGGAGGGATCCTAATTCTGTGTTTCTTGGACAACTAGTGTCCTGCTAAACTTCAGTAGACCCTAGGAGAAAAAATAACATGGGTACTTTGGAACATATTGCTTTAGAAAAAAATCTGTTCACTGGGCATGGCACCATTCAGGGGATATGACCCCCAAGCATCACCAGTCTGCATTGGTTTTACCCGCTACCCCAAGAAAAATATTCCTGAAAGTTAAGTATATGAGCTACTGAAGCAAATTTGTCCAACAGCTGCATATAGAAACCTCATGTGCTTTTTAGAAAATAGAATACTAGCAGTTTTGCCAACCCTGAGAGTTCAAAAATCATGAGTTAGGTCCTCCAAAATAGCAAAATTGTCTCAAAAAAACATGAGATTTATAAAAATAGATTTGGGGTTCTTTCTATATGCCTTTTGGTTTTGGGGTTTCACTTCGATCTCATTTTTAAGCTTTTCTCTTCAGTTATGAGGGCTTGAAATTTTTTCTTTTTAAGTGAAGTCTGAGAGTATCAAGAAATTTATTCAATTACGTGAGCTAGGGCTTTCAGAAAAATGCCAAATACCATGAAACTTCATAATAAAATCATAGAAATATAGGGTAGGGAAGGGACCTTGAGAGGTCATCTAGTGCAGCCCCCCCCTCCCCCCATGCTGATGGAGGACCTAGACCAGTGGTGGGCAACCTGCGACCCATTTGCCACATGCGGCCCATCAGGGTAATCCACTGGCGGGCCACCAGACAGTTTGTTTACATTTGCGCATCTGCCTGAAGCTCCCAGTGGCCGCGGTTTTCCGTTCCTGGCCAATGGGAGCAGGGGGTGGCTGTGCAAATGTAAACAAACTGTCTGGCGGCCTGCCAGTGGATTACCCTGACGGGCTGCATGTGGCCCACAGGTTGCCCACCACTGACCTAGACCATCCCAGAGAGGTGTTTTGTCTAACATGTTGTTAACATCCTCCAATGATGAGGATTCCACAACATCCCTTGGTAACCTATCCCAGTACTTGCCTAAATGTATAGATAGAAGGTTTTCCTACTATCTAATCTCAGTCTTCTTATTGTAGCTTCAATGGTCAAGGGGTACAATTGATCAGCATCCCCTTTGTAACAGCCCTGACTATGTTTGAAGACTGTTACCAGGTCCCACCTCAGTCTTATTTTCTCAAGACTAAATATACCCAGGTGTTTTTTAACCTTTCTTCATAGGTTGTTTTCTAAACCTTTTATTGTTTGTTGTTGCTCTCCTCTGGACTTCCTTCAAATTGTACACATCTTTGTCAAAGTGTGGCTTCCAAAACTGGACACAGTACTCCAGCTGAGCCCTCCCCAGTGCCCAGTAGTGTGGAACAATTAGCTCCTGTCACTTACATACAACACTCATGTTGGTGCATCCTGGAATATTAGTTTTTTTTGCAACTGCGTCACATTGTTGGCTCATACTCAACTATGTCTACTGCTTTCCCCTTATCCACTTTGCCAGTAACCCTGTCAAAGAAGGAAATTAGGTTGTTTTGGTGTGATTTGTTCTTGACAAATCCAAGTTGGCTATTACTTATCACTGTATTATCCTCTATATTCTTACAAATCAGTTGTTTGAAATATGAGAGTTGGCAGCACTGTCTGTATATAGAATTGCCTCATGTCTCTCTCTCTCTCTCACTGGGCAATGATAGCATGAATAAGATTCTTGCATGTATGTAAATCTAGTCTATTTTGATTGAGAGCTGCTGGTGCTGTCTCCCTGTGTGTCTACACATGAGGCCATGCTCTTGACTGGAGTTCCGAGGTACATCTGTAATTCAGATAATTTATAATCATAGACTCCAGATATCCATCTGTTTTGAAAAGATTAAGGCACATTTCAGACATTTCTGAAGATAAAATATAACTATTGTCGTGTTTTGTTTTCAAGTGAAGAAACATGCCTAATGTGGCTTTTATTATTTTAATTATTCACTACCTTTTTGTATAGAGAAGATTCTTTCCCAGATGGGTACTTATTCTCTAAAGTGACGCTCAACATCACAGAAGTGAAGCAAGAGGATTATGGACATCAGTTTGTGTGTCATGCTGGTGAAGTTGCAGCCTACATTGCATTAAGACAGCCAGGTCAGGCATTCAGTCTTAATAATGTTCTGAACTGCTCTCATAGTCAGGAGTTAATTTAAAAAGGAGATGAGGAAAACGCTTTGAAAAGGGACAGACTAAGGGGATGTGAAAACTTGGGATAATGGGCAGGAAAGGGGCTATAAAATCATTAGTAAATCTGGAAGTAGCTTCATTAATGTCAAAGGAGTTACTATAGATTTACTGATAGCATTATTCACCAAAACAGCAATGGTAAGGCAGATGGAGTAGAATACATATGGAAAAGCACATTCTGAATTTACACCAGATATCTGGTTCTGAGAGTGGTGCTTCTCCAGCCAGAGAACCAAAATGTTCCATGTTCTCGTGTCCAGTCATGACAGCATTAATTTCAAGTATTGAATACCTTCAATGAACTGCTTACAAACAAGCTGTAGACCTGTAGATAATTCATCAGCAATTATTTGGAATAATGAATACATTCAAGAAAATCACAATCAGTTTGCAGAAAATTAGTGAACAGAAAAAGAGGAGAAAGATGTCAGATTTTTATTACAGATTATTCACACAGTTATAACTGTCTTTAGACAGCTTAAAAGGGCTCTAATTTCGGAATTCTACACAGTTTTTTGTTTGAATGTTCCTTGACCAATGCTGCCATTTCAATATATTACGTATTTTTCCCTTGCGGATGTAGTTCGAAATTTTCTAGGATACTTGATTGGAGGACTCATTGCATCAGTGTTTGTAATAATTGTTGCCATATTAATCTACAAGTATTTCAAGGTTGACATTGTACTCTGGTATCGAAAATCCTGTCATCCCTTTCTGAGTAAAGAAGGTAGGTGTGTATAGCCATGTAGCTAATATACATGGGATACAATCCCAGGATTCATTAAGAATTCTTAAGAGAATAATGTGTAGCCTTTTTAAGCGGGAGCAGATGCAGGAAATGTCCCTGAATAAGTAAACTTGCTTGGAAATTCCATCAGTGTCCTTTTTTGCAGACAATGTTCTCCAACATATTTTACGCAAAGTCACTTATGAGTGCAAATCCCCTTTTTAGATGCCAAAGTACTTCAGTATGGCTGTCTTAGTGGTGTCATTTTTATTTGTATTGTGGTAGTACCTAGAAGCCCAGAGACCTCTTGTGCTAGGCTCTGTACAAACATATAGCATCTCTGCACTGAATAGTTTACAATTTAAGACTCCATAGACAACAGGTGGATATGATAGACAGTCAAGGGGAACACAGAGGTACCAATGGAATGATACTGGTTAGCATGATAGGCAGTTATCACAGAACACCACTGTTTTAATCATTGTCCAATGTAAGTATCATAACAGAGATGGAGGGTTTCGAAAGAAAGGACAATGCGGTACTTCTGTAGATATGGATATGACACTTCTATGAGGCATTGGGACAGGATGGGAGAAAGCGTGCTTGTTGGAAAACCATTATAATTTTAACTGTAAGATGTGAACCTATGATTCATTGAAGGTGAAAAAAAATAGGGGTGCAGTCTTTGAAAGTGCAAAATGTGCTCCAACACAAAAGGAAGTCTGCCTTTTGAAAATCTGGGCTTAAATGCACTTTTGAACAGAGGGTGTGAAATGCCTTATATATGTAAGCTACCAGACTTTGGCTTGTGTAGTTAGTAAAGCAGGTATGTAAATCTATTAGAAACATAAACCTTTTTCAGGTTTATCTGCTCTCTGCTTTGCAGGGAAACTATTTCTAACTGTGAGACATGCATACTACAAAATACTTACAGCTGCAGAGTAGTTCTTGTAATGAAAGGCTGATGTCACCAAGAGCTACTGCTGCAGCTGACAAGGTGATAACGTGATAAGGTAGTTTCTGACTCAGTGTTAAAACAGAAATCAGAGTGGTTCTCAGTCTTTTCAGAAGACTGTACCCCTTTCAGGAGTCTGATTTGTCTTGCATGCCCCACATTTCACCTCAGTTAAAAACTCTGGCTTCAGCACTGCATGGTAGAGCTTGGACTACAGCTTTCTGCCCTGGGCCCCAGTGAGTCTTAACACTGACTCGGGTGACCCCATTGAAATGAACTCCCTCCCAGTTTGAGGATTGATGTTATAGTATATAGAGCAGTATAAACAAGTCCTTGTCTGTATGACATTTTAGTTTGTACTGACTTTGCTAGTGCTTTTTATGTAGCCTGTTGTAAAACTAGGCAAATATCTAGACGAGTTGATGTACCCCTTGGAAGACCTCCTGAGTACTCCCAGGGATGCGCATACCCCTGGTAGAGAACCACTGCGCTAAGGCAGCAGTGAAGAACTTCTAGCCAGCCCTGCAACTCTTAGTATTTTTCATTCTAAATAGTTAGTGAAACAGTAAATTTCCACAATTTTTATATTTGCCTGAATAATTAAATGCAGTTAATTTTGGTATTTTTTTCAGCATTTAACAAAAATTACTTTATTATTAACCTGTGGTTATTTGTATGTTCTATTCAGACTCATGCAATAAAGTTTAAAATAGAAAAGGTGGGAAAATATTCTTATTCCTTTAAAATTTTTGTCTTACAAATCACTGCTTCTGCCTTGTTCAGTTTCAGATGGGAAGATTTATGATGCGTATGTATTGTATCCAAAAATCAATAAAGTAGATTGCATCTACACACCAGATAACTTTGTGCTAAAGCTGCTTCCTCAGGTTTTAGAGAGACAGTGTGGATATAATCTGTTTATACTTGGAAGAGATGATTTACCAGGAAAAGGTAAAATGAAAAATGATTGTATTCTCTCATTGCCTTTAAAGTAGAACCGGGTGAGTTTTCTCATCATTCTCTTTGAATACTAATGCAGGGCAGGAATGTTTCACATCAGTATGGTCTCATGGGTCACATCATGACATAGAGGCAGGAGAGTAAGGCACCAATTTTTATAATAGTAATTTTGGGAATATAGATGCTCTGAAATATTCTAAATTGGAGCTAGGTTGGAATGCAGCTACTAGTGGAAGTGGAAGGAGAGAAGGCCACTTGACATTCTTCTTCGAGTGCTGGCCCCTATATGTATTCCACTGTGGATACGCATTCACTCCATGCACCTGGAACCAGAGAACTTTTGAAAGCAGGGTTTGTTGGTCCACACACATTCATGCAGGCTCACTTCATGCCTCTGACTGAGGAGGTAAAGGACGAGGCAGACTGACTGCCTCTTCATGTCCTTCTCACGGTCCAGCTCAGAATCTCTAGAGTCCCAAGCTTTGGCTTTCTCTCTTATTTATTAATAGATATCTGTCAATATTTTTGTAGTTCTAGAATTTTAAAGTTTTTATCTGATAGTTTTAGTGTTTTATGGTTATCTAGTTAGTCTCTCCTGACCTGGGGAGCACCCCCATCCTTCCCAATTTAGGTACTGGACTATACCCAGAACTCTGGGCTTCAAAATTTGTGCTTCCTCCCTGCAATCCTTCTCAATCAGAGACGACCACCAATGCTGCGTGTGCTGCCTTAGGGTAGTTCACATCATGACAAGGCCAGGAACTTTGTCATAGGAAGCACCTAATGGAAAAGGCCAAGAGGCAGCAATCAGATCAGGCTGGGGGATTCCCTCTTTCCCCCAGCATACATCAGCCTGGTTCTGCTAAGAGTGCATCTCCTGCCATGAAGTCTTACTCAGGAGCAAAGAAGTCTACTCCACAGATTTCTTGATGGGGTCTTGTTGGGAGAGTAGGGAGCATTCTCCTGAGCATTAGGCTGAGTCCTCTTCCAAATCTACTTTGAAGAAGTCGGATTCAGCCCTGTCTAAACCGAGCAAGTCTATAAGCTCAGCCCAAGACAACCTAGTAAGTTCTATGTCTCAGAGCCATGACAAGAAAGCCTACAAGTTTAGGGCTTCGTTGGCACCAGATTGTGATCTGGACCTGCAGACTTCTAAGTCCAACATCACCATACTCCCACACACTTTTTGGGGTTGTGTAGCACTCTTTGTCAACCCCTGGAGTACAGTGGATAAATGGGTGCTGAACATCATCCATTCTGGCTGTACAATATAGTTTATGTCCCTCCCTCCTCCAAAACCTCCTTCCTCATCCCCTCATGGGGGCCACTCTCATGATAAGATTCTCAGACAAAGTGGAATCCCTCTTACAGCAGGGAGCAATAGAGAAGGTTGCTGTTCAGTACCAAGGGTGGGGGGTTTACTCGACATACTGGGATCAGACTATATTCCTCTCAAAGAATCTCGGAATGGATCTGATTGTTTAATTGTCCAGTCTCCCATCTCGCCACATAGGGTAAGAGCTCATTCCACAAGAGGGCAAGCAGCATCTCTGGCATCACTTCAAGAGGTGCTGCTACTCGATATCTGCAAAGCAGCTACAAGGGGCTCCATCCACATGTTTGTGAGACACTATGCCTTGGTACAGGACTCCTCTGCCGATACATCTTTTGGAATCACAGTCCTTCATTCAGCTCTGCCATCAACAACCTCTCACCCTCCTCCTATCTGAGTACTGCTTGTCAATCACCAACAGTGAATACCCATAAAGACCAGCACTAAAAGAAGAGAAAGTTGCTTACCTTTTAGTAACTAGAGATTCTTCGAGATGTGTGGTCCCTGTCTGTATTCCTCTACCCGCCCTCCTTCCCCTCTGCTTCTGATCTTATGTGATTTGAGGTAGAGAAGGAACTGGAGAGGCAGTTGGTCCACCCCGACTTTTATCTCCTTGGTTGGTGGCACAAGGTGAGCCAAGGCACATGTGTGGACCAATGGACACTACTTTCAAAATTCTCCAGCTCTGAGTGCATGCAGAACATAGAATCATAGACTTTAAGGTCAGAAGGGACCATTATGATCATCTAGTCTGACCTCCTGCACAATGCAGGTCACAGAATCTCACCCACCCACTCCTGTATCAAACCTGTGTCTGAGCGATTGAAGTCCTCAAATCATGGTTTAAAGACTTCAAGGTGCAGAGAACCTTCCAGTAAGTGACCCGTGCCCCACACTGCAGAGGAAGGTGAAAACCCCTCAGGGCTTCTGCCAATCTGCCCTGGAGGAAAATTCCTTACATTTTGGGAAGATGGATTTTGGTCATCTAAAAATCGGAAAGTGACTTTAAGACACTTTAATGCTGGGGCTATTTCTTAGCGCGCGCGCACACACACCCACTCTCTAATTTCATATGAAATCCTCCACATTTAACACTGAATCAGCAAAAATAGTAGATTGTTTGTTTGTTTGTTTTCTTGTAGAAAGGGCCAAAAGTCTGCAGTGTACGTGGAAAAAAAGAGAGCTGTTTCAGCCCAGACATGTCTAGTACCCCCTAGCAAAACTTCTTGATGTCCAACACTGCTCATTAGAAATGGAAACAGTAGATTGATGCATGCCTGGCACACAGAGAAAGACAACATCTCCCTTTATTAAGTGACTCATTAAGGAGAAGCAGGGTTTTGCAGCAATCCTGCAGGTGAAAATTATAGTTTTGTGCAAGAATCATAGGGCCATATACAATCATGGTGTGGTAATAGTAATACTACTACTACTCAGCACTTCTAAAACACTTTTCATCCAAAGCTGTCTTGTGTATCCACAGTAGAATACAGATAGGGGACACACGTCTTGAAGAACTTCCAGTTACTATAAGGTAGGTAATTTTGCATGGATTAAAAAAAAACAAAAACAGATCAGCTGTATCATTAAAGTAAGGCCTAGAGTGCACATCTAAAAATGTTACCAGCATAGCTATGTTGGTAAGGTGTATGGTTTTCTTGCCACCAAAAAGCTCTCTAGTGTTGACACAATTATACATGTATAAAAATGTGTGTATAGCTTATTTTGCTTCTCTACTGGAATATGCCAGTATAATTGTGTCTATATTAGCAGAGGGTTGCCACTTTAATTGTGCTGACATAAGAAAAAGTAAATATCTATTTTTAATGGGGGGCGAGATATTCTTTTGTGTAAGCTAAAAGTTGATCATTCTTTGTGTCTTTTACAGCTGTGGTCAATGTTGTTGATGAAACCATTAAACAAAGCAGAAGGCTTATAATTATATTAGTACCAGAATCATCAAGTTGCAGTTTATTAGAGGATATCTTTGAACAGCAACTGGCTGTGTACAATGCTCTTGTCCGGGATGGAATTAAAGTTATTCTGATTGAGCTAGATAAAATAAAGGACTATGCGAACATGCCAGAATCAATTAAATACATTAAGCAAAAGCATGGGGCCATCAGATGGAAAGGAGACTTCACAGAGAAATCTCATTCAGCAAATACAAAATTTTGGAAAAATGTCAGATACCGAATGCCACCCAGATGTCCAACTTTTTCAGAACTACACTTGCTGCCAACAGCTTTGAACACCTTTCAAACCACAGAAAGATAAGGCATGTGTCACTTTAATGGCCCTGGGCAGCTCCATTTTGATTGCTGTTTTGATGGATTTTGTTAGAATGCTGATTGTGTACATGGTAAATGGATGATTTCACTTAAAACCTTTTAAGACTGCATTCACAGGTTAAAGAAAGCTAATTTTCATTCCTCTGTGCATAGCTAGCCAGCAGGATACACAGACGTATTCCTTCAATGTTATATTAATGGCAATATTAGAATGATGACAGCAGAAAAGAAGCACTGAACACAGCAGAAACCTCTGGGGAAAAATAAGCTTTTGAAGGGACACTTAAGAACCTTTTTGAGCAGTGTGCTTCTAGAAAAAAATGTATTCAAACAGATTAAATATAATGAATATTCTGTTATCTTTTATGTTAACTGGGTCCAGATTTATATTGAGTTTTGTTAGTGATATTATATGTCTTTAGCCTGTGATACAACTGCAGTAGTTAGAAGTGCAGTTCATTAATCTGTTCTTTATCACTAACTTATTCAGTCCACCCAAGCTAGGCCCTCTTCATCCTGCCACCAAGCATGGTCAGACATTGCCATGCATATCCTGCAAAAGTTCATCTTACTCTGAATTGTAGATCTTCAACTCCCAACAAATACATTTTTAGATGAATATGAACAGTTTGAAAGATGGAGGCAGTACAGCTGAAAGATGCCACAGTGATTAGTTTTTAAGCATATTACTGAACATACTTTAAATGATCTGGAAGAGGGGCAAAGGATTAAACAGATGTAAAATGTTAAATTACTTCACTGATAATACTAATTTGGAGTATGAGGCAAGCCCCAAGGAGAACAAAGTAAACATATGAAGGCCGGAAATCCATGCGTAAAATGATACAACCTAATCCAATGAAATTCACTAGAAGCATTACAAAACGTACCATACTGAACAGTCAGTGACCTGGCAGAAAGGCAGACTAGGTGATCGAATAGTCTCTCCTGTCTCCTAACGTCTAAGAATTGATGAGAAGTGATAGCAGTGTGTTTAAAATTGGTCAGGTATAAGTATTAAGTTAATGAGGCAAGTGTGGGGGATTTTTTTTGGTTTGATTTTTAAAAAATATGTGCCATAGTTGCAGCTGATTTTTAATAAATTTCCAGTACTGTTTTGAGTTGATTTTTGAAGCAAACTGCAGGGATTTGATGGTATAAGTTCCTCTTGTATAAATTATAAAGACTGCTAAAGCTTCTTATAGTTTTGTGGAAGATGTAACCCTTCTGAAGCAGTGGTGTATTGTTAACCAAATGAGACTGAATTATGACGCAGAGGTTGCTGGCCAGGAGAGGTGACAAGTTTTAGAAATAATACCTTTTTTGAGAAAAGGAGGCAGGATTTTCATTGACCTTTCCTGGCACAGTGGAGGATTTAATGTTTGCAGGTTGTAATAGAGTAGTCTGTGTATAGTTATCCAAGTGTTCTGACTACAACTGCTAAGAAATCAGTCTGCACTGAAGAGGACCACAAGGGCCTGGGATATGTTTAAGATACAGGGATTTACAACAATGAGCTAGTCAATGTATTGGCTTTCAGTGGATTACAGGTGGAAGGAAATTTGTATTTTTGTATATGATAGGAAAAAAATCATGCTCTTGAAATGAAGAGTAGAGTTGCAAAGTTCACATTGGTCATGTGAGAAATGACAACCTGTAGGGCAGACCAGATAAAACTGGAAAACTGTAGTGAAATTTGGGAGATCAAATATTGAATATCTAAATGTATGGATACTATACTGATCTTCTGTGGATCTACTGGTTGCCTTCTAAATTAGCCAGAAAAGGTTATTTCACTCTGAAACTAAAGCTTAAGGCCCCATGATTACAATGGGACTACTTGCAAAAGTAGTTAAGGGTGTGTGTGTAAGTGTTTGCTTGCCTGGGGGCCTGTGACAAGGGGAACTCTCAATGCAGATAGAAGTTGGCTATGTAAAAGGGCTCTGACTCCTGACATTAATATGTAATTGGTTTGAAATTAACAAATCCAACCCCTAGTATTGACTATAGATGCACAGTGTCTTCTGTGAAGATTCATGTATTGATTGCAGGATCCATTCTTTTTTAATACTGCTTAATAAAATAATTTGCTCAGGGTCTGATAAGTATGGTTTATATTATAGATATTTTAGCAAGTGCAGCAATACATTTCTGTAATTGGCTATGATCAAAGGTGAGTATGGGAAAATATGAACTTTATGTGCTCTCAGGTTCAGCAACAAAAGGAAGGAATTATATCACTGGGTCAAAACTGTGCTTATAAATGTTCAGTATCTATATTTTACATATGATAAATTGTATTTGTATCAGTCAATGAAATCTCTCTCTGTCTCTCTCTAAAACATACATATTTTTAAGACAGAGTGACGAGCCAGCAAATGTGAAAAATTGGGACGGGGGTAAGGGGTAATAGGAGCCTATATAAGAAAAAGATCCAAAAATAAGGGCATCTGGTCACCCTGTTTTAAGATAATAAGAGAAATATAATGAAACCTCCAGACTGTTGTTTGAATAGAGTGGTAATGGTGGTGCTATCAGGAAGAAATATTTTCCATCTATAGCATTGCACAACTGTGTGTGTTTATTTTGAGGTTTTCTCTTTTTCTCTGAGCCTCAGGCACTGACTTCTGCTTGAGGTAGAATAGCAGTGCAACAGAATCAGCAGCCTGGTCTAGTATTACAAGTTATGTTTCTGTGTTTTAGTCACTTTGTTTATGTAACTATTTGGTTTAAACAGGTTGTCAAGGTTCCTTCCCCACTCTGAACTTCAGGATACAGCTGTGGGGACCTGCATGGACACTTCTAAGCTTAATTACTAGCTTAGATCTGGTACACTGCAACCATCCAGTATTCCAGTGTCTGGAGCACTCTCTGTCCCCCCAAAACTTTCCCCTCCCTGGGTTGCCTTGAGGGAGTTCACCAGTTCCCTGGTGAACACAGATCCAAATCCCTTGGGTCTTAAAACAAGGAGAAATTAACCATCCCCTCTTCTTTCCCCCCACCAATCCCTGGTGAGTCCAGATCCAATCCCTTTGGATCTTAAAATAAGGAAAAATCAATCAGGTTCTTAAAAAGAAAGCTTTTAATTAAAGAAAGAAAAGTAAAAAATCATCTCTGTAAAATCAAGATGGAAAATACTTTACAGGGTAATCAGATTCATATAGCCCGGAGGAACCCCCTCTAGCTTTAGGTTCAAAGTTACAGCAAACAGAGGTAAAATCCTCTCAGCAAAAAAGGAACATTTACAAGTTGAGAAAACAAAAAGTAAGACTAACATGCCTTGCCTGTCTATTACTTATAAGTTTGAAACATGAGAAACTGATTCAGAAAGATTTGGAGAGCTTTGATTGACATTTGGTCCCTCTTAGTCCCAAAAGCGAACAACCCCCAAAACAAAGAGCACAAACAAAAGACTTCCCTCCACCAAGATTTAAAAGTATCTTGTCCCCCTATTGGTCCTCTGGTCAGGTGTCAGCCAGGTTTACTGAGCTTCTTAACCCTTTACAGGTAAAAGAGACATTAACCCTTAACTATCTTTTTATGACAGGTGCAAATATTTTTTAGCCAGTAAAACTCTAAGAATGTGATCAAAAGTACATGCTTGTTTTTTGTTACTTGCATTTAACTGTTTTCATTAGAAATGTGCTAAAATAATGTGTGTTTAGTGCATCATACACAGTTACATAATGGAATAATTTTTCTCAGTCTCTTTTTACAAGGTAAAGTTGTCTTCTTCAAACTTGGCCTCATGCATCTGAGGAAGTGGGTATTCACCCACGAAAGCTCATGCTCCAAAACATCTGTTAGTCTATAAGGTGCCACAGGATTCTTTGCTGCTTCTTCAAACTTTGTATCTCTGACTAATTGTGGCCCTGATCCTGTGATGAAATGCATACAGTTGGACTCCAACTTTACTGAGGTTCTACGTATGCATAAAGGCTTGCTTGCAAAGATAGTATTGCAGGATTGAGGCCTGTTGTGCCTGTCTTGTATTTATTTAGAGCCAGGTAGCCTAGAAATGTGATTAATCTCACAACTGAGAGGTAAAGTATATGTAATCTGGTGTTCTGGAAATCATAATTTTTTTCCAGACGCATGAAGATTTCAGCTCAATACTGACATTACATTAAAAAATAAGATAGTACAGGTTTTCTTTATTCACCTTTTGATTGTAGGGGAGGAAGGGGAGGAGGAGTTGGAGTGTGTGTTCACTTGAGGCCAACCTGGATAAATTTTGATTTTAATATAGAACACTTTGTTCCACTTACTGTACTTAGTTAATCAGTATGATCTATTGGACCTCAAGACTTGGACTCCTGACTTCTAAATTTGGCACTGCCATGCTTTGAGGCATAGCCATAGACATGCTACTCTGTGTGAAATCCTGGCCCTATTGAAATCAATGGGAGGTTTGCCCTGGACTTAAATGGGGTCAGGATTTCACGCTCTGTGTTCCCCCAGTGTAAAATGGCAACAATGCCTAACTTACCTTAGAGGGGTGTTGAGAATTAAATATACAGAGCTTTAAAGATATTAAGGTTATGGCTACACTCGAAACTTCAAAGCGCTGCCACGGGAGCGCTGCTGCGGCAGCTCTTTGAAGTGTGAGTGTGGTCGCAGAGCCAGTGCTGGAAGAGAGCTCTCCCAGCGCTGCACGTACTCCACATCCTCATGGGGTTTCCAGCGCTTCGGCACTGTTTACACTGACGCTTTACAGCGCTGTATCTTGCAGCGCTCAGGGGTGTTTTTTCACACCGCTGAGCAAGAAAGTTGCAGCGCTGTAAGGCGCCAGTGTAGCCAAGACCATAAAGTGCAATACAAATGCTTAGTAGTAGTATCATTAGTAGTAAACTCCTTGTTTTCAACTACATCTTTACTTTTAAGGTGAGAGACTCAGGCCTAATATTGTTAAAACTAGATAATTTCTTATCTAGCTTGTTATCCTCCATTAAAATGAAACATTTGATGTTGAAACCCAGACATTACTGAGTTTTGTTAAATATTTATCTTCACCATCTCCTCTTTTTTTGGTACTTTTTTTTCTGCAAGCAAATATGGCCTAAAAAGGAAAACATTTCTCTACACAAACTTACACATGAGTGTACATTTAACAGATGTAGGCTTTTTTAGAAAAAGGAATATGCCACTAGTAAAAGTTATAAACTTCTAGAGTGAGGTCAAAGTGGGGCCAGGAAATGAATGATGATGTTCTACTAGAAGAGCTGTTGTAGCACTGTACATGTACCAAAGCACCATCACTTGCTAGTGATGCCCCTATACCTCTGCATTTTCAGTGTGTTGTGGCTGGCTATAGGGGTAGCCTTCTATTGCTGGAGATATTATCTCAATTTCTTCCCTTCCTTACACTCCTTTTTATGTTGCTATAATGGAGTGGGTGTATTGGTAGGATGGTGATGTGTTTCTGTAAGGTTTCAGAGTAGCAGCCGTGTTAGTCTGTATCCGCAAAAAGAACAGGAGTACTTGTGGCATCTTAGAGACTAACAAATTTATTTCAGCATGAGCTTTCGTGAGCTACAGCCCACTTCTTCGGATGCATAGAATGGAACACACAGACAGGAGATATTTATACATACAGAGAACATGAAAAGGTGGAAGTATGCATACCAACAGGAAGAGTCTAATCAATTGAGATGAGCTATCAGCAGCAGGAGAAAAAAAACTTTTGAAGTGTTAATTAAGTTGACCCATAGAAGGTGTGAGGAGAACTTAACATAGGGAAATAGATTCAATTAGTGTAATGACCCAACCATTCCCAGTCTCTGTTTAGGCCTGAGTTAATTGTATCTAATTTGCATATTAATTCAAGTTCAGCAGTCTCTCTTTGGCATCTGTTTTTGAAGTTTTTTTGTTGCAAAATTGCCACCTTCAAGTCTGTCACTGAGTGGTTAGAGAGGTTGAAATGTTCTTCCACTGGTTTTTGAAAATGATTCCTGATGTCAGATTTGTGTCCATTTATTCTTTTGCGTAGAGACTGTCCGGTTTGGCCAATGTACATGGCAGAGGGGCATTGCTGGCACATGATGGCATATATCACGTTGATAGATAAGCAGGGGATGGCATGGCTGATGTGTTTAGGTCCTATGATGGTGTCACTTGAATAGATATGTGAACAGAGCTGGCATCGGGCTTTGTTGCAAGGATAGGTTCCTGGGTTAGTGTTTATGTTGTATGGTGTGCGGTTGCTGGTGAGTATTTGCTTCAGGTTGGGAGGCTGTCTATAAGCGAGGACTGGCCTGTCTTCCAAGATCTGTGAGAGTGAGGGATCATCTTTAAGGATAGTTTGTAGATCTTTGATGATGCACTGGAGAGGTTTTAGTCGGGGGCTGTAGGTGATGGCTAGTGGTGTTCTGTTATTTTCTTTGTTGGGCCTGTCCTGTAATAGGTGGCTTCTGGGTACTCTTCTGTCTCTGTCAATCTGTTTTTTCACTTCAGCAGGTGGGTATTGTAGTTTTAAGAATGCTTGATAGAGATCTTGTAGGTGTTTATCTCTGTCTGAGGGATTGGTGCAAATACGGTTGTATCTTAGAGCTTGGCTGTAGACAATGGCTTGGTATATCTGGACCTACTAGAGGATTCTGGGAGCAGGATTCTCTCAGCATTAGATAAATGGAGTGAAATACTATGGGAGGTGGTGAAATTGCACTGAAATGGTTGAGTGGCTCGGTCGGCATGTGTGTTTCAGCATCAAACTTTGGAATATCAGCAGGGAAACCAGCCTACAGAGTAAAGAACATGTAAGATCATGCGATGAGTGGGCTTAGTAACATGGCAGACATTGGTCAGAATGACCCTTTTTGGATAACCTCACGCTAAGAACTTAACTGATTCATGAGAGGGTAAACTATGGATGAGCTTTGATTAGTGTGTCTGCTTTGCAATCCCTTCCAAATTATGAAGAAAACCAGTAATAAATGCCTATGAGGCATATTTCTGGAAGTCATTCCTTTGAGAACAAAAAGGTATATAAGTGCTAAGCAAAGTAAATGAGTCAGTTTGGATCAGTCCCCCAATTAGTATCTGAAGAAGTTCTAGACTGTGAGACAGAAGTTGGGGGAACGGAGACCTAGCCTCGTTTAATTTTTTAAAAGCTAATATCCCATAATACAAACCTACTTAGAATAGAATTTGGAAAAGGCTGAATTTGAAAAGGACTGATTGTGTTGTGATCTACGTGTAATATGCTATAGGCCATATGGGCCTCATATAAATGCTGCAGCTGCTGGGACGCAGCTCATGTACTCGTATCAACCATACAGCAAGGATTTAAGGTTATGAGCAGTCAAGAATTATCTGTGCAAACAAACTTTGTCAAGTCTGTAAGAGGAAATGGAATGTCTTGGATTATGGTGGCCTTCCCAAAACTGCTCTTCTGGAGTTATGGATGAAAGGCTTGGTAAAGAGACAAAGAGCTAATGGCGCAACAGACTGGTCTATAAAAAAGGTTGTTGCTATAGCTGAAGTTGGAGTCAGACACTGACCCAGAATCTCCTCACACCTTTTGATCGGACTGAATTTCGACTGGCCATCAGGATTTCCTTTGGATCTTCAGATTCTGTTGTGGTATGAAAGGAGTGTGATTGTGGAGTGAGTAAGGTTTATACTGTAATCAACAAAAATATTTAGAGTATTATATACCAACACTGTGTCCAGTATCTGCCTGCTCCCCCACCCGGTAGGGAGGCCTCTATCAGAGCCTAACATTTGATGGAGAATTGCGAGTGGGGGAGAGAGATAAAGAGTGCCAGGAAAGTTTAGAGAAGGAAGTATGGTAACCAGAAGTAATGCAGACTCAGTTGGAACAGCTGGGAAAACAGAGAATTGGAAAAGAGAAGGATGGAATGAGGACGCAAGCAAGGCTCTGCTGCATCAGAGCTGGGAATGGAATACTGGGGAACAGACTCTGCCAGTGTATGAATATGTGTGCTTAGACTTAACCCCAATAAACTTTTCATTGCTTGCACTTCGGATTTCTCGTCTTCTGCTCTCTGTGTGTGTGACAAGAACCAGGGGAGAGGGAGAAGGAAAGGAGCCACTTAAGTCCACTTGTAAGAGGTTTAGGGTAAAAGCAGCATTATGGGAGACTGCCAGTAATTTTTAAGTTTGGTGCTATTACAGTAAAGGCACCTGGAGGATTGTACATTAGAGTTAGGTGTGGTTAAAGATAACTTGGCACAACAGGGTTTGGAGTCAGAAGCAAAGTTAATAGACCGCCTTAAGAGACAGAAGCTGCGACTTGGTCTGAGTGAAGGAAAAAAATGTTTTGAAGTGAAAAAGGGAGACTGAAGTTGCTCAGAAATAATTAAGGTAAAACAAATTGGAATTTGGCCTAGAGTATGGGAAGATTTGTTAAAACTTGTATAGAATGAGTGGCAGACAGCAATAGAACATCTAGTGCATGGCCGTTGTTACATCAGAGAATTGTAGGGCCATGGAATAGGATACAAATGGATTATATTGATAAGTTGTTGAAAACTTCCAGAGGAAACCAGTATTTTCTGGTGGTGGTGGATTCTTTTGCCAGATAGGTGGAGGCAATTCCTACCCAGAACCATACTTCAGAGACAACTGCTAAGAAACTATGGGATGTTGTTTTTAGCAGGTATGGAACTTTGAGTGTAAATGATTCGGATAATGGACCGCATTTTGTGGGGGGAAGTAGTGAAAAGCATATTGAAAGTTTTAGGAATAAAGCAGCAGTTACACATTCTTTACCATCCTCAATCATCAGGATCAGTAAAGAGAATGAATCAAATGAAAGCGCTATGAAAGGTGTTACAGGAGACTTGTAAAGATTGAGATGAGAAATTACCATTGGTGTTTGCAGCAATTCAAAGTAGTGATCGGTTAGGAACAGGGTACCAGCCGTACCAAATTCTCTTTGGAAGGCCTATGAGACTGTGGAGCCCTCTACTGCGTTCAAGAGAAGAAGTAGAGGAAGTACTGGTTCACCAACAGGTTAAAGAGTTACCGACCTGAATTTAAGAAAATGGAATTTAGATTAACAGATGCAATTGAGAAAGCAAGAGAATATGTGGACTCACAAGCCACTCAAGATATGAAATTGTGGAACATAGGAGATAAGGTGATTTATCTGAGGGTACGTCTACACTACAGGATTATTCCGATTTTACATAAACTGTTTTTGTAAAACAGATTGTATAAAGTCGAGTGCACGCGGCCACACTAAGCACATTAATTCGGCGGTGTGCATCATGGTCCGAGCGTTGCACTGTTTGTAGCTATTCTTTAGCTATCCTGTAGTTCCGCAGTCTCCCCTGCCCCTTGGAATTCTGGGTTAAGATCCCAGTGCCTGATGGGACAAAAATCATTGTCGTGGGTGGTTCTGGGTAAATGTTGTCAGTCATTCCTTCCTCTGGGAAAGCAACGGCAGACAATCATTTCGCGCCCTTTTCCCCTGGATTGCCCTGGCAGATGCCATAGCATGGCAACCATGGAGCCTGTTTTGCCTTTTGTCACTGTCACCGTATGTGTACTGGATGCTGCTAACAGGCGATACTGCAGCGCTACACAGCAGCATTCATTTGCCTTTACATGATAGCAGAGATGGTTATCAGTTATTCTGTACCGTCTGCTGTGCCATTGTAAATTGGCAATGAGATGACGGTTATCTGTCGTTCTGTACCATCTGCTGCTGTCATGGGTGCCCCTGGCTGAGGTCGGCCGGGGGCACAAAGACAAAAATGGGAATGACTCCCCGAGTCAATCCCTCCTTTATGATATCTAAAAATAGAGTCAGTCCTGCCTAGAATATTGGAGAGCACAGCCGCTCCATGTCAGATCCCCCAGAAATGATGAGCTGCATGCCATTCACGGGCGGTGTCCCTGCAACAACTCCACCCATTGCTTCCCACCTACCCCAACCTTCCTGGGCTACTATAGCAGTGTCCCCCCAAGTTGTGTGATGAAGTAATAAAGAATGGAGGAATAAAAAACACTGACTTGTTAGTGAGATAAAATGAGGGGGAGGCAGCCTCCAGCTGCTATGATAGTCCAGGCAGACATTAAGCAGTGTGGGAGAGAGGAGCCCTGGGTTCCTGGAGAGATATACAGAAGCAAGCTCCGTGAATCTAAACAAAGGGATTCCACCCTCTCTGCTTCAAGTCCTTGAAACACAAGCACTGAGAGATCTAACCTCTCTCCCCCTTCACCCAGAGGGTATGCAAAGTCAGGCTTAGTAAATCTAACACAAAGAGATTTTTCCCCCTGGCTTCTTCCTCCCACCAATCCCCTGGTGAGCTGCAGACTCAATTCCCTGGAGTCCCCACTAAAGAAAAACTCCAACAGGTCTTAAAAAGAAAGCTTTATATAAAAAGAATGAAAAAGAACATAAAATGGTCTTTGCATTAAGGTGACAATATACAGGGTCAATTGCTTAAAGGAAAAAAATGAATAAACAGCCTTATCCAAAAAGAATACAATTTAACACATTCCAGCAACTACACACATGTAAATACCAAAAAAACAGTATAAACCTATTGTCTTACTATTCTTGTACTTACAACTTGGAAACAGAAGATTAGAAAACCTGGAGACAGAAAAATCACTCTCAGAGCCAAGAGGGCACAGACCCAAGACAAAGAACAAAGAACTCACACCCAAAACTTCCCTCCACCCAGATTTGAAAAAGTCTTGTTTCCTGATTGGTCCTCTGGTCAGGTGTTTGGTTCCCTGTGCTAATCCTTTACAGGTAAAAGAACATTAACCCTGAGCTATCTGTTTATGACACGCCTCCCAAATTGCAGACAGTGGGGAACCTCACTGGCGGCGGTTTCCTCCTAGAACTTTAAAATAAACAGATTAATACAACACATGCACCTCTACATATACCACTAAGTATATAACTAACAGACTTTTACATTTTAAGAACATTTTTTAACTACTGGATTCTGGGAAACTCTCACGGGAGAGAGCATCAGCTACTTTGTTAGAAGCTCTTGAAATGTGCTGAATTTCAAAATCAAAATCTTGGAGAGCTAAATTCCAACGAAGAAGTTTCTTGTTGTTCCCCTTGGCAGTATGAAGCCACTTTAGCGCAGCATGGTCAGTTTGTAGCTGGAACCGCAGTCCCCAAACATATGGGCGTAGCTTTTCCAGGGCTTACACAATGGCATAGCATTCCTTTTCACTGACTGACCAGTGACTTTCCCTCTCAGACAGTTTTTTGCTGAGAAACACGACAGGATGGAAGTTGTGATCCGTTGCTTCCTGCATGAGAACTGCTTCTATACAATGCTCAGATGCATCTGTGGTTACTAGGAATGGCTTGTCAAAGTCCGGGGCCATTAGCACAGGGTCAGACATGAGCGTCACTTTAAGTTGGGTAAAGGCCTTTTGACACTCATCATCCACTTAACTGCATTTGGCTGGGTCTTTTTGGTCAGGTTGGTCAGTGGGGCAGCGATTTGGCTGAAGTGTGGTATAAATCGCCTGTAATACCCAGCCATGCCTAAGAAGGATTGGACCTGTTTCTTTGACTTCGGGATAGACCACTTTTGGATAGCATCCACCTTGGCCTGTAGGGGGTTTATGGTTCCTCGACCCACCTGGTGTCCCAGATAAGTCACTTAGTTTTGGCCTATTTGACACTTTTTGGCCTTAACAGTTAGTCTGGCCTGCCTGATGTGCTCAAAGACCTTTTCCAGGTGTTCGGGCCAGGAGTCTGAAAAAATGGCCACATCATCGAGGTAGGCAACTGCATATTTTCCCAGTCCTGCTAGTAGACCATCTACCAGCCTCTGGAAGGTGGCAAGTGCATTTCGCAGCCCGAAAGGAAGGACATTAAATTCATACACCCCCGCATGGGTGACGAATGCTGACCTTTCCTTGGCAGGTTCGTCTAGCGGTACTTGCCAGTACCCCTTGGTTAAGTCTATAGTAGAGATGAACTGGGCACGTCCCAACTTCTCCAATAGCTCATCGGTGCATGGCATTGGATAGTTATCTGGACGAGTTACCGCATTTAGCTCACGGTAGTCCATGCAAAAGCATATTTCCCCATCCGGTTTGGGTACCAGAACCACTGGAGATGCCCATGCACTGGTAGATGAGCGGATTATACCCATCTGTAGCATTTTCTGGATCTCCCGTTCTATAGCAGCTTGGACGTGAGGAGACACCCGGTAGGTTCTAATTGGGTGAGCATTACCTGTGTCAATGGAGTGGTATGCCCGTTCAGTCCATCCTGGGGTGGCTGAGAACAATGGGGCGAAGCTAGTGCACAGCTCCTTGATTTGTTGCCGCTGCAGACGTTCCAGGGTTGTGGAGAGGTTCACCTCTTCCACGCCACTGTCTTTTTCCCCTTCATAGTAGACACCTTCAGGCCACTCAGCATCATCTCCCTGGACTGTAAACTGACAAACCTGTAAGTCTCTGGAATAGAAAGGCTTGAGGGAATTAACATGGTACGCTCTGGGTTTTAGAGAGGAATTGGGAAATGCTATGAGGTAGTTAACAGTCCCCAGGCGCTCTTGGACCGTGAATGGCCCTTCCCATGATGCTTCCATCTTATGGGCCTGTTGCGCCTTCAAGACCATAATCTGGTCTCCTACCTTGAAGGAATGTTCTCTGGTATGTTTGTCATACCAGGGCTTTTGCTCTTCCTGAGCATCCTTTAGGTTTTCTTTAGCAAGGGCTAAAGAGTGTCGGAGGGTGTTTTGTAGGTTGTTTACAAAGTCCAGAATGTAAACCCCTCCCATTGCTGCTTCACCCACTGTAATGGCCCCTTAACCTCATGACCATACACAAGTTCAAACAGTGAAAACCCTAAACTGGGATGTGGTACAGCCTTGTACGCAAAAAGCAACTGCTGCAACACTAGGTCCTAATTATTGGAGTGTTCGTTGACGAATTTACATATCATGGCCCCCAAAGTTCCATTAAACCTTTCAACCTGGCCATTGGTTTGATGATGGTAAGGGGTGGCAACCAAGTGGTTCACCCCATGCGTTTCCCACAGTTTTTGCATGGTCTCTGCCAGGAAATTAGATCCTGAATCTGTAAGTATGTTGGAGGGCCAACCTACCCTGGCAAAAATATCTGTTAGGGGCTGACACACAGCGTTAGCCCTGGTGTTGCCTAGAACTACTGCTTCTGGCCATCGGGGAGCAAAGTCCAAGTAAGTCAGTACGTACTGCTTTCCTCTGGGTGTCTTTTTGGGAAAGGACCCAGACTATCCACAGCTACTCGCTGAAATGGGACCTCAATTATGGGGAGTGGTTGGAGAGGGGCCTTGACCTGGTCTTGGGGCTTTCCCACTCTTTGGCATACCTCAGAAGACCGGACATACTTGGCAACGTCCTTGCCCATCCCCTCCCAGTGGAAGGACTTCCCCAACTGGTCCTTGGTTCTGTTCACTCCAGCATGGCCACTGGGATGATCATGGGCTAAGCTCAAGAGCTTTTCCCAGTACTTAGTTGGAACCACCAACTGTTTTTGTGGATGCCAGTCTTCGTGGTGTCCCACCAGAAAGAGTCTCCTTGTATAAAAGTCCTTGTTCTACAACAAACTGGGATCGACTAGAAGAGCTGAGAGGCGGCGGGGTGCTCTGTGCTGCCGCCCAAGCTTTCTGAAGGCTGTCATCTGCTTCCTGCTCAGTCTGGAACTGTTCCCTTGAGGCTGGGGACACCAGTTCTTCCTTAGACTGGGGACTTGGGCTTGGTCCCTCTGGAAGCGATGTAGGTGATGGGGTTGTTTCCATTGCTGGTGAGCCGCTTTCCTTTGGTGCCCCAAGGGTTATTTCAGGATCTGGCTGAGCCTTTTGGGTATGGCTGTCTGTTGCTTCTGCCATTTCTGGCTCGCTGGCACCCTCTGGTGTTGAGTTTGAAGATGTGGTTGCACTTGCTGGTGCTGGTTGCTGTTCCAGTTCCGGGCCTGGGACTGGAGGTGCTGTGGCTGTTTCAGTGGTTGGCATGGGGTCTCTGGTAACACAGACGGGGTATCTGTGGACGGCTCAGGAACAGGAATGGGTCTGGAAGCTTGCCTGGTTTGGCTGCATGTAACCATTCCCACTCTCTTGGCCCGCTTCACCTGGTTGGCCAAGTCTTCCCCCAGTAGCATGGGGATGGAATAATTGTCATAGACTGCAAAAGTCTACATTCCTGACCAGCCTTTGTACTGGACAGGCAGTTTAGCTGTAGGCAAGTCTACAGCTTGTGACATGAAGGGGTAAATTGTCACTTGGTCATTTGGGTTGATGAATTTGGGGTCGATGAAGGATTGGTGGATAGCTGACACTTGTGCCCCCATGTCTCTCCACGCAGTAACCTTCTATCCGCCCACTCTCAAATTTTCCCTTCACTCCAAGGGTATTTGAGAGGCATCCGGGCCTGGGGATCTTTGGTGTGATGGTGGTGTAACGACTTGCACTCGGTTTGCGTTCTTTGGACAGTTGGCCTTTATACGTCCCAGTTCATTACATTTAAAGCATCTTCCAGCTGACTGGTCACTGGGTCGAGGTGAGTTACTGGAAACTGGTGAGGTGGAAGAATAGGGTGTCTGTGGCTTTCCTTGGGTTGTAGGTGGGGTCTTTGGTTGCCCTTGGTTGTAGGGTTTATTGTCGGTGTGCCCTCTGGGGTATTCATTCCCTTTGACAGTAGCTTTCTTGCTTTCTGCCACTTCCATCCATCTGGCTCCAATCTCCCCCGCCTCGGTGAGATTTTTGGGTTTTCCATCTTGTATGTACCGTGTTATGTCCTCAGGAACACCATCCAAGAACTACTCCATTTGTATGAGGAGGTGCAGTTCGACTATGGATTTAACCTTGGTTCCTGATATCCAGGCCTCATAATTCTTTCCAACGTAGTAGGCGTGTTTGGGAAATGGCACATCTGGTTTCCACTTTTGGGTTCTGAAACGCTGACGGGCATGATCCGGAGTTATCTCCATTCTTCATCTGGCCTTGTTTTGAAACAGTTTATAATCATTCATTCGGTCCTTTGGCATTTCAGCTGCCACCTCTGCTAAAGGTCCACTGAGCTGTGGCCTCAATTCTACCATGTACTGGTCTTCAGGGATGCTGTACCCAAGACAGGCTCTTTCAAAATTTTTCAAGAAGGCCTTGGTGTCATCACCTGCCTCGTAGGTGGGAAATTTCCTGTGCTGTGGAACAAGTATTGGCGCAGGGTTGTTAGGATTGGCTGTGTTTTGTTGCTTAGCCTTTTCTAATTCCATGGCCTGTCGGTGGGTCTCCCTCTGGAGTTCTATCTATCTTCTGTGGGATGCCTCTTCCTTGGCTAGTTCTACATTAATTAGTTACATCCATCTCCTGTGTTCATTTTCTTTGTCCATGGCTTGTTGCCGTGCTCGCTCCTGTCTCAGGCTTTCCTTGGAACTCATGATTCCTGCTTTCTTGTGCTAAGGCGCCCTCTGGTGTTTACTGCCTGAAATGCAGGTTCTCTGTTGCCTCCCGGGTCTGCCTAGCAACATTGCCTTTTTTTTTCTTCCTCTAGCTAATCTTTTATATGTAAAGTAAAACAGAAAAACCACTTTATTTGCATGTGTGTTGTGCTGGGTACTTGACTCTCAATGGGAGTGCTATGTTTAACAAAAGACCCTTAATAGTTCCTTGCTTAATATGCAAGCCAAAAACTGCAAGAGAGAGCAGAAAAAAAATTCTTTCTGGGTCTGTTGAAAACCACCCTTTCTCTCTGCATAAAAGCCCTAGCAGAGAAAAAGAAAATAATATTCCTACTGGCTTCTGGATTCTATCTTTCCCACAACGCTGCACACCATGTCATAACATTTCTTGCCAGATCTGGACCTTTGCGTCCAAAACATGGGTGTTAGCATGAAAACCTCCAAGCTTAGTTACCAGCTTGGACCTGGCAATTGCTGCCACCAGCCAGGAATTATACAGTGCCTAGCTCACTGTGGTCTCCCCAAAACCTTCCCTGGGGGACCCCAAGACTCAGATTCCTTGAGTCTCACAACAAAGGGGAATAAACCATTTCCCTTCTCCCTCCCCCCCTCCAGGTGTTCCCTCCCTGGGTTCCTGCAGAGATATACAGAAGCAAGTTCTGTGAATCTAAACAAAGGGATTCCACCCTCCCTGCTTCAAGTCCTTGAAACACAAGCACTGAGAGATCTAACCTCTCTCCCCCCTCACCCAGAGGGTATGCAAAGGCAGGCTTAGTAAATCTAACACAAAGAGATTTTTCCCCCTGAATTCTTCCTCCCACCAATCCCCTGGTGAGCTGCAGATCAATTCCCTGGAGTCCCCACTAAAGAAAAACTCCAACAGGTCTTAAAAAGAAAGCTTTATATAAAAAGAATGAAAAAGGACATAAAATGGTCTCTGCATTAAGGTGACAATATATGGGATCAATTGCTTAAAGGAAAAAAATGAATAAACAGCCTTATCCAAAAAGAATACAATTTAACACATTCCAGCAACTACACACATGTAAATACTAAAAAAAAAAAAAACAAAAAAAAACAATATAAACCTATTGTCTTACTATCCTTGTACTTACAACCTGGAAACAGAAGATTAGAAAACCTGGAGATAGAAAAATCACTCTCAGAGCCGAGAGGGCACAGACCCAAGACAAAGAACAAAGAAACTCAACCCAAAACTTCCCTCCACTCTGATTTGAAAAAGTCTTGTTTTCTAATTGGTCCTCTGGTCAGGTGCTTGGTTCCCTGTATTTACCCTTTACAGGTAAAAGAACATTAACCCTTAGCTATCTGTTTATGACAGGGGTGCAAAAGTGGAACCAGAAAAAGGGAAAGCTTGCAGGGAATGAAAATTGATTTTGAAGTGGAAGTTCTAACACTGTCAGCAATGATTCAGGAAAAACAGGGAAGTTGATGGCATCCTGAAAGGTGGGGATATGGCTTCTGTTTTTTATGTTTTGTAAGTATCTGAGGAAGTTTAGGGGTACAAGGATATATACATGGGAGCACCTCTAAGATGGAGGTATGGATTAAAGGGGTAATACATTCAACTATCCGTGGGACACAATAGAGAAAACGGGACCAAACAAAGACAGATGTGAGGGGAAACCTTTTGAGGGGAAATCTGAAATATGGTGGGAAAATGGTAAGAATTTAACATGGGAATATTTAAAACCAGAGCACTTGGAGAAGCAATTGAGGAATTTTTATATTCTAAAAGGAGAGGGCTGGTTGATGTTTAAATTTAGCTATAATGAAAATAACCTGAATATAAGTGCCTTGAACTGCACTTTTTGGAATTGGGATTTAATGTAACTGTGATTTATGAAAAATGTCCATGTGGGATGGAATGAGTCAGCGGCTCTCAAAATGTGGATGTATGATGCTATAGTAAATTCTTCCATAATGGTGAAATTAAGCTGTTGCAGGAAAATCAATAGGAGAATACACTTTTGGGCATATGGTAGGTATTTCGTGTTTCTTAATCAAATACCAGTAAATAAAACTTCACCAAGAATCATGGTGGATGAACTTTCCAACACAGAAGGGGGAAGTAATCGAAGCCCCAGCTATTGTGGACCAAATGATCTGGCTGGAAGAGTCACAATTAGATGTGAGTGCACAACATTCGGAGTGTATGCCATATGCTTTGCCTCTATTACTAGCATGGCAATAACAATGGGGAGATGGAGTTAAGAGGTATAGGAGAATATATTGTGGGAGACATTGGTGCTGGGGCATAGAATTCATTTGATATTGAGATATTATGAGGGAAAATATCTTGATTCGGATTTTGAGAGCTAAACAGACGCATGTAATACAAAATTTTGGCACATTATCAGAACAAGGAATGTAGTGCTCCAATTAAAACAAATACAAGCCTTGGAAACATCTTTAAATGCAAGTTTATTGAGTATATCAGAAATTAATAACAAGACTGTTAGCAATATGATGCGTACAGATGCAAGCTTATGGAGTACAGTATATAGAGAGGAGGATAGTCATTATACTGTGTAATGGGCAATGGCCCTTTGAATGGTTCAGACATCCATATATGGAAACAACAAATTATAGGATGGGGAAAAAAACCTTGGGTTTAATTGGAATCAAAGGGGTTGGAAGGGTATGCTATCACATAACACTGGAAAAAAATAAAAACTGCAATGGCCTGGATGCTGCCAAGGATTATTTATGGAGAATTATGGCAAATAGAAATAAGTGGAAGACATTTGATCCAGGAAGAAGGGGGCTATAAATTGGTGGAATAGATAAAACATTGTAAGCAGTGGGGGCAAAATAAGTGTGTGCCCATAGCTAACTTGGTCCTTAGTGGGATGTCATCTAAATCATTCAAGTGGACAATGTATAATACAGTATTTAGCCCCTAATGGCACAAGAGTGTTTGACGTAAGCAATGGGTGCATTTTTATTGTGACCGCTTAAAAAATATATTTTGGGGAGATATTACAGAAAAAGGTCCAGTTTAGTCATGCAAATGTAATTTAACAAGTTATTATTGAAGGAATTGTTTATTGGGGACCCTTATTCATAAAAAAGGAAATCGTTTAGGAACCAAAAGATGTGGTCTGGTCCTTTGATTTTAGGGGTACATTGGGAAAAATGGGAGGAATTGGTTGATAAAAGTGGAAAAAATAAAGCAATATGCAAAGGATGTATCTAAATCTGCACAGTTGGGAAAGATAAGCATCTTAATATTAAAATTAGGGAAAAAAGGAGAAGAATTGACAGTCCACCATTGGTACAATGTCTTTAAGGGATGGTCTCCCAGTGCCACGGCCTTCCTGAATGTGGCATTGTATCCTGTTGTTTTTTTGTTCATGTTAATGATTCTATTAATCTTTGTCATGCTGTGTTTGTACTGTCAAATAAGAAAATGACAAGGAGTTTTGGAACGGGTAATATATAACGATGAGCTGCTTGCAAAATTATAAAATTGATATAGTAATCAATGTTATTAATCATGTATCAAAAGGGGGACTGCTGTGATGCATATATTATAGGCCACATGGGCCCAGTATAAATGCTACGTGCTTGACATGAGTATGTGAGTTGTGCCCTGGCAGTTGATTTAAGGTCATGAGGATTGCCTGTGCAAAACAAACTTTGTCATGTCCATAAGAGGAAATGAAATGTCTTGGATTATGGTGGCTTGGCCAGAACTGGTCTTCTGGAGTTAGGGATGAAAGGCTTGGTAAAGAGACAAAGACTAATTATGCCATGGACTGGTCTATAGAAACGGTTGTTTTCTACTGCTGAAGTTGGAGTCGGACACCGACCCAAAATCATGGAAAAGAAGAGGTGTGTAATGTGGGGCTCCCCACATCTTTTGATCGGACTGAGTTTCGACTGGTCGACCAGATCTTCAGCTTCTGGTGTAGTATGAAAGGAGTGTGAATGTAGAGTGAGTGGGGTTTATATTGTAATCAATAAAAACATTTAGAGTATTATACCAACGCTGTGTCCGGTATCTGCCTGCTCCCAGAGCACCCACTCATTTTTCCCCATGGGTGCTCTAGCTCCAGAGCACTCACTGAATCGGTGCCTATGCAGTTGGAGGTTACAGGTTGTTGTAATGAAGCATAAATTCAGTGTCCCTATTGTGTTTATAATTTTTTGTGTCTAGTAGAATTATGAATTTAAGCTCCCAGGCTCATCTTTTGATTTCCTTTGAGGATAAGGACTGAGATAAGTCAGCTATAGATCAATTGTGTTATAAAAAAGTGCTAACTCACAGGTGATGTGGTGTTTTTGTTTTATCAGTTTCCTGTGTGAGTTTATCTGAGAGCATAGTGATTGGCTGGTTTCACCCACATAGTTCCTATTGCGGAATTTAGTGCACTGGATGAGGTACGCCACAGGTTGTGATAGGCATGTGTAAGATCCACAAATCTTGAAAGGCATGTTGGGGGATGGGGGTTGAGCATGGTAGCAGTGGAGATATAGCTGCAGTTTTTGCACCTGTATTTGCATCTCTGGTGAACTGGGTTAGCTGGTGGTCCTGCCTCCTAGGCTTGGGACTTTTAATATAGATTGATAGACATGTAGGACTGGAAGGCACCTCACTAGGCCCTCTAGTCCAGTCCCTTGCACTAATGGCTGGGTAGAGTTAAATGTACCTCCCCACCCTTAACCAGACAAGGCCTCATTAGTGGCTGGGGCCAGGTCATGCGGGGCTGAGCAGTGGCTGACTGTAAGGTAACCACCTAACTAGTGTGAAAAACTGGGGTGGTAGTGGGGGTTAACAGGCACCTCTCTAAGACTAAGCCCCGAATAACTAGATGGTCCCTATGGGGCAGCTGCTTCCCCCCCCCCCCCCCCGCTGGCTGTGAGTGACCCCGGGGCACAGGGACTCTGCCCCACCTGCTGTAGCAAGAGGGGTCTGGCTGGGGGCAATGGGCCCCGCAGAGGACTGGTAAAGGCAGAGGACAGACACCCCTCCAATCCTCTGGGGGCAGGGACCCACTCGGGTGCCCCTGCTGCCATCGGGGCTCCTGGGCAGGGGGGCAAAAGGGCACTCAGGGCTGCTGCGCTCTCGGTCCCAGTCCCGGGCTTCTTTGCTTCTCGGTCTCTCCGGGTCCGCGGCTGCCGCCCCGGCCCCGCCCGCTTCTCACGCAGGCGGGAGCTGGCAGGAGGCTGCAGCGCCGCGGCGGCTCGCCGGGTCCGTCCCAGCGCGCGGAGCGGGGGCTCGCCGGCCGGGGGCCGCAATAGGGGCTGTGAGTGTGTGGGACCCTCCCCGGCCCCCTGGAGCCGGCTTAACACCTCCCCGCCCCGGGGCAGCCAGCCGGGGTTCCCGCCAAAGGACGCCTCGGGGCACCTGCCGGGGAGGGGAGGGTGGCTCCGGGGCGCGGAGCTCGGCGGCATCCTCGCGGCTGGCGGACGGGTCGGAGGGAGCCCCGCGCAGGTCGGTTCTGCCCCCGACCCCGCCGCAGAAGGCGCTGCCCCATACAGGCTGCGGGATCGAGGAGCAGCCCCGGGAAGCTGTCGGGACCCGCCCCCCAGTGCCGTGTCCCTGGCGGCTGTTCCCGGAGTCAGGACTGACCGAGAACCCGAACTCAGACCCCAGCCCTACACAGAGGTCGGTCGCCTTCTAGGCGCGCCAGCTCCCCACGTGTGGTGGCCGCGTTACGCCAGCCGCACAGCTGCTCGTTGCGTGAGGCGGGTTTCTGAAGTGGTTGTTGTTACTACCCATTAGATCAGCGTTCGGAAAAACCGAGCAAGAAAAGGATTCTCGCTCAGTTGGGCACCCAACCTCTGAAATTGGAGCTTCCGTTTAAAAGGAATGCAAACTGAACTTCTTTTTTTTAACCTAGTTTCCATCCTAACAGATAAAGTTAAAAATACTTAAAGCAGTCCAGGATTAAGGAAGAGAAAGCTGCATGGAAACATGTTCAAATGGGATACACTTGATATATACAAAAGGAGAAAATAGGTGGGTCAGATTATTCTGTCTTTACATGGTGACCACCCAGTGAATATATATTCAGAGGGGTAGCCGTGTTAGTCTGGATCTGTAAAAGCAGCAAAGAATCCTGTGGCACCTTATAGACTAACAGACGTTTTGGAGCATGAGCTTTCGTGGGTGAATACCCACTTCTTGCATCTGAGGAAGTGGGTATTCACCCACAAAAGCTCATGCTCCAAAACGTCTGTTAGTCTATAAGGTGCCACAGGATTCTTTGCTGCTTTTACTGAATATATATTATAGAGTAGGGTCTTCTGTTGATTTTACTGCTGGCATGGCTCATTGTTCTGAGTGCGGTGTAGTTGTAGCTGTGTCGGTCACAGGATATTAGAAGGACAGGGTGGCTGAGGTAATCTCTTTTATTGGACCAACTGCTGTGTCTCTCACCAACAGAAAGTTGATCCAATAAAAGATAATACCTCATCCACCTTGTCTCACATTATTCTGTGACTGCCACTGAACCAGTCCAATTAGCATCACAACACTGGGGGTACTGGTTTCCTGATGGAAAAGTTAGGTCCTCCAGAGTGTGCTATAAAGTCTACACTTGAATATCTTGTATTTAAAAACAGGGGTAGCTCCAGGCCCCAGCACACCAAGCGCATGTTTGGGGCGGCATGCCGCGAGGGACGCTTTCCCAGTTGCCGTGAGGGTGGCAGGTAGAGTGTCTTTGGCTGCTTGCCTGTGGAGGGTCCGCTGGTCCCGCGGCTCCGGTGGACCTCCTGGAGGCACACCTGCAGGAGGTCCACCGGAGCTGCGGGATTGGCGATCAGCAGAGCACCACCCCGCGGCATTACGCTGTGCTTTGGGCAATGAAATGTCTAGAGCCGCCCCTGTTTAAAAGAGGACTTTTATGTGGGAAGAGGGGGCAGAGAGAAAGTATTGTCTCTTTTGGATGGTATGGGTATGAGAATAGGGTCACAATACTGGGTCCAGTACTTTTTTGACCAGGCAACATTTTTCTATGCAAATAATCGTGATTCTTTTAATTACTCTTTTTACTATGCATGAATTTCTGAGAGAAATTATACACATAAGGACCCTTTACTCTGCCTTGGATCTGTGGTCTGGAAGATCATCTGGGACAGTGGTTCTCAAAGTTTTGTACCGGTGACTCCTTTCACACAGCAAGCCTCTGAGTGTGACCCTCTCCCCTTATAAATTAAAAACACCTTTTAATGTATTTAACACCATTTTAAATGCTGGAGGAAAAGTGGGTTTTGGAGTGGAGGCTGACAGCTCACAAATCCCTGTGCAATAACCTTGTGACCCCCCAGAGGGGTCCCAACCACCAGTTTGAGAACCCCTGTCTGGGAGAACAGTATCTACAATCACTGCATGCTCTCTTGAGCATGCATCACAGAGCTGACTCCAATTAATATGTATAGAGATTGAACCTGCAACTCAGTTACGTTCTTCCTACAACTCCGAGAAATTACTTTCTTATTCATATGTTTTTTAATGATATGCAAATACTTCTGGTTGGGACTTTCAAGAAATAATGCTGCTGCTTTGTAGTTATTTACTTGAGTTCTGAAGGGTTTTCATCTTACTCGCAGAAAAATACTTAATCAATATAACTTGGGCCCTAATCCTGCAACTGCATGCCATGGCTGGACTTCATTGATGTCAGCTGGTCTTTGTGCATGAGGGTCCACCTCTTCAGATAAAGTTTCAGGATCGGGGTCTAAATCTTCAGTAACAGTTAAATGTACAAACACCTATCAGGTGATCCTTTCGTGGAAGGAATGCCTCTGCTTGCAAAGACTTCAATCGAATTATAGAGCAATTCTCTTTTGATCAGAAGTGAGAAAATTATGAGATGTGAATTCTTAAGTGATGACTAAAGGGATTCAGAATACTTTGCAGTTTATAAAAATTGTTAAAAATACATTTTCCTTTTTCCTGGTATAAAATACAAATGGATTTATTTAAAAGGAACAATGTGATATTTTGCCTGCCTATGTGTTGTTCCTTTCACATTGGAGAAACAGGACTCACTCATATTTTACAATTTTGATCCATTTGTCTGGTCGGAGGACATTCATAGCTTTCCTTGAAAGAAATCCATTGGTATGCAAAGTTAATCCTACATGCATTGAAGGCTACAGTTCTTTCATGATTAGATGAGACTATTCTAGTGTTTTAACTAGGTATATCAATATTCAGAGGAATAAAGAGGAAATAAGGTGGGGAGCCAGCACTGAGGAATAGTGGGGAATGAAAGCAGTGCAGTTTTGCTCGTGTGGGGAATCTGATCGGAGGAGGAACATTTAATCCTTGATCCTGCACCACTGGAATCAATTGGAGCTTTTTCACTGACCTCAGTGAGTGCAGGATTAGGCTCTTAAAGCAGGGGCCCACACTGAGCAGCAACTTACATTCACAGTTGTAGATGGCTCTCCTCTCCCTGCTGACCGTAAGGAGAGAGGGGACCTGCTTTAAGTTTTGTGCCTATGTGTGGGAGGGATGCCCCAGAATTTTCCCCAGGAATTGAAATTGGTGGGGGTGGGGGTGGGGTAAAGTGTTGGAATATTCAAGGGGTGAGGACCAATGAGGGTTGAGACCATGAGGGCGAAGGTGGGTTGTATGGCACGATAGTAAAAACTGAAAAATGTTTCACAACCATTTTATTAGATTTAACTCATGTTTTAAAATCATCACAAAAATTAAAGCTGGCTACTCAAGCCTACTATGAAGCACTAGATCTACATCCTTCTTGGTTTCTTGTAATTTTGCACTCTTTGGTGTCTTCATGTATGTCTGTTACTTCCAGTCCTTCATGATATGTTCATGATCAGGCAGAAGGTGACTTCTTTCAGTGAAGGAAGAAGAATGCTCAACTGTAGCTGTTGTGACTGGAAGTAGCAAGAGATGAATTCCTACTTCTTTCATCCCAGGAAACATAGCACAAAGATTGGGTCGAATCACTAGCGATGATAAAAAAGTTGAAATTAAATCTTCTTTCGTTCGTTGTATTATATTCCACTTTGTGTTCAAAATTCCCTATTCTGTCCTGATCACAAAGCAGCTCTATTGTTGGTAGTGCCTCACTCCACTCAACTGTAGGTGTTTAATAAGACAGGCATCTGTAAAAGCTACGTGGAGATTGAGTAGAATCCAGAAATTGCTATTGTAGATTTGTAAGATTTGTAAGAATCAAGTCTGTATACCTTTTCAACTACCTTAACAAACACTTCTTGTCTTCACTTAAGGAGTCAATATAAGTGCCTTCATTAGTCAACTTCTGGACTGAAGTCTTTGCTTCTTCCAGTACATTTTCAATGGATATCTCTGATTGATCCAAGGGTAGACAAAGATCTACTACTTTTGTAGCAGACACCTGGATGACACTGTTGAATGACACAAGTGATTTCACCAGTAAACTTACAAGAGAGAATGGCAATTGTCTTCTCTGAACTTAGTAACAAAAGTAGTCCACCAGCCTCACTACTTTAGATCTGTCCTATCTGGGTGGATACTTTCTAAAGCTAGTAATAACAGTTGCAGTAATTTTAAGACAACACCCATGAATCACTCATGAGAAAGCCAGCAGGTTTTCCCAGGCTGACTAATCGGAACTTCAATCCCAGTGTATCTTCTATTTGTTTCCAAGATGTTCAATCCTTTTGACTCTTGCCAAAAAAAAGGGTATAAAAGAGTCATTACATGTATGGCTTTTTAATGTATTTTCAAGTTTCTGCAGCTTCTACTAGTGCTAGCTGGAGTAGATGGCCTCTGCAGTGTGTATAGGAGAGATTAGGGCAGGGTTCGGCAACCTTTCAGAAGTAGTGTGCCAAGTTTTCATTTATTCACTCTAATTTAAGGTTTTGTGTGTTGGTAATGCATTTTAACACTTTTAGAAGGTTTCTTTCTATAAGTCTATAATATATAACTAAACTATTGTTGTATGTAAAGTAAATTAAGGATTTTTAAATGCTTAAGAAGCTTCATTTAAAATTAAATTAAAATGCAGAGCCCCCCAGACAGGTGGCCAGGACCCGGGCAGTGTGAGTGCCACTGAAAATCAGCTCGCATGCTGCCTTCCCCATGCGTGCCATAGGTTTCCTACCCCTGGATTAGGGTTACACTTTTCTCTGAGCAAAGCTTGTACTCCACTATGTCTTCTAGAGAAGTTTGTAGCTCCATCAAATGCACAAGCAGCCATCTGTTTGGGGTTCAGTTTACAAGGATTTAACTCTTCTAAGATATCGCAGATACAGCTGATGTGTCTTATAACTTGAACATCTAGAATGCATCTATTAGCCTATCACAGACATCAAGATAACATACACAATGACTTAATACTTGATGCCTATTTGCATTGGTGCATTCATCAGCCATATATGCACATATTTTGAATATGGTGAGAGAGTTCTTCACTTTTTCAACGGCTGAGTCTTTCACTGTTGCACTGCATGCTTCTAGAGAGTCAGCTTAGTTTTTTTCAGAAAGATAGCGAGCATTTGCCAGTCTTATTCCAAACCAGTGTCCAACTTCAGGATTAACAAGTGGCAATGCATTTAGCATTGGCCTCCAGTTTGTAGTGTGTGTGGTATCTGTTGCTTAAATAGAAAATATGATGCAAAAGCCATGTTAGTTCACATAAACTGAGTTGTGTCTCCAGCATTCTTAACAGCCTCATTAAGTTCTTCTAAAATTGGCTTTGGCAGTGACTGGCTTATAAGGCTTTCTGCATGTTGATGCAGTCCAGAGGCATGGTGTTTTTCAGCCTTTTCATATAGGTTGTCAGAATTGGCTTAGCTGATCAGTCTGGCAAACCAAGCTCCTCCACTTTTACTAAATAAATCCATGATATGCCCAAATCTTGAATACTGTGTGCAGTTCTGGTTACCTCATTTCAAAAAAGATATATTGGAATTGGAAAAGATACAGGGAAGGGCAACAAAAATGACTAGCGGTATGGAACAGATTCCATATGAGGAGAGATTAAAAAGACTGGGACTTTTCAGCTTGGAAAAGAGACGACTAAGAGGGAATATGATAGAGGCTTATAAAATCTTGACTGATGTGGAGAAAATGAATAAGGAAGTGTTATTTACCCTTTCACTTAACACAAGAGCCAGGGATCACCCAATGAAATTAATAGGCAGTAGATTTAAAACAAACAAAAGGAAGTATTTCTTCACACAATGCACAGGCACCCGTGGAACTTTTTGCCAGGGATGTTGTGAAGGCCAAAATTATAACAGAGTTCAAAAAAGAACTATATAAGTTCATGGAGGTTAGGTCCATCAGTTTCTATTAGCCAGAATGGGCAGGGATGCAACACCATGCATTGAGTGTCCCTAGCCTCTGTTCATCAGAAGCTGGGAGTGGATGATGGGATGGATCACTCAGTGATTCCCTATTCTGTTCATTCCCTCTGAAGCACCTGGAATAGTCGCTGTTGGAAGACAGAATACTGGGTTAAATGGACCATCGGTCTGATCCAATATGGCCATTCTTACATAAAAATGAATTATAATAATAAAAAAGTTTAGTACAGAAACTCTCCAAGATAATGATCTCTTGAGATAGTGATGATGTGAGATAATGACCCTGGCAAATAATGCGTTTTAAAAATCTTGGCCTACTAGGAAACATATATTTATATAAGTTTCCTGTCACAAATCTAGCATTCTGGAGCGAAGTCACTAAAGCATAGTCCAATGCTCTGTCTGCTGTTGTTTGTTGTGCGTCCGTTCACTCTACCGCTCCATCCCCAATGGCCATGCACTGTCACCTTCTGCTGCCACCTGCCACTGTGACTTCTGCAAGTCAGTCTGTCGAGGTTTCACCCACTGCTCAGTGATTTCAGCTCTCAGTGGGGGAAACCTCACTGCTAGTGCAGGCTGGGCTGTCTCTTCCACAGAAACAGTGTCCCACAGCAGGTCTAAGCACTTGGACCCGATTATCAGTGATTTCAGCTCTAGTGGTCACTTAACAAACCAAAAGACTCTCTATGAAGTCTAATCAGTTCTCTCTCTCAAAACAGGAGAGAGGGGCAGGTCAAATAATGCCTGTGACTCTTAGGCAGAGCCCACACCACCAAGCAAAACACCTGTGCGCCCTGCCGTCCCCCTCACTAGGAGGTGGCATCCAAACCTCCTGCTTAGGGAGTGCAGTTCAGTTGAGGGTGACCAGTGCTTAATTTGTAATGAAAGAGGTGCTGGGGCTCAAGCAAGTTTGTTACTTTCATAACTGATGTGGCAAGCCCAGAGATCCCAGGGCTATGAACTTCCGAGCCTAGAGGTGCTGAGGCTCAGCCCTGGCAAGCCCTAGCACAAATTAAGCACTGAGGGAATTCCCACCTTATTCAGTCAGGCTAAGTACAGTTCTGCTGCCCTTTACTCATACAATAAAGATAACAACATTTCATGACCCTCCACATTTAATACTTAAGTGATTTGTAACCCAACACCAGCCAAAATTGATCATGTGGGTAGCACAACTCTGTCTGCTGGATACCTCGGCAGAGTAGGTGTGTTCATATAAATACAGTCTGGTCCTGAAGCCTGGCTCATCACTAGCTATCAGGGGAGAGCTCATTCAGACCTTATAAATTATAGTTTGAAATTATTAGGTAGGCCAATATAGCCGAAACAAATGTGCCAACATTGTCATAAATAACAGCTGTATGAGGAAGCTAGTCATTATTCATACGTTTCAAACCCATTATGCTTTCTCAGATACAAGTATTTTCTCATATATTGTCTATACTTTTAAAGTGTATATTAATATTGTAATTTCATTTCAATTTCAATTCAGATTTCCAACCAACAACTAACTTGGCAGCATTGCATGTAACGGGGGGCGGTGTTGGGGAAATTCAGGGGGCTATACATACACATATCCCGGGGGCACCTACGGAGATCCCTGGGATGCCCTGTTTAGAGGTTTCCCACACTGAAGGAAGCTCAGATGGCTCAAAAGAGCAGTTTGGAGAGAAGGGGCAGCATGCAGGGAACTGCACTGGATATTTGGCCAGAGAACAGCAAGAAACCAGCATTCTGTTTCTCAATGTTTCATTTATGGGGGCACCCCAACCGTAAGACTATCTGGTACTAAGTACAGATAAGACAGCTGGAGGCTAACATATCTGGTATTAGAAATCTACTCAAACCTGTGCAAAAAGTTATAAAGGGGAAAATGGCAGAAAACAACTGGAGGCCAGAAATAATCCCATTCTTTGATATAAAGTTCTCTTTCCATCAAAATATTTTCATTTTTTAAAGTGACACCAAGGTGTTATGCTAAGTTAAGCATTGTTATTTATGTACTGAATTCAATAAGAAAATGTCAGGTTTCATCACTATAGGACGTTTCTGAAATTCCACCCAGAAATGTTTGTCTTTACTTTTTAATGCTCAACACACTCTTTGTGCTCAACATTCTTGCAGTCATTCATTCTTTCTCATAGCTAAGCAAGACTGGTCCTGTTTGGTACTTGGAAGGGAAACATATAAGGAGGAGTTTAAAAAATAAAAGTCAAGCAGGTGTTGCAAGATGTAATGCCGTTGACTCAGTACACGGCGTTCTTCTGAGCTCATTTCACAATATTGTGTAAGAGGTACTGCTCAGCTGGAAGTGCCGTCTTCAGTCTGAGATGTGAACCAGTGATCATCTAAAGATCCTGTGGCCCTTTTCACAAAAATAGGGTGGTTAACCCTTGTGTCCTGCTCCAGTTGCAGTTTTTAGGTAATTATATTCTTCCTAGCTAAAATCCCTTTGTTTCAATTGAAGAAGTTTTTCTTCACCCCTCCTCCCCCTTAATAGAAAACAAATGCTGTATAGAGAGACTGATGCAGAGTGGTCCCATTGTTCCATTGCAAAGATGGGTGCATTTCACGAGTGCACAGTGGTTTTCAACCTTTTTTCGTTTGTGGATCCCTAAAAAATTTCTAATGGAGGTGCGGACCCCTTTGGAAATCTTAGACAGTCTGCAGCTCCCCAGGGGTCCATGGATCACGTGTTGAAAACCACTGCACTATTGGGTAGGTGATTCCCTCCAATGTACTGCAAATTTATAAAGCGTGTTGAGAGCCTTCTGGAAGAAAATACTATATTTAAATTTATAATGTGTGGAGTGTACATTAATATAAACTATTGAAATTCAGCTTTGAAGTGTTTTTTGAAAGCCATTATTGAGGTCTTTCTTTTTTTCACCCTATCTAGTGAAACATGACATCAACGACATTGTTTTTGTGCAGTATAACAGTATTTCTTTATTCACTCAAGGCAGGTAAGTTAATCAGTGGATCCTTAAGGGTTTGTTCCAAGACTGGTTCTTTCACAGACATTACAGTAATTTTCTTTGAGAGTAGCTGTTTCCAAATATATGTACATCTAAAGATAAGCAATCTTAACAATAGTGGTACTTCTGTGCTTAGGGGATGCAATTGTTTCCATTGCATACTGTCTTAATAACAGTAGAAGTCTTTGAAGCAGAGTGTAATATGCAGCATTCTGGCATATTGAATGTCTTATTGAACAACTTTTGGGGCTTAGCTTTGCTGAATGTGTTCACATTATAATGAAACATACACATGGTCATAAATTTGAAGATACCAACTTTGTAACTAGTTAATCACTTTACTTAGTTATGCTAACCTACTTTTCGTAATAGATATAGGTCTGAATTGCATCCATCTTGCTCTGCCTTTCAGTCAGGGCTAACAATCCAGATCTTCTGCTGCTGCTCGCTCTCTCTCTAAATTTCTAATAGATCTGGTTGGAATAAGATGCTATTGGGGACAGACAGTTATTACATTTTCATAGAATGTTACTAATGCAAAATGTGTACATTTAGTGAAAATAATATATGAATTGCTAGCGTGATCTCCATATATCCTGGTTAATGCCTTGCTTCCTTATCATATATACCAGCACAAATGAATTACTATAATACAATAACCTAAAATGCTTCTTCACTTGATCTAATAGGTGGAAATTGAATTTAGATGTTTGGGGTGGGAGAAATATCTGGTTTCCCCTAATTGTGTTTTTTAATATAATATAGTTGAGGTTAAAAAAAAAGTATAGATGAGGTGCAGTATGAAAATTTATCTTAAACATATCCAGTAACACAAGAAATTTTGACCTTGCCTCTACAGTTAGAAAATAGCTTATTTGTGCTAGCATATCATTTGCACAATAATATGGATATTGTCCATTGTTATTTGATCATATAACAGTAGTAATAATATCATAGCAATAATGCTACATAATAGCATATAATGCCTTTATATTCCAAAGGATCCTGTATTGCTTTTCAAGCTAAGGGCCAAATCCTCCTATCCAAAAAGCTTGCAGCAGGACACAGTCTGATTAAAAGAAAAACGCCATGAATTTTCATTCACGGAGTTTCTAACAGATTATTCTGGTGAAGATGAGTTTTATGTCTGTGGACAGAGGAGCTGTGTGGCTCACTAGTCCAGTGGATGTCTTAACTTTTATATGAAAATTTTGTGGCTAGCAAGCCATTAGTGTGGAGGGGCTGATATCCTCTGGCTGCTCTCTTCCATGGCAATACGTACTCCTGTTGGCCTCCCTGCCTATGCATCTTATAATTCTTACCTGTGCCATGAAAATGCTAGATAGCACAGAGTGAGCTTCCTAGAAATTGATATTGGGTGTTCATAAAACATGTCGCTGTTTTGGATACTGCTTAGGGTTTGGCGGCAGAAAGGAGCCTATTCCAGTACCCTTTATGTTCTTTATAGCCAGATCAGGTCAATATTTGCATGTGTTTCATACCCTCCACATTTAAGAGGGGAGGGATTGCTTTGGTTCGATAGGTACAGAAATGACTTCACCCACCACTAAAATACAGCCCTTTGTCACAGGCTGTAGCAACAGTTTAACAGCATATAGTACTACAGAAAAAAATGTGTTGAAGTAGAGCATGAGGAAGAAAACCATAATCCAACTGAAACAAAAGGAATTTTAGATGAGCAACATGTAGTGATTGAGTCTGAAATAGACCATGACACCAGAGTTGACACCTCTAACAAAAGGTTCATAAGGCAGGATTTTTCAAAAATGCTCACCATTAGGGTAATTCTGCTCCCACTGAGTTCAGTGGGAGCAGAATTAGGCCAATATTGAGTGCTCTGAAAAATCTTACCCTTCGTGCTCATGAGAAGGTGGCTGAGTGAAAACTCCTTGATATTTGTACAATTTATACTTTCATCTTCAAAATTCCATTAACTAGATGCTTTTACATACAGAAAGATGGGAACATGCATTTTTCTCTATTGATGGCTTATTTCAGATGAAGAAGCTAAGTTAAGAAGCAGAGTAAGAACAAATAAGAAGTCTATGTGTGTGCGTGTCAGAGAAAACGACGATTCACTAACATTCTGCATCTAAGATGAAAAACAAAAATGGCAGCCCTGCAGTAGGGATTTGCCCATATTTAAAGGTGCAGCATGCAGAACACAGAATATTTCATTTCAGTTGCCTAGCTACATCCACCACATCGTTTGAGTATGATTATGTGGTATCTTCCAGTCTGAAGATGAATAACAGTAGTTCTCTCTCCTGTAACTGAATTAAGGATGAATATTGAAATTGTAGTAAAATTTGTCAACATGGTAAAGAAATAAACTCAAAATTTTCTTTTACAATTTTTAAGCTCTTCTCTTGTTTTTCATTTTGTCTTTCTTTAGAGAAATGTGAAGTCTATGATGTGAATGATGTGTTTCTTAAGCACAATTTTGTACACGAAGGACAGCCACTTGCTGTCAACTGTTCAGTAGATAAAATACTGAATTTTGAAAACACAGACTATAACTTGACTTGGTACAAAACTGGTAGCCAAACATCTGTAGCTAAAGACCAACATTCCAGAATTCACCAGCAAAATAACTTCATTTGGTTTCTCCCTGCAACTTTAGAAGATTCGGGATCCTATGAATGTGTTATAAGGTAAAGACTTTTTAAAAAAAAGTTATACTACTGCAGAAGTAAGCTGCAAAGTTGTGTGTAGGGTTTTTTTGTTTTTGCTTTTTTTGCGGGGGATGAGTGTGATAATCAGTATATAGTTACATTTCTTCATAAGTACTGCTGTGGAGGGAATTAATACAATAGAGGGCATGTTCATAATATTTTTACTCTTTCAAGGTGGGCCAAATATAATGGTCAGTTTACTGTAGAAACTACAGACGTCCAAACTCCTCCTCTTCCTCCTCTAAAAGAAGCTGCGTATCCTGAAGTTGTGAGGCTATAATACACATGGATAATATGATAAGTGGTTTAATTCAGCTATTTTATGTTCCATTGCAGGAATTTATCAAGCTGCAGAAAAGTATATATGAACCTAAGAGTTTTCAAGAATATCTATGGTTTATGCTTTAATGAAAAATTTGCCATTGGGGAGGAGATACTAACATCGTCACATGCTAAGGTTGTGTGTCCTCATTTGGATTACTTCAGAGATGAGGAGAATACTTTGCCCCTTCAGTGGTATAAGGTAAAAATAGTAGTTTTTTGCTGTCATAACTCCTTGATATGTAAACTATAATCAGTGTTTTTTAATACCAGTCACTGAAGTTTGTGAATGTCAATGGAAAAATGACAGCATTTTTTAAATGTGAGAAAAGCTTTTGCAAAATAAACTGAGAAAAGATGACAATTACCCTTTAGCTTTTGTTCTCTAAAGGTATGTACTAGTTAGAGACCCCTTAATTTTTGGTCCGTGCTTTGTATTTATGAATTATGGATCAGAAAGTGAGCTCTAATTTGAGCCACCAAACCACATAGTCAGTAGGTGCCATATGCTTACTTGCTAGTGAAGTGTAACTGCCTTGAATATAATTTCCTTGTGAAAATAAATTTAGTAAACAATGTTCTTATCTTTCATAAAGGGAAGATATCTGATGTGGGGTTGCTATGCTCCCTTTTACGTTAAGGCTGCTTAACGCTTCCCATAATAAAATTATGTTACGCAGTCTAAATAGCAGCTCTTTCCCTCATCCAGATATTGTTTGGCCTAGCAAAAGTGTGCTGGGCTGAGAGCCAAGGGACCATGCTGTTGGGATAGAAGTTGGAAAACTTGAGTCACAAGTCCACCCAGTTTGGGCGTAATCAATTTTGGCCTTTATTTATACAATTTCTGACAGAAATATTTTCACTTATAGCATCTGGACATACATTTATGCCAGACAAATAATAACAGATAAGACGGAGTTGGCAAAGGGCTCAAGTTATCACATTCTGGGGCATCGGAAGTCTTCCTAGAATTCTTAATGGTGGTTGTTTCCCCGATCTCTTGGTCTGGTCTTTCAGTCCTCTCCTTCAATTTCTGGTCTGGTGTTTCTCCAGTTTGGAGTTTGGCTGTTAACAAACCAACTCTTTGGGTTTTGGATGACCCATGCATTGTGCATGCTCAAATTCAAGTGATCTGGTTTTGCAGTTTTGTTGTCATGTTGTTTTTGTAAAAAGAACAGGAGTACTTATGGCACCTTGGAAACTAACACATTTATTTAAGCATAAGCTTTCGTGGGCTACAGCCCACTTCATTGGATGCATAGAATGGAACATACGGTGAAGAGATATATATACATACAGAAAACATGAGAAAACCAAAAGCATGTTGTTTTTGTGTCACCTTACCCAGGATCTTCTCTGTAAAAAAGGCTTCTTGTTACAGGATTGTGTTTTTACCCCCAGACGTCCAGCATAACATGTTACCTTTGTTTTGTTGGCAATAATATCATTTTAAGCAAATAATCAATTCTGTATGAAGGAATTGCCAAAACCACGCTTGTGCCAGCAAGATCTTGACCTAAGAGTTACCTCATTTGTACTCATTCAGTACCCATAAATACAAATAATTAAAAACGTAGCTATCAAAGCTCCGTAATCTTACTGTTAATAACTCTCCATGTTATATTTCAGTATTATAAGTGAGTGTATGTTCTCCCCTTCTACCTTTTAATCTATTAGAAAGGGTGGGGGAGTTATGGAAAACATGATGATTCTTGAATGTCAGCATTTCTTATTTTCTTTAAAATATGGGTTTTTCATTCAAAATCCAATTTTCTTGATGAATCATTTAAAAAAAAAAAAGAAGTAATGAATTTTTTTCCCGTGCATGCATTTTGAGGGGAGTTTCTGTTTTAGGACCTTGATATTTAGTTGCCTTTAATGGCTGTCCAACAATGAGTTCTAGATGCCCTTTTTCTACACTGGTGTTTGATGCCCTTTACAAGCCTTATTAATGAGAAAGGATTCATATCCCATTCAGAAGTTACACAAGATCAATTCTGAAAACGCAGGGAAAAGATTTAAAATTTTTATTAAAGCTTATGTTAAAATTATTTAATACACAGCTTAAGGAAAGAGTGTCTGTCTGTACATCTGGATGTAGTGCTTAGATTATCTAAAAATACATAAAATGAAAATAAAAGTCATACAATACATATAGTACATAATCAGTGATAACCCACATTTAGATTAATAAGTCTAAAGATACAGTATAGCTATTAGTATCCAAATATTTGGGTACAACACTTATGAAAAAGTTATACAGATGGCTGTGGAAAGCAAATATAGCAATGAGTGAAGATTGCCCCTCAGTAATTGAGAAATTAGGATAGGTCATCCCTTAGACAATACAATCCATCAGGGAAGTATTTCAGTTACTTTCCTGACTTTGCTTCTCATCAGCACTCCAGCTCATCTCCCCTGGTATTGCCAATGTCCTGTGATGTGTTCTAGATAGATGTCCCTCAACCATCTGATGGCGTCCGACGTCATGAGTTTCAGCATCAGCCAAGTGTAGCATTGATCAATACTGGATTCGCTAAACACTTGCTCATTACTGGGGTCCCATGCGCCCAGAGCTCTGATGATCAGTGCATGAGTTTGAACCTCATAGTCCCTAGCTCTCAAGGTGTTGGATAAAGGGACGTATTTCTCCAGCTTCCGAAATCAGGTGTCGTGGAAGGCCTGGGTCCTCTTTTCAAAGGGAACTGTGACATCCAGCATGGTGAGCTGCTTCCATTCCTTGTTGATGATGACTATGTCCAGTCGCAGTTGGCTCTCTGTTCCGGGGATGGCAGCGTTTACAGCCACCTTCCCCAGGGGTGGCAGGATGGCTCTGACTAGTCAATTCTGGATGGCGTTGTGTCACAGATGCCAGGCTCTGGAATGGGGCTTGCAGCTACACAGGACATAGGGTAGCGTCTCGTTGGCATGGCCACACTTCCTGCATTGCTTGTCCCAATTCCTGTGGCAGATGGCTCAGTGCAGTGGGACGCAGTTGAGCCAGGCCTTTTGGATGAACCTTCAGTCAGCAAATCAGGTGAAACTGCCCCCGGAGTGGTTGTTGGTATCCCACTTGCATATCACCTCAAGGGCCTTGCCTTGGGCTGGCTTCTGTTTCAGGTTTTCCATGTACTGGCAGCAGATGGCATCCTTCAGGGTCCTCTCTAGCATAGTTCTAGCTCTTGGAGTGATGATAGTGTGATCTGTAGTCTTCACCTGTGGCACCAGGACTCTCAGCTCCTGGCGTTCCTCACACCACATCCAGTGGCAGCTGATACGTTCTCCAGTCATTGCATAGCATTGCAGGTACGCGTCCAGAATGAAGCACTCTCCTCCTTCTCTTCCAAATTTGCCTTCCAGTGAGCCACTCAAGTAGGTGGCAACGTCTTGGTTGGAAGGGGTCCTGGCTATTCACTTCCTGATGATGTCATGCATAGCACTCTCCATGAAGTTCCTCACCATGGTGTCAGGGCACATCAGTAGGCAGAAGGCATGAGTGATCAGCACAACATTGCACAGATCACCCATTTGAGGGACTTTGGTGCCTCCCTGCATGTGTGAGATGTACACCAGTTCATTACTGGCCTTCTGGGGAAGAAAAATCCACTTCTTCACTAACTGCCTAAAGGTGCTGTCTGCCTTGTTAAGAGATACCTTCATCATGGCAGATCCCCTCAGGACAAATGAAATATGTGGGATCAGGAGGATGTTCAAGGCATTGATCTTCTGCCATGGTGCTAGTAGAGAGGAGATGATACTGGCTATATCTCGTAAGATCTCCGTGATGGTATTCTCAGGTGTCTGCTGGATGCAGAAACCCATGACTACATCTCTAATATGGCAGATTCAAATTTTTTCCTTTTTTCCACATTGCCTACTAGAAGGAATGTGCTACGTCTGGGTACTTGGCTGTGCAGCCTGTAAAATGGGTGCTACTTCTGCATATGTAGTCGACCATTCTCATATGCTGCATGACTTCCTCCAGTGGCTGGTACATAACCTGTTCCTGCTCCTTGCTGTTAGTCCTTTAGCTAAAGTGGTAGAGGTCTGTGTGGCAATCTTGAAGGTGCAGAGTTCAAGCTACTTTGACTATTTATGAAGGGGACTGTTACAGTTGTACATAATAGAAATTGTTTTTTCTTAAGTTGTCTAGCACTCAAAAAACAGGAAATGCCAGAAAGTTCTGTGATATAATCCTACCTTGGCCACTGTCTTACTGTCTGAGCCCTCGTCCAGACTAACCCGCGGCATCGGCGGGTTAAAATCGATTGCTCGGGGATCAATATATCGCGTCTAGTCTGGACGCGGTGTATCGATCCCCGAGCGTGCTTACATCGATTCCGGAACTCCATCAATCAGAACAGAGTTCCGGAATCGACACGGAGAGCCGCGGACATCGATGCAGCGCCGTCCAGACTGGTGAGTACCTCGATTTTAGAAATTCGACTTCAGCTACGTTATTCTCGTAGCTGAAGTTGCGTATCTAAAATCGATTTTAATTCCTAGTCTGGACGTGGCCTAACTTTGGCAAGTTCCTTTGTCTTCCTTTCTTCATTTCCCAAACTGTTAAATCTGAATAATAATAGTTATCCACCTTCCTCGCAGGAATGTTGTGAGGATGGATTAATGTCTGTGCAATCCAAAGCTCCATTTAAAAAAAAGTTAAGTACTCTGAAAAATCAGATGCTAGGTATGTCAGGTTGGGTGCCTGATCATTGAGGTACCCTAAATTAGTGGACATTTCTGCAAATTCTGGCCTCTGATTGCTTTAATTCCCCCTCTGTAAAATGAGTTATTGTAATTAAGCCTGTCTGTGGACAGACCTGGAGTTGGTTTGAATCACAACCTCAGAGCCTAGGGAAATGTTTGTGTTTTTCCAAGACAAACCAGGGAGACTGTCCCAGCTTTATGGTCCAGGAAAAGCTTAGGCTGCAGCATACAGGCAAGCCCTGGAGGGACATGATATTATATTCTATCTGTGATTTAACAGAGCATTGTAATTGTGTTTAGGAGTGTGAACTGCTTGAAGAGGAAAGGTTTGTCTCTTCCAATGATTACCTTGTGATTAAAAATGCAACTCTACATGACAAAGGAAACTACACATGCAGAACATCATATACTTACAAGGGAAAACAATATAACATTTCACGAGACATTAGTCTAACTGTGACAGGTATATGCCTTTTATTTTTTATGTCCTTGCACTTCAAAAATACTATCCAGATTCTCAGCTACAGCTAAAGAACAGCACGTGTGTGTGTGTGTGTATGAGAGAGCGAGATGATGGTTTACACTTCACTTTCATATTCTTGTGGTTTTGCTGCCATTTTGTTCAGAGTTGATTCCCTTGTGCCAAGATAGAGCAGCCCCAGAGATTAAAGAGGAGAGAAGAGTAAATTAACCTACAGTAGCAAACAAAAACATGAAGGGTTTGGCTATTGCATTTTAATATTGATCACTATTCAGAAGTCACTGTTTGCATGTCTGTCTTTAAGGCATTCTTTAGGAATGTCATCACTGTGGTCGTGTAGCACTTACCATATGCTGCAGCTGCCATTGAATTTCTGAAATAACTTTGTTTTTCTGTTTAGTGAGTCCACGGAACACTCCACCAGAAATATTTTACCCAAGAAACAATTCCATTGAAGTAGAACTTGGTAAGCAAATTTTCTTACAACAAAATAATAAAGTGTATCCTAAACAGAATTTAGACTCAAGAGGATTTCCAAGTGTTGTTTGCTTAGTCATATCCTCCTTTACAGCAAAAGTGCCCCCTATGCAACAAAAAAGACTAAGAGTGTGTCTATACAACAGCTGGGATGATGCTTTCCTGCGTGGATAGGCAGACGCACAAGTTTGATCAAGCTAGCATGCTAAAAATAGCAGTGTGGCCACAGTGGCATGGACTAGCTTCCCAAGTTTAATTCTGCCCCGCCTCCTGGGAAAATACTCTGGTGGCTAGCCAAGCTGCTGCAGCCACGCTGGTGTTTTTAGCAGGCTGTCTCAAACAGAGGTAGTGCATGTTTTTCTACCTGCACTGGGAATCACCCTCTCAGCTACTGTGTAGACAAACCTTTAGTGGCCAGGAAACTCCATGAGATTCAGCTCAGAGGGTCTCTCATATATTAACTTCCTGAGGGAGAAGAAGGTGGAACAGACAAGAGGGAATTTTTTAGAGAGGCAGAGGAAGTTGTATGAGGCAACATTGCTTTCCCTAGCCGCTGCCTTCACTGCAGCACAGCTCCTTCTGTGCTCTTTAGAAGTGATTGCTCTGTAATGCCTACAGATGTGGAACAGATCCTGTGAGGAAACCCCTGTGAAACTTTTGGGTGGTTGATGCCACAGAGAATGGCTATTCTCTCCTGAATTCAGCTCCTTCTGGTCCAGCCAGTCCCCTTCCTACCCTGCAGATCCCTGAAGTTGTACATTCGGTTCAGAGGGGTTTCTGTGAAATGGAGCGGGAAGGCATGGAGAGTGTAGTATGAAGCTGCTGTTGTTGCTTTGCCCACTCCATGCCTGTAGCTGACTTCTAGTGGATTTTGCATTCTTATATGTATTAGTGTAGAGAATTGTATGGCCTTTAACTACAATATAGTTATTTAAATTGCCACTTTGTAACTGTCTTGTAGGCTCACGTGTCATAGTGGACTGCAATGTAACAGGCGCTGAAGTGTTTCAGGTGTACTGGACAGTCAACAACACATACATTGATCTATATTATAAGAGTAGAATTTTTGAAGAGGAAGATTATGAGTAAGTATGCTTCCAGATCAGAATGTATTGGATTATCAACTAAAATCTTATATAATTTCTCTGTTTTGTTTGAGCCAGCTATGAAAAATTTACAGTTACACAAATAAACACACTTTTGTGATCTAATTATAGGCGGGGCTGGTAGCACTGCCTTTGACTAAGGTTCCCAACACTTTCGGTTAAAGACCTTGTTTTCAGTTGCTTATTACTTTGCCACACTTTAATTGTTTGTGCTGAAATTTTACATGCTGGGTTCTGCCTCAAGCTGATTTTTTTCCCTTTTAGTTCCAGTCAAAACAGTTCTGGCATTTCTGAGAATGAGGTTGGGGCAAAATGATTTTTTTTTTACCCTGTGTTACAAAATTCTGGCAACCTTTTATTTGAAATGATCTAGGGCCCATATGCTTTGGAGCAGGGGCTTTACATTGGCTGGGGGTAGCCTCTGTGTCAGTGTTGCATATTTTGCCATCCCCAGGAAAATCTGCCTAAATTTGGCTAAATTATGAGCCTGAGAATCTTCTTAGATTTTACAGGTAAATTCCCTGAAGATTCCATCCACATGCTTCAGATGAGGGCTCAGCAGGACTTTCCCTGCACTTGTGCAGCTCTGGGATGCTGCCCGGTCTTGGTCTGGGCACGGGCACCTGAACTGAGAGCAGGGAGACTCCTCCTGTGCTCTCAGTGACCACCCTAGACACACCCCTACCTCATTGGGCCCAGGCAGTGTGAGAGAGGAAGCTGCCTGATTCAAATGCAGAGGGGATTACAGCCAGACATGTAGGGATGTAGACAGGAACAAGGAACATTTGGGAGGCAGAAACTGTGACTGGCGGCTGGCAGGAAGGGGCTGAGGGAGGGAGGGACTTGGGGTGGGCAAGGAGGCTAGGATAGGGAGCTGGAGATGTAAATCGGGAAGAATGGGAAGCTAGTAGGTGCGGGGAGGACTGAGATTGTATGAAGAGCTAAGGGAAGATTGGGCCTTTCTGAGCAAGGATATTGAGAACCAGTGGGTGAGGAGAGGAGGTGGCAAGGAGGGAAAACAGATCTGATGATGAGTCTAGGTATGGGAGCAGAATTGGGACTGGCTGGGAAAAGAGACTAGGACAAGGAGCTGGGTATCGGGATGAATTGGGGAAGGAGGTGGCTGGGCGCCAGGGTTGAGGTGAAAGATGAGGAGCTGGGATTGGGGGAACTGGGACTGCCTGTATAAGGGAACTGGGACAGAGTCTTAGGTGCCTCAAATTGGGCACCCAAAATTAGTGGACACTTTTTGATTTTTGCAAAATCAAAATCTTTTTGCAAAAAGATCTGCAAGATGGGGCTTCCACCACCCCTCATCTCCCGGTGGGTTTGTGAAGATAAATGAATGAATATTTATGAAGCACTCAGATACTGTAATGAAGAAAATCCCACACGAAAATTACTAATTCTACCTTCAGAGTGTGGTCTGAATAACATTCGGTAAATCAGGTCTAGGGTTACACATTGAACAACAAGGGGAAAATAAAATATTGAATAGTTGCTCACTAAATGAGCACCATCCCATTTTGTGCAAAGAATGATGCATGGTCCTATGGAAACAAAGTGATCATGTAACTAAAGACTGTATCATCATGCAGCCATGGAGGGGGCCCAGATTAAGGTTGTCCAGTTATAATTCTGGCATTTCCTAACTTCTGACCTTGCAACCTCAATAATATTCTTTTAGTTTAGGAGGTTTATTGTATGTAATAGATAATTAATCCATATATCACTGATGTATAAGGTCTATAACCTTCATTTATGAATATATTTAAATAAATAGTTGACTTTTCAAATGGTAAATAGAATATATTTAGTGATAAACATTAATTGGATAAGCAGATAGGTTCTTTAATGTGAGACACGTAATGTGAAATTAACAAGATAAATATTCCGCCATTCTCCCAGTACTAAAAAGTTACAGTTTCTAATGGAATATTTACCCCACCACACTTTACTAAGCCAATGTTTGATAAGGTTAGCACCACAGGGGCTTGGAAAATACCATGGGGAAGAATTTGTGTGGGGCCTCTTAAAAGTGCAGCACAAACCTCACAGCCCAGGGACGGGAGGGCTAAGCCCTCCTAATTCCGTGCTACTCCTGGGGCTGAAATGGCAGCCGTGTCTGAACTGTCCTGTGGGTGATGGTATTAGAGTTATGGTCCCACCTTCTCTAGCTCCAGCCCCACTCGGGGCCCATTTCCTACACCAGGGCTTGTGGTGGGATGGAAGAAGGACCTTGTGTGGCAGCCTGTAGGTTCCTTGTGTATACTTATGCTGGGAGGCATTCTCCCCCAGCCATTTCTGTGGCCTATACAGCTACATCCACAGAGTTGAAAGACATTAAAAGCTCTAATACAATCCTTTCCCTACACTCATGTTTTTGCAAGCTGAAATGTGCCCATAAGTTTAATGTATAAAGCAGATATTTTATACGAGTAGCCTACAGAAACTGTATGCTTTTGAGGAAACAGTGCACCAACTGTGTTTATATAAGGATGTCCCCTGATCTCCATCCTGCTTGTCAGAGATAGACGAAGTGTCATGAGGATCCCCTTATGGATTCCAGGAATCTGTCAGTTCTGAAAAGAATCTGATATATGGTCATAGTGTTGAAGATCACTGACTATTGTCCTCTTATGATTGCCAGCGAAGAAACCGCTTCAGTAAGGATTGAGTTGTTTTTATTACTATGTTTGCTACCTTTTGGATAGAGGAGAAACTTTCTACGATGGACGCCGTCTCGCTACAGTGAGGCTCAAGATTTCCAAAGTGAATAGCGAGGATTATGAACATCACTTCGTCTGCCATGCTTTGAATTCCTTTGGTCAAGTTGCAACATATATAGCATTAAAACACAGAGGTAATGCATTATTGGATACATTTGACTTGACTTTCCCAGGAAGAGTTGGATACTGTGTTCAGATACCACAATTATATGAGTCATATACATATCTAGATAGATAAACTGCTTTTCCTTTTGGTTAACTTTAAGATGTGTGAGTTGTGGGGGAGGGACAGGAATCAGAGGGGAAGGTGGTATGTGTGCATATGTGCGCAGAGAAATTGGAGGTGAGCATATGAAGATTTAGGAGATTAATAAAAAGGATGAAAGTACACATGGTGAAGGGAAATTTTAAACAGCAGAGTTTGGAAGGATTTCTACACTAGAGTAAATTGTGAGAAGTTTTCAAGGAATAGAAATGAATGAGCAAGGTTCAAAACTACTGTGCTGTATGTTGGATGATCAAAAGTTGAGGCACTGAGAAATTTGAGCCTAAATGACTTGCTTACGGCCACACACTGAGTTAGTGATGATGCTTGTAATAGAAATTGGGTCTCCTGACTCACTCACTGTCTTATACACTAACTATCAGAAATCCTCAACCTGGACTACACACAACAATCAATCATAGTGGGTCAAATTTAGGGGTTACTTCTGAAAATTTCTGTATTAATTTCTTTGTGCCAAGGTTTCTTCATCTATAAACTACTGCTAACACTATTTAACCCAGAGAGCTGTTATGGGGATTTATTCATGCTTGTAAGAGCATTCACATCCTCCAGTAGCAAGTGTTATGAAAACATAAATTGTTAATTGTTTTCCTTTGTATTAGATGCTCTACTTGTTGATTTGCCCAACCAATAATTGATATAGTTGTTCTGTAGTAATACATATGTACAGTCAATTTTTATAAAAATTATGAGAATATAGAAATGTAACTTTTGAATATTACTACAGTTGTTTGAAAGTTCAAAGTTAGACAAATTCCGCAGTTTCTTCTTTTTTTCTTATACTGATGCAGTTGCAGATTTTCACAGATCACTGACTGGAGGATTCATTGCATTGCTGCTTTTAGCAGTTGTTACTTTATTAATCTTCAAGCTTTTCAAGATTGATATTGTGCTTTGGTATCGTAGTTCTTGCCATGCTTTTGTAAAGAAAGAAGGTATGTAGAGCAGCCAGTTTGCTATCTTTTTATATTGATTTTTGTATCTTGCAGAAGAGTATTTAGGAAGGTCTTTTGATGATGGGGAAGAAATGATCCCCGGGGTAGAACTTGTTTAGAATTTTCTAAAGAAATTGGAGGGTATTTGAAATGAGTGAGTAAAATGCATAACATACTAAGATGATAAACAATTGGAAGTATATATGGCAATGATGGTTAGGTGGTACAACCCAGAAATCCATACATTCCCCACATCTGTGGATTGCTATCTGCTTTGCTAAAAAATGCACCTTGTTTTGCCATAAGTTTTACAGCTTACCTGTTGGTGACCAGTAGATGTCACCAGAGCAACATACTGCCATTTAACAGCAATGGTACCGCCTAGGGTTAAAAATAATTTTTTTTAAAAAAGCTTTTGTATAGGAGAGGCAATATGAAATTTTGCCTGGAATGTTTCTATTGAAAATCAGTCTCTCAGGCTTTTCTCAAGATGAGAACATTGTCTACAAGTTCTTCTTTTTATCCATCCTCTTCTCCGTCCCCTTCCTTTTAAAAGCTGAAAGCTATGAGAGGCAGGTGCAAGAGGGGGTAAAAGTGCCACCACAACCCCATTCCTTGATTACCATGTATTTTATTACTTTTATGTACTGTGGGGATGTGTGCAAAGGTTTAAGAAGGGGGAGCAGCTGCTACATGATATATTATTCTTTGTACTACAGAAGCACCTAAGAACCCCTGACACTGACCAAGATTCTGTTGTGCTGGGCACTGTACAAGCACAGTACAAAAAGAGGGCCTTTGCTCCACAGCGCTTACAGTTAGAGCCAGGAAACATATTTTGGAGGAATGGGTTATTTCTGTTTTAGTCAATTAGAAACTATTTGTGAATTTGATACAAATTTGCCAAATACTCTGGGCCCAAAATAACAATAGTAATAATTTGGGGCTAAAGTCACAAAATGAGTAGAGGAAGAAGAGGTGATGCTGCTGCTGCTCCCCCTATAGCAATGGGGAGGTAGGAGTGTTGCTCTGACAACCTTTAACCCCATGGTTAGGGTACTCACTCAGGATATGCGAGACCCAGGTTTGAATCCCCACACTGGAATAGGATTTTGAACCCTGCTCTCCCCCCTACTTCTACTAGCATTAGCTTCCTGTCCTGCTCAGGGAGAGGATTAATGTTTAGTAGGGCTGGTTGAAATGATTTCACTGGAAAGGAATTTTGACGAAAAATGAATTTTGGTCAACAATTAAATTTTCGTAGGAAAATTTCACGTGACAAACTTTTCCAGTTTTTCAAAGAAAAAACAAATTTTGAGTTTGGTAAAACCTTTTTTTTTTCCACTCAACATGGTTTTTGAACAGCATTTGAATATTTTTGTTTGTTTTGTTTATGAAAAAATTATAATTTTTTTTGGTGGGAAGTTTCTACAAAACCTAAACCCCCAAAATGTTCTCAAATTTTCTGCTGACAAATATCTGGCATTTCCCACCAGCTAAAGTGTTCAGCCAATGTCAGGCAGGAGGAGGGCTGGAGAACATTCTGTAGGAGGTAGGTGTGCTTGTGGATGTCTACTAGGACCCGTGGAGCTGGGACTTCTTTCCCTGCAGATCATAGGGTGCTGTGCCCAATCCACATGGTGGCAAACCCCTCATCCATGAGGAGACAATGAGTTAGATCTATGGCTGGTCATCCACCCTTCATTTTAGAGCATTTCATCCCCTTTCCTGGTTGTTTGCCAAAGGATTTTAAATACTAAACAATTAAAAATTGTAATAAAGGTAGGGTTTTTTTAAAGGAGTCTCTTGCTCTTTCTTTATAGCTTCAGATGGGAAGATCTATGATGCATACGTCATGTATCCAAAACCCAATGGGGTGAGATGTATCTACACCCTGAACAACTTTGTTCTGAGAATACTACCCGAGGTTTTAGAGATACAGTGTGGATATAATCTTTTTATACTTGGAAGGGATGATTTACTAGGGGAAGGTATGTTAAAAATAACAAAATTAATATTATCCTTGCTGTGTTTCCTTTTGACATGTTGTTCTAAGATTTGTTGTGTATGCTGGTGATGAAAAAAACAATGTGAGACTGACTAATTTTGTAAACTTAGTTTAGCTGCATTGCCTATGTCATTGCTGATTTTTAAGGATGAGGGACTTGGAGCAACTATTCCTTATGAAGAATTCCTCTTCTGAGACAGAAATACAAAATGGCCATTATTTAATTTAAATAAAAATCTCAAGTTAGAATAACAAGGACACCAATCATTATTGATTAATAATAAATCTAGTTTTTATGTAGAGCTTTTCATCAGTAGAGTTCAAAGAGCTTTGCAAAGCAGGTAAGAATCCCCCATTTTACAGATGGGGAAACTGAGGCACAGAGTGGTGAAGTGACTTGCCTAAGGTCAACTAGAAGGCCAATGGTCAAATGAAGTAGAATCCAGGTCTCTTGAGTCCCAGTCCAGTGCTCTATCCACCAGGGAACATTGCCTCCCACTGTGCCATTAGTGGGTTTTGTGGTATGGACGTCTGTTCAATGAGATCTAGACTGCAAACTCATTTCACACAGGTCACTGGACAGCCCTCAGGTAGAAACCACTTTTGATTGTTGCTGAAGTGAGCTGGATTGGATCTAACAATCTGTTTTTGAAAGGTTCTGTACTCTACTAATCTTCTGAGCGAGCCACCGCCCCATAAGTATGTACTTTTAAAATAATGAGAGAAGTTTTGCATAAGTTGAAATTTTTCTATGCCTACTTTGATCATTCTTGCATTACTTACAGCTGTGGTCAATGTTATTGATGAAACCATCAAACAAAGCAGAAGACTGATGATAATTTTAGAATCAGAAGCATTGAGTTACAATGTGTTAGAAGATACCTTTGAACAGCAACTGGCTGTGTACAATGCTCTTATCCGGGATGAAATAAAAATTATTCTGATTGAACTAGATAAAATACAGGACAACACAAACATGCCAGAATCCATTAAATACATTAAACAAAAGCACGGAGCCATCCGGTGGAAAGGGGACTTCACAGAGAAATCTCACTCAGCAAATACAAAGTTCTGGAAAAATGTGAGATACCAAATGCCACTCAGACAAACAGTGTCTTCTTTGGATCCAAAAACTTTTCACTATTTTGCAGCAACAGAAAGATGATGATGCTGTATTTTAATGGCACAGACTGGCTCACTTTTAAATATTTACTGTGGACATTTTGTCTTCAGAAGCTTCTAGTGTGTATTATCAAGTGGTCATCTCAGTCACTTAGATGCTTTTAAGATTAAAAAACCCGCTACAACATAATTTTGTTGTTGATTAAAAAATTCAGTTGCCACTATACCATTGTGCAGATATTGGGAGGTATCTGAATCATTGTCTCAGTATCCCAGATATTTAAAGCTGAGATGTAGCAAATGCAGTGGCATATAATTTTTGCGATTTCTTTATAAGAAAACTTATTGCAGGGAAGTTTTTTTGTTTTTTAAATTGAGGTTAAATAATTAATACATTTAAATGAGCATTCATTATGCCTAGATTTTTATACTGTGGTTTTGTTGTTGATATGTTTTTTCTGAAAATAATTTGATCTGATCTGATCAAGGTACTTCCAAACTCAAGTCATGCCTTTTTCCCCATTTCACATGGCTCTCTTTTATTTTCGTCTCTTTTCTTTTTGCTCTTTAAAGACATTTTGTTTTTCTAAAGCTCCTTTCATCTGAGATTCTTGAAATTGTTTGAACTTATTAATTATTATTCAAAAGTATTAATTACCTTATTTATTTGTATTGCAATTATATCTCTGAGTCCTAATCATGGATCAAGGCCCCATTGTGTTAGGTGTTGTATAAAGCTACAGTGAGTTAGGTAACCATTATTTACTCAAGCAAGTGAATCAATAAGCCTGTGACATACTAGGGAATAAAATGCAGGTGTCCTGCTTCCTTATCCTGTGCTGTAGTCCTAAGAAATCCATCCCCCACCCTCCCATTTTACTTCTTCATAAAGGAGGAGAGAGATGGTGGTGAGCAGACTATACTGTGTTGAGCATACTTAGTTGCGAGTGAAAAACTTCTGCACACAGAACTCAGTTTTATTTCTACCCTTAATAGTTTCATAAAATCCTTTAAGATATATAAAGTGTATCAAGCTTATTTCTGAATACTTTCTCCCCAGCACAGTAGTGTCCACAGGTTTTGTCATGGATCTTTAGACAGCATGGAGGCACAACTCTGACCTTTTCTGAGGGCTTGGAAACAACCCACCTGCTGAAGAGCCTGCCATTTTAGTTTTTGTCTCCATAGCTTCTGGCTTGGTGGACAGGCCTCCGTGATGGAGTGCTTTAAGGGATTGTTGAATCCAAAACAAAGACTAAATGATATACTTCTGGTACAGCAGGTCTTTAATTTGGCTGGAGCTTGTGCTGAATTTTTTTGAGTGGCTTCTGGGGCTGCGTCACCTTATTCTGGGCTTCCCTTTCTCCCTGAGGCACTGCAGTAGGCCATGTTCATGCTTGACCCTGGCAAGGCAGCAAAAGAAGCTTAAAGGGAAACCTGCTCCTCTTGTAACTTTTCCAAGGTATAACACATGGGATAGTGAGTTCTTCTGGTTTTGTAGGCCTAGAGCACAGAATCAGCTTCTCTTTTATGATGTGGTTTTTATTTTGTAAATAGTAAATTAAAAAACAAAGGTGACTGTCATATTGCGTGACCTGTGTGGCAGACCCCTCAAATACAGCAAAAGGCCTATAATAATATTGTTGTGATTGAGGTGTGCCACATGGGTAGGTGTCATGTGCAGTTGAAAAGCCAGGCTGTGACATGCCTTTCACTTCACACAGAGTCAGGTCCAGATGTGTAGGTGATGACAATGCTAACACATAGGAGTGGAAAGATAGGGGATATGAACAAGTGAAGCTATAATTTCTTGGTCATATAGAAGTTTCAATGCTGTTGGGGCTCTGTGCAGCTCTAGCTGACCCTTATTTCTCACATAATACAAACCTTTGTACTTTGAAGTCTGTATACGTCATGTCCACTGAAGAACGAATAGGGAAGCTCATTCAGTTTTGCACAAACGTTGCATTTGGTAGACAGAAAAATGTCTTTACAAAATTTATACTTCCTTGCTCTTTCTGTTCTTCCCACTTCCTGTTTGTTTTTCTGAGTAAAAATGTAACTTCCTCTTTACCACAATAAGCTGCATTATGTAAGCTCTGTGGTCCACTGATCAGCAACATGCCTCTTCCCTGCTTTAAAAAGGCAATCTGGATATATATATATATATATAAAATGACAACACATTTCAGCTGTAGAGCTAGATGCTGAATGGCCTAAATAAACAGGATAAATAGTATTTCAGCTCATTTATGTTATGGTAGCAAATTAAAGGTTTTAATTAGGAACATACGCTTAAAGGAGCCATACACTTCTGCTTCGCTGCCTTTTTGAGATGATCCAAAATAGCAAGAGTCTCATCACTGTAATACCTGAATGTCTTTCAGTAATGCATTAAGCAATATGACTAATGCCTGTCACATCTTGTTTGTTCTGTGCAGTGGAGTTGTTTTTGTTTCATGTTTTTCAATGTGTACACTGCTATGATATATATTTGTTAGAGAAGCCAAGTTCAAAGGTATGCACCTTGCACGCAGAGCATAAGGCAGTGAGGTTTATGATGGTCCGTTGGTCCTGGGGGAAATAATTTCACATGCTTCGACCAGCCTCTGAGAAAGTTCTGTTTCCTGTACAGATGAGATTTAACCTTGTTGTAGAGAGTTCTATTGTGCCTGAGGAATGAAATTTTCAAGCAGTGTCTTCATTCTGGAGCTTTAGGAGATCTTTTAGATGCCATGGAGTGCTTCGAAGATAAGGATCAAGACCTTGAACTTGATTCAGAATCTGTGGGAAACCAGTGTAGAGAGCAGAGGACAGGTTTGATGTGCTCATGGTAGCCTGCCTGCTGAGCAGATGCCAATCCCTTTCCTTCCACTCCCTCTGAGATGATACAAACACCATGTGTTACAAATGGGGATATGTGAGTTAATCAATTATAAGGGTTTAGTCCTTGGATATATGCTCTCAAGGGGATCCATATACTCCCTTGAAGTCTGGCTGTTATTCAAGCAACAGTTTTTCATAATGAATCAAAGCACTGTTCAATGCTATCAGTATCTCTTACTCATTAAATCAGTCAACTGCACATCCTTAAAAGTTCAATGGCCTTTTTGTGGTTAGAGGACATTATTTAAAATTTTTTTCAAAGCTTGTCATGTTCAGTCTTGCCCACCAGAAGGTCTGGAGGGCTCAAAAGACTCCTCTTTCCCTTGGTCTCTGAAAAACAAAGTGGTCCCCTGACCGTTTCTTACAGGAAGCTTGAAGTTGGCTCATGAGTGATCATTTTGCTTCTTTAGGCCTGAGTCTTCTTGTCTTAAGAATGATGGTTGTGAGGGACATCTTTTGTCATCAGGCTTCAGGTAATTTCGTGAATTGGGTCAGCAATGGCCAAGGAGGGCTTGGTGCAGCTGTGGGAGGGTTGGAGGTGTAAAACTACCCTTTGCACTCTCTTGATCCTTGTGCCACTCTGTGGTAGACCAGTCCTCAGATTGCTTTAACTTGTGCCTTTCTTTGACTAATCAGGCAGTGCCCTCTCTAGTGAATACATGTGTTAGAAAGCTGCATAATCTCCCCAGTGCCTCAATTGACTGTGAGCTTTCTTTCTCCTAGGCTGTCCCATGCAAATGCAGGCCTGGATAGGCTTGTCAGGTGGTTTATTACTGTTCTCCTAGATGCTGGTTAATTTGAATAGTAAACAGATAACTTTTAGGCTGGCAATTTCTTTACAAGAGTTTAGCACCCTGTAAAATTCAGATATTGATTTTTGCCCACTTTTTTTCATCACGCCAAAAATTTGTAGAGTTGGTCACAAAGTGTGAAGAAAATTTGTTTTTGAAATCTTGAAAAAATTTAAGCAGCTCTATAGTTGATTGGAAAATGAGGGGAAATAAGTTGAAATGCTACTAACTTTTTTCAAATTTTGCATTTTCATCCATGTCACAATTCAAAATATTTCAACCAGTTCTAAGAGTTTTATTTCTATGGAATACAAGCATACATTGATTTGTACTGCCTTTTTTGCTGTGGAATTCCTGTGATATTTTTAACTTTTGGTGGCTTTTCTCCTTCTGAAAGTGGCTTCAGAAATAGGATGAAATTTTTGAGTCAAGCTTAGAATGTAGGGTTGGCAAAATTCAATTTTTTAAAAATAATTTCAGTGGATATTAGTGGTTACTTTTAAACATTTTTATCAATTTAAATGTTCATAGTTGTGGGAAATTATCATAGAATCTCAGCGTTGGAAGGGACCTCAGGAGATCATCTAGAGTCCAACCCTCTGCTTAAAGCAGGACAAATCCTCAGACTTTTTTTTTTTAACCTCAGTTCCCTAAATGGCCCCCTCAGGGACTGAGCTCACAGCTCTGGGTTAGGAGGCCAATGCTCAAACCACTGAGCTATGCCTCCCCCTCCATCAGATGATAATTTAATGACAATAGATGTTAAGACTCAAAAAGTTAAAACAAACAAATTGTCACCATTACATGTCAGAACATACAAGGGAATATTCTTAAATCAAACTCTAATAAATTCTGAAGCTGCATTTTTCTTGCTTTGCCTTTGTAAATTTTGATGATTATCAGTCAAAATATTTTTCGTTGGGGGGAGTGTGTGTGTATGGCAAAATCAAGGTTTATTGACATTTATTGATTAAAATAGAATCCTTCCAAGCCTGTTAATATGTTCCTACAAAACTTCTCCACTTCTAAAATTTGGGAATAATTTCCACAGAGATGTTAAATCAAAGATGAACTATTTCTACTGAACTGGTAAATCAACCAAATTCAGGATGAGATACACCAGCATTATTACTATTGAAGAGAAACTGCAGGTTTTAAACCCTTTCTAAAGTCTTTACATGTAGAAATAGATGTGGGGTGGTGCAGTTAAGTTATGGTTAAATCTCAGCTAATCATCTGAGGGTACAATGACAAGAGGGGAAGTAGTTTAATTTTCTTGTTGAGGGAGCTGATTTTGAAGCTGAAGTCATTCTTTTTTTTTTTTCTCTTGGGAATTTTGGTAACAGTCTTAACTCATATTTCTGGCATTTTGTTTCCTGGCATCATGTTACTCTGGTTTTACTTGAAAACCACAGAAAGATTATCTTTGCACAGTACAGTGAAAGCAACACATACAAAAATCTACATCAGAGATTCAATTAGCTAATCTACACATCTATCTTTAGAAAGGAAAATAATTTAACTAGCTAGAGCATAGTTTCTGGAAGTATGCTAGGGTCTGAAGAAAAAACAGAACAGCCTATGCAGATGGCAACATTGTTTAGTCTTTGTTAATCATAAAACTGATGGCAACTTTCACTTAATATTGTATTAATGCCTACAATGAAAACACATGGGATTGTTTGAAGGCAGGTTAACTAGATGGAAGAGCTTTTTGTTCTTCACAGGGTAATCAACATCTGGAATTCTCTTCCTTAGAATTGGAATCTAGATCATTAGAATTCAGTGGGAAAAAAGGACAATTACCTGGACATCCATAATACCTCAGGGTCTAAATGGAATAAGATTCCTAACTGTGGAATTTTGTGTGTGTGCACATACAGAGGATTAAATTGATCACTGAATTTCGGATGATGGGGAGGGAATTCTCTGAAAGGCATATTAGCAAGGATGTTGCTTGTTAATTTTTACATATCTTTGGTTACATGGGTTAATCCGACCTACTCATTTTCTATGGTTGCTGGGAAGTGGGCACTAGCTGACTTCAGACCTTCCCTCTGTTTCTATTACACGTAACACATTAGCTTTTTTTCTGATGTATGTAAGAAAATTATCTACTAGGTAATTCAAGTTGGGCATCCAAAGTTATTGGGACACTTCTAGGAATTTAGGCCTTGGGCACCAAAACTATATAGAACTCATATTAACTGTCCCTGCTTTTGTTTTGTCCTTGTGCACTTGGTGAGGAGTGTGGGAAGAATATACCTTTTATTGGCTTTGTCCATTTATCCTGCATTCCAGGCTTTTTCCTTTCTTACCATCCTGTTTGTTCTGAGATTTGTTTGATTGGATATTTTTAACATCACTTCAGTTCTCTAAATTGTGTTCTCCATCCTGGTGCCTGAATGTGGTTGGCTCTGTTTAGGGGATTTTTCATTCATACTTTCCCCCTCCATTCTCCTTCCCCCACACTCTGGCCTACTGTCAACTAACATTCTGTCAATAACTATGGTGTGGCCTGTTGCCTGAACATATTTTGTAAGATAACACTGCATTTTTAATTTAGGGACATTATTGATTTGATTGCATTAATTCACCCAGGCCTAAAGGGTACGTATAAAGCACAGCCCAGCACTCGGGGCGGTGTGGACCAAGTTGTGCTGCCCCAGCGGGAGCTCTTCAGTACAGGAGGAATGCACCATTGCTTTATACCATCACAAGGGGCAGCACATTTCCCCTTACTTGGCGGGCCCTGAAGAAAGAGGTTGAGAAACTGATTCCACCTACCTCCCACCCTTTCAGTGTGATGTAGGTCCCAGTGCACAGATACTGTAATTCTGACAGGGCTTTGGGCAGGGTACACAAAAGAGGGGAGACATTGTACAGTCCCCATTCCTGCACACCAGGGTAAGTGCCTGTCCGATTTCGTCCCACAGGTACCACATTAGATACATATTATACATAGAGTGATAAATCAACACAATGCCAGTAACACCCCTGCCTCCTGCCCAGGGTTTTTCCCTTCTTTCCACACTCTTTATTCAGCTGTTGCCAACATATATGTTGATATGCATGTATGCCATCTCCAGAGACAGTATTCATTGCTGAGGTATTGATGGATGTGTAGGGACAAACTGAATACTGATCGCTAAAACGAAGCTAAGTAGTAATACCGTCAAACAATGACAAAGTGACTATTTAATAGTGTCCCCAACTCCATCTAGAAATGAATCCCTGTAGCAGAGTGGTCACCCACTCCTGCCCAGCAGAGGGCTGTGGCTGGGGCATGCAGCTCCCAGGCTGATTGGGGAAGTAAGCAGAGCTGGGAGCCATGCCCCAAACCACAGCCAGCCCTTATAAAAAGGCTTTGAGCTAGGAGCACAGACACAGTTTCTCTGCTTGTAGAGGGAGACAGGCCTGGCTGCTAGGTAGTTGAGACGGTACCTGGGTGGAGCAGAGCTGGGGGAAGGACAAGGGAGCTGGGGAGCTCCAGCCTGGAAAAACCCCAAGCTGCTGCCTAGCAGGAGCGGCATGAGGGTTTTTGGTGCCCTAGGCTCACCGGTCCTGCGGTTCTGGTGGACCTCCTGCAGGCGTCCCTGCGGACGGTCCGCTGGTCCCGTGGCGCCGGTGGACCTGCCACAGGCGTGCCTGCGGATGCTCCACCGGAGCTGCGGGACCAGCGGACCATCCGCAGGGACGCCTGCGGGAGGTCCACCGGAGCAGTCTGCCGACCTCCCAAATCCTGGCGCCCTGGTCACCTAAATGGAAGCGCTGGCCCTGCGGCCTCGTCTAAGGCCAATTGGGTACTGGGGTTGCAAAGGGCAGCCCATGGTTAGGCAAAGGCAGCAGGTCCAAATCCCCCTTGCCTATGAAGACTGGCTGAGACACTGCAGTTTGCCCCAATGAGCGGGGGCTAGATGGTGACTGGCAGTAGCCAAATATTAAGGTGAGGTGGGGATAGTGGGTGGGGGTCCCCCTGGGTGGAGAGACCCAGAGAAACAGTAAGAGTACTGCCAGGGGGCAGCACCCAACGAAAGGGGCACCGGGGTCCGGGAGGGACACGGGGGCCAGCGGTAGCGCAACACTGGCTGATGATTTTTAAAATCTATAGACTACAACAAGTGAGTATGAAATGATGCACATGGTTCTTTTCAGTGTGCTTCTTGAAGCACAAGGGTGTGTCTCTTGCAGGAATCCAATATCAAGTGTTTGGGCTGGGAGAAAAAAATGTTTTGTTTTGGTTTTTTTTTTTAAATCAGAGTCAGCAAACTTCCACCCTGACTGGATCGAGAAACAAATAATGAAAAAAAGCCAAACAGCTATCTTGATGCTAAGCATCAGACTAGGGAAGAATGTGTATGCCATATGTCCCCCCTGTCATCTGTGTACTTCCTGTTGTTATGGGTCATAACATCTAGTTCTGCTAGATTTTTGGCTCTGATCCCCATGTTTCCAAAGTAGATATGACTTCATTTTTCTTAGAGACTAAAGAGACTAGATCATAGGTCAATTCATGAAAATAACAAGATCAAGATTTTCTAAAAGACAGACTCCTAAGTCTATATCTTAGTGAGTGGCTTGGTTTTCAGGAGTGCTGAGCATCCAACAGTTCCCTCTGAAGTAAAAGTTTGGGTGTTCAGTGCTTTTAATAATTCAAGGGCTTAAATATTGATTTTTAGAAGCTTAAATTTGGGGGATTTTTTTCTTTGAAATTTGTCAAAAATGACAAAGATGGGGGGAAAATTGCACAACCCCCCCAATCTGTAGAAGATAGTGACAAATGAAACTGTATTTTTGGAGCAAATACACCTCTACCCGATATATTGCGACCCAATATAACATGAATTTGGATATAACGCAGTAAAGCAGTGCTCAGGAGGGGTAGGCTGTGTCATCTGGCGGATCAAAGCAAGTTCGATATAATGTGGTTTCACGTATAATGTGGTAAGATTTTTTTGGCTCCTGAGGACAGCGTTCTATCAGGGTAAAGGTGTACGATTTAAAATGATAAACTGCAAACTATTTGGGTGGTACAATGCCACCATCTAGTGATGTTTTTAACTTTGTAGCAGATGAACTATGTCTCTTAAAAAAATTAGAAGTGATAGTCTCTGCTTAAAACCAGGTTCCGTGACCAGTAACGCGAACCCCAAACGTTCAAAAACCATAAGTCAGACATATATGTGAATAAAACACGAGATTTTAAAAAACAATCTCATTCTGGCCCAATCTTTTGAGCTTTGACTGCTCACCTCCAATGTGTGTATGAGAATTAGTATTGCCTAGAAAATCACCACAACAAAGCTCACTGCTGCAGTCTCCCCAACCAAACTGTACACCTATTGATTCTAAATGGTAAACCAGCCCACAAAACAAAGTGCAGAATGAAACAAGTCAAGCAGGAACTTTGGTCACTCCTTAGAGACAGCAAAGTCCAAAATGAGTAACTCAACTTTGATGAACTGATAATAGCCATGAAAACCCTGAAATGTGGGAAAACAACTGGACTCAATGGTATAGCTAATAAATTATTACTACATTTTGGGACAAGAGCACAGAGGTGGCTGCTTGACTTCATCAATTCTTGTATGGACACAATGCAGATATCCAGGCTGTAGAGACATAACAAAGTGCTTACACTACTCAGATCACATAAAGACCTACCTTGGCAAAGAGTTACCGCCCAATATCTTTACTCTGCTCAAACTATAAACTCTAAGAGCAGATGATACTGGATAGAATAGCACCAATAGTGGAAGGGAAGCTGACTGATGACCAACCTGGTTTCTACTCAGGACATTCATGTTGTGGCAAAATTGCAAACCTAACTCAATATGTCAATAATGTGGATGGTATGATGGGATAGCCTAATTTGGGCAATTAATTGATCTTTGATTATTAGCGGGTAAATATGCCCAATGGTCTGTGATGGGGTGGGATTTGAGTTATTACAGAGATTTCTTTTCTGGGTGTTTGGCTGGTGAGTCTTGTCCACATGCTCAGGGTTTAGCTGATCGCCATACTTGGGGTCAGGAAGGAATTTTCCTCCAGGGCAGATTGGCAGAGGCCCTGGGTTTTTTTCTCCTTCCTTTGCAGCGTGGGGCACTGTCATAGTATCTTTCCCCAATCTGAACCTTAGAGTCCAAAAAATTGGGGTACCAGCATGAATTCCTCTAAGCTTAATTACCAGCTTAGATCTGATACACTGCCACCACCCAAAAATATATAGTGTTTTGGGGCACTCTGGTCCCCCCCAAAACCTTCCCTGGGGACCCCTAGACCCAAATTCCTTGAGTCTTACAACACAGGGGAATAAACCATTTCTCTCCTCTTCTCCTTTCTTCCTCCCAGATCTTTCCCGCCCTGGGTACACTAGGAGATCACCGTAATTTAAACTCCTTGAATCACAACACAGAGAAATCAGGGTGGTTCCCCCCCTTCTCTCCTCTTCCCTTCTCCTTCCCTGTTAAGTACAGACTCAGTTCCCTTGAGCCTCAACAAGGGGAAAAAATCAAACAGGACTTAAAAAGCAAAACTTTTAATAAAAAGAAAGAAAAAAAGTAAAAGTTATCTCTGTAATTTAGATGGTAAAAGTTACAGGGTCTTTCAGCTTATAGACACTAGAAAGAAGCCTCCCCCCAGCAAAAATACAATTTAAAATACTTCCAGCAAACTACACATTTGCAAATACAGAAAACAGTCAAAAGACTATAACCGCCTTTCTTACTAAATACTCACTATTCTGAATATATAAGAGACTGTAGCAGGGAGATTGGCAAGAAACCTGGTTGCACGTCTAGTCCCTTCCAGGATCCAGAGAGAACAAAGCCAAACCCAAAAAACACAAACAAAGGCTTCCCTCCACCGAGATTTGAAAGTGTCTTGTCTCCTGATTGGTCTTCTGGTCAGGTGTTTGATTCCCTGTTTGTTAACCCTTTACAGGTAAAAGAGACATTAACCCTTAACTATCTGCTTATGACAGGCACACGCTTGCTGAAGGGTTCTCTGCACCTTGAAGTCTTTAAACTGTGATTTGAGGACTTCAGTAGCTCAGACATAGGTTAGGGGTTTATTACAGGAGTGGGTGAGTGAGATTCTGTGGCCTGCGTTGTGCAGGAGGTCAGACTAGACAATCATGATGGTTCCTTCTGATCTTAAAGTCTGTGACTCTATGTAACTTGCAATATTGTAAGGTCTGTTTGTTGATCTGTCGGCTCCTTATGACACTATGAACTATCATGCATTTCTATTGAAATTGGCAATAATTTTGAGAAATGGTAAAATGGCCCAGGTCATCTCCCTTGCTTGAGAACCAACATTTCTTTGTCAAGATGGACAGTCAAGAAAGTTGATGATGTACTCAATGAAATGGATTGCCCCAAGATTCAGTGTTATCATCCTTGTTATTTAATGGCTACACAAATGATCAACCAGAATTTCCCAACATGGGAAGATTAATTTATTCAGATGATATTTGTATTGCCACCCAATCAGAAAGATTTGAGCTTGTGTTTGTCAGTCTGTTTGGTTGTTGTGGTAGTTTGTTTGTTTGAAGGACTGTGTGCTGTAGCTGGCAGTTGGAGGCGGAGCTACCAAGGAAGGTTTGAAAGCTAGAAGCATCTGGTAATTGGCTGAGCCTTAACCAGTGGGCGGGGCATTCACTCAGACCAGGGCTTTATAAAGCTGCGCACAATTGACCAGGGAGCTTAGCGATCAGGAGCTGCTAACAGGGAGTTTTGCAAGGGAGTTTGGAAGAGGAGTAGGGAGGGAGCGGGGGTCCCTTGTCGGTCTCATCTGTGACCCATTGGTCCCCTGAACCTATAAACCAAGCCACATCCAAAACCTTTCTGTTTAAAGCAAAGCAGAGTAGAGCGGACAGGGAGTTGCAGACGGGAATTGGAGAGAGTTTGACAGAGGGAGGCTTACGATGGTTAGGAGGACCCGCAACACCTGTGGCAGCACTGCTTCTGTCTCCTCCACCTGCGCCTGTAGCCAGACAGAGCACCAAAGCATGGATGCTTTTACCCAGATTCTGGTGTGGGCTTGCAAAGACTGTAACTTGGAATTTCCACTTACTGATATCCAGGCTGGGGGTGGCATCCAATGTGAAAGGTGCCTACTGGTGGAATCTCTCAGGCAGCAGGTGGGAGAGCTACAGGAGGAGGTGGCTAGGCTGAGGAACATCTGTATCCATGAGCAATTCCTGGACAGTATCCATGTGGAGACAGCTGACGTAGCTGTCCCAGTTCACAGGACTACTGACACACCAGTGGAGGAGGAGATGGCTCAGGGTGGACACTGGCAGCTGGTTACTTCTGGCAGCAGGCAGTGCTCCACCCCTGCTGTGAACTCTCCTGCTGTGGTAATAGATAACCGTTATGCTCTTCTTGATACAGGAGACAAGGAATCACCCCCAACAGTTAAGGAGGCAAAGCCTCATACCCCTAAGGCTGGGAGGTCTGCTGCCACCACTGATAACAAGAAACGTAGGGTAGTGGTGGTTGGAGACTCTCTGCTGAGGGGGACGGAGACACCCATCTGTCGCCCTGACCGTTCATCCCGGGAGGTATGCTGCCTGCCAGGGGCCCGTATCCGAGATGTTACAGACGCATTGTCGAGGATTATCCGGCCTTCTGACTACTACCCCATGCTACTCATCCATGTGGGCACAAATGACACTGTGAGGTGTGACACTGAGCAGATCAAGAGTGACTACAGGGTTCTGGGAGTACGGGTTAACGAGTCTGGAGTGCAGGTGGTATTCTCTTCGATTCTTCCTGTCGAAGGTAGGGGCCTGGGCAGAGACAGATGCATCGTGGAGGTGAATGCCTGGCTGCGAAGATGGTGTCGCCAGGAGGGCTTTGGCTTCCTCGACCACGGAATGCTATTCAAGGAAGGACTGCTAGGCACAGATGGCATTCACCTTTCGAGGAGGGGAAAGGCCTTATTTGCGCACAGACTGGCTAACCTAGTAAGGAGGGCTTTAAACTAGGTTTGACGGGGACAGGTGAGCAAAGCCCACAGGTAAGTGGGGAACAAGACCTGGGAGACGGGTTGGAAACAGGAGGGAGCACGGGCTATAATGGCAGAGAGAAAGGAGGGTCAGGGCAAAGCTGAGAGGCTAGATCAAACCAGTATCTTAGATGCCTAAATACAAATGCAAGAAGTATGGGTAATAAGCAGGAAGAACTGGAAGTGCTAATGAATAAATACAACTATGACATTGTTGGCATTACTGAAACTTGGTGGGATAATACACACGACTGGAATGTTGGTGTGGACGGGTATAGTTTGCTCAGGAAGGATAGACGGGGAAAAAGGGAGGAGGTGTTGCCTTATATATTAAAAATGTACACACTTGGACTGAGGTGGAGATGGACATAGGAGATGGAAGTGTTGAGAGTCTCTGGGTTAGGCTAAAAGGGGTAAAAAACATGGGTGATGTAGTGGTGGGAGTCTACTACATGCCACCTAATCAGGTGGAAGAGGTGGATGAGGCTTTTTTCAAACAACCTACACAATCATCCAAAGCCCAAGATTTGGTGGTGATGGGGGACTTCAACTATCCAGATATATGTTGGGAAAATAACACCGCGGGGCACAGACTATCCAATAAGTTCCTGGACTGCATTGCAGACAACTTTTTATTTCAGAAAGTTGAAAAAGCTACTAGAGGGGAAGCTGTTCTAGACTTGATTTTAACAAATAGGGAGGAACTCGTTGAATTTGAAAGTAGAAGGAAGCTTGGCTGAAAGTGATCATGAAATCGTAGAGTTTGCAATTCTAAGGAAGGGTAGAAGGGAGTACAGCAAAATAGAGACAATGGATTTCAGGAAGGCGGATTTGGTAAGCTCAGAGAGCTGATAGGTAAGGTCCCATGGGAATCAAGACTGAGGGGAAAAACAACTGAGGAGAGTTGGCAGTTTTTCAAAGAGATGCTATTAAGGGCCCAAAAGCAAGCTATTCCGATGGTTAGGAAAGATAGAAAATGTGGCAAAAGACCACCTTGGCTTAACCACGAGATCTTGCGTGATCTACAAAATAAAAAGGCATAATATAAAAAATGGAAACTAGGTCAGATTACAAAGGACGAAAATAGGCAAATAACACAGGAATGCAGAGGCAAGATTAGAAAGGCAAAGTCACAAAATGAGCTCAAACTAGCTATGGGAATAAATGGAAACAAGAAGACTTTTTATCAATACATTAGAAGCAAGAGGAAGACCAAGGACAGGGTAGGCCCACTGCTCAGTGAGGAGGGGGAAACAGTAACGGGAGACTTGGAAATGGCAGAGATGCTTAATGACTTCTTTGTTTCGGTCTTCACTGAGAAGTCTGAAGGAATGTCTAATATAGTGAATGCTTACGGGAAGAGGGTAGGTTTAGAAGATAAAATAAAAAAAGAGCAAGTAAAAAATCACTTAGAAAAGTTAGATGCCTGCAAGTCACCAGGGCCTGATGAAATGCATCCTAGAATACTCAAGGAGTTAATAGAGGAGGTATCTGAGCCTCTAGCTATTCTCTTTGGGAAATCATGGGAGACGGGGAGATTCCAGAAGACTGGAAGGGGGCAAATATAGTGCCCATCTATAAAAAGGGAAATAAAAACAACCCAGGAAACTACAGATCAGTTAGTTTAACTTCTGTGCCAGGGAAGATAATGGAGCAGGTAATTAAAGAAATCATCTGCAAACACTTGGAAGGTGGTAAGATGATAGGGAATAGCCAGCATGGATTTGTAAAGAACAAATTGTGTCAAACTAATCTGATAGCATTCTTTGATAGGATAACGAGCCTTGTGGATAAGGGAGAAGCGGTGGATGTGATATACCTAGACTTTAGTAAGGCATTTGATACGGTCTCGCATGATATTCTTATAGATAAACTAGGAAAGTACAATTTAGATGGGGCTACTATAAGGTGGGTGCATAACTGGCTGGATAACCGTACTCAGAGAGTAGTTATTAATGGCTCCCAATCCTGCTGGAAAGGTATAACAAGTGGGGTTCCACAGGGGTTTGTTTTGGGACTGGCTCTGTTCAATATCTTCATCAACGATTTAGATGTTGGCATAGAAAGTACGCTTATTAAGTTTGCAGATGATACCAAACTGGGAGGGATTGCAACTGCTTTGGAGGACAGGGTCAAAATTCAAAATGATCTGGACAAATTGGAGAAATGGTCTGAGGTAAACAGGATGAAGTTCAATAAAGATAAATGCAAAGTGCTCCACTTAGGAAGGAACAATCAGTTTCACACATATAGAATGGGAAGAGACTGTCTAGGAAGGAGTATGGCAGAAAGAGATCTAGGGGTCATAGTAGACCACAAGCTTAGTATGAGTCAACAGTGGGATGCATTAACGGGTGTGTTGTAAACAAGACATGAGAAGTCATTCTTCCTCTTTACTCTGCGCTGGTTAGGCCTCAACTGGAGTTTTGTGTCCAGTTCTGGGCACCGCATTTCAAGAAAGATGTGGAGAAATTGGAGAGGGTCCAGAGAAGAGCAACAAGAATGATTAAAGGTCTTGAGAACATGACCTATGAAGGAAGGCTGAAGGAATTGGGTTTGTTTAGTTTGGAAAAAGAGAAGACTGAGAGGGGACATGATAGCAGTTTTCAGGTATCTAAAAGGGTGTCATCAGGAGGAGGGAGAAAACTTGTTCACCTTAGCCTCCAATGATAGAACAAGAAGCAATGGGCTTAAACTGCAGCAAGGGAGATTTAGGTTGGACATTAGGAAAAAGTATCTAACTGTCAGGGTAGTTAAACACTGGAATAGATTGCCTAGGGAAGTTGTGGAATCTCCATCTCTGGAGATATTTAAGAGTAGGTTAGATAAATGTCTATTAGGGATGGTCTAGACAGTATTTGGTCCTGCCATGAGGGCAGGGGACTGGACTCGATGACCTCTCGAGGTCCCTTCCAGTCCTAGAGTCTATGAGTCTATGAGGATATTGAACATGTTTTAACTGGCTCCCTGAACATACTTGGAAAATACTATCACACATTAGTTCCTGAAAGCCATCCTGGCAAAGCACAAGTTTGTGTCTTCCACTTGAAACACCATCAGACAAAGTGAAAACTCCAGATATTGTGGGATGGTACAATCCTTGAACACTATGAACATCCGGTCTACTTTGGGGTCACAGCAGAGCGAAAGCTAACATTCAAAGAGCACATTAAGAAGCTGAAAAAGAATGTGAACTACAGAAATGGCCCAACACAAAATGAGGAGCTGACCCCAAAACACTCTGAGCAACCATTCTCACCTTGTGTTACTCAGCTGCAGAGTGCTGTGCTCCATTATGGTGATGCTCAAGCTACACACACAAAATTGATACTAAACTCATTCAACCTTGTAAGGTCATCACTTGGACTTTGAATCTGACTCCCAGACTGTCTCTATACTGTCTTGTTGAAGATTGGCTCACTCTTCAGGCCTGGTCTACACTATGCGTTTAAACCGATTTTAGCAGTGTTAAACCGATTTAACGCTGCACCTGTCCACACAACGAGGCCCTTTATATCGATATAAAGGGCTCTTTAAACTGGTTTCTGTACTCCTTCCCGATGAGAGGAGTAGCGCTGAAATCGGTATTACCATATCAGATTAGGGTTAGTGTGGCCACAAATCGACGGTATTGGCCTCCGGGCGGTATCCCACAGTGCACCATTGTGACCACTCTGGACAGCAATCCGAACTTGGATGCAGTGGCCAGGTAGACAGGAAAAGCCCCTCGAACTTTTGAATTTCATTTCCTGTTTGCCCAGTGTGGAGCTCTGATCAGCACGGGTCCCAAATCTAAAAAGAGCTCCAGCATGGACCGTACAGGAGATACTGGATCTGATCACTGTATGGGGAGACAAATCTGTTCTATCACAGCTCCGTTACAGAAGACGAAATGAGAAAGCATTTGAAAAAATCTCCAGGCTCTGATACAGAGTCCACAGCACAGTGCTGTGTGACGAGTAACGGAAAGCCAAAGAATTAAACAGACGCTCAGGGAGGGAGGGAGGGGGTACTGAGGATTCCAGCTATCCCACAGTCCCCGAAAAGCATTTGCATTCTTGGCTGAGCTCCCAATGCCTGTAGGGTCAAACACATTGTCCGGGGTGTTTCAGGGTATATGTCGTCAATTTACCACCCCTCCCTCCCGTCAAAGAAAAGGGAAAAAAATCGTTTCTTGACTTTTTTATATGTCACCCTATGTCTACTGCATGCTGCTGGTAGATGCAGTGCTGCGGCACTGAATACCAGCATCCTCTCCTCTCCCCTCCCCTCCCCGGTGGCAGATGGTTCCGTACCAAAGGACTGATAGCTGTCCTCATCATCCTGTGAGTGCTCCTGGCTGGCCTCGGTGAGGTCAGCCGGGGGTGCCTGGGTAAAAATGGGAATGACTCCCAGTCATTCCCGGTAGATGGTACAGAATGACTGGTAACCATCCTCATCACAGCAACTGGGGGCTGAGTTCCATCAGCCCCCCCGTCCCTTTCATGTCTAAAGAAAAGATTCTGTACTGCTGGGCTCCTCTCCCCCCCACCGTTTAATGTCCTGCCTGGACTATCATAGCAGCTGGAGGCTGCCTCCCCTTCATTTTATCTCACTAATAAGTCAGTGCTTCTTATTCCTGCATTCTTTATTACTTCATCACACAAATGGGGGGATGCTGCCACGGTTGCCCAGGAAGGTTGGGGGAAGCAATGGGTGGGGTTGTTGCAGGGGCACCCTCTAGAATAGCATGCAGCTTATCATTTCTGCGGGATCTGACATGGAGCAGCTGTGCTCTCTGGTTCTCTGATACACTGGTTCTCTAGTACACTTGCCCCATATTCTAGGCAGGACTGACTCTATTTTTAGATAAACCATAAAGGAGGGATTGACTCAGGGAGTCATTCCCATTTTTGTCTTTGCGCCTCTGGCCGACCTCAGCGAGGCCAGCCAGGAGTATCCATGATAGCAGCAGATGGTACAGAACGACTGATAACTGTCATCTCATCGCCAATTTACAATGGCACAGCAGACGGTACAGAACGACTGGTAACCATCTCTGCTACCTTGCAAAGGCAAATGAATGCTGCTGTGTAGCACTGCAGTATCGCCTTTGTCAGCGGCATCCAGTACACATACGGTGACACATACGGTGACAGTGACAAAAGGCAAAACGGGCTCCATGGTTGCCATGCTATGGCATCTGCCAGGGCAATCCAGGGAAAAAGGGCACGAAATGATTGCCGTTGCTTTCACGGAGGAAGGAATGAGTGACGACATTTACCCAGAATCACCCGCGACACTGTTTTTGCACCATCATGCATTGGGATCTCAACCCAGAATTTCAATGGGCGGGGGTGACTGCAGGAACTATGGGATAGCTACAGGATAGCTACCCAGAGTACAATGCTCCAGAAATCGACACTAGCCTCGGTACATGGACGCACATCACCGAATTATTGTGCTTTGTGTGGCCGCGTGCACTTGACTTTATACAATCTGTTTTACAAAACCGGTTTATGTAAAATAGGAATAATCCTGTAGTATAGACATACCCTATATCTTTAGTGTGGTGGGATGCCTTCAAGTAAAAAGGAGAGACAGAACAGGCACATGACATCCACTGAACAGACACATTCCTAAGAAGCTGTAATCCAGAAACTGTTTTGCCTCTGAAAATCCCTGATCTCAAAAGACCACTGTGGAAGGCTATAGAGTTTTTTTTTCAAAAAAAAAAAAAAAATTGGCCAGAAATGTGAATGACTTTGGAAAAGGGGCTTCCTTCAGAGCAATTCCTTCCAGGCACTGACTCAAATGAAAACTTTGGTGTACTGTAAATCAAGAGAGAGCCAGGTGGCAAAGACTGGTGACAATATGACCAAGTGAAAGCTGAGGAATGAACCAAAATGTGAATGTGTAGAGCCTAGGCAAACCTTTGAACCTTGCCTGATGAAGTCTATCCTGTTAACATCCTATACTCCCAGGAACTGTTCTAGATAAGTGACAATTCTAGGTCTTGGCTGAGGTTCTTTGAGCAACAAGGAATCAGCTCTGCATTCCTAGCCTCATATCAGTTAATTTTGTGCCAGTCCTCACATCTGCCCCAGCCCCACATCAATTCTGCCCACTCAGCCAAACAGTTCTTCTATCCCCAAGCCACAACCCCATATCTGCATCTGTGGAAGTTCTTCTTCCCCTTCTGAGGCCAGATGGTGCAGCATTAGAAGGAATGGGTAGGGAGGAGCAGAAGGCAGGCTGATCTATTTTTTCACAGGAGAGGTGGAGGCAGCCAGGCCTCCTAAGCAGCATTTCCTGCTCTCTCATCCCCTCCTTCTTCCCCTGTCCAAAAGCTTCTCTGGCTTTTGGTGGGAGAAGAGAGATCAGAAGAGCTCTGTTTGCCTGCAGCAGCTCTGATTGTCTCCTCTTCCCAAGGAGGTGGAAAAGCAGGTAAAGAGAAACCAATCTGAAGGTTTTCCCCTGGGCGGTCAGAAAATCACATGAAGGCTGGAGCTTCTGGCATCACCCCAGCAGAAGCCAAAATAACACGTTGAGCATTGCAAGCTGTATATTTAGCATTCTCTAACTTTGGTATGAAAATTATTAATCTTACCCTGAAGACTGTCTAAAGTCTCTGTATAATTGGAGTAAATGTGTTGAGTTGATTTTGAGTTCCTTACAGGTCATTACAATATTGCTGTGATTTAAAATGCTGACTTGTTTCTGAAATGTCTTTGTATGCCACTACTCAAAAATGGCTTGTTACTGCTGTCCCTTAAAGCTTTCAACAGTTAGATCTAGAAAATACATACACTGGGTAGATATGAAGACAGTTTAGCATTAATGGTTTCAGGGCTTGATCCAGTGCCAATAAGAGTCTAGCCAGTGGTTTCAGTGGACTTTGCATTATGCCTTTAGTTTGTGTGAGATCAGTCTGCAATTTAGTGAAAACATGAGCAATTGTACATCTGATGCATCAAATGGAGGGTGTTCCCTGAATTAAGGTGGAAGAGACCTGAGCTCTATGGTGTTAAAGGGTTTAGGTTCTAGTTGTGGCTTTTCAAGTTTGTGTGGTTTTTTTTTAATAATTATATTGATGTAGCCTGATGTGTAATAGAAAATCACCAAATAGTGAAAAGCAAAGAGAAAATTGGACAAGCTGCTTTTGAGTTAGCCCACGAAAACTTATGCCCAAATAAATTTATTAGTCTTGAAGGTGTCACAAGGACTCTAGGTAATTAAAGTTACTCTGCACATGGAGGCACTCTCAGTAGCTCCATTGTTAAGGTTGCAACCACTGTTCTGTTACAAGCCCTGTCCTCACTCCCCTCATAGCTTTGCTCTGTAAAAGTATTTTTGTAATTATTTTCAGGGCATTTTTAAGTATTGTTGGAATGTTTGAAGGCAGTTGATCAAACCACTTCTTAAGTTATGCATACTTAAAAATTACACTTTTAGAAAATCCCTTTGTCTAATGTTTAGGTCCCTCCAGCTGAATACAGAATGATTGTAAGGGTTACGTGGCCTAAGAGGTGGGGTACAGCAAGCATTTGCAGAATCCAACCCTAAGGCGGCAATACATAGTTACATAGTTTAAAATCATCTACACCAGGTGTGGCGAATCTGAGCCTGAGAAGGAGCCAGATTTTACCAATATACATTGCCACAGAGCCACAATAATACGTCAGCAACCCCCCATCAGCTCCAACCCCCGCTACCAGCACCTCCCACCCATCGGCAGCCCCACTGATCAGCGCCTCCTGCTCCCTCCCCACACCTCCTGATCAGCTGTTTCATGGTGTGCAAGAGATTCAGGGTGGGCGGGGGAGGAGCGAGGGCACAGCAGGTTCAAGCGAGGGGGCAGGAAGAGGTTGAGTAGGGGCAGGGCCTGTGGCAGAGCCAGGCATTGAGCAGTGAGCGCCCCCCAGCACATTGGAAAGTTGGCACCTGTAGCTCCAGCCCCGGAGTCGGTGCCTATACAAGGAGCCGTATATTAACTTCTGAAGAGCTACATGTGGCTCTGGAGTCTTCACAGAGTGTGTGCAGCAGCAAAATACAAGCGCAACCTTGTCATGTATATCAATCTAACCACAGATGTGTAGCATCTATAGGCGTGTTTCATTTGCTCCCAGCTTCTTATCAAATCTCTTTTTGTTTCAGCAATGAGGTCACCTAATGGATCACTATGATTCTCACACAAGACCTACTGACATGAAAATTTCTTTGGTTCAGATGCAAAAGAGACACTGTGGTGGAGTGCCTGCCCCACACTCAGCTCCCAGGGGTTAATAGAGCCCTAGGGTGGCTGCACAAGAGGCAGCCAATCAGGGCCAAGCAGGCCCATATAAAAAAAAAAGTTGCAGGGCAGACGAGGGCGTCTCTCTCTTGGGAGGCCAGGGAGGAAGGACTGTGTCTCTGGAGGGCTGAGAGAACTGCCAGCCCCCTGAACAGAGCAGTGCTGTGAGCAGGGACTGGGGGAATGAGAGACGGCTGTTGGGGTTTGCAGGTGGAGGCCCTAAGGCCAGGGAAAAGAGGATGCTGGGGTCATAAGGAAGTGGCCAGACAATTCACTGCAGTAGCCACTAAGGGAAGTGGCTGAACATTGGGCTGCAGGTCCCCCTGAAGGGGGAAGCACAGTGTGTGGCAAAGTTGGAGGGCTGTATCACTGAAGAGGATGCTGTGGTCCTTGTAGAGAGATGGGTCTTAGAGCAAAAATGACAGTGGTGAGGCACCACCTGAAGAAGATGCACTATCATGCAGCACTAATTCCGAAGACTGCCAGCAGGAGGTGCCACAGTGGTGAGTGCACCCCGTTACAGACTTTTCCAAACTTCTCTGTATCATAATAAAATGCTTCAGTTTTATTGTTAGCTGAAAAAATGTTTGGTTTTCTTATGCTGTATAAATTTAAACCTCTTGTAGAGCACATTTCTGGGAGTAAAAACAATATAGGTCTGATTTTCAAAAGAGTATAGGCCAATAGCCATAGAAAATGCATGGGTTAATTCTTTGACCTGCTTTGAAAAATCTCAACTTGAGCATTGTAATTGGGCATAAAACATATTCCTGCAGAAGCTAATAAAGACTTTTGCCAAGCTTATGGAAAATCTTAGTGTAAGATAATGTTGTGGCTTCAGGCCTTTTTCAGACTAAAGTGGTTTTTTTTTAAATGTGAACTCCCTGATCAAAACCTGTTATAGCAGTTCAGTTCCTTAAGAATGGAATGTTAATGTAAGAAATACAGACCCCACCACTAGCATTTAACATGAAATCCTGGCTGCACGAAAGTCAATGGAAATTTTGCATTCACTTCAATGGGGTCAGGATTTCACTCAACGTGTCTAAACCATGCTGTTTCATTAATGCTGTACTACTTTTGCCCATGCGACAAAAGAATGGCTCTGCAACGTTTGCCTCTCCTGTTCTGCTTGTGTCTTTCAGTTATTTTACAAAGTTTTGAAGGTGCATATACAAGTAAGTTTCAAGCATCTGTCTTTTGAATAAAGATCTGTGTGTTTACTCTAATGTGTAGAAGAGGTTACTTTTGTCTACTACAAAGTCTTTTGTTCTTGGTGATTCTCAGTTCTAGCCACATCCGTGCATGGCTAGAATGGAGATGCTAGTCTATCTCAATAGCTGTCAGAGCCTTCAAAGCTACACAGTGGAGAGCTCCTGTGTATAGGAATGTAATGTTGCAGAGTTCTTGGTAAAATTTGTTACATAATGAGATTAGCCACATCCTCCACAGAAAAGACGTGTACAAAAGCACTTTTCTCCAGTAACAGTGGGTATTCATAAGCTGAAAAGCATTTCTAGCAAGTTCAGCTTTTCCCTGGAAGAAAACTGTAATGTTAGTATTATTCTGTGGTTCTTATTTAATAAAACATTGGCACCATAATCAAGCCCCTAAAAGTGCGTGCATATGTGTGTGTTCTATCTGGGATAATGTTCAATGCAATACATGTGTGGTGAGACCCCAAGCTGCTATAAATTGGCTGAAAGTGGAGCTATACCATTTACACCAGTTCAAGATCTAGCCCATCCATCTTCTACTGACTGTTCTAGCTTTCTGTGGAAGTAGTGAGACATTTTTGTAGGCTGCCGCTGAAACTCATTAGATTATTTGCAGAACCTCTGTTGCTGTAAGGCCAGGCTAGGTTGGACTGACTTTATATGTTTGGTGTTCAGTTAAGACCTAACCTTTTGTTACTATTTTCTCCCACAATAATAAACAGGACACCTCACTTTAGGTGCATTAGAATCCACCTTTTACTCACTTTACCCATGTATTACAGCTGAGGTTCTTTGAGGCACAAAATAAATCAAATCACTGATTTAGTTATTTGAAGTTCATAAAACTAAACTCATAACTAGTGTCTTTGAAGGTAATAAAATGAAACATCCTGAACTAATCTTTTAAATTTGAATATTTGAAGTGAGTCCTACTAAGACCTGCTGTGACTGTCTTGTGTGATATTTGAATGAATGTAACTGAGCAGTTGGGAAGAGCTAAGTCTGTTAAGTACCTACATGAGGTAGAAATATTTGATGATAGATTTTTCAGTCTAGCAGCTAACGATCTAACAAGATCCAATGGCAGAAAATTGAAGCTAGCTAAATTCAAACTGGAAGTAAGGAATAATTTAACCATGAAGGTAATTAACCATTGGAACAAATTGCTAAAGGTTGTGGTGGATTCTGTCACTAGCAATTTTTATATCAAGATTGGATGTTCTTCTAAAAGATATGCTCTATTTCAAGCAGAAATTCCTTCAGGGAAGTTCTGTGGCCTGTGTTATGCAGCAGGACAGACTAGATGATCACAATGGTCCTTTCTGGTCTGCAATCTTATATAATCCTTCTACAGAATGAGGCACCTGCAGGAGATCTTGGACTGGATGAGAGTCCAGCCCTCAAGGGAGTTAGGTTGCTCAGTGGTCTAAATCAACAACTGTAAAATAAACCTGAGCTTCTTTCTAAAGGAGCAAACCTAAATCAACCCAGCACCCAATAACAGAATAAAAGCCCTAATCTTCCTGGAGGTAAGAGATTAGAGACTGATTAATCAGGGTGGTGGTTACCCAGTTTTAGTGCACAGGAGGCCCTCAGAGCCTAAGTATAAACTTTGATGAATAGAAGAAGCAAAGGGAGAAGGAATTATTTATAGAGATTGCATATTCATAGAGGAATGAGGGTCTAAATCAGAACTGGCTGCCCTAATTCTCCAACTGAGAAATCTGATCTCTTGTGAAGAGGGAACTAGGGTGAAATGGAGGGAGAAATGCCCTTAGATAGGATCCATCTTCTCAGAGCCGGCTCTAGGTTTTCTGCTGCCCCAAGCGGCTGGGGTGTGGGGGGAGAAAGCTGATTGGCAGCACTTCGGTGGCATGATCAATCGCGCCACTCCATTCTTCTGCGAAGGATCCTTCTCTTCCTCTTTGAGCTGCCCACTGAGGGACCCGCTGCCGAATTACTGCCTAAGACCCCGGATGGCCCGCCCCAATAGCGGACAGTGCGCCGCCCCTTTGTATTGGCTATCCCAAGCACCTGCTTCCTTAGCTGGTGCCTGGAGCCAGCCCTGCATCTTCTCATAGAGTTGAGGGAAGGCAATCATTCGTATGCCCCAAGGTAGTTACTCCAGTAAATGAATATGGTTAAGAGACATTGTTTGTGATAGGGGATTTAATCATTAGAAATATTGGTAGCTGGCTATGGAGAGACCATGAGAACTATAATGACCAGCTTAGCTCCTGAGACCCCAACTTCAGTATAACAACTTTCAATATCATTGTCTATATTGTCTTTAAAAACCTCCCCTTTGCTCCGCAAATCCATCACTACCACCATTTTTAATTTTTGAAAATTCAGTTATATGACAGAGCTTTTCAAAGTTTTTGTTCCTCTCCTCTGGCTTCTCTTTGCAAGAGATCTGCAATTCTCATCCATTCGTTGTTTAGATACATTGTTTGTCTAAGAGATTCAGAAACATTGATAAATCTACAGGAAACAGATTATTCTCATGTCATATGGACAGACTATACAATGATTGTAACTCTACTCAAAATCAATGAGTGATCCTATAGAAAAAGACCTAGAGAATAACTCCCTAATATGTTCGGTTATTATGGATGCTACCAAACAGAAACTAAGTGCTATGGTGATGCTAATGATAGAGATTAGAAAAGCTCTCTTGCAAGAGAGCAAAGCACATTATTCCTTTTTGCCTTCAGTCATTTTTATAGGCATACACAACATTCTTCTCTGAATGGCAGTGCAGCTTTCCAGGAAGAGCATTCTTTTTCCGCTTGTAGGTCATTAAGTCTACCTCCTTGGCAAATTTTCAGAATGTTATCATTGCTTTTGGTGGCCTAGAGCCGGAGGTTTAGAAGGGAGGTGTACAAGGAGCTGTTTTTACCTCCAAACCAAGTTCAGAATCCTCTGTTGAAAAGTGTCTCTCTAGTTTAAGAATACCTTTTCGTAAAGTATTATCATCTTTACACCTTTATTCCTCCTGGCTGATATGAATACAGACAATTCATCTGTAGAGTCACTGGTACAAGTAACTTCCCTCCGTGTATCCCTGTGCCTCATGTTTGACTTGTCTACCTGACAGGGAGTTATTGTAGTGAATCTTTCATTACCTATTACTTTAAAGGATTTGGTTCGGTGTTGAAGCCTACCCCTACAGCAGCACATAGACTGCCCGTATAACAGCAGCACTGCTTTCTCATGTGAGTGAGGTACCTGCTCGCTGTGATACCAGCACTCGTGTCTGGATGATGCCTTAAGTACATAGAAAGTAGGGACATATTAACTTCATTTTACTGAGGAGGAACTGAGGCAGATTGAGTGATGTGCCCAAGATCACACAGTCTTTGGCAGAGCCATGAATTATACCCAGATCTCCCAAGTTTTAGTCCACTGCCCACAAGTCCATTCTTCCTTTAGGACACTAAAACAATAGAGAAAGCACCACCACAATCTGACAACATGCTGTCTTGGCTGGGTGGTTGCTTATTTAATGGAGGAGCTACCACCAACTGACCAAGCCTTTAAATATTTTTCTTGCAAGCCACTAAGCATAGATCCCAGACAGCCCAGATATGGGTCAGACCCAGAGTGGCACAATTAGAAAGAAGTTCATGAGAGGCTCAAGTTTGAACACAAGCACCCCTTTTTCTGCATAAGGGTCTGCTGCAGAAGTTCAGATTTATTAGAGTTTGCCAAGTCTCTACCTGCATTTCCTTCCATGCAGCTTTACTAGTTGTATTTTTTTATGAAGTTCACTGTGTAGTATAGCTTCTCTTTTCCCTGAGCAACCTGCTCTGATTCAATGTGATCTTTCCTCAGAGAGCAAAACCATTTTTTTAAGGGATTGAGCCTAAGTAGGCTCAGCTGCATTTAATTAGCTCCTTGTTGGCAGAACCTCTGAATTGCAGCTGAATTATCCCCTGAATCCCCAGGTCATTGGCTAGCTCAGCATGGCTTCCTCCCAGAAAGCTGCAGTGGAATGAATGCCGCAGGGCTTTGAGGAGACTTCCAGCGGGTGCCAAAGCCCCTGCACAAGTATGAAATAATAGATAACGTAGAGTCATTTGCTCTTAATACACAACTTTATCTTCTCAGTTCATCCACTTGTGGAAAGTCAAAGGAGTGGGTCAACATCAGGAACTTACATTAGATTAGAAAAGAAAAATAAAACATTTTCTGGTCTATGTGGTTACCAACATTTCTGGTAGTTAGCTAGGAATGGCGTGGGAAGAGGACAGAAGGGAGTGCAGGTGGGTGTGCTGACTGATAAAAGAGAACATAATTGAAAAGGGAAATTAGAGTGGAATGTTGAAGCATGCAATCCACATTTGTTGTGTACCATCTCTTTCACTCTCTCTGAGCTTGTGAGGGAGATGTATTTGTGTAATTTATTGCAAGAATAAATGGTTCCTTCTCTGTGGCCTGCCTGCCAAAGATGTGCCCACAGTTTTGGCATTGCTTTATTCTGAAAAACATACTCAAGGTTGAGACTGTACATCCAGGGCCAGTTCCAGCTTTTTTTGCTGCCCCAAGTGGCAAAGCGGGGGAAAAAAAAAGCCGATTGTGATGCTTCATTCGGTGGCAGCAATTCGGCAACAGGTCTTTCACTCCTTCTCTTCCTCTTCAGCGGCACTTTGGTGACAGCTCAGAGAGGGACTGAAGAGCTCGCCGCCAAATGGCCGCCGAAGACCCAGATGTGCCGCCCCTTTCCATTGGCCACCTGAAGCACCTGCTTCCTTCGCTGGTGCCTGGAGCCATCCCTGTGTACACCAATGATTTCCAGTCATTGCTTAGTTGGAGCCATCCTTGTGATGGGATGGTGGAAGGTTTTCTTTCCGTGGCCTGCTGTGAGGTGCTGTGAAAATTTTATTACAGTCCTTCCTTTTTCTGTCTCATTCCCTAATTCTCCTGTTTGACTGGCTTTTGTTCCATTTCTTTTGCTCTTTTTGGCTTGCTTGCACCCAGTACTGAAAACTAATGAAAATATTTAAAGAAAAGGGTAAATCTTGCCCTTTTCAAGTTTTTTTGCTTAGAAGACATTCTTGTTGCCCTATGTCACATCCTCTCAAGTTTCACATTATTTTTCTAGTGAAAAGATGACCTAAACTGTACAGAATATGTTTGGATGATTGCAAAATATCCACTGTCTAGATTTGTATTCTGACCTTCTGTCAAGGCTGAATCCCCACTCTGTCACTGAGCACAGAAGGTGGGGGCCCGCAAGAATTTTAAAAATTAATATTTGCCACTCCAGGCTTGCATTAAACTTCCAAAGTTACAGCTCTTCTTTGGCCGTGGCTTGGTAAATGCTGCCACCACCCAAATGCAAAAACCAAAACAAAAACAACAAACAGGAAGGAACACTTGGGAATTCCTTCCTGTGGAGTACCCTCAAGCCCTTTCACCCCCTTCCGAGGAAGAGCTGAAAAAGAAAATCAAGGAAATTAGCTATTGCTACCAGCCATCAAACAACATGCACAAACCTCTTAGGACACCAAACATCCAATCCTGTTCTTAAAAAAGGTAAATTTTATTTTAAAAAATTATATCTGGAACTTAGGCTTTTGCTAGACTTTAAAAGAGCAATTCCAAAAATTAAGCACCCAAAATACGTTTCTTGGGGGTTAGCTTAAAAGTTAATGCAAACAAAAGCATCTGGCATTAGCACAGAGGAGTCCACAAGCCTTAAAAAAATAAACAGAAATAAACCTGCTCGCATTTAGCTTCTAAGGATAGAACAAGAAACAGTGGGCTTAAACTGCAGCAAGGAAGGTTTAGGTTGGACATTAGGAAAAAATTCCTAACTGTCAGGGTGGCTGAATACGGGAATAAACTGTCTAGGGAGGTTGTGGAATCTCCATCTCTGGAGATATTTAAGAGTAGGTTAGATAAATGTCTATCAGGGATGGTCTAGACAGTATTTGGTCCTGCCATGAGGGCAGGGGACTGGATTCGATGACATCTCAAGGTCCCTTCCAGCCCTAGAATCTATTAATCTATTTAAACATGCCCTGTCCAATGATTTCTTCTAGGTATGGAAGATGACTTTTTATATCTGGTCCAAGCCTTACACAGCATTCCTGCTTATAGCACTGCTGCTCCGTGTCTCTTTCTTTGTAGAACAACATGCAAAGGGAAAGTTTCTTTCCCAATTTTAAAAAGTTCTACCTTCCCATTGGCTCTCTTGGTCAGGTGCCCACTTTCCCCCCCCCCCTTTACCTGGGGGAATTTTTAACCATTTACAGGTAAAGCAAGTAGAGAACAGCCACCAAGAGGGATTTTACAGCCCATCAAAGGGAGCTACCCTCCCCACTTCATTTATTACATTTTCCCTTTAGCTCTTTAAAAAGAATATGCAGCATAATAGATATTTTTAATACATATTTCCTTTGATGGAAGTTACTATTTTACATGTAACTACTTTAAAACTGCATTTTCCATCCTATGGTACAGGAAGGTACAGGGAAAAAATATTTTTTATCAGTGCTGCAGAGAGAGAGAGAGAGAGATTAGATTATTTTAAAGAGCTTTATTATAGTCAGTAGAATGTCAATTCTGTGAATTTGGTGAAATCTATCGTTAGCCAAAGGTCAAATATGACACCTGAGCTTTGACTTCAGCAACAAGTTATCTTGGTAGAAAAATTTGTGCTGAATCTGTTAAATCAGCAGAGAGGATAAGCTCTGAGAAAAAATAATAATAATAAAAATACAGGTGTCTGTTCCTAGATTCTTTCATTTAAAAGAACTTTTGGTTATCCACATTAATTTCATTTGAATTAACTAGTTTGTACTAGAGAGATGGTGCATCATTGATTCCAGAACTACCCATATGAGATCTCTCCCTTTAATGCACTGAAGACTGGTGTCATAACCTTAGTCCCAGATTTGGACCTTAGCGTCCAAAATATGGGGGTTAGCATGAAAACCTCCAAGCTTAGTTACCAGCTTGGACCTGGTACTTGCTGCCACCACCCAAAAAATTAGAGTGTTTTGGGGCACTCTGGTCCCCCTGAAAAACCTTCCCTGGGGACCCCAAGACCCAAATCCCTTGAGTCTCACAACAAAGGGAAATAATCCTTTTTCCCTTCCCCCCTCCAGGTGCTCCTGGAGAGATACACAGACACAAGCTCTGTGAATCCAAACAGAGTGACTCCCCCTCTCCGTGTCCAGTCCTGGAAACAAAAAGGACTTTCCTATTCCCCCAGAGGGAATGCAAAATCAGGCTAGCAAATCCAATGCACACAGATTTCCCCTGATTTCTTCCTCCCACCAATTCCCTGGTGAGTACAGACTCAATTTCCCTGAAGTAAAGAAAAACTCCAACAGGTCTTAAAAGAAAGCTTTATATAAAAAGAAAGAAAAAATACATACAAATGGTCTCTCTGTATTAAGGTGACACAACACAGGGTCGATTGCTTAAAAGAATATTGAATAAACAGCCTTATTCAAAAAGAATACAAATCAAAGCACTCCAGCACTTATATTCATGCAAATACCAAAGAAAAGAAACCATATAACTTACTATCTGATCTCTTTGTCCTTACACTTAGAAACAGAAGATTAGAAAACAGAACTACTTCTCCAAAGCTCAGAGAAAGCAGGCAGACAGACAACAAAGACTCAGACACAAACTTCCCTCCACCCAAAGTTGAAAAAATCCGGTTTCCTGATTGGTCCTCTGGTCAGGTGCTTCAGGTGAAAGAGACATTAACCCTTAGCTATCTGTTTATGACAACTGGACATAGTCCTGGTCCTACAGAACCATTTTTTAAGTAATCAGTGGGGCTAGATTCTAAACTCTCTTGGAAACCACTACCAAACTTGCAATCTTGGATGCCAAAAACTAGGCACTTAAATCCATATTAAGATACTTGAGTGGCTCAAATGTCTGAAAAGTAGGCAACTTACTTAGGTGCCTAAATACCACTTTAATATGGAGGGACCCATATTGAAAATTGTGGTTTCCATCTGAGTCTCGCATCAAGTGGCCTCAGTAGGAATGCTAAAAGCACCCCTGGAGTCCTGGCTGCCGCCCTGCGCCCAAGGATCTGAGGCCTCAAGGCCAGGGCTTTGCTCCCAGCTTCAGCTCTGTGGGTTGGAGGGGTGGACAGGGAAAAGGGGGCTGGCTTTCAGCTCCCCCACTATTAAAAATGTTCCAGCGCCACTGCCTAGTTGTGCATATGTCTGCACTTAACTTTGTCCACAATTGATGTAAGCGTCCCATTATGGCAACGCAGTTGTGACATCACACTTCATATTTATGAAAATATGCTTTTATGGATATGACATAACTGAGATGTACTGTATGCAAGATAGTTTATGTAATATTACTGGAAAGGTTATGATTTACTGAATGCAGGGCTGGATTAAGACCTTTAGAGGCCCTAAGCACTGAGAAGATTATGGTGCCCCCAATATGTAATTCAAAATAAAAACAATACTATACCGTAAAATACAATTTTATTTTTTGAAATGACACAAAACTGACATATGCTAAAATTAAAATAGTTTTTCTAGATTTTGATTGCAAAATTCTGGATACGTTCATTGAAGCTGACTCAACAAAGCATGTCCACTTCCATACACAATAGGGAAAGTGAATCAAGTCTGTCCTGACACATTGTTGTTCTCTGAGGGTTTTTTATTCTTTTCAGCTGAGAAAAAGTGTGTTCTGTGGAGCAGTTAGTAATAATCAATGTTAGAAAAATACATAGTGAGATCTCTACATTTGGACATACACATTGTATTCTGTCTCTCAGTATTGTGTCAAGATCAATGTGACTGAATTTCATTTTTCTTGTTTCATTAAACTTTGCGCACATATAACAGTGGAACATTCGTACTTCTCCACAGAGATTCATGTTCAAGTCGATAGGGTATGAGTCAACTAGCTTTTGGGAACCTTGTGAATACTGTTAGTCCGATAAGTCCATATTGTTTAGAAAAGAAAATCTACCTGATACTACTTTGTACACGTCACCTCTTCTCTTCATATGAGCTTCCAGTGTATCAATTATAGCATAGTAAGTAGATAAGCAAAATTTGTGTCTAGGATTCAATGCTGTTTCTATTGCACTGCTATCATTTGCTTGTTTTTTCCTGATTTGCCTGAGGGACTGGGCTTCTTTATAGTTAGTATCAGGCAAGGTATCTTTTGATATGTCTTCAAATCTTTCAAAATCATTCCTCAAAGTGTGTAAGTGGTCTGCTAATGATTGACAGAGGTCTGCACATGTTTTCAAATCCAATTCTTTTTCTTGGAGAGCTTGACTTGTGTGGTAAAAGTGCTGTAAAATTTCATTCCACATGGTTAACATGAATACAAACTCTAGTTCTTGCATCTTGTTTGCAATGTTTTCTGTCTCTCGTATAGTTTCTCCCTTTTGTGATTGGTCTTCAGCTATACTTTCTAATACATCCACAATCTTTGAGTAGGACTCCAGAAATGAACTTGTTGCCACTGCATGTGCCTCCCAGCGAGTATTAGAAAGAGATTTCAACACACGATCATTTCCCAAATATGTTTTAAGAACTGCCCATCAGTGTGGTGAGGCAGAGAAAAAATGTATAAAGTGGACTGTTGAAAAAAAACATACTGTCACTGGACAACAATCAACAGCATTGCGGCCAACAAGATTGAGAGTGGGCAACACATGGTATGAATATGGCATATTTGTTCTGTTCTGAAAGCTTCTTCTGCATTCCTTGATAACATCCTGACATGTTGGCAGCATTGTCATAAGATTGACCTCTGCACTTTGAGAAATCTATTTTGCAAAACTTGGCACAGATAATGCAGTACTTGATTTGCCATTTCTTCATCAGTGTGGCTTTTCAAGTTGAGGAATGTTTCATCCTGCCCCTTATCTCAGTTATCTGAATTTTTTAAAAAATTCCGCAATGTACATTATGTATATGATATATGAGAAAAAAATTAATCAACTACGTATAACTCAGAAGAATATATCAATAAAACAAATTTATTGCACTACATGACAGGATCTGATTTCCTCGCATTCTTTCGATCTACATTAGTAGGACGCCCCCCTGGTTTAGGTGGGGATAAGTAATAAAAAGAACAGAAAAACAGGGGAAGAGTGTGTAGTGGAGTGTAAGGAAGTCTAACAAAGTTCTGATTTTTCCCATTATGTCTGCTTCAATGCTTTTTTGGAAACAATAAATATCAGAATTTTTCAAAAAAACTTTTTTTTTTTTGGTGCCTCCTGCTTTGCTGGTGCTCTAAGCACGTGCTTAGTCTACCTGTTGGGTAATCCAGCCCTGACTGAATGTGATTATCCAATTTGTATATCTGTATCATTTCTGTATCTGAAGTTAGGAATATTGGTTATGTATCTGCATTTCAAATGGGTTACTTTGGGTGTCACCCCTAACTAGCCCTTCAGGTACAACAACGAGAAAGCCAGACAGAGCTAATGGCCCATTAGCAAAGACAATGGACTGTAAAAGAGCTTAGTCTTTCTGTGAAAAGAACAAGAGTACTTGTGACACCTAACACATTTATTTCAGCATGAGCTTCCGTGAGCTACAGCTCACTTCTTCGGATGCGTGGAATGGAACACACAGACAGGAGATATTTATACATACAGAGAACATGAAAAGGATGTTCTCTGTATATATAAATATCTCCTGTCTGTGTGTTCCATTCTATGCATCCGAAGAAGTGAGCTGTAGTTCACGGAAGCTCATGCTGAAATAAATGTGTTAGTCTCTAAGGTGCCACAAGTACTCCTGTTCTTTTTGCGGATACAGACTAACACGGCTGCTACTCTGAAACCAGCCTTTCTGTGGATGCTCAAGATGGCCTACAAGTAATGGCTGCCACAGCCCCGTAGAGATATGGGTCTGAGTCATCTGGTACTGGATACCACCCCCCTTTTGGAATGCCAGTATTTTTCCACTGGAAGAAAAAGGGATCGCACCATATACAAGAGCTATATCAAGACAGGGGAGTGACATCATCGTGGTTATCCTCTGCCTCCCTACCCAAAGAGACACTGAAAAACACCTGGAAGCAAGAACTGAACTCAGGGGAGAAGGGGTGAACCCAAGCTGGAAGGGTATCTAGCTTGTGAGTAACAATACCTGAGGTCTCAAGTTGCAGACCAGTGCAGCTGCTTTTCAAGATGTTCTGTAATCTGCCTGCAACAATATCTAGGGTGATAAATTACTATTTGTCACCAATTTCTTTAGTGAAACAAGCTTAGTTTGCGTGTTTTGTTTTATTTGTTTAGTAATCTGCTTTGGGCCTGCTGTAATGCATGGCCAGAAAGGGTTAAACATCCTGCAAAATAAATGACTCACATTCAACCCTTAAAGACATGTGGGGAGATAATGTTTGTGTTTGTGTATTTACATGTATATGGGTAGTGGTCAACAGTGTAATCAACAGTCCCTGTCTATGCTGTATTCTGATAACTCAGAGATCAAAAGAACATCCTAGCATTTAAATGAATTGTAACATGCAATCTCTCTGTATTCATCTCTTTGAAATGTGTAGCAAAACTGTGAATGGTGGAGGAACAAGCAAATTGCCTTAGGTTAATTTGATGGCTAAGTACCAATGATGGACCTCCTTCAAAGTCATCCTAATTACCTTTTGTTCCCAGAGGGACTCCCAACTTGTCAAAGAAGACATGAATAGGATCAGGACCCAAGGATCTTTTATGCAATTTCATCTCAGATCTGCTTGATGCTTCACCAGGGGAAGCTTAAACCACTAGATTGGGATCCCAGTGCCAACCAGTTCACCCTGAATATGATATTGGGCTATAACATATGAACTATGTCTGCAAGAATGCTTTGCAACTACAAAGCTCACCATCTCTGCTATGTATCTGAACCTCAAGATTTGAACTCACGTCTGTATGTATATTGATCTTTTAACCATACTCTCTCTCATCTGTTTTTTTAATAAATTCTAATTTAGTTAAGAATTGGGCTGTATGCGTCTATTTTTGGTAAAATCAGGAATATTCATTAATCTGGGAGGTAATGTGTCCAATCCTTTGGGATTGGTAGAACCTTTTCTTTTATATGATGAAATAAGATTTACAGATATCTTCATCATATTTGACTTGGATACCTGAATGGAGGCCTGAGGCTGAGTACTTTAAGGGAACTGTGTTATTGACTTCTGAATAACCAGTGAGGTAATTAAGAAGCTGTTTTATACTGGTTTGGTAAATCTAAATATTGAATTATCCACCGGTTTTGGGGTTTGTCTGCCCCATTGTCTTTGCAGTTCACCCTAATTGAGTGACCTCAGCTGGCCCCCACGGGGACCCCGGTCACATGCATGCCTTCCTCTAGATTGAGGGAGGAGGCTGATTTCATAATATATCTTTGGGTCTGCCCTCCAAGGGAGGTGGGCACCTGAGTGCTGGGGCAAGTCCCTTAAATTGAGTCTTCTCAGAGCTAATCTCACTGTCTGTGTTGTTCTGCAGTTGGGTGTGGCCCTGCCTGTGTGTGTGCTGGAGGAGGCTTGATAGCCTGGCTCAGTAAGACAGGTAAAAAGGGTACTCAGGTGGGCTCAGTGGTATCTCAGCACATCAGGTGGCAACTTAAAGGGGGCAACCCATCACAGCAGTAATGCCACCTTCCCAAATGATGTTGCACTATAGCCAATGAACTGAGGTCAACGCAGTGCAAGCGTAGACACTGTGTTACCAATGTCCACCCCACTAGTTCTCCAGCAGCTGTCCAACAATGCCTAATGCTGATCATTCTGGTCACAGTTGTGAACTCTGCTGCTCAGGGATCACGGAGATTGGAAGCCCCCGCTCAAAACCCTGTGAATTTTTGAAATGCTTTTTCCTGGTTATCTGTGTTGGTGAGCATACCTAGCAGCAATCTGTTTTTGTGAGCAACTGCTCAGATGATCATATTAACTACACACTCCAGACTACTCCGGCCTGGAGTAGCCAGGAGATATTAGATCTCTGGACCTGTGAGGAGAAGAGGCTGTGCAGACACAGCTATAGACCGGCTGTAGAAATGTGGAGATCTGTGAGCAGATTGCACAGAAGATGCAGGAGAAGGAGTATGACAAGGATCAGTAGCAATGCCATGTGAAAATGAAGAAACTTAGGCAGGCATAAGAAGGCCACGGAGGCCAACAGTCGGTCCCGTGCTGAGCCACAGACCTGCTGCTTTTACAAAGAGCTGCAAGCCATATTTGCTTGAGACCCAGACACCACTCCACAGAGCACTATGGATAACTCCAAGGAGCTCAAGATAGACCCCTGCCATGAACAGCAAGTAGGAGGAAGAAGAGGTGGATGGCGGACATGCAATTGCAGGGGAGTACAGCAATGCCAAGAGCCAGGAACTGTGAGATTCCACCACTGTCCAGTCAGCCCCGGCAGTTGAGCGTGAGCAAGCCCAATGCAGGGGAAGGAACTTCAGATAAGCATGTAAATGTATTTCCCATTTCAATGATGTACTGATGGGGCCCCCAATTTAACAAAAGCCATAGACTTTTCATTAATTTACTTGTACTATACGAGGTAGTAGGTACAACAAAGGGAGGCAGAATTGTTATCTGGTTTTAATTCCCCTGTAGAGTTAGGGACGGGGTCTGTGACAAGTAGTTTGTTTATATATACAGTGGTGTCCCTTAAATCCTCCTGAGAGATCTCAGTGAAATGCTCATGGAAGTACTCTGGAAATTTCTAGGGATGGCAGCCTTATTTCTTCCTCTGTGGTATGACACTTTCCCATGTCAGTCCATGATAACTTTGGTAGGCACCACTGCAGTAAGCAGGCTGGTGGCATACAGGCCCGGGTGGCTTCAGGATGCCAGCAGCATCTGTGCTTTCAGTGCCTTTGTTATCCTCCAGAGTGAGATATCAGCTAAAATCACCATCGCCAGTGCCATGACTTATGCTCATGCTTTCATGCAACCAAGCCCCTCCTCATTTCCCTCCCCCCACCCAGCAGGCCATACTCACCCCTTGCTCCCAGTTACCCCCGTTTATACGCATTTCTGTCCCACTATGCATTGACAAAACTCTCCAGAAGACAGTGCCCTGGATGGTGACAAGATTCACCTTGGGATACTTACCTGTGGTGCACCATACTGTGCATTGACTCCTGGGGAATACATGCAGCACCGACACAAGGAGCCAAGTATGCACATTCGCGAACAATATACCAACTGTAGCAGCTTTATGTTGATGTATCTTGTGTTGGCCAAAGTTTGTAGCGTAGATATGCCCTACTCTGAGCAGGGTTAGAAGACACAGAGATTAAAAATTCCAGAGGCCAGTCTACAATCACACTCCTGGCAGCATCCACTGATGGCTTCATGGGTGCAAGCCATATATGATCTTGCTTCATGGGTGCAAGCCATATATGGAGTATTATGGGAATAGGGAAACAAACTCCTGGCAAGACCTCTCTATATGAGTACTTCCATTGCAGTGCCCAGCGCTTTACCTGCAATTACAGAAGTGTTGTTAACAGTGGTAGCTAATAATAGTTGTGTGTTTTGGTTTATTGAACAATGTCAAAGGGATGGTAGCAAGGACCACTAACACATCCCTTTCTGTTCTACTCTTTGATATTTCTTATGCTTCTCTGAAGCCAAATACAGAAAGGTTAAAAACTAATAGGAAAAATTAAGTTGTTTGGTATATTATGTAATATCAACTATTCTGGGAAACAACAGTATTTGGTTCAAGTTTGCTTTGTAGTCATGAAACCACACAGAGGTTACACTCCAAATGCCTCATATTATTTGAACCAATAGTTCAAGGGAAAGTGAAAATAATGGCAGGTCAAATTGTGGATTACAACCAGATTAAAGCAGTCTTTGAATATAATGCCATGTAAGCCTGCTCAGACTCACCTGGCGGCACCTCCTGCTGGTCTTTCAGAGAATTAGCTCAATTTCCAGCCCAGAGCGCCCTCTGCAGGCTGGTGATCCAGCACAGCTTGGTCTCTGTAGCCTTCCCAGACTCAGGTGCCTGTTTTCTCTGGGTTGCTGCTCCCCTGGCAGTACCCTCACTCTCTCAGGTTCTGGGTCTCCCCCTCATAGGGGAACCCTCATCCACTATCTCCACTTCACCTCAGTCTTGTGCCCAGTCTCCATCTAGCCCCTGTTCACTGGGGCAGACTGCAGTATAAGCCACTCATCACAGGCAAAGGGGTTTGGCCCTGCTGCCTCTGCCTACCCATGGGCTGCCCCATTGCAACCCTGCACCTATTCAGCCTATAGTCAGGCCTGCAGCCTGGGGCCTTCCAGGTCGGAGCTCCCAGCTCCCCAAGCCCTTCCCCAGCCTGCTCCCAATCTAGGTGTCTTGCTTAGGTCCCTGCAGCCAGGTCCTTCTCCCTCTACAGGAAGAGGGAGACTTACTGGGCTTCTGGCTCCCAGCCTTTTTATACAGACCAGCTGTGGCCTGATTGGGGCATGGCCCAGCTTCAGTTGCTCTGCCAATCAGCCCAGCTTTTCCCCTGCCCCAGCCCTCTGCCAGGGCTGCTTTAAGCCCCTCCAGGCAGGAGCGGGTGATCACCCCACTACACGCCACTAGCCCCACCCGCTGCTTGGGCCTACCTCGACCGGGTCCTGCACGAGGGCGCGCCCCACCCACCCTCCAACTGGGCCCTCTGGACCTTTTCATCAGGCCCCTGCCCTGTGGACCCAACCGACTCATCCCCTGCCCCTTCTCCCTAAGCTGGCTGCACGATCTGCAGCTGGTCCGCTTCCAAACCACGCCAAGGAAACATCTATACATGCTCATGCTGCACACCCTTCACTTCCTCACCCTCGTGTCCTGCCCCGACACAAAGAGGCGGGACCTCCTGCCACCTCTGGAGGGTAAGGAGCCCCGGTGGGCCAGCCTATACTCTACCCTGATCCCGAGGCTCGCTGGGGATATCAGTTGGTGGCTCCTTCATGGGGCCGTGAACACGGGTGTGTATTTGGCACGGTTTATCCCTGTCCCAGACATCTGCCCCTTCTGCGGCGTGAGGGAGACCCTGGCACACATTTACTTAGAATGCGCCAGGTTGCAGCCCCTATACCGGTGCCTCACGAATATACTGTTGCGTTTCTGGCTGCACTTTTCCCCTCACCTCCTTCTCTATGCATGGCCCCACAAAGTCACGGGACCTCCTGGTCAACCTCCTCCTAGCCCTGGCTAAAACGGCCATCTACAAAACCAGGGAGAAGAGGTTGGCCAGTGGAGACTCCTGTGACTGTGGGGCTTGTTTCTGATCCTCTGTCCATTCACATATCCAGGCAGAGTTCCTCTGGGCGGGGTCCACTGGCTCCCTTGATGCCTTCGAGGAGCAGTGGGTGCTGTCCGGGGTTCTCTGCTCGGTGTCACCATCAGGCTCCCTTCTTTTGACTCTCTGACTGCACTCCTGTCCTGTTCTTTTATTAGTTGTCCCCCAAACTCAGTTGGGTTTTAAGGTCCTGTAGATCCTCCCCTTAGGCTAGAGTGGGGGGATCCTTAAGCAGTGGGCGGACTTCTGCCTGCCCACTTCCCGGAACCCAATAGGTACATGCCACTAGCAAAGGCTGGTAAAATGCACAAAATCTGAGACTGAATAAATAACTTTTAAGAGTTATAAAAAAGCCTTACGTTCACAAAAAAACTATGAAGAAATGATCATTGATCTTTATAAATGTGACCTTTAAATGTCTTATCATTTTGCCATATCCCTTTCCACACTTCTACTCGCCTCTTGCTGTAAGAACCACTAGTTCCTCCCCAAGATGCTGAACTCAGATTTTTTTCAATGTCAACAGAAAAATGGCATTTAAAATGTTATTCCTACCCACAGGAAAAAAAAATGGTTACCTGAGAGTTCAGGTTGCACAAGTGTGTTTCTTTTCAGTGCCAACACTAACATTAACAGACAATCAATTAAAGCAACTTTAACATCCAGATGGATCTCAACAGAGCTCAACAACAACAAACTCCAACACAAAACCAGCTATGGTGCAGCATGGACTCAATTCCTCACAGGCTCTCTCAACACTACAACCTGGATTAAGATATTTCCTAGAGAGATAGATGTAAAATCTGTAACGTGCTAGTTGTACATGAAGAAGTGGAAGACTGGAGTTAAGGCTGAGTGTTTGAAAATCACAACTAATAAAAATAACTTAAGGAGACAAGGTGGGTAAGGTAATATCTTTTATTGGACCAGCTTGTGGTGGAAGGGAGAAGCTTTTGAGCTTCGCAGAGCTATTCTTCAGGGCTGGAGAAGGTAAGGTTAGCTAACCACAGTGTCTAAGCTAAATACAGGTGGACAGATTGTTAGGCGTTCACACGTGCTGCAGGAGACCATTTAAAATGTAGGGGTCAGTTAAAGGGTAGCAGGCAGTCCGGTGTGTTACAAATTGTTGTAATGAGCCATAAAATCTGTCTCTGTTAAATCCATGCTGTGTACTATCCAGCAGTGTCATGAATGTAAGTTTCCAGGCTCATAGTTGGAATGTGATGTGCAGGATTAAGTGGGGGCAAGGAGCAGGAGTACTGGAAGCTCACTAAAAGGGGTAGGTTGGGGGTGGGGCCTGGAGCCACCAGCACTCAGACCATGGCCCTGCACCCCCCCAACCCTCCCTTGAGGCCCTGCTCCCCACTCCGCCTCATTCCCCCAAGGCCCTGCCTGCTGCTTGCTCCTCTCTGCCCTTCTGTCCCCCCTGCTCCCCATCGCTCACCCTTAAGGGAGATAAAAAGACTATGACTTACTGATCCCCCCGTTCTGGCACCCCTGGTGAGGAATCAGCCAGGACTTGGCTGCTTAGTCCTGTTTGCATGCCACTGTTATTTTCTGCATCCTCCATATCTCATTATTTATTCGTATTGTGGTGGTATATAGAGGCCCCAGCCCAACTGTGCTAAGAACTGTACAAATATATAACAAAAAGATGGTGCCTGTCCCAGAGAGCTTATAAATTAAATACCTTCCCCACCTCCATGCACAGTTCATAGACTCAGATTTTAAGACCAGAAAGAACCATTATGATCATTTAGTCTGACCTCCTGCATAACACAGACCATAGGCCTATGATTTCTGCCTGGGCCAGAGCATGTCTGTTAGAAAGTCATCCAGTCTTGTTAAGCCTCCAGAGATGAATCAGTCTGATGGACTTCCCCAGATTCATCAGACAGATGTCCGCCATTAGGATGTACACATGATGCTCATCAGGGGGTGCAGCTGCCTCCATACTGGAAGTGCAAGCTACAGGGAGTGAAATCCTGGCCCCACTGAAGTCAATGGGCATTTTGGCATTGACTTCAGTGGGGCCAGGATATCATCCCAGCTCTCTGATAATGTGCAATTCAACTCTCCTCCTCTCCTAGCCAACATCCTCCATTCCCCCCAATGGCCTCTTGTAGCTACCAGAGGCTAGGGCAGAGGCTGGGAAAAGCCAAAATACAGCCTGTCAGAGACTAGGAACTTGGAGAGTGCTGGAGAGCAGAAATAACTGGCTGATCTGAGATATTCCATCGCTTTTTCTTGGAGATAGGTTATGAGAAATAAGGGGAATGGCTATTTTTGTTTGTTGTGTCCTATTCCTGAGAGGTTCTGAAAGTGTGTGTAGTGTAATGTACTGTAGAGTTTGTGGGGACTAGAGGCTACATGACAGTACTGGGCCAGTTTTGGCACAGTTGCCTCCCACTTGCTATTTGGTACAGCCTGAACCAAAGAGGAATTGGTAAGGGGGAGAGATTGCTGTGCTGCTTGTACCTAACCTGAAATACAGGAGGTCTCCCACTCCAGGCCTGAATCTTGTATAGCGTATCCATCTTGTATGTCCATCTTGGAAGGGAGTTAAGATGGGAATGGTGTTAAGATGGGTGCTACAGTACAGATTGCTCTGCTATATTGGATATATTTTGGTTTTGAAATTTCTGGTTGATTATATTCTTACCTTTTGATCTTGGGGGATGTTGCTGGTTATGTAAATAGATTATTAATTATGTCAGTAGAGTCTCTGTAGGATTCTGTGGAAATTATGCAATTCCTATGAGCAGCTACAATGTTGTGAAGAATAACACTAACCAGACTGGTATTTTGTTTGGAATGTTTCTCAGGATATAGCATTTTAAACTATTATTAGGTTATACCAAAAAAATACTTTCCAGAGAACTTTAGGGAAAGATATTCAAATATGGCACAGGATTTTGGGGCATCAATGTTTGGGTGACTGATTTGAGACATCTTAAAGAGCCTGATTTTCAGAAAGAGCTGAGATTCCATTCTCATAAAATCAGTGTGTGTTGGAGTTTGGAGTTTGGGCACCTGAGCATGTAGTCGCCCCAATTCATATTTAGGCTGGTTAGAGTATTTTAGGGTGATTAGAGTATATGTTATCCAGCCTTTCTGCCTTATTCTGCAACCAATGCTATTACCTTTTATGGCTTTCAATATAAGGAATTGTATGTGGCTCAGGGTCAAAGTGAGGAAGACTGCAAATACATTGCTCACCTTGTTTTGTGGTGGCAGAAATTTCTGTTTTTATGCTGCAGTAGTTCAGATAATCTTCCTCTTTTCTATGGATGTTGCAAACCCCTTACGTTGCCCCAGCAACCTCCACTGAGGATCCTGCATAAATATTTTTCTTCTAGCATCTGTTGCTGGGACACAAATAGACCAGGGACTTTAACTAATGCTCTGGCCCTGACAAACAAATTACCCAGTTGGGTGCCAACCTCATCTTCGCTGCAAAGTGATTGGCTTGGCTTTGATTGGTCAGTTGATCACAGGTAAGGTGACTGGTTTTCTTGTTACCCTTGTACTGCACTAAGTACATGCAGCTACAAAACAGAATAAACAAAGCTATCTTGAATGGACAACAACCTGATCAATGCTATTAAGTCACACAGCTATGATGCAGAATTTTCTCCACAAGTTGGAACTGGATTTGCAAAAGAGTAGTAGGTGGATAATCTACAGTTATCCACACTTCAGTTAGAGAAGGAACCACAAGATTTTAACATTACTAGAAAGAGAAATATGAAAGTCCAGGACTAGAAGGTGAAGCAGAGATATGTTACTAACATTCTAAAGAGGGTGCCTAAAATATCTGTGTAGCTTCCTGGGTAAATACTCTCCCTAACACAAACCCCATTGATTCTGTATGCTTCCCTCCAAAAATTAATCAATTTCACATTCATTCTCACATCTCAAAAATCTATCAGTTTCATATTCTTATCCCCCCAAAAATTCTGTACTCATTCATTCTGTATTCTTTCTCTCCTAACCCAGCAATGCTTTGTAACCCAGTGGTCAATGTATGTTATATGTCCCCTCTGTTCCTGATCTGCAGAGAATGTGCATCTTTTACAGCCCACAGCTATCAAGCCTAGAGCCTTGGTTCAGACTGCAGAAATTCGTGTGTTTTTTTAGCTCTGGAGATTCTTGTTTCAATCCCTGGAGTTGGCAAGATGGCAGCAGACAGGTGTCTGTGTGTCCCTAACCTCTGACTGCCAGAAGCTAGGGACTGTACCACAGGGGCTGGATCACTTAATAATTGCCCTGATCTGTTCATTCCCTCTGAGGCATCTCACACTGGCCACTGCTGGAAGACATGCTACTGTAGATGGGCCATTGTCTGTCCCAGTATGGCCATTCTTACAACTGTGGGGTAGTTGAGCAGGTGTTTAATGGGATGGATTGAGTGGTCATTTGGGACCTGGATCTCCTTTGACTCTTTAGGTGAGCAGGTGAACTCCTGATTATTGGCAGATTTCCCTGGGGGGCTGGGGTCAGGAAGAGAAGCAAATTTGCCTAGCTGGGTGATGGGAGGCAAGGAGGAAAAGAGGGATCCAGGCTCCCTCTCAGTACTTTGGCTCTTTAAGCTGCAGGCTGGGGTTGGGTAGGTAGGCACTGGGTATGCAGTGATTGTAAGACTCGCTCAGTGCAGCAGAAGCTTGACTACATGGTGCCTTCCTTGTATTCCTACTGAGGCAGGGGAGGATGGAGGAAGGGCAGTCGCACAGGCGCCGTCTTTCTCCGGCCGCAAGGCTGCTCAACCCCCTGCTCCGCCCCCATTCCCCAAGCCCCTACCCCTGTCCTGCCTCTTCCCACCCCTGCTTGGCCCCAGGACCTACCCCACCCCCTCCCTCAAGCCCCCAATCCTGCACCACCTCTTCCTGCCCCTGCCCCACTCCTGCCCCACCTCTTCCCATCCAGTTCTGCCCCCTCCCCCTATTGTGCCCTGTCCCCACTCCTCCCGTCCCCCCAGTGCCTCCTGCACACCGCAGAACAGCTGATCTTTAGTGGGCAGGAGACTCTGAAAGGGGGGAGCTGGTTGCTGGTGGATGCTAAGTACCCACTAATTTTTTTTCCATGGGTCAGGGGTGGCTCCAGGCACCAGTGCACCAAGCGCGTGCCTGGGGCGGCAAGCCAGGGAGTGGGGGTGGCCTGCTGGTCACTGTGGGGGCAGCAGTCAGGGAGGCTTCAGTGGCATGCCTGCGAGAGGTCTCCCGGTCCTGCGTTACCAGCGGACCCCCCGCAGGCATGCTGCCGAAAGCCACCTGACTGCCGTGCTTGGGTCGGCAAAATGCATAGAGCCACCCCAAAATACTTACAGTCGCCCCTGCCATGTGTTCTCCAGCCCTGGAGCACCAACAGAGTTTGCACCTATGGGTGGTCACTTGTAGCAGCTGCAATATCTGTAGCAATAATGGGTGTAACTTGTGGCTCAGCAGTTGCCCGACTGAGCAGCATCTGGCTCAGTCCAGCCTTGGAGAGGGCATTGAATGTTGAGAAGCTGAGCTGGTTTACATTTCCAAAGCCGCCTGCTCAAGGAACAGGGTCAGAAACTGACTCTTTCAAAATTAAAACCTGAGGTTCTCCTTTGAGGGAGTGAATTACAAGCGTTGATGGGCCTCCTTCAGCTCATAAGTGTGGGGAAGAATGATCTTTCTTTTGTTAGCAGGGCAATCCAGTCACCACGTACAAGCAGGAGAATAAAAATGGTCACTGAAAAAAGGATTAGGACTTAAATTAAAAACACACATGCACACACACACAAACCCCAACAAATAAAACAGGCAACTCTGCCTCTTTGTTCCTGGGTCTTACATAGCACACAGCTTAGTGGGACCCAGGACTCAGGGCCTTTGTTCCTTGGCCCCATTTAGGCTAAAGGAGGTGATGTTGAGACATTCCTTTTAGTGATTGTATTGGTTGACTGTAGAACGTCCCCAAAATTCCTTGTGGCTGACCAAACTCAGAACATGTATATAGTAAATGCCACTGTGTTGCTCTATTTCCAACATAAGCAATTCTGCTGCAAACTCAGTTTATAACCCACCATGTGAATATACAAAAGTAGAAGTGTTATTTTCTTCAAAACAAAATGGTCACTAGACATTTTAATGAACCTACTTTGTGAAGAATCCAAGCTTAATTCTAGAGACCGAAGTATTTCTAGATGTGTAATTGGTGATTTTTGTTAAATAACTTAACATTTGGGCATTTTCTTTATATCTGAATAAAATGCAGGGAATGATACCATTCTTCCATATTTTCTTCAGTTTTGCTACTAAAACCTCCTGAATGGTGGAGGAAGAGAACCAAAGGAACTTTACAGATCAGGGCCTGCCCCTTAATACACATAGATCAGCAAAAAATTCATTTCCAGTAAGTCATCTACATTAAGGAACTGCTAAGACTCCTTAGTAACAAGTCATTATGCTTTGTGAGGAACGAATTCCTGGAAATTCAAGTTTATGCTAGTCCAGTCATTTAATAGGAACATTATCTTTAATATATCCCATCTGTAGCACTTAAATGTTTGCTTTATTTATTTATAGAATTTCTTTAAATAAACAATGTATGAAAAGCCTTGATTAATTAATTCATGGTGAGAGGGTCAGACATAAATAGCATAAACAGCCCAAGAGGTACTTAAATTAATAATTCCTAGTAAGAAGAGAAGAGGAAACTAGGGAAAACTTCATGGTAGGATACAAGAACAATCTCCAAGGCACTCTGCTAGGAGGCTTTGGTGTCACTGGAGGATTGGGCTCACAGAAAGAAGTCCAAACTGCTGCACATAGAAAAAAGTCTTTCAGATTTGATGGTCTCTGATTTAATTTTTTAGAGGCTTCAGTCAGCAGCCTCCTTTCTATGGTCTTGGTCTCCTACCTTCAGTTTGTTCCTGATGGGTCTTTTTCTTGCCAGGGAAGTGAGTACTTGTGTGCTTATTCAGTGGCATGTTCAGACTCTCTCCGGTTGACATGCCTTGTGCAGGTTCCATGTGTGGTCTCTCCACTCTAGGAATTCAGTTTCACCTCCACCTCTTTTTCATGGGGACCCATTCAATCCAAATCTGGCATCAGCCAACATGATAGAACACCTTATGCAGGGATGGAAGGACAGACACTCCATCCTGGTCCTAACTCTCACCTCCCGACACTTCTCCTTGCTGTCTAACCTGTTGGGATGACAGCGGCAGGCTGGCCCAGTTTCTTCTGGACAGAGTAGCTGCTCTCATTTTCATTTTGACTGTCCTGCTTCCACCCGCTGTGGGCCTGTGGCCTTACAACAGACCTATGGCCTTGTAGCCTCCCCTCTGGAGGCAGCCCTGGAACAGTAAGACAAGGCTTTTGTGGACAAGGAACCAGCCAGACTTTTTGATTTCTTTTCTGCAATGTTTATTGCATTCTAGATGACAGATCCCATCCTTAAGGAACTATCCCCAAGCAGGAGGTTGCAGGTTCACATTTGTTTGTCAGTTATATGCCACTAATGTTAAACATGTAACTACGGGGTTGTTCTACAAAAGATGTCCCGGAGCTGGCTGAGCTAACCTTGTAGTCTGTCACTAGTAAGACTGCTGCAGCTCTAGAGTGCAGTAGTTCAGAAATAGTAAAAGCTAATTGTTGTTCAATTGTTATAAGACAGCTAATTTACCATGTGTATACAATGACCCAGCTGGTGAGGCCGTGCACTCAACTTGATGGCATTTCTCTGTCTGTCTGTAATGCAATTACTTTTAAATGCCACATCCGATCAATTCCAAAATGTCAGGGAATGTTCTAGGCATCAGTGGGCAGAACTGTATTACTCTGGGGGGAAACTGGAAAACCTAAAGTGGGGAAAATGGGGGAGTCAGCAGGTAAACAAACTGGCCCGGCCATGTGCCAGAATTGCTGACCCCTGCTTTAGCACATACCTCTCCATAAGACCCAAGTTAATAGACCATGAACTATGCCTTGTAGGTCAACAAATTCAGGCTACTGCAGTCCAATATAGATAATATGTTCCAGCGCTGAGGCCCCCATCACTGTGGTAGTATGGCAATGATTGATGGGAAGATAGACAGGTTCTAAGTAATTTAATGTTGTATAGGCCAAAACCAATGCCCTAAACTACCGAGAAATCAACAGGCAGTGCAGATAATGAAGCACTGATGTCATGTTCTCCCAGCAAGATGACCTGCTTGATAAGTGAGCCATGAGCTTCAGTTTCTGATCACTGATGTAACTGATACATCTGCCCAGTGCTGTGATGCATCAGCCCTTGTAAAGTCCCTAGTAACATGTCAATGCCAGTGATAGCTAATGGCAGCTAGTCTAAAAAAGACATCTCGTCTCTGTCTGTGTACAGTTGTCCTTTGCAGTAATCCCCAGACAGTAGTTCCATCTCTTGGGTCTAACACCTGGTCAGAGTACGCTGACCACTTCCCAGACTAATTCCCAGTGTGTAGGGCAGTTTGCAATAGCCTTCTTCAGGCTCCAGTCCCTTTAGGAGCCTGAGCTAGCTGCTGACTGTTTGCTCTGACTTGTGACTGCAGGACCTCTGCCCAGTCCCTGTTGCTTCCAACAAGTTCTGCACAGTCCTGAATTTGGCTGTGTGTGTCAGCCATCGCAGCCATGCTACACTTGTGGCTTTCTGCTGCAGTCTGTGCCCCTGCTTGGCCTCCTGCTTGCCCTGTAGCTCCTCAAAGCAGCTTCCCATGCCATCAACTTCTCTGCTCTGCTGCCAGCTCACCGGGCAGCCCTTGCCTTCTCCTTCCCGGGTCAGGGATTTTGCAATCATTTCTGCCCCATGACCTATTGGCTCCAGGTGGGGGATGTCCCTTTGCATCTGCTCTGGAGGGTCATAGGCCAGCAGAGAAGGCATTGATGAGGGAATAGTAGTTACCTGCTTAGCAAATTCATCACAACAGGTGTAGGCCCATGCAGAGTGCATTGCAGTAGCCCAGCTTTGTGGTGACAAAGCATGGATGATAGTAAAAAGAAATGGTTGTACTCTCCTAGCCAGAGGGAGATGGACAGAAATGTTCCTGGTCATTGCTGAGGTAGGAACATTTACTAACAGCTGGTGATCAAACAATATTCCCCAGCTGTGGACTTGTAGGAAAAAGGCAGGCACACATGCTGTAAGATGGACTATGTGGGCCAAAGATGTTAATGTAACCTAGTCACTGTTCCACATTAAACACTTTTATATAAGTTTTGGGGTTTGGTGCACACAGAATGCAGCCTGCTTAATGCCATGGCAAACACACAATTAAACATCCTTTTAAACCTTCTATTAAAGATACAGAAAAGAAGGAAAAACTGTCAGAACATTTTAAATGTCAAGTATTAAATAAGGCTTTCATTTTAACAACAGCCCTTGTTCCCTCTCCCTTTTGGGGACACCCCACCCATTTGACAATCTCTTAGATAGCATGGTAAAGATAAGTGAGTACAGATTGGCTGGAGCAGTCATTGCTGCTGTTAAAGTCTGGTTCTGTTTCCTAGAAGACAAAATGAGACAGACACACACAAAGAGGGAAAGAAACGAACAGCAAAGACAGAAATGTAGCTTTTGTCTCTGGTGTTGACTCTGGGCTATGCCTATACTACCATGGTAAGTTGACCAACACTACGTAACTGGATTCGATGTACCTTAGGTCTAGTTACTGTGGGGTCTACATCACGGTGGGTCAATGGGAGAAACTCTCCCATCAACTTACCTTACTCTTCTTGTCATGGGTAGAGTACAGTGGTCGACTGGAGAGCAATCTGCTGTCGATTTGGTGGGTCTTCACTAGACTTGCTAAATCGACCGCTGGTGGATCAATCTCAGAGCATCGATCCCAGCTGTGATGTAGACCTGCCCTGAGTTGCAGTCTCACTGCTGGAGAAACACAGGCACAGCACATGGTCTTATCAGCCACTGCGAGATCTGGTACATTTGTACCAGCATCAGGCTGTTAAGGGCTTTGCTTTTAGTTGCCTGTTTCTGGTCACTGGTTTGCAGCAGTGTTGAAAAATACATATTCTTGGCAGCTAAGCCAGACTCTTATTAGACAGAAGGGAGAAAGGAGAGAGACGGGAAAGAGAAGAAATAAGGTGGGGAAGGAAAAGGACACATGGGAGGGGTAGTGGGGAGGGGTAGGGGGAGAACAGTCTTTCATCTCACGTGGTGTTCAGGATTCAGCCAGTAGAGGTGGTGGAGTCATTTACGTCTCTCTCTCTGGCCTGGTCAGGTCAGAACATCCCTCAGGATTCAGATGGAGAAGGTCCAGGGTCCCAGGAGATGGTCGAGGTGGCAGCTATGATGGTGAAGCTTGCTCTAGTAGCCAATGTTCTTCCCCAAAGTCTGTTTCTTTAAGGACCCACACAGGGAATGGTGGGCAGAATAGCCCATCCTGTCTGTATTTTGCCCACCAATTAGGCCAGCTTTCTCACTCACCAATTTTGGGTCACTGATTTCTGGTTCCACACTTTTCTTGTTTACCAAGCATGAGCTCTACACAGTCCTTGAGTTATCTCAGCAGGCCTTTTTGGTTGGACTAACTCAGTTTGTCTGTCTCCTTTTCGTACCTTTTCCCATCAACATTTATTTTTATAGGTTCTTGTGACATCTTATGAGCTTTCATGTATGTTTTATAGTAGGGCCAATTTGGAGTCAGGCGATATGTAGAAAAGTATGGCTATGTACCACTTGGAATGCTCTCAGGCCTTCATGGAATTAGTTCAGAGGCTGCCACAAACCTTGTCCCTTGCTCTTTCAGTTGCTGTTGGTTCAGCTCCTCAGGCTACCTTCCAGACTGCTTGGGCCTACATGGAATGATTTCATAACGGGAGGAAGGCAGGCGGAGATGAGTCCAGCAGACCACTGTTTTGGCTGCTCTTGGGGCTGCCTGTAGTCAGTCAGTCAGTGAGTGGCTTGACAAGTGACAGAGTCAGTGATCTGAACTTTTAAAGTCATCACTGAAGGGCTGGATGAAGCATTGTGGGATTGGATTAGGAGGATTAATTGTTCAGTTGTAGTTGTTACACCAGCACTTACTGTCTGTAGTAGCAGTGCAATGATGCAGAGTGCTAGGGTGGACAGTGTGATGGTTAGCCTTGTTCAGAGCAAGAGCAACAATGCCAGCAGTGGTGGTAACAGGTGTAATAATGGCAGTGTACATATGGTGTGTTACTTCCACAGTGACTGCAATGTCAAAACTTTCTGGTGTATACATGTCCTGTGTTGTTGGATTGTTTGGTAGTAAGAAAGAAAGTACAGCATAATTCCTGAATAAGTCTTTTAGAGGGCAATCCAGTAGGAAAGTACAAGGTATCTTTTCCCTCAGGGTTTGTAAGATCTCGTACCCAAGATGCACCATCAACTTTGCCCCCCTCTGAGAGGGAGATAGTCCTAGGGTCTTGGTCTGACAGCGCTGGGTGTGGTTCTGGTATTTTGGAAGCTGCTCAACAGTCATGCAGAGGCTCTCAGCATTGTCTCATTGCTGTTTTGCTGCTTTGGTGACCTGCATCTTCTCCTTGGCAGGTTCCCTTCCTGTGGGTAACATAGTATAACACCACCCCACCTCCATCCTCCAGCTGCTCCCACAAATCTTGTCCCCTGCTCTCTCAGTTACTGTTGGTCCAGCTCCTCAGGCTACCTTCCAGACTGCTCTTTCCTGCAGAAGAAACTGCTGCTCAAGGGCCTCTTCGGAATCTTCTAGCCCAACCATGTGGCTGCACAGCTGCTCCCCTTTCTCATCTTTGCTGTAGGCTACTTCATGGCTGCTTTCCTCACTGAAAAAGCTGCTCCCGCTACTCCAGCTTTTCCTCTGGTCATTTCTTTGGCCCTGCTGCCTGGCCAGCGGTTCTCAAGTTCCTTTTCTGTGCTCCCTCCACCCTCTTTCAGTTCATGTTTTTGGTCCCCAATGTTCTTTATATATCACTTCTTTTTGGTTGTTAATCAAAGTGAATCATACAATTCCTTTTATTGGCCAAGTGCAGCTCTGTCCTTTTCTGCCAGATGTTTGTGGGAAAGGATGTACTGGAATTAGCCAGCAGGCTTATTATATTGCAATCCAAAGGCTTAAAAAAGTTGATATAAGTGTTGCACATTGTTGTTTAAGAAGTGTTGTTTAAGAAGTATATTTATTTTTAGTGAGCAGAGACCACATCTGATAGGCATTGGTTACCAAAGCAATTTCTGTGTCTACTACCTGATAAGCCTTATGCAGTGGGAGGTGCCTTGAAATGAGGTTACATATCTCATTCCTACAGGCTTGAATTGCAGAAGCAAGTTTATAAAGGTTCTACTAATCTCTGGCATGTGCTGTAATAGAGGAATCAATGCAGAGGACAAGGCACACAGATTCTGTTGATTCTGTCCATTCTGAGTTGTCCAACTGGTAGGTTCAATTTCTATGTTATAATTTAAATGTAATTCAATGTGTGATGGAGAGCCAAAATAAAGATCACACACAAATTAATTCATGTAGGAAACTGAACATTCTGTGGGATCCATTCCTTTGGCATGAATTATTGTATAATCTCATTTACATGCTTCTTAATTTCTGATGTAAACAATGTTGAGTAAAAGAAAAGGGAGGAACTCCGAGATTGTGTGGAGTACAGGTAACCTGGGAACTAAAATGAATGACCTCCCTTGAAATGAGGTACAGTTTGAAACTAACATTTGTTTTTCGGTTTCCTAAGCTGAACATTTATTTACAATTCAAAGATATGATAGATGCTTCTTGTGTGCAACTGGCTTTCGCAGCACTGCATTTTCCACATTGATGTATCTGCCTGTTTCAAAACACTGCATTACTACGATATGTATGGCATTTGTGCCAACACTGTTATAGTTTAATGTTGGGCTTGCTGAACTATACGGTTAAGTTTTGACTAATATGGAAGGTACTGATTCCCTTGAGAGCTATTCCTAGCTCTAAGTCCAACGCTCTGCTCATTATTTTAAAGCAACATTTTCTGTCAGAGTGAAAGCTTTGTGTATTGATAAAGGTGTGAAAATAACATCTGAAAGATGAATGGGTGCTCATTATGAAAGCTTCTAAGATTTCTTCACATTATGGGTATCATCTAGTATTTTATATCAAAGAGACATAAAACATTGTGAATGAGTAAATTCCTATAGTATTAATTGTCAGTTTTTGCTACTATGAAGTGTATGCATTTTATGTTTAGTCATATTTGTAAACAATATTATAAGTAATATCCGTATGCATTGCCAATATGCAAGTTTGGAAAACAGTTGAAAATTGTGTTTGTTAACACAGCTGTATTTGGGGGAGCAAACTACTTTGGTAGACAACTACTCTTTTATAACACAACTAGATCCTGAGCACTCTCACTGCCTTTGAAATCAAAGGCAGCTGAGACCACTTGGCACCTTACAGGGTCTGGCACTTAACATGTCTTTTCAGAGAAATATGCTACATTGGAAGGCATTCCTGTATGTTCAGACATTGGATATACAAAGTCTCCTTCATATGGGTAAAGGTTTGTAGAACTGAGCCCATAAAGCTATCTCTCTTCCCTCAGACCATAGAACATCTTATCAAGGTCAAAGGAAAGTTGCAGCAAAGCTGTTGGAGAATTACAGGAAAAGCTATTTTATCTAGAAAATTGACATTTTTGATAGGATATTATGGAAATAAATCTATTGCGTAAGTGGTTTTCGAGGAAACTGTTAGGTAGTTTTTACTTTAAACATATTGTAGGTTCCAAATATATCTGCAAAAATGTGTGTGTGTGGAAAAATCATATTCCCCTGTAAATATACAATACTGTCACATAGCCTGAATCCTACATCACACTATTTTAAGAGATTCCACAAATGTTTGAGGGACCAAAGTCAGGCTGCCTCTGTCCCTCAGCCAAGATATAGGAGTCATTTGCCCATTCTTGCCGTTTTGGAACCATGGGCCTGACTCTTCTCACCTTATACCTTGTGCAAACACTTGTGCCCAGTGAATATAACATGCTGCTAAATGAAAATGGCAGCATTTTGCATCTGCTTTGTTCTCACACTTTGCATGAGCATAAATGATAGCACAAGATATAAGGTATTGGAGAACAGAGTTCATATTGCCAGGTCCACCGGTGTGTCTAGACAATGCTAATCTCTGATCCAGCTTTTATTGAGGTCATTTGTAGATTTGCCATTGACTTCAATGGAAAATGGAAGCACAATCAAGTTTTTTTTTTTAAATTCCTGAAAAAAATGTGTTTGAAAAACATCTTTAATTATAACTCAGCATGTGCTGTATGTGAATCAAGACTCTGCTAAAAACTGATGCCAAGGCACATATAATGAGTTTTTAGAATGCAGTGATATGGTGCAGTGAAAAGCAACACCCTGGCTAAAATTATTTGGGAGGAATTTGCCCTTGCAGTGGGACTATTTTGCACCCACTCTGCTGGTGCAAATTGATCATAAACCCAAAAGCCCCTCCAGGAAATATTCTTGGAACAAGGGTCCTCCTTTGCAATCTAGTTGTCACATCTGGTTCCATGGGACCCCTGACGTAGGTGATTTGCCAGTTCCAAGTCCTGGCCAGTGCACAAATTAGGGCAACTGGTAGTTGTGCATTCTCTCCCCTCTCAGTCCTGTTGACTCTAGCTTGGTTATCTTTGATTTGGATACTGTTGGTATTCAGGTAGTGTGAAGTAGGCTTTGAAGTTAAACTCTTAATGTGAACAAGGACGTGCATTAAGCCTATGGACTTGTCTGCACTACAGAGTCTTTCTTTGCCAGTACAGTAATGTCAGCAAAGCACCCTAGTGTAGATGCAGTATATGCTGGCTAAAGAAGATCTTTTGCTGTCAGAGCTTTACCACCTGCCCAAATGACATTAGCTATGTCTACAAAGCACTATTCTATCAGTATAACTGCATCTCCACCAGGAGTTTTGCTAGTATAGCTATATTGGCTGGGGTGAGTGTTTTTTCCCCCCCCGACACGCCTACCCAACATAGTTATGGCAGCAAAACATTGAAGTGTTGACCAGATCCTAGTTAATCCTTTTCTGTTACAATATTATGTGTCCAGAGACAGTATTTTTGCAAGACAAATGTTCCTTAATTTATATAAGCAAGAACGTATGGTAAGGGATATAAACTTCATTCTCTAAAGATGAAAGCTTAGATTTTTTAATAAATGGCTGTTAGGCCTAAATAAAAATATAGCAAACAAAACCAGGTATGCCAACCTGACCAAAGTCAGGCTAACAAAGGTTTGTGTGTAATCCCTAAGTGAAAAACACTAAAAAGCAGCAGCATGTCTCACAAGCGCTGGGAAAAAGTAAAATAAAAAAAAAGCTGCATTCCTGGCATAGTACCAAATGTGCTGTGTTCGGGCAGCTCCTTCAAAAAACTAATAAAAGCCCTAGTTTCCCAGCCTCCTTGTTTTCACTCCCTGGTTTTGTTCTTTGTTTATTTTTAACTCCCCTACATTTCTAACTTTAGGCATGCATGTATACTAAAGGTGTCTAGTTTCTAGTTGTTAAAAAAAGGGGGTGGGTTGCTCCAGTAAATAATTTATAACGCAATAAAACTGTCTATATAGGCTTATACTAAAATGTAAAAAGGGGACTGGTTCTCTCTGAAGACAAGCTGCTCTCTATTAATGCGTGCACTTGTCAATAAAAAGCTTTTAATCAAACCTTGCTGGTGTTGCCTGTCTCTCTTGCGGTCAAACAACAAACTTTGCCGTCGGGGTTAAAGTCCCTAACACGGCCAATGCTACCTCTCAAAAATTAAGAGAGATGTGAGTGCTCATGATTTTCCATTAAGATTCAAACCCTACCTTCTACCTGCTGGCATATCACCCTCTTGTTACTTGCGCATACACACACACACACATCACCCTCTTGTGTCTCTCTCTCTCTGAAATTGGAAAAAGAGCTTGAGTTTGGACAATTTCTTAATCCAGGTAATATGTAAAGTTCTAGAAAGCAGATTGCTACCTTTATTTTGTGTCATCTTGTTTAGGTTTACACTTGCTTAACAAAATAGCTCTAAAGTAAGTAGTAAAACAATTGTCATTTTCATTGGGATAAATGCATTATGGACATAGAACCAGCAGTTTCACAAAAACTTATGTGCAGTATGTTACTTACGTCTTTTCCAATATCGTTCATGCTTTCCTTATCTCTAAGCTAGAGTGTTGTAATTCACTCCATTTAAGGTTCTCTTGAAAACTGATCTGCAACAGACACAAGATGTGGCTTCCCAATTATATTATGACATAACTTGAAGTTAAGTATCAGAGGGGTAGCCATGTTAGTCTGGATCTGTAAAAGCAGCAAAGAGTCCTGTGGCACCTTGTAGACTAACATACATATTGGAGCATGAGCTTTCGTGGGTGAATACCCACTTCGTCGGAGGCATGCAACTTGAAGTTGTTGTGACATGTCATATTACATGGTACTATTACTGATATGTCACAAAAAGTGATTAAAAATATAAAATAAATGTTGAAATACAAATTTGATTTTGAAATGAAGTTTTTAAATTTTCCCAAACAGATTTTTTGGCAGATCCTGGCCAGGATTCATCACCGAATTTGGTCCACTGGTTCGCCCATCAGATTCCCCAGCCTGGACCAGGCACTGACGGAGAGTGCAATGTAAATGCTGATCCATGCCCTCCTTGTCCAGCTTGAGCTAGGGCAAGGATATATTTGCAAATCTCCACAAAGGTATACCAATTACACCATTTCCCCCCAGTAAAGTATTTTGATGGGGAAGTGCTGAGCCATGCTGCCCATTGTGAATTCTAGTAGGCATTGTGAAGTCTCCGGAACTTTCTGGTACTGTATGTAATGGTAGTATGTCTGCTGCTACACTCCCTTCCTTGCACATCTGTTTGGGCCGTGTCTTCACCTCCTCTTTGGATTCCTTAATGCCATTAATGACTCTAATACTGCACAGTTCTTGTGCTTAGGTGATTGCAAGGGCTGAGGCTGACACCACCCTGCATGAGGAGCACAAGAGTTGGAGGGTCCTTATGCCTTACCCGCTATTATGCATCTGTGCATGGGGTTGGGTGCAATCTTGGCCTTCATTAGAATACAGAGATATTTTTCATGCTTGGATAAGCCAAGAATTGTTAAACAGCTTTTGCTCAACATTTTGGAACAAATTCACCTTTTAGCAGAGACCAATCTCAGGAAATATCAGCAACAAAGAATAATGTTTTCATAAACATAAGAACAGCCATACTGGGTCAGACCAAAGGTCCATCTAGCCCAGTATCCTGTCTTCTGACAGTGGCCAATGCCAGGTGCTTCAGAGGGAATGAACAGAACAGGTAATCATCAAGTGATCCATCCCGTTGTCCACTCCCAGCTTCTGGCAAACAGAGGCTAGGAACACTGCTGTGAGCAACTAACACTGTAATGGCAGAGTCAACATAATCTAACTCTCATATTAGCTTATGCAGGGCCTGTGCTACCATTAAGGCGAACTAGGCAGTTGCCTAGGGCGCCAAGATTTGGGGGTGACAAAAAGCAGTGCCCCTATTTTTTTTTATTTTACAGCTGTTCCTCCCCGAGCGCACGGTCGCTACTCCACTTCTCCTGCCTCCCAGGCTTGCAACGCCAATCAGCTGTTTGGCACCGCAAGCCTGGGAAGAGAATTAGAGTGGGAGCGGTGTGCTCAGGGAGGACACGGAGCAGAGGTGAGCTGGGGTGGGGAGGGCTGCATGACTCCGGGTGGTGGGGAAGTGCAGGGGAGTGTGTGCCTCAGGGCAGGGGGAGAGCTACCACGCGGGGGGCGGTGCCTCAGGGCGGGGGAGGCGGGGTGCTGCTGCGGGGGGTGCAAAGTGGAAGTTTCGCCTAGGGTGCAAAACTTCCTTGCACCGGTCCTGAGCTTATGAGGCAAATGCTATAAATCAAGCTGCAGAACTAGCATACTATACAGTCAGCAACCCGTATGACTCAGTTTATCATCCCCCTGTACTATCTTTTAATCGATGTGCATCTTTATCTGTACTCCAGCGATAGTACTGTGGATTCAGTCAGAAAGCACTCTGCAAAATCTCACTCTGTCTTTTTATTTCTTGATTTAGAACCGTGATGGGCCTTCTGCAATTGATCTTGCTATCTACTTTCCTCTCTGTTTCCATGACATCAGAATCATGTAAGTCTCATGTTACAAATATGTGACTATACAGAAATAGCTTTAATGTCACCAAGTAATGACAACCAAACTAGCTGCTTTAGCTTAAGCCACCAAATACAGTTTATAATTAGTCCCAGATAGTATTGCTTAAGGTTATTGAAATACATCAACCACTGCCTGCCTCTGAGATATTAAACTAAGGGTATGTCTTCACTGTGGCAGCGCTTTAACGTGGCTGTGTAGTTGTGGGACCAGCGCTCGGAGAGCTCTCCCAGCCCTATAAAAAAACCACCCCCATGAGGAGAGTAGCTACCAGCACTGGGAGCATGGCTGGGGCACTGTGTACACTGCCACTTTACAGAGCTGAAACTTGCAACGCTCAGGGGGGTGTTTTTTCACACGCTGAGCGAGAAAGTTGCAGCGCTGTAAAGTGCCAGTGTAGACAAGGCCTAAGCTTCTTTTGTCTGCTTGTGGTAGCTATGCAGGTGGAAGATAAAGGTGCTTTATGAAAGGATAACCGGTATTCTAGGCCCCACTTCAACAAAATCACCTAAGCACATGATTTCACTGAAGTCAAGCATACAGTTAAGTGATTTGCTAAACTGGAGCCCTAGCTAACATTTCCTCTCTCATTAAAGGTGTTTTTTAATGCACGTTGCTGTGTGAAATGTTGGTTAAGTGCAAACACAACTGCCAAGCTTTCCTAGTCTGGGCCCGCCACCCTTATTTATGTTAGCAGTCCCTTTTGTTTCAATGTGACCATGTGAGTAGGGGCTCTTGGATTGTCTCTACAGCCAATATCTATCAGTGTAATATTATTTAGACCTTACATATCTCTCCTATCTAACTCACTGAATTGCATGTTGCCTCAGACAGCGTGAATACGAAAGTAGCTATATAAAACACATTTCCAATTCTAGGTTTCCATATTTGTAGGTTTACATATCAATTCTAATTTACAAATGAATTCAATTTATTTAAAAGCTAAATTCTGCTTAAAGTTGCACCAAGATAAACTGCCTTGACTTCAATGGGTCCCTTGGCTCCTTTATAACTTATCCTGCTTCCCCAATTTCTCCTCTACTCACTCCCACTATCTCCCTCTCTTCACCTCTCCACTAGATTCTGGTATCCTCTCTTCTGTCTTTCTGGTTTCCTTTTCTTCTTCTCCTACTTTCCAGGAACTTCAAGAGCATTCTGCATTTTTGGCATGTATCCCTGATGGGGTTTGTGTACAATCTTCCTTCTTCTACTGGTCCCTGTATGAACTTTTCCCTTTAAAGCCTCCTGCCTATGTGGTATTTACAGGCACCTAGATGATAATATATCAAAGTATCTGTCTGCAAAGTATACAGCACACTAAATAAATAGCAAACAACTACGCTGAATTGATTAATAGTCTCATTTCAATAGCAACAAACATAATAGTCAATTGTGTTTCTAATACAATTAAACATTACAAGAAATAATCTAAAACAAATAAATGTCATATGGAAAGAAAGAATCTTAAAGATGGAGTTTGCCTTTTTGATAAAGGCAGACTGGAAAACCAGAATTCCATTTCATGAAAAATGTTGAAGTTTCACAAGTGGCTTCATTCCACACTGGAACAAAACTGAGACTTTTCAAAAATTATTTGTGAAAAACAGAGCTCCTCTTAGAGATGTTCCAGTTTGTATAAATAATTAAATATTCCTTGGGCCAAGGAGTGAGTGTGAATCTGGAACTTGGTGGCACTCACCTGGGATGCGGGAAACCCAGGTTTAAGTCCCTGGTCTGAATCAGGCAGAGCAGGGATTTTAACCTTAAAACCAATATATTGCCATGAAAAATTTCAATTTCACTGAATTTTCCGATGAACAATTCCTGACCGTACTATTGACTATTTGATTCTGCTATAATTCTGGACTTCTCTGTCTCACATAGTGCTTATTAGTTCTATAAGTAGCTTATTACATCATTCATGGAAAGAAAAATTTAGAAGGAATTAAAAATCAAATGGGGCTAAATTAATCCTTGTGCTGACTCCAGAAAGTCTGCTGTTACTAGTGTTCCATAATTCAAATATGAGAGTAAGAATCAGTTTCCTTGTGTGTTTGTTACTTCATGGAGCTGCTAATCAATTAACTAAAATGATAAAACAATCCTATTGTCCATTATAATGTGCTCTGATAATTTAGTTTCATACCAAATCCAGCCTAAATTCCTTTTTCTAGCTCACGGGAAACATGTTGCACTCACAAATGCCATCTGAACTTGAAGGGAAGCATTTGTAGCAATGGGTATGCTGTATGCTCATATGTTAAAGAGAAGAATGTGTCACTTTGGATTTGCATTTATGTACTAAAAGCTAGTCCACACCTGAAAATTGCATTAATTCAACTTAATACTGATTTAGTTAAACCGATGCAACTCCCTGTGTAGTTACTCACCTTAAACCTGGTTTATAACAATTTAGTTTCCACCTGGTGCAACTGACATAAGCCAGGTATAAACTGATATAGGAGTGCCTGCCTCCCCAAGTTGCACCAGTTTAACTAACTTGGTTCAAAATTCCACCTTTAGTTAAACAGGTACAGTTGTGTGCATGTCTAAATTATACCTCATCATATTGTCCCATAAAGAGTGTCTCAAGATATGATGCATTAATGATCATACAACAGCTTGGCTCCTTCTGAAACTTTATTGCTTTTTCCTGTTAAATATGTAAAATGTCAGATATTCACAGGGTGAAATTCTGGCCCCTTTGAAGTCAATGTCTAAACTCCTATTGACTCTAATGGGACCAGGATTTTACCCACAGTTGTGCCATGTAGTTTTTCTCCAGCCAGCATTGGGAACTTCTTATTTTCTTCTTTTCCAGTTAATGCAATGGAAAATGAGGCTTTGATTGTAAAGTGTCCCCAAAACTGTCAAAATAGGACCATCAAATGGTATATCACACAAACGAACCAGTTCATTCCTGCAGAAGAGGGTGGACGGATACATTCCTCTGGACGATTTCTTTGGTTTCTGCCAACATCAAAAGAGGACTCAGGAAACTACACTTGTGTTACACAATAGTAAGCAGAACATTGAAAAATGCAAGTTTTAAGGCTATAATAAGCATAGGTGTCTGTTTTAATTAGATGGATAGTTATAATCCCAATCTGTATAATCTCACATATTTTTATGGTATCCATCTGAATCCCTGAATCTTTTCTATACCAATTGCTATTTTTATGTGGTCATTTCCCCCACATTGAACTGCAAGAGAAATATAGTGTCATGTACCCATGTATAAAGGAAAAATAACATTCAGTAGAAATTGTAGGTTATTTCTAGCAAATCCTTAGAAATATTCCACGGCCCTCTGTGTCTGATCTGTTTATATTTATTATTTTTTTAAGTTCTAATTATACAAAACAGTCCACTGTGAGTGTGATGGTGTATCCCCACAAACAAGGTATTTGTTTCCCAAGTCGGATACGTTATCCAAATAACACTGGAACGTTAACTTCTGGAAGAATCGTTTGCCCTACGATTGACAATTATGCGAAGGCTACTATTGTCAAGTGGTATAAGGTAAATAAAACATTAACAACATCAATGAAAATCAGATTATTATTTCAAGTTACGTACAGCCAAATGATGAAAGGGTCTTATTTTTCAGGACTGCAAACCTCTCCAAGGACCACGTGAAAAATATTCAATGGGAGAGAAGTATCTTTTTATTAAACGTCCACAAAAAACTGATGAAGGACATTATACTTGCCATTTTACTTACATACACAGTGGAAATGTATATAATGTATCAGCGACAAGACCCTTTATAGTTAAAGGTAAGATGGTCATATTGCTGCTTAATAAGATAAGGATCACTACCTGCCTTGCTACAACGTGAATTATGTGTATATAATTAGAGAGAAAAAGTTTATCTACTAGTTCATTGCTCTTTGATGATGAAGGTTGTGACTAGGTGCTTACAACAGACTTTTGTGGATGGAGAAAATTGAGATACAGAGCCAGGTTGGGCTCCATCTCATATCTCCAATCTCTCTGTCTTCCTTGGCCCTGAATTGTGTTTTCTGACCACATTAAATCTCCCAGCAGCAGCCTCTGATAACACTGGCTTTTGGATGTGATGACAACGTTGCTGTTCTTGGGGCTATTCTGGTTGTGCTCATTTCTGGAGGTGAGAACTTGCTTGCTTGGTTCCCTCAGTGGAGTGCCACAAGGTTCCATTCTGTCCCCTTTGCTGTTTGGTGAATATGTGACAGATAGCTCAGACAAGATTGAGGTGATGAATATGCACAGAGCGAAACATTTTGAGTTTTGTAGATGCATTATGAGTTTAGTAGATGAGTGAGTCTTCATTATTTTGAAAGTGTGGGGGGTCTCATGAGACAGGAATGGAATTTGGGGTACACTTTTGATTGCTGTCTTATCAAGGGGGCCTGTCGTAACTATGGTCAAGGACGGAGCTGACTGGACAATAATTCCATTTTGCAGCCACATTTGAAATTTTGAATTTGTGTTGTTTTTGATCCTCATTGGAATGTGGCATTTTTTGGTGTGTGTGTGTGTGTGTAATCTTCTTCCTCTGAAGCATAAGAGAAGGCCACAGCTGAGGATGGGACACTGGAGAGAGAGAATAGGTGCTCTGAGATGGTACCAAGCATTCTCTCCTCTCTCCGGTGCTTGGCTGGTGGATCTTGCTCACACGCTCAGGGTCTAACTGATTGTCATATATAGGGTCTGAAAAGAATTTTCCCCCAGGTCAGCATGGCAGCACAAATTGGCATATTCCTTCTCCAGCACCAGGTCTGGTTCACTTGCTATAATCATCTGGGCATATTTCACTTAACTAATTCCCTGCCACTGCAGAGGTTTCTGGAACCGGTGCACCTCAGTTCCTCGTATTTTCTGATTATGACACACAATCATTTAGAGAGTCGAGGTAGATAAGGTATATATTGTATTGGACCAACTTTTGTTGGTGAGAGAGACGAGCTTTGAGCCACACAGAGCTCTTCTTCAGGTCTGGGAAAGATACTCCCAGCTTCAGCAAAATGCAAGGTAGAACAGATTATTTAGCATAAGTAGTTATTCTATTCTGAGGGACCATTCCAGGTACATTCACTACATACCCACAATCCTTTAGGGCGTAGGAAGGCCCCAGGTGGTCCTGGGGCAAGAATAGATTAGGGACTCCGTCCTAATTTTGAAATCTAAAATTTTGCTTACTTTTATCCTCATGGAAAATCAAAACTGATCCATCTTATCCATAAATACACAAACACAATATGCAGGCTATGTCTACACATTTTTCCAAGTTATCTACACATTATTTACACATTTGTACAAAATTCTTACTGGCAGTACAGTGCTAAATTTTATAGTGCAGGAGCCCTGCAGAGATGATCTCATCTTGGTAGTTCTTGTGTGTAATGTCACCATAAGATACAGCATCCATACTTTAAACCTAACATTTTACCAGTAAATAGAGGCTAATGGGAGATTGTAGTGAGGTGAAGACTCACTGGCGCGGCGCCTCCTGCTGGTCAGCCTGGGAATGAACTCTTCCAGCCCAGAGTGCCCTCTGCAGGCCGGTGTCTCATCTGTCACTGGCCCCCATGTGCCTCCCGGCCCCCGGTGCCCCTTTTCCTGGGGGTTCTGCCCCAAGAAGAGCCCCCTGTATGGGTCTCCCATCCCAGGGGAACCCCCAACCCTCTATCCCCACCTCGCCTCAGTGGCAACTGCCAGTCATCAGCTAGCCCCCACTCACTGGGGCAGACTGCAGTCTGTAAAGGCCACTCATCATCAGCAAGGGGGGATTGGACCTGCTGCCTTTGCCTACCTTGGGCTGCACCTCTATAGGCCCTTAACAAGGCCTGCAGCCTGGGGTTTTATTGGGATGGAGCTCCCCAGCTCCCTCTGCCCTTCCCCAGCACTGCTCAACCTCAGATACCCTGCTAGTACCCTTTGTGGGTCCCTAACTAGGCCTGCCACCTGGGCCTTTGCTAGCCTGGAGCTCCCCAACTCCCTTTGCCCTTCCCCAGCACTGCTCAACCTCAAGTATCTTGCTCAGCTTCCCAGACAGTCAGGTCCTTCTCTCTCAAGAGGTTAGATAGAGAGTGTGTGCTCTTCTGGCCCACCACCCTCTTATAAAGGCCAGCTGGGCCCTGATTACACTGGCTACAGTTGTGTCTGCTTTCCCAATCAGCCTCTCTTTTCCCAGCTGCAGCCCTCTCCAGGGCTGTTCTAACCCCTCCGGGCAGGAGCGGGGTGTCCACCCCGCTACAGAGATCTGTGCAAGAACAATTCTGAGACTTCCCACATTAGTAATTAATACACATATTGTATCAACATAAATCACACATAACTCACTTTTGATATGCCAAAATTTAAACGAACAAACCACCCGCAAAGCAGGCACGTAACTAGTCAGAAAGCCCAAGAGCTTGAGTCAATATTGTATTACTCCAGATTCAGGTTGGTGCAACTCTACTGGAACTAAAGGTATGGAGTTGTTATACTGCTGTCAAAGGGGAGGAATGCAATGTGGAATTAAGCCCCAAATCCTGAACCCACAGTTTTGCCAAGGAAACACTTGGCGATTTGCACACTAATAGCATTTGCTTTGCATTCTCCAACCACATAGCTGGGCCTTAAATGCAAACAAGAGTTATTACCATTTACAGACCACTCCTGAAAATGTCATCTCTGTGTCCCAGAGACCAAACACCAGGATTCATGCTGCCATTCAATGAGAAAACCAAAACCTAGTATTAAAACAACTGCCTCTTCAGCACTTTTCAAAGTTCATGATCCATTACTGTCTAAGTATGGCCCTTAACGTCTAGCTGCTTCCACACAATAGAAGTGTTACTTGACCTAGCTAAAAAGTCAGCTCCCACCAATAACTGTAACATTTTCTACATACTTCTAAGATACACTCACTAGTCAGATAGGATTTGATCCTATCCCACAGGGGGCAAGATTCACTGGTATGCTTCAGCTACTTTAGGGCCACTCCAGAAACCCAGTTTAGCTGGCTGGTCAAACCAGGTTGACGATGGTTTTCCATTGTAAAAATATTGCATGGGAGCTGGAGTGCACCAGTGAACCTAGTCTAGTCAGGAGAAACATGCTTTCTAACAGTTAAAAATGATTAATTCTGATCAGGGCTCACTCCTCATCTCCCCCCTGAAACCTCTTCCCCAGCCTCCTCAGCCTCCACCCCCTGGGGCAGGGGTGCCCCGTCCTCTGAAATCCTTGCCCTGGAGATGCTCGACTCAGCCACAGTGGGAACCGCCACACCCCCATCCTGCACCCGCTGCCTGGCCCCAGCAACCTCCAGTACACTCTCCCATACCTTCCCAGTTGAGCTCTTCGCTGTTGAAGTAGCCATCACCGTGGTCTCTGCCTGGGCTGCAGGCTGTATTGGGGATGGGCACTTAGCAGCAGGTGTGAAGCTTCAGCAGTGCTCCCAGTGCCACCAGGATTAGCTCCAAGCTGCTCAGCATCTGAGCTCTGGCTGCAGCCTCAATCTTACCCACACTGGGGATAGGGAGCCCAGGGGGAGGAGGTGGGAATGCTTCTCTAGTGACCCAGCTGGGGGCTTAGAGCCCCTACCAGCTGGTAGGCAGCTGCCTAGTCTGCCTATGTGTAGACCAGGGATCGACAACCTTTGGCATGTGGCTCGCCAGGGTAAGCCTCCTGGCAGGCCGGGCCGGTTTGTTTACCTTCCGCATCCACAGGTTCAGCTGATAGCGGCTCCCACTGGCCACAGTTCGCCACTCCAGGCCAATGGGGGCTGTGGGAAGCAGCGCAGAACGAGGGATGCGCTGGCCGCAGCTTCCCGCCTCCCCCATTGGCCTGGAACAGCGAACCGCAGCCAGTGGGAGCCATGATTGGCTGAACCTGCAGATGTGGCAGGTAAACAAACCAGCCCGGACTGCCAGGGGCTTAACTACAATGGTGCCTAAGGTATAGCAGCCTCTGCTGGTTGGGCTCCCATAACCTTAAGGGCCCTAGCATGGCTGCACCACATGCATCATTGTAGCTACACCATTACTTGAGGGCTTAATGTGCTGATCTAATTCTGGTTATTGGGCTTGGTGTAGGGGTGGCTGGGTAGTGTTGTTGGCCTGTGGTATACAGGAGGTCAGACTAGATGATCTTTGGCCTTAAACTCTGACTCTGTAAAAGCTCGAGTCAGGGGTGTGCAGCAGTGCACAGGTTGTGCCTGCACACTGGAAAATGTGGGCCTGTAAATATGTCAGTAGCATTATTACTGGAGATCTGAATTACCACCTACCCCAAAGGAAAAGTGCCATCACTGCTGAGAGGTCAAGGAAAAGGAATCTACCAAGCTGAAGTGATGGGTGATAGTCCCTTGCTCAACTGCCTGAGGGAATTCCCCATCCTGTCTTGAAAAAAGATTTTAAAGATGTAAACAGGTGAGAAAACATGATGGCGCATAACTATGATAATTTTTCTTCTTCACCAAGTAGCTAAAGCAACATTCTTTTGAAAGATACTCTTTCTTCTTTCCTCTTATTTATGAATATTGATGTAAAAATGAAACAAAAATTAATGAACAACCTTTGCATGTAATACAAATATGCAGATTTTCCAAAGTATATTGTCATGGGAGCATAGTCACATAATTCTAGTAAATACATGGACCACTGGTGTTCTGGTGTTAGCTTGCATTTCTGCCTCTGCAGTGCTAAAAGATTAGCATGGCAAACTATAATGAGAATGTGCTAAGCCTGTCTAATACATGCTTTCCTTTTGCCTTAATTTCAGAAGAAGTTTCTTCACCTATATCTCCCCAAATTCAATATCCAACAGACAATACTGTAATACAAGTGGAGTTAGGTATGTATTGACTTCTTATCTTAATAATTTTTAAATTATATTCCGCAGTGGGTTGCCTAACTCGGGATTGATAACAGAATTAGTGATAGAATTCTTTATCTTGAGGTTACTAGACTTCCATAGTGACAGAAAGTTACTTCCATTTAGTGGGTTATTTGGGCATTAATTAACACTCTCAGGGCCATTCTCAGGAGAGAAGCCAAGGAAAGATCATGTAAATTGAGCTCTCTTCTCACTACTAGACATATTGCTTCCTAATCATAGTTTGCCTGCATTGGGCAGAGGGTAAGGATAGATTGCATTGCCTTCTGTGCTAAAGGATTTCATTCTCCCAGGTTGTCAGTTCAGCACCTTTTCTGCAGAGCAATGGGTTCTGTCTGGGTTCTCTGCTCAGTGTTCCCATTTGGTTCCCTTGTTTTAAACCTATGATCTACACTCCTATTCCTGCTCCCACCATTTATTATTTGTCCCCTGGATTTAGTTGATCCCAGTTCCTGTGGCTGCTCCCTTGATTAAGGGGATGGACCTTTAGTTCTAGGTGGGATCTGTCCACCTTTCCAGGACATCAGATAGACCTTTTGCAAGTACTTAATTTACGTAAAGAAATAAAATGTTCTAAACTCTTTGCTATAATGAATCTATCATTCCCTATTTGCAGGAATGTTAGAATTCCTCTCTCTCCCTTGCACATTACCAGTTTATACCATGAAGTATAAGTTTTGTTAACCTTATTTTAGGCCTTGTCAACACAAACTTGCACAGATATAATTAATTATATAAAATTAATTATATAAAAATTAAATCAGTTTTAATTCACATCTTCTATTATTTTGGTGCAAGTCAGTACAACACTTATTTTGGAATTTTGCTTGTGTCAAGGATTATTTACAAAATCCCACTGACTTTTGTTTAGGTTCTCCTGTGAACATTAGCTGTAGAGCCCTTCTGGGGATTGGAAAGCAAAATATAGCCTTTGTTACATGGGAAGTTAATGAAATCGAAGCTGAATATCTCAATACTTCAAGGTTTCGTGAAGACCGTCAATTGTAAGCACAGAATCATGTGAAATAATTTTCATATTTTGCAAACTGTGCCCAGGGCCGGCTCCAGGCCACAGCGCACCAAGCGCATGCTTGGGGTGGCACGCCGCAGGGGGCGCTCTGCCGGTTGCTGGGAGAGCGGCAGGCGGCTCCAGTGGACCTGCTGCAGACACACCTGCGGCAGCTCCACCAAAGCCGCGGGACCCAGCTGCGGCAGAAACACCTGCGGGAGGTCCACAGGAGCCATTGGACCGGCGAGCTGCAGAGCGCCCCCCTCGGCATGCCGCCGTGCTTGGGGCAGCGAAATTGCTAGAGCTGGCCCTGGCTGTGCCTATCCTTTAATAACTAACAGTAACAACTTTCTCTACTAGTTTTATGAGACGTGATCGGGAATATTATGGAGAGTCCATTTTAACTATTGAGGAAGTAATGGAAGAGGATCTTCTGTCGAATTTCACATGTGTAGCACTAAATGAAATAGAAAATGTAGTGCTCACAGTGACATTACAGCTCAAAGTGCCTTGTAAGGGTAAGGTACCTTTCAATTTTCATACAGTTTGAAGAATCAGAAACATGTGGTTGTTTGTTTCAGCTGGCAAAAGTAAAATAAAAAAGTACCATCCCTCCCACTGCCACCCCACATTGTCAAACTATACAACATATATATACTATACAACTATATATACACACAATATAATATGGAGAGTTTTGTTGGTGGATTTGTGGAGATCTGGTCTTGAAGCTTTAGGATAAAATCCTGGCAAAATTCCCGTTGACATTCCCAGGGTCAGGATTTCACCCTCAGAGTCTAGTGCTCTGGGAGGCAGAGGTTCTCAATCTTTTTCTTTCTAACCCCCCCCCCTCCAAACATGCTCTACAAACTCTCAGGGCCCCCTTGCCACAATAGCTGGTTTTCTGCATATAAAAGCTGGGGCCGGCATTAGGGGGCAGCAAGTAGGGCAACTGCCTGGGGCCCCATGCCACAGGGCTCCCACGAAGCTACTTTGCTCAGATTTGCTTCAGTACCTGGTAGTGGGGCTCAGGGCCCCAGACTTCAGCCCCACACAGTGGGGTTTTGGCTTTCTGCCCTGGACCCTAGCGAGTCTAACACTGTCCTTGCTTGGTGGACCCCCTGAAACCTGCTTGTGGCCCCCCAGAGGGCCCCAGACCTCTGGCTGAGAACCACTGCTCTGAGGGATAGGATTCTGCTCAGTGTAAGTGTGGAGTGTTGCATGTATAGTGTAAATGAGAGATTCAAAATGACATGCAGGGGATCCAATTTTGCATTCATGAGGATGTTGCTGCCAAATCACTCTTTCCTTGTGGCAAGATTAACCCTCCTTGAATCTATGAAAAGCAACCACTTGCCCATGTGCTGAGCTCAACAGCTCTGTGCAGCCTGCTGTGCACCACAGAAGGACCTCAGGATCAAGATCTGAGTCACAGATCAGTGTGTGGAATAGCTATGATACGAGTCTCTGTTTCTGTTATCAGTAATGTTCAAATACTCTTTTTATCGCTTTTCGAAAAGAAACTATTGCTGCTAGTGCAAGACAAAGTCAGGAAATGCAAAATCTTTAAGATCTTTTAAAAAAAAGTTGAAGGTTGAGCTGCCGGTTCTTGCAGAGCCAAAGGACTGCCCTTTCCCTCTCTTCTATTGTAGTCAGGTTCTTATGTCACCCTCATCACCCTAGTATCTGCACACCTTCCAGAAGTGAATTAAGCAATGTGACTTGCATTCTCTCCCCAAGGGAGAATTGTGTGTGCAGTGGTTTGGTTTGGTAGGGGGCTACTTTGTGGGTTGTTGTTTTTTTCATGTACATGCTGCTAAATGTGTATGTGAGAGAAGAAGGCAGATTGAAGAAGTGCAGCATGCACTTGGAGCAGAAGGTAGTGTGGTTTGGGATGGTCCTTGGGGTCCATGGGGGAGTTTGTTCCAGTCTCAGACCAGCCCCCAAGAAAGTTCTGTGTCCAGAACAGGTGAGCTTGACTTTTATAATAGAAAGTTCCATTGTGCCTGAAAAGCAAAGCTTTTAATTATGGTTTCCATTCCAGAGCTTTGGGTGGTCTTTTAGGCTACATCTACATTACACATCACTGGCGGTGATATGTAGAGTATGCATAGCTACACATCGCACTGAAAAGCACACCATGTCCACACTCTGGTGTGTAGCTACATATGTCAGCGAAAGGGTCTGGTATAGGGGAGGCAGTGGGAAAAGCCTTTAGCAGCTCGGCAGTACAAAAGCTTTTCACTGTGGTGAGGCACCTCCCCCCACCAGAGCCTTTCCCCACTGCCAGAGTATTTCTCTGTGGTGGGGCAAAGGCTCCGGCAGCGGGGCACTGTCAGAGACTTTCCCTGCTGCCTGTAGCCTTTCTATGTGGCATGGAACTGCTGGAGCCTTTCCCCAGTGCTGGACCCCATACCCACTGCTGCAGTATTTTCCTGGGTTGGAGAAGGCCGGGCTCCAGAAGTGGGGAGGCAGTGGGCACTACACAGCTAAAAGTAGCAGTGTAGCTGGGGAGGTATGGTTTGAACAAGCAGAGAGCTGTGCCAGAGTATGCATTCAGGTACGTATCCACACCCTTCAGGTCTGTCTTTACTCACCTAAGCTGTGCCTCACCATCTACACTGCTCCTGTATGTACACTACACCCCACCAGAAGAAGAGTGCAGTGTAGACACACCCATAGATATGCTAAGTGCAGGTCATTGAGTGCCTTGGAGATCGGACCTTGGCCTTGACTTGATCAGCTATGGGAAGCAGCATAAATAACAGGTTTGATATGATCACAGTATCCCGTGTTGCTGAGGAGATGTACTTCAGTGTCACTGGTGTTTCCAAAGGGCTGATGGCTTCATGCTCAGATATATTGCACTGTGGTAGTCCAAGACATACAGTGGTGAAGCCCTGTATAACTGAGGCAAGGCCATCATCCTTCAGAGATGGTAGGAAGAGTTACTCGGAGATGCTGCTGTGTGTGAGTTTAGTTAAGCTATGGACTGAATTGACCTCTTGTGGGTATGCACCTTTAATCAAAGGAAAGTAAAGCCAGTGGGGCAGCCACTGCAGTAATGTTGCTAACCATAGGTATGGTAATATATGTCTCTTGTTGTGGTTCATATACAGCTGGATGAAGGAAACAATGACTAGCTGTGTATGTGATTTTCAGTGAAAGAACAATTTTTGTCTCTCTGAATTCTGGGCAATGAAATCATTAAGTATCTGGTCCTTGCTGTAGACAAATCCTATTTTGTTTTTATCCATAGGTCATCAATAATAGATCATGAAAGGCTCTTGAGTGTGCCCACTTTGCTGTTGCCAGTGAGTGTGATGTCTGTCCCCCTCTGTCTATTGCTGCTATAGCCAAGATCCCTACTTCTGTCATTCCTGACTGCTGGTACCACTTCCAGGTATCCCCTGCTGTAGCTGCCTTCTCTCCTTCCTAGCTCCTTCATCAACAATATTTATGATGAAATGACAGTAGCTGGCATTTAAATTTAATCATTGATACAGTAGGGATTTCTTGTACCGGATGAATTATAACCTTGCAATAAAAGTCATGCAAAATGTCTCCTTTGTTGTTTTTTCCTGAAACAAGCAGACTTTTAAACAAATCCAATATCATCCTCCTTCATCATTTTCTTCCACTGTTGAGAACCCTGTGCAGGCCTCTCAGTGCCCTCTGCTACGCCATTGTTAGTGGCTCTTCCCACCCATCCGTGCAGTCCCCTTCTGCCAGTGATGTGCCTCCAACATTTTCACAATTATTATTTATATCACAGGAGTGTGGAGAGACTCTGTGGAGGATTAGAGCTTCGTTGTGCTAGGCACTGTACAAACACATAGAGACAGTCCCTGTCTCAGAGAACTTACAGTCAAGATGGAAAGAAGTGCTATTTAACAAAAAGAGAACTGAGGTAGAAAGGGATTAAGTGACTTGCACAAAGTCACACAGGAAATCTGTGGCAGAACTGGAACTGAGCCCAGATCTCCTGAGTCCCAGTCAATTGCCTTAACTACAAGACTATCCTTAAATACAATGTCCCCCTTAATTTGTATTAGTAGGTGGAAGGGTGACAAAGGAGTGAGGGTTGTGCTCACAAACAGGAGTGGGGAGGGACTGGGAAATCTATTCTTCCAGCCGCTCCCCCCACCCCCAGGTAAAACAGAAGTGCTTTCTCATTATCACTGCTGAGGAAGGAAGTGACACCTCTTGGCAAACATGCTTAGATTAAGTTTATTTCAGTGAAAATATTTGCATTTCCTTCCCTTGGAATATACACAATGTATGTAGATTTGAAGTGTATGTGAAGATCTGTAGGAGGGCCTGGGGTGTCTGTCCCAAAGATTTTTCTTTTTTGGTTTGTTTAATGACAGGGGCATGGTGCAACCCAGTGCCTTCCAAAAACAATAAATCAGCTTTTCAGACACCTCTTATGTCACCAAAGATCCTTGAATACTGCTGGTGTTATACATAATAGTATTACAAATATCATAGAATCATGTAAAAGAGACAAGGTGATCAACTTCTATTGGTGCGAGAGATAATCTTTTGAACTTACACAGAAGTTGGTCCAGCAAAACATATTACGCCACGCACCTTGTCTCTAATATCCTTGGACCAACGCAGCTACAACAACACTATATACATAAAACCATACAGTTAGCTCTATCTGGGATGATTTGGAAGTATCCAGAAGGGGATGAACTCTTTCAGTGGCAGGGAAATTGCCCATACTGTCCTTCCACTTTAGTACCAGAATTTTAATGAGGAGCCCCTGGGAATCTCTAGAGTCTCTTCAACCACCTCTCTGCCTCCTACCCCTCTACCCACCCTTTCCCCGCCTTCACCACCATCTGCCTCTACTTATGTGGTATGGCTCTTCCAGCGTACACTGTATCTTCCACCACTACTATTCCTCTGAGTGACTCTTCCTCCCAAGCTAGCCTTCCCCTTCCATCACCATCTCTAATCCACCCAATACACACTATTCTTTATCCCATGTGACTATTGCTCCCGTCCTCCATCCCACTCTCTCCTACTTCCTTTTCCCCCCACAAACACAAGACTCCTTTCTCATGCAATCAACAGGCCCAAAAATTCCTAATATAAACACCAAGTCTAATCCCATACTCCACATTCATAGTTTGTCCCTGATATCTTCTGATTCCTCCTCTCTCAAGCCCAGGTCATGGAAAAGATGATCCTGATGTCTCCTGACCCCTTTTCATAGGAACAACAGGCTTCTCCACTGCCTCTAGATGCTATCTCCTTTGACCCATAGAGGGCGATCACCATATCCTCAGGATTCCCTCTGGTAGTATCTGACTGTCAGAAGCTGGGAGTGAATGGCAGGGGTTGGATCACTCGGTGATTGCAAGGTTCTGTTCATTCCCTTTAAGGCACCTGGCATTGGCCACTGTCGGAAGACAGGATACTGGGCTAGACCATTGATCTGACCCAATGTGGCCCTTCTTATGTTCTCCTCATTCCCAGACAAGCCATCTCTGATATCTTCTGAGATCAATTCACAAAGATGTTTTATCTGGTCTATATATCGGTTTATGGATTGTTGATCTCTGAGCACCACAATGGCAGGTCATTCCTCACATGTCTTAATCCCCCTTTCCTGCTCCTCTTCCACAGTTAGGCCAATCTCAGTATCTCTTCCTGTTTACTGACTGGGTGGCTGAATGCCTCTTAATTCTGCCCTGTCTCTTCATCGACTGGTTGCCTCTTGCATCTCTCTGTCCCTCATGCCCATTCAGAGATGTTCCACTCCAGACATTTCTGGCTCTACCATCATAGACAGCCCTCAGTGATATCTTCCATTTCTCCCTTCATCTTGATCTGGTGTCTTCTCATCCTCATCACAGATAGGTCCATAATGTGGAAAAAAAATCTTTTCCTCTGTGCACTTTCTGCTATAGAAAATATTTACCTCTGTAGACACCAAAATCATGCTGAGTGGGGGCAGGCCTACTTCCAGAACACCAGATTCATTTTTTCTCAAATTCTTGGGAAGTTCAGGACTGAATCTGGCACTCAGGTTTATCTCTGGAAGATAGATTTGGAAGTGAAATGCAGACATGGATCCAAAATTTGCTTCTTGGATCTCTTTCTAAGTTAGAGGCAAAAGCCGTTATAAAATATTGTCCGGTTGGTTTCCATCATTCTGTCCCTCTCCAATCCCCTGTTCTATCTTCTTATCACCTCCTGTCTCCTAGTGTTGTTTTGTAAAGAGCCAGCAATGCCATGTTCCCACAGTTTTTAGCTGTTACTTAAAAAAGCCCACCACCAACAAAAACCTATTAATGTGCTGATTTTAGCAGGATGAAGTAAAGTAATAATTCCATAACCAGAAACATCTACATCATCTTGTACAAGGTCTTCACAAGTACCGTGCCCAGAAATTGCATGGAACTCAGTTTATCTCTCCCAGAAGAACAAGGGGCTGAATCAGCCCTGTTGAGAATTGAACCCATAGTTCCAGGAAGCCCAATGTGGAGATTTCTGTCTGATGCGTATAAACTTCATAACCACAGGAAGTTTATGACCTTTTTAACAGTTCTTGTATATCCAGCACAAATACCAATGTCAATAGCTCCTTATAAGCTCCTGTATTTGCTGAACTGGGATGCTAGGCCCCAATTTTTGTATTAGCTATCTTTTAGACCTCAGGGCAGAACAGTCTTTATATACTTACATAATATTGTTTATATGATACCTTTATGTATTGTTATTAATGAGAAGGATTGTTGCCATTGGATGTCTGATTGTTTCATGTCCCTTGTACCCAGTAGGAATCCTAAAAACAAAATCAAGAGTGTAGAAACCATATCAGATTTCTCTAAATTCCAGCCCTATAGGGACAAAGGATGGCATACTTTCAGCCCCTTTATTTTTCTGGCTTTTGAATGTTTTTCCTCAGGGGCTCATGCTTTTAGGTTGCCTTCTTGCTCTAAATGGCCCCATAGTACATTGTCTCTCTCTGGCGCATGTTCTTCTGGAGAAACCACGAAACTATAAATAGGAATAAAACAAGCTCTTCCATTTCAAATGTTTACTTTTAGCTAATTAATTCAGAGCCAAATCCAGATCCAGCGGCCTACCAAATCTGCCCCAGGCTGTGGAGCTGCTCCAGGAAGGCTACATCAGCCTAATCGCTGTATCAGTCTGTGCCAGATATTTATTCTCATGATCCCTATAAATCCCTGGGTGGCAAGTAGGATGGGAAAGCCTACCTATATTTTTCTCCTACCTACCACCCCCATGCACTGCCATAGAGCCAGGACTCCATAGCATGCAGATGAGGTACATCCAGTTCTGCTACATGAAGCAGGGGGCTAGATTTGCTCCCCCAAAACACACTATAAATGTAAATTGCCTTGGGAAATGACAGCGTTTCTTCCATCATTTTTTAAAAAGTACATTAGTCTGGTGGGGTGAAAGCAAATCCCTAAGCCTCAGTCCTCCAAAGATCACCAGGTGGATGGATCCCATGCCCACATGAAGCCCCATTGACTGCTGTGGCACTCTGCTGTGCCAAGTTTCTTGAAGAATCAGGTACTTAGTACTGGCTAGATATAACATGATCAATTTGCTGCATGAAGATGATATTAGATTTAAGTACAAACAAAACTTGACAGTGCTATAAATTAGCCAGTGAATGTTTGCCATAGAAAAAATGGTGGGTCATAAATCGTACTGGAAACTATTTTAAAATATTTGGAACTAGAAAGTGGTTTGACAATTTCTGTCTGTTCTATTATTATTATTTTGGCAGAAATATATCTGTGCTGGAAACTTGTATACCAAAGGCCAAATCTTCAATCTTTACTGAGCTAGTACTCCTTTTTCAGTGCAGTCAGAATGTTGCCTAACTAAGATAGGAAAGACTTTGATCTTAAGTTATGGCCCAATGTCCTTGGAGAAGGCTAAGAGGTTTTACTTAAATTTGCCTTGGCTATAGCTTAAAATGTAACACAAGGGCTTAGGCTCATGAAAGAGAAAGCAAGAAAATACTTTTTGTTTATAGAATTTAAACAAATAATTGTGCTTGGGTTTTTTATTTGTGACTGAACTTAATTTTCATGAAAGAGGGTTAACATTCTAAGGTTTAAAATAACAAAAAAAAATGCATGCCTTTAAAATCTTGACACATACCACTCACAATGCTTAAATGTATTGAGGTATTTGCAATACTCCCTCTCTAAGTAATGGTACTATTACACATACTATGGTAATATACAGATAAATACAGTAATGTTCTATGACAATTAAGAGAATCAAATTATTTGATATTTAAATGTGAAAACTCCTAAAAAGCCCGAGGATATCAATGTGGGGGGGAAAGATTTAAGAGTAAATAGTTTAGTAGTTAGATGTGTTAAAGATGAGTCTGGTAGCACTGCCTATTATTAATGGAGCTCAATGCTTTCCATTTCACTGGCTTATAACTGTCATTCTTTAAGCTGAAATTTCATGCCAGGTTTCTCCCTCTGGCTGATTTGTGGGATGAGGGGGAATTTCAGCCCAAATGATTTTCCCACTTCAGAAAATGAGGTTAGGATAAAATACATTGTTTTGACCATGCTGAAAATTTTGGTGACCTTATATTTTAGAAATTCTAATGCCCCCTGCTTTGGAGCAAGAAACTGAAATTTGGTGTACGGTGGACTTTGTGTCAGGGATGATGTGCCTTTTGCTGTTCCTGTGACAATCTTCCCAAACTGGACCAAGTTATAAACCTCAGAAAAAATTGCAGTTTGCACATGCTCAGTAGAGACTTGCTAGAGCTTTCCAGCTAAATTCCTCATGGATTCAGTCCATGCTGGGCATACTTGAGCATTGGGCTGAGCAGAACTTTCCCTTCAATCGAAGCTGTAGGCTTCTGCGGCTGGGCCAGGGCTGGTTCCAGGCAGCTGAACTTAGAGGCTGCTCTAGCTATAGGCAAACTGGGCAGCTGCCTAGGTTGGCTGATTTAGCTTGGCCCCCCCTCTGTCATGCCAGTGGCATGGATGGGCCAAATTTGAATGGCTTGCAACCCCATGCTTCAGGCCAGAGTGCCATTCTCTGAAATTTGTCCCAGCTGCCCTTCTATCCTTACAGAAAGGCAGCTCGCCCAAATCTGCTGCCCTATGCTTACAAGGGACAGCAGCACACTGAAATTTTGCCAGGGCTGCAGGTTGTCTTGAGCAGCTTTTTCCTCAACTGAGGCGGGAAAATTGTTAAAGTAACATTATTAAGGTTGCAAAGTCAAGCACCGAAAAGTTAGGAAATGCCAGAATTAAGGTTGCCTGCACACCCTTAATCCGGCCCCCTTGTTCAGGTACATTATGACATAGCTTTTAATTACATGATTACATACTGCTTTTTTCTACAGGACCCCTGCCTCTTTCAGTGCACAGGTTGGACCTACTCTATCTAGTAAAGGAAACTGTTGTTGGTGAGACCCCTGCCTCAATTGTTGCAGATGTTGGAAGGTGTGTAGTGAATGAGGCAGGGGACTGCAGGAGGAAAAAGGAGAGTGTCATAGTTAATTCTGCCACAAAGTTCCTATGTGACATTAGGCAAGTCACGTGAACCAAACTTTTCACAGCTAGTCATTAAGTGTGTGGTCTTTGTTTTCTGGGTACTTACCTTCAGCACTCTCAGCAGGAAATGAAATCAGTGGGAGCTGTGCTTTGAACATATAAACATTTATAAGGCTAAATACTCTGAAAGTGGCACCCAAAATTAGTGGATACTTCTGGCCTCAATGTCTCTGTGCCTCAGTTCCACATCTGTAAAATGGGAATAATACTCCCTCATCTCAGAAAGGTGTTGTAAAAATTAATGAATTAATGCAGGGGTAGGCAACCTATGGCACATATGCTGAAGGCAGCACATAAGCTGATTTTCAGTGGCACTCACACTGCCTGAGTCCTGGCCACAGGTCTGGGGGGCTCTGAATTTTAATTTAATTTTAAATGAAGCTTCTTAAACATTTTAAAAACCCTTTTTGTACAACAATAGTTTAGTTATATATTATAGAGGTATTTGCAATACCTCTCTCTCTCTATATATATAGACAGAGACTTCTAAAAACGTTAACATTTATTACTGGCCTGCAAAACCTTAAATTAGAGTGAATAAATGAAGACTTGGCACACCACTTCTGAAAGGTTGCCAACCCCTGAATTAATGTTTTGTAAAGCACTCAAATACAGTAATGATGATTGCCAGAGAAAAGTTCAGGAGTAAACTAATAATTTCTTCAGAGCAGGTTTGACTAGTGTGCAATAAATAAAGCCCCGGGCCACACACTGAATAGTGAGGAGAATACAAATATTAAAATAGCTGCTCATCATTTGAGCAGACCCACTCTGTACATAGAACAAGGCTGTGATCATGTGGAAAAAATAAGATGTGTGCATGTGAATAAAGAATGTCTCATACTGCCTAGGCACAAAAGAGCTGAATTAAGGTTGCACAGGCAATCTTAATTCTCACATTGCCTAACCTTAATAATGTATTTTAAAACATTTATGAATGTGTAATATATATCTATATTTCAGTTCCACACAGGGAAAGGTGATTTTAGTTAGAAAGATAAATTTTGTGTAAGTAGGGGTAAATAACCTGTGATTGAAATCAACGAACAAAGATTCATATAGCTGAATTCTGATTAGAACTGTTATCTTTAGGCAGGAAATTTTCCAAAAAAAAAGTAAAGAAGGGGGGCTTGTGCATCTAAATCAGGGGTGGGCAAACTATGGCCCATGGAGTCCTGTGCTCACCCCACCCCAGGGGCCGTGCAGGGATGTGGTGAGCTGTGTGGCGTGACATGAGGCCAGGGGTCCCTGTGTGTGGGGCCCCTGTGCGTGCCACTGCCACCCCGGAGCCACTTTAGGTAAGCGGCACCTGGCCGCAGCCTGAACCTCTTCTGCACCCCGCCCTCCATCTCCCTGCCCTAAGCCCTCTGCCAGCACCTCACACCCTCCTGCACCCTGACCCTCTGCCCTGAGCTCCCTGCTGCAGCCCTGTGCACCCCAACCCCCTGCTCTGAGCTCCCACTGCACCCCAACCCCCTGCCTTAAGCTCCCACTGCACCCCATGCACCCCAACTCCCTGCCCTGAGCCCCCTCCCACACCCTGCACTCCCTCCCGCACCCCAACCCCCTGCCCTGGCCCTCCATACAATTTCCCCAGACGGATGTGGCCCTTGGCCAAAAAAGTTTGCCCACCCCGATTTAAATACTTTAGGTGCTTCTGAAAATCTTCCCAGACACCAGAAGTATTATAAATAAATTTAAAATCAAAATTTGGGAAGCCAGCAAGGTGAGTATCTTATCTTCAGTATCCAATTTGTCTTCTACTTCACTGATCCACTGTAAGAAGAGAAGCTTTAATGTAATCAAAATAAAAAAAGAAATGTTTTCCCCATCTTTATTCCAGTGATTTGGATGGAACCAAAAATCAAGGCCTCCAAGTCCAAAGTAAGCAATTCTGCTAGTTAACACATTAATTTATTTCTGGAGGCCTGTGTGACATTTGATACATCAAGAAATACAAGAACCTCTTTATATAAGAAGAAAAATCACCTCTTTTCTTTTCATCATAGCAAATAACATTTAATCGCTACCTTAACACATTTACCATTACACATTTAATGTTAGTAAAAATAACATCATTCATGCATGTGATGGATTTACTGAACATGTTAAAAAGTTTAGATATTTGCTTGAAAGGGTTGAAGTCATCCATAGAAATTTGAAAATTATTCATAGAATTGTACTAGCTTTATGATCCTTGGGGAAACCCCCAAGCAGACATCTTACTAATCTTACAAAACTCGTATCTATTCATCAGTTTTCATATGGAGGTACATATTGTCTTTAATTAATCCTCCCATGAGTGACTAGTACCATCCTTCTCTAGTTTCCAGAGTTGTTAATATTTCTTAGATTTCATTTGCATGTTTTTAGCTAACTCACACTCTGTCTTTGAGTCAGACATTTTAACAGCTAAGGGGTGATTGGCATGAATGAGTGTAACTTCACTGAAATCCAGGAAGTTGAAGTCTGTGGAGCTGCACCCATTTATACCAGCTGAGAAGCTGGTCCAAGGAGTCCAATTACTTTTCTAAAGACTCAAGCTTCTTTTACAGATATCACAATAAAATGTAATTGTAGAAGTGGCTGTGGCATCAAAAAGTTAGCAATAGATATGTTTTCAGCTATTTCAACAGCTTCACATACATTGGCTGATAAAGGTGAACAAAATAGAGACTGTGACATGGGAGAAATTTTCCTTCCACCTTATTTTGTGTCACAGGAGTAACTGCTAATGTACGGATCAGTGGTTCTCAAACTGTGGGTCGGGACCCCACAAGGGATTGTGACTGCATTTTAGGGTTGCCAACTCTGGTTGGATGAATTACTGGAGGTTTCATCACATGACATTATCTTTAATTAAAGATTGATCTTTAATTCCTGGAGAAGCCAGGACAATCCTGGAGGGTTGGCAACCCTACACAATTTTAATGGGGTCGCCAGGGCTGCCATTAGACTTGCTGTGGCTCAGGGCTGAAGCCAAACCCAACGGCTTCAGTCCTGTGGGGCTCAGGTTACAGGCCCCCTGCCTGGGGCTGAAGTCCTTGGGCTTTGGTGTTGGTCCCCTCCCCACCCAGGGTGGTGAGGCTTCGGCAGGTTCAGGCTTCAATCCCCCTCCTGAGTTGAGTGGTAATTTTTGTTGTCAGAAGGAGCCGTGGTGCAATGAAGTTTGAGAACCCCTGGCTAGATGCAGCTCAGCATTGTTATTCTGCTTGTATGGAGAGGAGATATAGCAAAAAATACATTAATCTAATGCAGGATCTCTCTTAGCACAGCTGCTGTCTCCTCATCCCACACTCCCCACCCCATGTCCCCTGATGTCATCTGGGGGGATGGGGCTGACAGTGAGGTCCTCTCTGCAAAGCAGCTACAATCACTGCACCCCCTGATCTCACCTCTGATGGGAAAGGGCAAATGTTGGAGGACTTCTTAGTATGGTAGCTGCTTTATACCTTGAAGATATAGGGTACGTCTACACTACAGAATTATTCTGATTTTACATAAACAGGTTTTGTAAAACAGATTGTATAAAGTCAAGTGCACGTGGCCACACAAAGCACAATAATTCGGTGGTGTGCATCCATGTACTGAGGCTAGTGTCAATTTCTGGAGCGTTGCACTCTGGGTAGCTATCTCGTAGCTATCCCATAGTTCCCACAGTCTCCTCCACCCATTGGAATTCTGGGTTGAGATCCCAATGCATGATGGTACAAAAACAGTGTCGCGGGTGATTCTGGGTAAATGTCGTCACTCATTCCTTCCTCTGTGAAAGCAACGGCGGACAATCATTTTGCGCCCTTTTTCCCTAGATTTCCCTGGCAGACGCCATAGCATGGCAATCATGGAGCCCGTTTTGCCTTTTGTTACTGTCACCGTATGTGTACTGGATGCTGCTGACAGAGGCAGTACTGCAGTGCTACACAGCAGTATTCATTTGCCTTTGCAAGGTAGCAGAGATGGTTACTAGTCGTTCTGTACCGTCTGCTGTGCCATTGTAAATTGGCGATGAGATCATGGTTATCAGTCGTTTTGTACCGTCTTGGGTGCTCCTGGCTGGCCTCGCTGAGGTCAGCTGGGGGCCCAAAGACAAAAATGAGAATGACTTCCCGGGTCATTCCCTCCTTTATGTTTTATCTAAAAATAGAGTCAATCCTGCCTAGAATATGGGGCAAGTGTACTGGAGAACCAGTGTATCAAAGAACCAGAGAGCACAGCCACTCCATGTCAGATCCCGCAGAAATGATGAACTGCATGCCATTCTAGGGGTGCCCCTGCAACAACCCCACCCGTTGCTTCCCTTCTCCCCCACCCCTCCTGGGCTACCATGGCACTGTCCCCCCATTTGTGTGATGAAGTAACAAAGAATGCAGGAATAAGAAACACTGACTTTTTAGTGAGATAAAATGAGGGGGAGGCAGCCTCCAGCTGCTATGATAGTCCAGGCAGGACATTAAACGGTGGGGGGGAGAGGAGCCCAGCATTCCGCTGCTATGATAGTCCAGGCAGTACAGATTCTTTTTTTTAGACATGAAGGGGCAGGGGGGCTGATGGAGCTCAGCCCCCAGTTGCTATGATGAGGACGGTTACCAGCCGTTCTGTACCATCTGCTGGGAATAACCGGGAGTCATTCCTATTTTTATCCAGGCACTCCAGGCCGACCTCACCTGAGGCCAGCCAGGAGCACTCACGGGATGATGACGAGGACGGCTTTTGTACTGTACCGTCTGTCACCAGGGAGGGAAGGAGAGAGGATGCTGCTGTTCAGTGCTGCAGCACCGCATCTACCAGTAGCATGCAGTAGACATAGGGTGACATTGAAAAAACTCAAGAAACAATTTTTTCCCCTTTTCTTTCATGTGGGGGAGGGGGAGTAAATTAACGAGATATATCCTGAACCACCCTGGGCAATGTGTTTGACCCTACAAGCATTGGGAGCTCAGCCAAGAATGCAAATACTTTTCGGAGACTGCGAGGACTGTGGGATAGCTGGAATCCTCAGTACCCCCTCCCTCACTCCCTCCATGAGTGTCCATTTGATTCTTTGGCTTTCCTTTACGCTTGTCACACAGCACTGTGCTGTGGACTCTGTATCATAGCCTGGAGATTTTTTTCAAATGCTTTGGCATTTCGTCTTCTGTAATGGAGCTCAGATAGAACAGATTTGTCTCCCCATACAGCGATCAGATCCAGTATCTCCCGTATGGTCCATGCTGGAGCTCTTTTTGGATTTGGGACTGCATGGCCACCCATGCTGATCAGAGCTCCACGATGGGCAAACAGGAAATGCAATTCAAAAGTTCGTGGGGCTTTTCCTGTCTACCTAGCTAGTGCATTCGATTTCAGATTGCTTTCCAGAGCGGTCACAATGGTGCACTGTGGGATACCGCCCGGAGGCCAATATTGTCGATTTGCGGCCACACTAACCCTAATCCGACATGGCAATACCAATTTCAGCGCTACTCCTCTCGTCGAGGAGGAGTACAGAAACCGGTTTAAAGAGCCCTTTATATTGATATTAAGGGCCTCGTTGTGTGGACAGGTGCAGGGTTAAATCGGTTTAACGCTGCTAAATTCAGTTTGAACACGTAGTGTAGACCAGGCCAAAGGCTTATAAACCTCACCCAGCCCTGAAATGGCATAGGGGAGGCAGGCCAGTGTGAGAAGCCCCCTTAATGCAGTGACTATAACACTCCTACCACACAGTCCTTGACATAACCTCCAGGAATGGAGCTGAAGGTGGGGTCTTCTGGATGCATCAGCTACTGCTCACTGTGGGCGGTTCTTTTAATCCAGGGGTCAGCAACCTTTCAGAAGTGGTGAGCCGAGTCTTCATTTATTCACTCTAATTTAAGGTTTGACGTGCCAGTAAGACATTTTAATGTTTTTAGAAGGTCTCTTTCAATAAATCTATAATATATAACTAAACTATTGTTGTATGTAAAGTAAATAAGGCTTTTTAAATGTTTAAGAAGCTTCATTTAAAATTAAATTAAAATGCAGAGTCCCTGGACTGGTGGCCAGGACCCGGGCAGTGTGAGTGCCCCTGAAATCAGCTCATGTGCCGCCTTCCGCACACGTGCCATAGGTTGCCTACCCCTGTTTTAATCCCTTTACTCCTTAACATCCTATCCAGGATCTGTGTGAGAGGCAGAGGACACGGCCCAGCTACTAGTATCTTTAATACCAATACTGTCTTTTTTTTCTTTCCTTGGCAGGAGATAATCACAGCACCTACACAACAATAGGGATTCTGGTTTTGTTAGTTATAATAGCCCTCTTGCTCATACTTTACAAGTTTTTCCGAACTGATATTGTCCTACTGTGTCAGGAGATACTTAAACCCTACAAAACCCAGGATGGTGAGTAAGAATTATGCAAAAGATAAGGGGATTGGGAGGGAAATGGAAGAGGTAAATTGCTCTGAAATGGCTTAATTGCATAACTGTTTATTGCATCCCATGTACTTTGGGCCTGATTCTCCACTCTGTTACTCCTTGTGAAGTCATTTATACCCAGGCAACATAAAGGTAAAGTGGTAACATTCTGATCTCGCAGTGTTGCATGCTCACTTCGCACAAGTGTGAATGGCCAGCTAATTGGCAAGGCAGTGGAGAACCAGGCCCTTTATAAAATATGAAGGCTGTTTCCTAAAATTAGTATGGAGGAGTGTATTTTGATGTACAAATACTAACTTTGAGATCAGTTAGATTTAGATAGGCTCCCTAACCATCTGCAGTCCCTGTGTAAAGCCCTTTGTTCTCATGGGCTCTGTGTAAGTGCTCTTAGTGTATTATGAAAAAAAGCCTTTCAATCCAAAGAAAATCCTTGTTTAATACTCTAGACGGACAGTGCAAATATGATTGTCATGGTACAATTCCCCACTCTGAACCTTAGCGTCCAAAAGATGGGGTACCAGCATGAATTCCTCTAAGCTCAATTACCAGCTTAGTACTTGTAGCGCTGCCACCAACCAGGAATTCCAGTGCCTGGTACACTCTGGTCCCCCCAGAACCTTGCCCGGGGACCCCCAAGACCCAGTCCCTCTGGATCTCAACACAAGAAAAGTAAACCCTTTCCCTCACTGTTGCCTCTCCCAGGCTTTCCCTCCCTGGGTTACCCTGGAAGATCACTGTGATTCAAACTCCTTGAATCTTAAACAGAGAGGAAAATGCACCTTCCCCCCTCCTCCTCTCTCCCCCTCCCAGACTCTCCCTGAGAGAGAGAAAGTAATCCTAACACAGAGAGAAATTAGCCTCTCTCTCCCCCTTCCCTCCTTTCTCCCTACCAATTCCCTGGTGAATCCAGACCCCGTCCCCTGGGGCCTCACACCAGAATAAAAAAAACAATCAGGTTCTTAAACAAGAAACTTTTAATTAAAGAGAGAAAAACAGTAAAAATTATCTTTGTAAATTTAAGATGGAATAGGTATAGGGTCTTCAGCTATAGACACTGGGAATACCCTGCAAGCCTAAGTATACAAGTACAAACTAAAATACTTTTAGCAAAATACACATTTGAACTCCTTCCAGCCAAATACACATTTGCAAATAAAGAAAACAAACATAAGCCTAACTTGCCTTATCTACCTAGTACTCACTATTTTGAACTTATAAGAGCCTGTATCGGAGAGATTGGAGAGAAACCTGGTTGCATGTCTGGTCCCTCTGAGCCCCCAGAGTGAACAACAACCAAACACTAACAGCACACACAAAAGCTTCCCTCCCTCAAGATTTGAAAGTATCCTGTCCCCTGATTGGGCACCTGTTAATAGAAGAACAGCTTTTATAAATCAAAGCAAAAATACATACATAAATAATAGACATGTAACTGTTTTTTAAAAGGTTTCTTTGAGAAGGCACATTTTATTTAACAGCTAATGTAAGTGAAGAACTTCAGGATACAGTCATTGCTGCTCTATGGCAAAACATAATGAAAATGTGTGCAAAACCAACCTGTTAATATGCTCTGAGTTAATTCTGGCAAGCCTTCATTTGTTGCATGCACCTTCTTTTCTATCTAACTTTATTTTACTTAAGGCAATTCGCTTTTCTTTTGCATGGCACCTTCCTTTATATCCCAAAGCACCATACAGAGTTCATTAACATTTACAGTCAAATACAGGTGGGAGACTTAAAAATGGAAAAAGAAAATGGAGGAAACAGAGTCCCTGTTTAGGAGGAAGTCAAAGGAGGAAAGACCAGTCCAGGAGAGGAAGTAGATGTTAGATTGAGGAGATGGCAACAAACCAAATATGGTTAAGATTAGAAGGGAGAAGGAGATGAAGGGAGAGATGTTTGAAGGTGATGAAGGGCATAAGGAGACAATGGAGAATTTGAAGTAGGCCTTGGATGTGATTGCGACGCCATATCTTGAGTGAACAGTACCTTCACATAGATACATGAGGTATCATGGGACTGAGGGGTAATTTCCACAAGCAGAAAGACGTCAAATGTACTATCTGGTCCCATCATGTCAGGATATTACTGCAGTGTTTCTCAAACTGGGGTCGCCACTTGTGTAGGGAAAGTTGCTGGTGGGCTGGGCTGGTTTGTTTACCTGCACCGTCCGCAGGTCTGACCAATTGCGGCTCCCACTGGCCACGGATTGCTGCTGCAGGCCAATGGGAGCTGCTGGAAATGGCGGCCAGTAAGTTCCTTGGCCCGTGCCGCTTCCAGCAGCTCCCATTGGCCTGGAGCAGAGAACCGCGGCCAGTGGGAGCTGCAGTCGGCCGGACCTGCGGACGGGGCAGGTAAACAAACCAGCCCACCCCACCAGGGGCTTTCCCTATGCAAGTGGTGACCCTAGTTTGAGAAACACTGTGTTACTGGCTTATGATGCCACCGAAGGAACAAATGCTGAAAATTATATTGGATTCAAGCTGACGTGTATTGGTTTGTTTAATTCTTATTATATGACTAGCTTGGATTGTTAAATTTAGGGAGATAGTCTTTTGCACGGTAAATTTCCACACGTGCTTCAGTGTTTGCAGGACTAGGGCCTATATCATGACACTCATAATGGTAAAACATCAATGATATTGCTGCACATTTTTTTTAGTTTACAGACATCCATATGTTGATTTACAAGCTTCTGCTTTACAGAAAGATCTAATTAAATCCATTTCAAAAGATTAATTTTTCTTTTCTAATTCTTGAAATAACTACTTTTCATCCACACTAACAGCAATGTGCTTTCCCCTTGTTTCAACTTGCAGATGGGAAGATATACGATGCATATGTTATCTATCCCAAAAATCGCACTAATGAAGCTAATTTTGTGGAATATTTTGTTCACCAGATTTTGCCAGATGTTCTAGAAAATAAACACGGATATAAACTGTGTTTTTATGGGCGAGACATGTTGCCTGGGGAAGGTAAGGATCAAAAGCTATTTTGCGGTGAATGACTTGTGGTTTGGGGGCGATTTGTGATCCTAGCTATTAGACCATGCAATGGGACTAAGGAATCTCTTTATGCTCTTGTGTAGGTTACTCACATTGTGGGCAGCAGTGTGTGAGAGTAGCCTCTGTGGAGCTGCTACTCTCCCCCTGCACAGGTGAGGAGCACATGGGCAAAGCCAGAGGATGTAGCTTTTGCTGGCTAGTGTGCCAGGGACAGTAATCTGCAGATTAGAGGCACAAATTATTTACTACCTTTCTGAAGAAATGGGGAACCATGAACTAGATTTTCACTCTTTTAGGTGTGTCTACATTGGAGCTAGAGGTATAATTCCAGTTTGGGCAGACATATTCATACTAGTTCTGATTGAGCTAGCATGCTAAAAATAGCAGTGTAGCCATGGCTGAACAGGTGGCAGGATGAGCTGCCTGGATTGCATACCTGGGATCTCGGATGGGATTGTACTTGTGTTGGCTAACCTGTCCTGGTGCTCATGCCACAGCAGCTACACTTCTATTTTTAGCACTCTAGCTCAATCAAAGCTTATGTGGGTTTGTTAGCCAAACCAGAAATTATACTACCAGCGGTAGTGTAGACGTACCCAAAGGCACAATCTGGTTCACGGTCTGCTTGTGGGACAGTGCCTCAGAAGCAGGACTTGTGGCAAAGCCACAGCTAAATCCAGTGTGAGCAGCTTTTCAAGAAACAGAAAAGGGAAAAATCACAGAGTAACAGTTTAGGATTCAATCCTGCTGCTCTTTCTCATGATTGTATGCACACCGATGTTTCCTGAGAGATAACTTGCATGAGTAGGGTAGCAGGATCTAGCTATAAATCACTAATCAAATACTCATTGGCCATGTAATAAATGATTGATGTAATCACTAGCCTTTGGAAAACTTTGAGGTAAGACTCCAGTTGATTTCAGTCCCTTGATCATTGGCACCCTCTATCACTGGAATACAATTGCATAGGAAAAGTCAAATGCCACAACTAGATTTAAAACAAGGATTGGATAATTGTTGGCTGGTAATCTTAGATAGATATGATTGATAAAATAAGGGCAATAAAATCTCATTCTACAAGGCATTTTCTGTAGGGATGGAGAAGAAATTATTTATCCAAATACCGTATACTGTTGCATAATTGGTCAAATGCATAGGGAGTGCCACAGCCTATTTTAAAAGGCTGTATGGAAAGATGAACTCCAAGAAGAGGCCAGAAAAAGAACAGAAATGGGAGAGGGGGGAAAGAGTACACCTCTCCTGTGATTGGAGAATATTATTTCCAGTTGACTGTTGGGAAGGAAACTGAGGACTGCATCCCAGAAAAGGTAACTGAATGGCTGAAGAACCAGGTGTGGAGAAGAAGGAGATGACAAAAGTCTGCTTTAAAGATGATGGATTGAGTTATCTCTAATGCTAATAAATAAACCAGCAGTGGGATTATTTAGCAGAAAAAGGGTTTCTGTGCAGTAATTGAAGAGAACTTGAAGAGACGTATAGTTGTGACTGGATCAATAGGTCCATTTTTGGCCAGCTGAGGGCACACTTGGATGACCCCAGCTGATGATAGGGGAATATTGTCTTCCTGTGAAATGTCAAATATTGATCTCTGATAATAGCAGGATCCTGGACTTTGTGAATCAATGGTCAAATCTGGTTTGACCAATGCTATGTTCCAAAATGAAATTTCAGCTCTCAGATCTACAGTAGTTTAGCTGTGATTTTGTTAATAAAAACACAGCTATTGCATGTCTCCTTAGGATTTGCATATGTTTGCAGACTAGTGTGGCAAAGTACCTGTCTCTCCTCTCCTAGCTCAGTCCTCCTCAGCCTTGGAGACACAGGCTTGGGCAAAGCAAAAGCCCTTCACAGTCGCGCAGGATCTGGCTAATCCCTTCTCGGTCAGGGCCTTGTTCTGTTTTCCTCTCCTTCTGGGGAGAGTGCAACCTGCCTTGCAAGAAAAGTTTTTAGAGTTCAGCTGCCTCTACTCGCTGGCAGCTACTCTACTTCTCTTCTCCCCCCCCCCGCTTCCCTGCCAGGGAGGGTTTAAAAAGGTCTCCAGCCATTGGGGCCAGCTGAAACTAATTACTTCCCTGGTAACCCCTGTTCCAGCTGAACCTTATTCCTCCATGGTTAAGCCTTCTGGGACTAATTACTACCCCACGCTTGGTAGCTAAGTGTCCTGAGTTTGCCACACTAGATAGCATGTTTCTTGCACTCATATGGATTTGTCTGTGTTCATTTTGTCAACCCAATTCTGATAATAGTCATAAAAGCCCACACCATGTTCTTGAACTCTGTACACAACTTCTACTGAAATTACACACACAGATTAGGAGGAAAGCATGGCTCTATTTGTGTGTGTACTGGATCATTTACCAATTTTTTTTTCTTTCTTCGTAAAACTGGATCATATTGTTCCATCTATTTTTAAAGAGAATTTCCCATAGATTGTGGAGAGTTGTGAATAGAAATGACTGGTAAGATATGGATCACATATCCGGTGCCACAACATCCTTGAATCATTCCCAGAATCCCAGGAGTGAGTAGCAAAGGAGCGAGAGCCTATTAATCTGACTGTACCATATGTCTGCATTCCTGAAAAGAAATGTGAGAAGCTGATTATGCAGTTCAGAGCTGTATATTGCCAGCCAGTTCTCCATGGGGATCAGTTTGAGAACTTCTGATATAATTCTCAATTATCCATTGGATTTTACCTTAGGTTTTCAAAACTGTGTAAAGCACCAAAATTAAAAATCCTCTCTAAATAGTGGGCACCAGTAGTTAAGAATCCTCAGTGTATGAAGGTTTCAGATAGAGAGCATTTGCAATAAACCCTTGAATACTGTATGCTTTTCAGCTTCTATTCATAATGAGAGACTAATTCAGATTAAAGTGAGACAGAGGTTATTTTCAATGAAAATATATATAGAAAGAGGAGTCTGTAAACGTCTCACAATCTTGTGATTTTTTTTTTGCACATTGTTAGATGCAGCCAATGCATTAGAAATGAGAATACAGAAGAGCAGGAGACTGATAATCATTCTAACACCACAGCTAATTCAGTGTGAGGAATTTGGTTATGAACATCAGATTGCCTTATACAATGCCCTCATTCAGAACAACATAAAGGTGATCCTCCTTGAAATGGAGACAATTGAGAACTATGAGGGCTTGCAAGAATCCCTCAGGTACATCATCAAGCAGCAAGGTACCATAAAATGGAAAGAGAAGCACAAAGAATGCCCATATGCATCCAACTCTAAATTCTGGAAACTTGTGAGATATCATATGCCACTGAGACACAAGCCTTCGCAACTCAACTATGCAGTGTAAATAGGTAGTTTTCTTAAATACTGTTACTTTGTCTGTTTGAATTGTCTGCTCCAGTTTGCTTTCTGTAAATATCAGGATATAGATCCTTCTTACTCTACATAAAATTTAAAAGAATGGCAACAAACTAAAATCCTCTTCCTTACTCCATCATTTTTGTGAAGTAATCATATTGTCTAACTGGTGGTCCCTCTAGTCTTCATCCCCTAAATTCTCCTTTTTGTCTTATCATCTCACTATATCATATCTAATACTGGTTCCTACTATCTTTGTGGTGCTACATTGACATGTATCTGATAGCAGGATCAGAGGGGGGAGGGTTAGCTCAGTATTGAGTACTGGCCTACAAAACCCAGAGTTGTGAGGTCAGTCCTTGAGGGGCCATTTAGGGATCTGGGGCAAAATCCATCTGGGGATTGGTCCTGCTTTGAGCAGGGAGTTGGACTAGATGACCTCCTGAGGTCCCTTCCAACCCTGAAATTCTATGATTCTAAGCTCTTCAGCTCAGGGACTGGGACTCTTCTGGTTTTGGGAGGCTCCTATAACACAATGAAATGTCATTATAAATAAAATTATAACAACATACTAGTAATAATTAAGAAATGCTTTAGATGCCGCTGCTTATGTATTTTTGAATGCTTGGAATAAAAAATTTGAAATGTGAATAAAAATACATTCTTTATATAGGTAGTGAATTTATTATCTCTGTAATGTCAAAAAAAATGAAAATATCAGTCCAGTGTACTTTCATTGCACTGTAAACATTTTCTTAAAATTAAAATTTTAAAGCTAAATTTACAGAAAGATGATTTTAATTAAAATTGCTACATATTCAAAATAATCAACAAAATTCATTGCGAATAGTTAAATATTGTGGCTGTGCTTGATATTGGATTCTGAAGTAAAATAGGATATTTTGTATGCTTGATTGTTTCAGGTATCTTTTCTCTTAGTTCATGAGAGTTTGCAAGAATAATTCCAGATTCTGATCCAGTAAGATCTTGTAAAACTCAGAGAAGAATCTGTGGGTTTGCTTAATTGAAAATCAAGCAATGACTTCTATCAGCTCTTGCAAGAAGATAGGGGCCTCTTATGTGTATCTTTGCATGTGAACATGGGAAAGAGCAAGCTATGCAGAAAATAAGAGAGAAATTCTTACAAGTGATTGAAAAAGCATGTGTGTTATAAGGTTCCTCATAGAAGAGCCTGAAAATCCAGATTTTTTTTTTCTGTATTGATAAGAAGGGTTTCCTTGTGTGAATAGATTTTCTTAAATGGTCAGTGTTGCAAAGACAGCACACTTGTTTCAATTTATAAATAATAGTTTACTTGCTTTTTTAAGTAGAGATAGTTGAAAATTCACCATGCGTTTTCAGGTTTTTTTGTTTTGTTTGTTTGTTTGACAAATTGTCTAAATTTTCAGCTATTTTGGTGAAATTTCTTGGTGGAATATTTTTCCCCTGACAGCTAGATTTGACAATATGTTTGACATTAATTTGTCTTAGCTGAAAATGTACAAATTCAGCCTGGTTGTAGATCAGATTTCCTCTGAGTTTGTGCCTGTTTGATTGGATCCCTGGCAAATTTACCCTTCCCTTTACTTTAATATCTATTTCCAAATAAAGAATCCTGCTCTAGATATCTGTCATATATGTATCCCAAAGTATGTGTTTCATTAGAATATTCAGAAAGATGTGTTGGAATAGAATAGAAACGTTCTTCTCTGAGAACTGATCAGTTTTCCTGTTTGTAATGAAGAGGAGTCAGATTACCCTCTCGTGGGTGAATGAAATTATTAAACAGAGGTCAGTGTTAGATTGCAGTCAGCTTAAAACACTTTTAATAGAAGTAAATACAGCAGCCCAGTTTCTCAGCTTGTGTAAACTGGAATGGTGTATTGAAGTCAATGGAGCTACACTGATTTACATGTCCTGAGGATCTGAGAGAGCAGACAGAGCTTTTGAGGTACTAGGTCCACTAGTAAAGAATAAAATACCCCTTGCAAAAGAAAGGTTGTTTGCCTCCAAGGCGTGGAAGTTATACGGATGTGATGCAACTAGTTGTGCCTTCTCATCTCTGGATATGATATATCTCACAATGGTGTGCTCCACCTGAAGCAACAACAGAAGGCAGAGATGGAGAAATGAGAAGTGACCCTGTTGAGGTCAATGGTAAAATTCCCATTCATTTCAGTGGAGCCAGAGTTTCACTGGGGATACCTGCTAACATGAACTGAGGTGGTTTCGTAACCTGTGTACAACTTACGCTGCGTATCCCTTACATGTATTTAATGTGTATAAACCCTTTGTTCAAACATGTTAAACACCCGAGGCCTGATTTACCACTGCAGTCCTCCAGCTCTATACAGTTGTAACTCCACTGAGCCAGATTCCCTGGTATGATTGCGATGCTTGGCATTGCTGAGCGGCACAAAGCAGTCAGAGCATATCAATGGCTCTGGCCACTGATTTCACTTGAATTATGTCAGTAAAACTGCAGTAATGCAATGGTAAATCAGGCACATTTTCTGATGTGTATTTTTCTATATACCACATATTTGTCATGATGTAAAAACTATAAATTTGGTACCATAAAATTACAGCTTACTTTAATTCACATCACTGTGGACTCTGTTGTGCAGTAATTGACCATCATAAGAACTGTTTTCTATGCTGAAGGTAAGTGTAACAGGGGTAAATATCATTTGTGTGGTAATAGTCTATTTCTCAGCCTTGGAAAAATTTTCATTTTGAAGATAATGTAGTCATCTGACCAGAGACTTTTTATAGCAGAGTTAATATACAAAGGGAAGTATGTCCCTGATCCATTCATATGTTGAAAAAGTTAACTCTTGTTATAGGCCCATTCAAACAAAATGTTACCAACCCGCATAATATTTGCTGGCTTTCTTAAAGCCTAGGCCTTGGGGAATCATTTTCTTATGTGATAATCTCAGCTTTTATTTATTAATTTTTAAAAAGTAAGTTTCTAGCCCACCTGGTTATGGAGAAAAGCTCAAAAAAGATGAATCTTAAAGGGTCAGAAAGCAGAAGGCAAATAAAAAACCCCCATAATTTATTATTTGTTTAAAATCTCATGATTATTAAGCCACTGTCATGAGTTGGGGGCCTGGTTTTAGAACACCTGGGGCTGGCAATATTGCAGCGGACCTTTAACATGAGTTAATGCCTACTTGAGAAATGACTGGATGCAGAGATGGGAGGATAGACTAACCGAATATCACAGGCTAAAGGCAAAGTACTGTTTTTTTCCTGTGGTCATGAGTCTAAGATGTGTTGCTATTTAAGACAGAAGTTGTTTTGCAACTAAGTTCTCATGTTCCAGTTTTAAAAGTTAGGCCTTCTGCTTAGACAGAAAGAATCTTGAATAGAAAAAAAAATTGTGTGAAAACTCATTTAAAGCAAATAACTTTCACAGGACATTTAATCAGGTGACTGTGGCTGTCTCAGTGTGTGGCACATTTTTTCAATCATGTTGCAGTCCTGAAGCGTGGATATTTCCTATAGTCAGTTTGCTTTTCTGTTATAAGGCAGTTATGTTCTCTGTGTACTCAGAATATTGGACTTGATTCTTCTCTGACACCAGTGTAAATGAGAACTCACTGTGAGATCAAAATCAGGAGTATTAATACAGCCAAGGGTAAGATCTGTGATAAGCTGTGTGGGGTGTGACAAGCCATTACTGCTATGCATAAGAAGTAGGAGAGCCAGACTGAGGTTCTGAATGGTATCACAGACCCAGTCACGCTACTAACCACCTTGTACCTATTGTCGTGTGTTTCTCCTGATGGGGCACCCATCCATGCATAGATTCAGCATCAAGCACATGCTCCTGCTTTGACCCATTCTTCCCCCAACACAGTCCACCAATGAACCAGCCTGTCACCACCGCTCAGCGTCTCCCGCAGACTAAGGATTTGTTTATAGGTAGAGTTAGAGCATGGCAAGCTGGGTTGTAAATCTACAGCACTCGAGCAGGCTGTGCAGTAACTGTCCCTGTGGACCCAGATACTGCACACTAAAAATTCCCTAGTGTGCGTTGAGCTATTCTGATTTGAAACAGCACGTGCAAAGCACGCTAGGGAGCTTTTAGTGCTCAGCAGCAAGGTCCACGTGGACAGTTAGTGCATGGCACCTTGGAGCACTGTAGATTTACACCCCAGGATGCCATGTGCTAACTTGCTGTATGGACAGGCTCTAAGCCTACCATGTGCCATAGCCCAGTAACCCACCAAGAACCTATATCTATGCCTTTCCTCAGCCCTCGTGTATCTGTGTTTCTCAGGCCAGGCCAATGCACCTGATCCCTTCTCTTTTACCAGTCCTTACCCACCATCCTAACATCCTCATGTGTCTATTCCCTCCCTTCGGAACACAATCACCTTTGTAAACAGCTCTGTAACCCTGATCTCCCTCCCAGCAGCCTACTCTGGGTCAATTGAACCAATCTAGCTCTGACAGTCCTGCTCCTATATGGTAATGACCCAGCTGTAAATGCAAGGTCAGAGCAGGGTTGGGTGACCCCATCCCAGCCCATCTTTCCAAGCAGGCCCTGCACCGTGGCACAGGGCTCCAAACATGCTGCAATTGCTGTCACCAGCCCAAAAATCTAAAACACAAAAATAAGCAGTGGTTTTCAGAGAACATCCCTAATACACCCCCTTTCTGCCCACATTATAGATAGAGGATGTGGCTTCCCTCTCTACACAACATTAAGTCTACGACAAAACCACATAGGCACAGTTGTGTTCCAAATAAATGTTTTTAACACATATATACATTGTTGCTCCATACCATAAGCACTTAGTAGCTACTGCAATAGAAGACAGGGAGGCTCACTACATAACTCCCTATCATAACCTTAGTCCCAGATTTGGACCTTAGCGTCCAAAATATGGGGGTTAGCATGAAAACCTCCAAGCTTAGTTACCAGCTTGGACCTGGTACCTGCTGCCACCACCCAAAAAATTAGAGTGTTTTGGGGCACTCTGGTCCCTCTGAAAAACCTTCCCTGGGGACCCCAAGACCCAAATCCCTTGAGTCTCACAACAAAGGGAAATAATCCTTTTTCCCTTCCCCCCTCCAGGTGCTCCTGGAGAGATACACAGACACAAGCTCTGTGAAACTACACAGAGAGACTCCCCCTCTCTGTTCCCAATCCTGAAAACAAAAAGTACTTTCCTATTCCCCCAGAGGGAATGCAAAGCCAGGCCAGCAATCCAACACACAGATCTCCCCTTGATTTCTTCCTCCCACCAATTCCCTGGTGAGCACAGACTCAATTTCCCTGAAGTAAAGAAAACTCCAACAGGTCTTAAAAGAAAGCTTTATATAAAAAAGAAAGAAAAATACATACAAATGTTCTCTCTGTATTAAGATGATATAACACAGGGTCGATTGCTTAAAAGAATATTGAATAAACAGCCTTATTCAAAAAGAATACAAATCAAAGCACTCCAGCACTTATATTCATGCAAATACCAAAGAAAAGAAACCATAGAACTTACTATCTGATCTCTTTGTCCTTACACTTAGAAACAGAAGATTAGAAAACAGAAACTACTTCTCCAAAGCTCAGAGAAAGCAGGCAGGCAGACAAAAGACTCAGACACACAATTCCCTCCACCCAAAGTTGAAAAAATCCGGTTTCCTGATTGGTTCTCTGGTCAGGTGTTTCAGGTGAAAGAGACATTAACCCTTAGCTATCTGTTTATGACACTCCCCAACTATTTAAAGGGGTACTTCCCAATTCCTCTACATTGCAGGTATTCTGTGTTGCACTACTATATTATGCAAGATGCAGCATGCCAGGAATATTCCATTGACCCATCTGGGCCTATACTGCAGTGTGCCACCAGACAGATGGAGACACTTTCACTGAATCCTTAGGATGCTGAAGGCTCTCTCACTATTACTGGCCGAGTGGTTTAGTGGGCATGATGATAATGGGTTTAGGTTTCAGTCCGAGGGTTGACAATGGCATCATGAACCATGTTGTGTGGGCTATTGTCCACAGGTGCCAAATTTCAGCTTTCTCTGGAGGTGCTTCACCCGTGCTCCACCCTAGGCCCTACCCCCACTCCTCCCAAGGCCCCACCCTTGCTCTGCCTCTTCCTGCCCCACACCTTCCCCCCCCCTTGCCTCCAGCCTGCCACCGAACAGCTAATTGGCGGTGGACAGTAGGTGCTGGGAAGGGAAGAGGGAGGAGCTGATTGATGGGGCCCACTGAACAACTGATTGGTGGGTGGCTGGTGGGTGCTGAGCACCCACTGTTTTTTTCCGTAGGTGCTCCAGCCCCAGAGCTCACGTGGAGTTGGCACCTATGATGTTCTCTCTCTCCTGGGAAGGAAACGTGAAGCAAGGGGAAAGAACCCATATCATTATGCATGTCTTGCACTGTAGTATTGGCAGTGGGCTGGAATGGCTGTGGCAGGCATTGTTTAAGATGGGGTGAGGGATGCCCATACAAAGTGTGCTTGGTCACGGAAGGAAGGGGTGGGGATGCACTGTGTGTGTGTGTGGGGCGAGGGTGTTTGTGTGAATTTCCTATCTAGCAGGCACCCTGCTGGGAACTTCTCTTTGATGAAGTGCCTTGAGAGTCCAGCCATCGCCCCGATGTGCTAGTCATGGCAGGATCCAGGATGAAATCTATGAATAGGAGTTGTGCATTGCAGGCAGCCATCATGTTGAGAGTGTACGTTGTATATCTATTAATGTAAGATATGCATCTATACTCAGCTTACTTGTGGTGAGATAAGTGCCATCCTCAACTCTGAGTACAGATTGGAAATGCAGTAACAAACACTCACATATTGATCAGTTTGTCTATGCATTGGGAAACTGATGTAGTCAAGGGTGCAGTTCAGCAGAACCTCAGGAACTGGTGCACTGTGAAAGAGGCAGTGGACTGTGGCCTGGCCTATGAGTCTCTGGAATGGTCCAGTAGCCAGAATACCCAAGGCAGGTGTGACCCTGATGGGCTCTAGGAGTGCCTGGCTTCACTGTATGATGGTGTAGAGATTATCATTGGGCAATTTACAGAGGTCATGGATGAACTTGTGGGTCAGCCTATATCTCTGTAGACTGAGACTTGCTCAGGTAGCCCAAGGAAGCTGCTGGGATGCTGGTAGGTGTGAGGGTGTGGGTATCTCCGTGCCCCCTCCAGCTCAGCACTGGTCTCCATTTGCACTGTCTCCTTCATCTCTATTAGGAATGGTACTATGGAGCTGTTCCAAATGATTTTCTGCTCTCCAGCCTCCCCGCCTCAACCCAGCAGCTCAGTCCCCTTCTTACTCCCTCTTCCATCCACTGGTGACCCTCCTCACTAGTTCTGACCCAGCCCTTTCCCCACTTCCTGAGGATGCCCTCGCAGCTTCCTGGCCCTAACTGGCTGGGTTCCACCTGCCCCACCTTATCTGACTACCTGAACTTTCCTTACACTCTTCTCTTCCCCTGCTGTGTCTCATTACCCGCTCCCCCGCCCTGATCACCTAACCCAATCCTCATTTCTGAGCAACTAAACTCTGTCAAACTCAAAAATGTCTCCTCACACACATCTGTTTCTCTGGCTCCTGCCGATAACTCTCACATTCACCCTGAAGTTCCTTCCCACCTTGTGTCTTTTGAATGAGCGTATTGCTGTCACTCACCTATTAGTGGCCCACATGTGACTTTTCTGATGCAGGCCATGGCAGGTGACAGGTGTCAGGTTTGATCCCTCTATGCCCATAGTGAAAAGTCCAAATAGGCACTCAGGGGATTTTCTTTCAGCAGGGGGACTGAAAGATGGCAGGTGCATCTGCGCACATGTTCTGATGGTTCAGGCTGGGACTGCACCTAAGAATGAGCCCCAGATCCTATGGCTGTGGCCCTTTGCCATGGGGTACTGGTTGTCTTTTGAAATGTCAATAGGTACTGACAGGTGGGAAAATAGGTGCTATGGGGACTTTGGTGTGGCTCTGAAAATGTCAGTAGTGCTTAAGCAGTTGACTTGGGCACCTATCTGCATCTTCAGGTGCCTAAATACCTTTACACATCTGGCTCTGTGACTGTATGGTAACATTTTACCAATTAAACCAATATAGTTATGCTGGTATGGTTATACTAGTCTAACCCTCTGTGGGGAAATTCTTATTCTGATATATGGGTAGCTTTTTTTTTATTTAGCTTAAACTGCTTCCCAAACTCTGTATGCTAAAACTGGCCATCTTATACTGGAATGTGTCCATGCTGGGAATTATGCTGGTATAATTATATTGGTTTAATTTCATATCTTAGCTTATACTAGTATAACTTTCCTGTGTAGACAAGCCCTGAGTAAGTCACTTACACTGATGCCATGTCTACACTACAAAATTATGTCAACCTCAGTTACATTGGCATACAGCCGCTGCAGTTATTACATCACTTGTACATTTGAACACTTTGCACCTTGTGTCAGCAATGCATGTCCTCACCAGGAGTTCTTATATCAATGCAGAGAGCAGTGCACTGTGCATAGGTATTCCACTGTGAAACTTGCCACCATCCAGTTGGCGTTTTGGAAAGTTTTTGCAATGCCTGATGGGGGGGCTGAAACAAGTTGCGCAGGGGTAACTGAAAGCATGCTATCAATTTCCCATAATGCAGTGTTCTCCATCCCATAATTTCATCTGCATACCATAGTATATTACACCTTCTTTTCAAAATCTGCACAAACCTGCATGTCCCTCCCCACTGTTCGCCATTTCTGACAGAATCATGGAGACTGCACAGCTCTGCACTATTGTCAGGAGCATTGCAAGCACAGGGTGCATGTTCCTCCAGTATTTGCAGAGCCACAAGAGGAGCCGTGGGGAACATGACGATTCCTTGGAGGCTAGGTTGCTGTGGCACATAGAAAGAGACAATTTCCAGGTTGTTAGTGGCACTCATGAAGCAGCTGGAGATGGAGTGCCGGTTTTGGGCCCAAGAAACAAGCACTGACTGATGGGATTGCATTGTCATGCAGATTTGGGATAATGAGCAGAGGCTGCAGAACTTTTGGCTGTGCAAGGCCACATTCCTGCCAAACTTGCCCCAGCAAAGGGACATCAAAATGAGGGCCGCATTAACAATTGAGAAGCGAGTGGTGATTGCACAATGGAAACTCGCAATGCCTGATTGCTACCGATCAGTCAGGAACCAATTTGAAGTCATGAAATCCACTGCAAGGGACATTGTCATGCAAGTGTACAGGACCATTAATCATCTTCTGTTATGCGGAACTGTGACTCTAGGCAATGTGCAGGACATGGTGGATGATTATGCAGCAATGGGGTTCCTGTCGAGGGATGATAGATGGCACACATATCCCTATTTTAGCACCAGACCACCTCATCACAGAAACGGTTACTTTTCTATAGTAACGCAGGCACTGGTGGATCGCCAGGGACACTTTACCAACATCAATGTGGGCTGGTCATGGAAAGTATATGGTGTGTGCATCTTTAAGAACACAGGACTATAAAGAAAGCTGCAAGCAGGGACTTTTTTTTGCAACCATCAGATTACTATTGGGAATGTTGAAATGCCAAGAGTGATCCTGGAGACCCTTGCTTCCATGCTTCATGAAGCCATATATTGGCCACCTCAACAGCACCAAGGAATACTTCAATTATACAGGCTCAGCAGGTGCAGGATGACAGCTGAATGTGCCTTTGATCATATGAAAGGTCACTGGCATTGTTTTCTTACAAAGTTGGGCCTCAGTGAGAAAAATACCCCAATGATTATAGCTGCATGCTGTGTCCTGGATAATATATGTGAAGCAAAGGGTGAAAAGTTTCCGCTGGGGTGGTAGACAGAGGAGGAACAGCTGTCTGCTGAATTTGAACAGCCAGATATAGGGCTGTTAGAAGAGCTCAGTGCGGAGCTATCTGGCTCAGGCAGGCTTTGAAAGACCATTTTAATAGTGAGCCAGAGTAGTGTGTGTTGCTGTTGTGTGCTGTATCTGACCTTGCTCTTTTGCAACCTGGTATGAATCTTGCAGTGACTGCTCTGTGTGTAGGAATATAACATTGTCAATGCACCTATTAATATTGTTTGTGAATGATGTAATGGGTTCTGTGTCAAAATGAGGTAATAGGATATTGGTGGGTGTCAGACCAGCTCAGCAACAGACAGCATATAAAGATTAAATAATAATATTATTTAATAATAAAGATTAATTTTTTCCAAAAATAGAATTTAATTCTGTAACATGAACCAGGCAATTAAAAAAACATTTTAAACTTGATAATTTAAGGGAATAGAACTTATGAAGGGGAAAGAAAAACTCCATTTCAGGTACACATACATCAACAATGGCTTTCACAGGTCACGATATGTGAAGCTGTGATTGTCTTTAAAGTCCCTCTGGGTGGAGTGGTAAGCATGGTGCTCTGACCGCTGAGGTTACATGGAATGTAGACGGGGGTATAGGGAGGTCCTAATATTGAGATTTCTATAGGCCGAAGAGGGAGGCACACACAGGATTGTTGAACCTGCAGAACCACCAAAATCTCCAGCATCTCTGTTCTCTGTCTGAAAAGTGCAAGCATGTCCTGCTACACGTCCCTCTCCTTTTCCTGCTCCTTTCTCCTCCCCACTTTATCCTTCTCTAGGCTGTCTGCAAGGGTGATCCTCCAAGCCTTGGTCTCTTTCTCTGATGCAGGACTGGCTTGTTGGATCTCCTGGAACATGTCATCCCAAGTCCTCTTCTTTTTCCTCCGTATCTGGATGCCATACTACAAGAAAGAGAAACAAATTGGAGCGTCCCAGAAGAGAATAGCAAAAATGATAAAAGGTTTAGAAAATATGACCTATGAGGAAAGATTACAAAAATCTGGGCATGTTTAGTCTTGAGAAAAGAAGCCTGAAGGGGGCCCTGATTACAGTCTTCACATATATTAAGGGCTGTTATAAAGAGGATGATGATCAATAGTTCTCCATGTCCACTGAAGTAATGGGATTAATTTGCAGCAAGCGTTTACGAAAAACTTTCTAAAACACTAAGGATAGTTAAGCATTGGAATAGGCTTCCATGGGAGGTTGTGAACCCTGTCCATGGAGGGTTTTAAGAATGTTAGCAAAACACATATCAGGGATGGTGTGAATTTACTTGGTCCTGCCTCTGCACTGGGGTCGGGCCTTGAGAGGGTTGCCCGGTGTCCAGTTTTTGACAGGTAAGTCTGGTTTTAAGGGGTCAGAAGTATTGACTGGACACCAAAAGTCCAGTTACTGCATATCTGTCATGCCCCTGCTCCCACAAGACCAAGACCCCTTTAGCCCCCAAGTGCTGGCCCCAGGGCCAGGGAGGGGCAGAGATGGAGACACCTCAGCCACTAGTCCCCTCCCAGAGGGGCTGGGGAGGACACTTCTACACAGGCTGCTCCCCTGGGCCTGGTCAGACAGGAACCTCCCACAGCTGCAGGAAGCTCCCTGAGAACTCTTTGCCTTGAGCTGCTGCTGGCAGGAGCAGGAGAGCCATGGTCTCTCTTCAGCCTCCCTCTTCTCTTTAGGGTGAGTTGAGCCTTTGAGTGGGGGTGCTCGGCTCTGAGACCTTGGAAAGTTGGCAGCCAGAGGCCTGGATGAGCCCTCAACGTCGCTTCCAGCCCTCCAGCTCCAGGAGTCTGAGGTCAGGGAGGCAGGTCGGTGGCCCTGGCCCTGGTCTCGGTTAGAATAGCTGCTGGGGCTGATACCTAAGCCCGCACTGCCACGGCCAGTCAAGTCAGGGGGCAGCCAGCTTGCCAGTGGGCGCCTGACTGGCCTGTACTCGGAGTGGAGTCCGTGCCTCAGTTTCCCCAGCTGGACGTGGGGCAATGACAGCACTCCCCCGCGCAGCCCGTCATGTTACTCGGGGAGTGTCTGTAAAGCAAGTGGGGCCGGGCCCCTGTCCACTGAGAGCAGCCGCAGGGGCCAGGGCTCCGCGCTGCAGAGCGCGGCTGGTGCCGGCTGCCCGCGGATGGCAGTTCCCGGGTTAGCAGCAGCCCGGCGCGGCGCGGCCGCAATGCCCTGGGCCGGTAGCAGCGCTCTGGCGGGGACCCTGCCCGGTAACGCCGGGAGCGAGACGGCGGAGCTTGGCGGGCGGCTGCTTCCTGGCTTGCAGCCCCGAAGGGAGGCTGCTCCTCTGCCGGCACCTGCTGCCCGGCTCCGGGGCGCGCTCCCTGCCCGGGCGCCTCTGCGGTTCCCGGGGCGCTTCCCCTCCCTGCCCAGGGCGCTTCTGCTCTCGCTCGCCGCGCCCCAGGCCGCGAGTGCAGCGCGTCTCCCTGGCAGGCCGGGTTTCTCCTCCGCTCCGAGGCGCTGCCGCCCCAGGAGCCGAAGAGAGCTGGGCCCTGGCTGGGTGAAGCACTCTGCTGCTGACTGGGCTCCGCTGAACCTACAATGAGGCCTTGGCAGCTGCCAGATACAGCGCTGTAAAGCGTCTGTGTAATCAGAGCAGCCAGCGCTGGGGAGCGCGGCTCCCAGCGCTGCACACGCTACACGTAAGGGATGTGGTTTACATGCAGCGCTGCCGCTCTGACTACACTCACCCTTCGCAGAGCTGCCGGGGCAGCGCTTTGAAATTCCAAATGTAGCCATAGGAGGCTCTGTCGCTAGGGATTCCCCTCCGGTGGTTCCCAGGCCAAAGCACCCCAACACCTCCAGCGGGGCGGTAGCCAGAGCTAGCCCGTCCTCCAGACCCCCTGACCCCGCCAGGAAGGGGAACCCTGCTGGGCCCCGCCAAGCAAAGACACGCGGAGACGTATTCGCTAGTAAAATCAGCTGTGTGGGGGCCTCCTCACTGATTTGAGACAATATGTTACTTACGGTGAGCAAGGCTTTCGCTGTATGTGAGCTGGGGAATCCCCCTCCCCCATATCTACTGTCAGTTTCCTGACTGCTCATTCAGTAATTAGCAGGCGAGCATTATTCATTTTTTCTCCTTTAATATGTGTCTGCCACTTAAGTGATCGTTTACCTACATGATACACTACTGAGCAGTGGATAGCTCTGAGACCTCATTGTGACTGTCTTTGCTGATCCTTGGCACCAAAGAAATGTCACAGAATCAAACTGGCTTACAGAAGGGCTAGTTCAGGGGTGGGCAAACTTTTTGGCCTGAGGGCAACATCTGGGTATGGAAGTCTATGGTGGACCATGAATACTCATGAAATTGGGGGTTGTGGTGTGGGTTGCGGCTGGGGGTGTGGGCTTTGGGGTGGGGCCAGAAATGAGGAGTTCAGGGTGTGGGAGGGGGCTCTGGGCTGGGGCAGGAGGTTGGGGTACGGGGGTGGTGGTGCGGGCTCTGAGCTGGGGCTGGGCATGAGGGGTTGGGCGTGCAGGAGGGTGCTCCGGGCTGGGACCGAGGGGTTCAGAGGGTGGGAGGGGCATCAGGGCTGGGGCAAGGGGTTAGGGCATTGGAGGGGGTCAGGAGTGCAGGCTCTGAGCAGCGCTTACCTCAAGCGCTCCCAGAAGCAGCAGCATGTCCCCCTTCCAGCTCCTACAGAGGTACAGCCAGACGGCTCTGTGCACTGCCCCGTCCACAGGAGCTTGGGTCGGGGGCAGTGTGTGAAGCCCCTTGGCTGCCCCTACACACAGGACATGCTGTTGCTTCTGGAAGCCACGCGGAGTGAGGCAAGTCCTGGACCCCACTCCCGAGCAGGATCTTGAGGACCGGATTAAAACATCTGGAGGGCCGGATGCGACCCTGGTCCTGTACTTTGCCCACTCCTGAGCTAGTTTAATCAGGCCAGCTAATACCATGCAACAAGGAATATAACATACCCCAGGACTCCGGTATGTTATATTCTCCTTAAAAGCATTGTAACGGCAGCAAGAATGGTTGCTTACTAAGAAATTTGGATTGCAGGTCCCTTATTCACCAGTTCAGAAAAGCTAACATTCTTGACTGCATATTATCCATTGGGCAGTGAATTGGTGTTGATAAAGAGATTTAAACTCCCTTGCCTCTTCTAGTGTTCCCTGCAAGTCAGCAGTTCACACAGAACCGCTGAGCATTCTTCCCTCTTCAGTCTTTAAAGTCTCAATTCAGCAAAATGCTCATGAATATGCATAATTTTAAGCATATGTCTAAATGCTTTGCTGGATTGAGGCCTGATATAAAGTAATGAGAATTGCTTTTTCCTAGTTTCATCTGGAAACCTGTCATTCCCTATTATTAACATGTCACTTAGCCTGGTGATTTTTCCTGTATTCTTCAGATATCGGACCTGATGTTTTATTGATAGGAATAGTTCCCTTGGTTTGTTCTAGTACTATTTTTAAAAATAGTTTTTCATTCCTTTCTCAACATCACAACTTCTTTCTCTTTTTTGAAAGAATCTCTTTTTATAAGACAAATTTCAGTGGAAACAATTCCCTCCCACATTTTTCCTGATCATGACACAAAGATGGTTGCAGATAATGTGGCTCAGGTGCTACAGTTTGCTAGCATGAGTGGGAGAAACCCAAGAGAAGCATTTAGATCTAGCAAGCTGAGATTAAGAGTGTGTGTCTTGCCTATGAGTAGCAACTACTAGTCACAAATCCAGATATGATGAAGTATTTTGCATGCCACTCTGTACCTTAACCTCTTAAAATATGCTGCTAAGAAGGAAAAAACAACAACAGCAGCAACAAAACTGTGCTACTAAAGGAATGGATGAGAAAGTGAGGTTTAAATAGAGTAGAAATTAAATGATGCTCCTGAGGCTATACCAGAAGTTAGACTCATCATACTGGTGTGATCTGCCAAAAAAGAATAGTATTTAAGAACCATAAATTGTCAGATTTCAATTTCAAACCTTAGGTAGCTGTCCACATTTTCATTTCATTTTTCAAAGGCTGTCTATGATTTTTGTATCTCACCTGGTCAGGCTGCCTGCCTCTAGAAAAAAGAAGTTCAGCTAGAAGATATGAAACCCAATATAAACTCAAAGAATTAAACAACAAACCAACCTTGCATTAGTTTTTATGCATAATCCCTGAGTCTTTATATTCTATTCAGGATAGATTTTTTATTATTCATGTAACTTTTGTTTTTTAGCTCAGTGGTTCTCAACCAGGTGTATGCATACTCCTGGCGATATGCGGAGGTCTTCCGGAGGGTACCTCAACTCATCTAGCTATTTACCTAGTTTTACAACAGGCTACATAAAAAGCACTAGCAAAGTCAGTACAAACTTAAAGTTCATACAGACAATGACTTGTTCTATATACCAGTGGTTCTCAAAGCCGGTCCGCCGCTTGTTCAGGGAAAGCCTCTGGCGGGTCGGGCTGGTTTGTTTGCCTGCTGCGTCCGCAGGTTCGGCCAATCGTGGCTCCCACTGGCCGCGGTTTGCCACTCCAGGCCCATAGGGGCTGCAGGAAGAGTGGCCTGCACATCCCTTGGCCCGTGCCACTTCCTGCAGCCCCATTGACCTGGAATGGTGAACCGTGGCCAATAGGAGCCGCGATTGGCTGAACCTGCGGACGCAGCAGGCAAACAAACCAGCCTGGCCTGCCAGAGGCTTTCCCTGAACAGTCGGCAGACTGGCTTTGAAAACCACTGCTATGTACTATTCACTGAAATGTAAGAGCAATATTTATATTCCAATTGTTTTATTTTATAATTATCTAATAAAAAGGAAAATAAACACATTTTCAATAATAGTGTGCTGTGACATTTCTGTATTTTTATGTCTGATTTTGTAGGCAAGTAGTTTTTAAGTGAGCTGAAACTTGGGGTACACAAGACAAATCAGACTCCTGAAAGGGGTACAGTAGTCTGGAAAGGTGAGAGCCACTTTTTTAGCTAATTACTGGTTTGAGTGTAGGCAACTGTCAAATTTCTTCCCTAGCTAACTAGACATGAATCAAACAAGAAAGAGCAAGTGCTCCCAGCACTTCAGGAAATTAGCTGCTTCAATGCAAACACTGTGATTTCGCTCATGGGAATAGGACATTTATGTAAGGCTACAAAGTGGAGGTTCTGCCTTGGAATAGGTAGCAGACTTTGGGCCTGCTCCTGACGAATGTAATAGAAGTTTTCCATTGACTTTCAATGGGTGGGATCAAGCTGTCCATGACTAGTAGCTCAGGAGCTGAAGAAGTCACAATAGCCCAGCTGCTGTGGAGATGAATTTGGGCTAGGTATTGTCCTATGGAAATAGGTTTTGCCTTCTTACCAATTCAGTATTTCATTATTACTGGAATATTTTAAAAGACAATAAGCTCATGCTGTCCTCCTGAAGAAGAATCCAGTCTAAGCAGTAGGTAATACTGGCTCTCAAAGATTGGAAAATAAACTTATTTCTTCTTCTTTGTAGGTATGTGTCTGAGGCAGGTGGTGGCGGGGGGGAAGGGACAGGGAGGAGACAGTGAATCTTCATAATGGATCAGAGAGAGCAAGTGAAAGAGGGGGAGAACAATTACGTCTATTTGTATTATTATTTTATTTTTAAGAAGTGCTATTTTAATGATACAAGAGCTTGCAGTTTTAATTCAAAATTGTGTATAGTTGTAAATCTCAGTGGCAAGCTTTACAACATGCTTATGCTAAAATTGCAAAAGGTTTAGTTAAAATACCCCCAAACAAACCTAAAATCAGAAATCTGAAATCTGCTTCTGTCAGAGCTGTCCACAGAGTCCTAAATTATACCACGTTCATTGGACATGTGGCCCATAGGTCACAAATTCAGGCATGTCTGTACATGTGGGTTAGGGAGAGGGACTGGGTAAAGTTGCTTCACCTAGCTGTAGAGGAATATATTAGAGTTGGTCTTAGTTTATTATTCTGAGTGCACATACTGTTTACATTAGTAAAGCACAACAGTACAATATTAAAACTGATCCTATTATTAGGTGCTGTGCTGACTACCCTGTGCTGTCCCACTGAAGAGTCTCCACTCCAGTCTTATTTACTAATGTTTTACGCTTGCTTTTACTGGTGGAAGTGTCAATACATGATGAAAAGCAGTGAACTCATGCCTCCTCTGCCCTCAAGTAGTGCATAAGGCAGTTAAAATAATATGGTACCTCTGTCTAAGTGGCATGTTAAAATAAAATCTAATATGAAGAAAACTGAAGACAGGTGGCATGCTTCCTGGTTTGCCAACAGATGTTTGTATTTTTAGCTATAACTACAGATGTGTCCAAACTATGGGCTTGATCTTATGTTCATTGAAGTCATTCACAAAATTTCCATTGACTTTAATGGTCCAATCCTGCAAACACCATAGTCATGATGGAAAGCCCTAGCACACAGTAATTAAGGTTTGCAATATCAGGTCTTTAGTTTGGATGCATATATAGCTAGAATGAGCAGCATTTTATAATGTACAGTACTTAATCAGATATGAGTCAAAAAGAAATGATATAGAACATCTAACATGAAATATAAATAGTGGAAGGAAAAACAACTGTTCTTTCCAACTGATATGAACCTTTCCAGTAAAACTCCTGGATTATAACCTTATACATGTAAATATGCTTTGATGATAAAAAAAAATTTTGGTGGAAATCCCATCTTCACTACACATTTGTTATATTACTCATGAACTTAGTTTTAGACAAATTTGTTATATATGTGATGGGTCACATATATTTGTTTTTCTTCCAAAACTCTGTCAGTTAAACGAAGAACACTTCGCTTTTTTCCAGAGAAGAAGCTACAAGTAAGTCAAGAAAATGGCTTTTGAAAGTCTGATTATTCCATTTTTAATGTTCCTCAGCAAAGCTACAACTGGTAAGCATAAATCACTTTGACAGTAAGACATGGAATAATTTGGTGAATATTTGGTACACTCTAGCTGGGTGAATTTTTTTTGAATGAATAGTTTATTTGCTGAAAAATGCAGTTTTGGGTTGACTGATACTATTTGTGAATTTGGATCAAATTTGGCAGATAGTTTGGGCCAAAACAATTTTTTTTGATTGAAAATGTCTAAATGTTTCATTTCAAAAATGTCAAAATGAAACATTTCAACTTTTTGTTTAAAAGACATTTTATTTAGAAATTTAGTTAAAGAAACAAAGGGTAACAAATACTTGAAAACGAAATGAAAAAAAAAGTTGTTTGTTTCAGTCAAAGAAAACATTTTGTTCAACCCAAAGTGAAATTTTGTTGGATTTTCATGTCAGCAAGAAAACTGAAGAATTTTCATTTTGGATTGATTCGTTTGGCCACTGAACTGAAAAATCAGTTATTTGCTCAGTTCTAGTGATGCAATGATATTTTGCTCCTTCTCTCCATTGCGATACTGGAATTTACAGTACATATCAGGAATTAAGTAGAACAATGGATAGTTATTCTAATTAAGTTAGTAATGGGTCTGACCCAAACACTTCCAACATTTGGTAAAGTTCAGATTCAGTTCCAGACTTTGCAGTTTAGATGGACCCATCTTTAAATAGCAAAATTGTGAAAGGAGAGGAAAAAATATTCTGCTACCTTTCCTCACTAAAAGTAGTACCTTAAGTCCTGATCCAGAGTAATTACAGTCAGCAGAACAATTCCAATTGACTAAATGGGATTTGGATCAGGGCCTTACTCTGCAAGTAGCCCCACTGAAATCAAGTATCTATTGGGTTTCCAGGCCCACTGAAATCAAGTAAGGAAGGTACTATCCCAGCTGAATAAGGATTGCAGAATTGGGCTGTGACAGAAAACTGGGAACCAACAGCTGAGCCAGCACTCTGATCACTTGAACACCAATTAAATCCATCACCACCAGGCTGGACCTGAGTATACCTAATTAGTGGATTAGAATGGGCTGGACTAAGAAGGTAATTAACCCATTAACACAGAGGGTAGAAGAAGGAAAATGCTGTGATGTGGCAAATGAGTGGAACTAGAAACAAAACAGGGTCTGTGGATGGAGAGATTTCTCCCCTGTACTTGGCAGAGGAGAAATTGATGCTGTAAATGATGTGGTCAGTAAAAGAGTGTGGGGGGGAGAGCAATGTAAAAAATTATAGGGTGGTGTTTAACAATAGAAAGTCTCTGACTGATCTATGTAGAAAGAGTAGAAGACAGAGCATGGTCCTGCTCCTATCTCACAGGCCCTTACAGAAGTTTCCTGAAGTCCATGGGGAAAAAACTCCCATTTCCCACCTTCCTCTAGGCATGAAAAGTTTTGCCTGAGTAAGGGCAGAATAAAGACTTGAAAACTGGGTCCTCAGGTTGGGATAAATATTGATTCCCTAATTATGGCCACACTCTTCAGCAGTTATTAGGTCTGCTGAAAGAAAATCTGTTTAGAAAGAAACTAGCTAGACAGCAAGTGTCATTAGAATCAGTCCAGTCTCATTATCTGAAAACAGTGTTTTGCTTCCTAACCATTCTTTTTTCTGTGAAGAAGAGCTGTGCCCCTTGCGTCACTCCATTGATGTCCTCGAAGGGGAATATTTTTCCCTTTGCTTCCCTGGATCAATAAGAGATCATCTTCGCAGTAAAACATACAAAGTGACCTGGTTGAAAGAAAGCGAAGGAAAGGTGAATTTGATCCAAAAAACACACAGACTTGTTTTAAATGGGAGATTTCTGGAATTTTGGCCAGCTGAACTCAGTGATGTGGGGAATTACACATACACATTCAGGTGGGTACACGTGCCCAGTGGATAATGTAGAATCTTTGCAACTGTATGAAAATAGGACCTGATCTTCTATTACCAGAACCTTGTGTAGTTATTAGCACTTATGCAAAGAGGCACAGAAAGCTACATTTACCCAAGTAGTATCATGTTACATTCATGTGCACAACTCTAAATAACTACACAGAATGCAAGGCAGTGGAGAATTGAGCTCATAAAATTTACAATTAATTGCAGGTAGACAGAACCTCTAAACATTTAAGCAAACCTTTTGTTAAAGAAGACTGGTGGTTGTTTTTGTTCCTCCTGGACACAACACATTGTCTATGCTTAGAAACTGATTAATAGCATACTTCTTTCAACTGATATGGAGAGGCTTACTTGTGTTGAGTAAGTAACTGAGTGTGTGTGAGTGTTCCCATTGAAATCAATGGGACTAATTGTATGTTAAAGTAATACACAAAATGAGTAAGAATGGCATAATTAGGCTCTGGCTTTTATACAGAACTTTACATCATTGGAAGTATTAAAAGCACAAATGGAATGATTATATTTGATTTCTAGCTGAGTATGTCTTTCACCTCAGAATAGTTTTTACAAAGCAGTGACTCAAAGGGAGCTGTAAGACTAGTGCACTCTGAGTTGTTGTATTGTTCAGTAGGGCAGGAAGAAAGTGTTGTTTAAGAATGGCTAAATCAAGTTTTGAAAAGGTGAAGATGTTTCTGTTATAACTGACTTATACTGAAACTGCAGTACATTTCAAGACAAAGGCTAAAAGAATAATTCCTTTCTCATACTGTATTATGTAAGAAATGGTTTGTGCTTATATTACCGGAAATTTTTAAAGGTCCTTTCCTGTTTATAAAATACATGGTAGATGTGTGGCTGCAGATATATAGCACTGAAAAATACAAAACTCAGTTCTCCAGTAATAAAAAGGGTTAGAATTTCATGGACTACAACTTTATATTAGACTTAATTTATCAACAGCCTCCATTATTTTTTGAAATGCCCAAGAATTGTAATTAGTTTAGAATATGATTTTATTTGATTTTCAAATTAAATTTATTTAAATATGAACTTAAAAATTATAGGAATAATTTTCAGAAATTTTTTTTTGATATCAAAATGGTTATCAATTAAAATGTTGATTAAAAGTATTGACATTTTTCATGAAAAGTTCATTATAGAAAAAAGTCATTTTTGGTTAAAAATTTGCAACTGGCTCTAATGCACAATGTACTAAAAGAAATAGGTGAAATTGATTGAATTATTTGTTCATGTTATATTCTTTACTCAGCTCTTTTGACTTGGAAGAAAAATAAAGGTTCCTTAGATAAAGCAGAAATGCACCAGTGAAACATTTTCACAACAAATCACAGTGTTCTGATGGGAAAAACAAACAAACAATAAAAACAAAATCAAACAAGCCCAAGCCCCCTCCCTCACTAAATAATAAATGAAATGAGTGAAGATTTGTTTGAGTCAGTTTAACAGTTTAGCACAGTTGACCACAGTTAGCCCTATTTCTTGTCATGAAGGTTCCTGCTACATTTGACATGTGGAGTTGACTGACAATCTTTGCCACACATCTGTGTTGTTGTTTGTATGGTTTTGTGCAGCACATATCTTAAATTCCTGTAATTATTGGAAATCAGGTCAAATAAGCTCTTCCACAGTAGTGACCTTGTAACTAGGTAAATTGTAAATACCTTAAAAAAAAAAAAATTAGAGGTAGAAGTCAGTGACAAGCAAATGACACACTTCAAGGCTCTGATCCTGCAAACACATATGCCTGTATTTAGCTTTATGCATGTATGGCCCTGTTGAAGTCGATGGGACTATACCCAGGCTTGAAGCTGAACCCATGCTTTGGGAACAGAACACTCAGCACTCAACTGTAAAGTGGTAATACTACATCAAAATCTGACCTTGATAGTGAAAAGGCTGAGGGGTGATTTGTAATCTAATATTCAGTGTATTCTAGTATTCAGTGAATTTTTTTAGGTAAAATCTTAATTGCTACTTTATGAATTTTCACTCGCCAATGTGCTTTGCTGAGCCAGACTATATGTTTTGAGTTTTAGCCAAGTAGTGATTTTTGTAATACCATATTCCCCTCAAAGTACAACCAAAGAACTAAAATGAAAGCCAAGACAGAAAGATAAAAGAGTGTAAGAGACCAGGATGTCTCTTAATGCATGTTGACTAAAATCTTATGAGGTAGGCTGGATTGGAGATGTTCCAAGCCAAATTCATAACTCGTGTAAGGCTCATCTTCTGTAGAATTACACCTGTTTATACCAGGTCTGAATTTGGCTCAACATCTTCAGTGTGTTGTACAGCTAACTATGAAGTCATTTCACAGAATGTGTTACCACAGAGGCCTCTCATTATGCTGAGGGACTGTCTAACTGGAGGAAGTACGGCCTTGCGGTTGAGAGCTGTGCTAGGATTAAAAAAAGAAAAGTGAGTTCAGTTCCTCATTCTACCATAGGCTTCCCATGTGATTTTGGGCAAGTCAGTTAGTTTGTCCATCTCTATCCCCCATCTGCAAATTCTAGATGATAATACTTGCCTACCTCACAGGATTGTTGTAAGGATAAATCTATTATTAATTCTCAGCTGGTGCTCAGACAAAGGTCATTTTGAGCATATAAATATATAGGTTAAGTGTTCTTGCTTTCTTAGTTTTCCCTTTGTGATACACTACTAATGTTTAGACTGTGCCAAGCGAGTTTTTTTGGATTGGTTTACTCTGACCACACATACATTTATTAATCAGAACATGAGGTCAATGTTTAATCCACTACCTTCTTCTGAAATGGTTGTTATGATATATATCACATATTTGAAAACAGTATCAGTGAGTATTTCCTTTAACAGAACTATCTCCAACTCAGTTCAGACTAGATAAAACAAAAGTAGCATATTATTTATTTTAGGATTCAACAGAGAAATTATATATAAAATAAAGGAAGTTTAACATTAACAGTGTTGTTGAGGGTCATATAGAAGGCTGATAAAACTACAAAACATATTTGGCACACTAGAATTGGGAAAACGTTAAAATATTTGGAAACATTTAATTGAGTAAAAACTGAATTCGCTTTGATGGTTTTCATGACTCTTTTTTATTGCAAATATTTTTATTTGTAATTGTTTTTTGTTATCAAGTATGTTAACATAAAACAAAAGTTTGTGAGTACTCTTGCAAATCAAACTACTTGTTTAGATGCCTTAATGTGTAATTGAGAGCTTCACTTCAGGCACTTTTTTGAAATGTTGATCATTGCCTTTCAGTAACATTCATCTTTCTCCAATAATGTAATTACCCTAAAACTCCTCCAGCTCCCTTTGGCCCACACTTATGTACGTGGGAATATTCAACAATGAAAGTGTTTAAATATTTTATCAAAGTAATTAACTCTGCCTTTTGGGTAATATGTAACTATGAAACAAAGTGCCTTTGCTCAGTAGTAATTTGTGCTTCTCCATGAAACCCTCAGGATTTGTGAACATTTTCACAAATACTTTGGTGGCTGTCTGTATGGCAACAAACAATGAATAATGTGACTGCATGAACAACAAGAGAGTGAGCTTGCCAAGTTTATTTGTTCATAAATATTCACAAATCACTTTTTAAATTATTATCTCTACATCAAACCTTAATGAATTAGATGAATATATCTCTAAACCCACTAACTGATCATTTTAAACTACTTGAGCTCATTATGCTAATTTGTATGTATACTTGCTACCATATATTGTTATATTATTATAAATATGAAACTGAATGGTTTCATGACTCTGTTTTGATATGCTTATCTGTTACTTGAGCTGGGGCGTTACTGAAAATAACACCTAGTTTATGTGGGGAAGTAAAGAAAAGGAAATAAAAGAAAACGGGGTAATATAGGTATGCTTTTTTTTTCTTCTAATGATTGTATTTTAGGTATATATTTTTTATTTTGTTGTAAAATTACCCTATCTACGTGACTTTAAAGAACACCCAAAACTCTTTGTTTTATTTCATAGCAATGGAACGTACGTCACATCACAAAAGTGGTTCCTCAATGTACTCAAAAGAAGTAAAGACAGTTGTTTTAACACAAATCATTTATCCAGGCAAGTTAAAGAGGCTGGAAGAGCTCATACGTTGACATGCAATGCTGTGCCCCACAATAAAAATGTCACCATAATGTGGTACAAGGTAAGTACCAAAAACATCACCATCCAAATCAGAAGTTAAAAAAAAAAGAAAAAGAAATGTTAGACCTTAGGAAAGGTAGATTACAAACTTACAGACATCTAAAAATATCTCTACAGTCATGTAAAAATCTTTAGTAATTCTGGTAAGTGACACAGTTCTTAATACAGGCACACAAAAGAAAACCAATTTGTCTACTTGCACAGATTTGCAATATAAAGTATACTAGCAATCAGGAATTGCCCGTGATCTCAGGGTTTGGGAATGGTAAAAGAGTTGGTGCTTGAACCTACCTGATAAATTGCCCAGCCTCAACTCTCTTTATGGGATCCTGACATTAAAAGGCGTGCGAAGGGACTTATTGAGTGTTGGGATTTGCTTATACAGTAGTTCGCAGCTTGGAAGTTTTGGTGTTTCAGATTATTTATAGCATTAAGAGATGTAAAATAAATTCCATTGTTTAAAGTGAACCATAAATCTCTTCTGTACTTCAAATACACCAAATCAGGGGACCTGGTTACAACACAGTTGCAGTTGTAGTGAACTGTGTTCCGTAACTGGGCTAAAGCCTTGGACACATTCCTTTAGTTTTCCTATCTCTTCACCATGTTGGGTAGCCCTCTCCATTCCTCCACGGATTTAGATGGATGATGTTTGTCAGCTCCCAACAGTTGGGATTAGAGATGTCTCATGCTCATGCTCATTTTGTCATACTAGATCAGATCAGTGGTCTGTCTGTCCTGTCTCTTGACAGTGGTAAATTATCATTTGTTTCAGAGGAAAGTGCAAGAAATCCTGAAGTAGTCAGTTATTAATTAACCTGCTCTAGGAAAAGTTTCCTCCTGTCCCACACTGATTAGAGTTGGTGTGTGCCCTGAAACATGAGGGTTTATATCTCTTTCCAAACTCTTATTTACTTCTTAATTTTTATTTTATAACTCTGGAAATATTTATTACCCATATATATGTCCCATCCTCTTTGAACCCAGCTAAGTTCTTGACCTCAATGGTAACTCTTGACAATGAGTCCAATGGGCTGAGTGTGCATTGTGTGAAAAAGTATTTTCTTTTATCTGCTTTATATATGCTGCCTTCAGCATTCATTGAATGTCCCTTCTTGTATAATGAGAAAGGGTGAATAGCAGTGCCTTATCTACCTGCTTTGTACCATTCATTTGTAAAGCACTGGTCTAATTTGGGAATAGTGTTCTACCAAACAGAATTTTTTGTGAAATTCTTCACAACAATTTAAATCTTTTTTTATCAAAATCATTATTGAAATGGTTAAAACTTTTGAGAAAAATAACAAAAGGGTTGTTTTAAATCCTAGAAACAGTTTTGAAATGTTGATTCCCCTCACCTTCCCCCTCATTTTTTTGACGAGTTCTATTTCCATGTGTACGTAAATCATTAATCTTTTAACAAATTCCAACTGAGGCAAGGCTGAGATACACACATGGCACACTAGTGAACAACTTCTTTAAATAATGGATTGGCTAAGCTTGCAGAGCCTAGCCAAATTTTTGAAAAATGAATATTTAATATTCCATTCCTAAATCTATTTTTAGACCCCTTGAGATAATGGCCTGATTTCAGAAGTACTGAGCAACCATGGGGGGAAGGAGAGAAGGGGGATTTGAAAATGAGATGATAATTTTTTAAAATCTTCTCTCCAGTTTTCAACATGGGACTCTGTCTGGTGCCGAAATCATGTGATTGAGTACTCAGTTGGGTACTTAATCTCCATGATTATTTTAGATTACTCTGATTTCTTATGTTGTGTGCTATATTGTCATTTGGATGTCCCAATGCTGTATTTGGATGCCCATGTTTGAAAATTGGACCTCAGCCTTTCTTAGCATTTTCTCCCCAAAGGTTTCATTTTAAAATATTTAATTTCTCATCTGAAGTTTCAGAATGTATCCATAGCATGAAAATCATTTAATTTTTCTTCATTGAAACAGAACTGTAACATCCGTAACTCTGCAAATGAGGAGGAACTGCATTTTCCTAGTTTAACAATTGAAGACTCTGGGAATTACACATGTGTTGTTTCAATTAGTCATGCTGGAAAGGCATTCAACACCACAAGTACAATAGAGCTGATGGTGAAAGATGGTAAGATTGTTTTCTTAGGAGTCTGAAGACCATATCATTACATGTTTAATGGAGGCTTCCTATGCAAAGTTCATTTTCTCAGACTTTGTGAAGAGGAAAGGATGTAGGTCATTATCTCTAACAGTAGATATCATTAGGTCATGTAGTTAATTGCATATTGTGATCAGTTAAAATCGGACAATGTTGTTCAGCCTAATTGTTGAACAGGCACCATTTACCAGTATAGGCATGCTGAATATTTTAGAATTCAACAGAAAAAAAAAATGAAGATGGGCTGTGGAATAAAGAGAAGCTCTTCGAAATGAAGTAAAATCCTCTGAAATATGCATCATTTCAGAAAAGAGTGAACTTGAAAAATGTTCCAATCTATTGTAGTTCTTGTTATGTACTGTACACTATACCTCTCTTCCCCCACGGAATGCAAAACTCTTCGACTTTGCACTTTGACTTATTTTATAAGTAAGCTTCTTAATTTAAAAAGCAAAAAGAGACAAACAAACAAAAATCTGATTTTATTTAGTCTTATATGAATGTTCTGATTTCTTCTCCCACTTCCACCTCTTCAGTTCTATTAAATTTAGCCACAGTAATTAATGCAACAATTTCAGAAGTGGTCTTGGAGGTGAATCTTTGAAGACCTTGTAAACTGAACACTTTCAGTTCATGAAAAAAATTCAACAGGACATACCATTTTGCTGTTTTAAACTACTTGGTAATGCCAGAGCATCAGCCTACTGTTATTGTCATGCTGTTGTTACTTGGATGAAATTATACTGCTGATTCATCAGTGTTCATAAATATATTAGTAATAGACTGAAATCTATATGAAATGCTTAAGCATGAGTTTTTGAAATAGAGCCAACGTATCATTTTACAGAAGTGAGATGTTAAAAAAATAGTATTTTAAAGTATTGCTTTTTTTTTTTTTAGGTGCAGCTGAAGTTGTTAAACTGGAGATAATTGAACCTGGAGAAATTTATGTTGAAACACAAATAGGTATCTAATGATATGAGTAATCTTTGTGAATGTATATTGTTTTTTCTGATCTCTCTATGGTGTATGTTCTGGTTGAGTTTAGTGAAACTCAGAACTGTCTGCAAGTTTTCGTTGCTCAGATCCATAGCTCCCTACTGGGCCAAGTGTTGATGTGTGGCTTCCCTATTTCAGATGAGCCACCATTGATAGTAACGGGCATAAACATTCACTGAGTTCAGCCACCCTGTTCAAGAGATGCTCGCTATGGCCAGCAAAAGGAAGTTCTAGTTGTGTTTCCTGGTTCTGTAGATCTCAAAGCTCCATGGAATGGCTGACACAAGAGGAATAGGTTGTCAAGTGGATAGTAAGACAGAGCAATCCCTTTAACGTGGTTCAGTGTGTTTTAGGGTATTTTTCTGTACAGAGACATGGGAAGTAGGAAGGTTGGCAAACCTGTCAACACAGACAGGCAGATCTGTCTGAACTGCACAAGAACTACCATAGTACACCGAGTTAGCTTATTTAAAAACATGTTAGAGCTACACTGTAGGTGAGCAGTGGATATACTTTTCAGTCCCAGCAAACTGTGATTCAGTATTTAATGTGTGTAGCTGAGTAAACAGATTTTAATATAGATCCTATAATGAGAATTCTAAGAAAAATTCCATTTGAACCGTGTGCTGTGACAACGGTTCTCAATCTAGGTCAACTGCCTATAGCCATTTATTTAAAATGTGCTGCACAAATCTTACAGACTACCTTATAAAATGTGCAGAGATATTTTAAATGAAGCTACTTTGTGGCTTATGAGGACACAGTACCTTGGAAGTGTGGATGAATACTGACACTATTGCATTCTTGGAATGATGATTTAAGTTAAAAAATAGCTGCAGATCAGGCTTCATGTGACAAATTCCTTAGAAAACTGGGTTTCTAGTAATACCTGAATCTCAATGGATTAGAAAATGATCTCCCTGAATTCTTTGAGAACAGCATACGCTGTCTTGTTCTATATGGTGTCCTTGATCATCTACAGATGGGGGGTGGGGGGAATACTGAGTTGTCTTGGTACAAGAACTGGCTCAGGGACACAATTAACTTTTAGCACAACTGGTCCTTTGATTGCAGTTTAGTCCGGACTCAGTTTAGCCTCATGTACATTGATGCAGAACTTGGTTCATTCTTATTGGCTGCGAAGCTTGGAGGAGGTCAGCAACACATACTTCCTGATCCTGGATTCTGAGGCCTGGATCCAGAAAAGGACTTAAGTGTGCAACACTGAGCATCACGATGCCTAACTTTTCAGTGCCTAGAAAATTACAGGACCACCACTGCAATCCACAAAGCCTGAGTTAGGTTCCTAGGCTCCCTGTGCAATGAATGGGGAGATATAGGCAGCTTACAATGTGATCCACACAAGCCAGCACACTAGGTGGGTACTACCTAAACTATCCAATAGGAGATGCTGATGAGAGGATGTGTTCTAGGACAGGGAGGCACCAGTCTCTGCTTAATGATCCATGAATGGGAACTCACCACTTGGAGTCAGACAGCTTAGGTACCTAAGGCATTTATTGAGGTAGGTACCTGCCTTCACACCAGATGGCTGAAGGAGTGGTGGTGCCCACTTTATACCATTTAGCCCAATGGTTAGAACACTTGCCTGGGATGTGGGAGTCAAAGGTTCAAATACCCCCATCTCTGCCAGAAGGGAAGGAAAGATTTTAACAGGGGGTCTCCCACCTCTCAGGCAAGTGCTCTAACCATTGGAATATTTTTGTCTGGCTTCTCTGTCTCTCCTATTGAAACTCTTCCACTGTGTTTAAATGATGATCTCTTTCTCTCTCGCCCAATGACTGTTTAAGTATTTACCCACAATGGAACTGCCACTGGGCGAGAGCGAGCGAGAAAGTGAGCAGAACTCTGTAGTTTGGTGGTTAAGGCACCCATGTGGGAGACCCAGGTTCCGGTCCCCTGCTCCAGTTGTTCCTTCATTATTTATCCATAGTACAACAGGAGAGACTGAGAGAACCCCACATCAGCCTGTCTCATAGCTTGGTGGTTAGAGCACACTTCTATGTGATGGGAGACCTGTTTTCAAATCTATTCCCCCCTTCTGGCAGAAGGGGGAATTGAATTCTGGTCTCCCATGTCCTAGATGAGTGCGCTAATCACTGGGCTAAAAGTTACAAGAACCACAGCCACCTCTGTTCAGATTTTGAATGGGGCCCAGTTTCGTACATGGCCACTAGGCAAGCCTACTGGGTTCGGCCCCACACACGACTTGGGTGGATGAATGTCTGTCTTTCTCAAGTTTGTGAATCGCTCTGTGGCTTAGGTGGGAGATAGGTGTCCGGGTGCCTAGAGAGATGCAGTATGCTCAAAGGCAGAAACTTAGGCACCATGGGAACTTGTACTCTGACATAGGCGCCAAGTGAGTTTAGGCACCTATCAGGTTCGGCAGGAGTTTTGAGGTTCACACTGTTGCCCAAAGTGGAACTTAGGCACCTAAACCCCAAGCCTGTGTGGATCTGGGCCTGAGCCACCAAACAATGCCCTCGGAGTTCTAAAATCAGGCAGCTACTTGACCTCTAAGTTTACATTGCATACAGTGCATAACAATAGCAAAACCAAGAATGTTTCTCTGAAAATGAAACGCCTGTGCTATTAAATTAACCTTACAGTATTTGAGAGTCTCTAAGCTGATTGCTTTCACAACACATTGGCAAACGTAGTTGCAAAATGTCAGCACCTGGAGCTGACACAGCTACAATGCTTCATCATTGCACAGAAAATAGCTTGTGATGTAGGGATATAAAAATGGGGGAGTATGGGCTTGTCTACATCAGAAAGTTGCAGCGCTGGTGAGGGAGTTACAGCGCTGCAACTTTGAAGGTGTACACATCTGCAGGGCATCACCAGCGCTGCAACTCCCTGTTTGCAGCGCTGGCCGTACTCCCGTTTTGTCTCGGGTATAGAGGATCCAGCGCTGGTGATCCAGCGCTGGTAATCCAATGTAGACACTTACCAGCGCTTTTCTTGACTTCGTGGAAGGAGGAAGCCTCTGGTAATCAAGCTTGTCTCCTTTCCCGGTTTGCTCTCTCTCGTTCCCAGAACCCCGAGCAAGGAGGTCTCCTTCCCTGTGGTTTGCTGGGTGGCTCCGGGAACACGAGAGCAAACCGCGGCGAAGCTGGTCTCCTTCCCCGGTTTGCTCTCTCGTTCCCGGAACCCCGAGCAAGCAGGTCTCCTTCCCTGCGGTTTGCTGGGTGGCTCCGGGAACACGAGAGCAAACCGCGGCGAAGCTGGTCTCCTTCCCCGGTTTGCTCTCTCGTTCTCGGAACCCCGAGCAAGCAGGTCCCCTTCCCTGCGGTTTGCTGGGTGGCTCCGGGAACGCGAGAGCAAACCGCGGCGAAGCTGGTCTCCTTCCCCGGTTTGCTCTCTCGTTCCCGGAACCCCGAGCAAGCAGGTCTCCTTCCCTGCGGTTTGCTGGGTGGCTCCGGGAACGCGAGAGCAAACCGCGGCGAAGCTGGTCTCCTTCCCCGGTTTGCTCTCTCGTTCCCGGAACCCCGAGCAAGCAGGTCCCCTTCCCTGCGGTTTGCTGGGTGGCTCCGGGAACGCGAGAGCAAACCGCGGTGAAGCTGGTCGCCTTTCCCGGTTTGCTCTCGCGTTCCCGGAACCCCCCTTGAAGCCGCCCAACAGCGCTGCAGTGTGGCCACATCTAACACCACTTGCAGCGCTGGTTGCTGTAAGTGTGGCCACTCTGCAGCGCTGGCCCTATACAGCTGTACTAATACAGCTGTAACAACCAGCGCTGCAAAATTTTAGATGTAGACATGGCCTATTTCTTCTAGTATGGAAGAATTGTGTGGAGATGTGAGAGAAGACTTTTGTAATCTGGTGGGCCACCTACTCATCACACACCTGGCTTGAATATATATTGTTAGTTACAGAAGAGGGGCATATAAGGTGTTAAGAAGGAAATGGCTCATCACCCCTCAACTATAAGACATCTGAATGTCTATCAGTTGAAAATTAGCATCAATTGCAGCCATCCAAATTCATTGCTAGTATCTCAGCTGTTAAGGGCTCAAAATGTTTTAAAGAGGACAGTTCAGTCAATTTGCAGTGCACTTGCATGGATACTGTAATACCCAGAAAGGTTGGCTGTATTTCTCGATATGCTGAGAGCCACACTGAAGGTTGTCCTATGACATTCAGATTGTATCTCTGTCAATCAGACACTTCATTGCCTTGTGAAGGTATATGCTAGTCATATGAGTGGATGTTAATTTTTATATTGTTTTGCCTAGGTAAAGAGGTGATACTCAACTGCACAGTTTTCTTGGGTTACTCGAATGCTGCCAAGCCAGTATACCTCCTGCACTGGATAGACAAAAGTTTAAATTCATGTTCAGAGAACACTAAGGAGGAACAATCAATATGTGAAAAGGAATATAATTTGTAAGTATGTTTACTGCAAAATATTTTTCTTCAGTGTTTGCGCAATATAACATACTGCATTTTGTGGACTGCTAGTTAAGTATAACATCTGAGTTTCCTTCAGTCCTGTCTCTTACAATCTACCTATCAACTGGCCATAGGTTTCCAAGAAGGATGTCTGTGATCATGACTTTTAATGTAGCTTAACATTTTTTTAAGAATGTCTACCATGTTTTCACTGTATTTACATGTGCAATGCCCTAGGCATAATCCAATCCTCCACTTTGTCTAGGTCACTCTGGACTCTGTCCCTACCCTCCAGCATATCTACCTCTCCCCCAAGCTTAGTGTCACCCATGAACTTGCTGAGGGTGCAATCAATGAAGATGTTGAACAAAACAGGTCCCAGGGCTGATCCCTGGTGCACTGCACTTGATACCAGTTGCCAGTTAGACATCGAGCCGTGGATCACTACCTGCTGAGCCCAATGATCTAGCCAGCTTTCCACCTTATAGTCCATTCATCCAATCCATACTTTTTAAACCTGCTGGCAAGACTACTGTGGGGACCGTATCAAAACCTTTGCTAAAGTCAAGATATATCACGTCCACCACTTTCCCCATATCCACAGAGCCAGTTATCTCATCATAGAAGGCAGTCAGATTGGTCAGACATGACTTGCCCTTGGTGAATCCATGTTGACTGTTCCTGATCACCTTCCTCTCCTCCAAGTGCATCAAAATGGATTCCTTGAGGGCCTACGCCATGTTTTTTCCGGGGACTGAGTTGAGGCTGTAGTTCCCCAGATTCTCCTTCTTCCCTTTTTTAAGGATGGGCACTATATTTGCCTTTTTCCAATTGGCCAGGACCTCCCCGATCACCATGAGTTTTCAAAGATAGTGGCCAATGGCTCTGCGATAACATCAGCCAATTGTGCTTTGGCCTTCCTGATTACACCCCTGCACACTCAAGCAATATTTTTATACTCCTCCCTAGTCATCTGTCCAAGTTTCCATTTCTTGTAAGCTTCCTTTTTGTGTTTAAGCTCACCAAAGATTTCTCTGTTAAGCCAAGCTGGTCTTCTGCCATATTTGCTATTCTTTTTGCACATTGGGATGGTTTGTTCCTGTGCCCTCAGTAAGGCTTTTTTAAAATACAGCCTGCTCTCCTGGACAACTTTCCTCCTCATATTAGCCTTCCAGGGGATTTCTCCCATCAGTTCCCTCAGGGAGTCAAAGTGTGCTTTTCTGAAGCCCAGGGTCTGTGTTCTGCTGCTCTCCTTTCTTCCTTTTGTCAGGATCCTGAACTCAACCATCTCATGGTCACTGCTGCCCAAGTTGCCACACACTTCTGCTTCCCATACCAATTCTTCCCTGTTTGTGAGCAGCAGGTCAAGCGGAGCACGACCTCAAGTCGGTTCCTCCAGCACTTGCCCCAGGAAGTTGTCCCTAACACCCTCCAAAAACTTTCTGGATTGTCTGTGCACTGCTGTGTTGCTCTCCTAGCAGATGTCAGGGTGATTGAAGTTCCCCATGAGAATCAGGGCCTGTGATCTGGTTGTCCGAAGAAAGCCTCATCCTCTTGGTCTGGTGGTTTATAGCAGATGCTCACTATGACATCATTCTTGTTGCTCTCTCCTCTAAAATTAATCCAAAGACTCTCAACAGGCTTTTCTTCTGTTTCATACTGGAGTTCTGAGCAGTCATACTACTCTCTTACATACAGTGCAACTTCTCTACTTTTTCTCCCCCACTTGTTCTTCCTGAACAGTTTATACCCATCCATGACTGTGCTCCAGTCATGTGAGTTACCCCACCATGTCTCTGTTATTCCAATCACATCATAGTTGCTAGACTGTGCCAGGACTTCCAATTCTTCCTGCTTGTTTCCAAGGCTGCTTGCATTCGTGTACAGGCACCTAAGGTAACTAGCTGATTGCCCTACTTTCTCAATGTGAATCAGGAGGCCTCCCCTCTTGCACCCTCCTCCTTGTGTTTCCTCCTGGTATCCCACTTACTTCAGGGCTTAGGTCTCCATTCCCCGGCGAACCTAGTTTAAAGCCCTCCTCATTAGGTTAGCAAGCTTACCTGTGAAGATGCTCTTCCCTCTCCTCGTTAGATGGATCCCATCTCTTCCTAGCAATCCTTTTCCTGGAACAACATCCCATGGTAGAAGAATCTAAAGCTCTCTCTGTGACACCACCTACACAAACATGCATTTACCTCCACTATTTTGATGGTCCCTATTTGGGCCTTTTCCTTCAACAGGAAGGATGGGCGAGAACATGACTTGCACCTCAAACTCCTTTATCCTTCTTCCCAGAGCCACGTAGTCTGCAGTGACCAGCTCAAGGTCATTCTTGGCAGTATCATTGGTGCCCACATGGAGAAGTAGAAAGGGGTAGCGGGCCAAGGGCTTGATCAGTCTCCACAGACACTCCTTCACATCCTGAATTCTAGCTCCAGGCAGGTAGCACACTTCTCAAGTTTCCCAGTTTGAATGGCAGATGGATGACTCTGTCCCCTTTAGGAGGGAGTCCCTGACCACCACCACCCATCACTTCCTCTTCATAGTGGTGGTCTTGGAACCTCCATCCCCCAGGACAATGCATCCCATGCCTTCTGGCCAGTGGGGTCTCTTTCTGATTCTTCCCCTCAGATGACTCTTCCATTCTCCACCATAGCACCTATTCAGAGAGCTTTAAAATGGTTTCTTACCTCTCTCTGCACTGGGAGTACATGCGTTCTCCTCTTTCTTCTTCACATGCTACCAGTTTTCTTCCCCATTCTGCACTGTCCTCTCTGATTCTTCAGCATGCTGTGCCTGCAGTATCAAACGCTGACTTCTATCCAGAAAGTTTTCATTTTCTCTGATGCAACACTGGGTTGATACTTGGGTCTCTAGTCCTTTAAACTTCTCTTCCAATATGGAGAACAGCTTGCACTTCGTATACACAAAGTCACTTCTATCCTCTGGGAGAAAGAGAAACATGGCACATCCTGTGCAGGTCACAATGACTGATCACTCACTATGCATATTGTCTTCTTTCCAAGAGCCCCTTCAGATATTGTATTTACTGCTCACAGAAGCCTGAAAGACGCAAAAAAAAAATCACGGTAACACTGGATCACTATAACAGTCTTACCATGGAGTCACAGCCCTTAGACCAGAGATGGGCAAATTATGGCCCACAGGCAACATCCGGCCTGCAGGACCGTCCTGCCCGGCCCCTGAGGTCCCAGCTAGGAGGCTAGCTCCGACTGGGTGGCGTGGCAGCCAGGACTGCTGCTTGAGCAGCATGGTAAATGGGCCTGGGCTGTGGCCAGAGGGTTGGATATGGGGCGGGAGATCTCAGGGGGCAGTCAGGAGACAGGGAGCAGAGGGCAGTTGGATGGGGTGAGACTCTGGGGGGGGAGTCAGGGGACAGGGAGCAGGGGGGTTGGATGGGTAGGGTCCGGGGGGGGGTGGTTAGGAGCGGAGGGTCCTGGGAGGGGGTTGGTAGGGGACAAGGAGCAGGCGTGTGCGTGTGATGGGTCAGGGGTTCTAAGGGGGGCAGTCAGGGAGTGGAAAGTGGGAGGGGCAGATAGGGGTTGGGGCCGGTTGTTTGGGGAGGCACAGCCTTCTCTACCCAGCCTCCATAAAGTTTGTAACCCCCGTGTGGGACCTCGGGCCAAAAGTTTACCCAGCCCGGCCTTAAGACTCTGCAGTCTAGCTTGTCATCCAGGCAAACTAGACTTAGTGATCAATGGTCACTTACACCAAAGATCACAAAATATTCAGGTTGCTTCCAATCCCAAGAGACCAGTCACTTACCCCAGATCAGTTGGTACCCTAGATCTTACACAAAGAAGACGCCTGTAGCCAATTCTGTAATAAACTAACTAAAAGTTTATTAACTAGGAAAAAAAATAGTTATTTACAAGTTAAAGCAAGCCAACATATACACACAAATGAGTTGCAATTTAAATTCTAAAAGTTGGTAGAGTTCTAGAGATCTGTGCATTCAAAATGCCTTCCAGGCAGACCTAGGGGTAACCTCTGGGGATCTCTGGCCTTCAGTTTAGTGTCTCTAGCTCCATGAGAGTTCAAACAGCGAAGAGGTAAAATATTTCCTATGTCTTTGTTTTATTTCCATCATTCAGCCTCCTAGTCCATAGGATGAGTTTCTTGCACATAGCATTTCAAGGTGCCATCGGGCCATTAACCAATCCTTTAATATTGTGACGTTCCTTGATGACTTATCTGATTTTAATAGTCCTGGATGGACAGGAAGAAAACACTCCTTCCCATCTTGAGTTAACAAGTCTTAGAGCAAACATTTTCCAAGTGATACAGCAAAACGTAATATTTTCTTATTGCATGAATACAGACATTACATTAATACACACAGCAACTTAAAAACAGTCGATAGACTCTAAACACTAAATGCATTCTTATAAGACTTCTACCTATTTTGAGAACACTAATAATAAGTGAACTGGTCTGGTCTCCAGCTATGAGTTTGTCAGCTCTAGCTAATGCCTGCTACCTTGGTAAGAGCTGGCACTCGTCTGGCAGCATCAGACCATCTAATAACTTTTTGGCACAATCAGCTTGGTAGCCTCCATTCCCTGTTCCCTTCCAGATTGGTCAGCAGGATCCAGTGAGGAAGCTGACCTTTTAATTGATCAATAATGCTGTAATAAAGTACGAGGGGAAGATTTTATCCCTGTAGAAGTATTTAAAGAAACGTTGACTAGTGGGCACCTGTTTTGGCTAAACTTTTCCTCTAATATAAACAATACAAGGATGTTCTCCTAAGGTTGGGCTATCAACATTATTATTCCACTTTATAAAAGAGGAGGATAGAAAAGATTCTGGGAATTGCCACCTAGTTAATTTATTGGACTTACACTAAGTGTCCTTTAATGAGACTAGAGAAACTGGGCAGGAAAAAGTAATTAATTTGCTGAGGAAAAAGCTGGTTCCAAAGGGCCGCCTCCACTACAGATAATTGTTTTTTCTTATTTGATTCACAAATATGTGCCTCCTTCAGGAGAGGAAATTGTATGCAGCTTTGTTGGTCTATAATTGACCTTTGATTGTATTGATGGGGATTGTCTTTATGGCAAACTGGAGATACTGGAATAAACCCTGGTTACTTTTTTCTTTTAAGAGCTCTTCGCAGACACAGTGACCAAGATTGGGCATAGGCCTGTGGATAATTAATTGAAGAATCCAGTTATGAAGGGGGTTCAACAGGGCTGTCTTTTAGTCCTTTACTTGTAATTTTATATTGATGATTTTGTTCTAGCATTAAAAGGGGCTCCGTATTTTCCCCCATAAAATCATAAATCACACTGTAACTATCTTTTTATATGCAAATATGGTTTTACTGTCACAGACACCTTGTGACTGAAATGTTTTTTTAAATGTTTGGGTATACTCGCAATGGGAAAGTCTCTTGATAAATTATGCTAAAGTAATTGTCTTTAGTCAGAGACGGAGGTTGCATAAATGGAAGTTTGATGGCATTATATTGAACAAGTTAACTCTTTTGGCTATCTGGATGTCTGGTTCTCACAAAATGGCTTGTGGGATAAGCATATTCAGGTAACTAAAGAGCAAGGTCTCAGATTCAGTGTTAATGTTTTATCCAGACTCCTGATGGTCCATTTAAGTGCACTAGTCCTTAAAGTGTTTTGAGGCTAAAGTATGAGCTAAATTTTTCTATGGCACAGAAATGTGGAGCAGAATGAGCCCTGGGACTGGAAGTGATTCCATACACATTTTCTTAGGAAGATTTTTGGTCTGCCAAATAATGCTGCAATCATCCTCCTAAAGCTGAGACAAATATGAACTCTGTGTTGTCCAAAGTCCTAATTGTAGTATTAATTTTTGGATTTGAACAGGTAGCACCCACAGCATTTGCCACGGTTATGCTCAGAGGAAACAGCTCATCAGGACTCTCTCACTTAAATTTCCTTGGTTAGAGCATTTTCAAAATCTTGCATTCTCTAGGTTTCACAGAATGGAAATGATTAGATTTAAGTTTAAAAGGTGAAATCCCTGATCAAATCAAAATAGAGGATATTAATAAGCAATTGGATATGGCAGTTCTCTATTTCAGATGTCACATGGTTTTCCCTTGCTAAAAAAAGACTTATGGGTATGCCAGATATTTAGACAGTCTGTGTAATAACACACTGCCTTCACAGCTCTCCATTACCTATTCATGCAGACAGCTTATTTAGAAGACTGATATGCTGGCATTGAGAAGTGTAACCATCTTTGTCCATGCAGTTTAGGGCAGGTGGAAGATCTAGCCCATCGTTTATTACACTGTAATTTGAATTGCTACTTGAGATCAAAAAGATTTCTGTATTTTTGTCCTGGATGCCTTGTTCTACGACCTCTCAAAAAATAGAATATTTGTTAGGAACTGATGGTATGCCTGTGATTCAAGTGGTCAGCCTATTTGCATGGTTAGCCACTAAAATAAAACAAAAGCAAGTGGCATGGTGATCATATACTCACTAATGATGTATGTCCTTTTAAAATCTGCATTTATGAATATTGTAATATATTATAATTTTGGATTTAGTTTTAAGTTTTGTTGTATTACTTTTTTTTTCTGCATTGACCTAAGGCCAAGGTGCTATTAATAAACTACTATAGGTTTTAATTTCTAATAAATATTGGATTTTCTCATGCATAGGGGCCCATGGAGAACACGACTATGCTGACTCTCCTCCACATCTTACTGATAGAGTATATTGTCCTCACTGAAAAGATTAATTTAAGTTTGACAATGAGAAGGAAAAGGGAAGCAATGTAGTTATATATGTCTAATGTGTGAGTTGGCTTATTCATTAACCATGTTTTTTAAGTACAGAACAGCTAGTTTATTTTGATCTGCAGTCATAAAGAATCATAAAAACTTAGTTTCTTATTGTAATGATCTGTTAAACATCAGGTCTTATATCTTAACTGGGAAGGTGAAGAAGACTATCTTGAAAGGGTTATTTGAAAGCTTTGTTAGCTTATTTTTAGACTTATAAAATCCATACTGGGTGTGAATACTAAGTAGGCTATTGGAAACAGCCATCCCTTTAAGACCACATTACATATATTTGTGCCTTTAAATGTCTTTATTGAAATGAATCCTTCGGATATAGTAATGAGGAAAGACTGTTCATTAACTCCAGACCTCTGTTGTAGTGATTCAGGAAACAAGAAGTATACCTCAAAACTATTGTGGATTAAAACAGTTAAAGAGGAGGACCTGAATTGTAATTATACCTGCTTCTTGCAAACTACACATAAGCCGCAATTAAAAGTATTTAAACTGAAGAAAGGTACAGTATGATAAAATACTCTTACTTCTGCTATTTAATGACTTACAAATACTATATGTAGGCTTGGAAGGATTCGATTTTTATTGGTAAATGTCAATTTCACTGTACACACAAATTGATGAAAATATATTTCCATCGATGATAATCAAAATGTATGGATAGGCAAAGTCAGAAAAATGCTGCTTGAGAACTTATTAGAGTTTGATTTAAGGATATGTACTATGTATATTTTGACATGTGATGTTGAAAATTTGTATTTTAATGGTTATAAACCTTTGCCTTTTTGAATCTGTCTACTGTTATTAAAACTTGTCTGAACCCCTTCCAATAATTTCCCACAATTGTGAAAATTTAAATCCATAAAAATAAAAAAAATGCTTAAAAATAGCCATTGATATCATCCATTGAAATTATTCCCCCCCCAAAAAAAAATTATGCCAAGCCTACTTACATCCTTAAGAATCAGCACTTTTTAAGTTAAAGCCCTGGGGGAGGGATATTTCTCTGCATTCTATTAGTACCCCTAAAGATCCCATCTCTACCATTTCCTACTGTGTATCTCCTTCCAGCTGAGGGAAAACTGGTTTCAACACTACTCATGGCACAAACCATTGTCATGTTTACTGGGCTAACATATACCACTGTCCCTTCTCAGGGTCTCTCTGAGTGGGCCCCAACTTAGTAGTTACAGAAGTAGATTTAAAATAAGAGTCCTACAGCAGTATTCCTTACCTACGCATAACCTCTCTATCCATCGCTTAGGCAGGCTGATTTGTTCCCCACCTCTGAGTTCAGAGAAGTTGCCTACACTGCTTGCGATTCTTCTCCCTCTGTCTCTGTGGGTATGTTCTCCACTACAATCGAAGAGTATTATTGCCAACTCAAGTAGACGTATCTGATCTAGCTTTAAGATAGCTAGTGAAGCTGCAGCAGCATGAGCTTCAGGACCATCTGGTTCCACAAGAAATTACCCAGGATCCCAGGTGGGTTTCGATGCCTGTGCAGAAATGCATGCTGCCACAGCTTCACTGCTCTGGTTCCCAAGCTATCTAGATTACAGCTAAATTGGGTATGTCTGCTCGAACTGCAGTTATACCTTGTGAACTACAATACAAACATACCCAGTGGTCTCTCTCATATTGAGAAGGTGGGTGCATTAATATCTTTTATTGAGCCAACTTCTGTGGTGAGAGAGACAAGATTTCAAGGTTACACAGAGCTCTTCTTCAAGCTGTCTCTCTAACCAGCATAAGCTGATCCAATAAAAGACGTTACCTTACTGTCCAGTTGTGTAGCCCGGTTGAAGGGTACAGGGGGAGCGATAAAAAAACAAAAGGCCCCACCTGCTGAGGCACTGTTACTGAAGGGCGGTGCTTTTACTCACCCAGCGGAGCTCCAGGTCTTTGGCAGCACCTCAGCGGCAGGACCTTCACTTGCTCCACAAGTCTTCGGTGGCATTTTGGCTGCAGGTCCTTCAGTGCCACCAAAGACACCCGGAGCAAGTGAGGGCCTGCCGCCGAAGTGCCACCGAAGACCCAGAGCACTGGCTGCATGAGTAAAAATTAAAAAGGCGCCAAGAAATTGACAAGGCACCACTTGTGCTCCATGGGGGAGTGGCTGCTGCCCTGCTCCCACGCTAGCTACGCTACTGTTACCTCACTCACCTAGTCTCTCTAATATCCTGGGACCGATACAACTAAAACAACACTATATAAAGATATCCGTCAGGACTGTCAGCCTTTTCATTGACATATCCTGGCTATCAAAACACCTGCCCTGGATAGAGCTAATTAGGTCAGTTCTCCCACCAACTAATGGGCCAGCCATTGTTCTCTTCTAACTCTTTTGAATCTGTGTATGTGAGGCACACTTATCTCTGTCATTGTCTTACCTTTCCTCCCAGGTTCTGTAATAACCCCTTTACAACCTTCTGTGGTTTAGCTCTATACTGTCAAGCAGCATTACAAAGCTGAATGGGGAAACTGAGACACACAATATTCTAGATTGGAATATCCACTATGCTGAAAAATAGAAAGTGAGACATTTTGGGGTTCTCCTAGACCAGTTGGGGTTCTGTCACTGTCTTCTTGTGCCTTGTAGCAAGGATTCAATGTCCTGACATCAGTAGCCTGCCCACAAGCATAAAGACTCACTCTAGTTCTTACCAGCCTAGTTCTTTCTGCAGGTTGACACCAACAACCCTTTCAGTCCTGGGTGTCCCCACATACATCCTCCCTGCATTCTTAATTAGTAGATAGTTGGACCATTCCCCTCTGGCTTGTCACTCATGAAGATGTGAAACAGCCTCCCAGTTATCAGGTCACTTTGGCATATACATTCCACATAGTTTGCACAACAGAGACCTGCTTGGGATAAAAATACGAAGTTTATTTCGTAGAAAAACAACAAATTCAAAGTTGAAATCAGAAGGGAAAGCAAACATAAAACAGCTCCACAGTCTACCCCCCTGGGAATCCAATGTTCATGAACAGCCTCCCGCCTCCAGACTGTCCTTCCAGTTCTGGATGCTCTTCAGTTCAAACCCTTTCCATTTTAAAGGGGTTTTCAGTTTTTTTTCCTTCAGTCACTATGGATATTCGAAGTGGGGAAAACTCCCTCCTTTTTTAGGCTATGTCTACACCAGTGTTTCTCAAACTGGGGTTGCCGCTTCTGTAGGAAAAGCCCCTGGCGGGCCAGGTCTGTTTGTTTACCTGTCCTGTCCGCAGGTCGGCCAACTGCAGCTCCCATTGGCCGCAGTTTGCTCCTCCAGACCAATGGGGGCTGCTGGAAGTGGCACGGGCCAAGGGACTTACTGGCCGCTGCTTCCCGCAGCCCCCATTGGCCTGCAGCAGCGAACCGTGGCCAGTGGCAGCCGCAGTTGGCCGGACCTGATGACTGTTAAGTTCCGTGCATTACAAGCTTCCATAAAAGGTCTATCTTGATATACTCTCCAGTACAATAACATAGTATGAAATCAGTTGGTCTAACTGCTTATTTTAGTGGGTTTTAAACCTACTGTTCTCCTTTGGAAACCTGAAATCTGCAAGAGTAGAAGAAGGGTGTGGAGTCCTAAAAGGCACTTTATAATAAAGGCATAATAGATGGAATATCCACTATGATGAAAAATAGAATACAAGGAAAATGAAGTGACCAGCTAGCTTCCCAAATAACTGCTGAAAGATATGTGGGTTTTAAAATCTGTACTTGGAATGGAAAAAAGGAGGGGAATAACCAAACTAACTATAAAGTCAGGTAGTGTAAGGCTATATAAGAAAAAGACAATGGCAGCCCTCCCCACCCTCAAAAAAAAGAAAGGGCAGAATGAGCTAATGCTAGCCAAGAGATTAAAGGGAATAAGGTGGGCTTTTATGCATACCTTGAGGAGGACTAGGGAGAAAAGTAGAGAGAGAAATCACCTATTAGTGTTCGAAATCGGTGCCAGTTCAGAAGTGGCTGTTACTTAATTGCTTAGTTAAATCTGCCTTTAATTGACACACATGCACACAAAGCGATGTGAATAGCTAGAAAGAAATAAAGAATATTCATAAATACCTATTGATAAAAACAGGTGAGAGGAAACTTGGGAACACAGCCATATTGGCAATTTGGGATGATATGCATCCTAGAGTACTGTGATGGGGCAAGGCCAGATGGCTACAGTAAAGTACTGAGAAACAGATATGTTAGCCCCAGGCTAAACAAATCCCTAGTACCATGGTAACCAAATGGCAGTTGCTCCAGGTTAATGAAGGCACCTGAGGCCAATTAAGATCTTTCTAGAAGGCAGTGGAGATAGCTACTTTGATTAGAACACCTGCAGCCAGTCAAGGCAGGCTAGTCAGGGCACCTGGGTTTAAAAAGGAGCTCACTCCAGTCAGGTAGAGAAGAGCCAGAGGAGAAGGAGTGTGTGAGGATCTGGGAGCAAGAAGCAGAGACTGAGAGGGTGTGCTACTGGAGGATTGAGGAAATTATCAGATAATCAAGTGTTATCAGACACCAGGTGGAAGGTCCTGTGGTGAGGATAAAGAAGATGTTTAGAGGAGGCCATGGGGAAGTAGCCTAAGGAGTTGTAGCTGACATGCAGCTGTTACAGGAGGCCCTATAGACAGCTGCAATCCACAGGGCCATGGGCTGGAACCTGGAGTAGAGGGTGAGCCCGGGTTCCCTCCAAACCTCCCAACTCCTGATCAGACACAGGAGGAGCTGACCCAGACTGTGGGTTCCACCAGAGGGGAAGATCACTGAGGTGAGCAAATCTGCCAATAAGTGTAGGACCCACCAAGGTAGAGGAGGAACGTTGTCACAGTACTCAGAGTGGAAATTCATTTCACCCAGCTATTGGGCTTTATGTGGGTTGAAGTGTGGGGCTGAGGGGGTAAAATACATCTCCTAATTTGGGGCCAAGGGCAAGGTGGCAACCTACGGAGTAAACCTTAAAAGCTTTGTCCTGTGTTTCATTCCCCATTTCAGTAAAAACTGATGGATTGCCACATGAGACACTACCAGGAAAGGATTCACACTAGAAGTAGAGTTCTCTAGTTCTAGCTGTCAATGATAATGACTTTTACTAAGAAAAATCATGTCATGAGCCACTTGTGTCATGAAGTTGTAATTTCTTGGGATTTTGTTTTACAGGGAACCCTCCAGATCTCCACCCACATGTATTTACTACTGGAATAATCATAGCTGTATTCTTTTCACTTGTTCCTGTGCTCCTGGTGGTTCTCTCTGTGATATTCAGAGTTGACTTAGTTTTATTTTATAGAGACATCACTGGAAAAGATGACACAATAGGAGGTAGGATTGGCAAATGCTGCTACTGAAACAAGTTCATTAGTGATATAGAACTATTAATAAAATAGTGTATTCTGGCTTCAGGTAGGTCCTAGAAGATAATGAGATGGAAACAAAGAAAATCCAGGAGAGGAGGCTATTGCATAGGAACAGATGGAGAGGGGGTAAACAAGGCAAGACTTGGCTAGGACAGAAGTGTCTAGGAGTGGGAGAAAATAGCAGGTAACAGATAGCATTCATCATCCTATAATGCTAACAGTATGTATGTGTCCTGATTTTTTTTGCTCTGAAAGTCAGAGGTTGGTTAGTGGAGGAGAGAAAGAAGAGGCAATTCTGAAAAGACAAGTACCCTAGAGCTGCCAAATTCCTTCTGTGCTCACCTGACTTGTGCTCTAGATTCAGGGGCGGCTCCAGGCCCCAGCACGCCAAGTGTGTGCTTGGGGCGGCAAGCCGTGGGGTGCACTTTGCTGGTGCCGCGAGAGCTGCAGGCAGGCTGCCTCCGGCGGTTTGCCTGCGAAGGGGCTGCTGGTCCCGCGGCTTCGGTGGACCTCCCACAGGCCTGCGGAAGGTCTGCCAAAGCTGCGGGACAAGCAGACTCTCCGCAGGCAAACCACTGGAGGCAGCCTGCCTGCTGTGCTTGGGGCAGCAAAATCCCTAGAGCTGCCCTTGTCTAGATTCATGTGCTTTCTGGAGATCACTGGAGAGGTGCTGGTCCAGTGTTGTTAAGGGATGTCAATGTCAACCTTAAGGAGGGCAGGCTGTCCACAAAAAAAAAAAAAAAAAAGCCATCACTTGATGTTGGCAATTGGCCAACTTGTTTTGGGTCAGATCTTTCCTTTGTGGTTTAGTTTCTGAGAAGTTTTTGGTGAGACAACCCTCAGTATCTGGGTGCCTCAGATTTCCTTAACCCTTGTCAGTCTGTATATACAGTACCTAGACTGCACTAGTTACATTGTAAGAGATTACCAACCAATGCATCTTCATGTATTATTATGTGCCAATATTTTTTTCTATTCTAATTCTATTCTTGATCACAAGGCATTGTTTATTCACTTGAGGACCTCCAAGTGCATGGTTGGGGCTACACTTGAGTAACCTCATTCCCATCTCTTGAGGAGATCCTAAAGAGCCCTTAGGGCCTCTCTCATGTGGAGTTTTACACTGGTTTTCACTTTATGTTCCCTCCGGTTAAACATGTATAGGAGGACATTAGGAGGCTTAGTAACAAAACTTGGGTGGTTATGTTGACAACTAGTTTGGTGTTTGTGTCCTTTGACTCAGATGTCACAGTGCAAAGTTTTTCCCAGTGTCTGGTTGAGATCAAAACATGGTAGAGAGTGAGGTGACTGACCTTTAATCCAGATAAATGAAAATTGATGTTAGTTGGTTGGGGAGAAACAGTGGAACCAGGAAGAGGATTATGTCCATTCCTGTGATTGCAGATGTGTGTCCTTGACTTGTTTCTTGTCTCCACAACTTGGGAGTCTGGTTAGATTCCCACTTTTCCCTGGATGATCAGATTTCATCAGAACTTCTTCTTTTACCTCTGGCTAGGAGGTTGAAGCATTTACTTTTGGATACAGACCATGCTAGTGTGATTTCATGCTTGGTTTACCTAACTGGTAGATTACTACAGTGTGCTTTAATTGAGTCTTGATCTTAAAGCCTGCTTGTTAAGGGGGAGAATCTCACCAAAAACATGTTACACTGGTGCTTCATAACTGATAAAGGTGGCTTATTGGTTTCTGCATGTACCATAAAGTTTTTGTTCTATAAAGTCCTAAATAGCCTAGGACCTGCCTACTTGAGAGCCCCTCTTTCCCCATATCATAGTGCCATAGCTGAGATCAGTTAGAAGGGTTCAGGATGGAATTATCTCAGTAGGAATGAAGTGGACCACTTTTTTGTGAGCACCCCTGAACTTTGGGACTTGCTTCATGGCCCTTGGTCTGAGGTAGCCTGAATTTGTTGAGCTATCCTTTGTTAAGCTATCCTTTTTACAATGGATTTTGGGAGGTGCTGCTTGAGGAAACTATTTGAGGAGCACAGGGTGCTATTTTTCATTGTTCAGTTATAAGGTTTAATTAGTTTCTATATATGGTGGCAGTTGCTGCTGGATTTGTCTTTGTTTTAGAGGGGGTGGTGTGAGAGAGAGACTTACTGTCAACACCACTTACGTCCTGGGAAGGTGCCTTTTTTGTTGTGCCATTATAAATATCCTGATTTTTTTTGTTCCTTTTTGACAATCTCCACACTGCAACACTACCCAATAGTGGAGTAATAATAATACCTAGCTCTTATAGCACTTTTTCATCAGCAAATCTCAGTGGTTCACAGCCTTTAAGTAGGAGAAGAACTGAAAGAAACCTAGAATCCCACAATGGTATTTTTACAGACTTGCTTTTCAGGGTAAAACCACATTTTAATGATGCAAGTTTCTATCAATAAGTTCAGTTTAACTAGGTATGATTAGTACTGGTCAAGAAATTTCACATTTCAATAATTTTTCAACAAAAAAGGGACACAGCTTTTGCAACCTTTGGGAAAACAAAGTGGGTAGATCTTTGTGTCAGATTGAAATTGATCCTGGGTATTCTGTATGAAAGGTGACTGGACAGATGGATAAGAGAAATCTCTTATATCAAAATCGTTGCCAGTGGGGCAGTATTATAAGGGTCAGGGTGAAAGGTCAGCTATCATATGTGTAGAAAGGATCAGATCTATTCAGTCACCAACAAGACAAAAATTGGTCTTTTTTTTCCAGATGGAAAAGAATATGATGCTTTTGTGTCTTATCTGAAAGACTCCATATCTACCAATGTAGAAGAGAGAAAATTTGCTCTGGAGATATTGCCCAGGACATTAGAAGACCATTTTGGTTACAAATTGTGTATATTTGAGCGGGATGTGTCTCCTGGAGGAGGTAAGCAAATGGAATGTCCTGGATATTAAACTGGTACAAAATTCTCTCTCAGATGCCAGATCTGTAATTAGAAACATCTCTGTAAATGTGGGAGTTTTGCTTAAGTGTCACATTTTCAAAGGGGATTCTATTTTGGAGTGCAAATGACAGAATATACACATTAAATGACATGCATGCAAAATCAGAGGCTGTTTAGAAAGTTTAGACTTATTCTGTCCTTCATTTCAGTGTGTGGAGGTAACCAAAAGAAATTTGATCCAAAGGACATGGAAATTAATGGTCCTTGGATCATCCACTAGGTGCATCTTAGCCACAGTGCATAGAGGAGGATGTGGGAGTACTAGCTCTATGACATGATCTTTCCCTTCCTAGATCCTGAAAGGCCTGCATGATTGGGCATCCATAGCTTTCAGAGCAGCAAAGAATCCTGTGGCACCTTATAGACTAACAGACGTTTTGGAGCATGAGCTTTCGTGGGTGAATACCCACTTCCTCAGATGCATGTAGTGGAAATTTCCAGGGGCAGGTGTGTGTGTGTGTGTGTATGTATGTATGTGTATATATATATATAATATGCTAGCAAGCAAGCTAGAGATAACAAGGTCAGTTCAATCAGGGAGGATGAGGCCCTTCTTGTAGCAGTTGAGGTGTGAAAACCAAGAGAGGAGAAACTGGTTCTGTAGTTGGCAAGCCATTCACAGTCTTTGGTCATCAGGATTGACTGTGAATGGCTTGCCAACTACAGAACCAGTTTCTCCTCTCTTGGTTTTCACACCTCAACTGCTAGAAGAAGGGCCTCATCCTCCCTGATTGAACTGACCTTGTTATCTCTAGCTTGCTTGCTAGCATATTATATATATACACACATACATACACACACACACACACACCTGCCCCTGGAAATTTCCACTACATGCATCTGAGGAAGTGGGTATTCACCCACGAAAGCTCATGCTCCAAAACGTCTGTTAGTCTATAAGGTGCCACAGGATTCTTTGCTGCTTTTACAGATCCAGACTAACACGGCTACTCCTCTGATAGCTTTCAGAGACAAGAATGAGAGAGGGTGGAGCATGGTAGCAGCAGCTCTCTGTGCCCATGTTCTTTTCTGCTCTCAGGAATACAAACTGGGACTTGATGCTTCTTCAAGCATCAATAACACCCACAGACTGTCTACTTGGCTGCTACTGTGCAGCTTGAGGGCAGGTCAACCATTGACAAGACAGTCATCAGATTTCCCAGGATTTGCACAGATTTTATAAGACCTACTAGCTTTAGAGGGCTAACACCGTTTTCTCTTTCCAGCAGTGTATGGAATTGGAGCAGATTTTGAGCCCAGATGGAACGAAGACCATAAAATTCTATCAGCTAAACTATGTCACTCTGCACCCAAACAAGAATAATCTGTGCAGGGTAGAACATTGCCCTTTATCTAGTTAAATGCTGAGATTAATTCAGAGGAGAAAAACAATTTAGCTTTGGTGTTACCACAGAATGAGTGTGAAGTTCTGCTTTTGGCTTTCTTCCTTTCCAGAAAGCTTTCTGCTTACAGCTTCTCAGAAACCTGAGAGATCTTAATGATTTGAAAGTTAAGTTTACCTTTACAATACAACTGCTTTTGTTGTATCTGTGCTATGAAACACATTTTCCCCATGGCACACTATATTAACTATTTCTGTAATCTTTAAAATGTTAGACAAAGCAGCTTTTGTTATAACTGACACTATATGATGGGTGCTGCAGAAATATTTAAAATAGATGCAATAACGTGGAATTTTGGATATACAAAGTCTATAAATGACCCTTTACAAAGGCTGCACTTCTCAGACAGTACAGTAGGATTCCATGTAGTTCTGAGGTCTATAGGGAAAAAATCTTAGGTAAACCTATGGCCCTGCATGAGCATATTGTTACATATTGCTTGCAGGATGTAGGGCTTCTCCATTTAATTTCATTCACTGTTTTTAATAATAAAATTATTCTGCAATCCTTGTTTTAGGAAAGCACTGTTTTTGAAAACCTTTGAAATAATGGTTTGCTAGATGTCATTCTATAGTAATCTATACCGTTACATGTGATAGAAGGTGCAAGTCTTACCCAAACTTGGTTGTCTGTGGTACTGGTATTACTGAATAAGAAGGTATCTGGTGGTACAAAAGGTAGTAAAGTGAGGGTTAGAAGTTTAGTGACTGTTACAGGAGGTGGTTAGCTGTGCCTGGCTGATGACTTAATTTGGAGGTACTCTGATGCTCAGGATGGACCTTTGTGGATGACCTTATCAGTTAAATAAGGAATAATCAGAGCTGATATGTTGGTTTGTAATTGCTTTCCAACACGAAAGAAATGTATACTGACTACAGGCAAATTAGGATTTGCATAAACTGATAAGAATTAAACATCTGAGTGTTTTTTTCACATTACTTAGTAGTGAGATTAGGAAGGAACAAAACATACAGTAATTTAGTCACTTTGAAATGTGTACAATATTATTACTACTGCTAAAAGATGTCCTGAGTCAATGCATGTACTTTCAACTGATTTTAATAATGACTGTATCTTTCAATTTACAGCTTTTATTGATGATGTCCAGTCTTTTATAGACAAAAGCAGAAGATTAATCATTATACTGAGCCAGAACTACGCTTCTGACAGAGTCATGTATGAACTTGAGACTGGACTCCATAAGGCACTGGTTGAAAGGAAGATTAAAATAATATTAATTGAATACATGCGTATAAGTGATTATAATGTGTTGCCAAAATCACTAGAGATTCTACCATCCAGGAGAGTTGTGAAGTGGAAAGAGGATAAGTCTCTTCCTTTGAATTCTAGATTTTGGAAGAACCTTAGATACCTGATGCCAGTGAAAGCTTCCAAGTCAAACATCAGATGTCACAATAATTCTGTGAGCCCTATCTCAGAAGAAGGAACCCAAGCGACAACTGTGTGTTGGGAGTCTAAAACATTCTTATAACCAAAAATTGGAAAAGAAACATGCTGCAGAAATGAGCACATGCTGTTACTTAGATATTAAGTGCACGTGTTTTAGGGAAGCAACATGGTCCAGTGAATAGATCAGCAGCTGGGACTTGAGAGATGAGACAAATCCTCAGCTTGTATAAATTGTCATAGCTCAGAGAGCTAGGTTAACCCTGTCCCTCACCCTTGGGGCTCAGACAGTTTACACAAACTGAGGAGCTTCCCCAAGGAATCTAATCTGACTCTGCCTTGGATTCATTGTGTGTCATGGGGCAGATCAAAAACTTTGTCACAGTTTCTTCAATTCTCATAGAAAACATTAATTCTACTTGTACACTTTTTTGTAAAGCAATTTGAGCCCTGTGAATAGTCTATATTAGAAATGTGATTACTATTGTTTGTTTATGCTTTCTATTGTGATAGCATGTAAGGACTCCAATCAGGATCAGAGCCGCATTGTACTAGGCACAATACAACCATATAACACAAAGACAGTTTCTGACCCTAGGGAGCTCAACATCTAGGATTTGGACAATATAGCACAAGTAAATAAAGTGACAAATGGGAGTAGGGGAGTGATGAGTTGGAAGAAGGGGATGGGGAGGACATGGTAATAGTAGAAATGTGGTGTATCTGCATATATCAATCCTAATAGTAGTCTCAATAGTTATAGGTGGTCACTGCCATGACCAATGTCAGATTGTGGCTTTTTTAGGCATCATGGCAATATTTTAGTCCCTGGATTAGTGGTGGTCAGCTCAGAGTACTCTAAATAACTGTTTAGGTGAAGGGAGTGGGGAATAATGCTTTCTCCAGAGAGGCCAGTAGGAACAACTTGTATCTGAGCTGTTTCCAGGCGAGGGGCCTGAAGCAGTAGAGTTGAGGATCTAAGGTACATAGATAAACAGAGGGAAAAATAATTGCCAATATCTAAGATACCAGCCTTGGTTCACCAGTGCCTTGGCATTATGAGTAGTTATTTACACCAAGTCAGACTGGTAGCATTTTATACAGATTTTCACAGATATAAATGGTGACATAAGTGTGACATTGCACTCCATAATTCTTTATAGAAATATACTTATGAGTGTAAATATGACAACTGGAATATCTTTTAACTAGATATGCCATGTAACATATCTTTGAAAAGGTTATGGTCTACTGAATATATTCATCCTGTTTGTATGCATGTATCATTTTTATATCTGAAGTTATGAGCATTGGCTCTATGCTTGTATATAAAGTATTTTGCTGTAGGAAGAACATAAGGCAGGTTTGGTCAACATAGTGTGAAGGGGTTATTCAAGTAATTGTGAGTACTTAACTAGCAATGGACTTTGGGAGACCCCAGTCCACATCTGAGCTTTCCTGGGAACATTCAAACTAACATGTAAACAATGGTACTTGCCTGCGAAAAGCTGAATCATTCATAGACATGTGACTTGCCCAGGTGGCTAGAGACTCATCTTGTGGCTGTGATGTTGCATGAGAGAGAATATAAAAGGCCCTGAAAACCCCTCCATTTTGTCTTCAGCTGGCTCAAAAGATAGCCTCTCCATCCCCAAAGAGATGCCTAAAGGAAACTGGAACAAAGGACAGTAACTACTGGGGTGTGAATAATTGCTGGACCCAGACTAGGAAGGAGTCTAGTCTGTGAAAGAAGCTTATTGGAACATCTCTGAGGGTAAAATTTACTTGCATTTAGTTCCCTACTGTATTAAGATTAGACTTTCGTGGTGGTGTTTTATTTTGCTTGGTAATTTACTTTGTTCTGTCTGTTACTACTTGGAACCACTTAAATCCTCCTTTTTATATTTAATAAAAACTTTTTGCTTATTAATTAACCCAGCGCAAGTATTAATACCTGGTGGAGCAAACAGTTGTGCATCTGTGTGTGTTAGAGGGTGAACAATTTGCGTTTACCCTGTATAAGCTTTATACAGAGTAAAATGGATTTATTTGGTGTTTTGTATCCCATTGGAAACTGGGTGTTTGGATTCTAGAGACAGGAGCACTTTCTAAACTGTTTTCAGTTGAATCTGCAGCTTTTGGGGGACGTGGTTCAGACCTGGGTCTGTTTGTAGCAGGCTAGTGTGTCTGGCTCAACAAGACAGGGTACTGAAATCCCAAGCTGCCAGGGAAAATGGGCTCAGGTGGGCTCAGCCCATCAGGTGGCAGTCCCAAGGGGGTCTTTGTGACCCAACCCATCACAATAAGATACAAGACAGTGGTGAATCTAGGCCTCTATTTTGGCTTCTAGAGTAGCAGATCTTCCAAGCTTATTCAGTATTTACAAGATCCAAAGTACAAAGTTGTGCGGTTGCACTTGGTCAGGGTTTCTATGATTGTGTTTTTGAACATGGCTTTCAGATATGCACATAATTTCTTCTTTATGCACATGAGGACTTTTAGGTAAGTCTCTAAACTGATGCTGAATATTATGAAGAGCCCGAATCAAGTGCATAGTTGATAGTAACTCACAACAGCTGGTTTCATGGCATAAGGTGAATTTCTTTTACTTTGTTCAACCTGATGTTCCTAAATCCTGCTGCTACTAGAATGTTCTTGCCCAGGCCTGGTCTACACTATGCGTTTAAACCAAATTTAGCAGCATTAAACCGATTTAACCCTGCACCCGTCCACACAACGAGGCCCTTTATATCGATATAAAAAGCTCTTTAAACTGGTTTCTGTACTCTCCCCGACGAGAGGAGTAGCGCTGAAATCGGTATTGCAATGTCAGATTAGGGTTAGTGTTGCCACAAATCGATGGTATTGGCCTCCGGGCGGTATCCCACAGTGCACCATTGTGACAGTTCTGGAAAGCCATCTGAACTTGGATGCAGTGGCCAGAAAAAGCCCCGCAAACTTTTGAATTTCATTTCCTTTTTGGCCAGTGTGAAGAGCTCACCAGCACAGGTGACCACGCAAAGCTCATCAGCACAGGTAACAAGGCAGTCTCCTGAGAATCGAAAAAGAGCTCCAGCATGGACCGCACGGGGGAGGTACTGGATCTGATTGCTGTATGGGGAGAGGATTCCGTGCTAACAGAACACCGTTCCAAAAGACTAATGAAAAAACATTTGAAAAAATTTCCAAGGCCATGATGCAGAGGGGCCACACCAGGGACTCAGTACAGTGCTGTGTGAAAGTTAAGGAGCTCAGACAAGCATACCAAAGAAGCAAATGGAAGGTCCGGGGCAGGGCCGAAAACATGCAGCTTCTACGCTGAGCTGCATACAGTTCTAGGGGGGTGCGCCACCAGTTCCCCACCCCTGTCCGTGGATTCCGAGGTGGGGGGTGGTATCCTCAGCCATGGCTGAGGATTCTGTGGACAGGGAAGATGAGGAGGAGGAGGAGGAGGAGGACGAGCTTGCAGAGAGCACACAGCACTCTGTTCTCCCCAACAGCCAGGAGCTTTTTCTCACCCAGACGGAATTGCCCTCACAAGCCACTAGCCCAGACAATGAAGCCATGGAAGTGACCTCTGAGTGTACCTTTGTTTAAAACATGTTTTAAAAGCAAGCTTTTTTTTTTTTTTTTTAAATGATTTGCCTTGAGGACTTTGGGATGCATTTGTGGCCAGTACAGTGATAAAGAAAGCCGACCCCAGGCCCAAAGACCGGGTCTTAATCAAGTTAATAATCATATCAAGGCCTTAGGCCTCAATCACACTAACATACATAGCAAAGTAAAAACATTGATTTCATACTAACCCTCCTGAGGCTCACTTTCTGATTTAACTATATCATACACTACTAATATGTTACTTAATGCTGCTAAATCACAGAATGCTGCTATAAGGGGTTAAACTGACATAAAGTCCCTTAAAAACCCCATCCATTACTGCCAAATAAACTAACAACTGCTAGGCTACTATAGTTTATTAAGCAGCTTATGCACACAGAAAATTAACCTCTAATAAACTTGGCTGAACATGCAGTTTGGGCCCAAGTTCCTCAAATTTGCTTAAGAAACATAGCTGCTGACACTGCAAGTAGGCGAAAACCAGGTGTCAAAGTCCTGACATTAACAAAAAACCCGTATAAAGGGGAAGTTGCAAAAAGCAGGCTTGCAGATTAGCTCATAACCAGTATAGTAATGGTAAAAGTTTTTGCAGATGGTTAAGAAATGTCATTGTATTAACCAAATATGGTATCCTCGGATGTATAAGCTCATATGGTAATTTGCGGTTTTAAGCTTTATAACCCCAGGTATTATTGCTGTAAGGTAGAGCGACTTCCCTCTTGCTAGAGGTCCTGTCGTCTCTCCCTGCATATATGCTTGTAATCTATGATTAATCAATAAAGGAGCCTCAGGCTGTCTGATCAACTCAACTGACTGGTGGTCAATTTCCACGACAATTTGGTGCATTGGCCGGGAAACCCACAAGAGGGCTTCTCCTGGATCGGAGGACCGCAGGCAGTCTCCTTCCAACCCCCGGGCCCAATTAAAAGGTAAGAGACCTTTTGAAATCTCTATGGGGTTTGGCAGAGGACTAGTCTGTAGGCTCCGGTTTGGGTAAGTCACAAGCTGGGTTCGAACTTTTAGCTATCAGACAGACCAGATGCCCTTTCTCTAAGGTTTCTAAGATTCCAAGGTTTTAGCCTTTCCAGAGGCTCCCGTGGTTTCAAAGGTACCGCTAACAACCCACGGACCACGCTCCTTTTGGTCCGGAGAGTCCTGATCCAGGCGTGGATCAGGGGTCCCCTTCCTACCAGGTCTGATGGGGATCCGGGTTTAATGTTCCAGTGTTCCGTGGTTTCGCCTTGACGTCTGTGTCAAGAAAGTGCCTGTGTCTGTGTGTGTGAGGGCCAAGCGGCCAGAGTGAATGCAGCTGTGGGAAGACGCCCCGAGCCTCCTGCGAAGCGAACGCTCGTGACCGGGAGTGTCTCGAAAGCAAGCCCCACAGCTGAGCTTCTGTATGTGCAGAGATTGTGAAGCTTCCCAGCTGGCAGGCCTTGGTAAGTGGCTAGCCTGTTGGGTGCTTGTGTGTTTCCCCGTCCCTCTTCCCTTCCCTTCCACGACCTATGACCCTGTGACCGCTCCTCGAGCACTGTCCTTACAGGACCGCAGAGTCCCTATTTTGCCCACTAGAGCCATAAGCTCCCTTCCCTTCTCGGAGAGGAGGGAAGCCCCCAGGAAAACCATACCGCTGGGTCCGTAGCTTCAGAAGCATCGTTGGCTTAAGGCTGGTGCTCTGGGCTGACGACAAGCGTGCGGGGACCGCGGGTTCTCCGGAAAGGAGCCCGTCCCATCCTTTACCTCCTTCCTTGTAGGTACCTGCTGTTTGGCGGGTCAGAGAAAGCCTACTCCACCTAGTTCCCCTGCCCAGGGCAGGTAAAGACACCACCGGTGTTAGAACCGTGGTAATCCTAATTAGCGCTTCCCTGGTGTGAAAGGCTTGTATGAAAAAGGGCTGAAGTGAAAATGGAGTCTGGTCCAACAGGCACTCCTGCTGCTTATATGTATGTGCACCGTGGCCCGTCGTAAATATGTAAATATGTAAATATTTGCAAAAGTGGAGCTGGTATACCAGAGATAGCCCAAAGCTGCAATTCCCTGTAGAGGGCAGTTTTGATCTTGACAGGATCGTGCACCTCCGGGGTGCCCTTCTTGCCAATTCTGTGGGACGAGGGCAGTTTAATGCTTATTTTGAATGGTGTGATGAATCCCAAGCAAGGAATCAAAAAAGTACCCAAGAAAAGTTAAAAACTCAGCTTACTGCACGGAAAAAATTCAAAAAAGAACCCCATCCCTCTTTAATAAACGAGACTCCCCTCAGCCCATCCAGGACGTGCCTAAAACTGGCTGCCCCAGAAAAAATTCACCCTTCTTCTGAGGAACCAATCGAACTGTTCACAGAAGATCGACAATGGCCAGATGCTCCTGCTCCTACTCCTATCCCTCCTCCCTATGATCTAAGTGATCAGGGTGACTCCCCTTGGGAAAAGTCCCCAACCACAAACTCCACAGACAGCCTTGAAAATGAAGAAATCCTTCAGGACCTTTCCTCATCTTCCTCGGGTTCTGACAGATTGACCCCTTCCCCGACCCTTTCCAGTGAAGCCTCATCACATTCAACTTTGTCGTCAAAGTTGGTGGACGCCCTTGGGGCTATAACAACAACAGGGGAACTGTTAATAACCAAATGGCAACTTGAGGCAAGCAAAGAAGGTGTAGAATGGGAGGAAGAGGATATAAATTGGGAAAAAGTGTCTCCAGACTCCCCGCTGTGGCGATTGTCAGGTACCATCGCCGAAATAATGCAGCTTATGACATCATCAGAATATAAATCCATTCTAGAAAATCCCATTCCCAGTTGTAATCTTGCTGCCCTTCACACTCGCGGTAATGCTTTACTGCGTAAGACAGCACATATAAAACCCCTGCCATGGACCGTTAATAATTTCTCTCTTCACCAATTGCCAGGCCAAGGAGGGTTAGTAACAGTTCAGGCCCCCTGGCCACCTAGTGATCTTTATAACCTCGTTAAAGAGTTTCCAGAAATCAGGGAAAATCCCGATAAATTCCAAGAACAATTAAGAATAATAATTAACTGTTACAACCCCTCGTATGCTGCTATGCACCAACTCTTATCAGCTATAGTACCCAAGGAAATTCTTACCAGCCTCTATGCAAGGGCAAATTGGCCGGTTGACCCTGATCAAATGTCTGAGGCCGATTTGGTCCAAAAAAGAAATGACCTAATTACTGAAGTTCTCAATGTATGCCCAAGGAAAACGGATTGGGCCAAAATAAATGCCTGTAAGCAAAGTGAGGGAGAAAATCCGGCTAACTATATGGAACGTATAAAGCAAGTGTTTGGAAGGTATTCGGGGATTGAAAATGCAGAGCAAAAAGCCACGCAAGCGGTAGTGACGGCCTTTGTACAAGGACTCTTGCCAAAGGTAAAAAAAAGGTCCTGCAGGACCCGTCCAAGCCATTGCAAAGCTCCGCCGATTGCATGAACCCCATTAAAAGTGACAATTCCCCAGGCTATTCCTGCTCTCTTAACTAAAAGCAAAACACAGCATCTTTTAAATTCTAGACTTACTAAGTGTGAAATGCTTTTATTACTTGCTGTAAATGTTGCTTTAGTCAACTGTCCAGTACTAAATCCTGCTTCCCTTCTCCCCATAGCAGCCACATGGAAAACCCCACAATTGCTTATCTATAGCCACTGAATTTTCTGCTCCCAGATCTCATCTGTATAAATATTCCCCTGCAAAATCCCGAGTTGATTTATTATGTAGATGGTTCCTGTTTAAGAAAAGCGGAAGGGCAGCTGGCAGCAGGCTACGCTGTATGCAATCAACACGGTACTATAAAAGCATTCTCTCTCCCTTCAGTAAAATCAGCTCAGGTTGCTGAACTGTTTGCTCTTACTCGAGCCTGTTGCTTGGCAACCGAAGCGTCTGTTACCATTTATACTGATTCAAGATATGCTTTTGGAGTAGTACATGATTATGGACAATTGTGGAAATATAGGGGATTTCTTACTTCTACCGGAGCACCTATTAGCCACGGCCCATATGTCAATGCTCTTTTGTCTGCTTTACAGTTACCGTCTGCTATTGTTGTAGTCAAATGTGCAGCCCATAAAAAACCCCATGACGATGTTACTCGAGGAAATGCACTGGCGGACTCCTCCGCCAAGCAAGCGGCCCTTTCCGGGTCTCCGGCTCCTACTGAAATATTTACTCTTTGTATGTCCCAGCCCGTCTCTTTAGTTGACTCTTTACAGGACTTAGCACTTACACAGGAGTCAGCATCAGACGATGAGAAAAACTGCTGGACACAGTCTGGATGTTCCAAACATCCAGAGGATGCCTTGTGATATGTTCCAGATGGTCGCCTGGTGGCACCCTTGGCTCTGCTCCCACACCTTGCCCGGCTAGCACACGGGCTAGCCCATGTAGGCAAGGAGGGAATGATTGCTTCTGTAGCTAAATATTGGCATGCTCCAAAGTTTATAAGCATTGCCCAGCAATACTGCCAAACATGCCCTATCTGTCTGGCATACAACAATGGGCGACCGGTTTGAACCACCCAGGCAGCACACCCACCGCCCTGGGGACCTTTGTAAACATCCAAATAGACTTTATAAGTATGCCTAAGTGTTGTTCATATGAGTATGTACTTGTGTGTGTGTGCATGTATTCTGGATGGGTGGAAGCTTACCCATGCGCCAAGGCAGACTCAACCACTGTAACAAAAAAGTTGCTCAAGGAATTTATTCTTCGCTTTGGTATCCCTGTCTCAATTAACAGTGACAGAGGAACCCATTTTACAGGTCAAATCACTCAACAAATCTGTAAGGCCCTTCATGTGGACCAACGCTTGCACTGTGCTCACCATCCTCAAAGCGCGGGAGCAGTGGAACGCAAAAATGGGGATCTAAAAAAACAAGCTAGCAAAGCTGTGTGCAGAGACAGGCCTTAAATGGCCGGACGCACTCCCTCCAGCACTAATGCAAATGAGGAACACTCCCAGGCGTAAACATGGGTTGTCTCCCCATGAAATTCTCATGGCTAGACCAATGAGAATGCCAGTGTCTCCGCCCCTATCCCCAAACTCCCAGCATTTGCAACTCAGTGATGAAAATGTACTAGAATATTGCAAGACGCTAACTAGACATGTCAGATTTATTCATTCACAGGTCCAAAGTGCCCTACCAGATCCAGCTGAGACCGCATGCCATCCCTTGGAGCCTGGTGACTGGGTTTGCTGTAAGGTGTTCCAACGAAAGTCTGCCTTGGAGCCCAGGTGGAAAGGTCCGTTCCAGGTCTTACTGACTACTCACACTGCAGTAAAGTGCCAAGGACTCCCAAATTGGGTACACGCATCTCACTGCAAGAAGGTAACGCCTCCTTTGGATCCCATCAGTACCCCGGCTGTTCTACAACCTCGGCTGACAACGTCAGCAGGTGAACCTGAACAAAAACCCAAGTATCACCTTCGAAGTCGGCAGGTTATATAAGGCATCATGACCGATCCACAGACCAAGATCAAACAGACTGCTCGAGTGCGAAAGTGGCTAATGCCCTCTATCTGGATTATTACCATTCTAATGTTTTTTATGTTTCTTTTAAACATTTATGACTCTTACCTACTCTCAGTTGCTGCCCGAAAGACTACTTCGCTACGTCTCCTGTCGACAGGAAAACCAAAAGCCAAAACAACCACCCCACCCTACCCAATGTGCGGGATAGCAGTTAAAGAAAAGGGAAAAATCACTCCCCGTTCCACTCCGTGTGACGAACAAAACCTTGCTGCCGAACAAAGAAAGAAAGTAAGAAGGTCTCGAGAAGTCTCCACTGCTAAACCCAAAACTCTTACGATAGAGGACGTTAAAAATTGGCCATGGTATAAAAGACGTTACGTGATGTGGTATCAGGGAGGCTCTTGTGGCCGACAGGCTTGGTCATGTGGGGTACATTGGTATTTGGGATTTCTCCCCGGTACAGCTGATTGCAACCCACCACAGGTCCCCTGGCCATGCTACGTCATTCCAGAATTACTAGACCACACTTCCACTGTTCCCCCCACGGTCTCTCCTCTAAGTAATCCTCCCATAGTAACCCCATCTATTAGTACCCACCTTGAGCCCCATGCAAATCCATACTTACCCAAAACCTCAACCATCAGACAATGGCCTAGACCCTCTTCCACTAATTTGTTTTCCTACTGTCTAACTAAGTTAATTTTCTCCTTGCAGGGTCAAGTATACCAACGGTATGTTAAATGGAATGCGTTTGGTATGGTATACCTTAGTTATCGTAATATAACCTCATATTTAACATACACAGGAGAATCTGACCAAGCCGAAAATTTTATAGACACATGGGACACTGACCATGATATAGACCTTATGCTAATCCCAGGCACATGTTGGCCCCTCACGGACGAGGGTTCTGAATGTTTTGTAGCCACTCATGCCACAAGAACTAATGTTACTGTTAACAGAATATGTTTAGCGGCTGTAGGGTTTGTTTGTGCTCAGGACATTCCCATCACTGAAAACCTGACTTGCACATTACTTCAATACACCCCTTCACACTCAATCAACATCACACTGGCCAAAGAGGGCATTCAGGTGCAAAGCCAACAATTGTGGTATGAGCCCACTGAAAACCCCCATTTATCAGGGTTCAGATGGACAATACTAAATGCTACCTTGGGAACTGTCCATTTTTCCATACCTCTCACTCACTTCCAAATTACTAGTACTTATTCTAATTGCTCTAAGGGTGCGGCTATACGCCTACTAGAGCAACAGGCTAGACTTGCAGAAACAAGAAAAAGGAGAGATATTGTTGACACTCTACTGCATGGTGCCAACACTGCAGCGTCAGCCTGGACTCTATATAAAACGCAGGAACATGACAGTCATCTGGGACAACTAGACCAAGCTCAGGGGTTTATTTCCGGGGCTCAGATAACTGAGGAGAAGGCCGGTATAGGCGCACTCCATACTATTTCGGCACTAAGTATTGTTACCCAGGACCTACTTAAGCAAATGGTTCACCAGGTTGCCACATCAGGAAAGGCATTGCAGTGGGACCAAGCGTGTTCAGAAGTACAGGATTATCTTAACACTATCCTTTTTTCCTTACGTAAGGACCTTGAACAGCAGCGCTGGCCCACTGCCCTTACTAATACATCGGGTTTACCCCTCGATTTGTGGCCTTGGAGACTTACGTGGAAATTCTCTAAATGGAGGTGTTGGCGCTCACAGTGTTCCTTCCGGGCTTATGGACCCGTGAAAGGATTTTGGGCCCCCACTTACCGTATCCTTCCAGGCCCTTGGGGTGGTTGCTTATGGGACTGGGTAATTCATCGAGATGTTTGGGAAATTAAACCCCCTGGCGGTCCTAACCGCTTCTTAATCGGTGCCCCAGCTATAACCCCTGACCTTTGGATAGGTCTAGGTGATCTTTGGACCTATTGGCCTTTGCAACCCCCACAACTGCAATGTTTTAGAAAATTACACCCAGGAGAGGTAGTGACTGTTCATCACCGAGTATGTTGGGAAGGTCTTGGTACTTTACAAGACCTAACCTCCCATGATCTATTATCTGCTAACAGCAGTTGCGTTCATGTTAATTCCTCAATCATACACGATGTGGCTTTTAACCTCCACACCAGCTCAGGCACTCACAACATTTACTGGCCCGCAGAAAAGGATTATCAGGTTTATTTGGAATTTCAGGTTCCTTTTGATTGGACCTCTGTTGTTCCTGACCGATTCCATTCATTGTTATCCCTCCTACCAGACATTCAATCTATTTCACATTTGCAAACCCAAATTCACTACTTAGAAACTGTTTACCAAGAAGCTTTAAACGCTCTTCAAACGGTTCATTTGGTCTCCACCCTTTGTATTAAAGGTGATGTTCTGTGTCAGCTCACAAAAAGTTTTCAGTCGCCCCAAAAACACCCTTGGTATGTATGGCTTCTTTTTGCCATTGGTACAGTTACCTTTGTATGTATTTGCTGTTGGTGTTGCTGTAATTGCTTGTCACATTGTACTTGCCTTAGTACAACTTCCCGTTCCTATCCCCCACCACAAATGGTCTCTATTAACCCTGTTAGAACTGCATCATATTACACACCCACCAATGCCAGTGATGATATTTATGTTACATTCGACATTGAAACCCCTTCCAGTGCTCCCCAGGAAAGCAATTCAGGCCAGGAAACAGTAAATCAGCAATTAATTGAAAACATTGCGCAGGAACTTATGAATATTTCAAATTTCGATGAAGTGTTTGCTGCTGAGAAGAGCCCAGTAGCAGCAAACAAAGGAGGGGATTGATAAAGAAAGCCGACCCCAGGCCCAAAGACCGGGTCTTAATCAAGTTAATAATCATATCAAGGCCTTAGGCCTCAATCACACTAACATACATAGCAAAGTAAAAACATTGATTTCATACTAACCCTCCTGAGGCTCACTTTCTGATTTAACTATATCATACACTACTAATATGTTACTTAATGCTGCTAAATCACAGAATGCTGCTATAAGGGGTTAAACTGACATAAAGTCCCTTAAAAACCCCATCCATTACTGCCAAATAAACTAACAACTGCTAGGCTACTATAGTTTATTAAGCAGCTTATGCACACAGAAAATTAACCTCTAATAAACTTGGCTGAACATGCAGTTTGGGCCCAAGTTCCTCAAATTTGCTTAAGAAACATAGCTGCTGACACTGCAAGTAGGCGAAAACCAGGTGTCAAAGTCCTGACATTAACAAAAAACCCGTATAAAGGGGAAGTTGCAAAAAGCAGGCTTGCAGATTAGCTCATAACCAGTATAGTAATGGTAAAAGTTTTTGCAGATGGTTAAGAAATGTCATTGTATTAACCAAATATGGTATCCTCGGATGTATAAGCTCATATGGTAATTTGCGGTTTTAAGCTTTATAACCCCAGGTATTATTGCTGTAAGGTAGAGCGACTTCCCTCTTGCTAGAGGTCCTGTCGTCTCTCCCTGCATATATGCTTGTAATCTATGATTAATCAATAAAGGAGCCTCAGGCTGTCTGATCAACTCAACTGACTGGTGGTCAATTTCCACGACAACAGTTATTGGAAAAGTTTGCTAACATGTCTGGGGATGGAGCGGAAATCCTCCAGGGACATCTCCATGAAGCTCTCCTGAAGGTACTTCAAAAGCCTTTTGCAGAAGTTTTCTGGGCAGGGCAGCCTTATTCCATCCTCCATGGTAGGACACTTGACCATGCCATGCATGTAGCAAGTAATTTAGGCTTTGTCATGCAATGATACCAAACTTCATATGGTCCTGGTGACTGCTGGCATTCAAGCAACATCTTTTTTTTTTTATCTCGCTGTTACCCTCAGGAGAGTGATATCGTTCATGGTAACCTAGTTGAAATTCAAGAATTTAATTAAGGGGACAGACATGGCCATTCCTACTGGGCTGTTTGCCTGTTGCTTAAAAGAAATCCTTCCTTGCAGATAGCCAAGCCGGTGGGGGGTGGGGATTGGTGCTTTTTTTGCATTTGGCTAGCAGTGATCTTCCATGATACCAGCCATGGGGGGGGAAGGGTAAAGCGATCATCCCAGAGAATTGGAATGGGGGGGATGGTTTCTGCTGCATGTTAACAGGAAAGAAGCAGCACTATACTGGATTTGCTTGGTATTTGGGAAAGGAGGGCACTGTGTATATGAAGGCTGCAGAAGCTGAAAGGCAATGGCTTACCATGGCCGCATGCAAGCTGGATTCTGCTGAATTCTGCATCTGTGAGATTTCTAACACCAGAGCTGCAGGAACTCAATATTAAGATGCAAAATGCGACCTTGTAGTGAAATCACATGTGCTATGTAAGGTGAATAGTGTTGTTCACTGTGAAAGAGTATAGCATTGTTCTGTAAAATGTATCTTTTTAAATACTTCTCTCCCTTTTCTCCCCTCCCTCATGCAGCTGCAAACTTTTCAAGCCTCCCTACTCCATCCTGCAGGCTATCTCAGATAAGGCGGCGGAAAAAAAAGATGCGAGACGAAATGTTCTCGGAAATCATGGAAGTGACCCGCAATGAAAGAGCTCATCTGAATGAGTGGAAGGACGTGGTATTAAATCACAGGAAAGATGCCAGGGAACATGAGGATAGGAGGGACCAACGTGAGGAGAGGAGGGACGCTCGAGATGAGAGGTGGCGGCAGGAAGATCAGCAGTGGCGGGATGCAACGCTGGGGCTGCTGTGTGATCAAACTGACATCCTCTGACATCTGGTGGAGCTTCAGGAACAGCAGCAGGACCACAGAGTGCCGTTGCAGCCCCTGTGTAACCACCCTCACCATGTTCCATATCCTCCTCACCCAGGCGTGTAAGAACGTGTGGGGGAAGGCTTCATGTACCCGCCCACTCCACCCCCCGTGGACAGCCCAACCAAAAGGCTGTCATTACTTTGAAATTTTTTTAGTGGCCTTTTCCTTCCCTCCATCCTCCTCCCAAACCACACCCAGGCTACCTTGTCAGTGTTCTCTCTCTCTCTCTCTCTCTTTTTATAATGAAGTAATAAAGTCACTGTCATTTAAAAATCATGTATTCTTTATTTTCTTAGAAAACAAGCTGGAATCGAAGCGGGAAGGTGGGTTGCTTACAGGGAATGAGTCAATCAAGGGGGGGGAGCATTCATCAAGGGAAAACAAACACAGCAGTCACACCGTACCCTGGCCACTGATGAAACTCACTTTCAAAGCTTGTCTGATGCGCACCGCTTCCTGGTGTGCTCTTCTAATCGCCCTGGTGTCTGACTGTGCATAATCAGCGGCCAGGTGATTTGCCTCAGCCTCCCACCCCACCATAAAGGTTTCCCCCTTAATCTAACAGAGATTGTGGAGCAAGCAGCAATAACAATGGGGACATGGATTTGGCTGAGGTTAGAGCGAGTCAGTAATGTGCGCCAGCGTGCCTTTAAATGGCCAAATGCACATTCTACCACCATTCTGCACTTGCTCAGCCTGCAGTTGAACAACTCCTGACTACTGTCCCGGCTGCCTGTATATGGCTTCATGAGCCATGGCATCAAGGGCTAGGCTGGGTCCCCCAGGCTAACTACAGGCATTTCAACATCCCCAACTATTACTTTCCGGTCTGGGAAGTAATTCCCTTGCTGGAGCCGTTTAAACAGAGTAATGTTCCTGAAGACACGAGCGTCGTGAACCCTTTCCGGCCATCCCATGTGGATGTGGGTGAAACGTCCCTTGTGATCCACCAGTGCTTACAGCACCATGGAAAACTACCCCTTGCGGTTAATTTACTGGGTCCCCTGGTGCTCTAGTGCCAAGATAAGGTTATGGGTTCTATCTATTGCCCCACCCCAGTTAGGGAATCCCATTGCAGCAAAGCCATCCACTATGACCTGCACATTTCCCAGAGTCACAACCTTTTGTAGCAGCAGCTTAATGATTGCTTCGGCTACTTGCATCACAGCAGCCCCCACAGTAGATTTTCCCACTCCAAATTGATTCCCGACTGATTGGTAGCTGTCTGGCTTTGCAAGCTTCCAGAGGGCTATTGCCACTCGCTTCTCAACTGTGAGGGCTGCTCTCATCTTGGTATACTGGTGTTTCAGGGCAGGGGAAAGCATGTCACAAAGTTCCATGAAAGTGCCCTTACGCATGCAAAAGTTTTGCAGCCACTGGGAATCGTCCCAAACACGCAAAACTATGCGGTCCCACCAGTCTGTGCTTGTTTCCTGGCCCAAAATCAGCGTTCAATGGCTAGAATCTGCCCCATTACTAGTAGGATCTCCAAAGCGCAGGGGCCCGCGGTTTCAGAGAATTCTGTGTACGTGTCCTCATCATTCTTGTCATCGTGCTGCCGTAGCCTCCGCCTCCTCACCTGGCTTTGCAGGTCCTGGTTCAGCATTGACTGAATGAGAATGCACGAGGTGTTTACAACGTCCACGATTGCGGTCTTGAGCTGAGCAGGTTCCATGCTTGCTGTGGTATGGCGTTTGCACAGTTCATCCAGGAAAAAAGGCGTGAAACTGTTGTTTGCTGCTTTCACAGAGGGAAGGGTGAGGCTGTACCCAGAACCACCCGTGACAATGTTTTTTGCCCCATTAGGCACTGGGATCTCAACCCAGAATTCCAAGGGGCGAGTAGGCTGCGGGAACTATGGGATAGATATGGGATAGCTACCCACAGTGCAACGCTCAGGAAATTGATACTAGCCTCGGTACATGGATGCACACTGCCAAATTAATGTGCTTAGTGTGGCTGCATGCACTCGACTTTATACAATCTGTTTTACAAAACTGGTTTATGTAAAATCAGAATAATCCCGTAGTGTAGACGTTCCCCTCTGTTTTAGGGCAAATGTGGAAATGGTTGGGAATTTTCAGTCAGTGCGATTTGTTTCTTGGCTACAGAGGAACCTGCAGGGCGAAAACAAAATTAACAAGAGGCTTCTAGGCAGGCAGCTGGTGAGACAAAAGTCTTTTGATCCTCTCATTTTTTGATATTTTGTCCCAAATTGGGGTGAAAATGTTTTAAAAAACATGATATTTTTTCATAGGAAGGGATTTTCATTTTCCAGCCAGCTCTAGTCAGATATCCCACTGGATCTTCACAGACCAAGCTGAGGAAAAATAAATATGCCCTCAGAAATCCATGCAGGTGCTATGATTCAAGATTACATCTATGGTACTGGCATCTGAAAGGGGGTGGGGGTCATATTTTTTAAAAAGCCTCCCCAAAAAACAAACAATACAAAATTTAATTCCATCTGTAGCTATATTGACTCCATGGAATTACGAAAGGGTTAATTTAGCCCTTCGAATGCAATCTTATACACCAGGGAACAAAGGGGGAAAAAATCAAACAAAAGTGAAGTGTCGAATTCTCAACTGTACTTCCATTACAAATACTGCAGAAGTCCAATATAAAATAATAAGTCAGAGAGGCCTCACTGATGATGAAATAAACCTTACTTGTGCCAAAACATGAGAGAAATTGTTCAAGAGTAGTTCATTATAGGAAATGTTACCTCATTAATGCCCATTGCTGTTAATGAGACTCTGGATTGTTGGCTGCATGCAGCACTGTGTAGAGAGTCTAAGAGCATATAGCCACAGCACTGTTTAAGGGATGATAAATAGTTTCCTCATCCCAGCAGGAATTCCAGGATTTTTTTTTTCTGTTTGTAAAATTCTTCCCAGGGCACAAAGGGAGCACAGTCACTGCATTACCACTGGAGAAAATGCTCCATCTGCTTTTCTCTGTACCCAGCTATCTCTGCTGGCCTTATCTTCTCCCTGTTCATTGACCATCCCCTTTGAGGAAGCCAGTGTCAGGAACAACCTAACCCAATGGAATCCTTGTATTCTCTGGGAGGTGTGGGAGATTGCCAATACTTCTTCTGTCCCCTGTCTTTAATAAAGGATTTGAAGAGTTTGAGGACAGAGAGAGAGCAACACTTTGATGCCATTGGAGTTGTACCATCTGCCCATGCTGTTTTGTATATGTTCAAACTTTCTGTTACATCCGCTTTATTTCTATCTGTGTTTACAAGGCATTTCTTACTTCCTAAATGTCCAAACTACGTCTGTTTAAAGGCAGATTTCTAAATGGAATTCAATACCTCAGTCATATTGGAAACATCATTCATTTAATTCAATCCCTCATTATTAATGACAGTACCTTCTCACTAGTCTTTTCCTTTCTCCCTTGATACCTTTGTAAAAGCCCTTCTTGTTTTTCCTACCACCAGACCTCTCAGATAGCAGAGATGGAAGCTGAAGTGTGGCTGTAGTGCAAGGGACTACATTTTGAAGTTACAATCACTTTTGATGAAAGGGGAATATTCTGCTTGTTGTCTGTCAAAGTTAAGTGAAAATAAGATCTGCACTTCTTATCGATGGAATCTATTCAAAATAAAGATTATTGTAACCTTCTGGGGCTTTTAAAATTTTGAATTATTTTTAAAAGTTTTAAATATGGATACACGATGTAATTCCTGATCCTGTTCATAATAACTCAATGTTAGCAGCATGGCAGAAGATATGGCATATGTTTTGGTGTTGTATAGTTATTTCCCTTTCTTTCCTTCCCAGTTATACTGAATTTATTAAGTAAATGACTGTTTCTTGCTATGAAATACATGTATGATTTAGATCCAAAGTTTGTGTCTCTTCTACAGCTATATAAGTAGTTAACCTTTCAATGTACAGTGCCTGTTTTATTCTTTATTATAGCACCATAAATTTATGTAACACTTTAAAACCATAGGATCAAAATTCATCTTGTCTTTAGTGGTGGCAACATTGGCATCTGTAGAGTAACATCCATTTCCTGCACCAAAGAGGTTACAGTAGAGCACAGATTGTAAAAGAAGGAAAACTTAAAAATGAAATCTGATAATAAGAAAATTGAATTTGATGCACCAAAACAGAGAAGCCAGGGATGGGATCCAGGAGGGGAATGGTGGGGTCAGAGCATTTGGGAGCAGCATTTTGAACAGACTGGAAGGGATATAGATGGGAAGCTGGAGCAGGGAAAGGTACCAAGGAAAGATTAGACTAAAATGTGGACAAGGAATTTATCAGTGGGCAAAGTAATCAATTGGTGGATCTGAGTTATTTAAAGGATTTAGAGAGTTGGTGTAGGGGAGAAAAAGTGAGAAAATTCAGAGATGAACCTGAAGTTGTTAGGCTGCGTCATGGGAAGGGTAATGAAACTGGCAACGGTAATACAGAAGGAAGTGATGTTGAGAGATTAGAGAGGAAGATGGCATGTTTGCTTTTGGAGAGAATGACTTTCAGATGCCATTGAGTCATCTGAGAGGTGATGTTTATAAAACAATTGGAGATGTGAGAACAGGTAGCAGCTGGCGGTCCGGAGATGGGAGAGAGATTTGAAAGTAATTGGCATAGAAGTGGTAGCTGAATCAGCACAATCCTCTGCTGTTGGCTGTTTTTCAACCAGCTTGTAGAGTGATCACAATGTTTGGAAAATTTGAAATTGAAATGAAAAATTTTCAACATTTTTTTACAAAAACGTACCTGCATTTATTGACCAGCCCTAAAATTCAGTAGCTTTATACATGGCAGCCCCTCAGAACAATGGCAAGCATAGGAGTGAAGCAGTGTGTAACTAGCATTATGATGACTACAAACAACAGGTAAGATACTGAGCTGCAAGAGTTCAAAACTAGAAATTCCAATTGTGACAAACTTAGCACAGCTGCCTGTGGGTCAGCCAGGGGAGCTGCTTCTTCAGCTTGACTGAAAGTGGCTGCAGATAGACCATGAGGATCCTATGTTTGCATTTCAGCTTCAATATAGGCTAGATACATGGATGAAGTCTTCAGCTAGGGAATTCCACTGGTTGCTCTAGTGTCTGGCCTCTGGTGGGCAGAGAATATAAGCACCATTTGAAATGTAACTGCCATATTAATTATTGAAAAAGGATTCCCACCATAGCACAGAATATAATAGACTCATGGCTCAGTGTATTCTGTAATTCTTGAGTCCGCTGACATGCTTAAAACTTTGTCACTCTTGTGGAGGAGACTTTGGCAGGTCTGTGGCAAAATTCAAAAGGTGGTTATAATAAGGTTCACTTTACTGTACCTTGCAAGACATCACTGTGCTTCAACTGCATCGAGAGACTCCCATGCTGTGGAAGCCTGGCTCAAAACAGTACTTGCCACCCTGTAGCTGGGACTTAATGACTTTTAAAAACTGAGTGGCTGAATTTAGATCTGGTGTAGCACGCACAATGCCATCCGAGGCAAAATATGGATGAACATTGGGGTTAAAGAAGTTGCTTCGGCTTAGAAAAGTGATTTTTGAAAAAGCTAGTATAAGTGACAAAGTTAAAAATAGTAGAAGTAAATGTTTTAAAAAAATTCATCTCTGAAATATCTTTTTAACACTCCAACATGTCGGGGATATTAGCTTTGTTCTGTCCCCACCTACAGACTTTCTTTACATTACTATATCTAGGTACTTATGTGGCAATGATGGCCTTTTATCTCAGTACTTACAACACATGTAGCAAAGATGACGGAAATTCCCTAACTCCATGGCAGATTGTACTTTACTGCAGCAAATTAGAACAATCTGCACTGAATAAAGTGCCTTCTACTGCCATACAAAGGGCATTTAGTTCACTGGGCTAAATTCCGCTCTGTTATATGCATGTAACCTCTCTGACTTCACAGTCTGCTAGGTGTGACTTTTCCTCTCAACCACCTCAAGTTTTGGTGCCTACTGCTAGCTCTGACTCATGCTAGGAAACAGAGTTAAGGGATGGAAAATTCTTTACCTACTCTGTGAGTGTGTGGCATTAACCAGAGTCCAGGGTGGGAGTGATGTGCAGCTACATCACCCCACTGGGGATTCACAAACCTACGGAGGCACAATCCCTCCTAGCGCTCTAGGCACTGCCTGCTAAATGTGCACTGTTTTCCCCTCTCCTTGGTCATTCAACTTCATAAGCCAATGTGGGGCAGAGGTGGTGGAGCCTGTTATTCATACAGGAGGCAATCACTGTGCTTTCCTGAGCAGAGGGACTGTAATTACCTTTGGGCATGGCACTAGATATGCTAGATGTGGTGGGCAGCAGGGGAGAGAGGGGAAAACTCCTTGAATTTGCCTTTTTCCATCCTCCTGTGTACTTGCTTTAGAGATGCAGCTAATCTGATCCTGTAAAATAGAGATGGGTGGAGACAGTGATTTTACTATCTGGCTTACTTTTAAAACATCGATGGAAGCTAAGGCTTGGGTTTGGATTTGACATTATTGAAATCTGATAAGATTTTGAGGTAAAATGATGGAAATCTCATTAGATCAGCTGATCTTGTGATAAGCTTTGATCCAGAACCCTATGAGGCCTGCCTTCCCAAGACTTCCACTGGGTCTGAACTGGTACCATAAAAAACCAGGCCCTTTCCAACCGGGGCCGGATTTCTAATTAGGCATAGTAGGCATGTGCCTAAGGGTGCCAGCATTCTAGGGGTGCCTAAAAGTTAAAAATAGACTAAAAGTTTCATTTTTTTATGGAAAACACAAATGTTGGCTGTAGGCATGGGGGGCACTGAAGATGCTGTGCCTAGGAGCACCTAAGGTGTAAATCCAGCCCTGTTTCCAGCCTTAGATCTGTTGTAGAATCAAACCTCTAGGGCCTGGCGCAGCTCAAATGTGACCTTCACGGCTAATATTCAAAGGGATCAGGGTTTGAGTTTTGGACTGTTCTTTCCTATACGTTGGAATGTAACAAATACATTATTTGGAGATTATTACACTTACCGTGTAAAAGTGTGTATTGGGGGTGAGGGGATATCCATTGCATGCGATGGTATCAGCCCTGGCTTGACTACTCTTGTCCATGTTGTGCTCCATAGTTCCTCAGGAATTCATGCCCCAAGGAGGGAGTGAGACATGGCTTCGCTTTTAGATGGTGTTTGTTGACCTGACCTGTGTGTCGGCTGGTAAAGAGGAAAGTTTGGGGGGGTCATCGTAGAGAAGCGTTTCAATGTACACGTTTCTGACAAGCGTGAATGACCATAAAATTAAGGAATGAAAGAGCCCAGAACTAGAACCAAGTGCTAGAGAGGAAGAATGGCCTTGTGATCGAGGTGCTGGCTTCAGGCTAATAATGCCTGGCTTCAGTTCCTGTTCAGAGTTCTGTTGTGAGCTAGGGCAAGTCACTTGATCTTTCCATGCCTCAGTTCTCCATTTATTAAAGGAGGATAACTATTACTTTCCTTTCCCCCAACCTACATCTGTTATGTCTTTTTAGATTGCAAGCACATTGGGGCAGGGACTGTCTCTTCTTACTATTTGTATGTACCGTGCCTAGCACAATGGGGCTCTGATCTTGGTGGGAGGGGCAGATATGTTTTTCTTGAACATAAAAAATAATAATCAGATGCTTTTGACTTATTATGGCTGTCCTTGTGTTGATAGGACTAATTTTCACTTGTAGGGTTTTGAGCACCAGTAGTTTGCAGTGAACCATTTGTTTATAAGCTTTGAGAATCAGTACAGGTGATCAGTAAGGATCCTTGTAAAGTGCTGAAAAGAGATTGCTTTGAATAATTGGAAAGCTTTACTTTTAAAGGAGTAATTTTTTAATTTAATAAAACTAAAGAGGCAGCAATCAACCTCCTTTTGCCTACAGCATAAACCTTTTCACAGATGCCAGGCATATTGTAGATGAGCACTAAGAATAATAATAATAATAAAAAAGTAAAATAACAAAACAAAATGCCCCCCCCATCTTTGACTGTCTGAGGGGTCAGTTCTGCAAAGTGCAGCAGACCTCCTGTGAAGTGCTGCACCCCACCTAACCCTCATTGACTGCAATGGATGCTGAGGACGCTCAGCATTTTCCAAAAAGTGTTCAGCACCTTGCAGGACTGAGCCGTAATCTTGGCCATTGGCCATGGGAAAGTGTGTGTGTGTGTAAATCTATGGCAATATTGGACTGACTTTTTAACCCTCTTAGAGCAAAAAGTCCATATTTTACTCCTCATGATGGCAAGATCCTGAGCAAAATGTGCATCCAACAACCAGGGAAGCCATTGTGGCAGTGAGAAAGAGGTGCATATGTCCTCTTTCCTAATGTTTTTGATAGACGTGTTCATTCGGCTGGACCTCTGGACCCATATGGAACCACACGGAAGCCAATGAAGTTGTATGAAGGGTGTTCAGGGCCAGGCCTATGTGCTATCAATATGCCTTACTGGAAGGGAGAGAACAGGTCAGAGCAGGATCTGGTAGACCAGGATTTATGGCACAGAAAATATGACTCAAGAAATATGGCATATACTGCTATATTGAGGAGTGGGTGTCAGGCTGTCTAGAGTGGCTCGTGAAATGTGGGTGCCAACCTCAGGGCAGACTATGAAGAAGGAAGGCACAAACCCCAAACTGTCTGTGAGTTCTATACTTAGATTTCACCAACTAAGTATCAAGTATGAACGCCACAAGCACTACAACCCCCTTACCATGGAGTCACAGTCTATCTTGTCACCCAGGAATGCCTGCCTTTGTGATTAGATGTTCCCTTACATGAAAAATACAATATTCACATTACTCCCAGCCCTGGGGCTGACTTTTATTTTTCCCCATGGGTGCTCCACCCTACTGTGCCCTGAGGCCCCTCTCCTCCCCGAGGCTCACCCTCGCTCCACCTCTTCCTGCCCCTACTCTGCCTCCTCCCCCGGAGGCCCTGCCCTCACCTCGGCTCATTCTGCCCCCGCTCTGCCTCCTTCCCCGAGCGCCTCCCGCCGGCCACCAAATAGCAGATCGGCAGCTCAGTGGTGGCCCTGCCAAACAGCTGTGGCTGGTGGGTGCTGAGCACCTCCTATTTTTTTCCTGTGGGTGTTTGAACCCCAGAGCACCCATGGAGTTGGTGCCTGTGCTTCCCTGTGTTAAAGGACCAGTCATTTACCTGAGGTCAGTTGTACTCTAGATCTCTCACCACAGACAATGCTTGCAGCCCATCCTGTAATAAAGTAACCAAAGATTTATTAACTAGGAAAGAGTTATTTAAAAGGCTAAAACAGATAAACATGCATACACATATGAGTTAGTCTTAAGTTTCAAACGTAATAGAAGTTACTGTGATATGCAAGCTCTGTATGGCCTTAAGGTTAACCCAAGCTAAGCAGCTTGAGGATTCCTTGCTTAAGGTTAGAAATATTGCCCACTCCATACTCCAAGCAGCACAGTGATACAGTTCCTTCTGGTCAGGGATTTTTATTCTCTTCCTCCAGAGTTCAAACGGTGATGGGACGAGTTTTTGTGCACTTCCCTTCTTCGTGGGTGTGGGGGGAGCAATCAACAAAGTGGCTCGACAACTGATGTGCCAAATAGTTCACGTGATGTCTATGGGCTTTTTTTGTTGGTCAGGGGATGGCACCTCTTGTGGTAAACTAGTATTTCACACTTCTTAATGCTTCTCTCCCGCCTGGGCGGGGTGTGTGGTGTCCAGTTTAACAGCAAATACTTTTAAAAAGACAGAACAAACATTAAAATATTGGTTTAATATTCTATATCCCTTATAACATGGGATACAGATATTACATGAGATTAATGCATGTAGTAACTTACAAACATTTCATAAAGTCCAAACACTAAATGCTTTCTCATAAACTTATCATCTATTTTAACACACAAGTGAGCCATGCTGGTTTCCAGCTATTCATTTGTCAATGTTCATTGAAGCTTAGGGGCCTTGGCATGAGCTGGTACTTGATCTGCCAGTGTCACAATGGGATCCAGCAGTTTGAAGTTGGTTAAAAAAATGTACCTATTTTGCTGACAGCTATGTTTAATCATATGAGCATGCTGATCTTTTATATATTGAAGAGATTTGGAACTTTAGAAACAGATAATTTTATAAAGTAAATTTTATGAAACATTATCAGCATTTTGGCAAACCTCACCCCCCGAAAAACTTTGTTTGTTCTTCCTGCTGTGAAATGAAACAAAATAGCCCATAAGCTTTTTGTGTGGCTAACGATAGATTTTAAAGAAATGACAGGCTGTTGTCTTTCATCAAAAGATTACACAGTTTTTGTTCTGTTTTTACGAGAAAACTAGCAGGAAATTGAGTCTGAACATTTTACAACTAAGTTGAGAAAGGAAGGGATGATGACTTTGAGGTAAAGGAAATTCCTGTAAAGGAAACAGATTCACAGCTAGAGCTAACCACAATTTTTATCATGCATGGTAGGATGTGCAGGTAAGATTTTTAGATATTACTTCTTTCAAGTAAGGTTTTTAACTGCTATTTCCAAACACTGTCTTCCCTCCTGCTTTTGTCTACTTTATTGGCTGGTTGGTTTTATTTTAATTATATATATATATATATATATGTCTTCAGTGCTTATGCAACTATGGAAGTAAGTATATTTTAGTAAGTTGTTTTGCAACATTGTCTAGTTTTTGCTTCTTTCACAGATGTATCTGGTTTTTCTCTTCTCTATGTTGCTATTGTCAATCACCTTCTTGCACTTCACATCTGATTCTGCTCTACTTTACATCGATGTGCATCAGGAGTGACTCTCTTGAAGTCAGTGGCACTGCACTGATGTGAAGCTGCTGTAAATGAGTGAGATCAGACTCAGGACAATAAACTCTCTGCACTAGATCTTCAAGGGCTATCCTGACACTGAATCTCTCATGAACTGGATTGTCATTTCTTTGGATCAAAGATGCTATATAAATAAACAATATGTAGTGTACATAGGCTTGCTATTATACTGCAAGAAACCTTGAAGATCTGAAATACTGGTAGGGTAATATGCTTCATTCACTTTTTGCCTTCATTCCTTTACCACAGGAAATTAAGATAAGATTGTGATAATTATTTTGTATCTGAAAGGCTCTCCACAAATTGAATCAGTATCCTGGCTGGTGGGTAAGAAAGTTTGTTTTCTTCTCAGTGAACTGAAGTAGGGAAATTTTTCCCCTTACAGTGAATATTCACTACATATCCAGAGAACACTAGCTCTGCATAAAAAGGATGGATTGATAAAAAGAGGTTGCTTACTTTGTCCCCTGCACTCAGATCACCACTATGAGTCTCCGTGCACTGCCATCAGGGCCGGCCTTAGGATTTATGGTGCCTTAGGCGAGATTATTAAACTGGTGCCCCTGTGCCTGATCTGCTCTTAGCAACACAAACATAAGCTTATAGTATTGGAAAACTTGCCACATTCACATTATTAAAACCAGTTTAACTTAATTAAGCACACTGTAATGCTGATGGACTAGCACTAAAGAAGCAGCACTATAGAAAAATTTTTGATATGACAGAATGATGCAAATAATATATATTTTTTAATTTATCAAAATTTTATTGGAAATTTATATGAAGAAACAAAGATTTGTTTTTAATTAAAAGCAATCTTTCTGGCTTTTTTGGCTGCAAAATCAGTAATAATGTCATCATATGACAAAGACAAAGTCGTGTCTTGTTCGATCGCAAGAATAGCAAGACCAGTCAAGCTTTCCTGACTCATTGTAGAGCGGAGATAGTTTTTAATGAGCTTTAGTTTTGAGAAACTCCGTTCTCCTGATGCTACTGTTACAGGAATTGTCAGTAGAATACGAGTGGCAATGTACACATTAGGATATATGTCAACAAGTTTGCGGGTATGAATAAACTGTACAATGTCCATCACCGATTTTGCATGTGGCAACATTGATGACAGTGTACTCAATTCTTCGTACAGTTCAAGTCCATTTAAATCAAAAGTATCACCGTGCTTTAGGAGGCTCTCTAGATTCTTGCACTTTGTCATTAGTTGCTCTTGTTTTCCTATTTCGTTGAATTTAGTTATGTCATACAAAAATCGAAACTGTTCATGGTGTACTTGCAAGGTATTAAACCTTTCATCAACAGCAGATACTGCTTTATCCATCACAACATTAAAAAATTCAACCTCAAATTTCTTTTCTGGATCGTCTATGGGCATGATCTGCTGTACAGATTCTTCATAAAGAAGTGTTCCTGGCCTTTTTAACTCATATTAACTATGTATTTACTTTATGAAAGTTGGAGAAAACATTGTGAAAACGTAAAACATTGGCTGCCCAACTTCTGGGCTGGCAAAAGTTATACTGACTCACAGGGAAAAAAAAAAAGCAGGAGAATCTTAGTACAACATATGGTCACTCTATACCAGGGGTCAGCAACCTTTCAGAAGTGGTGTGCCAAGTTCACTGTAATTTAAGGTTTTTCGTGCCAGTAATACATTTTAATGTTTGTAGAAGGTTTCTCTCTATGTCTATATTATATAAATAAACTATTGTTATTATCTGAGGTCCTGGCCACCGGTCCTGCTCAGGCCACTGCCAGCTGAGTCAATGAAACCCCAAACCGGCAGCGAGCTGGTGGCTGGAACCCTAGACAAGGATCCCAGGCCCTGCTCAGCCTGTTGCTGGTCTGGGGTTCTGACCACCAACTCCTGCCAGCCAGGATCCCGACCGCCAACCCCTCGTCAGCCCGCTACCAGCCTGGGATTCTGCTCACCCAGGCTGGCAGGAGGCAGAGTGGGGCTGGCGGCTGAGCTCCTGACTGGCAAGGGGCTGGCAGCCGGAACCCCGGAGTAGCAGTAGGCTGAGTGCTGCTGGCATCCCAGTCTGGCAGCAGACTGAGCCACTCAACCCCCCACCAGCCCTGCTCAGCCCGCCACCAGCCCACTCAGCCCGCTGCCAGCTGAGTGAATGGAACCCCAGGCTGACAGCAGGTTGAGTGGTTCAACTGGCCTGCTCAGCCCACTGCCAGCTTGGGGTTCCTTGGGGGTCCCCAGGCCAGCAGTAGGTGCTGAGTGGGGCCGATGGCTGGTATTCCAGCTGGCAATAGGGCAGCAGCCGGAACCCCAGAGCAGTGATGGGCTGAGCCGCTCAGCCTGCTGCTGCATACCATCAAAAATCAGCTCACCTGCCACCTTTGACACGTGTGCCGTAGGTTGCTGACCCCTGTTTTATACACTAGTAAGGAGATGAGCATATTACAGTTGTTGGAAGGCTCTTATCAGGAGTAACAGGCTATAGGAAAGTCAGTCAACATTTTTTGTTTCTCTGATGAAAACTGACCCACTCCCTGCCTCAAACCAAACTTGTCACTAATAATTGTCAACAACTTAATTTTCTGTTTTTGGCTAAGATATTGATTTTAAAAAAAAATATTGAAATTGGATTCAGGATTGTTAGCAAGAATTTTTGGCAAACAAAGTTGTTAAATGACAATCTAAATGGCAACACAGTACTGCTTTCATGCTTGGCTCACCCCCCAGCCTGCTGGTCCAACAGCTGCAGTAGAGGAGGAGATAGGTGGAAAACTGCAGGACCCCAAAATCTATCTCTTGGGGTGCAGAGTGCCAATAGCAGCAGCGAACCCTCAGGTCCAATCACACACCAATGGGCACCGCCGCCAGCTCAACAGACCATGGCGAAGTTAGCACAGCATCTGATCTCAGAGACGGGGCACCCATGGAGCCACAGCAGCTCGTCCTGCCCTGTGCAGCTCCCCCCGGATGAGATGGATCGCTGGCAGCTGCCAGCCCGGGGGAGAGGCGCTCCCCAGCTAGGGTGGCCAGATCCAGATGTCCTGATTTTATAGGGCCAGTCCCGATATTTGGGGCTTTGTCTTATATAGGCACCAATTACCCCCACCTAGAGTGACCAGACAGAAAGTGTGTAAAATCAGGACAGGGATGGGTGGGTGGGGGGGTAAAAGGAGCCTATATAAGAAAAAGACCCCAAAATTGGAACTGTCCCTATAAAATAGGGATATCTGCTCACCCTACCCCAATCCCCTATCCTGATTTTTCACACATCTGGTTAACCCCAGCCAAGCCCTGTGTGACATTCCAATCCTGGCTCGCTGCTCAGGAAGTGAGTTACTTTCACTTTCATTCCTCAGCGCGCAGCCAGCCTCCCCTCCCCCCCCAGCACCTCACGCAACCCAGCCCTGACGGAGGGGAGGGAGGAGAGAGAGAGGGGTGCTCCTGGGGAGGAGGGTGAAAGGAGGAGGTGCTCTGTGGGGCGGAGGGGAGGTGAGCTCCTTTCCCAACCCTTACCCCCTCCCCTTTCGAGAGACCCCAGCAGCCAATCCCATTCCTCAGACTATGCTGCATTCGGCTCTCTCTAGGACCCAGCAGCCCTGCTTCTACACTGTCTGGGCTGCCTGGAGAGTGGTGCCCCCAGGGAGAGTGAGGCCCTACGCGGCTGCCTATTCTGCCTATGCCTAAGGACGGCCCTGACTGCCATGCAGGAACAGAACCCACTTCAAAATAGTTAGCCATTAGGGGAATGCATACAAGCCCATCTGTTCCAGTACTCTAGAACCTAGACTAGAAAAGGCTCACCTTCCTAATTGCCCCCTGGTTCCTCTCTCTCTCTCTGGCATCTCATTTAAACCACCCGAGTAGCTGGATCTTCATGGATCCACAGAGGCAATGCATTGGTAAGTATGCTCTTTTTCTCCTCCGTTGTGCTGAAGACTCTGTCTTTGAGAGACTAGGTAGCAATAATAATCCTCAGGAGCATTAATTGAGAAGGGACTTAAATACTGCCTAAATGGACCATTCTTTCTGAGCTGTGCTCCAATAGTAAAAATGTAACATTTTGTAAAGGTATGAATCAAAGTGCAAGCAAGAACCTCTACATGCCGTGTGAGAACCAAGAGTCAATCCCCTGTATTCCCTGGTAACTATTTTCAAACCATACTAATACAAATCCCCAGCAGAGAGAGGACTGGATTCTGTTTTCACTCAGGCTGGTGGAAAGAGAGGAACCAGATGCACAGTTTCAGGAGGTGGGAGGACAGGACTTGTGTGCTCTGGATTCTAGAATACTAGAACAAAGGGAAATGCAGCCCAATTGCTAATTGCTTTCAAATGCAATCCATCATTGTATGGCAGGGCATGCAGTCTCTGAAGGGCGCTCTCCAGAGGCAATGTTATAAAGGAGATGAAATTAATACATTTAGAGATGGTTGAAATGTATAAGTATATTTCATGAAAATTTTCATGAGAAATGTCTTTTTTTTTGTCTGTAGAATTTAAAAATACATATTTTTTCAACCAGCTCTAAGTACGTTCCACCAAGTTATCTCCATGAATGCTGAAACTTCAGCATTGCTTCATGCTTCTCTCCAAATTCTCATTCAAGCGATGGGATTATTTTTCCATAGGAAGTTTCACCTGCAAGCAACCTGTACTGACAGGGCAATAGACAAGATAATGTATTAAGTTGTTTAAATCATGAATGGTCTATGATTTTCTTCATTAATTTAGATGCTTATGCTTCTCAGTCTAGTTATATAGCCCATTGTCCTTGGAAAGATTTATCTAGCCAGATGTGGCAGAAGCAGAATTAGCCTCTGGACCTCATGAAGACTTTGGTGATGGACTCCTGTGATCTGGGGAAACAGGCAAAGTGAAGAAGAATCTCAGCTTTTATTTATTTATTTTTAATAAAGGTAAGTCTCTGGCCCCTTCCCTTCTGAAGACAGCCTCGAATTAGAAATCAATGCAAACCAATAGGTAGCAGTGAAAGGAACAAACAGCTGGGCTGTACTTCAGCAGCAAGAGACTTCAGTCTCTTCCTGACACACCTCCCAAAGTTAACTGATTAATATTGTGTATCTCAAAGAATCATCCTGCTGACCCTTCCCCAAGCTCCTCAAACCAGCCTCCTGTCAAGTGGTGTGATTGTGGTGAAAATGCATCTGTTTTCTTTGCAGTGTGGAGGCTTTGTTAGCTGACTCCCAGGCCCACCCCAAAAATGCTAAATCTGGCTTTGGACAAAAGTGTTAGAGAGTGTATGATTTCTCCCTCGCTGCCTTCTCAGCAGGTCAGCAAGAGAGACCTTCCTCCCCATAAGAAGGGGGCTGGATATTGGCTGTTAGGAGGAGGAACCTGGTGGAAGGAATGAATGTCATTTGGTTACTGGAAATTTGGTATGGGTGCATGTGTGTGTGTGATGGTTAAGATACACATCAAAAGAGTGTCCTGGTTATGATTTTACCCAAAATACAGAAAAAGTACCATTGACTTAGAAATGACAAATACAGTATGGGATGTCCTCACATGAAGTTTTGACCTAACCATGGTCCAAATGCTTTTCTGCTGCACTTTCTGGCACTGGGATGGCTGTCTTTTGAATTAATACAGCATAAAACAAAGGCAGCCCTGCCTCCTGATTCAGAGTATCCCAAGACCCCCGGAATGGCAGCTTCATGATGATTTTAAAATCCATGAGAAAAGGGCAAGATGAGCAGGCGCTAATTTAGTATCAAAAGACAGGAGGGAAATGAGAACCATATTTGTCAGGAATAAAGACAAATAGAAAGCCTTTTTCAGTTTCTGGCATGTGACTGCAGATCACCTCTCTGTGTAGAATAGTTGCCCCAAAAGCTGCACAATGGAAGTATGTTCATTAATGTCGCTGATGTAAAATAAACTGGGTGACGTACATCCCTCTGCTTGTGTGAGTGGGACCTGATTTGCATAATGTGCCCACAGCTCAAAAAACTCACCCAGGGATTTTTCTTGAGTGTGAGTCAGAGCCTGATACACAGCTTTGCAAGTGCAGGGTCACTTGGTGGGCTGATGAAGGGGTTCAAAACCAGTTTATATAGCCGAAGTTCACCCAGTTCAAGAGTAGCTAATGCACAGTGTTTGATCAGTTGTACTGAGAAGCTGGATAGCTCAGTCCAAGCCTTGTATGATGCCTAGGCACAGCAGAGGTAGACACCGTATTCATGCTAAAAATGTTATTAATTATTATGCTGAATGTCACACTGAACAACTGGCTTGCTTGGTAGAATTATAGCCGCAACTATGAGAACATGTTTGGGGTTTTTTTACATTATATCTGCAATGGCTATTGGAAACTCTGTTCCTGCTGCAAATCTGTGCTTCTTTGTTGGTGCAGATAACTCACACTGCTTGGAAGGCTGTGCTAGCCCAGAGTTAGCCTAGGAAGGAGGCTACATTAATTTACAAACCAAAAAGTCACTTTATTAGTCATCTAAATCATTTGATCAGATGGACGCAAAACAGTCATCTGGGACATATAAATGAGATGGGAATTTAATTTGCACATTGGTGCAATTCTAGCAAAACTGTGGTCTAAAGCCTCTTAGGAGAGGCTGGGTAAGAGGTAGGACTGAATGAAAACAGAGGTTGCTGTAAACTGACAACTCAATTGACTTCAATGGAGCTACAATGATTTACATCAATTGAAGATCTGACCCACAAGTGTCTAATTAGTGCCTAATTCACCCTTTGGGGGGGCTATCAGGCTAACTGCATGCACAAATGCTTTTGAAAATATGGCTCTACATCTATCAATCCCTATACAACTTGTTTTAATTAAAGTTTACAGTATGTGTATATGGTCCACCATGGATCTGCACAAAATGATCTGCATGACCAAAACATGGCACATATCAATTTTTTAAAAGACACAATCACTTGGGAGGAAATGCTGTTTACCATTTTTATTAAGGCTTTCAAGCGATTAAAAAAATTAATCGCTATTAATCACACAATTAATTGTGCTATTAAACAATAATAGAATACCATTTCTTTAAATATTTTGGATGTTTACTACATTTTCAAAAATATTGACTTCAATTACAACACTAGAATACAAAGTGTACAGTGCTCACTTTATATTTATTTTTTATTACAAACATTTGCCTTGTAAAAAAACAAGAGAAATGGCATTTTTTCAATTCACCTAATACAAGTACTGTAGTGCAATCTCTTTATCACGAACTTACAAATATAGAATTATGTACAAAAAAAACTGCATTTAAAAAGAACAGTGTAAAACTTTAGAGCCTACAAATCCACTCAGTCCTATATCTTGTTCAGCCAATCGCTCAGACAAACATGTTTGTTTATATTTATGAGAGATAATGCTGTCTGCTTCTTGTTTATGTCACCTGAAAGTCAGAACAGATATTTGCATGGCACTGTTGTAGCTGGCATCGCAAGATATTTATGTGCCAGATGCGTTAAAGATTCATATGCCTCTTCATGCTTTGACCATTATTCCAGAGGACATGTGTCCATGCTGATGATGGGTTCTGCTGTATAATGATCCAAAACAGTGTGGATCGATGCATGTTCATTTTCATCATCTGAGTCAGATGCCACCAGCAGAAGGTTGATTTTCTTTTTTGATGGTTCATATTTTGTAGTTTCCACATTGTAGTGTTGCTCTTTTAAGACGTCTGAAAGCATTCTCCACACCTCATCCCTCTCAGATTTTGGAAGAGACTTCAGATTCTCAAACCTTGGGTCGAGTGCTAAAGCTATGTTTAGAAATCTCACACCGGTACCTTCTTTGCATTTTGTCAAATCTGCTGTGAAAGTGTTCTTAAAACAAACATGTTCTGGAACATCATCCAAGTCTGCTATAACATGAAATATATGGCAGAATGCAGGTAAAACAGAGCAGGAGACATACAATTCTTCCCCAAGGAGTTCGGTCACAAATTTAATTAACATGTTATTCTTTTAATGAGCATCTTCTGCATGGAAGCATGTCCTCTGGAATGGAGGCAGAAGCATGAAGGGGCATATGAATGTTTAACATATCTGGCACGTAAATACTTTGCAATGCCGGCTAAAAAGTGCCATGTGAACACTTGTTCTCACTTTCTGGTGACATTGTAAATAAGAAGTGGGCAGCATTATCTCCCGTAAATGTAAACACACTTGTTTATCTGAGTGATTGGCTGAACAAGAAGTAGGACTGAGTGGATTTGTAGATTCTAAAGTTTTACATTGTTTTGTTTTTGAGTGCAGCTAAGTAACCAAAAAAAAAAATCTACATTTATAAATTGCACATTCACGATAAAGTGATTGCACTACATACTTGTATGAGGTGAATTGAAACATAATATTTTTTTATCATTTTTACAGTGCAAATATCTGTAATAAAAATATTATAAAGTGAGCACCATACGTTTTGTGTTCTGTGTTGTAATTGAAATCAATATATTTGAAAATGTAGAAAAACATCCAAAAATATTTAAGAAATTTCAATTGGTATTCCATTGTTTAACAGTGCAATTAAAACTGTGATTAATCACAATTTTTTTAAATTGTGATTAATTTTTTTAGTTAATCAAATGAATTAACTGTGATTAATTGACAGCCCTAATTTTTATGCTGCAGTTTTGTGCACCATGTGAAATAGCTTAGCACTTCTCACTCCAGTGTAGTGTAGACTATCATTCAAAACAAATGGCCATTTTCCTCTTTTACAGCAAAGAAGATGATGCTAACAGAGAACATCTCTGATCATCTACTTAATAGTACTTCACAGGCCAACTAAGAACACATTTTTCCAGAGTGAATCAAAGTTGCAAAGGAAAAAATGTTCACTTTTTGCTGGATCCTACTATTGTTTATCAAAGGAGCAGAGGTTAGAGAGTTTAATCTGACAGGTAAGAGATTGTTTCATGTCTTACTGGAAATGTTTAAAAAATATTTTTATTGGTTGGTAAAAATCAATATACATCCCATCATCATTTTGTGAGTTTTCACGGATTCTGTGTAAGACTTTTTATAAATTATAGTTTTTATGCATTTTTTTTGTTAAGTACTGGTGTGCCTGGAACTATATAAAATACAAAATCCATAGTCCAAGAGTTAGCACTGAAAGGAGATGGACACTTTCAATATAATGGAAAAATAAAAACTGGAATTTTGAGACCATAATGGAACAAATTCATTGCTGCTATAACACCACTGAATAATACATCAGGAATAGATGGCTTTCTCTCCATAGATTCTCCCTTGTAATCTCATCACCAAAACTCCTTTCATTACTTTGTTTTGCCCTCTCCTATATTTTATTGGCCCTCATGTGCTATGTATTAATGGAATTTCACGGAGATCTAATTAATTTCAGTTGGGAAAGTTGCAAGGCGCCTGCTCTGAGTCCTTTGACATCTTCATCCAAGCCAAAACATTGCTTCATAAAAAAATAGAGCACTAAAATTAGAGCTTTTTGTGACTTTTCTGTCAGAAAATCATCCTGAAAAAAATTCCCTTTGCATAAAATCAAAATTTTCCATGGGAAAATATCTGCTTGGAAGACTCTTGTCATTTTCACTTTCTGCCAGCAGGGAGAAAATGAAACTGACAAGAGCCTGGAATTTTTGTCCTGTGAAAAATTTCAAGGTTTTCACTTTTTGTCAGGAATTGGGACTAACTTTTTCTGAAAACTTGATAATTTCCCATCTGGCTGGAAATTCTGTTCTTCAACCAGCTGTAACTGCAATAGCCCATTATCCAAAGTGATTCAATACCAGATTTAGCTGGAAGAGAATATAAAATAATCAGTAAATTGTGTGGAGATAATGTGTCCCTCTGATATGGTAGAACAGAGAGATAAAGGAAAATGTATGGATGTGAATTGTTGAGAGCAGTTGGCTATAGAAGGCTGCCATTGACACATGCAGTCAAAAGACAATGGCAAGGTATTAAACAAGTATACAGATAACATAATTATAATACTTTGCATGTATTCAGCACTTCTCACAATAGGATATGAAGATGTTTCAAAGCATTGTTTTATTAGCATTGCTTTAACATAGGTGAATATTATTATATCCATTTTGCAAATGAAAAAACTGAGATATAGAGAGACAAACAACTTGCCCAAGATCATACAGTTAACTCATTAGTAGAGTTTGGATGAAACTCTCTTTCTTTAAGCTAACACTCCACCCACATCTCCTGGATGCCTCCTGCGTGGAGTGAAATTTAGTTAATGTAAATTAACTCTTGTATTAAACCCATAAAAATAAGGATGCTTGGAGAGAAGTCTGTAGTTTAATCATGATAATCTGTCTATGGCAGAGGATAGCACCACTCTGTCGAAGACCTGGGACTTTGGAATGCTTTGTATTTATTACTGTACATAGGAAAAATCAAAACATCTGCAACATATTAGTTAGTGTTTAAAGACATGTAGCCAGATCCTCAGCTAGTGTTATCAGCGTTCTCGTCAGTGGAGCTACTCCAATTTACACAAACTGAAAGTTTTTGGTCCTCAGAGCCCAATCCAACTGCTATTAAACTCAATGGAAAATCTATTTGTTTCAGTGGGAGCTGAATCAGACCTATAAATCCCAGACACTCATTGTTAATTTATACTTAGATATTAACTGTTATTGGGCTAAATTTTCAAAAGTGACTAGTGTAGTTGTAGCTGTGTTGGTCCCTGGATATTAGAGAGACAAGGTGGGTGACGTAATATCTTTTATTGGACCAGATTTTGTTGGCAAAAGATACAAGCTTTTGAGATATATAAAGCAATTCTTTGTGTTCGGATGATTCTCAGAGTCCAGGTTCCTGCCTTATCGGGGACATCTACAGAGCTATTTTTAGCCATGTAGTAGAAGCCCCATGAGCCCAAGTCAACAGACCAAGCTTGGAGACTCACTCCTATGGTGTTTTTTTTTTCAATGTAGACATAAGCTAAGAGACAATGCCTGAGCTATTAGCTGGGACAATGCTACTTCCAGGCTCCATCCAAAATTATAAGACTGTTCTGCAAAGACTAGGAGCCAAAAGATCTTAAGGACATTAAACAGTTAAAAAGTCACTCTCTAGAGAGAAGGGGAAGGCAGTTGCCAGGGGTAAGACATAGAGACTGATTCTGCTGGAGAAACTGAAGAAGCAAAATCTTCCTGCTCCATTCCCACATGGAACTTAAAGTAAGGTAGATGTGTAACCGTGCTGTATGAGGAGCTGGGGAAGAGGATGAGGCAAAAGCCCAAGACAGGGTAAGGTAAGAAGTGGTGCAGGGAGACAGAGACAGCAAGGGGTCTGTGTAGTCAGGCCTTGACTGCTTGTTTAAGGGTCCCAGGAAAGGGAGGAGATGGGTTCCCCTATCAGTCCACTAAGGAAGATGAAGCAGAAATGCCCCTAAGACAGGTAAGGTAAGGACTACTGAAACTCCCTGATACCAGGGGCAAGGACTGGTGGGTTCAAAGTTGGTCTGAGGGTCCAACGTGAAATTGAAGGACTATCAGTTGTTGGACTGCTGGTTCTACTCCAGAAGGGGTGGACCTATATGTGACCGGCCAGAGTGCTGAGCTGCAAGAAAAAGCAAACCACTGCATGGCTGGCATGGCTGTCACAGGAGGTGCTAAAGTAGGAGAGCCTGCTATACCACACTTAACCAGTGGGGGGAAGGGGAGATGCTGGGGAGTCACGTTCTTACAGACTCTTTAAGGCACCCCCTAAAATATACCCCAAATCACCAATCATGTTAAAAATCTTGGCCATTTTCCCCTCTCTCTCTCTTTCTCTCTCTCTCAATATAATGAAATCTATGTTATATTCATGTCAGATTGCACTGATATGTTTGTTGCCTGCCTTTCAGAGTGTCTTCATAAAGAACCTGAAAGGATTTATCATGCAATTACTGATGAAGAGTTTATCTTGGAATGTGTTTTGCCATCCCAACACCGTACCCACATGTACAACAACTCATTTCTCTATAAAAATAAAGTGCTGTGGTTCTGGCAACAAAAAGATGGAGAACCACTGAAGATTATCAGCAGTGAAAGCACTAACCCCACTCAGGAAGGGAATGCACTTTGGTTTAGACCGATAGGGATTAATGCTTCTGGAGTATATATCTGTACGATAAGGTATGTCGGTGTGTCAAAATGCCTTCCTTGATGTACACTTTCACTGATAGCTGAAAATCATAGAATCATGTAAATAAAGGGCTGGAAGGTCAAGTGGCCATCTAGTCTATCCCTCTGTACTAAGACATGATTATGTATCCCTGACAATAGTTTGTCTAACCTGTTCTTAAAAACCTCCATGCCACTAAACTCTTCCTTTGGTCTGATATGTTTGATTGTTTTCACTTGACCTTGGTTTCTTTTCTTTGCTGCACAGGGAAGAAATCTCATGTCTCTCAAACGTCATAAAGGTTCAAGCGAAGAACAATACAAATTGTTTGGATAATGGCAGAAATGAGCTGTCTCTTCTCATTGAAAAGGGACATTCAATTTCTTGTCCTGGGATACACTGTTACAATCATTTACAAAGGTCGCCAGTGACATGGTACAAGGTAACAGTCGCTCTGTTCCAATTCTGCGAAATAAAATCAGTGCTGTTACAATTTTAGGCTAAATTCTGCACACTTACACGTTTGCCCACAGCTTTTACTGAAGCAAATGCAAACTTTGCACAACTCCCTGAGGGGGAATATTTTAGAGATTTTTAATTAGAGCTGAGATGGAAATTGATTTTCTATTTTGTGGGAAACTTCATGATTTGGAGAAAAAAAATTGTTCCAAAATGGAACAAAAGCAGAGAATTCTAAACTTCCCATGAAGAAAAATAAATTACATCAAAAATTTCTGCTGGATCAAAACATCTTGTTTCAATAAAATTGAAGCATTCCATTCTGATTTCAACCCTTTAAACTTTTAAAAACATTTGTATAAATTAAAATATATTAAGATTTCATTTTCAAAAGTTATTTCAAAATGAAACATTAAAATGTTCCATTTTTAAAATGTAAAAATGTTTCATTTATTTTCTAAATGAAATTTCATTGAAATTGGCATTTTTCAAAAAATTTCTACTGAGATGAAAATGGCATTTGATTGAAAAATGATTTGGTGAAAATTTTCTGACAAGCTTTACTTGTAATGGCCATAAAATTGGCTCCAAGTTAAAGTTTGGAAGACAAAGAAGGGATGTTCTTTCTTTTTTACACAGTTTAAAAAAATTGATCAGTTCTGTATAAGGTTAAAAAAGGTCAATAAATGGAAATTACTATTTTGAGATTTCTTTGCATTCAGATAATACCAAGTATGAAGTCTAGTCAATTTCCTAACTAGACTTACCTGCTATACAGGAATAACTCTTGATATATTGTACCTAACTATGCATTTATATCATCTAGTGTTACAGAACCAACCATATGTTCAACCAAGACTGAAACCATTTTTGTAGCCAAAGTAACTTTTGAATTTCCTATAAAAGATGTACATCTTCTATGGCAATTTTTTTTCTGGTTTCTTTTCTGCACAAACTGTGAATTTCCTTGCTCTGTTCATTTAAGATCTGGTCCAAAACCTATTGAAGTCAATGAGAGTCTTTCCATTTACTCTAATGGGCATTGGATTGGCCTTTATTGAAAATCTTTAATCATTCTAGAGGATGTGTGTATATTTAAGATGTTAAGAATGTCTGGAATTTTCAAAAGCATTTAGTATTGCTCTGTGCTCACAGTGAAAGCAATAGCCGTATTGCCAACCCCAAGCATTCAAAATTTATAAGTCAGACCTCAAGAAATCATGAGATTTATTTAAAAATCATAACATATGAAAAGAAAAAAACAGTTTTCCTTATATTTGGCTTCTGATTTCTAAGACTTCAGGACCCACTTCATTCATATTTGCAGAGTTTTTGCCACAATTATGAGTGTTAGAAATTTCCTTTTTTAAAAAATATGAAAGCTAAGATTCTCATGTACTCCGCTGCCTTCAGAAGCTAGGGCTTGCAAAAGCAAGCAAACACACACACACACACACACACACCCTAAATCTTATGAAACTCATGGTATAACAGACACCGCTATTGACTTCAGTGGGAATAGAGTTAGGTCTGCATTCAGCTCTCTTGACAATCCCACTCTAAGATTTTAAAAGAGAATTTAATTAGTCGCAAAGAAAAAAAAATCTAATTGCTTCATTTTCTTTTCTTTTTGTTAGAATGGAATTCTAGTAATGTTTAAGGAGATTAGACCAAGTCTAAAACTTAAGGATGATAAAATCAACTTGTTTCGTACCTATGAGCAAGATGCTGGTATTTATGTATGTGATTACATTTTATTTGACAACAGCATTCAGTGGACAATGAGACGAGTAGTTAGAGTAAAAATCATTGGTAAGTAACATATGAACTCAGAATAATAAAATATCTGTAGTAACAACTTATTTTCCATAGTAAATTAGTATCTCTTTCCTCCCCTGCACTGTTTTTCTTTGTGCTCACATTCTGAAAATCTTTGTCCTCTGTCACGTTGACAATGCTGTCCTCTCCTGGTTCTAGTCCTGCTTCTCCAGCTGTTTCTTCAGAAACCTTTAGTGGGTCTCCTTCTCCTTCCATAATGCAGTGAACCCTTGGCCTGATAGCCTGAGGCCACACTTACAAAATGACTATATGTTAGGAATGTTCAGACAGGCCATCAGGCTAAACATCATTAAAGTCCTCATCCCAAGTCCATTAAAGTCAATAGAGAGATTTCCATTGACTTCAGTGGTCTTTGGATGGAATGTTAAATGTTCAGTAATAACTTATAATAGACAGTCTGTAACCTAGAATAATCAATAACTTTATCAGAGCTGGTTCCATCTTGGGTTTACCACAGCCTAAGACACTACAGGAACCTGTTCACTACACATAATATAGTCTTATCAGTTATTTTATTTTTTATTTTGTATTGCAGCACAAAACACTCTCCACAGCCCAAACATCTTGTCTCCCAGTGGCATGAAGACCCTTGAAGTAGAAGTTGGTAAGTGGGAGTTTTTTGTGGTTCTTTTTCTGGCCTGGAAGGACATTACAATTTCACTGGATGATAGAAACCAGTTTAAAGACATGTATGGATCTTAGGTCCAATGTTTTGTATGGATTAGGTCAAAAACTGAGACAGTGTATGCCTTTATTGGCATCAAAGGGGAAAAAATGCATCTCAACCCAGCAATCACTTTCCCATATTAATTAGGAGAAAGACTTTCTAGTGACTTTTGTAAACAATATTTCTCTGTTTCCTTTTCACAGGAAAACCTCTTAAAATTGAATGCAAAGTATTTTTTGGCTTTGAAAGCGATTTTTTGCCCATGATAACTTGGTACAGAGACAACAAAGAAAGTAAAAGTGAGCCACTTTTGCAGAACACAACACGGTAAGGGGAAAAAGCAAACAAACAGAAAAACCAGCTTGGTTACAGTGCAAGCAAATGTAGAGTCTTCAATATCTACTTTAATGTACTGTCTTCTTTTCTGGAGTCTCTGGAAGATCACTAACAAAGTGTCAGCTAATGTAAGAAAAGTCCACTGAGGATTTTTAGACACACATATGACATACTAATGTGTGTGACACACACATGTTCTTTCTGATATATATATTATACAAGTTAACATGCTACTATGTATGTATGAATATATGTATGTGTCTATAATTACATACAAAAAAGTATGTTAAAAGAACATTAAGGTTCTACAGTGAAGCAGTGAAAATTTAGCAAATACCAGGTGTGACAGACTCAGGCCAGTGTGGTACTGGAGTCTGGTAGAGGGCAAATATACTAGTTACTGGCTGAGTATTTTCTGTTCCCTGAGTGACTAGCGGAGGGGCTGCACTGGAGTAATCAGGAACCTGCTAGAACCAATTAAGGAAGATAGACTGATTAGAACACCTGTAGCCAATCAAGGCAGGCTAATCAGGGCACCTGGGTTTAAAAAGGAGCTCACTCCAGTCAGGGAGGAAGGAGCTAGAGGAGAGGAAGTGCATGTGAGGAGCTGGGAGCAAGAGGCACAAGGAGCTGAGAGTGAGAGGGTGTGCTGCTGGAGGACTAAGGAGTACAAGTGTTATCAGACACCAGGAGGAAAGTCCTGTGGTGAGGATAAAGAAGATGTTTAGAGGAGGCCATGGGGAAATAGCCCAGGGAGTTGTAGCTGTCATGCAGCTGTTACAAGAGGCACTATAGACAGCTGCAATCCACAGGGCCCTGGGCTGGAACCTGGAGTAGAGGGTGGGCCCGGCTTCCCCCCCAAACCTCCCAACTCCTGATCAGACACAGGAGAAGTTGACCCAGACTGTGGGGAAGATCACTGAGGTGAACAAATCTGCAATAAGCGCAGGACCCACCAAGGTAGAGGAGGAACTTTTTCACACAGGGTTAGATTGCTCATGCAACTCTAATTCCGCCCCCTTGTGCTTATGTATTAATATACAGAATTACAGTCTTTAATTAAATGCTCACATAGTATTTTGTCCACAGAACGCTGCCTTCCTCAGTGCACAGAATAGATCGGGGTAGGCAACCTATGGCACGCATGCCAAAGGCGGCACACCAGCTGATTTTCAGTGACACTCACACTGCCTGGGTCCTGGCCACCAGTCCAGGGGGCTCTGCATTTTAATTTAATTTTAAATGAAGCTTCTTAAACTTCTTATTTACTTTACATACAACAATAGTTTAGTTATATATTATAGACTTATAGAAAGAGACCTTCTAAGAACGTTAAAATGTATTACTGGCACGCGAAACCTTACATTAGAGTGTATAAATGAAGACTCGGCAAGCACTTCTGAAAGGTTGCCGACCCCTGGAATAGATAGTGCTCAATTAATGAGAAGCTGTTTAATAATTTGTTTCTCTTCATACTGAGGTGGCCCTAGGCCTTGTTTACTGCCCATTATGCAAACCTTGCTCTAAAGAAAAAATGATCAGACACTTTCTGGGCTTTTCTATAGCTCCCATCTTTTATTTGTGTCACAAGCAATGTATTTGTCTTCACAGCCTCTAGTATTATCCACATTTTACAAATGGGATTTGAGGCACAAGAGAAGTTAAGCTCAAAAGTGTCCACTAATTTTGGCTGCCCAATTTGAGACACCCACCACTTGATTATTCAGATTACTTAGCATTATATAGCTCTGTATATGTTCAAACAATATATTGCTTCACATAAGCTTTATATGTAGGCAAAACTCCCATTTACTTCAGTTGCAGCTCCCAGTGCTAATCAAGCACCCAGAAAATGAGCGACACAATTAGTGACTACCTGTGAAAAGTTTGCTTTAAGTGACTTGCCCTGCATCACACAGGAACTCTGTGACAGATGCGGAGACAAATCCAGTTCCTCATGGTAGTGTTCAACTATGTTGACCATTAGACCCTCCTTTCTCTTCTGCAATCCCCTGCTTCAGTCACTACATACCTTTGAATTCTGCAACAAATGAGCAGGGGTCCTACAGACAATGGTCTCATTTACTACACAACCCTGGTTAATCCACAGAGAGGTCCATCCTGAGCAACTGAATGAGACAGGGGTCATGTGGGAAAAATTGTATGTGATCATGCCATTAAAGACGTATCATAATTCATATTGACAAGGGGACTGAATTAAGGTTGCACGGGAGACCTAATTTGGGTATTAACTTCTGAATGCTTGACTTTTCAACCTTAATGTTCTTTTAACATTTATATCTGTGTCTGTGTGTACATGGTGTGTTGGCATGTGTGATCTTGGTTTTAAAAAAAAGTAAAAAAACCAGATATCCCACCAGATGGCATCATATTGACACCTACATGGGACATCAGCATGGTTGGAACTTATAGATCCACACACACACCTCCGCCACTTAAGCTATGGAATACTGAAAGCAGTAGAAGGTTATCATTGTTCTATGTGGGCTAGCACTAGAGGGAAATGAGATGCACACTTTGCCAGTGAATTTCACAGATATTTGCAGACAGCAGAGGAGTAGTGAAACTCAGAAATCTTGGGTTCCATTCCAGGTCCGAGGAGAGTAGTTAAGACTCTTTCTGCTTGTTCTCCCTCAAGCTTATATCCTGGCCACTTTATCCCAGCCAGCCTTGTCCTGGTCCTATCTCTTCTTCTGTCCCTGTCTCCCTATCCCAGTCCCAGTATCCTTTCCCAGCCAGTCCTATTTTCCTGCTCTGGGTTCCCCATCAGATTCTCACTCTCCCCCCAAATGCCAGTCTCTTCCTCCCACACACACTTCCAATCCCAATCTCCTTGCTCTGCTAGTCCTATTTCCCCTCCTCCCCCAGCTCCTTGTTCATCTCTCTCCCCTCCCCAACCTCCTGGCAACCAATCCAGGGGCTCCTCATCAATCTCAGTCTCTGTCTCCCCTCCCTACCCCTTCCCTAGTTTCTTGTCCAGTCTCTTTGCCAGACCAGTTTCAGTTTTACCTTGCACCCTGGCCTCCTCATTAGAACTTTCTTTCCCCTGCACAACCCCATTCCCACCCCCGCGGTGCCTGGTTCCAGTCTCCTTGTGCCAGTGTCCCCTCAGCTCCACATCCAATCTTAGTGTCCCTCTCCCCGCTTATCTGCCAACTGGCTCTCTGCTGCCTCTCACATTTCCCTCACTGGGTGTCCTTCACTGGGTTGTTCCCAGTTCCAGCTTCCTCTCCAGCTTCTAGTCTCGGTCTTCTTGTGTTACTTGTCCCAGCCTCCCTTGGTGAGTCTGAGTCACAGTATGGACCTCTTGGTTCCTAATCCTACTGCCCGCCTCTCCAACTCCTAGTCACAATTTACCTCTCCTCATTCCCGATCTTGACCAGGCTTCTTGTCTAAATCTACTCTTTCAGTCTGGCTTTTGTCCCCTCAGCATTCAGGTCAGAAGGCTTCCTTCTGAATGCTGCTTGGGCAGAAGTAAGGAGAATCACTGAGAGCACAAGAAAGTCAGGCCCCCTGCTCTCAGTTACAGTGCCTGGCATCATCCCAGCATCTGGAGCAGCAATTCTAGAGAAGGTCTGGCATTGCTCCTGCAACTCTGGGATAGTAGCATGCACAATCACTATGTGGGGATGGCATGTGTAGTCTGGTCACACACCAGATGAAATGTGCTCATTGAGGACAGAATGGTGGAGATTTTAGCTGATATACTCAATAGAGATTTCTTAGAGTTTGTGCCAAACTGAGATTTTTTCAAAGGACTTCTAGCTGGCCAAATTTGGGTAGTTTTTCATAGAAACAGCAATAAGTACATCGGTACACAAAGACCAAATTTCAAATCCTTGGTCTGAACTATGGGACTGCGAGAGCGTCTCAAAGTAAAGGTCACCAGTCAATTTTAACAGGCAGATATCTGGCATGGAAAATTTCTGCCCAATGGTTAAAGTTTGGCAAAGCTGTAAGCAACTGAAAACAGGGTCTTATAATAGAAAGTATTGTGCATACCTTAATATTAGACTGTGTTACCAATGACCACCTATAATTATATATATTTATTATATAACAGAGTGAACGAATAAAACAAATGGTATCAATACAGACAGCTCTGGACAGAGATTACAATACTTTATGCATAAATTTGATTTATTATGATCAAAGCCACTCACTGGCACGTGTGGTATTACAAAGAACAGTAGTATTATATCAGCTTCGACAGAGTAGTGCAAAATGGTTATAATGAGCATTGTCTTTTCAGAATTCATTAGAAACGCAAATTTCAGACAAAGCGTATTGAAAGATTTTTTAAAATTGGGCAATACTGCTCAATTTTGGGTAAATGGGGATCCACTTTCAAGAAAATCAAGTGTTATTTATGGATTTGAGTCAAAATAGTATGATTGCCATGATTTCACCATGTGATTAGGTGTAACTTGGTGGATTACATGAGCGTCACTTCATCTGAAATGCTAAGTGAACCTTCAGGTGTGACGCCACATAGTCTGAACCAAAATATGAATGAAATTCTATAAAGCAAACCCCACTAGTTTTCACACTGCTTTGTTCAGGTGACCTCAGCTGGTGGTTGGGAAATGACCGTGAGATATGGGATATGATTCTTCAAATTCCTAGTGTCCTGCAGCACCTGCGAATTTTGCTAGCATGAAATTATTTTAAGATCTTCAGAGCAAGGGTCCCTTGCCACTGCTAAAGAGTCTGATTTTAAGGCTGCAATTCAGCTATGTACTTATGTAGGTACCTAACTTTAAATACATGTCAATGGGACTAAGCATGCATTTAAAGTTAGGCATATATTTAGATCAGAACCAAATTGAACTTTCATACAAGGACATAATTTTTCTTCTGCGACATTGTCATGGATCCACAGGATTGGTGCTACACCCCCAGCTTTGGAGCAGTCTCTAGGAGAAACCCCTTCAGTGTCTCAGCCCCACCATGGGTCCCACTCCTTCTCCTTGTTATCCATGTGGCTTCACTGCTTCCTTAGACTGACTTAAGGGCTTTCGGTGCTCTTGCTTCACACCATGAGCTCCATTCAGCAAGTCCAACTAAGACAGACTCCTGCTGGAGAGTTGTACACTCTTCGGGGATTAATGCACCTCACCAAGTATTTGCAGTGATTCCAAGAAGTGTTGTCAAAACAGGCAGGTTTATTAGTTAACTGGAATGCAGCATAGGAAGTCCTTAGGGTAGTATAGAGAATGGAAAATTAAAGCATAGTCCATTCTGGTTAGCCCAGAGCCCAGCCAAGCTGTAATGAACCTCTTGGTTTAAGCTCTGTCTGACCTCCTTCATCTGACTCCTGGGAAGAGCTCTGAATACTTCCAGCAGCCACCTCTAATTCCCCCACTTCACACTTCTCCAGTCATTTGTTCTTTGCTGGGGAATGTTGCTCAACCTCCCTGCTGAGAGGTGGAGAGATCCAAATCTCTTTGGATTGATGGTTGTTAGGTGTCTATGGGCTGGTCCACACTGGGGGGGAAAATCAATCTTAGATACGCAACTTCAGGCTACGTGAATAACGTAGCTGAAGTCGAATATCTAAAATCGGATTACTCACCCTCCACACCACGCGGGATCGATGTTCGCGGCTCTCCGTGTCGATTCCGGATCTCCGTTGGGTTGATGGAGTTCCGGAATCGATATAAGCGCGCTCGGGGATCGATATATCGCGTCTAGATTAGACGCGATATATCGATCCCCGAGCAATCGATTTTAATCCGCCGATACTGCGGGTAGTCTGGACGTGGCCTATGTCTGAGCAATTGATTTGCCATTGTCTTTTCAAATGTTCCACTGATATGGGGACCAGTGTCAGGGCTGGTGTACACTGGGGGGGAAGAAGGAGGGGGAATTGATCTAAATTACACAACTTCAGCTCTGTGAATAACATAGTAGAAGTCGACATACTTAGATCTACTTACTGCGATGTCTTCACTGCGGTGTGTTGTTTATTCCCCTTGTATTTCTTGTTGAGGTGGAGTACTGGAGTCGACGCTAGAGTGATATACTAGACATGAAAAATCAACCCCTGCTGGATCGATTGCTGCCTGTTGATCTGGCCGGTAGTGTAGACAAGTGCTCAAACTGCTAAGCCATACCCAGACCCACATCTCTTAGCTTGCCCTGAGAGTAAACAGTCCTTTTCCACGCCCTGGGTAACAATGGAGCATATAAGGGAAAATAAGGCAAAAACAGGATGCCTAAAAATACTCCTACTCCTTCACAGACATCACAACGTGAATGACAAGAATGTTAACATCTCTTATTTGTACAATCATGGGCTTTTGTGACTTGTGTGAATGAATAGTAGATGCATGAAAGGAGTGTTTCTTTTGTTTAGGATTCGTGTAGAAGAACTTGAAGGCAAATCATTTGTTCATGTTGCCACACTCAGGGAAGTTACTGAAAGGGACCTGAACAGCAACTTCATCTGCTTTGCTCAGAATTCTGTGGGGAACTCGACAGGAGTGCTCAAGCTGAAAAGGAAGGAAAGAGGTAAATCCAGAGAAGGTCTAGCTATTCCCCATAATGAGAGATGTTTTGATCACTGTCACTAATATGCTTGTGGTCATCATTGCCGTCTACTTTTCAATAAGTTAGAGGGATTCCTTGAAACTAAATGGAAAAGGTTTTGTTTGAAACTGCTAGAATTGCTCTGTGTTCAGCACAGATTCTGCTTTTTACACTGTCAACAAGACACTATCTATTTTCCTTGAATTCCCATGCTAGGCCTGAGTCACATATTCAGAAATGGACTTGGATCCAGTTCCAAACTTCCTTAAAGTTTAGGAGACAAGCAGGAGTGAATCTTGTGAGTCAGTTTGTCCGCATCCCTGGTATTAGCATTTCTTGTAAATGTCAGTATTATTATGGAAACACTGAATTTTAACCAGCAATAATTTTGTTTTAACAGCACTTTTCATATTCATATTATATGGTGCGATTGCAAGTTCTAGTTGGACTCCTGGTGGGCAGTGCTTTTGTTTACCAGCATTGGATCGAAATAGTGCTGATGTATAGAAATTACTTGGCCAAGGGACGAAACTATAGGGGGTAAGAAAAATAGAACCATGATAGACTGTTGTTTTACTTCAGTTTTCTATTGTCATTTGCAATTTCTATTAACCATTTACTTTAATATCTTCAATCACATAAGGCCTAATCTAAAGGTGTCTGAAGCCAATAGTTGACTTCCACTGACTTCAGTGGTCTTTGATTCGGGATCTTAGAGAAAGCCGGAATGCATGGGGCAGAACATATTTACTAAATGAAGTCTTATAACGAGATATTTACAATAGCAGTAATTTAGCCAGGAAAATCAGAGTAGGAGACAGAGGTAGGCAAAACCATGTAGACCAGGGATCAGCAGTCTTTGGCAGGTGGCCATCATGGAAATCCATTGGTGGGCTGGGATGGTTTGTTTACCTGCAGCATCCACAGGTTCAGCCGATCGCAGCTCCCACTGGCTGCAGTTCGCCGTTCCAGGCCAATGAGGCTGCGGGAAGTGGCGTGGGGGATGTGCTGGCCGTCCCTTCCCACAGCCCACATTGGCCTGGAATGGTGAACCATGGCCAGTGGGAGATGCGATCAGCTGAACCTGCAGATGCTGCAGGTAAACAAACCGTCCCGGCCCACCAGCGGATTTCCTGGACAGGTCGTGTGCCAAAGGTTGCTGATCCCTGCTGTAAACAGGAGTGGAGTGTTTCCAATATTTGAACAAGAAGTTCCCACAACAGTTCCTCCCTTAATCTGTGATAAAATCTGTAGACTAGAGGTGCATGTGCTTGCAGAGTGATGGGTGAGGAAATGGAGACTTCTATAATCATTTATTTTCCTATTTAATCAACATGATTTCTCATAAACATAACCAAGGATGGAGACAATGTCACTTGGCAAATCAACTTATTGGAAATATTTATATTTTCTTCCTAAAAAAAATACATGTTGATCATAGAGATCAACTTCTATTCATGAAAAGTGCAATAACACCCATAGGCCTCTACCAGGTTGGGGATCCCAGGTGCTAAGCTCTGTAAAAATGTACAGGAAATGGCAGACCCTACCCCAAAGTGCTTACAAATGTACTTGGAGGTGCAGGGGGTGGAGGAGTTTGGTGGTTTTTACCTTTAAGACTTTTCTGAAACACACTTGGCCCTTGATGCAAGCCGCTATATTTCAAAAGAAATTGCTCTTCAGAAAGTGTATTGGTGAGCCTGGTGATAAGTCGTGTCTGGCCAGGGTGATTTGGGAAATCCCCCATTTAGTTTGGTGACAAAGTTTTCATGAGGGCTCTGGAAAGTCCCCTGGAGGTTTCTCTAGATGATCCCTGGGATAAAGAGGTGTTAAACCAGATCATTCCTGGAGAGGTAAAGCAGCATCAACTCTTTGTTCGTCTTGTCCATTTAGACTGTGAGGTCTTTGGCCCAGAGACTGTTTGTAGCATGTCTAAGGGTATGTCTACACTTGCAGAGTTTTTGCACTGTAAGTTTCACCAGTGATAGGGAACTAGTGAAAGAAAAGCACTAGTTTGTGTACTCACTTAATTCCTTAGGCGTCAGAGAGTGTTTACACTAGCAGCACTTCCATTGCCGATGAGAGCAGCCCTATAGGGCAGTTATCCCATAGTGCAGCTCTCTCGATAGGTCTTATGGTAAGGGAGGGTTAGCGGAAGGCATTCTGGGTCCCTGCTCAGTGCCCCATGATGCACTGTTTCATGTCTCAGCAGCCTCATTACTTCCACGTTTGTTTTGTGGCATTTTTTGAAAAAAAACCTGCCGTTGTCTGGCTGTTTTCCCTGCCACCGTAGGCATCAACTTTTTCCCAGCGCTGGTGGGTGCTTGACCCCACCCCACTCTCAGCCCCGCCCCTGCCCGGCCTCCTCCTACCCTTGCCCCGCCCCATTCCAACCCCTTCCCCAAGTCCCACCCCAGTTCTGCCTGCTCCCTGCCCCTATTGGACTCCTTCCCCAAATCCCTGCCCTGGCCCCACCTCTTCCCAAAGCTCGCTGCGTTCCTGCTCCTCCCCGCTTCCTCCCAGCGTTTGCCACCATAAAACAGCTGTGGGGAGCTGCTGGTGGGTGAAGTACCTGTGCCCGCCACATCTATAAGCAAAGGGAAAGGGAGTTTCAAACTTCCCGGGGCTTACAGGGGGAGGGGCAGAAATCCATTTACCTGGCATCAGAGCAGCAGAGATGCTGGCCAGAGTGGTCACTTTTGGAACTGTCGGATATCCTCTGGAGGCCAAAAGGTGTTTACATGAGCAGGGCCGTCCTTAGCCATAGGCAGAACAGGCAGCCACCTAGGGCACCTCTAGGTCTGGGGGCACCGCTCTGCCGGGAGCCCGGACAGATGGGAAGCAGTGAAGCATGTAAGAGCAGGGCTGCTGGGTCCTAGAGAGAGATGAATGCAGCACAGTCTGAGGGAGGGGATTGGCCGCTGGGGTCTCTGGGAAGAGGTGGGGGGAGGAACTCACCTGTAGGGTGACCAGATGTCCCGATTTTATAGGGACAGTCCTGATTTTTGGGTCTTTTTCTTATATGGGCTCCTATTCACCCCCACCCCATCCCGATTTTTCACATTTGCTGTCTGGTCACCCTAGGTCGGGGTAATTGTTACCTATATAAGACAAAGCCCCAAATGTCGGGACTGGCCCTATAAAATCAGGACATCTGGATCTGGTCACCCTAGCTGGGGAGCATGTCTCTCCCTCAGGCTGGCAGTGATCCATCTCATCCGGGGGGAGCTGCACAGGGCAGGATGAGCTGCTGTGGCTCCATGGGTGTCCCGTCCCTGAGATCAGATGCTGTGCTAACTTCACCATGGTCCATTGGGCTGGCAGTGGTGCCCATTGGTGTGTAATCAGACTTGAGGGTTTGCTGCTGCTGTTGCCACTCTGCACCCCAAGAGGTGGATTTTGAGGTCCTGCAGTTTTCCACCTATCTCCTCCTCTACTGCAGCTGTTGGACCAGCAGGCTGGGGGGTGAGCCAAGCATGAAAGCAGTACTGCCTTGCCATTTCGATCGTCATTTAACAAATTTGTTTGCCAAAAATACCTGTTAACAATACTGAATTCAATTTCAATATTATTTTTTTTAAAAATCAATATCTTAGCCAAAAACAGAAAATTAAGTTGTTGACAATTATTTGTCACGAGTTTGGTATGGGGAAGGGAGTGGGCCAGTTTTCATCAGAGAAACAAAAAACATTGACTGACCTTCTTATAGCCCTGTTACTGCTAAATAGAGCCCTCCAACAACTGTAATATGCTCATCTCCTTACTAATGTATAGAGCAGGGGTCAGCAACCTACGGCACATGTGCCAAAGGTGGCACTCGAGCTGATTTTTGATGGCATGCGGCGGTGGGCTGAGTGGCTCAGCCCGCCACTGCTCTGGAGTTCCGGCTGCTGCCCCATTGCCACCTGGAGTCCCGGCCACCGGCCCCACTCAGCACCCACTGCTGGCCTGGGGACCCCCAAGGAACCCCAGGCTGGCAGCAGGCTGAGCAGGCCGGTGGCTGAGACCCCGGCTGAGCAACTCAACCTGCTGTCGGCCTGGGGTTCCATTCACTCAGTTGGTAGTGGGCTGAGCAGGACTAAATTCAATGAAATAGGAAAACAAGAGCAACTAATGACAAAGTGCAAGAACCTAGAGCAGTGGTCCCCAACCTTTTTCATCTGTCGGTCACCAGACGAAGGACCATGGCAGTGGAAAAGCATCCGCCGAAATGCTGCTGAAATTCGGCGGCATTTCAACGGTGATGCCTCTGGATGACGCTGCTTACACTGCTCTACAGCCAAAATGCTTCTGAAATAAATGTAGTCCAACTTTACTAATTCAGGGTCACTGAGAATGAAAATGATGCTTAAAATTGTTGATTGGCTCTAGTTTTCAAGATATGCTATTGGGTCAGTATATATGACCCTTGACTTGGGAATGGCAGAGGATAAGTGAGTTATAAAGGGAAGGGATCTCAATTTAAACCAGAAATGACTAAAATACATCTTTGACTGGATCTATGAATAAATCTATGACTGGGTTTGGACAGTACTTGCTTTTTAGGCAAAACAATGAATGATGCAATCTGAAGCTGGTATTGCATCATACATGATATGAATTGCATTATGTTATTCCTAGAAGTCATGGATGATGCAATCATAAGGAAGCTTACATCACTCTTCTAAACAAATTGCCCTATATCAGCTCTAGAAATCATAGTGTCGTGCTCTCTTATTTGTCAGTATTTGATTTTGCAAAGGGACACATTTCTGTTTAGCCAAAGTGAGCAGAGATGCCTCGTACTTGTGTGAACAGTGCAGATAACTTCTGCTATGTTTGTGGTGAAGTGACTTTTGCATCACAAAAGCGCAGTATAACCCCTATGGTTAAGAAAACCTATCACCTTTCTTTGGCTGCAAAATTGGAGATCAGGACAAGAGGTGGGCCCCACACATATGCTGCAACACTTGTGCAACAAATCTTCGCCAGTGGTTGAACAGGAAAAGGAAATCTATGCCTTTTGCAGTGCCAATGATTTGAAGAGAGCCAACAGATCATACCAGCAATTGTTACTTCTGCATGGTGCCTCCAGTTGGGAAAGGTGTGTCAAAGAAGAAAAAGTGGACTGTGCATTATCCAAACATTCCATCGGCTATACGCCCAGTACCCCACGGAGGAGGACTGCCGGTTCCTGATGCACCAGAATCATTCTCACTTGAGTCAGACGAGGAAGAGGAAGAGGATGAAACATCTGGTCCTGAACCATCAATGTCACAGGACCCACATTTTCTCCCATCCTCCTCCTCCAAACCACACCTCCTAACACAAGGTGAACTGAATGACCTTGTCAGGGATTTGGAACTACCCAAGAGTAAGGCAGAGCTGTTGGGCTCCAGACTACAGCAGTGGAAACTACTGGCAGGCTATCAGGGCAAATGGAGCCCATCAATGCTTGCAGACTATTGCTGGACAGTGACAAGAGATGCTCCATTTAATGAATACAAAAGACAAGCCAAGAAGCACCGAGTAGACACTGAATAGGACTAAACTATGTACATAATAGTTTTTTGCCTTTTGTTTCCTAATAAATTTTATTTATATAACCCTTTTGCTGATTTTGAAAGTGTTACATAAACAGGACAGGTGAAATATTATCATGTAAAGCAACCATAAACACATGAAAAGACCTAGGTTTACAATTTATGATTAAATCTCTACTATCTACACAATATACATAGACATAAAATGTAAAAACTTAAATATCTTAGAAACAGTAGCCAATCAGTTGTTTTAATTGTCATATTTGAATTCAGCACATCAAAATACATAATAAATATCACATTTTATCTCTGAAGCAGATGACTTCTCAAAAATTGTAGATCAGTGTTATCGGTGGCAAGCGGCGTCATCCAGAGGCGTCACCGCCGAATTTCGGTGGCATTTTGGCAGATGCTCGTCCGCTGGCCAGTACGCTGGTGCACTGAGAGGCCCCTGCGGGCACCATGGCACCCACGAGCACTGCGTTGGGGACCCCTGACCTAGAGAGCCTCCTGAAGCACAGCAATCGTTTTGATTTAAATGGACTTGAAATGTACGAAGAATTGAGTACACTGTCATCAATGTTGCCACATGCAAAATCGATGATGGACGTTGTACAGTTTACTCATACCAGCAAACTTGTTGACATATATCCTAATGTGTACATTGCCACTCGTATTCTACTGACAATTCCTGTAACAGTAGCATCAGGAGAAGGCAGTTTCTCAAAACTAAAGCTCATTAAAAACAATTTCCGCTCTACAAGGAGTCAGGAACACTTGATTGGTCTTGTTATTCTTTCAATCCAACAAGACATCACTTTGTCTTTGTCATACGATGACATCATTACTGATTTTGCAGCCAAAAAAGCCAGAAAGATTGTTTTTAATTTAAACCAAACCCTTGTTTCAATACCTCTGCATAAAAATTTCCAGTAAAATGTTGACAAATTAAAAAAAATTATATTATTTGCATCATTCTGTCAAATCAGAATTTTTTCTATAGTGCTACTTCTTTAGTGCTAGTCCATAAGCTGATCACCATATTTGGGGTCGGGAAGGAATTTTCCTCCGGGGCAGATTGGCAGAGGCCCTGGAGGTTTTTCGCCTTCCTCTGCAGCATGGGGCATGGGTCACTTGCTGGTGGATTCTCTGCAGCTTCAGGTCTTCAAACCACAATTTGAAGACTTCAATAACTCGGACATAGGTTAGGGGTTTGTTGTAGAAGTGGATGGGTAGGGTTCTGTGGCCTTTGTGCAGGAGGTCAGACTAGATGATCATATTGGTCCCTTCTGATCCTAAACTCTATGAGTCTATGAGCATTACAGTGTGCTTAATTAAGTTAAATTGGTTTTAATAACATGCTTGTGGCAAGTTTTCCAGTAGTGTAAGCTTATGTTTGTGTTGCTAAGAGCAAGACAGGCACAGGGGCACCAGTCTAATAATCCCACCTAGAGCACCATAAATCCTAAGGATGGCTCTGTACATAAGTAGAATGTGTCTTCACTTTATACAACAGCACAAAAAGAACAGTAAAAAGATCTGTGTACCTCTCGTGAAGGTGGTTTTTTTCTGTGATGAAACTTCTGAGTTTCACCGCAAAAAGTCATTAAGAAATGTAGAGGCTTCCACGGTTTTAGCACAAAAAAGGGACTTCTGGGGCTTTAAATGGCAAGTGTAGACATAGCCTAACACAGTGTGGCCATGATCTCACTTGCTACCATAGTAATACCACCATCACCACCACCACCAATAATTGTAATTGAGTAGTGGTTTATAATATGGTGACAGTAACCTCCACTGATGAAATGAGGAAATGCAAACTTTTAATGCAAAGGATTCTTTATCATTATTAGTACTTAACATTTTCGAAGGGACCACAACTCAACCTCCAAATCTGCAAGTTGAAATTTGCATACCTACATTTTTTTTGATGCGCACTTTCTGGGACCTAAGTTTTTGAACACGCTAAACTTAGATGGGAACTTACACAAGCATGCACATAGAGTTTTCTAGTGATACTGACTGTGCCTCAGGTAGGACAAGATCACATAAGGAACTATCACCTAACTCACAGGTTAGTATTGATAACGATTCTTATAGGGCATAAACAGATAGCTAAGGGTTAATGTCTCTTTCACCTGGAAAAAAAAAAGTAACCTGAAGCACCTGACCAGAGGACCAATCAGGAAACAGGACTTTTTTCAACTCTGGGTGGAGGGAAGTTTGTGTCTGAGTTCTTTGTCTTCTGCCTGAATCTCTCTCAGCTAGAGAAGGATTTTTCTATTTCCTGCTTTTCTAATCTTCTGTTTCCCAGTTGTAAGTACAAAGAGATCAAATAGTGAGTTATATGGTTTTTTTTGTTTTGTATTTACATGTCTATAGTTGCTGGAGTGCTTTAAATTGTATTCTTTTGAATAAGGCTGTTTATTCATATTTCTTTTAAGCAATTGACCCTGTATTTGTCACCTTAATACAGAGAGACCATTTGTATGTATTTTTCTTTCTTTTTTATGTAAAGCTTTCTTTTAAGACCTGTTGGAGTTTTTCTTTAGTGAGGAACTCCAGGGAATTGGGTCTGCAGCTCACCAGGGAATTGGTGGGAGGAAGAAGTCAGGGGAAAACCTGTGTGTGTTAGATGTACTAGCCTGACTTTGCATTCACTCTGGGTGAGGGGGGAAGAGAGATTGACTCTCGGTAATTCTGTTCTCCAGGCTGGGAACGGGGAGGGTGGAATCCCTCTGTTTAGATTCACGGAGGTTGCTTCTGTGTATCTCTCCAGGAACACCTGGAGGGGGGGGGGAGGGAAAAGGTTTATTTCCCTTTGTTGTGAGACTCAAGGGATTTGGGTCTTGGGGTCCCCAGGGAAGGTTTTTGGGGGGACCAGAGTGCCCCAAAACACTCTAATTTTTTGGGTGGTGGCAGCAGTACCAGGTCCAAGCTGGTAACTAAGCTTGGAGGTTTTCATGCTAACCCCCATATTTTGGACGCTAAGGTCCAAATCTGGGACTAGGTTACTGACAGCTGGGTATTGCAAGATGCTGAGCACTCTTGCCTTAATTCAGTAAAGCAGTTAAGTGCATGTTTAATTTTAAGCATGTGAGTAGTTCTGTAGACTTCAGTGAAGCCAGCATCTTGCAGAACTGAGCCCCTATCCAGTACTTTTGCTCTGAGTACTAGGCAAGACAGCCTGTTCACAGCTGTCCCCAACATCCATTACTTCCTTGTTTATATTTAGTCATTAACCTGTTCAACTTTTAACCCCCTGCAAAAGTTTTTTTTAATGGAAATACTTTTTATATTTTTATTTAAAAAACAAAAATATATCAGTGTATGCATTATAGCCAAAGATGGGTCCAACTAGAACCCTGGACCCAAACTTTCTTCTCAAAGTCTGGGAAAATTTGGATCTGCATTTGAAATCCACAGCTCAGATCTATTTCTTTAACGGGACAGAACCAGAACTCAAGAAGCGGACAGCTCCAAAGTTTGAGGTGGTGTTTGGATCCTGACCTGAACTTTGCATCTTTCTCTCATCTCTATTTATAACACATGGATTTTTCTAGTATTCCATTAAATAAATAATATGTGTGTTTTTATGACAACATGGTGTGTAAGAGAGATGGGTTTTTACTTGCAATAAAATGCACTGCATTTTAGAAGCAGCTTGTGCATTGGAAATGCCATGTTTTTCTTGAGTAGCCGCATTGATATGATATAAATGCAAGGGCCAGATCTTCAGCTGGTCATGCAGCAAAGGATATTACTTGTTTTCTGCATGCTTTCTGATATGAAGCAAAGGGCCTGATTTTCCACTACTTTCCATCTTGTGAAGTGGTTTACAGAATGGTAGCATTTTGTACTCATTTTGACTGTGAATGTCTACAAAAGTTGCAAAGTAATGGAGAAGCAGGCCTGATCTTGAACTACTGACTGACTCCACTACATGATTTGACAATTGTTTGCTATTAATCAAGTGTATTCAGGTAAATAAAATATTTATATACTTTCTATAATGAGAATTTACCATTACATTAAATTAAAGGTGATAGGTACTTCAGAAATTAGATTAGATGATCTGCACATTTTAAATTTCATTTTCTTTTAGATCACAAAGAATTTGATGCATTTGTGTCCTATGCAAAACAAGACTCCTTTGAAAGGGATTCCACTTTTCTTAATGAGGAACAGTTTGCCCTGGAGGTCCTTCCAGAGGTGTTGGAAAACAAATACGGATACAAACTGTGTCTTCTTGAAAGGGACATTCTTCCAGGAGGAGGTAAGGTCCCTCCTGATACGTGAAAAACATCAGGAGACAACCCTTCGCTCCAATAGATTTTAATTTTCAAAACCCTTATCCATCAAAACTGCCAACCATGTGATTTGGTCATGGAGCTTCTGCTCATCTCACTAGGTCACAACCCCTAGAGTCTAAGGCTATGTCTACACTACCGACTATGTTGGCAAGAATATTCCACCCCCCCAAGTGACATAAGTTACACTGACATAAGTGCTAGTGTGCGCAGTGCTAAATTGACAGGAGACCTTCTGCCACTGTCATATAGTGATGGACTAGCCACTGGGTGCCCAGCGGCCTGGGCCAGTTGGGATGTCCCTGCATCCCCACCTGCTCCACCCACCCGGCGCTCCTGCCAGGGAACAGCGGAAGCCCCCACTTCCCAACCTCACTCCTGGCAAGAGTGCCGGGCAGGGAGATGTGGGGGACTGATGGCGGAAGGAGTGAGGAGGGGCACCCATTTGCTCTGGCCCAGGGCTCAACAACCCCCTAACCTTCCTCTGCCATCATAGTTTATGCTGCTCACATTTGGGGGGTTATGCCGATGGGAGATCTCTCTGTATGTGTAGACATGGCCTAAGATATCCCATTCACACAGAACTTCAGTGTCATCACTGGGGACATATTAGATTGGGGTAAAGTTCTTTTTCAGCATTCTTAAAGGACTAATACACTTTTGTATAAGCATTTCTGTAGCTAGAGATTTGCTTGACGGTAAAGCTAGAACTTTTCATAAATTTTCCAATGGAACAGTTTCCCGCTGGAAAATGCTGATTTTTTGTCAAAATTTTCAATGGGAAATTATTTCAATGTTTCATTTTAGTGAGGTTGAAACAGTGCATTTTGACTTCTCTTTACCTTTTCTGTTTTAATTTGTAAAAGTCAAAATGTGTAGACCTTTATTTTATATATTATAGATTACAATATAAAAATCACAATATAAAGACAAAATAAAATATTTTGGAATATTTCGTTGCACCAAAAAAATTCAAGATTTTGCTATTTCATCCTCATTTGGGATTAAATGAAATTTTGAAATCTCGGAATTTGCTGTGGAACAGAAATTCTGTTTTTCAACCAGCTTTTATTAAAACCTCTATCTGTTTCTATACCAGAATGTCAGAAGAATGCCTCCCTCCACCTTTATATTACAATTTACTTATATTACTCATTTATCCACATTAAACATGTTCTTAGCATGTATTAAGTATGTTTTGCTATCTGTCGGATGCCCCTTTTTCAATAAAAAATAAAATTATCTCAGAAATACTGGGTCAAACTCTCCACTGACATTGGTAGACACAACTCATTGATGAATTAGGCCCACTGTAAGTAGCTTTAAAAAAAATCCTATCTTAATTCTACTTATAGTTAAACTAAACAGGAAAAATCATTTGCCTAGACAGTGTTTCAAATCTTCAGATGACTTGTTCTGGCATTTTTCAAGGGTAAGTTTTCTTTATATAGAACCAATACACAGTAATTCACAGGTCCCATTTTTCTGCTCCCAACAAATTCATAACTTCAAACCTTGGTGACACATAGGGAGGCGGTGTGGGATCAAGTGCCCTCCCAGATTTTGGCAAGTGCCAAGTTGCCCTTACAGGGCTTGCTCTGTTCAGCCTGCTGCCTGGAGAGGGTGTCTCTGCCATCCTCCTGCTGTGCCTCTCCGCCTGGCACTTCCAGCTCGCTTGCCCCCCCCATCCTGGCAGTTGGGCATTGGTGGGGAGCGGAGGATGGGGGACAAAGCCAGTTCTCATGCTGGCAAGTATCAGAGAGGTAGTCGTGTTAGTCTGTATCCACAAAAACAACAAGGAGTCTGGTGGTACCTTAAAGACTAACAGGTTTATGTGGGCATAAGTTTTTGTGGGTAAGAACCCCACTTCTTCAGATGCATGCAGTGAAAATTACAGATACAGGCATACATATAAATTGGCACATGAAGGGGCTGGCTGACTCCGCTCAGGGTCGATGTCTGCGAGAGAACCTGGCTGCAGAGGTGGCAGAGGCTGGCTCCCAGCCTGAGCCCAGCTGCCAGGGACAGGGGCGGAGCAAGCCGGAGGACTTGGGGGACTCCGGCTCACTTGGCCCCTGTCCCCGCCAGTTGGGCCCGGATGGGGAGTGGAGGAGCCACCTCTTCAGCTAGGGTTTCACTGATCTGCACAAAGGGAGTGACCCTGATCAGAGTCAGCCAGCATGAGAAGCGGCTCCACCCCACCCAGGGAGGCCTGGCTGCTGGCAGGAGGGGCCGAATGAGCTGGAAGTGCCAAATGGGAGGAGAAGGATGGAGCCCTCCCCCTACCCCCGCAGGTAACTTGAGTGGGGCAGGGAGAGCACGGTGGCCTCGGCTGGGTACAGAGTTGGGGGTTGCTGTGGAAGGCGCTGGGAACAGGCTCCTGCTGCCCAACCTGAATTAGGGGTGTTGCCTGTGCCCTTCCCCCTGCTGGGGTGTCCACGATGACACTGGAGCTGTGAGTAAGCCAGGGGCTGGAGGACCCAGCTTGGGGGCATGTGCTTCCCACTCCTGTGGCCCAAGCCTCCCAGGACCAGGTGGGATTGGCTGCCCAGGCCTAGAGGGATGGGGATGGAAGGTTCCTCCAGGGGCCACCCATGGGGTGGTCATGTGGCCCCCTTTTTAAATGGTGCCCCCCCGTATCATCAGGCATAAGTCATCTATGCTTCAAGAGCTGGCTAGAACTTTCTAGAACCTTCCAGAATCTCCCAAGTGAAGCAGGAGACTAAGGGTACGTCTACATTGCCCACGTTACAGCATGGCTGCAACAGCACCATGACGTGGCCAGTGTAGACACACTTTATTGCGGAGGGAGAACTCTCCCAGCGATTAAAAAAACAAAACCAAAAAAAACAACCCACCCCAAATGACCGATGGTAGTTTTATCGCTGGGAGGGCGCCTCCTGGTGCTAAAGTGCTGCCTATAGTGGCGCTTTTCAGTGCTAAAACTTTAGTCACTCGGGGTGTGTGTGTGTGTGCGCGCGTTTTCACACCCCTGAATGGCTAAAGTTTTAGTACTGAAAGGGGCAGTGTAGACATAGCCTAACACAACTTTACACATTCTGTCACATTCTTTTAAACATCACCATAACTTTCTCTTATGTTAATTAAGATATCTTCCAATGTCAAAGGGAAGTGGAGAAAATATTCATCTGTTTAGATCTCCCATGCATCACAAAGCAATAGAATAAAATACCTGTAATAAGTAGAATAATAGAATCACATAATCATAGACATGGGACATCAGGAAGTCATCTAGTTCATCCCCCTGTGCTGAGGGATGAAGTATAAGTAGTAGAATGGGACCATTTAGAGAATTATTTTGAATTAATAAATAATTAGGTTAACTGTAATGAAAACAGAAACTTTTAAAGCAGCTTTTTGGGGAAAACAGCCATTCTAAGTATCTCCTAGATGTGTGCTAGTACATCACTTCTGACTATGCACTCATTAGCTCTGACAAGTTAAACAGGCTTGTGTTTAGTCAGCACATGAATGGGACACCTCCCAGGGAAATCACCAAGGTGCTGAAGTAAGTGGTGTTGTTGAATCAGTAAAAGGGTAAAACTCTTCCCTTTGGGGCAGAACTGAACAATGCCATAGTGTTAGGGGATGCTGGTTGAAAACTGGGTTTTTCGTCATGTGGGAGGCAGAATGAAATATCAAATTTTTTTGCAGAGGGGAAAATTTAGAAATTTTTATTTGGAAATTTCAAAACATCCTGGACTGCTTCGAGGGCTCAGGTGTATGCTGAAAGAACTCTCCAGAGTAGTGTAGAAACTGAGACAGGAAAACTATGTTTATGTATGTTTATTATTTTGTCTAGATCCATTTATCTTTCATGCTACATAAGGAGAAAAATGTGTTTTAGAATGCTGTGCTAAGACTGTGTGTGTGTGTGTGTCTGTTGTCTTCCATGCATACCCCTGAAGAGGAAAAGCGGAAACCAGAAGGCTCACACCTTCAGTAGGATCCTGGGGAAAGTTCAAGAACAGCTGGGGAGGCCTGTGGGAGATGGCACTAGTTTCAGGGCCTAGACCATTGCTGTGCGAGGTCCCCACTGCCATGAGGGGGATCACTGACATGAGATCTGCACAAGACTGCGTTCCTTAGAGGCCCAAAGCCAGGGACAGTACCTACATTCTGCAAGCTAAGAGTATGTGGGATTCAGCATTGGGATCCCTGTACAGCAATCTGGGGAGCATCCAGAAGGGGCACTTAACCAGGTCTTTGACTGTACTTATCAGAAGAATGTTAGCCCAGGTGTCATTGCCAAATTAATTGGGTAATGGCTTTCTAAATGCTCCTGTGGTTTCTCTTCTTCTCATGATGTAAGGGACATTGCTATGTGCTGTTACATGTACTTCTGGCGTTTTTACTACAGTGGAGGCTGCATTTACATGGTTGTTAACATGATTATATTAAATTTTTTAAAATGTTTTCAATGCCTGTGGCTGAAAAGCCCAAAGTGTAAGCTAGTACTAATCATTATTTCTTTTTCAGCGTACACTGATGATATTGTCACAGCTATTCAACAAAGCAGGAGAGCTATAATTATCTTGAGTCCTGGCTATGTCAATGGACCCAGCATCTTTGAACTGCAGGCAGCAGTGAACTGTGCTTTAGAAGATAACATGCTAAAACTGATTTTAATTAAGTATAAGTCGTTCCAAGAGCCAGCATCTTTACCTGCAATAGTGAAGAAAGCTCTTAAAATTTTACCAGTGGTTACCTGGAAATCTTCTAACTCTAACTCACCAAACAAACAATTCTGGAAATATATGCGATATCATATGCCAGTGAAAAATATCGGGGGGCTAGAGAAAAACAGTCTAAAGTTTTTTTTCCATAGGTTATTTAGCATGGTTATCAATAGCAGAAAGGCCACTGGGAGAAGTCAGCAGACTAAGAAATAGTGAGGTGATTGTAGAGGAACTTCCTGTATCTGCTACCACCTGACCACAAATTTAAGAGCATCTCATTGATAGCTCACTCTAACATAAAGTGAAAAAAACCCAACCTCCTGTAGTGTGACAACCCTAAAGTCTTCAGTAGAAGCAAGCGGGACTGGATGCAGCTGTGATATGATGTCTTTCTTTTATTATTTTATTTAATATTTATTATTTTCAGCAAAGTTGTAGCCAGAGACCCCAGTCAGAATTTGGGCCCCATTGCAGCAGATGGTGTATAAACCTAAGACAATAGAGCGATTACAGTCCAACTGTGTAATTAAGAATAATAGTAATAGTATCATAATTCTATTTCTAACTAATACGCACCGTGTACACAGGCTTTCCTGTGTGAAAGGAATTAAAAGCATAAAGAAATACGGATGGGATTTTCATTTTTATTTGCCTAGTTCTGCTGTCATTAAGCCATTGGTAAAACTCCGATGGATTTCAGTGGGAACAGAGATAAGCCAAGTTTGAGCATTTTTGAAACTCCAATCCGACTCTTTTTTGTTTGTGTTCTTTTGCCCTGGTGCTGATAATAACGATACCCCAGTTTGAATGTCTTGCTCGTTGCATTGTGTTTTCATTTGATGTTTGCTTTTCTATTTTTCTTGAAAAATTAAAAAAGCAAAATTCCTTTGTATTCTTTTTTAATGTAACTTTTCCTATGCAATCCAGAGGGATCTGCTCTAAATTCTTAGCCCAGATTGTTCTTTTCTGTGGGAAAAATACATGTTGAGAGGAAAACTCTGCAAGGATCCCCTCACATGGCTATGTTGGGATGACAGGGTTGAGGTTCTCCTCACCCATAGAATGGGGAGAAGTTCCATCCTGAATGTTGAGGATCCCCCAGAATATCTTCCAGTTGCTTCCACCTGCCAGCATCACCTTATTGTCTGAATTTTGCTTCAGTCTGCCTGGTCTCATCATGCCCTGGTCTCACGCAGACATGGACAGCCTGACAACTATAGAGCTGGGTGTCAACAGCATAATGAAAGTATTGCAGTCTGTACCACCTCACTAGCAAACCCATATATGCATTGAACAAGAGGGGAGACAAGTTGAAATCCAGTGGTTCTAATAGGATACTATTTTCTTAGGGGATTGAACCCAGGCATCCTGGTGATTCTTGGAATGGGGAAAAGAGCATTCTACTAGCTTGGAAACCTTTCACTCACACAGACATGTATACACCACTGACTTGATTTCCAGAAGTGCTGTACACTCACTGACGTTGGTGGGAGCTCTGGGTACTCAGCAGCTGTGCCAATAAGGCCACATACCAACATCCCTATTGTCACAGTTACCGGGCTAACTGTACCACTGAACCCTCCTGTTCTCTTTGAGTACACCCCCTTTCAGGTGTCAGGCTTCAAGCTGTTACTTTCTTGGGGTGCAATCAAGTGAGGCTCCCACTCTCACATGGCCTTGGGCAGCAGTCACCTAATGCTAATCATAATTACCTCAGCAGAACTGAGTTATGTTCAGTTCCTGCAGTTCTGCTCCCTCTGGGATAATGACTGTGGTATCCAGTGGCCAGATAACCTCCCTAAAGCAGAGTATTGTTTATTTAGAACCAAAGCATTTAAGAGAAAACACATCTTAAATCAATAAACAGTCTCTACACCTGCCTCCCATTCCTGGGAAGGGCCCAACTGCTTCAGCCACTCCTACAGGAGAGTCTGTATTCCATGACAATCTCTTCTCACCAGAAACAGCTCAACTCACAACTTCCTTCAGAGTCCCTCTCTCTCTTGAGAGTGTCCTTATAACTGGTTAGCATCCCTTTGGTGCCCATTGTTGGCATAACAGCTGTGTAACTTTGGGCTAGAGCCTAGGGTTGCCAGGTGACTGGGCTGCTAAAAGTCCAGTCAGCGATGCAATGGAGCTAAGGCAGGCTCCTTGCTTGCTGTGGCTCCGCGTAGCTCCAGGAAGCAGTGGCATGTCCCCCTGCCCGGCTCTTACACGTAGAGGCAGCCAAGGAACTCTGCACACTGCCCCTGCCCCTGCCCCAAGTGATGGCTCTGTGGGGGCAGTGCCTGCGAATGGGGCAGCATGCAGAGCTGCCTGGCCACATCTCCGTGTAGGAGCCAGAGTGGGGACATGTTGCTGCTTCCAGGAGTTGTTTGAGGTAAACGCCACCCAGATCCTGCACCCTGGACCCCATCCTGCTCCCCAACCCTCTGATCCCCCTCCCACCCACTGAACCCCTCAGTCCCAGCCCAGACCACCATCTTGCATCCCAAACATCTCATCCCTAGCCCCATCCCAGAGCCTGCACTCTCAGTCGTAGCCTTTATCCCCACCACACCCTTACCCTCTTCTCCAGCCCTGATCCCCTCCCACCCTCTGAACCACTTGGTCCCAGCCTGGAGCACCTTTCTACATCCCAAACCCCTCATCCTCAGCCCCATCCCAGAATCTGCACCCCTTAGCCGGAGCCCTCACAAGCCTACTGCAGCCCTACCCCAGCCCAGAGCCCCCTTCCACACTCTGGACACCTTAGCCCCAGTCTGGAGCACCCTCATCCCCCCCACCCCACTCCAACCCTCTCCTCCAGCCTGGAGCCGCCTCATTTCTGGTCCCACTCTGGAACTTGCACCTCCCAGCCCAGAGTCCATACCCCCCTCCCACACTCCAACCCCCTGCCTCATCCTGGAGTTCCTTCCCATACTCTGAACCCCTTGGCTCCACCCTGAGCCCCCTCCTGCACTCCAAACCCCTCCTCCCTGGCCCCACCTCGAGCCGTAGCCCTCACTCCCTCCTGCATCCCAGCCACTGCCTTAGCCTGGAGCCCCCTCCTGCATCCAGAACTCCTCATTTCTGGCCCCATCCCAGAGCTGCTCCCCCGCACCCCTGCCGGAGCCCTCACCCCATCACACACCCAACCCCCGGAGCCAATCCAGTGAAAATGAGCAAGTGAGTGAGGGTAGGGAGAGCAAGTGACAGAGGTGGAGTGGAGTTAGTGTGGGGCAGGACCTCAGAGGGGTGGGGCAGGGGATGGGGCAAGGGTGTTCGGTTTTGTGCAAATAGATTCGGTTTTGTGCAAGTAGTGCAAGACTGGAGCCTGGAAATCACCTTCACCATTAATAGCTCAGCCATTGTCTTATAATGGCCTTGTGAGTGTTTTCTTGGAAAACGTCTTAGCTACAGACATTGTATTGCCTTCCTGCTTTTGTTCCCAGCAGCCCCCTATTACGCTAAATGAATATGTCCATACAGGAAAGTCTAATACCTCAATATAGGTGTGTACAGTAACTCTGCCTCACTGACCAGGGCACATACCATGTACATAAAATGATCATAGGTCAGTATTCTTAGATTATTACAGAGCAGCTCTATGGCCACCACACCTACTACCTAGATAGGCTTCAAGCAGGTCTGCTGCTGTAGCGAGCCAGGAATTTCAAGCCTCTGGCAGACAGTTTTTCCAGTTGAAGCAGTGTTTTTCAAACTGGGGTTGCCTCTTGTGTAGGGAAAGCCCCTGGTGAGTCAGGCTGGTTTGTTTACCTGCCCCGTCCTCAGGTCTGGCCGATCGCGGCTCCCACTGGCCACGGTTCACTACTCCAGGCCAATGGGAGCTGCTGGAAGTGACGCAGGTCAAGGGATTTACTGGCCGCCACTTCCAGCAGCCCCCATTTGCCTGCAGCAACGAACTGTGGCCAATGGGAGCTGCGATTGGCCGGATCTGTGGACGGGGCAGGTAAACAAACTGACCCGGCCCACCAGGGGCTTTCCCTACACAAGCGGCGACCCCAGTTTGAGAAACACTGAGTTAAAGGATACCTCAAAATGGATGTCCATAGCATTCCATAACCCAAATCATTAGCCAAAATTACCATAGATTCCATGGTAGTAGTAAGCAGTACCAAAAGGACAGGGAATAGAAGATGTTTACAAACTATCACGCTTTTTTCTCTCTCCCATACACACTTTTCTCCTCATGTTCCTACTTCACCATATCAAGCAGGAAATAGGAACTGCAGGGCACGTTACTCCGGCAGTTAGGGTCATGCACAGGACAGAATAAAATGGTTCCAGTGGAACTGGGCCTAGGCCCATAAAAGGTCTGAGGTTTTGTGTGTTTTTTTTTTAACTTCTTGCTCTTTTCCTCTTAACCTTCTCTGTTCATTGTCCCAAATTATATGTTTGGAAATCCTGCCCACTGCCCTAAGTGGACAGTTTGGGGCCTCAATTAGTGTCTCATGCAGTATATTTGGAGCTGTGTTTAGTGCCCTGAATGCATCATCTGGAGCCCCGTTTAGTGCCCCAAATGGTGTATTCAGGGCCCCCTTCAATGCTTTGTAGATTTCACTGATAGCCAAATCAAAACAGGGGAAGGTATTACAGAGGTTATTTTTGAGACGTTGAAAAAAGATGGCTGCAGGGGACAAAGCTATGCTAATGAAGCTAACATGACTGCAGCATATAAAGGTGTTCTGAGTTGACTTCAGCAGTCTTTCATCTTATGTGCTGCCCACTCTCTGAGTCTTGTTGGAAAAGCTGCTGCAGTGCTTGTGCCCCAAGTTTTTCTATTTTCTGGACTTGTTCAAAGATTGTATAGCCTGTTTTCTGCTTCTGCTAGTTGTTGGGATGTTGTTGGGATGTGTTTAAAGAGCATATTAGTGTTACAGTAAAATGCCAAAGCATGCCAAGATGGCTAGGAAGGGTAGCGGCAATGCATCTACTACGAAAGCATATTGGGGGAGTTTGTGATCCTTTAGCCAATGATAAAACTTCACACAATCTTATGCCAGAATTTAACCTGGAAACTGATAGCTTGCAAATGAACATTTCAGAGTTTTCAGTTTCCGGCCTGGTTGAGGTGTGGTGTATTCTCTTGTCAGAAATTAACATTGCGAGCCAACGAATTGCAGATTCCAGATCTTGACATTCAAATGACTCGCTGGTTTAGTTGGTGGCCTTCAACACCCTCTCTTAGAATTATAGTGTCTGACCCATAAATCCCTCAATGGCAACTGGTTTACAAGACTATCCTGCTCCTGGTGTGTACAGATTGATTCACCAAAGAATGTCATGTGAGATCTTAAATTAAAGTCAGGTTTTGCTGGTCATTAATCTCATTGTGAAATGTATTCACAGTTACTACATGAAGCGTTATATATGTATGTTGAAAGTATGTTTCTAAAGTCTATGTTAAGGCAGAAGTGACACACAGGTTGCTGCCAGACAAAGATATTTATTCACCAGTCTCTTTCAGGTCACATGTAAATTAAGCATTGTAAGCCCCATAGAGGAAGCCTCATTTACATATGAATTCAATGGGGGAGTGTGAAATCAACAGGAGTCCACTCACCAGAAAATAAGCCAGGAGAGGGTCTTCCTTACTCTGAGGACAAAAAATGAATGTTGGGAGTTATACAGAGAAGGCAAAAGGATGCCATTTTTCTCCTGCATCTAGGAAGTAAACGGACAGTTCATTTACATTCATGAAAATGGGATCTCAATCATACATGGTTTAAAATGCTGCAGAAGATGTTTGAGGTGAAATAAACTTATTTAGACTGGAGGATAGCCTGCTAAGTTTAGTCTTGAAAAAGTATGTTATATTTTTGTTTTATATGTAACCTGTTGTTTCCATTAGCCCTACTCACTCTCTCTTGAATCTTGAACCTTTGATAATAAAGTGAATATTGTTTTCACTATAAGTATATCTCAGTGCTGTGGTATTATACAAGGAGTTGTTCCTGAGTTAAATTGTTCAAGATGGTGTGTACACTTTTCCCTTGGAGGCAGCAGACCTGGTATTACTGTGAGTGTTCAGTGGAGATGGGGTTGGGAACTACAGGGGAATGCTTCAGAGTTGTTCGGGGACTGCACCTATTGTTAATCTTCAAAGCAAAGAAACATCTGGCAGAGCCCAGAGGAGAGTGTTTGGGTGGCTAACAGACTGGAGGTGTCAGCCAGTTAAGCACCAGCAAGGCTCATTCTCCCAGTGGAGGCAAGAGCGTAACAAGGTGACTCACAGTCCTGAGTCACACTCTGAGAATCGTCACATGCGCTTCTAGGTTCATTACATTTAGGGAAGCTGCTGCTTTCCAGGCTGAAATGTTAGGAATATTCACATGGTTCAGAGAGCAGTGATTTCAACACAGGAAATTAATGCCAGGAAAACTCGCAAAGAACAAAAAGGCCTCAGATCACCCAAAAGTTCTTAGATGCGAGGTTTTTAACCCCATTTTAGACACCATATTAACACAACTGGAAGATAAGCTGCGGAGTCAAAAGAAAGGTTCTTTTTCACAGGTAAGAAGCTGAAAAGTCCTACAAGTGAAGACCTAAACAGGCATGCTTGAAACTTCACAAGCAGCTGCCTGGAGGATTTAAACTTAGAGAGTTTAAATGCGATTGAGCTATTCACTAGTTTTTGCAAGCGAATCTTTAAGGATGACTTGGAAACGGAGGTGCTCAATAATGCCCTTAGCTACATTCGCAAGATGTGATTTTCTGTAACACAGAAACCAGCACTGTTTATTTTTTGGGGCTTATCTGCTCCTGAGCACTTTTAGCCTGGTTACACAGTCAAGCCTGATAGCCAGGCATTAGTCTTCATTCTGTCTCTCCTCTGAGTCACATTTCTCCAGTTCACCTAATCTCATTTTGATTTTTCTCACCTGTAGAAGAAACAGACTTTAGATCAGCCCTGAACACACCTTTGTTCCGAGTTAATGTTTCCGTGATTGTGCTGCTGCCACAATGCCTATGGTGGCCCTGGGGTTGGTATCTGTTTATTAATGGGAGACAGAGGTGGATTAGGGGTATGTGGGGCCCTGGACCAGAGCAAGTGGGGGCCCCACCCCACTCCTTCCACCTGCAGTCCTTTCCACACCTCTGCCCAGTGCTTCTGCCGGGGAGCAGGGTCAGGGCACACGGGCTTCCCTTGCTTCCCTGCAAGAGTGCTGGGCAGAGGGGGCTGGGGCAAGGGGGTGCCCATTTTTCCAGGGGCCCCTCCAATTGTCCAGGGCCCAGGGCACAGGCCTTGTTGGCCCAAAGGCTAATCCGCCACTGATGGGAGACATTTCAGGCTAGGTCCACAAAGGGGACTAGACTCATCAAAGCAAGTCCTAATGTTTAGATGCTCTGCTGCTTGGTGGAATCCATACCCCCAAATTAGGTGCCAAGGGGCCCTATAGAATGTATGGGAAGAGTTGGGCACTGAAGAAGGGGATCCACAAAAGCCCTCAAGCTGAATGGGAGCCATCTAAACTAGCCAATCGGAAATGCCAAGGAACAGGATGGGTTCTAAGCCCTGCCCTTTAAAGAGATTGAAGGTCCTAAATCCAAACTGAAGGGTGAGGGGGCTGCTTGTGGTTGTGATTAATAGCAGAAAAATCCTCTCCGGGAGCTAGGCACATTAAACTCGCTCTTGCAAAAATTGAGGAGGGGAAAGTGATGGTGCCACCTCCCTTAAACCTTTAGCCCCCATGGCTAGAACACTCACCCAGGATGTGGGAGACAGGTTCAAATGCCTCTTCTACCTGATGTGGAGCAGGGCTCTGATGTGACCCCATCTTGAAGATGAGTGCCCTTGCCACTGGGCTATGGGGTATTGTGACTGAATCTTTTTTAGTCTCTCCTGTTGAAGATGTTCCTTGTATGAAATATTAAAGCATTCATTGGGCCAAGAGCATGTGAGGATGACTCTATAGTATGGTAACTAGGGTACTTACCTCTGATGTGGGATACCCAAGTGCAAGTCCCTGCTTCTGTGCACGTTTTGTACAACATGCAAGAGCTTCAACCAGAAGGATGGATTCAGAGAGACCCACCTTCATATACCAGAGATCTACTAGCTAAGTACTTGTGCTAAATGCCAATTTTGTGTCTGTGATATCATTACTATCTACCGTGTTAAGCTTAGTGCCAATATATTTAATGGATGTAAAAGAAACAGCAAATTTTAGTGATCACTTTATTATAATTTAGGAGTACAGTCTTTGTGGATGTCCACTAGATGTCACTAATGGACTCTCTGAAGAGTCTATTTACATCTGAAGTGGCTGATTACCAGTGAAGTGAGTGAATACAATTAATCAGATACTTCAGCTGCCAGGTGCCTTGACCACACAAAGCACATGAAGGAGAAAGAGAGGGCAGGAAGAGGAGGCGCGGAGCTGGCAGTCCTACCTCTTCAGCATGCTGGGATCTGCACCCTGGGATTCTTTTTACTCTTGTGGTCTTTGTTGAATGAGTTCTGTTCATTATTGCCTGGTTTTCTCTGGCACAAGGAAAACTATTGTGCCAAGAGCAAGTAAAAATCTTATGGGGAAGTGACACTATTCCTGAACAGTGCAAGGCTGCTGAAGGTTTTTATCTAGATTTCAAAAGCCTGCAAATACTTATGTCTTCATCTGTACTCCAGATCCTTGTGTAATTCAAAAACAGAAAGACACATTGATGTTCGGTTTTTTAAAGTGATAACATGACAGATAATTTCCTGAAGGAATCTTGATGGCTAGGGTCAGTGCAGACTAAAAGCAGATATTACATACATTCATGCATACAGTACATGCTACACATAGTATAAAAGAAAGTTTCAGCCCCAATCATGGGCTCTCAGATATTTAGGCGTGTTAATTTTTTGAACTGGTTGCTGTTGCTATTGTCTCTGGAGTGTCCTTTTGCTGCTACTTATTTTGAGTTATCCACCTTGAGCAGTAATTCAACAACTCAGTACAAGCCTGACCATCATGATGCTGAGGGCTCTGTTCAGGATGAGAGACTGAATGTTTTTACAGTGGATTATAACTACGTGCAAATTCCCTGTGAAGTTACACTTTGGATACTTCTTGCATCTCTTGCAAAAATAGGTAAGTAGAAATGGCAAGGTAAGGTTTTTCTTTTTTGGAAAAAAAATCTTTTGTAGGTAAGAAGTTAAAGCAAGCAGTAAAACATGTTTATGGCGAAAGTATTTTACAAATGGATTAGAGAGTTTTTAAATGATTGAGACTGCTTTTTGTATGTACCCTTCTGGAAAAACTAGATGGCTTAGTTATCATAAAGCCAACTGTGTAGGCATCAGAGAAACATGTAAGACCTGTGAAACTGTCCTAAAATCGCTTTTCCATTAATAACAATGTCACACTTTAAAGTTTGCTAACCCAGGACCTTTCTAGGCTACAAGAAAGTGCTGTCTGTCTCAGGGGGAAGCTAGCAGTCTCCCCTCTTCAGCTGTTTCTAACTTTTAAATGTCACAAGATAGCCATCATAGATTCTGCATGCAGGATTGAGTATTGCATATACTGACCTTCAGGTCTGTTTAATTTCACTCAAGCTCGGGGGAACTAAAGGAAACATTTCCTTGGAGATATTTTGAAATTGAAATTGCTCAGATGGAATTTTACAGGTTGTCCTGGAAGAGATGGACAAATGGGCAGAATGTAGGTTAGTGGTCAGGGTACAAGATACATGTAATTTATCACATGAATATAAACACACATTCATACTGTATTATTCAAACACACACACACATATTCTACAAGTGTATACATGTATATGTAAAATGAGAGTGACAGAGAGCATATTATTTGTTGTTTTGGAGCCATATTTATAACAAATATTAATCATCATGTATCCTATATGTAATATTTTATTATTATTAATTAGTATTTATATACTAGTTCCTCAAGTCCACAATCATGTTGGGAACAATTGTGCTAGGTGCTGCACAATCATCTAGTCCTGCCCCAAAAGTTCACATATAATTTCTGAAAATTCCCATAGAATAGTTCATAGGTGTAAAACCATCATCAAAATCAGTATCAATTTGCATCCTTGTTTGTTCATAGATTTATAGATTCCAAGGCCAAAAGCACTGTGATCATCTATTCTTCCTTCCTGTATAACACAGGCCATAGAACTTCCCCAAGATAATTCCTAGAGCAGAGCTTTTAGAAAAACCTCCAATCTTGATTTAAAAAGTGTCAATGATGGAGAATCTATCACCAACCATGGTAAATTGTTATAATGGCTAATTACTGTCACATAAAAATGTATGCCTTATTTCAGTCTAAATTTGTCTAGCTTCAACTTTCAGACATTGGTTCAGCTTGTACATTTCTATGCTGGATTGAAGAACCCATTATTAAATATTTGTTCCCCATGTTGGTACTTATAGACTGGAATCAAGTCACCCCTTAACCTTCTCTTTGTTAAATGAACTAGATTGAGCTCCTTGAGTCTACCACTATCAGGAATGTTTTCTAATCCTTTAATCATTCTAATGGCTCTTAGTCTGTCCAATTTATCAACATCCTTCTTGAATCGTAGCCACCAGAACTGGGTACAATATTCCAGCGGCGGTCACACTTGGGCCAAATACAGAGGTAAAATAATCTCTCTGCTCCTACTCAGTGGTGCAAGTAGAAATCATTTCTTGCCAGTACTGCACTCATGGGAGGGACACAAGGGAGGGCACATGACCTCCCCACGTAACCCTCTATGTGACTCCACCCCACCCCCCAGCGTAGGGCCCCCACGCTCTCCCTGTCCCCTCCAACACCTCCCTTACCTGTCTAAAATGATGCTTTGGGCCCTTGGTGCCACCTGTATTTCCAGGTCTCATTGAGGATCCAGCAGCACCCCAAATTGAAAACTTCTTAAATGAAGAGATAGGAAGAACAATCACCCCACTTTCCCTTAACACACTGTCAGTAACCCCCTTATGTCCAAACTAAGCTTCTGCCAGCTTGCTTTTATCTCAGGCCTGGTCTACACTAGGGGGTCGAATCGATCTAAGATACGCAACTTCAGCTACAAGAATAGCGTAGCTGAAGTCGACGTATCTTAGATCAACTTAGATTGACTTACTTTGCATCCTCATGGTGTGGGATTGACGGCCGCTGCTCCCCCATCGACTCCGCTTCCGCCTCTTGCCCTGGTGGAGTTCTGGAGTCGACAGGGAAGTGCATTTGGGGATTGATTTATCACGTCTAGACGAGACAGCGGGTAGTGTAGACATACCCTAAGTATTGCTCTCTGCCAGGCAGTAAGAAAGCAAAGATGCTGTGCCATCTGGGTTTGATGGAAAAGAGGCATAGAACTGTGTGTGCCATGTACATCTTGATAGAACTACAGCCCAAATTGTTTTATTATTTTCCTCAGCGTGATATGCAGAAAGGACAATCAAAATCATCCTGGCAGAATATGCATGAGAACTGTATCTAGACAGATAAGCAATTAATCAAAATCACATTCTCTGATCTCTTGGGGCCAAATCCTGTTCCCATTGAAATCAAAGGAGTTTTGCTATTGAGTTCAACGGGAACAGGCTTTGACATTTGGAGAGGAAAGAACAAAACCACTCAAGCAACGGCTATGTTGCTTATACCACAGGCACCAAAGGCTGCTGACTTGTAGAAAGTCAGCAGACATCTGATCTTTATCCATTGCAAGGGAGAAATCAGCACTCAATGAGGCTAGAACAGTCTGTGTGCCATAGCCAACTCATAATCCATCTGCAAAGGATCAAGGAATATGAAGGCTCCAGATTACCTTAAAGTCCTCAGGCCCTTGGTTAGAATGCTCCCATTAGTATATGTTCATAGTCCAGAGGCTGGAGCAGGAAAAAGGCCAGAGCAGGAAAGAGGGACAATGGATATGTTTCCAGGCCAAGGCCTTTTAGCTTCTGCCAAGTACTAACTAAAGGGAAATCTGTTCTTACTGTGAAAGATGATGTTTGGAATCACATGGGCAAGTTACATGTCCATCACCTCCCCCTCCCCCATAGTCTAGTTAGAACATTCACAAAAAGTCCATTAAGTGTAGACAGGCATTTTCCAGGGTCCATTGTGAGCTAAGTGTTCCTTAATGGACCATTCAACTTGACTTGTCCCTTCATATGCTGGCTAAATAGCTTGTGGGTGTTACCACAGGAGCAAACATGTAGGAAACATAGCTAATATTCGTAACTTCAGATACCAAGATGAATATACATGCATAAAAATGGCATAATCATAAGTACTAGCTATTTCACCTACATGACTATTCCTAAAAGAGATTCTGAAAAATAACACCATGTACCTGAGATCCTATTTGCCAGCACCAGGCCCCACTGGATTTTGTTATCTGTTATGTAACAACAGAGATGGCGCCAGTGACATGACTCCATTTAACCTAAAAGGGCAAGGTTAATTTTTAGCTGTTCAGGTATGACTGCACCTTTAGTCAGTGAGGTCATACTGGCTAGCACACATGCAGGTTAATGGGCTTCAGTGTTCTTCTGCAGTTAACTTTTTAATGTTCATTAACCTGGTATGTGCTGAGGTGGTTTAAAGCATAACACAGGTTTTTAGGTTTGCAAATCTGGGAACCTCTGCCTTTTTGAAATTTTATTATTATTATTATTATTTTGCTGGTCATAATGTGGGAGGGTATCCTTTCCACTCTCTGCTTATTGGTTATGTTTGAGCCTTGTAGCACTCTTCTGAACACCAGTTGGAAGAATTTTTTTTTCACTAAGTGTGGACTGATTCTATTCTCTTAAAAGACATGTAATTTTTTCAGGTTCACACTGATTAACACAGAAAACAATTGGGGCTGTTAAACTTCCTTCAAATTCCATAGAAAATTAAGTTCAGCTATCTTTTCCAGTATAGTGATGAAGTGGGTGTTTGTATATACAAACATCAACATGCTTAACTACTCACTTTTTCCCAGAATATGTAGTTTTTCAGTCTGTTTATATGAAATATGGGAGTTGGGGGAGGAGCCATTTCAGCATATGTATGACTTATAATAAGACAAATTTTAAGTAGAACTGTATTCTAAAATGCATTATGATATTGTACCCAAACATTGCAATTCAATGGGAGATTCAACATCATTTATAGGAACAAAACAGACTCTTGAAACTCTTACCACAAAAGCAGTCCATAGTCTTGCAAATAGTCCCATTGTCTTCAGTGGGATTGATCAAATGATTAAAGGTTTAGAGGATTAGATTCCAAATTTGTAAATTATTCTGGATGAAACTGACAATGCCTTAGTTGTCAGATCAGAAGGAGCTTCATTCGAATAAAGGTGGGCAGATGTGTGATAAGTCTCAGCTCTGTTGCTAAGATGAGGAACATATTTTCAGCAAAGTTCTTGGCAGATTCCTGAGGTAGCTGGTTTAAGGCCATCAGTGTCCAGCATTAAAATCTTCACTTATAGTTCTCTCACCCATAAAGCTAGAAAATGAGGCATTTGTTTTCTTTATTTTACTGCTCCAGTTCCAGTTAACAAAATGCATGTTAGACTAGTTTGGCTGCAAAGAAGAATTCTGTGTACACCGGGGACAACACCTGATTCCTGTAAGACTGCAGAACTGGGCTGACATCAGAATCCAAACATCCTCTGGTCAGTGCAGGCAGAGGCATTCCTCTAATGATTTGGACTTGATGTGATGCAGTATGAATGTCATGGATAATTCAGACAAATGGGGAGAAACAGAATAAAAAACACTGTTTAAACACCTTCTGTGTCCCCCTCTCCTCTTGAGGACTCCTGACCAATTTAACAGCACAATACATCTGCTAATAAACTTAAACAAAGCCTTTGTTTAAGTTTGTTAGCATATGCATTATGCTGTTAAAGCCATATAAAGAATGAATGCCCTCCCTACCCATATTTTGCTTCTTTAAGAAGCAGAGCGCAGCACCACCCACACCTCTGGAGAGGGGAGCTAGCTCCAAGTCTTTCCGGTACCCCATACCTGCTAAAAAATCTCTTGCCGGTACTGCATACTGGAGAGTACCGTCATATTTGCACTACTACTCCTACTTAAGATTCCCCTGTTTATCCATCCCAGGATCACATTAGCCATTTTGGCCACAGCATTGAACTGGGACCTCATGTTCAGCTGATTATCTTGTCATCTTAGCAGTGAGTGAGGTCAATGACTGCTAGGTATGGAGACCAATTTCTCTGTTCCACATATGTAGGAATTACTGTACTAGACACATATCCCAACTAATCCAATCTTCTGTCTCTGTCAGCGAACAGAACAGGATATTTCAGAGGAAGGGGCAAGAAATCCCAGACTGTACAATATGGAATTACCTGCTTATACTTCATTGGTTGCTATCTGACTTCTATGGTTGTAAATTGTCCACATCAGAAATGGAAAATAGTGAAACAATGGTCATAAAAATTGCTATTTTTGTAAAAAACAAACAAACAAAAAAATCCAAGAAATTTTTAATGGGTACAGGGTACTAGAAAGACTTGGGGCTAGCCCCCCACTGTTGTATGGATTTGTGTTAGTGTGACCGAGGGTAGAACTTGGACTTCTCAGTGAAACATATTGCAAGTTGGGGAAACATCTGTCTAGAGTCAGGAAGAATTGGAAATATGGCAACATGAAAACCTTTTCAACTCAGCTCATATTCCCATGTTTTATTCAAGGTTTCCATCTCTACCACCGACTGCCAAGCCTCATGCCGGAATGCTGCCTTCTGATAGTTATTGGGGCACTGGTTGGAGCAATCATTTTTGGCACTGATCACAAATCCCCACCAGTTATGACTACTAACATTTACTTCCTGTATCTCCTCCCACCCATTGTCCTTGAGGAGGGGTACTTTATGCCTACTCGCCCCTTTTTTGAAAATTTTGTGTCCATCCTGTGGTGGTCTGTACTGGGATCCCTTCTCAATGCCTTTGGCATCGGATTGTCTCTCTATGGGATCTGCCAGATCGAAGCCTTTGGTCTCACTGATGTTAACCTGCTGCAGAACTTGCTCTTTGGCAGCCTGATTTCAGCTGTGGATCCCGTGGCAGCACTAGCTGTTTTTGAACAGGCCTCTGTTAATGAGCAGCTTTACATGATGATATTTGGAGAGTCTTTGCTAAATGATGGAATTACTGTGGTGAGTTTGCTTTTGCTGTTCATTTTTTCCTCACATCGCAGAGGCAGAGTTTCTGTTGGTTGTAGAGGAGAAACAGAAGGAACTCCACTGGAAATGCATATATTTTAGGGTGACCAGATGTCTCAATTTTATAGGGACGGTCCTGATATTTGGGGATTTTTCCTATACAGGTGCCTATTACCCCCCACCTCCTGTTCTGATTTTTCACACTTGCTATCTGGTCACTCTAATTTATTTGTGATTGATTGATTGATTGATGATGATGAGAATAATGTGTATATTTCACTGGTGGCTAGAGGCTCTAATCAGGGATCAGAGCCCCATAGTGCTAGGCACTGTACTCACATAACACATCTGGATGGTAAACACTGGAGTAATTCATTAAAAAAAATCCACTGATTATAGCACTGCTGAAAGTGAGAGGAGAATCATGTCTTGTATTTATTATTCAGTAAACTCTGATCCTGCTCCCACTGATGCGAATGGCCACACAATAATTGAATCAGTGATGCAGGGTCAGACCCTAAGTGCCGAGAATTTTCTTGGTATTGTACAAGCAAATAAAAGAAATGGTTCTGCTTCAAAGAATTCTGGCCAAGATTTCCAAAGAAGACTAGTGATTTTGGGTGTCTCAATTTTTGGGTACCCAAACTGAGACAATTTTAAAAGGGCCTGATTTTCAGAGGGCAGATGCTCATCTCTTTCTGAGAATCAATCCCTTTAAGGTCTATCAAGCTGACTCAAAAGTGGTGTTGGAATTAAAATAAACAAAACCTGATTTTTTATGACAAAAAAAGGGACGTATTTGTGAAATTCTTTCCCTGGTTTTCAACCAGCTCTGCCAAAACATGAGGCATCCAGAATCACTAGTCACTTTTGAAATTCTGGCCTTAGGTCCTGATCTAGCAAAACACTTCTATACATGCTTAACTTTAAGCATGCAAGTTGTCCCACTGAAATCAATAGGACTAATTGTGCTAAAATTCAAGCATGGTCTTATTAAATGCTTTAGGTCCTTTTAGAATCTAAAACGCAGGAGTCCAGAACACAGTAAAAAACAATTCACACACTGCTTGAACATCAAGTGCTACTGGAAATTTGATGTGTTGGAAGACTCTTGCAGAGTTCATTGTTGAAAGTCTTCAGAGCCCATGGTATTTTAGGAGTGATTTAAAAAAGGGAGAGGAGGAAACTAATTTGTCCTCTTGAGACCTAATTGTTATGAAATGATCGCAGGCTCCTGGTTCCCCAATCAGGATGAAAAGATTTTAAAGTTAATGATGCATGTGATTAATCCTTGCTACTGAAATCTGTATGTACATTGCTTATGAGGTAGCTCACTAATTACTGGTGTCCGTTTGTTATAACAGTGGCTTTTAAAAAAGACGTTACATTTTTATCAGGTTGAATGAAATTTTGTATCCTACATTTGGGAAAAGCTGTTAAGAATTCTGCTGTTTGCATTTTACACAAGAAATTGCTATATTGCCATTTCTTACGTAAAATATGTGATATTTAGTGTAAAAATATATATAAAATTGACAACTTTAGTGGGAAAAATCCCTAAAAAACTCTGGAATTGGAATAATGGTTTGGAAAATATTCCTATTTAAGTGACTGGAGGCCAAATCATGGTCACTTTACCCATTCAAGTTGTGCCATTACCTTCACAAGAACTCTTTGCATGAGAAAGTTCAAGACTTCCATCAGCCAGTTCTTCTATTGCTTGCTATGAGCTGCGTATTAGCAACATAATTGTGTCTACAGAGAGTGGGGAGGTAAAGTCAATGAATATAAATGAGCTATATACATAATGTATCATGTAGGTAAAGATTCAATGAATAACATATTTTGATTTCAGAATAATACAAGTGTCTACTCAGATGCAGCCACTGGAACACAGAAAAATCACCCTTTCAAGTTACTCCTGTGTTGCACTGTGCCAAAAAGTTTGAAAAGTTTGAAAATCATTTTTCAAAAATTATTTAGACTTAGAGTAGGTTTGGGCATTTGTGACTGGTTCAAAAATTATTCGTCAATTAACCGGTCAAATAATACAAAAATGGTCAAACATTTTAAAGCACTGATTTATTAGAACAGTAATAAAAAAGAATAAGATTTAATGTGCTCCAGGAAGCTTATCCTTAGATAGATACTTAGGCCTAATCACAAAAAACAAGTTCCTTGCCTGAGTTATTTTAAGACATAGATGTGCAAAACACAATGAAAAAATGTACTAGTAAATGAAAAAATGGCACTATAATGCAACTAAACAGATAAGCTTCCACCTGCACCTGGGAATTCTTGCTGGAATATTTGACAATATTTGACCAGGGTCAAATAATAGGCAGTGAATTGACAGGTCAGTTACATTATTTGACCAGTCAGCTGACTGGCTTGCCAACCCTAATGTAGACACAAACAAGAACACCCTACAAAAAGCTGTAGACTGCCTAACATGACACTTAATTAAACTTATAATCACATAGCGATGACCACACCACAACGTAAGAGCCATACTCTGGTAATAAATTAACTCAGTCAATAAATTAAAACATTTAATAACTCAAAATAGTAGACAAGCCGCTTTTTACCAATAATACTCTCCAAATACCCTCAACCTTCCTCAAAACCTCTATCAAACAAAATCCTTAAGATATTTATTTTAATCAAAGAATATAAATGTAATATCTGATTGATGTCAAAGGAAAACTGCAATATAATATAAAATATCTTCTACTCACTGTGACAGGATCCCATTGGTGCAACCTGGACTTTGGGACTGCTGAGCCCTCCAAACCCACCAGCTTGGGTTGTCTCTCACACTGTGATGCTGATGTCAAGCTACAAGCCTCTGACAGACACTGCACTTACCCAGATATCCACAGGCAGGGACACACCCAACTGAGTTACATGAATGATCTCCCAGCCATTCATGAGCCATCAATAGGGAATCTCCAGCCAATTCCTCCCAGCTCCCTAGCTTTGCACCCCAGAACTGTACTGTCCTGTACTGGTCAGAAGCCTGACCAATGTAAGCTCATTGCTTAGTTTGCCCTTCTCTCAGAATGGAAGGAATATGTAGCAGCCTTGGTAGTCTGAGCTGCATCAGGAATCATAACATTCAAAAACCAGTAGAAGAACACTTCAATCTTTCTGTATAATAACAGATCTAAAAGTGGCAATTCTTCAATACTAGGAAGAATGTTGCTCTACCTTTTCACAAATAAGACAGCACCCAAAGCCAATTTTGTTTTGCGAACATGACAAAGGAAATCATTTGTAAAATCTTATGTAAAGTTCCAGTTAATCTTGCTTTTAGTAGTTTATGTCTTTGCCTTCAGTTAAAAAGAAGCCAAGTATTTTTAAATGCAGCCTCCAGGTGTTTAGCTAGAATATAATGGTTTTGCGCAAAAGCCCAAAGCACCAGGTTTAAAAATTCCTAAAATAAGACCTGCTACCTCTCCATAAACTGCCTCTGCCTTCTCTCTGAGTGAATCAAAGCACCAGATGCTGATTCAGGCCTTCCTGCCACTAAAAGAATTATGGTAATCCATTTATGGAACAGAAACAATGCCATGTGACTGAAGTGACTAGCAAATACTCATAGTGCATAGTTAGTGAGCAATCCATGGCTGAAATACTTTTGCATTAAGCATTTAGTAATGAATGCACACAACGAACACACTCATGGAAATTGTGATGTTGTGTGACAATGGACAACTCAGGAACAGGAAAAAGGGCTAAATGCTAGAAGTTATTCCCTGAAAATGGTCTGCCCAGCTCTAAACTCAATAGTGCTCGATCAGCAGCTGAGTACCAGCTGCCCACTTTCCAAAATCTATGCTGGAGACCGGGTGTCATCAACAAGGAATGGGGAGTAGTTAGAGGACAACTGTGGTGACTCAAGTACTGTAGGGTAACTATGCATGTGTACTCATGTCTAGTCTTCAGTGGTCTGCTACTGAGAAGCACAGTTCCACGCTTCGCAGTTTGGAAAAGTGGATCACCCTTATTTGTAGGAAGCTGCCATTTAGAACATTTTATTGTGTGTTTCCTGTAACCTAGTAACAATGAGCATCCCTGAGAATCTACTGTATGACAGCTCAAGGGTAAATGTTCCCAGGAAGCAATTAAAGCTAGATAATATCTGAGAAGTAATTACTGTTTTTAATGAGTTGACGCCTATGACCAGCAAATATCTCCTTTAATCTCATTAAATAGCCTTCTAAAATAAGTTAGGCAAAGAAAAAAACTAAAGGACACCAGATATGTGAAGCCTTTTTGGCTTGTTTTAAACAGGACAGTGTGAGAGACTAATGCTATCAGTTGCAAAAATTGTGGCAAATCTGTGACTTTAGACTTTTCCAAACTGACTTTTAAAACCTGGAAGTGAATCTGGTATGACTGATATTTATTGATAACAGGTATAGGAGGGGGGAGGGATAGCTCAGCAGTTTGAGCATTGGCCTGCTAAACCCAGGGTTGTGAGTTCAGCCCTTGGGGGGCCACTTAGGGATCTGGGGCAAAATCAGTACTTGGTCCTGCTAGTGAAGGCAGGGGACTGGACTTGATGACCCTTTGGGGTCCCTTTCAGTCCTATGATATAGGCATATCTCCATATAGTACAATAGGATTTATCATCAGCTAGTAGTCAAAAACTCTTACATATTTTTAATCAATGTTCATGCTGCCCTTCTGAACACTTCAGTTGCCATTTGATAAGTGGATGAAAATGGAAAATCCCAAAGGAGATTATTATCATGCATTTTTCAGAGTAGAAATTATTCATAACAAAAGCATGATAATTAAGCATCTGACCTATATTTAATAAAAATCAACCCTACAGACCCAGTGTGTAATGTGCTGAGCATAATCTACTACCTAACCTCACAATGTTTTTTCAGTATTTCAAGCTCCTTAACCAAAATAAATAATTTAATTAGCTATTTACACACTTTAAAAAGTCAAATCACTAATAGGTTTGTAGTGCCTACCTTGAGAATGACTGCTATGTCATTAATGTACAATATATAGGGAACTGGATGGTTCGGGGAATTGATGGCTTCAATCCAGTTCCAAGAAGATGATTGTCCTTGACACAACTGGAATCCCTGCAACAATTTCAAAAGAGAGGTCCAAGAATGAATAGGCCTGGAGACTGAATAACCCTTTCACCAGTAGCAGTGTTGTACTGCAGCTGCTGTTGCTTTAGTTATCTGTAATATAAAAATGATATAACAACAGTGGAATAGATTTCAGTTTCCAGCAAGCTCCAAGAGGCTAGTATAAGTGAATAAAAAAAAGTATTTTCAAACTTTTGAAAAGTTCCTTGACAATGTCCTTTTGACATTTTTACAAATCCACTGTACACATTTATCAATAGCCATCACACAACAGACGGCAATTACGATATTATTAAGGCAAGGTAATAAAAATTGGTTATATAAGAGTTTTATTAAATTTAATAACAATTGCATATTGAACTATGAGTTGAGTGTTTATCTATCACCAGTATGAAGCTAGAGTTGCTTAGCTTCTATTCTATTCTATTAAATTTGATTTGGTTTGATTCTTAAGTTCTTACATTTTCATCCATCACAGTGCTTCTGAACACCTTCTTTGCTACATATTTTATGGTGTCTGATGTATCATGTACTTTCTGAAAACATCATACATTCCATATATCACACACATGGGGTGTCCCAGACTAACTGTCTTACTGTTTTTACATGATGAATATGACACATTGACTGGCATTTTGTACCATTTCTTCACTAGATTTAGGATCTCAGCCAGGTAGATAATTATGGGGCCTCTTAAGGAGATGTTCAGATTTAAACTACAATTTTGCTAAGCAATATGATTAGAATACAGTGTGTGGCACATACCACTAAAAATATTGAGAAAAATCTAGTTTTGAAAGATTTTTAATTTGCTATTATTTTTCATACAGGTGTTATATAACATATTCATCGCCTTCACCCAGATGCACCGATACGAAGAGATTGAACCTGTTGATGTTCTTGCTGGATTTGCTCGTTTCTTTGTAGTAGGACTAGGCGGAGTGCTATTTGGCATCGTGTTTGGATTTGTTTCGGCATTCATGACTCGATTTACACAGAACATTTCTGCCATCGAACCACTGCTTGTCTTCATGTTCAGCTATTTGTCATATTTGTCTGCTGAAACCCTCTACATCTCAGGCATTCTGGCGTGAGTATCAAATAAGAATTTTCAAATGCCTCCCAGGCGGAATTCCATTCTTGACAAGGTGTTTTGCTTGGGATTAGTATAATGATTTCTGCTGCCCCTGTCCCATTTTTTTCAGTTGTGATTCTTTATGGGTCTAAATGTGCAACCTGGTCTGCTGATATAGCAATTTAAACACAGCATGATCTGATACCAGACCAACTTATGCTCTAATATTTATTTCTATGTGGCATCCCAATAATGTTATGAGAGTGATGTAGTTATATACAACATTGTTAATATCAAAAGAATAATAGACTAGATCTGGCTCTCAGCTACAGCAATGTATATCAATTGAAATCCATGGATTTAAGTGGAATTACACCTAAATTAATTTTGTGTAATTTGGAACTAAATCTGGCCCAAATATAAATCTCAGAAGCATTAAACAAACACATGCACATTAAAAAGCCAAGACAGGGTGATAAATGTGGAAGTGTTAAATAATGCTGGTATGTCATTCATGGGAATATTGATCAGTAAGAAAAGACTTGGACATATCAAGTGAATGCCAGATTACAGGATCCCAAAGAGCGAAGGGTCACAAAGAGTCTAGAAAGAGAGGTAGACCACTATGCAGATTTGGGGATGTTTGCAAAGATGAATTAGTATCCTTTGAATCTCTTTGAATGACTGGGAAAGGAGTGAAGAATGCTGCTCTCGTTGACAGAATCAGCTTGTTGATGGAGCGAGGCATTGCAAGAAGGACTGGATCAATCTTTGTGATAACTGGCGTCAGAGAAGGACGGAATCTGCTGCTTGGATTCAGAGCATTGCTAATACATTGGTGTGCCTTACCTGTGGATGAGACTGTGACTTGCTCACTGGACTCAGCAGCCCTCAGAGAACTCATTGGTGCATACACCATGCTCTGTAAAGAGCAATGGTGCTATTGATTAAAGGCCAGACACTTCACTACAGTAACCTTAAAATAGTTCCATGGCTGGTCCCAAATGTGTTATGAATGTACCGGTGTGAGATGAAGAGGGAAGGTCAGAAAGGACTATAATTTACAGTAAACACAAAGGAAGAGAGAGAGAGGACATTGATGGGAGGATGACAAGGGGGACAGGGATAGGAAAGAAGAGTGAAAGGATGGAGGGAGGAAAGGAGAGGTGCATGGAGGGCAGAGACAGTGTGGCACAGCAAAGGGAATGTGAGGTGAGGATGTGGGAAGGAGTTGGAGCAAACAGCCAAACAATGGAGAGGAAAGAATACCAAAGTAAAAACTGAAGAAGTGGAGGTCTGGTGACATCCTCAGTTCTATAGATAATTCTGCTGGTTGGTGCTGAGTCCAGTCTCTGACTCCTGGTCTGGCAACACCAGGGTTTTTTTCCTGCCCTGAGCTCACATGACTGAGCTGGGGATGAGACTTCACTGAGCCTGGTGCCCCAGAATGAGTGAAGGCTACCTCCAGGGGGGATTCTCACATAATGGGGACAAATGTTTGAACGTGGGCACCTACAAAATACATTGCACATGCATAAAAAAGTGTACTGCCATTATGAGTGCAAAAATGTTACATTAGTTCTCAGACCCTGATTTGTTCACAAACACCAGTTTACAGTCTCTGTGCAAAGATGGTGTTGTATGCACACGTACCTTGCAGGATCATCTGAGGTACCTGTGTTTGAAAATTTAACCCAATTGTTTAATTAGATACATATATAAAGCACCTAGCCTCATACTCTAAGTGCATTTATAATGCAATATTTAGATGATTCTTAATCCAATCTAATTATTAGAGTATATATGATTCTAATCCTGTTCTCCACTGTTTTATACCTTGTGTAGCTATTTACACCCATTGCAAAGTGACCCAGATCCTGGTCCATGTTTTGCCCACTAATATATGGTATATAGGTAATTGACAAACTTCTCATTTACTTCAAGATCAGGTCCTATCAGAGCTGAATACAAATTTATTAATCAGTTATAGATTTGATCAATCTTCCTGTACCTTACAAACCACCCCTGTGACTATTCATTATTTTAAAATATATAGAACTTTATTTCACATGCTTCTTATTGTCATTAGTTTATTGAAATTATTAGTAATAGAATAATATTAATATAATCAGGGTTTAGTCTTCTTACTAGCCTATTAAATATATTATTGCTTATTTTAGTGATGGGAACTTACTGTTGCACTATTGAATTATTGATGAATTCATTCATTTTCCACTGGGGCTATGAAAATTTATTATGCATATATCTTGAAAAGCCAAATTAAACATTAATGTCTATTGATCTTGTCTTAGAATGTCCTTGGACCTGCCGAATATGTCTGTTCCTCCAGAACACCCTGTAGCTTTGTCTAGGTGGAATGAATGGGAGACTTGAGGAGCACTCAGAATATTCTGAGCACACAAGATTAGAAAACTATTGGCTGTAGAAGGCTGCTAGGAATAAAATGTTATAGATGGAAACTAACTAGGTGATATACTGGGCTATCTATCAGTTTAGCATTCAACCTGCCTATTTACATAAAGTTTCCTTTAAGCTGTGGAGAACATGACGGAAATGAGGAAGCCTTGGGAAAATGCCTGACGGCTGATTTAACAGAGAACACAAAATCTGCCATGCAGTAGGATATTCCTACTCATGCTAGGAAGTACAGGAGAACCTCAGAGTTATGAACACCTCGGGAATGGAGGTTGTTCGTAACTGAAATGTTTGTAACTCTGAACAAAACATTATGGTTGTTCTTTCAAAAGTTTACAACTGAACATCGACTTGATATAGCTTTGAAACTTTATTATGCAGAAGAAAAATGCTGCTTTCCCTTAATATTTTTAGTAGTTTACCTCTAACACCACGCTGTACGTATTTGCTTTTTTGGAGGGAAGAAGGTGTTCTTTTTTTTGTCTCTGTTTCTGCGTAATTGTGTATTTCCAGTTCCAAATGGCATGTGTTGTTGACTGGTCAGTTCATAACTCTAGTGTTCATAACTCTGAGGTTCTACAGTACCTTACTCCATAAGAAGTCTTATTATCTTCAGTCTGAGATTAAGGTGCTATTTAGTATGAGTAATAGTATCAATGTCTTGCCCACGTTGTTTACTGATATGTTTGGGCCAGATGGTGGCCTGGTTCATGCAGCCAAGCAGAGAAGTAAGGAGCTGTAAGGTGTCCCTTCACTGCCCTGTGCAAGCTGGATCGCTATGAAGCGAAAGAGCAGCCTCTGCAGGGCTGTTGCCGCATTTCCTCCTGCGATGCTTATGGAAAGCAGTGGGCATGGAGAGGTGGAGAATCATTGGAGCTAGGTCTCCACCCCCTAATATGCTGGCTAGCTGGTGTGGTGGGGAACACTCTGTGCCAGGTGTAGGGCTTATGCAGGGTTCCTCCTTCGCCACACCAGAGTGACGGGTTACTGGGAGGCAGAGTGTGGCACTGACTGGTCTGCTCCCAGGGCAGCACGACAATGCGTTATTCCTTGCCTGGTGCTGGTGGCAAAGCCATGAGTTTGCCCCTTTATTCGTATTTGTTATGCATTCAAAACAAAAATGACTTTGAACCAGACTCACTTTGAGTAAGATTGGCAAACTCTGGCTCCTTTTCTTCTCCTCTATATGGGATACATATATAGGGCCAGATGCAATGTCCATACCATTACACAGTCCCTTACTCCTCAAGTAGTCCCACTGAAATCAATGGCTCAATTTAAGGATGAAGGTATTGCATGAGGAAAGGTCTCAGAATCTGGCCCATGTGTGGGTTCAAATAAGATGACCAGACAGTCTGGATTTAATTAGTCTTCAAGCAGGAGTGGTTAGAGGAGCCTTTTTCTTTTAAGATGATAAACACCGATGACCATTGCCAATACCTAATGCTTTGCATGGTGTTTCTGAATGAACAGGATGACGGCATGTGCAGTGACTATGAAAAAATATGTGGAGGAGAATGTTTCCCAGAATTCCTATACAACCATAAAGTACTTCATGAAGATGCTGAGCAGTGTCAGCGAGACCTTGATTTTCGTGTTCATGGGAGTGTCCACAGTTGGAAGGAACCATGAGTGGAATTGGGCCTTTGTTTCCTTCACTCTGCTCTTCTGCTTGATTTGGCGTGCTCTAAGTAAGAGGCTAACAGTGCATTTTAACATAGCCAGCCTGGGTAGATGTGGTGCTCTGCATCTTTGAAACAGGGCCACCCAGAGGATTCAGGTTTCCCCTGCCACCAAATTGCTGCTGAAGGCTCAGAGCGGAAGATGCTCTGGGGGCCCAGGCCCCAAGAGAGGTTTCCGGGGCCTCGGAGCGAGTAAAGGACCCTGCTCCAGGGGCCCCAAAAAACTCTTGTGGGGGCCGCGGCAGGGCCCAGGCCCTGGCCCTGGGGCAAATTGCCCCTCTTGCCCGCCCCCTCTGGGCAGCCCTGCTTTGAAAGTAATCAGTGCAAAAGTAGGCTAGGAAATATAGTGCTGACTTGTATAACCTGTTTAATAATGAGTTTAATAGGTGTGTCTTACTGACCAGGTAACTTCACAAATACTAGTACTCAACTGGTGGGGGAGGGTGGAAACAACAACCCAAAGGTCAATACCTGAAGCTGGATTTTGTGATTCAGTGCGGAGTAAACTTTTAAGTAAAATTAAACTATTTCCATCATTATGTTGATATTTAGGCTGGCCATACATTATTACTGTGTTTATTCAGATAAGTGGACTTCATAATGATTACATTTTAGAATGTGGTTAATTTACCAATAGAACGAGATCCTGAATGGTTCCTTATCTATTTTTGGCAATTTGAACATTTCTCTGCAATTTTAATGACAGAGAGAATATTAGCTATTTGAATTTATTCTTAAAGTAGATAAAGTTCTATATACTGTGAATCCAGATCCTGGCCCTTTGGCACAACTCCTGTAAAGCCTTTCCCTTGGCTTGGATGGCATGGGTGAAGGAAATCTCCAGGTGATGTAAAACTGGTTTAACCAGCTTTACCCCAGCCCTTCCCAAGCTCTCCAGGGGTTAGGGTGAGCTGGTCACATGGTAAAATGGAAAAGGCGTGGCAGAACACTCATGATCCCTGGCTAGTAACCCAGCCCTGAGGCTGCTCTGACATATTTTGGTAACTGAATTGGCTCCTGGTATCCCAGGATTGGGGAATTGGAGAGGTAGCATGCAGCTAACTTTGCCCCATGCCCTCTGGTCCTGAACCAGCCAGATCCTAGGATTGGGCACAGTGTTTTTATCAAGTAAATGTAAGTGTTACTACTAATTGTATACAATTCCCAAAACAACTAGTCAGTAAGCACATTGCATTCAGACACGATTATTCCTTATTTTAATTTATTTATATATCACTGAATGAAACAGGGCTCCTATGGTCATGTAATTAAAGTATGTGTCATGTAATTAAAGATTGTACCATAATGCATATGCACAAGGCGGCAAATTAAGGTTGCAGAGGCAACCTTAATTCTGGCATTTCTTAATTTCTGAGTACTTGACTTTGCAACCTTAATGCATGATTTTAGTGTGCAGTTATCTTCGTTTTTTAAATAAAGCAAACTAAAAAACCAGAAATTCCATCATATTGGCACTCATGTGGTCATCAGCTAGGTTGGAACCTTTTGATTCACCTCACAAACCTCTGCCACTTGAGCTAATGAAATAACCAATAGCAATGGTAGGTTGACATCCTGTATGTGGCCCTGCGGTAGAGAGGTATAAGATTTTGCCAGTGGGTTTCACAGATATTTGCTGGCAGTAGAGAAATGGTGAATCTTGGGGATCTTCCAGACTCTGGAGGGGAGTGTGCGCTAGTGGGTAAAGACTCTTCTGCCCTCTGCTCTTAAGTGTGACCCCTCCTGCTCCATCCCCACTCACCTGTCCCCATCCCAATTTTGTCTCTTTGCCACCCCCGGCTCCTTCTCCCACTCCATTCTCCTCTGGCTTCTCATCGTATGTCATGTTTCCCATTGAGTTCTAGTCTCCACCTCTCAACTTGCTGACTAAGCCCCAAGATCCCCGTCCACTCCCAGTTTCTCTCCTTCCCTACATCTAATTCCAGTCTCCTTGCCCAGCCAGTCCCAGTCTCCTCCCCTGTCTGCAGCTCCTCATGCAGTCTCATTGTTCCTCCCTCCCAGCCAACTGAGTCCCAACCTCCCTGTCCCAGCTGCTTTCACCAAATCCCTGTCCCAGGCTCCTACTTATAGGCTGGGATTGGTTGGGGAAGAAGACTTTCTCCCTCTTTCCTGGCTCCCAGTCAGTCTCCTTGCACAGATGTTCCCAGTTTTTCTCCCCCTCTTTAGTCTCCTTGTCTCCATCTGCTCCTCTCCCTCCTCGATTCAGCTTTTGTCCCTTCTGCATTCAAATCAGGTGGCTTTCTTCTCTGCACTGCGTGGGTGCCAGCAAGGGGCGGCACAGAGACCACAGGAGAGACAGGCTCTGTGCTCTCAGTTCCACTGCCTGGCCTCACCCTGGGAGCAGCTGGGTTTAGCCACTATAGGGAAATTCCAGCTTTGCTCCTGTAGCCCTGGTCCTGTAGCATGCTCATTATCTCTGTGGGGATAGTGCAGGCACAGCCTGGTCACACATTGGAATAGTGAGAGGATGGACTTAGTTCAATTACTCTGTGATGGTCCATGCAGTCTGCTCAATGCTAGGAGCTGTGAGAGGCTGGAGCATGCATGGTGAGATGGAATCCTAGGAGAGTTTAAGGGGGAAGATGAAGAAGTCATGTGCAAATTGAGATTTTACAGTCTTATAACTTGGCCACATGTGAAAAATTTTTAATGGGTACAGCAAAAGGCACATCCCTGGCACAAAGGCCACCTCCCTACTAAATTTCCAGTCCCTGTTCCAAAGCATGGGGGTTTTAGAGCTTTTCAAATAAAGGTCACCCATCAGCCTGAGTCAGATACCCAGCATGGAAAACTTCAGTTTGACAAAGCTACAAGCAACTGAAAACAGGATCTCATAATGGGAAGTGCCATGCAATCTTTGTAGTGTTATGAGGGCCACCAAATAATAATCCAATAAGCTTGTTATTGGGTTGATATATAAAATGGATTTTTTCTAATTATAATGGTTCATTATTTACATCAGTCATGGTGCTCATATCAAATGCAGATACAAGGGCATTTCATTAAGAAAATAAAGCTGTTGGAAAAGGACCCAAGAGGGTAATGGAAAAAAACAAGCAAGCAACTAAATATACTGTAGGCAGAAGCTGCAGTCCACACCCAGCCACATAGAATCATAGAACATAGGGCTAGAAGGGACTGCAAGGGTCATCTCTGTCATGCAGGCTGTCACATTAGTTTTACCTTTAATTAGAAGCAAAACAAATCAGGAGAATTAAGCAGCTTCCACTATAGCTGTTTTGTTACCGAATGCCTTTAATGGGAGTCAGTGAAGAGCACTGGACTGCTACTCAGGAGTCCTGGACTCTATTGTCAACTCTGCCCTTGGTTTGCTGGGTGATCTTTGCTATATCTTTCCACTCCTCTGTTACTCAGTTTCTCCTTCTGCAAACTAGGGTTATTGATACTGAACTACTAATGAAAAAGCACTACATAAAGACATAGGTATTATTATTATTATTATTATTATTATTATTTTATTATTATTATTTATTATTTTATTTTATTATATGCAACTATCAAAACTGTTCAAGCACTGTTCAAACACACTGGTCCTCTACTGTGTGGGAAAATGACTGGAATAACTTAGAAGGGAACCAAAATGCACTGGAGTGAAAGGGAAGAAGAAATGCTTGAAAGAATATTGTAGGAGAAAAAGAAGGAAGAGCTGTTATCTAGGATATCTTCAGATCACCTCAGTGACAGGCCTGTCTAAAATACAAATGGTGGTGGATAATATCACTTATCTCATCTTCTGATCCTACTCAGCAAAGTTAAAATACAAAACATTTAGAAACCTACATTAGAACATTGTGTTAAAATTTCTCATAGACATCATAGTATAGTTAAAAATAGCCTCAACGAATGACCAGAAAAGAAGTTACAAGCACCCACAATTGCAAAGAAAACAGTGTTTGTGGCTTAAAGGCTAAAGATGCTGTTGCACTTTAAGTATTTTTCTTTGTTACTTGGTTAACAATAGTTTTTCCTCCCTCCTAGGTGTGTTTGCTCTCTTTTATATCAGCAACAAGTTTTGGACTTATCCCTTCACCATTAAAGACCAACTCATTATTGCCTACAGTGGCCTTCGAGGAGCCAGTAGTTTCTCCCTTGCATTTTTGCTTCCTATGTATCTCTTCCCTAGAAAGCACATGTTCATTACGGCTACTCTTGTAGTTATATATTTCACTGTGTTCATTCAGGTAAGCAGGTTTCATAATGGGTTCATTTCACACAACAGCGATGCCTAGAGGCTTCATAGTTAAGCTTATACTGAGATTTGCACTTGAATCAGGATTAAATCCTTCTATTTTATACTTTAGTTGCTGGATAGAGTCTCCAGATGTAATGCAATAACCCTTTGCTGGATAATTAATTTTTTCTTATAGTTTCGGTTAAATATTTAGTAACTCCACCACTGGAAGTATTTAAAAACAGATTTCCTTAAAATTTCTCTGAAAATTATGTTCCAATTTTTTACTTCACCTTGTAGTCTGATATTCAAGAGTAGTTGTTCCTCTTTTGTGTCATAACTAGGGCTATGCAGGATGGAAATTCCATTTTGTGAAGGATTTTGTGATTTCAACATTTGTCTTTGTTCTGATTAGGAATGAAACTCCACAATTTAGAAATTCTTTACAAATGAAAATCCTGAAAAAATGTGTTTGGGGTGAATCATTTTATTCTGACATAGTCTTTTAAACTATTATATTACATTATATTATACAGTTTTTAAAATTAAATCAAAAGTTTTAAAAATCAAAATATTTCTTTCAAAAAATGTCAAACAGCATGCTTTCATGTTGTTGAAACTATTTTTTCCCTCTGGAATTAAATATTAGGTATGAGTGGTTAGTAAGCCAGGTAGTTTACAGAAACTAATTCTTACAGTTGGTTAGAAAATGCTAATGAAAATCTAATTTTGATTAAAAAAAAAAGGAAACTTTTTTTCAGAACTTCCCCTACACCTCCTACTCCATTTTTCAACCAGCCCAACTGATAACAAATAAGCCCTATATTCTAGACAAAGTGATCAAATAAAAAATAGTCACTTCATCTTTTGCTTTTTATCTGCCTGTTTCAAACAATAAATAACTTCCTCACTCATTTTTCTAAATACAGGGAATCACAATTGGTCCACTGGTCAAGTATCTAGATGTTAAAAAGACTAACAAGAAAGAGTGCATCAATGAAGAGATTCATGTACGAGTAAGTTGTCTTTATTGATTAACTGTATCCTAGAAAGAGAATGAATGGGAGTTCCAAATTTGCCCAAGAGAGTTAGGCACCCAGTTCCCATTGAAATTCATTGGGCAAATAAGCCCCTTTGGCTCCTTTGCAAATCCCAGCCAAAATATCTTAATAAAAATATCAGATGGTGTTTGAGTCCAAAGAAGCTGTTGTAAAGTAATATGTGACATCCTCTGGATATGGATGCCACGCCACCTCACTATAATTTCAAAACTACAGAATGGAACTTTTTATAAAGACACAACAATGAAACAATGTAGCAATTGGATTCCAGTCTCTCTACCTTGACACTTTGTAGCCATTGAGAAAAATCCCAGCATCATAACAATAAAAAGTCAGGTTTGAAAAATCCACTCACCAGCTCACATATAGTGTATATCCACACTGTGATCAGTGGTGTGACTGCAGCACAGATAGACATACCCAAGCAAGCTTTGATCTAGCTAGCTGGAATAATAATAACATCAAAGCTGGGGCAGCATGAGTTTAACTGCTCAACTACATACCCAGGTCTCAGGTGGGCTTGTACAGTGCCTGTTGTTATTCCAGCTAGGTTAGATCAAAGCTAGCTCAGATTATGTCTACATATGTTGCAGTCACACCTCTGATTGCAGTGTAGGCACAACCATAGTGAGTAGGCATCTTTCCCAGCAAGTGCCACCAACTTCTGCAAAACCTGAGCTCTCATTAAAATGCTTCTTGTCCTTATGCTTGAGAAGAATAATATCCAAGAGTGAACTGAGTGTAAAATGGCATAGTCATTTTCCTGAATCTGCAGTTAGGCACCTTCATTGTCTCCACTGCTGCTCATGCTATGCCATGCAACAATGGTTCAGAAATGTGGTTCATTCCACTACCATCTTTTGACCAGCTTGAGTACATACTAAAAATGGAAACATTTTAAATCAGGATACTCTGTTTTATTGATTACAAATGAATAAAACTTCAGGATTCATTTTGAAAGACTCTGAATCATTTTGGAAGATGATTTATTTTCTTCTGAAACATTTTACTTTAAGTTTACATCCCATAATATGTACAGGTAGGCTAGAGAGAAGGTCATTAAACTAGTTTAACAAAACTGTACAAAACACTTACACATGTGGTTAAATTTACCCATGAGTAGTCCCATTGAAATTAATGGGACTACTATATGTATAAAGTTAACCACATATGTAGATGTTAGTAGCAGCTAACTTTAATTTGATCTGAAATTAACCTCAGTGCTTTTACCTTTATATTGAAGTCAGATATGATTTTATCTAAAATAGTATTACTTTTAGTAATTTGGCTGTCATAACTGGAGATTTTAAAGCTGTTTCTGCTCAGGTTGAAAACACATCAAGGTGCCTGCAAATTCTGGTAATTAGTAGCAGATTTACTTGTATAGATCAAACAATCTTAAGGAAAAATAAAAAGATAAGAGACATTGGCATATGGGGAAGTTTGTCTGGATTTTTATAAAATTTTAGATTTTCTAAGAGTTGTTTAATTTGAATAAGTGTCTAAATTCCTTAGAATCTGGTCTTCGATTACCTAAGAATTGTTTTGACACTGATTTCATGTTATGACCATTGGTTTGTTGTATTTTTTTCTCTAGATGATGGATCACTTGAAGGCTGGAATTGAAGATATATGTGGGCATTGGAGTCACTATCAACTGAGAGACAAGTGAGAATGTTTTGTTACTGTCTGGTATAATAAAATAATTTAGCTGTGACATATTTATCTACTCAAAGGTAAATACGCTTTGTGTTCTCAGAAGGTTAGATTAGAATGAAAACGTTAGGGATATGCGCCATATCCTGTTCTAAAATATAACCCGAGCTCTTGACTGATCATCATCTTTTGGAGTGCAACATTCATATATGTTTCACTGCTGTGCCTCCTCAAAAGCTAGGAGGAGATACGCGTGATAGAGGAGGAGCATGACATGCACACTCATGCCACATGCCCGTGAAAACCTGCAAACAAGGCCTAAATGTAAGCCTGTCATTCTTCAAAAGTGGTCTATTAAATTGCAAGCTGCTTAAGGTATGGATCTATCATTTTATTTGAATGTAAATCGCCATGCAAACATATGGGGCAATGTAGACAGCTCATAATAAAGTAATAAATAGTAATTTTTTCCTGGTCTCAGAATGATACTGCCTTCTGTATCTAGGAGAGAGCACAAAAGTGATGTTTGTATTAACTTAATAAAGGAATTATATGGGAGCAGCATTTACCTTCATTGGTAGATGAGACAATTTGTGATGTTGACTTGATGTTCTAAATTGCCATTTGATTTGTAACCTTTCCATTATCAGATCTGAATATGGAGATACACATATGGTCATCAGTCTGCCCAATACCTCTGCAAGCTCAGATGGTTGCTGTATAGCAGTAACACAAGCCTTTAGGGGGTGAAATATCTTTTCTGCCTGCGAGATGGCCTTCATTTCAATAAATTTATGAACTATAGAATTTATATGTAATGGGCTAAAAATGACCTTCCAGAGACTATATTGAGGATAACAATGGTGCATAGGCTATAGAATTCCCTATTTGAAGCCACAGACGCAGTTGAAGGCATTGCAACTGAGATAAGCTGCATTTCTGTCACTTCTCTCAGATCCACCCAATAGACCTGATAGGAGGAGTCTATGAATACTACTAGTAAATTACTGTTTCAGTCAAGGTAAAGGCTAAAGAAACACATCATATGAAATATTTATATGAGAATCATATAAAAATGAAGGTATTCCTTACATTAAGATTAAGTAATATGCTTTTAAGAATTGATTTACCTTGATTAACCGACACTCAGGGTAACTTCCTGTGGACTAGAGAGCTCTGCAGAGCATCCTTGTTCACAGAACAAAGCAGAGCTACATACAGTCTTCTGTTATAGCAACAAATATTAAAAACCATTGCTTATTATAAGAAATTGTATAAACTCTGTACTGCTTTTCATAACACTCTAAAGCACATTTCTCTGCCATAACAAACTGCCCCATTGAAAAAAAAATTATAAGAAGAGCTGCTCCTGTTTTGTTAAGCTAATGCCTGAAAGCCAATACTTGTGTATGCAGCACATTAGTGGTATATTATCATATGCAGCGTGCATACAGACATCATTTTTCTGTCCATTCAATTTCGCTGGCATTCAGAATATTAGGACATATATATTTTCCCCTAATTGTCAGGATTTAAAATGATCAGCAACATAATGGGACCTAACTACTGGGCCATTTAGAACATTATTGGTGTCTGGCTGAATAGGCCAGCGTTGCTGTAAGTGCAGCTGCTGCTGTTATGCCTTATTAGAATACAACATTTGTACAAAAGCATGAAATACTGGCCCCTTTTCTCTTTTCATACAATTGTGGTGATGCTATATGCTAACACTCACCCAACCTTCTTTTTGAGATGATTGCAGCTTGTTTCTTTCTTTTGTATAGTAGATTTACCATCTCTGTGGACCAGTAGGCCATGCCCTTTGTCCTTCAATAGGTTTCTGTTCACTGGTCCTTCAGCAGGCCACGGATGCCTACAATTTGGCTTCAGTTTCCAACCTGCAATTATATATATATATATATTTGATGGATCCTGTCAGAAAGGAAGATAGACTCCTTTCCTTCTTACATTTGCTTTTCATTTCTGTTTCATAGATTTAAAAAGTTTGACACTAAATATCTAAAGAAAATCCTGATCCGGGAGAACCAGCCCAAATCCAGCATTGTATCTCTGTACAAGAAGCTGGAAATCAAACAGGCCATTGAGATGGCAGAGAGTGGGATGATAAGTTCAGCTGCATCTACAGCTTCTCTCCAGTGAGTATCAGCATCATTACAGCTTACCAAACGGGAGAGAGAGAGAGGAAGGGGGCCGGGGGATATGAAGAAATAGCTGAGGGAGACAGGGACTTTAAAGAAATATGACAAGAACAAGGTATTGTAAGAGGAGGAATAATGGTAAGGTGCTGGGACCTGTTACATAGGAAAGGAAATGTTCAGCGATGGTTCTGAGTTTACAAAGAGGAAAAAGATTGCCTCTTTACCCATGTTTTTCAGCAGCGACAGGCAAGCCTGCAAAGGCCTGGAGATTCAGGTCTAGATTCAGTGGTATTCGCTGATAGCTTTGCACTGCTCCAGTGATGAAAAGAGGCCAGATGCTTCATGTAACTGGCCAGTAAATTCTGGTTTGCGGCTGCTTTGTGTTGAAAGAGCAACACAAAGAAATGGAGTGTACTGGTTTGTCTGGCCCTCAGTTCAGATTAGTAACCAGAAATCTGGGATCTGTAAATTTGGGTATCACTCTCATAAGACCGGGCTCTCTTGTAAGATTGCTACTTCAGACTGGGTCAGAATGCCATAAGGACAGGCTTTCTTGTAGTATTTTGGAACTTCAGCTTCTAGTCTTGGCCAGAACTCAGGTTACTCCTGGGGGCATTCTGCACCAAAAACATTTTAATATTATGCTCACAATATTTTAAAATTCTGCAAATTGTATTTGTCAAAATAAGACTACAGAATCACACCAGTTTCAATTATTTTGGTAATTTGTTTCAAAATACCGGTCAGTAAGTATGGTTTTGTTTTTTTTGTTTGCTAGTGAGAGGATAACATTAAAGGAAGCATATGGTCATGATCTCTGTGAATTTTCCTTTTACTGTATGTCAGAAATATTTCTGAGCTGCATGTGGGCAATACAAATAGCAAGTTTGAAAGAAAAGTTGTGACAAGCAAACAACATTTTTATTTACTTTCTTTAAAAACATAAGACCAACCGATTTAATGTAGTTTTATACATTCACTCCTGAACTGAGTTTGTAGGATGAATAATATCATTCTAGAATAAATAATTTGCTCAGGTGGAATTGGATCTTACTCTGGGCCAGATTCTGATACTTTTTACTCACAATAAATTGTCCCTTACTTTTTAAGCAGACAATGGAACTGTTTGAGGAGAAAGGGGCTACTGAAGGTCAGGGTATCAGAGTGAGTAATCCCATTGATTTCAGTGAAACAGCTTGTAGTGTAAGGCACTATTCAATGTGATGAGGGTGGCAAAATCTGGTCCTAAATAAATAATTCTGGAAACTAAGGGGTTTGGAAAGAAATGTTGATGCATTTAATATAAAGCCACATTTGCAGTGCAATAATAACATGATACATTTCTCCTCAGCCTTTTTGAACAGTTTCACAGGCATATCATTGCTATCTGGGGTTTTCATGCTTTAGAGACAAGGGGAAGAAATCTCTCTAATAATCAGGGCAGATTTCAGTTGAGCCTTCTGGATTCGCTCCAGGCTCAGAACTTCCATTCATGTCAGTGGGATTCCTACAGCTCGACTATGTATTTGCCAATTGACTGTGTAACAAAGCATCTAGATTTGCAATAAAATATAGCACTTAGTTATACTGGCTTAGAGAACATAAGCCTTAGAAGTGGGGATTTCAAAAGGCAAAGCAAGTCCCAGCAGATGCTGTATATACCACATTTCTATTTCTGTATTTTAGACAATATACTTTAAATATAATCACAAGAAAAACAGGATGGGCTTGTTTCTGAGCTCACTTTTGCTGGTTTCACACTGCTGTGACTCTTTGGACATCAGGGGAGTTAGTCTTGATGTATGCTGGTGTAAGCAGGCTCAGAATCAGACTGAGTGTTTTCATTGCCAGTGACACTTTTACACAAGCGCTATCCCACTAGGATGCTACTTTCTTCTTAGTAGAAATGGACGGAGAGTACGGAAAGTTCAAAATGTAACAAAAAATGGGGAAAAAATTAGATAAGGTTTTTTTGGGAATTTGGTTTTTATTTTTTAATCAGCTCTATATTTTTAGAACAAATGTGGACAGTATTTTGGGTTCATTCATGATCAGAATAGATTTTTTTTGCCATCCCAGAGGTATAACCAATTGCTATGCACCCGAAATTATATAATATCAGCAATGTTTTTGCAAATATAACACCTGGACTTGGCTCTGCGAGTAAAATGCAGGAAGTTGCAATAAGCATCAGAGAAAGAATTTTAATAAAGATGATTTTATGGGGGCTGGTAACAGGTCAAACTTGTTTTAGCTGAATGCAGGTTTTGAAATATATTGTATATTGTGAAATATTAATTAAAGGAGAGCTTATTAAACTGAAAAAATAACCTTTTCTCCATTCCCCAGGTAGGCTCACTGTTATCATTGTGGCAGGTTAATGGCTAATCCCATGCAAAGAGTATGCTTTTTATTTGTTCTTTAGAACTATACAGATAATCTTCATGTTGTTTGTTCTGTTACTATTTCAGTTCAGCTGAAACTGAGGGTATTTTATTTGAGTCACCTAAAGAGTGAAATGATAACAAGCATTGAGATGATTTAAGGCTTGAATTTCCATCTACATCTGCATGCAGTGGGGAGCCAGATTGGGTTGATCTGGAGTGGGGAAAGTAGCAGGATGAAGTGATCTCTACATGATACCATTCTTCTCGATACTTTCCCAACCCCTTTTCCAATTCTGTGATATAAAATCCCTCTATAGTGCATCACAGGCTTCTGGTTCCATAGGTCTAGGGAGAAGAAGGGGGTAGAGAAGCAATTACTCTTTGTGGCATCAGCCATGAGGGGATAGTACTGCATAAGACATCAGTTATCAAACTATGTTTCATGGACAATTGTGGTGTGTGGACCACATGTCAGTGGTCTTCAGAGAGTTGAAAAGCAGCCACTTCAAAAAACCATTAGCAATTTAAATGGTGACTGGAACAAACCACAAGCCCCTCTCCCCAATTTAGAGCTCTAATGTGTGCATTTATAAGTCCCTAGACAAGGGGCCAGGCTAAATGTGTCTTATTTATTTATTAAACTAGACTATTTAAATGGTTACTTTTTTTTAAAATGTGTTTTTTCTATAAATGTTGGATTTTTTATGGCTGACTTGTTCCTTTTCTAACTTGTCATTTTTCACCTGTGATATATTTTGTATCACTACATATAGACAACAGTTGATCTCAGCAACTGGCCATTTCCTAGAGATGGGCCACTTTGGATCTCTAACACATTTGAATTTTGGTAGTGTTCAGATTCAAATGCCTGAACCCAAACCTATCCCTATGGCTTTGGTTTCAGTTTGGATGCTGTCAGGGCTGAATCCCCACTCTGGCACTTTGAGTGCAGAAGATGGGGGGCCTGCAAGGATTCAAAAAATTAATACTTGCCACTCTAGGTTTGTATTAAACTCCCACGGTTACAGTTTTTCTCTGACCTTGGCTTGGTAAACACTACCACCACCCAAATGCAAAAAAAGCCAACCATCCTGGGACTCAGGAAGGAGCACTTGGGAATTCCTCTCTGTGGGGTACCCTCAAGCCCTTTCACACACATACCCTCCAGGGAAAAGCTGAGAAAGAAAACAAAGAAAATTAGCTATTTCTACCAGCTAATTAAACAACATGTGCACAAACCTCTTAGGACACCAAAAATCCAATCCTGTTCTTAAAAAAGGTAAATTTTATTAAAAACGAAAAAGGAAGAAAAACCATCTGGAACTTAAGCTTTTGCTAGATTTTAAAAGCACAATTCCAAAAATTAAGCACCCAAACTAGCTTTTTTGGGAGTTCAGCTTAAAGGTTGCAAGCAAACAAAAGCATCAAGGGTTAGCACAGAGGAAATCCACATGCGAAAATAAAGAAATAAACCTGATCACGTCTATCTAAACATTCCCTGTCCCCATTATTCCTTCTAGATATGGAAAATATTTTTTCATACCTGGTTCAAATCTTACACAGATTGCTGCTTATAGCATGGCTGCTCTGGGTCTCTGCAGCCCAGAGAGAACAACAGACAACAAAGGGAAGTTTTTTCCCCATTTTAAAAAGTTCTAGCCTTCCCATTGGCTCTTTTGGTCAGGTGCCCACTTCCCCTTTTTCCCCTTTTTTGTACCTATGCAGGGAGGCTTTTTAACCCTTTAGAGGTACAGCAAGCTGGGAACAGCTACCAAGAGGGATTTTACAGCTAACTGGCTGGCTGGGTGTCCATAAATGGGAGCTACCCACCCTTCATTTATCACAGATGCAAAACCCGATAAGGCCTTATTTCTGGTTGTGCTTTGAAGAAGGTGGCAATTTCGCAATTGCAATGAATGGTGGCAATTTTGTGAAATTAGTTGTAATTGACCATCATACAGCCTGGATTATGCACTGAACCTGAATACCAAGCCCTAGCCTAAACTAATCCATATCTGAACATCAGTGCTCTGGCCCAAGTCATGAATCATATAACAGTTTTTAGTTTATTCCACACACAGCTTCTTTTTGCTATTAAAGGCTGTATTATTTTGCTAATGTAAGGGAAACTGAAAGCACAATCCTGTCATAATGTTATTAAAGGAAACACGCCTTTAATCAAGCCATTTACCACATTTACATCACTTAATATGAAGAAAAAGCTGGACAAATAAATATTATATGGTATATGACTAAGTTCTCACAGAGGTTGACCTGGCATATCCAGTTAGCATTTCAGATCAACCAGCTTCCATAGTTTAACACTTTCCTCCAAGACCCTACTGTATGGAAGGGAACTTTCCTTGTTAACTCTTAAAAAGCAAAGGTTGGCTTCTATTGTAAACTGAATGGCAGCTTATTGTATCTTCACAGTATGTTAATAGATGTTTTAGTTGTTTTCAACCGGGCAAACTGGTTGAAACTATCGTAAAGAACAATATTATCAGACACATAGAGGAACATAATTTGTTGGGGAAGAGTCAACATGGTTTTCATAAAGGGAAATCATGCTTCACCAATTTACTAGAATTCTTTGAGGGGGTCAACAAGCATGTGGACAAGGATCTAGTGGATATAGTGTGCTTAGATTTTCAGAAATCCTTTGACAAGGTCCCTCACCAAAGGCTCTTAAGCAAAGTAAGCTGTCATGGGATAACAGGGAAAGTGCTCTCATGGATTGGTAACTGATTAAAAGATAGGAAACAAAGAGTAGGAATAAATGGTCAGTTTTCAGAATGGAGAGAGGTAAATAGTGGTGTCCCCCAAGGGTCTGTACTGGGCCTAGTTCTATTTAACATGTTCATAAATGATCTGGAAAAAGGGGTAAACAGTGGCAAAATTTGCAGATGATACAAAACTACTCAAGATAGTTAAGTCCCAGGCAGACTGCAAAGAGCTACAAAAGGATCTCTCAAAACTCGGTAACTGGACAATAAAATGGCAGATGAAATTCAATGTTGATAAAGCAAAGTAATGCACTTTGGAAAATATAATCCCAACTATATGTATAAAATGATGGGTCTAAATTAGCTGTTACCACTCAAGAAATAAATCTTGGACTCACTGTGGATAGTTCTCTGAAAACATCCAAGCAATGTGCAGCATTAGTCAAAAAAGCAAACAGAATGTTGAGAATCATTAGGAAAGGGATAGATAAGACAGAAAATATCATTTTGTCTCTATATAAATCCATGATACATCCACATCTTGAATACTGCATGCAGATGTGGTAGCCCCATCTCAAAAAAGATATATTAGAATAGGAAAAAGTTCAGAAAAAGGCAACCAAACATGATTAGAAGTATGGCATGACTGCCATATGAGGAGAGATTAATAAGACTGGTACTTTTCACCCTGGAAAAGAGATGACTAAGGGGGATGTGACAGAGGTCTATAAAATCATGACTGGTGTGGAGAAAGTAGATGAGGAAGTGTTATTTACTCCATCTCATAACACAAGAACTAGGAGTCACCAAATTAAATTAATAGGCAGCAGATTTAAAACAAACAAAAGAAAGTATTTTTTCACACAACGCACAGTCTGTGGAACTCTTTGCCAGAGAATGTTGGGAAGGCCAAGACTGTAACAAGGTTAAAAAAAAAACTAAATGAGTTCCTGGAGGATAGGTCCATCAATGGCTATTAGCCAGGATGGGCAGGGATGGTGTCTCTAGCCTCTGTTTGCCAGAAGCTGGGAGTGGGCAACAGGGTATGGATCACTTGATGATTACCTGTTCTGTTCATTCCCTCTGGGGCACCTGGTATTGGTCACTGTTGGTAGACAGGATACTGGGCTGGATGGACCTTTGGTCTGACCCAGTATGGCCAGTCTAGTGTTCTTATGTTCTTTCTTCAAAAGATGATGCAAAGTGCAAACCTTAAAAGAAAAAAAAACTACTAGGAAGTTTTCTCTTTTAGCTTTTGTTGATTCCTTATCATCATTGGTTAGAAAATTGCCATTCACACCTGCAGAGCTCTAGAAATAATAACATAGGAAAATACATAATTTCATAGGAAAGATAATTCCTGTGTGATTTGTACAAATTAGTATAATGTTTGCCTTTCCCTTCTATTTATAGGAGCTATAGAAATCAAAGAATGCATAGTCTTTCCCCTGAAGAGGTGGAGTCCATGCGGGATATGCTGGCAAATAGTCTGTATCAAGTTCGACAAAGGGTGTGTAAGTGACTATCGTAACAAAGCTTTGTACTCGTAGATCAAAAGATCATGTTTGCCCTCCTCACCATCACAGCAACAGCCAATGGTAGCTGCAAAGATAGTATTGTTCATCTCAGCTGAACCATGAAACTGTGTTAATGGGAAATACTGAGCCAGATCCTCAGCTGGTGTCAACTGGATTTAAGTGGAGGTGCTTTGATTTATATCAGCTGAGGATCTGGCCCATTGTGCTCTGACCCCACAGTACAAAAAACAAAATGGAGTTTGACTTCTAGCTTTTCACCCTGATGTCTGATCTGCAATGTAACAGGACAAGAAAATCCAGAAACTAGCTCTAGAGGTCAGGCTTCCCTAGCTGTAAAGATCTCTGTAACCTAAGAATGGTCTCCTTTCTGATATTGCCCAACACCTAGTTTATCTAGTTTAACATTCTAAGCCCTTTCTCTCTAGTCACAAACAAGCTGTGACTTGTGAGGGAAGCAGCAGACCTGTAGATTATTCCCATGGCAACTGAGGAGATGGAGTTGATATGGAATTTAGGGGTAATGGTATTTACCTGAACATGTGCAGCAGTTACATTTTTTTAAAGCAAACCATCTGCAAAGTAGGTTTAAAAGTAATATTATTCTACCCTCAATGTGAAGGAGCAGCAGGGCCATTAGAGGCCAGTGCTGTTGTGGAGGCACAGGATCCATGTAGATTTGCCAGATTTGTGGGATAGGTCTTGTGGCTTGTTCTGTGTGGGAGGCAAACCCTGCCCTCATGATAGGATGATAGAGGAAGAACTCCCTCCCACCTGAAGCCTCGTCTTGTAAGCTTTTTCATGAGCTACGGCTGAGCTGGGTCTCAGCAAGGCTTTATTTTGAAAAAAATGGACATGGCTTTGGTATCCTGTAAAAACACAATGTGACGCTGGTCAAAGATGCAACATCAGTGTAATCCAGTCCAATGCATCACTAACCAACCAAGCATAATGCTGAGCATTGTCATGCTCTCCTATGGCTAAGTGTGCTAGCAGGTACACTTGGGTAACCTTGAAATTATGCTGATCAACTGCCCTGACTAATGTAGCATATGCAGGGCTGGAGAATGATCATTTTATAACAGGTCATTGTTCATGTTATATTCTTCTTTAGAATGGAAGGGCCTGATTCTTATTTACACTAAAGCCACTTTATATCATTCTGGCAGTGTTAAAGAGCCTTCAAGTGAGTGTACATTAAACTAATGCCCACTTTAAGGCTCTTTTACAATGTCAGCACAGTGTAAAGCAGCCTCAGCGTAGCTGAGAGTTAGGCCCAAAGAGTTTAACATCCACCCTCCACTCACTTTGGATAGGTGTAAATGGGTACCCAAGATAATAAAGAATCAGGTCAGTGACTAATTTTTTACTGGACACTGCTGAAGGTAATGTTGCATTGTGGCATTATAGCTTCTGCCAGTATGGACACATGTGCATCCACCCTTGCATTGCACTGATAGAACTAATCTGGCAGAGGATGTATACTGCTTAGAAATGCAGAATAACTGCTGGCTAAATGGAAACTTTTGCCAATAGGACACAAAATGCCAGGTGGTGCTGTCTTTCTAGTGTAGACCAGGCCTAAGAAATAGAGGGGTCAGTCCTTGGTTCTGACTGAGATCTATCTGGTGCAGAAACGGAGTGGGAAGCAAAGGTGCCCCCTTTGCAAATCCTTAATTCCTGAGAGTCCCCCGGTTTATGCAATCCTTTCCTCCTGAGCCTGGCCACAGCTCTGTAGGATGTGGATGTGGGTAAGGATAATGTAGAGCTGGTTTGCTGGCTGTCCACCATGTGGGATTTTCTCCATACCAGGGAATTCACAGCTGCACAGGTAGGGCAGGACTGAAGTGATACAAGGGGGCCAGGATCTGTCCCAGAGAGGCTGTGCAAGATCTCACAGTGAGTCTGTGGCAGAGCCAGGAATGGGATGCAAGAAACATTCCTTGCTCCCAGTTGCATGTTTGACTGGACTGCGCTGTTTAAGCCAATGCGGCAAGGGTGCACTGGGAAGAGAGTCAAATACATGCATTTCCTTTTTCAGACCCCGTCATATAACAGACACAACCTGCCAACAGAAACAAGCGAGAAACAAGCCAAAGAAATTCTCATCTGTCGCCAGAACAGCCTGAGGCAGAGTGTCAGGAAAGGAAACAGCTTACCTTGGGGGAAACTGGTAACTACTATGCAAGCTATAATTCATGTGATCAGGGCATGAAAATACCTGCCTGTCTCTGGAACATACAAAACCCAACCAATTTTAATTTGCCTTTGCAATAATTGAAATGAATATTTCCCACAGAGTACTGGAAGAGGAAAGTACCTGGAAACAACAGGCCATATTCAGCAATTATATGAACAGTAAGTCAGTGACATGTCACCTGTATGCTAGGCAGTGAACTGTAATGTCAGTGACACGTCACCTGTATGCTGGTTATAAGAGGTAAAGCACTGTAATTAGCACTGACTTTGCATTCACTGTGGGTACAAAACAAGCGAAACACGCACCTAGGGACTAAGGCAAAGCCCTTTCAAGTCAATGGGAGTCTTTCCATTGACTCCAACTGGCTTTAGATCATACCCCAAAGGCCAAATTCTGATTTGCACTGGTGTAAATCTAGTGTAAATGGGTTCAGAATCAGGCTCCTGAGGGTGTGGAAGATTTACATGTAAACCCATTTACACTGGTTTCACACTGATGTAGCATACCTGTGTAGGTGTAGCACAAAAAGCAGCAAAGCCTAAATAATAACTACCCCTTATTTCCATCCTGCTGCTAGTTGCTATTCTTGTAACAACCCAGATTTCCAGTCCCTTCATGTGTAAACTACATTGATTTGGCCCATCATTGAATGCCAAAACAGTGCCTCTGTTGTTTATCTTTTCATAGAATTAAAATCCAGAGTCTTTCTTGGGAACTTGCGCCCATTTATCTCAGACTGAATTTGGCCCATATAGTTTAGGCAGTGGAAAGGCACAGCTTGGAATGTCCTGCACGCTGAACTGGTTCTGCTTCTAAATCCAGGTTGGCACAATGAAATGTACTGTATGCTTTTCTGTCTTTGCACACAGGCTAGAACCAAAAATGTGCGTTTCCTCTCTTTACCGTATGGTACTCATCAGCCAGCTAGACGAAAAGCAAGGCACGATGCTTCTACAGGTAACAAACACACTTTACTCTGCATACCAAACCAAAAAAGATACAGTAGAAAACCAAGAATTTGCTCCATGAATTTTACAACAATATCCCCTTCACCTACCTGTCACTCCATGGCGTTCACATGGTACCAACTGTGGTTATCTGCTCAGGACACCCAGAACCAATAAGCCATTGTGTTACCCCTTTGCTTCAGCAAGGGTGCATTTTGCTGGAGTTTAGACTGTAGGTCAGGTCCCGGCCACACCAGTCTATCCAGCAAACTCCTCAAGATTCCGCCAGTTTGAACCTTGCCTTGCAATGTAACCATCAGTAAATCCCAGTTCTCAAGTTCCCCAGACACATCTCTTCAGTGTCCAGTCCCTCTCGTGGGACCAGCCTACTGGCTTGCTCTTTACTTCAATATAACAGCACTGAGATGGTTTATAGTAAAGCTAAGAATAAGTTTATTAATAAACAGCAAAGATTTAAATAATACTAAGCAGGAGAAAGAGAGACAGGTGAGGTGACAAACAAAAGAAAACATAACACACTTTCTAGTGACTAAAACTGCATTTTAGCAAGTTAAAATTTTTGCATAAACAGTTTTCTTACTTGCATCAAGTTACCAACATCTATAGCCCTCCAGGCCAGAGGATCCAACCTTCAGAAACTTAGAGGGCACCGTTCCCTTTGTTCCCTAAATGATGGAAAACTAGAATGTCTTTTGGCTCCCCTTATATTTCCCAAAGTCCATTGTATTTGCCTCAAGAGCCAGGAAGACACCTGGGGTTTCAGGCACAATCTATCCCAAAGTGTCTATTGCAGGGGTCGGCAACCTCTGGTATGTGGCTCACCAGGGTAAGCACCTTGGTGGGCCGGGCCAGTTTGTTTACCTGCCAGGCCAGCACATTGCTTGTCCATACATCTTCCCGCTGCCCCCATTGGCCTGGGATGGCAAATCGCAGCCAGTGGGAGCCACAGTCAGCCGAATCTGCCGATGTAGCAGGTAAACAAACTGACCTGGCTTGCCAGGGTGCTTATCCTGGCGAGCCGCATGCTGGAGGTTGCCGACCCCTGGTCTATTGTCTCTTCCCTCATCTCCACGGTGATATACATTTTCTTCTTCTTCTTGGTATGACAGTAGCAGATCAGGCCCTCTTGTAGTATGTACTCTACATACACATAGTAAGATGCAGTCCTACTCTGAACGGCTTACAATCTAAGTAGACAAGACAAACACTAGGTGGGAGGGGAAACAGAGGTCAAGAGCAGTGATGTAACTTGTCAAGGTCACATAGCTGGCCAGTGTCAGAGGTAGGCATGGAACCCAGGTCTCTTAACTCTCCATCCATTGTCCTACCCGTTAGATCATGCACCACCAGACACCTCTCTGCTTTTTGTTTACATGCGAACTCCTGAAACACATGTTTAGGCTGTTGAAAATGGCTATTCATTTTTGGCAAAATTAAAAATCTGGCAGTGAATGACACTGTTTTTTTTAATCATCTTTGTAGAAAAATAGTGAAAAGCCAAATGTTGCTTGTTTCCTGCATGTGCAAAATCATTCCATTTCTTTTTTCCTATTGAAACAAAAGAGAGTGTTTGTGATCTGTATAAGCAAACTACCCACTTCAGGTTGTGCATACATTGGGTGCATAACACAGTATGGAACACTTGATAAGAACCCAGCCAAAACCTTCAAAGTTATTTATTTTCGAAGCAATTGCTGAACTAGAGATATAGAACAACAGGTGGTAACTAACTGGATTTATGGGTCAAGGGATATCAGTCCTGCTAAAAAGCTGTTAAATATTTCAGCACAACAGTCTATGATACGAAGATCTATTGCATCCCCTTCTTAGGGCCTAAGCTTCCCTTATAGCTGCCATTAGCAAATCTTGTATTATTTCATTGGAGACTTTGGGACATACCCCAGGAATGGTGCAAAGCAGCTGAGCTGGGCTGAGAACCTAGCCCAGGGCATATAGTTTTACAGATACAATCAGGGAATCTATGCAGGGAGTTTACAATAATCAGGAGCTTGTGCTACCCACTGGCAAAAATTAGGGAAGGCAAAACAAACTTCAGCAGAACACAGTGGGTCAATAGGATGCAAAGAGAGTTAGTCACATTGACAGACCCCATGGGACTTAGGCATCTAAATACATGTGAGGATCTGGGGCTTTGGTTGCTTGAGTATCCTAAGCAGCACGGTAAAACGAATTAACCAAATTGCAAAATAGTGGTCATTTTTCTCCTGTTTCACACAAGTACGTATTTCTATGACCAATATATCCGACACTTTTTATCACTGATTACCCCATCTGGCTAGATATAGATATAGGCCACCTTATTATGTTCAGTCGTCTTTCAAATCTGAAAATATGTTCTTCATAGTGTCCATTTTCTTTGAGACAACTATGTGTGTGTTTAATTGCAACAGGATACAATCTGTTCTAGAACCCTTCATGTATTTTTGTTTATTTGGAGGTTTCTGTAATTTTTATGAGTAATTATGTAGTAGTATGGCTAATTTATTTTTACACCTGCAGACTTCAGAAGGCCTGTATTTAAGGAAAGAGCAGAGATTTGCTTAGTTAAATAAATAGGACAAGAGGGCTAGTTCACCTTGATGTAGGCAAAAGTTTTGCATCAGAGACCATGGAAGTGCCTTGGGTGCCAAAGGGTATGTTTCTAATAAGGTTAGGGAACTTTGACTTCAGGGAAAAGGCTCATGCTCTGACACACCCAGGTTAATCAAAGGGCCCTGAAGCCAAACTTTCAGGTGCAACTGGTTCTTTCGGTCTTGTTAATTGCAGGTGACCTGTACATTTCCAGCTGGAAACCTCTCAGCAGTCACTTTCAGTCCTAAGTTCTGTTTTTTGTAATGCTTCAGAATTATGGGTTTGGTTATCTGCTTGAATAACTTGCAGAACATTAAAACTTACAGGAATGAGTCTCCTGCATGGGATAATATGACAATAGCAGCATTGAGAGCTATTAACATGGAGCAGAGTATGCTCATTTATTAAAGCTCCTGGGGAAAACAAAGCCCAATACAGAATGCACTATCTGCCAAGAATCCATTGTCTCTCTCCACTATTTAAGAAATGTAGGTTATTTTAATTGTACCTCATAACAGGTACATTATTTTACAGTAATTGCCTCAAGCCCTACAGCTCCAGTGCAACATGTATAACCTCAGAATAATACTTTGTTATATTAAGTATTTTCTTTTAATAGTTCTTAATAAAATACTCTCTCTCTTTTTTAATAAAACCATTCCCTTCTGTGTTACCGTCCAGGTGATTACAGCAGTGATTCTGATTCAATGGTCTCCATCATGTTCAGGCCACAGCTCCGAGCAGGCTCCCTTGCAGCAAACCGTCGTCAGCAGGAGATGGTTTCGATGGAGCAGTTAGATAGGAGAGAGAAACTGTCAGATTTAGCAGGTCAGAGGGGAACCCCAAGGAAGCTTCACACAACTAGAATAAGAAGACAGGCTTTAATGCCAAAGCCCCAGTTTGATGCAGTGTTTGAAGAAGAAATACAGGGATATAAATCAGAAGAGGAGGAAGAAGCAGTCGCGGCATCAAGGCCATCAGTCAAATGGGCACCAGAGAAAAAAAATGTAAGACATTTCCACAAAGCCCCAAGCTCCCCATTCTGGAGAAAATAGCAAAGTTCTTATATGAACCATAATTACAATGTTCATCTTGGGACCTCTGAACTAATTCTGATACCAGTTCTAAGCACAACATGAAGGTTCTTAGAAGTTCTGCGTAGAATCAAATGTTTGACTGCTCAGATCGAAGGCTGTTTGCCTGAAGCCGCTGAATGGCACAACTGTAAATGACTACAGTATCTGCTGGAAGAGAGTTGTGTGTTAACTTAACTTACTATAATTATTCACACACATTTCCCGGATACTATGGCTATGATCCAGCAAAGCACTTAAGCATGTGCTTAAATTGAGCTCATGAGCAATCGCTTTGACTTCACTGAGCTCCCTCACATGCTTGAAGTTAAGCACAGGGTGACATTCTGTTCTGGATGAAGGCCCGTGCTACATCCGTGCTACATTTCTTACAATGTACTTCTGGTCTGGTCCAACAAACATCTGATCCATACAATTTGGCAAGCACCACTGGGGAAACAAACACCTCTTCCTTCTGTTCACAATTCAAAACAGTATTCAGAAGTTTAGAATGAAGCGCATCATCTATGTTAAACATCTACAAAGATCTGATGAAACTTAAGTTCTATTTGTATTTTTCTATTATAGGCATAGAAAGAAAGTATTCATCTTCCTTTAAGAGTAGAGAGTCAATGGCACAACTATTAACAGAAGAATGGATTTTGGCTTTTGTACTGGTCCCGAATAGACAATGAATAACATTTCTAAAAAGCCAAAAACAAAATCCCACTTTCTTGTATGAAACAAAAGGACAATTGTACATAATAACTTGGGATAGATTTAAACCAAATCCCTAGATGAGATAATCCCAACATTTTAGAAAAGTTTGAGTCCAGGTCCAAACATTATGACTGGCCCTATCTCTTCTGTAGGTTGAACTAAAATCCTAGATTCAAATAACCCAAAAGTTGAGAAAGTCTAGATCTGAACATGGTGGCTCAGGTCCATCTCTAATAACAACAGGACACTTTGATGCAGGGCTGGCTCTGGCTTTTTTGCTGCCCTAGCGAAAAAAGAAAAAAAAAAGGATGTGTGTGGAGCGGCAAAGCGCGGGGTTGGGGGGAAGGCACGGATGGCAAAGCAGAGAAAAAGGCAAAACAAAAAAACCCTACATGGCGGCCGAAGCCAGGGTGCAGGGGGACTCCCTGTGCTGCAGAGTGTGCTCCTGGTCTAAAGGGGTGAGGGGGAGGGAGTAGGGGAGAGAAAGAAGGGGGGCAGCCAGGGCTTCAGCGGGGCACTCGCCCCGCAGCCCCGACCGCCGCGCAGCCTGCCAGGAGGGCTCTGCGCCATTCTGGTTGGCTGGGAGGGAAAGACGTGGGTTGCCCTGCCGAGTTTGCTGCAGGGCGCTCCCCTCCTCCACCCCCTAGAGGGCGGCCGGATCGGGGAACCAAAAAAACCCCAAAACCTGCCATGCCACCCTAGGATTGGAGAGAAGCCACCCCGTAGAATCTGATGCCCCAAGCATGAGCTTGCTTGGCTGGTGCCTGGAGCTGACCCTGCTTTGATGAATATCTAACAAGAGTTCTACTGGCTTTCTTAGTCAATCTCCACCATGCCAATCAAGGCAAAGCAGGAAAATATTTGGAAATTCAACATATCCAGCAGTGGTGAGGTGTGCTCCTAATCTGATCTGCTCTTGCTTGGCCATGACACTGGAGAACTATAGGGTGTATTTAAGACCCTGCTGATATTTGAATTAGCTTGGAGAAAAAACAAAACAAATTAAATTGATGTGTTATCCAGTTGAAATCAAAACATTGTTTTAAAAGTTCACTTTACACTTTCACCTGGTATTTTCTTAATGCGCAGTGCAAAGTATCTAATTACCATTTCATACCTCTTTTAGAATTAAATCCACCCCATTTCTCACAGATCCCACAGAAGGTCCCCACAGCAATGGAACTATTGCAGTTTCATAGAGCAGCATAGATACATAAAAACCATCTGCAGAGGGTGGGTGCGGTTAGCCGCTGCAGGCCAATGGGAGCTGCTAGAAGCAGCGCGGGCTGAGGGACTTACTGGCCGCCACTTCCAGCAGCCCCCATTGGCCTGCAGCGGCGAACCGCGGCCAGTGGGAGCCGTGATCGGCTGGATCTGCGGACGGGACAGGTAAACAAACCAGCCCAGCCCGCCAGGGGCTTTTCCTACACAAGTGGCGACCCCAGTTTGAGAAACACTGGTGTAGAGTGTTTAAAGACCAATCAAACGTGAGCAAGGAGCAAGCATATTTTAAAATATCATGTAAGCGGATATTTATTTTATCTGATTTTTTGCAAGTCTTTTAAAAATACAAATAAAATCAATGGGGAGACTGAGACAAGTCTCATCCTATTTGTTTGTTTATTTCTAAGCTTTTATTTTTCCAGAAATCAATGGGCCAGGTCCTCAGCTGTTGTAAATCAGCACAAAGAGATTGAAGTCAATGGAGTTACATCTGTTTGTACCAGCTAAGAATCTGGCCCTAAACCTGCAAAGTGTATTTTTAGTTTGCTTTTCTAACAATTAGAAAGTAGCACTGGAGGAAATTTTTCTTCTACACCATTAGTTGCTGTTAATGGTTTAGTTGGCCATTAACCAAGAAGCAATACTGCAGATGTCCATATAAAATACTTGCCAATAACTATAAAGTTACATTATTATTTTTTATCATGGGCATAAGTAATGCACTATGTACTTATGAAAAGTCAAACCATAATGAAAGAGGATCAGCTGTTAGGGCTGAAATGACAGTAACAGTGGCTTTGAGGATATTTCAGGAGCTCCTTCCATCATAAGAGGCAAAAAGGGAAAAAAGCACAACGGTGTTTGTTAGAAAATTTTACAAATGGGCAGATAAGACTGGCATCACTTGCATTGCAAAGGTGGGAACTGATTTTTGATGCTACCTAAGAAATTATAGGTAAGGCAGGGATGGGCTGTGAAAGGTCTTATAAGTGAGGACAAGTAGTTTGTTTTTAATGCAGTGGAGAAGGAGGAGCCAGTAGAGGGATACAAAGAGAGAAGTGATGTGGTTGAAGCAACAAGATAGCAGAATAGCTGTGCTTAATTTGTGCCAGGGCTGAGCCCTGGCACCCCTGGGCTTGCTGCATCAGTTATGAATGTAAAAAAATTGCTTGAACCCCTGCACCTAATTGCTTGAGAACTGGCACCTCTTTCATTACAAATTAACCACTAGAGGATAGTGACCTTTGCAGCAGTATTTTGAATGGATGAAAGTGAAGTAAGGGCTGGTCTACACTGAAAACGTACATCGTCCTAGCTACGTTTCTCAGGAGTGTGAAAAATCCATACTCCTGAGAGACACAGCTATGCTGACCTAACCCCGGTGTAAACAGCGCGAGGTCGAGAGAAGAATTTTCTGTCGACCTCGTTACTGTCTCTTGTGAATTAACTACAGTGATGGGAGAACACCACCCACTGTTATAGAGCGTGTCTACACTGAAGCACCACAGCTTCAGCACTGCAGCTGTGCTGCTGTAGTGTTTTAAATGTAGACATACCCTAAGATTGCATTTGTCAAGGCCAGATGGGAGGATGTATTAGTAGTGAAGATGCAAGATAGTGAGGGCCCGGAGGAGACTTTTAACTGTGTGGACAGAGAAGAAAGGCCCTTTTTTGGCCCTGGTCTACACTACAGAGCTAGGTTGACATAAGCTGCCTTACATCGATCAAACTCAGTAAGTGGCTACACTAAAGTGTAGCTCCCACTGATGTAACTCACCCACTACACCAACCTAATAATTCCACCTCTGTGAGAGGTGTAGTGCTTAGATCGATGTAGTAAGTTCGATGCAGTGTCAGTGTAGACACTGCATTGCTTATGTTGACTGTTACTACCTTTCATAAGCTGTCCCACAATGCTCCACACTGACAGTTAAAATGGTGCAAGCGCCCCTGGTGAGGGTGCGCACTGCAGACACAAAAGCAATTTAATTACTATGGTGGCTGAACATTGACATAACTTAGGTTGACTTACTTTTGTAGTGTAGACTTGTCCTTATGATGTTATGCAGAAAGAAGAGGCAAGAGCTAAATGCATCCTGGATGTGTGGACCTAGAAAGAAGGCCACGTGAAAGATTATGCCTGGGTTCAGAGCTGTGCATGGGATTGAGAATAGTGGAAGGAGTGCTTGGAGGGAAAGATTAGGAGCTCTGTTTTGTGTATGTTGAGCTTAAGCTGAAGGCTGGATATCCACAAGGCTAAAATTTTAGTTTGGACAGTGGGAGAGAGGTCAGAAGCGGAAAGGTACATCTATGTCTTCAGTATAGAAGAAACAGTTGGGCTCTGTGATATGCGATCATCCAGAGACAGGATACAAACGGAGAAGAGGATCAATGGTATCAAAAATTGCTAAAAGATCACATCAATATGGAGAGTCTAGTCCCTAAGACCTTTTTTATACTTCAGCTCTGTAAGAGCTCTACGGCAGCTGTGTTCTTGCATACCTAAGCTTGATTTTCTCATGCATGAAAGATATAATGACCAGGGCCCATGTACTTTGAATCACAAGAGGATGAAATTCCATGGTAGCAATCCTTAAATTCTGTACATTCTTTGTTAATGACAGAGAACCCCAATGGTTTCATCTTGACTAGAGTTTCAAAAGAGCTCCCACTGATGAAACAGGAGCAGAGCTCTTTTGGAAATCTGTTCCTCAGACTATACCTTAATTCAGTTCAGGATGTAGTAGATTTTAATATATTTCATCCAAAGACTCAGGGAGGTGCATGTATCAGGAGTATATCATTTTCATTATAAACCAAAACAATCTGTCCTGCTAAATTCTCATTGTGACTCCCTGCTTCTAAAGAAATTCCTACTGAAATAACACAGGACCGTTTTGTGTTATCTGTTTTAAAGCCATTGAAACACTTGCTTGGTGGCCTGACCGGGCCCATAATTTACATGATTAAAAAAAAAAAAAACGTAAAATGAGGCCATTTAACAAAATATTCCCAAATGCTGCACGTTCTAAAGCAGACCCTTAATATGTTTTTTGAAAATGAGCAGGGATTTTTATTGACTGGATACCTAAACAATCACTATACTATACATGTAACATCACTTCATGTTTTGACTGTACTCTGTACACTTGATTTGGGGCCCAGGCCCCATAGACAAGTCAAAATTCTTGCTAACTTTCATGGAAGTTTTGTCTGAGTGAGGATTTCACAACCATGTATTTGCAGAACAATTATTGCACTAATTTATAACTTAATAACACCGAATGAAAATCACCCCCATGCAATGGGCCAGCAAAAGGTCTTCTTAAGTCGCACTATTGTTCTGGCTTGGAACAGGACTGAATTTCACCCTTAATGCACAAATCTCTCTATCTTTTTCAAAGATAACCTGTATTTAAAGGCCATGAAAAATTTGAAATGTCACAAAAACGGGGAGACTTACAGTTTGGTCAATCCTATGTGCTGAAAATCATGAGTCAGCACCTGCTAAAAAAACCCATGATTTGGCTTCAAAATAATGAGCTTTTTAAATAATAATAAACCTTGAGTTATTTGCCTTCTGTTTCTTAAGCTTTTAGAATTAATGTTTGCAAGCTTTTCTCTGCAATCACAAGGACAAAAATCTCACCCTTCCTTTTAATTAAAGTGAGATTCTTATGGAATCACTCGACTCCAGAAGCTCAGGCTTTAAGAAAAATACCAAACATTATGAGATTCATTCTAAAGTACAAGAATTGGTACCACACTTACCTTGGACTTCAAAATGTTTTCATTTAAACTTTCTCAAGTGTTCTTTTTTCATACTTACAGTGTTTTAACTTTTTATATGGTGACTTGCATAGCTGTCTTAAATTAATGGTTAAAAAAGGGTTCTTGTGGCCGTGTGGGTCCCAGGATATTAGAGAGACAAAGTGGGGGAGGTAATATCTTTTACTGGACCAACTTCTGTTGGTGAGACAAGATTTTGAGCTTGCACAGTGCTCTTAAGAAGAGCTCTGTGTAGCTCAGGCATCGGCAACCTTTAGCATGCGGCCCATCAGGGAAGTCCGCTGGCCGGCCAGGATGGTTTGTTTACCTGCAGCGTCTGCAGGTTCAGCGGATAGCAGCTCCCACTGGCTGTGGTTCACCATTCCAAGCCAATGGGGGCTGCAGGAAGCTGTGTGGGTGTAGCTCGAAAGCTTGTCTCTTTTAACCAACGGAAGTTGGTCCAATAAAATATATGACCTCACCCTCTTTGTTACAGTTAAAAATGGATAATCTGTCTTCTTTATTGTCTGTGGGTATTTCCTCCAGTAGGACAAATAATGCTAGCATTTTTAGTTGCAAAACACACTGTAATTAAGAACTTTTAAATCAAAGAGGTCAGACTGTATGAGTAATAGCCTGGCCCAGTTAAAAGGACTAGAAAGCTATGGTGCTAAATTGCCTACTTTATTTACTTTCTTATGAGACTCTTTCTCAATCTTCATTGCAAGTGAAACTCATTGTAGGTTTGGTTTCACAGGTGTAAAATTTCAAGAATCAATATTAGTTCTTGTTCATTGTAGTCCATCCATTCTCCTTGAGCAATTTAGATTCCCATTACCTGTCCTTTCTATCAACTAAAGAAAGAAAGAAAGAAAGAAAGAAAGAAAGAAAGAAAAGAGACAGTCTGAAAAAAATAAAAAAGTTGAGGCCTTGATTTTCAGCAATGGTCTCTTTTTTTATGAGTGTAATTTTTGGCCAGCAATAACTGTGGCCATATTTTTGTGCCCACAGTGAATTGTAGGCACAAACAGTAACTTGAGATCTCACTGGCTGTATGCAATCACAAATCAGATAGCTAGACAGCTAGTTAATATTTTTCTACCAACAACGTATTAGTTAGTATGTTGAATATGGACTAGATGACCTCTTGAGGTCTCTTCCAACCCTGATATTCTATGATGACACCACCTTACAATATTTGAAATGAATCTGCTGTTATCACTAGCACTGTACCACTATTTCAGCTACTAATTCCTGGGCACTAGCAGCCCTTGAGCAGAACACTTACTATTTGATCTTGGCTTTACAATAGTATCAGCAATGATAAGAAACAATGAATAACAATAGGCATTCCTCATTGCTGAAGTAAATGAGGGTTTTTTGTTTTTTTTTAAGTCCTCTTGCAATAAAAACAACTACCTTTTAGCCAGTTCAGTTTGTCTTTACCCCAGGAAAAATTTCCAATCTCAAAAAGCTTTTGTTGGGTGGGTAATCTGGGTGAGAGTGAGGGGAATACAACCATCTGTGAATGAAAGAGGAGATTAAAAAGTTTCTGCTTGCTGAAAGCAGACTTACTCATTTCCCCTTAGACCCACCGATTTATACAGTGTGAGTAATACATGAGTAATGATAATAGGACTTTGAACTTGCATAGCATCTTTCAGACAAAGATGTTATCATATTTTCCAAAGAGTGGTTAATTTAGAGTCCCTGAACCCATGTATGTTAAGCAAATATTAATATTACTATCCTCATTTGAAAGACAAAGAAACTTGAACAAAGAGACTTTGTGACTCCAAATCCATCTTTCCACCTCTTAGGCATTCAGGTGACTGAAGCTTCCTCAGTCAGGTGACTGAAACTTCCTCAGATGAACAAAACAATGGACTTAGACTGTTCCTCTTATTCGCAGCACAGGAAGTGGAAGAACTTGAATAAAAAGGATGTTGTTTATAAACTACCTGCAGTCATTGAAAAACACCTGCTGTTTAAGAATTTTTAATCTCCTACAGCCTAAGTTAAAAGAAGATATTTGGACAAAAACAATGCCAGGGGCTATTTGGGTTATGCCTTTACATCAGAAAGGGATGTTAATCTAGGTACCCACCTGAAGCAGTAATACAAACAAACAAAAATAACACAGCATACCAGGATGGACCTTACAGTGTGGGTACCATTGGCTGGCCTTTATTATTTACTTGTGAGGTCAGGTGTCATCTGGCAACTTTAGTTTGTCACTAAGTTTGGCCTGGGCTTTCATTTGAAACTTAGATCGACAGCTACATCACTCAGGGGTGTGACAAATCCACACAGCTGAATGACATAACTATGCCCACCTAATTTCTGGTGTAGATGCAGCTGGGCCTGTGTCTGCCTAGCTACCATTGGTCCTACACCTATGGAAAAAACCCTTCTGTCAGAGTAGGCTGTATCTACACTATGGGGTTATCCTAGCATAGCTACAGTTGCATATAGGTATAATAGACATGGCCTTTGAATGCAATAATTCCCACAAGTATGTTGTTGCAAACTAAAACATTAGTCCCCTAGTATGTGTTACAATATTTGTGTAAACATCAACCTCCTGTGATATAATTTCAATGCAAGAAGCGGCTTGTTAACAATATAAAGCACTGAAAGTTGTATGTTTCTCCTAGCCACCCTTCCCTGCACTACCTTAGTCTGGTGGACTGATAAGAAAAGGTAGTTACATTCAGAATAATGACTGACCTCTGTTGACAAAAAACAGATCTAATTTGATCTCTGATATAGGTATATTATGCAAACACACACCTCTCAGACACTTCAACAAAACTGAATGGACTTGTAAGGAAAAAGAGAAGTGAAGAATTTGCAGCAAATTTACTTACACCTCTACCTCAATATAATGCTGTCCTCGGGAGCCAAAAAATCTTGCCGTGTTATAGGTGAAACTGCGTAATATCCAACTTGCTTTGATCCACTAGAGTGCGCAGCCCCCCTCCCCGAAGCACTGCTTTGCCATTTATATCTGAATTTGTGTTATATCGGGTGGTGTTATATCGAGGTAGAGTTGTATTTCTTGGAGTCTGAAATTGAATCTCTATTTTACCCTGTGTGGTTCAGTGGAGTGGGCACCACAGTTAGGAAACTTGAGTTCTGTTACTGGACCTGCCACTGGCCAGAAGCGAGACCTTTTAGCTTTCTGTGCCTCTATTTTCTCATCTGTAAAATGGGATAATGATACCTTCCTTTTGAAAGTGTTTTTGAGCTCTAAAAAGCAAGAGCTAAGTATTTTTTTATTCCACCAATACTGTTTGAAAAGAACATTATTATCCTGCTTGTAGAAACTGAAGTGTTTACTTCTATATAATCAATAAGTGCAGGAAGGACTGTAATGATTGTTGTAACAATTGATCTTCATTGCTAACAGTTCATTCATGTATTGTACTTTGTTTCCAAAGCAATTTCTGACTTCATCTGTGTTTGGCTCAGTCTGCTATACTGGGCTATCAGCTACAAACTCCAATACTCACATTATTGCTGGATCAAATGGATCTTTTGGTTTGAATTCCTCATTGCCACCAATGACTAACCTCAAATTTACTTCCTCATCATTTTCATAAACATAAAATAAATATTTGGGAATATTTTCATAAACACAGATTCAAATGCAGCTAATGGTTGCTGGCAAATTTACTAGACAAATCCCATCATTTGGAATGAGAGTTTTCTTTGGAGGTCCTTCAAAAACTTTCCCCATTTTTTCTACCACCCTAGTGAGAATAACCTTCCCTGTGAAATACCTTATACTCACCTGATGTATCAAGAGCCAGGGTGAAGCTGTAAACCCAGCACTAAGACTGAAAGTATAGATTCTGTCTCCAGGGCATGAGGTATACACATGCAGGGCCGGTGCAAAGATGTTTCGTGCCCTGAGGCGCCCCCCCCACTCCCACAGCAGCTCCCCACCCCCCCTTCCACCCTGAGGCACCCCCCCGCTCCAGCTCACTCCTGCTCCGCCTCCACCCCGAGCACGCCATGGCTGCTTCACTTCTCCTGCCTCCCAGGCTTGTGGCGCCAATCAGCTTAGGAGAAGTGAAGCAGCCACGGCGTGCTCGGGGAGGAGGCGGGGCAGGGGTGAGCTGGGGTGGGGAGTTCCCCTGAGTGCTGCTTCCCCCCTTACTTTCTGCAGGTGGCCCTCCCTGAGCCCCCATGCCTAAATGCCGGCGGCGACCGGGGCGGCCGAAGATCCGGCAGCTGTGGTTGCTGCCAAAGAAAATGCCGCCCCCCCAAATCCTAGCGCCCGAGGCGACCACCTAGGTCGCCTAATAGGTTGCACTGGCCCTGTACACAAGATTCATACACAGCCAAAACCAGAAACACACACACTATCCATCTTTGTATGAAATAAATTCATTTCAAAAGCTGATGAGTGAATCCCATTTAACAGCCTTTTTACTATTATGTTTTTTTCACTCCTATCTCTGTGTCTTTTTCTGTTCCAATCTTCAAAGCCTAATTAAGGTTAGGTGAGAGTCTTACATTCTCTCATTTTATCTGCTGGAAAAAGAACGCTTTTAGCAAAGAGCAAAAGTGCTACAGTGACCTCTGGTGATGAAAACCAGGCAATGCACTCACTTAGTGGTTTGGTTTCAACCACTGAGAAAATGCTGACACCTTCAAGTTCTCTAAATGGGTCTAAATAGGAACAACAGTAACCTTTGTGAGGAATGAATGACTTTCGGGCTGGATTTTTTATTTCCTATCTTCTCACTCTCCCCAATCTGGAATTTTTAAAAAATGATCAAGAGTAGGTGTTGTGAGAGAGGGGAGGAGTTTATATAACTGGATGTAGCACACTACAAAAGATTTTTTTTTCAAAGTGTTCTGCTACATTCCAGTAGGTTATGCTAAACTAAGTAACATCCTATTACGTTATGTGATTCTGCTTTGGTAGATGGCATGATGTAGCAGCCTCTCACACCATACTCTCAATGTTTTGAAGAGAAGAAACTTTTCACTAGGCTGTCTGCCTGTTACAGAGTCAGGCATCTAGGTACTATTGTGCCTTCATGACCAAGAATCCAGGCAATCTCTTTTATCTGCTGAAAAGTCCAATTCAGCAGCGAGGGACTTGTGCTCAGATCCTTAATGGTAGTTAGGCACCTAACTAATCAGTGGGAATAAGGTGCCTAAATACTTCTGAGGAACTGGGCCTTAATGCCTAATTATACTCACTAAAACCAAGGCATTTAGAGACTGATCTTGCACCATTTAAGTTAATGGTAGTTTTATCATTGATTGCAGTAGGAGCAGGAGCAGGGCCTATGTGTCTTACTGAATCACCACCACAGTATCTGAGCACTCTCCCTTTAAAATCAATTGCAATGGCAAAGTCCTTAGTGGACTTCATGGATTCTAGGTAAAACTCTGGGAGTTTCATTTTAGTTAGTTTTGTTTGTCACAGATGTTTTTTTGGGAGAGGAGGAGGGTGGAGGCATCTGTGTGAAACTCACACAGGCAGGGTGATCAGATCACAGCAGCCACATTTCTCACCATGTTCTTCAGGAAATGGTAAACCTATTCAAATCTTGTTCTGAAGATGCCACATAATGATAATGGGAGGAGAGAACACCCCATTCCCCAATGTCACAGCTCTTTTATACAGCATATGACATGTTAATATTGTGGGAGGACATTTAATTTGAATTGATTGCTTTTGTTTTTGTAATGGGACATCTGTAATATTGCATATAAGATTTTGCATTCATTTTCCTTGCTTGTTTTTTAAAAATAAGGAAAAGAAAAGACTAAAAGCCTCTCCAGGATGCTCTGGGGTTCACTTGTGACTCTGCCTGAGTGTGTTCAGATTCTTTCTATATGAAATCTGTCCAACCACATCCAGAGTTAGAACCTAACTTCTCTACTTGAGGCCAGCTTTTAATTGAACCCTGACAGTTATGCTTGTTTTTAAAAGATACCCTTGGAACTTGCGTTTGTGGGGCCACATTCATTCTTGCTAGTGCAATTTGTACATCTTTTTTTCATTCCTGATCTACTGCATTTCAGGAGGGATTTGGCTGTGGGAGGGAAGGTGGTAACACTTACTCATGGATTCTGCCAGGAGATAGAAGTTTTGCTGGAGGCTCTAGAGGATACCCCATATGGCGGCTGCCTAGACCATGTGCAGAGTTGATATATCCCCTCTTAACCCATGCTGGCTTGCTGGGCACGCATCAATAGTGGGGTGGTTTGGGGCACCTTGCAAATCCGCTCCTAGTAGAGGCTAAAACTCAAACACCAGCAAAACCTCATATGACAGTGGTGGGTCAGGGTGTTGTGGGGGAGGGCTGATCCACTCCTTGTGCTCATTGTTTGAGCAATAGCTGAAAGAAGAAGATTAGAAATTGAATGCATGAAACCTTTTTCCATCCCGTTCATAGTGTTTGCATGATTTTCCATGGCTGTCACATTCCAGCAGGCCACATCTTTCTGTTTTCTGAGATGTGATCATCATCAGAGCTCTACCCAGGAGTTATCATTAAGATCCTTCCCTAATGTAACAAAATGATGTAGAACAAAAACTTGCTATATTAATCTTTTGATTCTAAACTTGAAGCAGTTTGAAGCATCAAAAGGCTTACCTATTACAGTAAAAAACACAGTTCAGAATAATTGTTTTTTTTACCTCACATTAGTTTTCATAGATGGCCAACTACATTTGTTCAATTCAAATTCTTAAAGCTATTGCACTGGTTTTTCCACAGGTATAACGCAACTGATACCAGTACAGTCATTCCTGATTTAGATTGTAATAGCCGAAATCACAATGAAGCTGATTATCTGACAAAACCTGGAACTTAGCCCCTGGAAGAGATAGCTGTCCATTAAAGGCTAGAACCTGCCTCAAGATACAAACTATCTGGAAAAAGCTGGCCTTGGATAGAAATTAGGATCAGTGTTATCACTTTAACCTTCTAAACTACCTTAAAAATGAGTATTGGATTCATTTATCTATATATACAGCACACGTCTATAAATCCTTTCCTTCTGGGAGGCAACCATATAGAATGGTAGGAAATGCCCATTATTGAACAGCCTATAGTTCATTTGTGAGGTTTGGTGGCAAGAAAAGGTGTGTGAACATAGGAACCGACTCCGTGGGTGCTCTGGGGCTCAAGCACCCACCAAAAAAAAAAGGAGGTGCTCAGCGCCTGCAGGGCCAGATGAATCTTTTGTAAACCCCGACACTTGGACTGTGGCCCCATCCCCCACTCTCTCCATACTCTGCCCTGAGGCCCTGCCCCACTCAGTCTCTTCCCCCTCAAGGCTCCACCCAGCGTTCACATGGGAGGGAGGGAGAGGAGAGGAGCACTCACCGACTAGCCAAAACAAAAGTCAGTGCCTGTGCACATGGGGGCTAATTCTTCCTCTTGTCTACTCTTCTTCCACCTCCCTTTTGAAAACTCTTCCATACCACGACAGCTCTACCCAGCAGACCTCTATGTCCCCAGCAAAACACACACAAACTTTTGTAGGTGGGACCAAGACAGTTCTCCTCCTCCAGCCCTTGTTCTAAGAATTTGCATTCATTCAGGTGTTTATGCAGTGCATTCTTTCCTCAGGAGGTACGAGATGCAATGTTGTTAGGGCTGGGTTTGCAAAAATAATGAAAATTGCAGTTAAAGAGCATACCTGCCCCACCTTTTTTCCATTATATGTGCTGTGAAAGACAGTTGTGTAAGAAAGTAATTGGGGCACATCTAGATATGAGGAAATATACATAATCCTCCAACTGCTATAATAGTATACTGGCTTGGTTTCCTCTGAATAGAGTGAGGCTGTTTTATTTGACAAAGGGCATATTTCCATGTCACCTAACTTCCTTTTACACTAAGTAGAAACATCAGTTGAGGTTGAGATTTTCCCAGCACTGCAGGGGATTTAGACAGACAATATTCCTGAACTCTAGGACAACCTGGAATCTTGAGATCCACAAACAAGCAATGAATGTATTTACTTTCCAAAATAATATTTTAAAATAGACTATCACAGTGACAAGTTCGTTCAGGGTATGTACTTGTGTTACTGTCTAATATTACCATGTCTAGGATGATGGAAGACACTCAGACTGCATTCATGTGTTTTCCTAGGTGGAGACAGGACCGGCTCTAGGCACCAACATTCCAAGCATGTGCTTGGGGCGCCACTTTCCAAGGAGTGGCACTCTGGCTCCTTTTTTTTTTTTCACTTGAGGCACAAAAAGCCGGAAGCTGGCCCTGAGCGGAGGTGAGGGACTCGGGGAGGGCTGCAGGAAGTAACCCTGGGGAGGGCGGAGGAACCGGTCCCCCTCAGCTCACCTTGGCTCCACTGCTGCCTGCTCCCCGAAGCACGCCGCCGCTCCACTTCTCCCCCCTCCCTCCCAGGCTTGCCACATGAATCAGCTGTTTTGCAGCAAGCCTGGGAGGGAGGAGGGAGAAGCAGGGCGGCGGCGGCGTGCTCAGGGGAGCAGGCGGAGTGGAGGTGAGGTGTGGCAGTGGTGGGTGCAGAGAGGTCCGCAGGAAGTAACCCGAGGAAGCAGAGGGACCACTCTGCCCCCAGCTCACCTCCACCTCCTCCCCCAAGCGCTCCACTGCTCCGCTTCTCCCAACTCCCTCCCAGGCAAGGGAGGGGTAAGAGGGGAAATGCAGTGTGCTCAGGGGAGAAGGCAGGGCCAGGGATTTGGGGAAGGGGTTGAAATGGGGCGGTGTTGGGGCGGGGCTGGGGGGGGGCACGGGAAATTTTTTTTGCTTGAGGCGGCAAAAAACTTGGAGCTGGCCCTGGGCAGATGGGAAGCATTATCACACCTTGTTCTACATATTTTGTTCAATTAACTTCCCTGCTTCTTGTTTCTCCAATTATGGGACAGATTTATACAGAAGCTTCAGTTCAGCCTGGCTTTTCTGTGGAAAACATTTACACCTGCAAAAAGGGCATCTGTATTTTGGTCTGTGCAATTAGTTGTGGGATCAAAGCCACCTACCATCTATAATATGTCTTTTAAATGCTTGATAGGGGGATTAAATTCAGAATTTTGCCATCTAAATTGTAAAATTTGGGTCTATACTAAATTGTATGTTCCAAAATGCAAGTGCACATTTTCTGGGTACTAACTGGGTATGCATACACCCACACTCTCACACAAAAGAGATGGCAGCCCTTAACAAATTGACTGTATGTAAGAATACTAACTAGGAGTAATTACAAATCAGGATACACAAAATATAACAATTTGTGAAATTCATGATTAGAAGACCATACAAAAGAATTATATATCCTGTACATACAAACTGCATTGAAATAACTAAAACTAATATGCCAGTAGCATCAAACCCAATCTATTGAGACTAGACAGGTGGAGGGGGTAAGATATGAGAGTGAACAACAACCTCCAAAAAGGTTCCAATGAGGCTAGTGTGAGGGATAGCTCAGTGGTTTGAGCATTGGCTTGCTAAACCCAGCATTGTGAGGGCCATTTGGGGATTGGTCCTGCTTTGAGCAGGGGATTGGACTAGATGATCTCCTGAGGTCCAACCCTAATAACAAAAAAGATCATTAGTGACCTCTCCTGAAAAGCTTTGCCAAATCTTCTAGGCAATCTAACCTATTTTCAGTCTTGAGTGTCCATAGCTGGATCCAAAGCCCATTGAGGTCAATGGGGGAATCTTTCCATTGACTTCAAAGACCTTTGGATCAAGTCCAATATTGCTAAACATTATTACCCATCATGTCACTTTCCTTGTGATGTCACTATCTCCAGTTTGGCAATAATCAATCTTTACCTCTTTTGTACAACTTTCCTTTTATCTGTGCACTGTAGAGGTCCTACATTTGGAGTGTGCCTGGAAGCCTTTGCCCCTCTCTTCCATGTAAATTTAACATTTTGTCCTACAGACAAAATCTGCCACTTCTCATACTAAGCATTTGCTCTATTTATTGTCTTTCACTTTACTCTTTGGGAGAAGTCTATTTAACAATTAAAAACTTTTACCTTGACTTTGTTTGAAATAGCTCTGGCAGGTAGACTCAGGAGGTGGGTTTCAATCCAGCTCCCACTGAGATCAATGGCAAAACTCTTATTGCTGTTCTCTGGGAGCAGATTCAGGCCCTAATCTGCAATGGTGGCCGTAAGAAACCATCCACCTCAAAATTATTATTTATATATTTGGTTTTGTAGCTGCTGGGTGTCCCATTGTGCTAGTCACTGAACAAACACATAGGAAGAGAGAGCTTCTGTCCTGAAGAGCTTACAGTCTAAATAGGCAAGACTGACCAAATATGGGAGAAATTAAATATTATCCCCATTTTACAGATGGGAAAGTGAGGTACAAAGAGACTAAATTACTTACCCAAGATCACACAGAAATAGAGGGGTAGAGCTGGAAAGAGAATTCAGATCTCCTGAGTCCCAGGGCAGTACTCTGACTACAAGAGCAACTCCCCTATCTTGACTCCCATTCAGGGAAGCAAGTAAGGGTGTGCTTGAATGTAAGCACCTTCTAGTTAATCCCATGTTGAGGAATTTTCCTGAAAAGGGATGTGTTTATAAATATGATCATTATATTTTTCTTAAAATCTGCTTGCTGCTGAAGGGTATGGTTGTGTTTATTTTAAATAAAATGTGGTTTACAGGGTGCTTATGCATAGGGAAGCATGCTGTGGCTCACCGGCCTAGGAACATTCTGGAGAAGGCCACGGGGAGGGGTGTGAGCTAGGCATGTGAACTAGAGCACTATAAGCATGTGATAAACAAACCCATATATGGGTTTGTTTAACTCGGATTGGTTAAAGGTTCATGTTATGTAAGTTGTTATATAACTTGTTATATAAGCACCCCGTGCTATAAAGTAGTTAGGGGAGGGGCTCCTTGCTGGAGGGACTCTGCCTGATTCTTTGTACCAGGGGCTCTCTTTGTGCACATGTTGAATAAAGCTTTATTGGATTGAATTGGATCGAAGTCCCATGATTTCTACCCAGCATCAGACTCACTGGGAACCACCAAATCCCAACAGTTTCTTGGTGCAGCGAGCAGGGTTTGAAATATCCTTCAGGATCACGACCTACAATCAAATTAGAGGGTGAGATTGTTCATTTTTTATTTGGTTGTGTGTCTCTGACCTAATTGGTGACTCTCATACCTTTTGCAATAAGCAAGTCTAGGTGCTGGGGAATTCAGGGGATTTGTTGCAGTCTTAAGGCATTGTACTTAGTGTGGGGGCTGGCTAAGCTGTAAGTTCCTCTGACTAAGTGCTGTTGAAGTGGGAAATCAAAGAGGCTGTAAGGACCAACAGTTAGTGTAGGGGCAGGTATAGCCATAAGTACCTCTAGCTGATGTGTTGGCAGGCCCAGATCTCCTAATTGGACATTGTAATTGTGCAGATCAAATAAATTGGAAAAAGGATTAATCTGCTGATTGAGCATTGCAGTCTGGTGTGTTTTATTGGAATAAATTGTTGTTAGTCTGTAAACAGAATTGTAGTTATAAATTTGGAAAGATGAAGGGATATAATGATCCACAATATAAAGAGTATATGGTTAGTGCTTTTATAACCATTCTAGTTGTAAAAGCAGCAAAGAATCCTGTGGCACCTTATAGACTAACAGACGTTTTGGAGCATGAGCTTTCGTGGGTGAATACCCACTTCTTCAGATGCATGTGGTGGAAATTTCCAGGGGCAGGTATATATATGCTAGCAAGCAAGCTAGAGATAATGAGGTCAGTTCAATCAGGGAGGATGAGGCCCTATTCTAGCAGTTGAGGTGTGAAAACCAAGAGAGGAGAAACTGGTTCTGTAGTTGGCAAGCCATTCACAGTCTTTGTTCAATCCTGAGCTGATGGTGTCAAATTTGCAGATGAACTGAAGCTCAGCAGTTTCTCTTTGAAGTCTGGTCCTGAAGTTTTTTTGCTGCAGGATGGCCACCTTAAGGTCTGCAATAGCGTGGCCAGGGAGGTTGAAGCGTTCTCCTACAGGTTTTTGTATATTGCCATTCCTAATGTCTGATTTGTGTCTATTTATCCTTTTCCGTAGAGAAACACCACCCTATATTGAAAACCTACTGACCGCTATGCCTACCTTCATGCCTCCAGCTTCCATTCCGGACACATCACACGATCCATTGTCTACAGCCAAGCACTGAGGTACAACCGCATTTGCTCTAACCCCTCAGACAGAGACCAACACCTACAAAATCTCCACCAAGCATTCTCAAATCTACAATACCCGCACGAGGAAATAAGGAAACAGATCAACAGAGCCAGACATGTACCCAGAAGCCTCCTACTGCAAGACAAACCCAAGAAAGAAACCAACAGGACTCCACTGGCCATCACATACAGCCCCCAGCTAAAACCCCTCCAACGCATCATCAAGGATCTACAACCCATCCTGGACAATGATCCCACACTTTCACAGGCCTTAGGTGGCAGGCCAGTCCTTGCCCACAGACAACCTGCCAACCTGAAACATATTCTCACCAGTAACTGCACACCGCACCATAATAACTCTAGCTCAGGAACCAATCCATGCAACAAACCTCGATGCCAACTCTGCCCACATATCTACACCAGCGACTCCATCACAGGACCTAACCAGATCAGCCACACCATCACTGGTTCATTCACCTGCACATCCACCAATGTAATATACGCCATCATATGCCAGCAATGCCCCTCTGCTATGTACATCGGCCAAACTGGACAGTCTCTACGGAAAAGGATAAATGGACACAAATCAGACATTAGGAATGGCAATATACAAAAACCTGTAGGAGAACGCTTCAACCTCCCTGGCCACGCTATTGCAGACCTTAAGGTGGCCATCCTGCAGCAAAAAAAACTTCAGGACCAGACTTCAAAGAGAAACTGCTGAGCTTCAGTTCATCTGCAAATTTGACACCATCAGCTCAGGATTGAACAAAGACTGTGAATGGCTTGCCAACTACAGAACCAGTTTCTCCTCTCTTGGTTTTCACACCTCAACTGCTAGAATAGGGCCTCATCCTCCCTGATTGAACTGACCTCATTATCTCTAGCTTGCTTGCTAGCATATATATACCTGCCCCTGGAAATTTCCACCACATGCATCTGAAGAAGTGGGTATTCACCCACGAAAGCTCATGCTCCAAAACGTCTGTTAGTCTATAAGGTGCCACAGGATTCTTTGCTGCTTTTACAGATCCAGACTAACACGGCTACCCCTCTGATACTATTCTAGTTGTAAGTTTATTAGCTTTCTTGTGGAGATATTTTGGCTGTATGATTAAAATAAAGGATGACCACCCCCCATTACAGGCGGGCAACATTGATTTTGTGCATAAACCACAATGTTTATCTGAGGAAGATGATGTCCTCAGTGTAGATGTAAGGTTGCTGGCTGTGAAATCTGTCCTGTCTCAGTATGACAAGGCATTGAAACAAGGATATCCAACACATGATGATTATCCAGCTAAACATCCCTATTATGTTGCCTGTTGGTGTACAAGGTTAAAAAACAGCAAAGAGAAGGATAAAATGGCTGGTATGTGTTTAATTGTTGATTATGAACAGCTGGTTAGAAAGAGTGATATGCCAAAAGGAAGGGTAGGAGAGTAAGAAGCAGAGGTAGAAAAACTGCAAGCAGAAGCAAAAAGTATAAAGAAGCAGACTTGCAGGGAAAGAGATCTTGTCCCTCAGCACCTTTGGACCCTACATATGGAACATGGGGCTATCAGTCTAGTGTCATGGCTCCAGTGAGAGTGCACACTGTCCCTAATCCTAATCAAGGGGAAGGGAACCCTGCTATTATTAGTCGTCTAGAGCATACTCCTATAAGCCCATCTGATTTGCGGAGCATGTTAAAGGAATTGCCATCTTTGCAGCTTAATAACCCAAACCTACCCTTCTGGGGAAAGGTACAAGAGTGGATGATAGAGGGAGGCTTATATGCTTTTGATGATCACATAGTGTTTTCAGCCTTGGACATTAGCAATGGCTTTTGGTCTGTTCCTGTGCACCCTGACAGTCAATTTTGGTTTGCATTTACTGTTAAAGGAAAGCAATATACCTTTACTCACCTAAGCCAGGGTTTTCATTACTCACCTACTTTGTTTCATAGAGCCTTAGCTGATGTGCTGGCAAAGCTGCCAGACATGGCTTCTTGTGTTATACAGTATGTTGATGATATTCTTATCTCTTCCCCAGATTGCCAAACGCATGCGAAATACTTAGAAGTGATCCTGCAACACTTGACAGACAGTGGGGTAAAATGTAATGCTAAAAAGGCTCAGATTGCAAAGGAGGAAGTATCATACCTGGGGTATCTAATATCCAAGGGGTACAAACGTTTAACTGTTGACCGCATTGAGGCTATTAATGCATGTCCATGACCGATTACGGTCAGGGGAGTGAGGAAAGTTTTGGGGCTATTCAATTTCTGCCAAACTCAAATCCCAAATTATTCAAAAATTGTCCAGCCCCTTAATAATCTCCTAAAGGGTGCTGGTGGACCACATGATGCAATTGAATGGACATTTGAATGTGAACAGGCATTTACCACATTGAAACAGAGGCTGAGTACTGCCCCAGGGTTGGGACTTCCTAATCCATTAATGCCTTTTACATTGTACACACATGTCAGTTGGGGACATATGGCAGCAGTGTTAACGCAAAAACATGGGGATAAACAGTAGCATACTACTCTTCTAAACTAGATGCTGTCGCTCAAGCAATGCCACCATGCCTCCAGGCAGTGGAAGGAGCTTCTATGGCCCTAAATCAGGCCTTACCACTTATTGGTGCACAGGATGTAAATATTGTTGTGCCTCACGCTGTCCTTGCTATTTTATCAGGAAAGAAACCTTCGGCAGTCCATGTGGCAAGATGTACTCGATGGGAAACAAGTTTGCTAATGCCTTCAGTACATCTGCAACGAGCATCATCGCTAAACCCTGCCACCCTCATTCCTAGCCCAGATGAGGGACACCCGCATCATGGTTGCCTTAAGGTAGAGCCCATGGACCTTCCATTGGTAAAAGAAACTAAAATACCTGATGCCCCTTGCCTATACGTGGATGGTTCTTCCTTCTATGTCAACGGCAAGCGACACACAGGATGGGCTGTTTGTACTCAAGATGGGCAGCTGGTGGCGCATGGCAGTTTACCTGGAGCTTCGGCCCAAGTAGCAGAACTACAGGCATTAATTGCAGCATGTGAAGCTGTGGTAGGTCATGCTATAAACATATATACTGATTCTAGATACGCGTTTGGGGTTGTACATGATTACCTTAACTTGTGGGTAAATCGACGATTCCTGACAAGTACAGGATCCCCAATACAAAATGAGGGTATAGTACAGAAACTTCATGCAGCCATGCAGAAACCTACTGAAGTAGCATTAATAAAAGTGAGGGCCCACACAAAAGGGATAGATCCTCATAGCAAGGGGAACCGAAGGGCAGATGAACTAGCTAAACAAGCAGCAGTGGAAAGTAAAGAGACCCAATTAATTGCTGCAACACAGCCTCTCATAAAAACCCCAAACTTTTTTGAATTACAGGACATTCAACATGCTGCACCGAGGGCAGAGAAGTAGTTATGGATGGATAATGGGGGCAAACTCTGTGATGATAACACTTAAAAAGGTCCAAGGAACACATTAGTGTTACCAAATGTGCTAATGGGAACTATGATACAAGTGTATCACATATTGGGACATGATGGAGTATGGAGGGTGATTCACCGTATGTCAAACACCTGGTGGCACCCTAAGCTTAATGCAAACGTGCATGATTATGTGAGAAGGTGTGTAACGTGTGCTCAGTGTAATTCTGCTCCCACAGTAAAAGTGAGAATGCGACATCAGCCAAGACCAACACAGCCCTTCGAGCAGTTACAAATAGATTTCATTGGTCCCCTGCCAAGGTGCAGAGGGAAAGAATATGTTCTGGTGATCATAGATCACTTTACTAAATGGGTAGAAGCTTTCCCAGTGGCCAAGGCCACTGCAGCTGATGTAGCTAAAATATTGATGACTGAAATAATTCCCTGATAGGGACTTCCATGCTTCATTGATAGTGACCAAGGTACTCATTTCACAGGAAAGGTGATGAAAACGGTATGTAGGGCACTAGGAATCAAACAGAAATTCCACTGTCCCTACCATCCCCAAAGTTCGGGATTAGCAGAAAGAGCTATCCGAACCATTAAAAACAAATTAACCAAACAGATGTTTTCTTTTACAGGGAATGACTGGGTCACCAACCTGCAAGTGGTTCTCATGTCTATGAGAGCCAGTCCTACTGATCCACATTCCTTATCTCCTTTTGAAATGCTGACAGGGTGGGCGATGAGGATGCCAGGAAATCTGTGCATTGGAGGGGGGGAATTGTATGTCATGGGTGACCAGCTTGTTGAATATTGCAAATTGTTATTGCAGTGTGTCTCACAGGACCCCCGAACAGAACCAGACTCAAAGGCCGGCGAAGAGGACATATGTGAGGTGCAGCCTGGTGATCAGGTGATGGTGAAAGCCTATAGGAAACGAACATTTGAACCAGTCTGGACTGGGCCTCACATGGTTCTCTTAGTAACTCCTTCAGCAGCTCGGGTCACTGGAATTCCAGTTTGGGTGCACCTGTCACGTGTAAAAGTATACAAGGGAGAGACCCAATATGGGACACAATAATCCCTATTTACTCTATGGACTCCTGGAAAGCCATTCTTAATATTGTTAAGTGTTTGCATTTGATATTCCCAGTTTAAAATTAATGTAGGAATTTTGTAGTCTTGTCATAAACAGATAGCTAAGGGTTAATGTTCTTTTACCTGTAAAGGATTAACAAAGGGAACCAAACACCTGACCAGAGGACCAATCAGGAAACAAGACTTTTTCAAATCTAGGTGGAGGGAAGTTATGGGTGTGAGTTCTTTGTTCTTTGTCTCGGTTCGGTGACCCTCTCGGCTCTGAGAGTGATTTTTCTATCTCCAGGCTTTCTAATCTTCTGTTTCCAAGTTGTAAGTACAAGGATAGTAAGACAATAGGTTTATATTGTTTTTTTTCGTATTTACATGTGTGTAGTTGCTGGAATGTGTTAAATTGTATTCTGTTTGGATAAGGCTGTTTATTCATTTTTTCTTTTAAGCAATTGACCCTGTATATTGTCACCTTGATACAGAGACCATTTTTATGTCTTTTTCTTCCTTTTTATATAAAGCTTTCTTTTTAAGACCTGTTGGATTTTTTTTTTTTTTAGTGGGGGCTCAAGGGGATTGAGTCTGCAGCTCACCAGGGAACTGGTGGGAGGAAGAAGACAGGGGGGAAGAGAGAATCTCTTTGTGTTAGATTTACTAAGCCTGACTTTGCATACCCTCTGGGTGAGGGGAGAGAGAGATTGATCTCTCGGTACTTGTGTTTCAAGGACTCGAAGCAGGGAATATCCTAGAGTACCCAGGGTGGAGAAATCTGGGAGGAGGTAAAGAGGGGGAAGGGAAGTGGGTTATTTCCCTTTGTGGTGAGACTCAGGGCATCTGAGTCTTGGGGTTCCCGAGGGAAGGTTTTGGGGAGACCAGAGTGAGCCAGACACTGGAATTCTGGTTGGTGGCAGCGATATCAGATCCAAGCTGGTAATTAAGTTTGGAGGTTTCATGCTAGCTTCTCATGTTCTGAACTCTAAGGTTCGGATCTGAGTAGGAGAGTTATGACATGAGTGACAGTGGTGTGGAAAGATAGAATCCAGAAGCCAGTAGGAATATTATTTTCTTTTCCTCTGCTAGGGCTTTTAACCAGACAGAAAGGCTTTGGTTTTAAAAAAAGCCAGAGAGAATTTTTTTTTCTGTTCTCTAGTTGCAGTTTGGCTTGCATATTAAGCAAGGAACTATTAAGATTGACAGAGGGTCTTTTGTTAAACTATAGCACTCCCATTGAGAGTCAAGTACCCAGCACAACACACATGCAAGTAAAGTGTTTTTTCTGGTTTACTTTACATTTAAAAGATTAGCTAGAGGAAGAAAAAAAAGGCACTGTTGCTAGGCAAACCCCAGGAGACAACACAGAGCCAGCAGTTCAGACAATAACACTGGAGGGCACCCCACCACAAGAAAACAGGAACCATGATTTCCAAGGCAACACTGGATGCAGAGGAACAAATCAAAGAGGTAGACCACAGGCGAGATATGGAAAAAAAACTACAAGAGATGGAGCTGAGAGAAAGAGAAAGAGAGGCAGTCTACAAAAGAGAACAAGAAGACAGAGAGGCAGCCTACAAAAGACAGCAAGCAGCTAAAGATGCAGACCACCAAAGACAACTGGAACTCCAGAGGGAGACCTACCGGCAGGCCCTGGAATTAGAAAAGGCTAAGCAACAGAACACAGCCAATCCTAACAACCCTACGCCAATGATTGTTCCACATCATAGGAAATTTCCCACCTACAAGGCAGGTGATGACGCTGAGGCCTTCTTAGAAAATTTTGAAAGGGCCTGTCCTGGATATAGCATTCCTGAAGACCAGTACATGGTAGAGCTGAGGTCACAGCTCAGTGGACCCTTAGCAGAGGTGGCGACTGAAATGCCAAAGGACAGAATGAACGATTATAAACTGTTTCAAACCAAGGCCAGATTCAGAATGGGGATAACCCCGGATCATGCCCGTCGGCGTTTCAGAACCCAAAAGTGAAAACCAGATGTGTCATTTCCCAGACACGCCTAGTACGTTAGGAAAAATTCCTGGATATCAGGAAACAATATTAAATCCTTCGACGAACTGCACCTCCTCATACAAATGGAGCAGTTCTTGGATGGTGTTCCTGAGGACATAACACGGTACATACAAGATGGAAAACCCAAAAATCTCACCGAGGCGGGGGAGATTGGAGCCAAATGGATGGAAGTGGCAGAAAGCAAGAAGGCAGCTGTCAAGGTGAATGAATACCCCAGGGGGCACACCGACAATAAACCCTACAACCGAGGGCAACCCAAGACCCCTCCTACAACCCAAGGAAAGCTACAGACACCCTATTCTTCCACCTCATCAGTCTTCAGTAACTCACCTCGACCCAGTGACCAGTCAGCTGGAAGATGCTTTAAATGTAATGAACTGGGACATATAAAGGCCAACTGCCCAAAGAACCCCAACCGAGTGCAGTTCATTACACCACCCTCACACCAAAGATCCCCAGTCCCAGATGCCTCTCAAATACCCTTGGAGCGAAGGGAAATTTTGAGAGTGGGCGGAAAGAAGGTTACTGCGTGGAGAGACATGGGGGCATAAGTGTCAGCTATTCACCAATCCTTCGTAGACCCCAAATTCATCAACCCGAAGGCCCAAGTGACAATTTACCCCTTCATGTCACAAGCTGTAGACTTGTCTACAGCTGAACTGCCAGTCCAGTACAAAGGCTGGTCAGGAATGTGGACTTTTGCAGTCTATGACAATTATTCCATCATGCTACTGGGGGAAGACTTGGTCAACCAGGTGAAGCGGGCCAATGGTTAAACGCAGCCAAACCAGGCAAGCTTCCAGACCCATTCCTGTTCCTGAGCCATCCACAGAGGACCCGTCTGTGTTACAAGAGACCCAGACAGAGGTAGTGGACCCGGATCCCATGCCAACAATGGAAACAGCCACAGTGCTTCCAGTCCCAGACCAGGAACTGGAAAAGCAGCCAACACCAGAACCGGTGCCAGCACTGATGACAGTGCTTGCAAATCCATCTTCAACCCCAACACCAGAGGGCACCAGCGAGCCTGAACTGGCAGAAGCAGCAGACAACCACACCCAAGAGGCTCAGCCAGAGCCTGAAATAACCCCTGGTGCACCAGCGGAAAGCGGTTCACCAGCAACGGAAACAACCCCATCACCTACATTGCTTCCAGAGGGACCAAGCCCAAGTCCCCAGTCTAAGGAAGAACTGGTGTCTCCAGCTTCAAGGGACCAGTTCCAGACGGAGCAGGAAGCAGATGACAGCCTTCAGAAAGCTTGGGCGGTGGCAAGGAGCACCCCACCGCCTCTCAGCTCTTCTAATCGATCCCGGTTTGTTGTAGAACAAGGACTTTTATACAAGGAGACTCTTTCTGGGGGACACCAGGAAGACTGGCACCCGCAAAAACAGTTGGTGGTTTCAGCTAAGTACCGGGAAAAGCTCTTAAGCTTAGCCCATGATCATCCCAGTGGCCATGCTGGGGTGAACAGAACCAAAGACCAGTTGGGGAAGTCCTTCCACTGGGAGGGGATGGGCAAGGATGTTGCCAAGTATGTCCGGTCTTGTGAGGTATGCCAAAGGGTGGGAAAGCCCCAAGACCAGGTCAAGGCCCCTCTCCAGCCACTCCCCATAATTGAGGTCCCATTTCAGCAAGTAGCTGTGAATACTCTGGGTCCTTTCCCAAAAAAGACACCCAGTGGAAAGCAGTACGTAGTGACTTTCATGAACTTTGCTACCCGATGGCCGGAAGCAGTAGCTCTAGGCAACACCAGGGCTAAAGCTGTGTGCCAGGCACTAACAGACATTTTTGCCAGGGTAGGTTGGCCCTCTGACATCCTTACAGATTCAGGATCTAATTTCCTGGCAGGGACCATGAAGGAACTATGGGAAACTCATGGGGTGAACCACTTGGTTGCCACCCCGTACCACCATCAAACCAATGGCCTAGTGGAAAGGATTAATGGATCTTTGGGGGCCATGATACGTAAATTCGTCCATGAACACTCCAATAATTGGGACCTAGTGTTGCAGCAGTTGCTTTTTGTCTACAGGGCTGTACCACATCCCAGTTTAGGGTTTTCACCGTTTGAACTTGTGTATGGTCACAAGGTTAAGGGGCCATTACAGTTGGTGAAGCAGCAATGGGAGGGGTTTACACCTTCTCCAGGGACTAATATTCTGGACTTTGTAAGCAACCTACAAAACACCCTCTGACACCCTTTAGCCCTTGCTAAAGAGAACCTAAAGGATGCTCAGGAAGAGCAAAAGGCCTGGTATGACAAACATACCAGAGAATGTTCCTTCAAGGTAGGAGACCAGGTTATGGTCTTGAAGGCGCAACAGGCCCATAAGATGAAAGCATCATGGGAAGGGCCATTCACGGTCCAAGAGCACCTGGGAGCTGTTAACTACCTCATAGCATTTCCCAATTCCTCTCTAAAACACAGAGTGTACCATGTTAATTCTCTCAAGCCTTTCTATTCCAGAGATTTACAGGTTTGTCAGTTTACAGCCCAGGGAGATGATGCTGAGTGGCCTGAAGGTGTCTACTACGAAGGGAAAAAAGACGGTGACATGGAAAAGGTGAACCTCTTCACAACCCTGAAACGTCTGCAGTGGCAACAAATCAAGGAGCTGTGCACTAGCTTCGCCCCATTGTTCTCAGCCACCCCAGGACAGACTGAAAGGGCATACCACTCCATTGACACCCAATTAGAACCCCACCCTACCGGGTGTCTCCTCACACCCAAGCTGCTATAGAATGGGAGATCCAGAACATGCTACAGATGGGTATAATCCGCTCATCTACCAGTGCATGGGCATCTCCAGTGGTTCTGGTACCCAAACCAGATGGGGAAATATGCTTTTGCGTGGACTACCGTAAGCTAAATGCGGTAGCTCGTCCAGACAACTATCCAATGCCATGAACGCACCTAGGAGCTATTGGAAAAGTTGGGACGTGTCCAATTCATATCTACAATAGACTTAACCAAAGGGTACTGGCAAGTACCACTAGACGAACCTGCCAAGGAAAAGTCAGCATTCGTCACCCATGCGGGGGTGTATGAACTGAATGTCCTTCCTTTCGGGCTGCGAAATGCACCCGCCACCTTCCAGAGGCTGGTAGATGGTCTACTAGCAGGACTGGGCGAATATGCAGTTGCCTACCTCAATGATGTGGCCATTTTTTCTGACTCCTGGCCCGAACACCTAGAACCTGGAAAAGGTCTTTGAGCACATCAGGCAGGCCGGACTAACTGTTAAGGCCAAAAAGTGTCAAATAGGCCAAAACAGAGTAACTTACCTGGGACACCAGGTGGGTCGAGGAACCATAAACCCCCTACAGGCCAAGGTGGATGCTATCCAAAAGTGGACTGTCCCAAAGTCAAAGAAACAGGTTCAATCCTTCTTAGGCTTGGCCGGGTACTACAGGCGATTTGTACCACACTACAGCCAAATCGCTGCCCCACTGACCGACTTGACCAAAAAGACCCAGCCAAATGCAGTTAAGTGGACTGATGAGTGTCAAAAGGCCTTTACCCAACTTAAGGTGACGCTGATGTCTGACCCTGTGCTCAGGGCTCTGGACTTTGACCAGCCATTCCTAGTCACCACAGATGCATCTGAGCGTGGTATAGGAGCAGTTCTCATGCAGGAAGCAACAGATCACAACTTCCATCCTGTCATGTTTCTCAGCAAGAAACTGTCTGAGAGGGAAAGTCACTGGTCAGTCAGTGAAAAGGAATGCTACGCCGTTGTGTACGCCCTGGAAAAGCTACGCCCATATGTTTGGGGACGGCGGTTCCAGCTACAAACTGACCATGCTGCGCTAAAGTGGCTTCATACTGCCAAGGGGAACAACAAGAAACTTCTTCATTGGAATTTAGCTCTCCAAGATTTTGATTTTGAATTTCAGCACATTTCAGGAGCTTCTAACAAAGTAGCTGATGCACTCTCTCGTGAAAGTTTCCCAGAATCCAGTAGTTAAAAAGTGTTCTTAAAATGTAAAAGTCCGTTAGTTATATACTTAGTGGTATATGTAAAGGTGCATGTGTTGTATTAATCTGTTTATTTTAAAGTTCTAGGAGGAAACCGCCGCCAGTGAGGTTCCCCAATGTCTGCAATTTGGGGGGCGTGTCATAAACAGATAGCTAAGGGTTAATGTTCTTTTACCTATAAAGGGTTAACAAAGGGAACCAAACACCTGACCAGAGGACCAATCAGGAAACAAGAGTTTTTCAAATCTGGGTGGAGGGAAGTTTTGAGTGTGAGTTCTTTGTCCTTTGTCTTGGTTCGGTGACTCTCTCGGCTCTGAGAGTGATCTTTCTAGCTCCAGGCTTTCTAATCTTCTGTTTCCAAGTTGTAAGTACAAGGATAGTAAGACAATAGGTTTATATTTTTTTTTTTGTATTTACATGTGTGTAGTTGCTGGAATGTGTTAAATTGTATTCTGTTTGGATAAGGCTGTTTATTCATTTTTTCTTTTAAGCAATTGACCCTGTATATTGTCACCTTGATACAGAGACCAATTTTATGTCTTTTTCTTTCTTTTTATATAAAGCTTTCTTTTTAAGACCTGTTGGATTTTTTTTTTTTAGTGGGGGCTCAAGGGGATTGAGTCTGCAGCTCAGCAGGGAATTGGTGGGAGGAAGAAGACAGAGGGGAAGAGAGAATCTCTTTGTGTTAGATTTACTAAGCCTGACTTTGCATACCCTCTGGGTGAGGGGAGAGAGAGATTGATCTCTCGGTACTTGTGTTTCAAGGACTCGAAGCAGGGAATATCCTAGAGTACCCAGGGTGGAGAAATCTGGGAGGAGGTAAAGAGGGGGAAGGGAAGTGGGTTATTTCCCTTTGTGGTGAGACTCAGGGCATCTGAGTCTTGGGGTTCCCCAGGGAAGGTTTTGGGGAGACCAGAGTGAGCCAGACACTGGAATTCTGGCTGGTGGCAGCGATATCAGATCCAAGCTGGTAATTAAGTTTGGAGGTTTCATGCTAGCTTCTCATGTTCTGAACTCTAAGGTTCAGATCTGAGTAGGAGAGTTATGACAAGTCTACTAATTAAGTGGTTTCTGAAACTTGAAAGTTTATTTAAGCAGTGTCATCTTAATAATGCTGCAGTAGCTCTCAGTGTTTTATTGATGTAATTACCTGGGGAGGAGTCACTGGATCAGTTGTAAATGCCATCACTCAAATCTAATACTAGGGACTGGGTTAAAATTTGTTAGTAGCAGGAATGACAGTTTACTGTGGTAAGAGTGGGGTTCACGTCTAATCAAGTTAGATATTACCTTAACTCAGCAACAGTTGGTCAGGTCCTCACTGCTGTACTCAGCCATCTATTAAGAACTACTAAAATGTATGAGCAAGCATTGGTCTAGGCATGTGGAAAAATTGTGTTATCATACTGGCATGGTAACATCCTGGTGTTCAACATGAAAGGTGCAGCCCTGCTAGGAGACTCACTCGTGCCACAAGTGCCATGTAGGGTAAGAGCTGTGGTTCTCGAAAACTGAATGTCTTCACCTTGGATGGTGGCAGGGGAGTGGTCCCTATCGATAACAGAGATATGTTGAGATGGTCATTGCATCCTTGGAGGGATGTTAATTCCTGAACTGGAGGCTCAGCCAGGGCACTCGCTTCCATTTGCATGTCACAGACACCTGTGTAACATAAGGGTCGGAGATAACTACATGGCTTTCCCACGGGACCAATGTTCCATCCTGGGAGAATGCGTTTTGTGTATGGGAAACCTGAAGTCAGGACAAGCCTTATCTCAAATGTTGGGACCTGACTTAATGATGCATGTAATGTAAGTTAATGGATGATATAGCAGTGAGAAAGGACTCCACTATCTGGTGTGAATGTGAGTGGTTAACTTTGGCAGGCAAGCCTTGCTTAAATATCTAGTTCTTCCTATTGCGTTAAGCCTTTTAAAAGAAATATTGAAAGGAGTGGTAGGGCAGTTATACTGATTCAGTGAATGAAAGGGTTTGCCATTGCAAAAACAAAAACAAATGGAAATGGATTTGGGTTGTGTTCTCGCAATGGCATAAGGACTTAGTATTTTATTGTAAATATTATGTATTAGTTTATTTGTTCCTAAAATTATAGTTAAGTGTTAATAGTAGTTAATTATAGTTAAGTGTTAATAATGCTAATTATTGCTCCTAAAAAATACAAGGAAGTGGTGTTAGTGGGGTCTAAGAATTGTTCTTAGCCCCAAAACCAAATGGGGGAGCTGAAGGGTATGGTTGTGTTTATTTTAAATAAAATGTGGTTTACAGGGTGCTTATGCATAGGGAAGCATGCTGTGGCTCACTGGCCTAGCAACATTCTGGAGAAGGCCACGGGGAGGGGTGTGAGCTCGGCATGTGGACTGGAGCACTATGAGCATGTGATAAACAAACCCATATATGGTTTGTTTAACTCTGATTGGTTAAAGGTTCATGTTATGTAAGTTTTTATATAACTTGTTATATAAGCACCATGTGCTATAAAGTAGCGAGGGGAGGGGCTCCTTGCTGGAGGGACTCTGCCTGATTCTTTGTACCAAGGGCTCTCCTTGTGCACATGTTGAATAAAGCTTTATTGAATTGAATTGAATCGCATTGGATTGAAGTCCCATGATTTCTACCCAGCATCAGACTCACTGGGAACCACCAAATCCCAACACTGCATATGGAATTATATGTAATGGACTTATTATACTATCGAGAAATGGAATAGTAAGATATAACCATGGGCTATATATGTATTGGGCTGAATTCTATTGGCTTTTGTTGGGTTTGCTGTTTTTATTGTAATTTGGGCTGGGGCACCTAATGCTTTGGATAGGCACTCTTTTAATTTTTGTGCATAAATAAAATATAAATGACAAATAATTACTTTTATATAAATTTTAGGAAATGTGATTTTTGTTGGAGTAAATTCAGAACTATAGTTATGAATTGAGGGAGAAGATAATTGCCACAGGATGTATTTCTTTATATGTGTCAGTATTTGCCAGGGGAATGGCTTATATCCATCCAGAAAAAAACATACAGACCCATTAGCCTTGCAAAATCAGAATGGCATAGTTAATAGAGACCTGTAAGCCTTTGAAAAGGGTACACTGGCACTATTCTTGGCACACTCCAATGGGCTTTAAAGAACAGTAATAAAAGGATAATGTCAATGCATAGCAGCATGGGACCTGATCCAACTCTCCCATTGATATCAGTGAGTGCGGATCAGGCCTAAGAACAATAACTGGCTAAATCCTGAGGTTCTTACTCAGTGAATCTCCTACTGAATTCCCTTAGTGAGGTCTGAGTACAAACTGAGTAAGGACCTCAGAATGAAAGGAAGTCTTAGTTAGTCAACTTGTCAAACTAGAGATTGCATTACTCTACCATATGTCTGATGGCCCTAAAGAATTACAAGCCAAAATGGTCGTTTTAACCATCAGTACCTAGTTATCCCATAATTCTGAAAATTATCTTTTCCATAGGTTGTGCTTTCCTGATAGATGAGAATGGGTTTGTATCTATATGTGATTCTGGAACAATACTAAATGGGAACAGTTTCTACTGAAAACAGAATGTACGCAAGATTGAGTAAATATAAGATCAGACTGCCACCAAGGCATATGGAAAACGTATAATATACCTATAATTATCTGTCAGTTCCACCAGTGGCCTGAGATGAACAGTTAAGAGACTCCACAATAGCATAGTAACCCTCAGGAATAAAAACACACAATGTTGTAAGAGTCGTACGTAGCAGGTACTTAAATCTGAACACATGGACTAGAAATTTAGTAAATCGAAAGCAAGATAAGGACTTAAAAATCTAGCTGGAATAATAATTAAATGGTGAAGATGCATATTTCAACACCTTAACAGAAAGCTGCATTCACACTCAAAATGGATTCTTGCCATTCAGTTTTCTTGTTTATATATAAAACACATGGTCACCTCATAATCCCTGAGAGCATATACACTTTTAGCACATAGTCAGTTAAGTAGTTGATGGCTATGAAAGGCAGCAATTCACAAGCGACCTCTTAATACATGAGTATCATCTTAAACCAAAACTCCTTCCTAATGACAGGCCTAATTCTGCTGCCATTCAGGGCTGGCTCTAGCCATTTCGCTGCCCCAAGCATGGCGGCACGCCACGGCGGGCACTGTGCCGCTCGCAGGTCCCGTGGCTCCGGTGCATCTCCTGCAGGCGTGCCTGCGGATGCTCCACCGAAGCTGTGGGACCAGCGGACCCTCCGCAGGCATGCCTGCGGGAGGTCCACCGGAGCCACCTGCCGCCCTCCCGCTAACCGGCAGAGCGCCCCCCGCGGCATGCCACCCCAAGCACGCGCTTGGTGTGCTGGGGCCTGGAGCCGGCCCTGCTGCCATTTAAATCAGTGGGAATTTTCCAGTTGACTTCAATTGGAATAATGTAAAGAACCACTAATGTAGAGGATTAACTAGGGCTTGCTTAGTTTTTAAAATATTAGTGCCAGGGCTGGCGCTTCCATTTAGGCGACCTAAGTGGTCGCCTAGGGCACCAGGATTTGGGGGGGTGGCATTTTGCCACTGTCAGCGGCAATTCGGCTGAGGGGGGTCCTTCTGCGCTCCGGGTCTTTGGTGGCAATTCTGCGGCGGGTCCTTCACTCGCTTTGGGACCCGCCACTGAAGTGCCCGAAGACCAGGAGCACGGAAGGACCCCCCCGCCGCAGAATTGCCGCCGCCAACCGGAAGCGCAAAAGGACTCCCACCTAGGGCGCCAAAAACCCTGGCACCGCTCCTGATTAGTGCTACAGATTTACCATTAGGTTAATGATGTCACAGTTGTTTAATTCTGATTGACTGTGAATGTGTATTTATTTGGCAACTGGGCTATGGTTTGATCTGCATACAGTACATCAGAGAAAGGAAATGGAATTTCATGTTGCCTCAGCTGAGAACCTTGACTGATAACGTAGATAGATTAATGAAATTACTGTTTCTGTGCACTTTATTAATTACACGACGTATACTGAGCTGTGGGACTTTGCCTTACTTAAACATTGCTATCTTAACTACCATCTACATACTTGTAAGCTTTAGCTACAGTATTATTCTAGAGGACTTTGATGGTTCAATTATTCGATTATAATATACCAGGAAAAGGAACTGCCAGCACAGTAATAAGAATATTTATGTCACTTTTCTTCTTTAAAGGAAAGTGAAAGGTAGTTTTGAAGATAAATAATTTGGCTTGTCTTGATATGAAACATTAACTATTTACTGTTTGTGCTTTGCAAGGAATCCTTGCAACTTATTTAAAAAAATAAATTTAAAATACACTAAACCAAAATGTATATAATAAGTAATCACAGAACTGATGTGGAGGAAAAACTCAAGAATGTAATGCAAAAGCCCACTAAAATGATTTTTGTTAGCAATTTTGCTTACAAAAATATAATCCTGTTATTTAAAAGTAAACGAAAGATTAGTTTTCATCATAAAAATGAACAGCATCATATGCCACAGCATGCTTTGCTGTACATCCTTCATGCTCAGAAGCACTTCTTACCACATATGAATAGGAAGGGCCCAACTCTACCCTCAGTTATATTGGTGCAGATGAACTCATGCTACTGAAGGTAGAATCAGGCCTTAGACTTGGTTTAACATGTAAAGTTTTTATTAAAATTGGCATTTTTTTACATCTTATTTCTTATTAAGGCTAGATCTGAATTTAAACTATGCACCTGTGCAAGAGAGAAAAAAGAATAACTCCCTGCCCCTCTACATGCCCTATCCTGATCTTGGGTCCAGACACTTAGGAGAAAGCAAGGTTATTACCTGCTCACTTCCTCCCTAAAGCTGGTAGATGGGGAGTGGTTGAGAAGGGCACGGAATTAGTGGGGCGGGGGAACACACAGAGATTTAGCTCTACCCTCTCTCTTGCGGGTCAGAATAGCTGAGCCAGCATAGGGCTGGCTGGGAATAGGCTGATAGTATAGCTGATTAAATAATAAAAAAGCACTCAAGCATTTTTGTGAAGATTTCTTGAAAATGTTCATAAAATAAAGTTCATCAAATTTTTGAAATGTTTTGTCCGCTCTATTAACCAGTTAAAAAAACAGCAATGTATTTTTTAGGGAGGGTTGTTTGTTTTTTTAAATCTGAAGAGAAAAATCGGTCAAACTTTTAACAAAGAACAAATTTTCAACCAACTCTTGCTATCAGTTATCATCCCACCAACGTGGAGGGGGTGCAGGCAGGGAATCGTGCATTAAAGGGGTGTGATTGACACTGCTCCCTAAGGATAATGCTAGGGTGAGGCAGTTTCACACTACCCCTTGTGTAATAGCAGAACCTTTTAAACACTGCCATGGTTGAAAGACGGAGCAGAAAACATCCTGTCTCAATAATCGCCTGCAAAAGTAATGAGTATGTCCAAAGATTAACTGGAAGATAAACAAGCACATGTTATTAAAATGAGCATCTCCGCTTTTTCTGTAGTGAATGGTCTCATACTGATGAAAAGTGACTGTATTTTTGAGACTAAGATTGGGGACTCCACATCAGAGATCAATAGACCAATAACAATCGTGCTGCAACCTAGCACAAGCCATCAAAGAAGAATTTTGCTGTTTAAACATTAATAATTTTGTTTAAATATTAAACAGGGAGGCTCTTCTGATTGCTAAAACACCATTAAGCAGAATGGAGGCCAGTCTGTAGTTGCTGATTTTGGACCCATACAGCATATTACCAATAATGTCATTTTCCAGTGCTACAGTGATGTAGCTGGGTAGCAAGTACTTAAGGAATGCTGACTGGGAAAAACAACAACAACAAACCTTCTCTCACCTTTGTCAGTGTTGCTACGAGCAGAATGCATGCACTTTTCATTCAAGAAATGTAAAGTATGGACTTAGTTATTGTACCTTCTGCCACAAAAGTGATCTTGTGACGTTTGTAACATTCCTTGAACAGTTCCTACTGTGTAGCAGTTAGAGATGGGTGAATACTGCAAAACAGTTTTTGTTAATACACCTGCACATTTTTACATGAATTGTTGTGCTTCTCCTTTGTGTTCCTTTTCTGGATGAAATTCACTCATGGCACTCTGGAGCCCTGCAAGGTTCTCTATGGCATTTAAAAAGTGTGGCGGAATGGAGTGGTGTCCCAGGGAGAGGAGAAATGGCCTCTGTACCAGACCAGCACAGGATGATGTGAAAAGTTGTGACGGGGGTAGGTCCTTGGTGTTGGAGCAGTGTTTACCCAGATACAGTTACCCCAACATCTCATTCAACTGTTGCTCAGGAGATGGGATTGCCCATAATTTGGAATTGCAATCACAATCATAGGGATGGCTGCTCAGCAGCGCCAGGCACAAACCTGGGACAAAAATGTTATTGTAGCTCCTGTCATCTCACACTTCAACTGATCAATTATGCATTCTTTGACCGGGCAATGGGACTACTCGTGTACACAAATATTTGCAGGACCAAGGCCTTAGATGTATCAGTCTAATAAAGGAAATTTAGCTATAGCTTATAGAAAGAACATGTGAGCAACACTATCCAAAGTAACATATCAAGGTGAATTATAATAAAAAAAAAGATAAACAAATCTAAACCTTTTCCTCTCAACAATGCATAGTCACATTGTTGAGTGTTCAAAACTATGGAAGAGGTTATTTTTGCCTCTTCTGAAAACCTACATCAGCTATCAATGCCAATTATACCTTACCTCACTAGACATCTCAGTTACGCATACCATGAACACGTTTTCCCAGAATTTCAATCACTTCCTCTTGGCTGCTGACGTGAAATAAGAACCAGACAAGATTGTCCTCTTTACCTGTGGTGACCTGCATGCTTTTGTATTTTGTTCCATTACAGAAACTATTATATTTTATCTTATTGGAAACAAAACTTTGATTTTAAGAGTCTTGTGATTGTTTAAAAAAGCAGTGTGAGACAAAGGTTGTGCTGTAACTGTAAATTTATTGCTATATATTATCTTTATAGCAGTAATCTTTAGCAATTGCTGTAGTTCTAGTTGCAAAACAGTTTCAATCATATAACACTCTGTTTTCAAATGCTGATAACTTTCAGAATTATCCACCTACTTGGCTGAAATGTTCCAGGTGTAGTCTGTTCAGCTGCCATTTTCTTTTGGATATTTTGAGCAAAATCCTTTAATCTCTTTTTAAGTTATGGATGAAAGAGGGACAAAACTTATACTTTTACTCTAATAAGGAATGTATGCTTTATTATCTTTTGAAGTGGAGGATATCAGCTGTATGCAATTAAAAATCACCTTTGAATACAGCTGGTCAGAAAACTTTCATGAGAACAAAATTTCAATAGAAAATACAAAAGAAACCAGAATTTAATGAAAAATGTTTTCCATTCTTTTAATAGTTTTACAGATGGTTGAAAAATTGCTGTCAAAATGTTAATGAAAAAGGGGACAAATATTCATAAAAAAGTTCATGAAATTGTTGTCTGTTTTCCAGTTAGCTGCAGCTTGTTGCTTTTTTAAAGCAGGATTATAAATCCTAGCCATATAAATATCAGAGACCATGCAATAATCATTAGAACAGTGAACTTTGGTTTAGAGAAACAAATATACTATAATATAATCAGTTTATCTCATATTTAATGGGGTGCTCCATGTTACAGCTGCATTTTTGATCATATTATCAATGGGCATCAATTAAGATTTTAACAGGGCTTATAAAAATGCCATCTTCTTTGAGACTTGATTGCACATTAGCCTTTTCAAACCTGGCTGACAAAGGGATGGCTACTGTTAGGTTACTGCTGGGACAATTTACAGGAGGGACCTTGCAAATGTACTACTGAAACATACACAACAATATCGAGATCATTCTCTCTATTTAAATGTTTATCTTTTGCCGCTGTAAAAAGAGTGAGCACAGTGTTAAGTGAATATCTTTTTCTAGTTTAAAAAATATAGTCAGCATGATAATAATCCATCCTTTAAAATCAAAACCTTGATCTATACTAAAGAAATGTATTGTTGCAAAGGTATGACTGAACTATCGTAACTTGTTCAGAATCTTTCCATTAACCATCCTGGCCAGTGCAAACCTATTAAGCATGCCCAGAACCAGCAGTCTCTCATACTCACCATTGCAATATCAATGCATTGTGTATATCCAGCACAAGTCTCTAAAACTGAGGTAGCAATCAATACTGTAGTTTGTTTTTAAAAAATAAAATGTAGGAATGACTACATATTTTGTAAAATTAAATGCTATTTAGTACTGCATTTTTTTAAACAAGTCTTAAGATTTCTATATTGTACCTTATAAAACAGACAATTTTTATGTATAAAATGACAGTTACTCAAAGCATGAAAATAATCAGGTACACAGGAGATATTGCACAGCGTGGCCAAAGGAGTGTGCGCAGGAGCACTCTGGGAATGTGCTGGAAGGGCCATTTGCAATGCCAGTGCTTTCTGTTTGCAGTAGCAATGGTGCAGAGCTACCCAAAGCAAATATAAATGCAGTGATTGTGCATGGTTACAAGTGCTTTTATGTGTGGACACAAGGACCCTTATGTCTGGAGCCCCATTGACCTCAGGGAGCTCTGAAAGGGTGCAGCGATCCACCCACACAGAACCAGTTACAGGATTGGAGGCAACGTGGGCGATGAGAATGATAGGTAATTACAACAGAGCAAGTCTCTAATGTTCAGAGGCTGTAGGAAAAAGCACCATCCCATTTATCTCAGTAAACTGTGAGCATCAAAGCCTAACTGGGATTATCTAAATACCAGCATTATTACACAAAACATACAATTGCTGTTCCTAAAAAGACAGATCCAGGAAATATTTATATAGAAATGTCAATGTAACACCATAGCCATTTCCATTAATTCCCTTGTCACCAGCTCCAGTTTCAGTGCCTCTCCCCTTGTCTCACCTTTGGCTTGTAGCAATATGTTTCTTCATCACATCCCCTCTTATCAGCAAGGTAAGTCACTGGTCCGAGGATTTATGACAACACTTCACCCCACATCCACTGTCTTCCTCTCTCCCCTACACCAATTTCCATTCTTATGTGCTCCTTAGTTATATTTACATTAACTCAATATGGAGCCTTTGGGTCCTAATAGATCTGAGAAATAGTTTAACTCACAAGATGATCTTTTTATAGGGAGAATTCTACCACATTCTGGTAGCTAATCCAGTGGTACATACTTGTAGGCATTTGTATGTTCCTCTCCATATTTTCTTCTCTGTGCTCTGGCACACCAACAGGTGGCTGATATTTTTCCAAATTTTGAAGAAAAGAAAATGTCAACAAAATAGGTCACACACAAATGTGGCCATTTCTTTTAACCAGCTCTACTTGTATCTAAGACAAAGAATGGTTCAGTGCTTAGGGTCTTAGCGTGGTACTCAGAACTAGAGGGTTCCCGATTCTTCTTTGCCACATGTGACCTTGGGAAAGTCATTTAGTTTTTCTGTGCCTCACTTCACCATTGGGAAGTGATAATACTGTACTACCACACAGGGGGTGTGCTGAGGATACATTAAAGATTGAAAGTTGCCCCCCCCCCCCGCAAATGTTATGTGAATAGAGTTGCCATTGATAGGTAGGTGTGGACACCATCTCCTTACCACAACTTTTTCAGGGGAGTTTGTTAAGATACTGCTCCAACTGATGTAATTCCTGAAGCCACAGAAACATAGATCCACCTGGCTTGGTAATGTTGCTTTGGTGTGGCAAGCTTCATTTGTAGGCTTTCTTCCAACAAATGGTCAGATGGACAGAGGTATTTCCTGGCACTGCACAATCTTTTCTTTCTGTATCAGTGTCTCCTTCCAGGGAGAGTTCCTTAGTATGAACAGTATTCAGCAGTCCCTCTCTTAATTCAGGGAACCTAAGACAAGAAACAAAAGCAACACTAAGGTCTTCTTGCAGAAGCATACCAAATTCAACATATAGTTGGAATGTTTGTAGACTGACCAGAAATTCAGACATATTTTTTCATTCCATTTGATTTTCTAGGTGATACATAACTTTCATCTAGAAAAATCTTGGTTTTGATACATCATGGCCAAAAAATTCAAACTTGGCTATCTACTGATATGCTCTGAAATCTATTAGAAACAAGTACAATGGCCAAACTTTGAAAGATGTTGAAGTCATTGAGAGCTGCAAGGATTCAATTCTGCTTTTTATTTAGGATCTTCATTCAATCTCACCCAGAGCCTATGAAAACCAAAGTCTTTAAACATGGCAAAAGTAATTTTCCCCATCACTGTTAGGAAGAAAAGAGCAGTTACTGCTGTCTTTGGTGGTATTTGCATTAAACTACTATTAAGACAAAGGGAATATCTGATTGTGCCCAATAAAGTTTCGGTAAAAAGTGTATTCCATACTATTGGGGGAAAACCTGGCTTCTTTGAAGTCAATGGGAAATCTCTTTCAAGTTCATGGCCTTCACTGAGGACCAGATTTCACCTGTGTTCTGTATATGCCTGCATAGGTATTTTTAAATCTTTTAAATATATTGTAGTGAGTTGCAAGACTACATTGGGACTATTTTTGCAACTATCCACCTGTAAAGCCAAATGTCTTAGGTCCCCATTTTGCAAATGGGTGTATGTATGTTCTTTACTTTAAGCACATGAGTAGTCAAGTTATGTTACAAGTTCAGCCCATGCATACATGTCTGCAGGATCAGGCCCAGTTACCATGAGTCAGACTGTACAGGACTCAGACATAGTCATGTAAACCTCTAAAATAGCCAGGGGTAGCTTGTTTTTCATGCATAATACATGTATGTCACTGTCTTAAGATCTGTTACCTTGGGACCTTCCAGGGTTAGGATCAAATGTTAGATGTTCTACTAGGAGGCTAGACGTCTGTCCTTTCAAGCATTATGCGGGCCAGGAGACATCACCGGGAGGGTAGATGACTGAATACGTTCTGTCCTGGGTCTTGGGTCAGCATAATTTTTTTGCGGGGGAGGGGTTCCACATTTCCCTGGCTGGTTTCTCATAGCTGGCAGATGAGGGACAGTTGGGAGGCGCTGGGAGTGCTGGTATAAATGGGAGGAAGCCTAGTGGGCAGAGTGCAGGTGAGGTGGTCCCAGGAGGAGGAATCAGTGGCAGGATCCTGGGGCAGGTGGCAGAAGGGTGCCCTGGGCTGGGTCTCTGCCATGCTGCGCGCACAGATCGGGCTGTCTGGCGGCTCCCCACTGTTCCCAGACCGAGCTTTTGGGCGCTTGCTTTCCTGCCCAGCTGGAGCCGGGGCTGGCTATTTCCTGGGCCCGTCCGCACCTCGCTCGCTGCCGCGCCGGGGCGGAGCGGGCTGGCTCCCTGGGCGCCGGCGGCAGGTGCGCGGTGGCAGCCAGCGCCCTTGTGTCCGGGGCGGCGGCCGAGGGGCGTTGCCGGGGCGAGCGCGGGGCTGGCCCTGGGCAGAGGCAGGCGGCCGGGGGAGGCGGAGGCTGGCTGGGGGAAGGGGTGCGTGGCCCGGGCGGGGGCCCAGGTGAGCAGCAAGGGGCAGAGGGAGCGGGCGCCTCTGCGTAGCCCCGGGGCGGGGCGCATCCGGAGCCCGGGGATCGGGGCGGCAGCAGCGGGTGCCGGCCCGGCAGAGGGGGATCATGCTGGGCGTAGCAGCGGGGACCCCGACAAGCCGCGCCATGGGCTGCCGCTGCCCCCGGCTCCTTGCCGGGCCCCTCGTCCTCCTCCTCGCCGGGCTCCTGGAGCTCGAGGCGGTCTCTGCCTTCTCCGAAGCCGCGATGGGCACCGCCAGCGCCGAGCCCGGCAGCTCAGGGACTCTGCAGCCGCCGAGCGGGACCCCCTTAGAGGAGACCCGGCTCCATGTCTTCACCTTGGACTATCCACACGTGCAGATCCCCTTCGAGATCACGCTCTGGATCCTGCTGGCTTCCCTGGCCAAGATCGGTGAGTGCCCCCGGCCCGGGACTGGTACCGATGGGGAGGTTGAGGCTGGACGGCTGCCCCTGTGTCCAGCGGAGCTGTGGGAGCCAAAGGGAGCTTGGGTGGGAGCCCAGTCGGCGGGCGGGTGGGGGCAGTGCCCAGCGCACTTCACCGGCGGGGGAAAGCTGTCTGCAGGAGCTTTACAAGTGTGGCAAAGGGAGAGCCTTGCAATGCACGCTTTGCTCTTAAAAACAGGGCAAATATATGGGTAGATAATGTGGCCCTCCCTGTCTATTTATTCACTGAGGGCTAGTGAGAATGCGGATACATAAGACTACTTCTACTACTGTTCAGAAATCCCTGAAAAACAGAGAAAGTCCTCAAGTTATGTCTTCATTTATATATGTACACTTCCTAATTGTTCATTGGGCAAACACCCATCTAGATTCTAGATTTTAACTTAACAGTGGCTTTCACTATGACCCTGCTTGGCTTTTTTTTTAAGATAAGCAGTGAATAACACTGATTTACTAAAATAGACGCAAGTCACTAGGAATTACCTTTCAGTGTGATAAGTTCAGTGAAAACTCCTCAGATGAAAGATAAGGTGGGTGAGGTAATATCTTTTATTGAACCAGCTTCTGCTGGTGAGGGAGACAAGCTTTGTAGCTCTTCTTCTGGTATGGGAAAGGGCTCAGAGTGTGACGTTAAATACAAGGTGAAACAGATTGTTTAGCATATTTAAGGAACTTTTCCAAGTGAAATGGCCTTTTTACACCCCTTCATGGGGAGAATGGAAAAGGTAGGAGAGGGCAGCTTGTGGGGTTGTTGCAGTTAACCATAAATCCAGCATCTCTTTCAGTCCTTGACTTGTAGTGTCTAGCCAAGTTATGAATTAAGCCCCATCTTTTGAAGGTGTTGGGAAGATTTCCTTTGAAAATGAAGATTGCTAAGTCAGGTACAGAGTGGTAGCTGACTTTTAGAGTTACTGACCATTAGAGGGATTTTCTTCTATTGCTTAGTGATGCAATTTGAAGCCTTTGGCATGATTTGGCAGACAAAATTTTTTTGCTTCTTCAAGAGAAATAGTGTGAACGAGAACATTAGATTAAATTACCATTAGAAAATGTCCCTCATATTAGGCCTAAACAAAACATAAAGCTTAAAATAATTGGTTGCAAAATACTTAAAATGTAGACCTAAAATCTTATAGTTTCATTCATCCTTCTGTGTATACATGAAACACATTCCCTAGAGTCTCTAGATACGTATTTATTAGAACAGTCTATGAACACTGTATTCCTTTCCATAAAATATTACAGTACATAATGGTAGGCAATTATATAATTTATATATAATAAAGAATATCATCTAAAGAAAATTTATGGCAAGGGACTGATGGAAGGCAAACAAAAATGTTAATCAGTGTGGATTAAGCCTCTCCTTAGTATTTTTTTTACTACTCAGCTATGTCCTGAGAATAGTTCCTGAAAGATGAGAAACACTGAGTGATTAGAAAGGTCATTCATTCTCTGATGTGGGAAAAGTTTGTATTGCATAGTTCCCCAGTGTCGTGTTCTCTTTATTAGGGAAATATATTTTTGTGTTTGAATTAACTGTTTTATTTCTTGTTACAATAAAATATGAATTTAAACTAGTAACAGAGTGATCTAGAAAACAAAGGATTTTAGGAACTGTGTAAAAATCAGTAAGACCATGTATAAATAATGAAATTCTTTTTAACTAAGTTTCTTTCTAAGCAGACCTTGAGAATCTTAGTCTTGAAGAACCTGCTTTGAGGAATAAATGGGAAAACATACCATTACCATGTTTGTTTGACTTCAAATGCCTTTTTTGTTATTACACATTTCACTGAAAACTATGAATCCATGTGGATAACTACTTCTTGAGCCAAATTAGTTCATTTACTTGTAAAACTTTAGTCTTTTACATATGCATTCTGCTTAGTAGCCATATAGCTCTGCTCCTGCAAACACTTAAGGCATGTGCTTAACTTTAAGCATAGTCTCCTTGACTTGAACAGAGCTACTGCAATTTACATCAGTTGAGGTTCTGTCCAATGGGACTACTTATGTGGTTAACTTCAAGCATGTACATAAAGGTTTGCAGGTCTGGGGTCTATATATTTAATTTTGATATATAGAGCACCAATGTATTACAACGAATCGCCTGATATAAACATATGCCATTTGTTTTGTATCCATCGCTCCTCCTTTAAAAGAGTACTGTAAATTTGATTTAGGCCAAAATTTAGATTTTATAATAAAAAGTCTTGCAGAAGCTAAGACCAATGGAAATATTTCTGTGATTATTTTTATAATTCCAATGATGCCATTTTAAAAACAAATATTCTGGTGGACTGTTTGCAATCCAAATATTGCAGCACTTTGTTAATGCCTAAGGCTCCAGAAGGTGAAAAAGACAAGACTAATTTTATTTTCTAAGATGAATGCAATGCAAAAAGTAAACAAACTGCATAAACTGTGAGAAGTAAAGTAGATTTTAAAAACTCTTTCAGATGTAATAATCTAAAGCATTATCAGTAATACAGAACATTGCTTTATTAAAAAATGCACTAAACAATAAGACCCTTTCAAAAATTACTCAAGCTCATAGGATATGATCAAATTTCATAACCTCTCATTGCATATGAACAGAACTTCATGAACCTGAAGGCCAAGTATATTTAAATATGCTGTTATTATTAGAGCTGATCAGAAATTTTTTGACTAAGTGTAGTGTTGTCAAAATATGCAGTTTTGTTGTAGCCAAAATGCTGCACAGAGAACGTGTCAATCTCATCAGTGTTTTCATCTGGAAGGTTTCAGAGGGCCTGGGTGTCTTCTGATCACTGCAGATCTGAAAGAGTAAGAGAACACAGAATCTAAAACCTGAGTTTTCTGAGTGAAAAATGGGCATTGTGACACAATGCTGTTTCACAAAAGGTTTTGTTTTGTTCCATCGCAGAATGAAAACAATGGCTTTTTTCAAAATATTTTTTAAACTATTGATATTATCAAAATGTTTCAGTTTTTATGAGCAATTCCATGCATTCAAAAAATCAGATTTTATAAATCAAAAATATTATTGAAATGGTTTTCAAAAGTTTTAATTTTAGAGAGTCTGTTTCAATAAGGCATTTGATACTTTTTCTGATAAATGCTTTGAAACATTCCTGAAGAAAATTCATGACAAATTAAAACAAACAAACAAACAAACAAAAAAAAAACCCAGAAAAATGCGTACACTTTGAACTTTCTGCAATTAAAACAACTTCAACCTTTCATTTTTTTTCTGAAATTAGCTTTTTCATGTCCCACCAGCTTTACTTTGTATTAATAATAACTACAGGGTTGGGCCTAAGGGGTAAAATTTCCAAAAGTGGGCCAGAGAAAGTGTGAGAATGACTCTGTGGCCTAGTGGTCAGTGCATTCACCTGGAGAGCAGGTTCCAGTCCCTTCTCCAATAAATATTTAAATACTTCATAGAAAGTGGGCCTATGAAGTCATTCTCACTCTCTGTGGCCCAAAGAATACTTCATTATTTATACCCAGTGGAACAGCTTCCAGAGGAGAAATTGAGAGAGCACCATCCCAAATAGCTCTATAACTCAGTGATTAAGGCATTTCTGGGGGAGATCTGGCTTCAAATCTCTGCTTCAAATTAGACAGGGTGAAGATTTAAACTCCCACATCTGCCTGAGTATTCTGACCACGAGGGGAACCTCCTTTTGGATGTCTTTTGTGTGGTGTAGGTGTGCTCCGAGAATGCCTACTAGATTGGGCCCCACAGGCAGGAGAGACAGGGGAATGCTTAGTTTGAGAATCTGCCAGAGTTTAGCTGCTGAGCAGATTTGCAGTGGCAGGACTTCGATGGCTTTACACATTTGCACCAGCAGAAATTTAGGCATTTCCAGGGTTAATTAGCTGAGCAGAGGTTTTGAAGATCTAAAGTTTGGACTTGGGCATCTGAAGTGGCAGTTAGGCACCTCAGTCCCTTTTTGGATCTAGGCTGTCACTTTTGGAAATGGCTCTGAGGCTCCTAAGTCACTTGGGGCACTTTTGTAAATGTTACCCAAATCTCCTTTAACCAGTTTTCAGTATTTTAAGTGGCAGTAATAGCATTATCACTAAGACTTGGAATTTTCATTAATTAAAGTCTTTCTTTTCAGTGCTGACATACTGAGATGCAGTTTCTATTGTCTTCTGCTAGTTTCAGTAAACCTAGCCCAATATCTTTGTATACACAGTACAGTATATTTCCACTTACTGTGCCATCCTGTGAAAATACAGATGCACAATGAAAGGTTATTCATAAAAGCTAGAAGTTGCCGGCTCTCCACCCTGCTGCAATAAAGGCATAGTTGTGATTTTATATTACCTGTGCAGAATCCAGGTGTCAGAAAGAAAATTTTTGATTCAGTTGATCACGACAAGTACACAGGGCTATAACTAGCAGGAAAAATTGAAATCCTTCTGGCAGGAGCAGCTCCAGAAACTTGTGAAACTTGACTCTAGGGGTCAGGTGAGATTTCACTCTCTTCATTGGAAAGTTTGTTCTGCTGTCATGGCAGAAACCAGTACGAAGCATGACAATTCAACATGGAACTGATTGGAAGGTGCAAAGCACCACCTATGGTCCCCAGTGGCTTGTTCTCATGTCTCTTAAAGCCCTCACCTGTTGTGACCAAGCAGCAAACTGGAGGCGTCTTACTGCAGGTTCTACTGAGTGGGTTTGACAGCTTCTTCCACATTCACTGATTCTTATTCTTGAAATTAAAAAAAAAATCTGAGTTTAAGTGAGCTAGACATATTTTGGAGGGCCCACTTGCTGTATGGGTACCCTGTAACAGAAAAAAAATACGCTTGTGCCCTTTTAGTTTAAAAATATCTTTATGGTGTATAATAAAAAAGGCCTGTAAGGTTTTTGTTTGAAGTTTTTTTCTGTTTGCTTTTTACACGAGAAATTCAGACTTGGGGCTTGTCTAGATGCAATTAGTGTTGTTTGAAATGGGAGTAGATCAAAGTGCACTAGGGAACTTATAGTGCATGGTACCAAGATCCATACAGATAGTTAGTTTGTAGTGTGCTCGCGTGACTTAGATTTACACCCCAGCTCACCACACATTCACTATTCATCTACTCACACCCTTTGTCTACCCTGGAAGACTCTCTGAGGACCAGAAAACTAGTGAAATATGTCACAAAATCAAAAGTTGGGAAACTGAGGCCTGATGTGCACAAAGTTTTTGCACCAAATTAACTGTTTTGTTTGTGGGTGTGAGTGTAACTGAAATAGTTAAATCAGTACCATCTGGAGTAGCGATGCAATTATGTCTCTATAAAGGCATCTAAGGCCTGGTGTACAGAAGGAAATTAGATTGGTATAACTGTGTTGCTCAGGGGTATGAAAATTCCATACCTCGAGTGATGCAGTTAAATGAACCTAACATCTGGTGTAGACAGTGCTAGGTTGACAGGAGAATTCTCCTGTTGACCTAGCTGCCACCTCTTGGAGAGATGGATTCCCTTCGCTGATGGGAGAACCCCTCTGTTAGCATAGGTAGTGTCTTCACTGAAGTCATTAGACAAATGTAGACGAGCCCTTATACTGGCTTAGCTTATTCTTCCTGTATGGGAATAGCTATAGAAATATAGCCGTTTATCCCAGTGTAACTATACCCACACTAGGGGTATTGTACTGGTTTAACTGTACTAATATAGTGAAATTGGTACAATTTCTGTGTGTAGATAGCTCTGAGATGGGAAGGAATTTAGAGTCAGGCTGTTTAAAAAATTGTGTGTATGTTAACAGCCATTAAACTTCAGTGACTGAAGAACACTTTCTTGATGTATTTGTTAAAGGTTCAACTTCTCCATCCCTTGCGTTAAGAATGAGAGGCGCTACCTAAAGACCCCTCCGTCCCCAACAGATCCTCCAGCGAAGCCAACTCTGATCAGATTTGATATTCTTGATATTCAGAGGAAAAATGAAGCAGAAGAAACACACTTGCAAGGGGAAAATAAAGTATTTTCTAAATAGAATGAGTCATAAGCACTGACTCCATGGGTGCTCTGGGGCTGGAGCACCCATAGGAAATAAATAGTGGGTGATCAGTACCCACCAGCAGTCCCACGGATCAGTCCCTCCCCATCACTTCCCACCCACCATGATCAGCAGTTCAGCAGGATGCAGGAGGCACTGGGGGGAGGAGTGGGGCAGAAAGAGGTGGGGCTGGGACAGAGCGAGGACAGGAAGAGGCAGGGAAGGAGTGGAGGCTTGGGGGAAGGGGTGGAGTGGGTGTGGGGCCTGGAGTGGAGTGGGGGTTGGAAGAGGTGGGGTGGGGGCGGGGACTTGGTGGGAGGGGTGGAGTGGGGGCAGGGCCTGGCACACAGTAGGGGTTGAGCACCCCCTTGGGAACTGAGGAAGTTGGCGTCTATGGAATGAATTCACAAAATGTAACATGATGTGTCAGAGGCTCATTAAACCGTGATCTAGAGCCCATTGAAGAGAATAGCAGCTCTGCCATTGACTTCAGTGGCTTTCAGTTGGAACCTAAATCAATTTATATTACCATATCTTCTAAGTGTGGGGAGTCAGATAATGTTTACTACCACAGTCAAAGTTTACCATATTTATGAATGGTACCACCCATTTAAAACCACGGGTATTTCAGTTAGCCAGGAATTGTAGAGCTTGTGGGTGGGCTTTGTTTGCTCTTGATTTTCAACAAGCCCTATTTTCCATTCATGAATAATTACAAGGGTTAAATATAGCTAAGGGTGGTATGGAAAAGATTGGCATCTGCCGAACCTGAAATGTATCTTTGGTGAGTAGGAGGTACATTCATGTCAAATCCTAAAAGCAAAACCGAACTGTCTGGATGCCTCAGACAGGGCGGATTAACTCTCCTGTGGGCTTGGGGCTATTAGATTTTGTGGGGCCCCTGTGTACGAGTCTTTTTCTGGGAGAAAGTTTGATGAAGGAGGGGGCTGCGGCAGGGGACTGGGGTGCAGGAGGAGGTGTGGGGTCTGGGAGGGAGTTTAGGTGCAGGCAGGGATTCTGACCTGGGGCAGGAGGTTGGGGTGCAGAAGGAGGTGTGGAGTTTGGATGAAGAAGGGGATTCTGACCTGGGGCAGGGGATTGGGATGCAGGAGGATGTGTGGGGTCTGGGAGGGAGTTTAGGTGCAGGAGGAGGATTCTGATCTGGGGCAGGAGGTTGGGGTGCAAGGTGCAGGTTCCAGCCTGGAGGCGCTTACCACAGGTGACTCCCAGCCAGTGGCGCAGCAGGGCTGAGGCTGCCTGCCTGCCTGTCATACCCCATGCCATTCCCAGAAGCAGCTGGTTGCTAGCACATCTCTATGGCTCCTGAGGGGAGGGGGGTAGCAGGTCTCCATGCGTAGCCTGTGTCTGCAAACAGCACCCCATTGGCTGGTTCTGGGAGTGGCGTGGGGTCACAGCATACAGGCAGCCTGTCTGAGCGCCCCTTTTAGTGGCCCAGAGATTGCTGCCTGTGATTTATTTTTGTGGGGCCCTGGGCTGCAGCCCCTAAAACCCCTACCTTAATCTGGCCCTGGCCTATAGGTAATGGAACCTTTAGGTCACCACTGAAAATCTCTTCCAAAAATTTTTCTATGTATTTGTACAGCAGACAGCACACTGGGTGTTCAGTAGAATTGTGAAATAATGAGGCACTAAGGCTCAGATTTTAAGAATTGTGTATGCAAAATGTTAAGTGGCTTCTTGCCTAATTAGCGTGCACAATTTCCACAACCGTGTGCACAGCCATGGTAAACTTGTGCACAAATGTCAAGTCAGATCTCTTACCGCTCATTTACATGTGTATTTACTGCATGGTCTGGATTTGCCTGGTGAATGGGCAGGTTGGGAGATGACTATCAACTCTATATATCTGCCAAACAGGACCTGTATTCTATCCCCACCTCTTGCTGCACAATGAGATTGTGTGTGTTTGTTTTCTGCTTCTCTGAACGTTTCTTTGAAGTGAAAATAAAGTTATATGATTATTATTTCTTTAGTATAAAGAATAAAACAACATGATTTGCTTGCAGATTCTGGAGAAGTAACTATTTTATTTTCTTGTGTTTTGAACTCCCCTTGAAGGCTTTCATCTCTATTACAAGTTGCCTTCCATCGTGCCTGAGAGCTGCCTCCTTATTCTGGTTGGATTACTACTGGGTGGAATTATTTTTGGAGCCGAGGAAAAGTCCCCACCTGTAATGAAGAGTGATGTTTTTTTCTTGTATCTCCTTCCACCGATTGTACTCGATGCTGGGTATTTCATGCCAACTCGTCTGTTCTTTGAGAACTTTGGTACTATATTTTGGTATGCGGTAGTGGGCACACTCTGGAATTCTATTGGCATTGGGCTTTCCCTCTTTGCAATTTGCCAGATTGAAATATTTGGCTTGACCGATATCACTTTGCTGCAGAGCCTGCTCTTTGGCAGCTTAATTTCAGCTGTGGATCCTGTGGCAGTGCTGGCTGTTTTTGAAAATATTCATGTCAATGAACAGCTTTACATCCTAGTGTTTGGAGAGTCTCTGTTGAATGATGCCATAACGGTGGTAAGTTACTGTATAAACAATTATTGTTGCTGCTACTTGACTGCATGGCACCATCATGCCATATGTCTTTCTATCTAGTTCTCACTATCTACTGAGAGCCAAAGTCAGTTTATCAAATTCTTTCTTTACACTAGACCTACATGCTAATATTTAATGGAGGCATATAAATATTTAATAGATTTTAACACACCTCTACCCAGATATAATGCTGTCCACGGGAGCCAAAAAAATCTTACCGCGTTATAGGTGAAACTGCGTTGTATCGAACTTGCTTTGATCCACCGGAGTGTGCAGCCCCGCCCCTCCCAGAGCGCTGCTTTACTGTGTTATATCCGAATTCGTGTTATATCAAGTTGTGTTATATCAAGGTAGGTGTATCTGAAGTTTTCAGGTATTTATCATTGAATTCTGTCAGATTTTTAATAAAAATTTAGAGCTTTTCCCCAGATGCAGAAATGTCTGTGGGGGAGAGGAGGAGAGAAGAGGTGTTCAGCGTGGATTCCCATGGATACACCCAGAAATAGTTCAAATCACATGGAGACTACAAGCCCAGTTTCCAATTAGTGCTAATTTGATGTGGGCACCTTTCCAGTTGGAGCTGCACTGAGATCACCAACTTATTTCCTATAGGACACCAAGCAGCCATCAGATGTCTAATGATTAACCAGCTGAGCTGAATTTCTTATGCTGTCCTACAGATGAAAGTCTGCAGAGCCCATTACCCTTTCCCTGAGCCATCCACCTCCTCATGTGTAAATCCTCTGTCACTATATCTCGACTATTACTGGCATTTATTCTTACCTGGCCTTATCTCTCCTGAAATCCTTACCTATGCATAAATAATCTCCTGTCATCAGTCCTGTAATGTCCTGTTTTATGATCAATGTAACTCCAGTTTTCCACATGTCATAAGGACCAGACAGCTCCATGAATTGGAACCCTCTCTCTCTCTCTCTCTGTTCTCCATCACTGGCTTCCTATTCATCTCGTAATTCAACAATGAGTTGTCTTCCCGATTTTTAAACTTCTAAAGGATCTTCTCCAGTCTATCTCACTGACGTCATATCCCCCATCCACTCTATCTGATCCTTCAGTATTGGCCATTTTTCTTTCCCTTCCCATGATCCTCCACAGTTGGGATATTGTTTTTCCACTTACGCGTCCCAATCTACTTGATGTTGTCTCCTTCCAAGCCACTGAATCACATCCTCTCTTTAAAGCTTATCTTAAAGCCTGACTTTTCTTGTTAGTTTGTAGCTTAATCTCTCTATCATGTCTATGATGGTATTAGGGCTGGCCAAACACAGTACTGCAAAAACAGCACAGGCAAATATTAATTCCAATTCCAAATGGCTGTTTGGTTCAGACATGTCTATGCCTGTCTTAACAATCATTCATGCAAAGGGGTTTCTGTTTGCATCAATATTTGGGGAATGGCTGTTCTTCGTATTTATATGGAGCCTTCTCATTGTGTAATTGTTTTCAACAAAAACAATCACTTTTCAGTCAAACAGCATGCAACCTAAACACAAACGAGCAGACTTTGCTAAAAAGCCCACTGTTTTTGAAGCCTGAAATACGTGTGCCATGATCAAAATGACCTTGACTCCCACCCGCCATTCTGTACATACACCGTAGTGGTGGTGCTGTAACCAGACTGCAGATCTTTGTTACAGTCTTCATGTTTGCCTACCTGCTTCTAAAGAAATCATTTATCCCAAAGACTTTGTGCCTCCTGGGGTCAGATACAGAGGACACAATTTATGGATCTACCGAATGAAGCCAACCAGCCTCATTCAGCTGATGAGCTGACCATGCTAACACCTTCACCTTGCAGCTCTTTTGAAGTCTCTTATTGGTCTGTTTTAGACGTTGTTTGGGCTTCTATTTTTATCCATAAATGTTCCAGAGTCAGAATATCTGCAGTCAATGGGAGTTTATAATCAATTCAGTTCCGCTTCAGAGGCAGTGAGTGTTTAAAGATATCTGAGTGATTGTTAGAAGGCCCAGTAGATTGGCACTGGACCTTGTAGACGTGTGGACTCACCCCCACGGCGCCGCCTGCTGGTCATCCTCAGGAATTAGCTCAAATTCCAGCCCAGAGCACCCTCTGCAGGCCAGTGATCCACCTGTCCACTGCTGGCCCCCGTGTCCCTCCCTGGACCCCGGTGCCACTTTAACTGGGTCTCCCCCCCCTCCCAGGGGAACCCTCACCCCACTATCCCCTCTTTGCCTCAGTCATGGCTATTGCCAGTCTCTGTTTAGCCCCCGTGCCCTGGGGCAGACTGCAGTGTATCAGCCGATCATCACAGGCAACAAGGGGTTTGGACTGGCTGCCTTTACCCACCCTCCGGCTGCCCCTCTGCAGGTCCAGTACCTAGGAGGCCTAGAACCAGCTCTGCAGCCTGGGGAGTTGCTGGCCTAGGGCTTCCCAGCTCCTAAGGCCTTTCCCGAGCCCTGCCTTCCTCTTGGTCCCCCGGGTGAGTTCCCAAGCAGCCAGGCCCTCTCCAGTCAGAGAGAGACTGGCTGCTTCTGGCTTTCCTGGCCTTCTTATTAGGCCCTGTGGCTCAGTTTGGGGCATGGCCCCAGCTGCAGCCACTTCCCCAATCAGCCCAGCCTAAAGGCTGCTTTCTCCAGCCCCAGCCCCTTCCCAGGGCTGTTTTTAACCCCTTCAGGGCAGGAGCAGAGGTCCACCCTGCTACAGACCTACTCATGGCTTCTGGTTATGATTTTGCACAGCTCTAATCAGTTGATTATATTTAAAATATAACCCAGGTCATCACATTGCATGTTGTTCTAAATGGAACTTGGCAGGAGCAAGAGGCATTGTGGCCATTCAGGGTTTGCATCTGTCACAGTTCGGCTGAGGAGATATGTTTTCAGACCTGTTGTCCCACAGCCTCAAATGTCTAATGGAATTACTTGATTTTACTGGTGATCAAACAAATGGTTCTATTCTTTTCTTTTCTTTTCTTTTCTTCGCATTTTGAGTCTGAAAAATCTTGCCTCGGGCAGGGAAAGTGTGAAGTTAGGAAGTCTGAAAATGATTGGCAGCATAGATGGGACGCAGGAATTTGCATCAATCTGGAGAACTTAGTTTTATTCTTGGTGTGGCTGATGACCTGCTGGGTGACTTTGATGGAGTCAGTTTGCCTTTCTGTACCTCAGTGTCTGCAAAATCAATCTGCAAAACAGGAATATTGACATTTATCCCCCTTTGTAAAATACTTTGAGATCTATGGATGAAAAATAGTGTATATATATACATATTATAAATATATTAGTAGATTATTAATTATTTAGCATATTTTTAAAGTTAATTCAAAGTAACGACAAAAATACAAAGTCTTCGATTGGAATACAGGACTACAGTGACATTGAGAGGAATTGGGATAATGTGCTTTCTTTTCTCCATAGGTTCTGTACAATTTGTTCAAGACTTTCTGCCAGATGCGCACAATTGAGACCATTGATGTATTTGCTGGAATTGCTAAATTCGTTGTGGTGGGGATCGGTGGAGTGTTGATTGGAATCTTTTTGGGATTTGTGGCAGCATTTACAACCCGTTTCACCCATAAAATCCGAGTGATTGAGCCACTTTTTGTCTTCCTCTACAGTTACTTGTCATACATAACAGCTGAAATGTTTCACCTCTCAGGCATTATGGCGTAAGTACACAAAAAAGGTACTTTAGTAAGAATAGCACCAAATGGCAACGCAAAGCCAGACATCAGTGATGGCTAGATTCTGCAACCTGTACCTCACAATGAGTAGTACTTAGTTGTTTGAATAAGTACTGTTGAATGGAGACAATGCTGTTCCATTAACGTTAAATGAAAAAACTCCCATTCACTAAACTGGGAGTAAGATTAGGACCAATGGGAGTAAGAATTTCAGAATCTTGCTGTAAAGTGATCTTATAATAACTGTTGATCTTTGCTTCTTGGGGCTAGATCAGTGGTGGGCAACCTCAAGACATTTTGCTGACATTGACCGTCCACATTGACCCCCTGCAGCTCCCAGTGACTGTGTTTTGCCATTCCCAGCAATTCTCATGCTTGTTCTCTCTCTCTCTCTCTCTGGCCCTGTGACTTTTCAGATTGTTTATTCACCATGGAACAGCTTCAGCAAGAGAGACTGAAGGGACCCCCTTCCCAGCTCAGAATATCCCATAACCCCACAGCTAGGGCATTTACCTGAGTGGTGACAGAGCCCAGTTCAATTTCCTTCTCCCCATCAGGCGGAGTGGGAACTCGCACCAGGGGTTTCACACTTCCTGGGTTTGTATCCTAACTGCTGCTATAAGTTATGCAAAAGATGGTCATCCTCCTTCTCCTTCCCCCTGTGCCCCCGCTGTTTTGTATAAACTTGTCTATAGGGGCCCAGTCTGGCATGCGAACTCTGAGTGTGATTATTGAATTTGGCCGCATAAGAATGCATTTCTTTCCCCAGTTCATGAATTGCTCTGTGGCTTATGTGTTCAGATACCTGGCATGGGGCTGCAATGCACATGCAGAAACATAGGCACCTAGGGAAATTTACTGCAAAAATATTAGGTGCTGAGCTTGTTTAAATGCCTATAGGGCTTGGAGGCAGCTGAGCAGGGGCTTTGTGAATCCCAGCGGTAGTTAGGCTCCTATGTCATTTTGTGAATCTAACCCTTTGTGTGTGTGTGTGTGTGTGTGTGTGTAATTACATACAAAAATAATATTTTCTCTGTTATTTTTGACTGATAAAAGTATTATAGTGCTCCCCCATAGCACTTCAATAGGAAGAACTAAGTCACCCTTCCTGTACTGCATAAAATGACCTGTAATGACCTAAGTTTTAGAAAAGACCATCATGACATCTAATAAATTAAAACAGTTTATTGTGATTCAAGCAATATTGTGTAAAGAACAATCTTCTTTCACTTAAGTATTGCATTGTTCTAGTGACAAACATAAGGCAGTCAGGTTTTAGAAGCTATAACATTTTATGAAACTTAAAATTTCCTACTTAGTATCTCTAATATTTGGTGAAATTTTTGTTGTTTTTAGAACCTTTTCTAGTATCTGATTGAAGACAGGATTGTTTATTTATCACTGATGTGGTCATTTAAGTTTTTCCAGGGCTAAGAAGTAATTAAATGGGGAAAACAACCCTAATTATTTAAGTACTATAAACAGAGAAATATTCTCCCCACCCGCAAAAAGAAGAAGAGAAAGAAGTGGAAGGCATGCTAATGAATGTAAGGAACTGAAGGATGCATGTGTTTCTTTCTCAGATATGCACCAAAATAAAGTAACATACAAATCCAATTTGACCTAGTTCTGAAATGACCCATCTCTTCCACTGGTTGCTATTCATAGCATTTGTGTGGTTTCCAGTTTCCTCCTGTACTTAGTCAAATGTCATTGGCAGCATATGATCATGTACTTAAAGGGCTCCCATATCAAAAAGGGACGTGAAGTATTATATAAAAAAGTCATAATAGTTTGCATGAAAATGTTGAACTGGACACTGTGAGCCTAATGTAAAACTATTTACACTGCATGTCTCCTAATGTGTAAATGGAATAAGCACGTGGTTGCAGAATAATACTGAAAGTATACAGCTGTATGGATAAATATTCATTACTATGACAGCCTTAGTGTCAACATGTGATTGGCCCCTGCATGGGTATGAAAGATGGAGGAAGTGGTAGGGAGTATTATTACTATTTGATATTCCAACATGACCACAATATATTTATCATTTAATGTGTTTTTACTCTAAACTTGTTTCATGTTTATAATACTTTATACATATTAATTATTATTAAATATTTTACTCTGTCCCACAACATGCCATATCCATAATACCGTGCTTGGTCATTTCTGGAATAGATTAATAATGATCATTTATAGCCTGACCTGTGGGCCCATGTGGGGAGTAAGCTCCCTTCTTCTCCCTTTATTCTTCCGTGGTGTCTACTTGGGCCTTCCAGTTGTGGATAGGATAAGTAGACACTGTACATCTGTTCTTCCTCTCCCCCCCTTGAGCATATGGGCGGAGGGCCCCTCGGGGCAGTGCAGCTGTGCATTGCCTCATACACTGGACAGAGGGCAAAAGCATATTCTACCTCTTAATTTAATAAAGTACAAAAAGCATGTGGTGTGTGGCATTGAAATACAAATTTTAATAACCGGTCCAGGTTTTCCTCTGGCATCTTGAACAGCAAAAACTAGAAGGCCGTGGGTTCACTCCCACAGCAGGACTTGGGCTCACAGTGAGTGCTGACACTGCAGTGCAGTACTTGGAGAAGACAGCACTGCCAGACATCTCATCATTTGTAGAAGACTTTAAACCCCAGCCGCTTTTGTCTAGTGGCTTCCAGACAGAAGTTATGAAATATCAAAACAGTACTGTAATGTATTATTTAGAAAATCAGAGTATTCTCTGTTTTGAAAATGAGGTTGAAAACGGTGTTTACTTTATCATCCAGGTAAAAGTCTTGGATCCTTACATTTTGGGAAAAAGGTTGTTGACATGTCTGAAGCATACGTGATAGCTGCAGGTGCCAGAGATGAGTGAACAGTGAATCATTATACCAATGCAGATGGAAGGCTGTGTACATTTAATTTAAAACATGCTGTTTCAAATATTAATTTCAGATTATTTTCAAATAAATTCTTCCCCCCATCCCTCAGCTCTCGGTTTTCATGTATCACAGCCACTTAGCCCTGAACTTCTAAAATCCAGTTTCCATTTGCCTGAATGAAAGAAACATTGAAGCTGACATATTATAGTTGTGGCACTGGTAAATTACTGGAGAGGAAAATGCAGCATTATCAAATAAATAATGTCTGCTGATCCTGTCTCCTCACCTGTGTGCAGCTGGGAAATTGATTGAAGCCAGAGGAGAAGAGGAAAAAAAGGAGTTAATGCCTTTTCCTTTTAGCCAAAATGTCCCATGCAACATACTTGTCATGAGAACAAGTGATTCTTGAAACAGCCATTTATAACTCCTGGCCAGATGACTCAAAAAATAGTAGGTTGTAATGGATTAATCATCTCCTAGATAGTCCCTATTAGAGTGTTCTCTTCTGAAGGCAAGGAAATGTATTATGATGTAATTAGAGCTGGACCTGAATCAAAACCATGAATTAGAAACAGTAGTAGCGGAGCTGAATTTTTCAGTCTAGTCCCACCTCAAATTATAAAACTACATTTTCTGTTTTATAATTTTTATTAGGGCTGTGAAACAGCAGAATTATTAATATGTGTTTCTCTTTTTGCAACAACGAATGAACATCCTAAAAGAAACATGCACTGAAACTACAGTTAAGTTTAGTAGGTCAAAGAAACTTGAGGATTGAATTCAGAGCTCTAGTTTATTCCAGCCACAACAGAAACTGCACTGTTTGTGCAAATGGACTTACATTAGTCGAAGGGAGACCAAATACAATTTGATGGTAATCAGTCCTTTATTCTTTTCCTGATTTTAACATAGTAGAGTCAACAGTCTGAGAGCAAAGAATGCAGGAGCTACATGTAAATTGGATGTGAACAGCAAGTACAAAACAAAATGAAGAGAACACCTAGGCTTTCCCACTCGCAGATTATGTTGACAATATTAATTAATTTCTTCATTGGAAAGAAAATGTTAAAATAATATTTGTATTTTGCACCTTTTTGAAGTTTGGTAGCTATCTGGTAATTTCATTTTTCCAAATGAAGAAACTCACATAGGATTTTTTGTTCAAATAGAAGTAACTAATCTAAAGAGCTATCAAATGCAAAATTGTACATTGACTAATTGTAGCATATTCATCATTTGAAGATTAATGAAGATTTATAGCACTACTCAATCTTGGTACATTACTGAATTAAGTCAGTTACTGACATTCAATAAGTGAAAGTAATATTGTATTGAAAAAATATATATAAAAAATTAGGATGCGGTCCCTTTAAATTTTAGTGGTTAAATATATGAGATGCATTAAGTTACAGAGGGACAAATTAATCTGGTGACAGATTATTTTCAGACATCCACGCACAGAGTCTCCATTAGCTCAGGATCCAAAAACAAACTGCTCCCAAAACTAGCTGACTCACTCTGGAGCTGCAGGGCTTTCCTACATGTCTGTAATCATGATAAGAATTAAGTTTAAGAGGGGAAGCAATAGAATCTAACATTTAATTTCATTTTCTATTTAGTTTATACACTGTGATGGTCAGGCTTCCCAATAAATCAGAAAGTCAGAAAGGTGAAATGTTATATTGGTTAGACACCTTGCTTCACACAGCCTTCTGGAAGTGGTTTTGGGCTAATCTTAATGAGTCCTGGCAAAAGACAACGGCTACATTATCATGGACAATACGTTCAGGCCAAACCAAAGGTGTTGAGGGGGGAAGAATGAGATCTTCACCCATTCTTCTCTGACAGGTTCTGGCCTGTCATGCCGAGCTCCTTTTCCCAAAGAGCCCACAACTGCAGGGACCCAGAGACTACATCCTAGTTTCAGTTTTACTCAACATCTGCATAAAAACACTGGGGATACAATAAGGAGATACTGGACACAATCCTCACCAATGTCAAACTCATGCTCAGCATAGATGAGGGCCAGGGGATGCAAAGGTAGCTCTAAACTAAATTTATTTCTCCTCCATCCTTAGGTTGTCCGGGGACAGAGCCAGCCCTCAAAGAGGAGGCAAATGGCTGCTCCAGATTGCACTGACTGGTCTCTGTTTCATTAGCAATAAGTGAGGCTGCAGGAAGACAGCATTGTAGGAAAGAGATTGTTATTAAGCATGCTGGGGCCAGTATTGCACAATGAGGATCTGCTGTGTGAGTGGTAATGGCCTATCCCTAGCCCCACCCAACCTGCATTTTTGGGCATCCATTTCTACGCTAAGCTCATTCCCTCCTGAAACTTGTTCCTCTTTTTCCAGTTTCGCTCATCATACTGCAGTCTCCTGGGAACCTTCCGCTAGTCAGGGATCAGCAGAGCACACTATGCTCCAGACTTGCCCCTCCATTCTCCATCGTGCCTGTCATGGGGAGAGGGAAGAGCTGGATTCCCCCTTACTGGGGTAAGACTCATCAGCCCCTTATGGCCCTGGCTGTGGCAAGGGATCCTAGAGGCGTCAAGGACTTAATATATTCAGCTATTAGTCTTTCTCATCCAGAGCATGAACACTGTCTCCCAGTATCTGAAGGAAGTTGGAATCTGGACAAAAGATCAAGCTAAATCAGGAAATGATAGAAGCAGTTTTAGTAGGAGAGAGTACCACTTTAAGAAAGTGTCACTAACTACAACCTCAACTTCTCCCATTGTCATCTTCCCACAGTTGCTCAATGTAGTGCATTATTCTGAAGTCATTTGGGACTCAGTGCTGATTTTTAATGCACGAATAGCATCTATCACCAGAAATACCTTCTTCCCTCTTTGGTTTTCAAGGACATTTAGTTTGCTCTTTCCACTAGAAGAGGGAAAATCTTCCACTAGAAGACAGTCCTAGTCCTCGTTATCCCATAGTGCCACTTCCAGACTGGATGACTGCAGCATACTATGCCTGAGCTAGAAAGTACAGGCTGTTCAGAAAGTGAAACTGATCTATCTTCCAGCAGCCTCAAACCCAGAGAAATAAAGGGAGCACAAGCTGTCTCATTGTGTTCTGTACCTTGCATTGGCTCTCCTTTCAATTTTGGATGTGTATAAAGATGCTGATTCAGATCTCTAGAGCCCTCAGTGGGTTTGGCCTGATCTCTCGCTATGAGTGCCCCAGTGGGGTGATTATGACTAACAGGGGTGATAAGGCTGTCTCAAAGATGGGACTCTGTGACTAGGGGCTGAACATTCTCAGTTGAGGGCCCTCTCTCCTGAAAGTCTCTCCAACAGACAGACAAGAGGCATGATCCTACTGGAGAACAGAAAACAATGTCCCAAATACCAGAAGGATGAAGAGTATAGGTCCAAGTTTAGCCAGAATTTTCTGTGACTCTGAGTGTTGTAACATGTTAAACATATAAGGAAGTAGATTATGGTCGCATGCTGGGATGTGCAGCTTTAGTGCAGGCTGTTTTTCAGGGGCCACATGCAGAAAGGCAAAATGGATACACGTCTTTCCATCTCTATCTGCAAACCACTGGCTTCATGTGCTTTGACCAAAAACTCTTATGCAGGATTATATGAAACCAGTTTTTAACTGGGAAATCAGCAAAGAGCTGTATGGTGACAGCATATCCCTTTAACCACAAACACATAAGATCAAGGGGGACAGTTGTTCGATAGTCTCAGCTAGGGATCATGCTCTCAACATACACACCTGAGGTAAATACTTGGTCACTTTGCTTCTTATTCTTATGGCCATCTATTTGGATGTCACTTTGCCTGCTCATATATTGGTTGCAATATTCCATTATGACGTAAGTGCTGAGTGACTAAAAGTTTATTTGAGCAGCTTGCAGAATACTGAAGGGACAGGACCATCTGAGAACTGGAAGACACCAGGGGTACATGTACAAAGCAAACAGTGCCCTGCATCAGCAAGTCTCAGCGCCTGGATCAACTTGGGCTCGTAGGACTTGTGCTGCAGCACTGAAAATAATAGTGTAGATGTTTTGGGTTGGGCTGCAGCCCTGGCTCTGAGACTCTCCTCCCTCACCAGGTTTCAAAGCCCAGGCTCCAGCCTGTGTCCAAACATATACCCTGCTGTTTGAAGTCCCACAGCATTAGCCCTGCAAGCCCAAGTCAGTTGATCCAGGCTCTGAGACTCACTGCTGATTTGCTGTGTAGACATACCCTAAATCACAAGCATTATTAGCTGGCAATAGTTTTAGTATAGTAAGCTCCATGGAAAACATATTAGCAGCACTCATGTTGTCAAATTAAACCACAGAAAGTATGAGAGTACTGCCCTCAAAATCTCAATGTGATGTTCATCTGATGGCACCTGGGGAAAAGCTAAGCCCTAAAGGAGTTGTCCCCACAAAGTACAAGAACAAAATTGGACATTTGACCTGTGATACAATAAACCAGCTGTCAGAACATATGAAAAACATAATGAAAGAAATAGGGTATTTTCTACAATGGGATTTCAGTCACAGATGTAGCTGTTTACAAGTGTAGGTTACTGTGGTTTTGAGGCTGGAATTAAACCACATTGGTTCCAATCATCCTGTACCAATTGGGGCGGCTCTAGGCACCAGCACACCAAGTGCGTGCTTGGGGCGGCAAGCCAGGAAGGGCACTCTGCCGGTCGCCTTGAGGGCAGCAGGCAGGCTGCCTTCAGCGGCATGCCTGCGGAGGGTCCTTTGGTCCCACGGCTTTGGAGGACCTCCCGCAGGCAAGCCGCCGAAGGCAGCCTGCCTGCTGTGCTTGGGGTGGCAAAATGCCTAGAGCTGCCCCTGGTGCCAATAAAACATAGCCATGCATTATTAGGGATTTGCCCTGGGGCAGCTACACTGGCAGCTGAAGTCCTTCTGTAGACAAGGGTAAGATTTTCAAAACTGCCTAAATGACTTAGGCACCTAAGTCCCATTTTCAAAAGTGACTTTCAGCCAGACTTTTAAAGGTATTTAGTTGCCTAAAGATGCAGATAGGTACGAAGTGGGATTTTAAAAAGCTTCTAGGAGCCAAACTCCCATTGAAATCAGAAATCAAAATGTGTCTTCTTCAAAGTCAAAATCCCATTGACTTTCAGTGAAATTTAGGTTTCTGAGTGCCTAAGTTACTTTTTAAAATGGAACTTAGGCACCTAAATCACTGAGACCTTTTTGAGCCTTTTACCCTGTCATCTCTTTCCTACTCAGAGTCAGTCCATGACAGAAATAGATCATTATACTGAGTTATGACCATCATGGACAAGGACATAGAAATACTTGTTATCAGAGGACATAGAGGAATAAGGGAGAAATATGAATGTTGTCCTTTAATAGAGAGAAAATGCAAGGTCCTTGGCCCTTGCTGTCTGTATCTGTCTTAGTAAGCCTTTCTTTCTCCCTCATATGTTGGATGATTGTACCGAACATCCCCATTTCACTCACTCATGCTGGCAACATACATATGCTGAAGGACATGTGTGATGTCTTGCATTGTGTTTCTTTGAAGGGGTTGTTTTGGAAGCTCAGCATTAGAATCTTGAGTGACCCTGCAGAGGGCCTTTCATTTGGCTGTGTGGATCAGCCTGTGAGAAAAGGTTCTCCGCACTAATAGTTCTTTAGAAAACACACCTCTGGGGAAAACCCCCTACATAAATACATTCTACATATATAATTGAAAATAGGTAGTTGGTAGAATTAATTATGTTTTTTATTTAGGAGACAACCAATATCAAAGGGATCCCTTCCTAACTGAATATTGCAGTAGTGTTCTTTTTAGATGAATGGGTTTAAAAAATAAACTAAACACTAACGTTTAACTTTGCAGGATAACAGCTTGTGCCATGACCATGAATAAGTATGTGGAGGAGAATGTTTCCCAGAAGTCCTACACAACCATAAAATACTTCATGAAGATGCTGAGCAGTGTCAGTGAGACCCTGATCTTTATTTTCATGGGAGTGTCCACGGTTGGAAAAAACCATGAATGGAATTGGGCCTTTGTTAGCTTCACCCTCCTCTTCTGTTTGATCTGGCGTGCACTGGGTAAGAAAGTCTTGACATCCAACTTTGTTCTTAAACATTCTTTACAAGTGAAACATGCATCTTTAGTGGCACAGGACCTGTGAAAAAGTAATAGCTAATCTGTGTAGGATAGGGGAAAGCTGAATATCTGCTTGTGCTGGATATGGGAGACTAATAACTTCTTCCCTCACTATTAGCAGGTGACTTCAGGTCAGAGCTCTAGGGATAGATAAAGCTGAGTTTCAGTAGGTCACAAAGTGGTCTCCTTACATTTAAATGTCCTTTATTTCAAAGAGATTAGTCTGCTTTCAAAAGATTACTTTCAGCTCAGTCTTCTGCTCATGAAAGGCTGGGAGTCCATAAATTCCCATAACCATAAAGCATCATCATTGTCACAAGCATTTTATTTGAAAGTGGTTTAAAAACAAACAAAAAATGAAAGAAAAATTCCCAAAATTATTGGCAGTGTCACAAAAAAGGAAACAAATAAGAGTTAGTTAATGTTTTGTATGTTTATCCAAGTCAGTCATGGTCAGAAATACCAATAGCATTACAATGGGAGATACCATAGTTAAATTTCTGTTTACTGTGTTATATGGTTCTTAAACCCAGAAAAGAAGAAAGTGTCTTCTGTATGTTGAGAAGAAACAAACCCTTCAAATAGTCGTTTTGGCTTCTCCTGTTCTGGGCCACTATCCTGCAAAGATTTATGCACATGCTTAACTTTAGTCACTTGAATAACCCATTGGCTTCATCACTTATGCAGGTAAAGTTAAGCATGTAACTGTTTCCAGGATTTGAGCCTTTGTGTGTTGGAGACAACAGGTAACATTTTTGAAAGTGTCTAAGTCTCATTTTTACAGTTATTTAGGCACTTAAGGCCAGGTTTACAAAGATATTTAGGCACCTAAAGATTCAGATCAGTGTCTAGTGGGATTTTCAGAAGTGCTTTAGTAATTTAGGACTAGATTCACAAAGGGAGTTAGGTGCTTAGCTGCCTCTTTAGGCACCTAAATCCCAGAATCATGCCCCACTGGGATTCACAAGCCCCACCCCCGTCAGCTGCCACCAACCCTATAAGTGTAAAACTAGCTCAGTGCCTGAGTTTTTGCATTAAGAGTTCTGTAGGCACCTATGTTTCCACCTTTGCACATGCGCACTGCAGCCTCACGTTAGGTGTCCGAATGCCTAACCTTCAGAGCAGTACATGTACCAGAGGAGGATAGGCGCTTCTCCACCTAACTCGCCTGCAGGCCCAATCCAGTCTGTTTAAACGTGGCGAGGAGGAAGAGCTCCCTCATAACCTTTAGCCCAGTGGCTAGGGTACTCATCTGGGATGTGGGAGATGCCCAGCTTAAGTTTCCTCTGTCCCTGAGAGGAGAAGGGATTAACCACTGGCTACGGGGTATTCTGATCTGAGGCTTAATCTCTCCTGTTGAAGCTGTTCCACTGTGAATAAATAATTAAAGGTCATTGGGCCGGAGAGAGTGAAAGCACACAAACTGAGAATGACTCTATAGTCTGGTGTTTAGGACACCTAGTGTTCACCAGGGACGTGGGAGACGCAGAGTCCTGTCCTTCTCCTTCAATGCCTCTTTAATTATATGGAACAGTGGAACAGCTTCAACAGGAGAGTGAGGGAACTCCCCTATCAGAATGTCCCATAGCCCAGTGACTAGGACACTCACATGAGAAGTGGCAGATTCCCTTTCCCCTCCTCAGGTGGAGGGAGGACTTGAAACAGGGGTCTTCCACAACCCAGGTGAGTATCGTGCCATTGGACTAAAAGCTACGAGGGAGCGCCTATTTCTTCTCCCCACTGGCTTCTTGCAAAAAACAACATATGAAGTTAATTTCAAGAGATTTCACGGCTGAGAATCCAAAGCAGAGGGAGGTGCCTCTGTCGAATGTGGATTTAGGTTCGAACTCCTTGAGCTTGAGAAAGGTGGGGTTTAGGACATAACCCTCTCCTTAGCATCTCCCATAGGCTAGCTTGGCTGGGGAACTGACTGTGAATGCTGATGATTTCTAGCTGTCTAACAGTTAGGTGTTGTGACACACAGCACCACTGTGCCTAAATTCCTTTGTGAATCTAGTCCTTAGGAGTTTAACTGAGCTCCCATAGACTTTCAGTGGGAATTAGGCACCTAACCAACTTTGACGCTTATATAAATTTCACCAGGTGCACCTTGGTGCCTAAATACCTTTGTAAATCTAGCCTTTGGGAGCTAAAGTCCATTGATTTTCAGTGAGACTTAGCCACTGGAGTGCTTACATCACTTTTGAAAATAAGACTTGGGCTCCTAAGTCTCTTAGGCACTTTTGAAAATGTTACCCAATATTTTAAACTAAAAATCTCTCAATCTGGTAAACAGACATTTCCTTTCTTAAAAAGCAAACAAACAAAAACAAACAAACTCTGTGTCATAAAAATAAACATCAGCAACGATAAGGCTTTCCATGTCACCTCAGTTTTCCCTTTGACTATTGTCTTTCATCCTTTCCTCAGGTGTTTTTGTTTTGACTCAGATCATTAACATGTTCCGGACAATTCCTCTAACTTTTAAGGACCAGTTCATTATTGCCTATGGAGGTCTCCGAGGAGCCATCTGTTTTTCTCTTGTATTTCTGCTTCCTGTTGCTGTGATCCCCAGAAAGAAATTGTTCATTACTGCTACTATTGTGGTGATATTCTTTACCGTTTTCATTCAGGTGAGAACTCTCCTCCTGTCAGGTTTTGCTTCCCAGATGTTTTGTGAAGAAGCATTTGGAAGAAAATCAAAACATTTAATCTGCCTGAATGAGCCTTTTTCAGAGGGTTTTGTCGTATGACCATACCTAAAAATGCAGTGTAGCCAGCAGCCAGGCAGCAAAGGTGTGTCAGGTATTTATTAACAGCTTATGTTAATGTGTAAGTAGCATTAAAATAAAAAGACGACATTTCCTCCATAAGTAAGTGTTAAAAGCCAACATAGCATGTTGGGCAAGCCAGAATTGGTGCCTTCTCTTAAAATAACCAATTGAAGATAAATACTAACCAAAAATTCCACGGTCACCTACTCTTCAATATTAATTTCCATTTTACTATTTAGTCAGCCCTGAGTTTCAATTTCTAAAACAATAGCTGACGGAGAATGTAGCAAATTTGTGTTTGAAATAAGAAAGTTTTCTGGTTTCAAAAGCTGATTGTTTTTCTTCATTATGCAATTCTTGAAAAACTTTTATTGGAAAAAAAATGGTTGCTATTAGCAAGTGGCAAGTCACCAATAGGATTTGTCAGATGAACGCATCCTTTTTTTATGGACATCAATCATAGTCTGGAGATTCCCTTCACTTCTGCTTTGCTTGTGGGGACTGTATTATGTGAGGGAGCACATTGCTGACTAAATGCAACACTTGCTAATTACAGGGGTGAATTCATATTTGAAACTACTGTACCATACTTGTCTTTGAGGAGCCATGAAGACCTCCAGGCTGATTGTCACAGTTTTGACTGAAAAAAAAAGAAGGCAAATGACTGAAATGCATATCTCTATTCCTTTATGTCTATAAGTCAACAAAGTTTTTTTTTTCTGTTTTCTGTACAGGGAATAACAATTCGCCCACTGGTGGAGTTTCTTGATGTTAAAAGATCGAATAAAAAACAGCCAGTAGTCAGTGAAGAAATTTACAATCGGGTATGCCATTGCTTTAGCATTATAGGGTGAAATCCTGGCTCTATTGAAGGCAATTGCAAAACTCCCATTGACTTCAGTAGGACCAGATTTGACCTGTAATGTGCATGTGCCACAAGGAGATAAACTTTATTTTTTATATATATATATATATATATACATATAATTTGCCTTTGGATTGTTCATTTTTTAATTTGTTGATCTGCTGTGATAAAATTACATTCCTTTTACTCTTTATATACAAATTTGCTGCAGTTTTAGAACTTGTCTGTGCTACAACAGTGGCACATGTTTAACTAAACTGATATTAAATTCAGCTAGTGAAACCAGTGCAAACCCTAATGTAGACACACTTAGACCAGTTTAACCCTACCTTACATCAATTTCTCTCTGAATCCAAGATATATACTCCCATAGTTAGATGCCTAAATAGGTTTGTGAATCCCACTCTGGGTGCACCACAATTTGTAACGTATTTACCCACAGAATACCTCTGAGCAGTAGAGAAGTGCTATTATCTCCATTTTACAGATGGAAAACTGAAGCACAGAGTGATGAAGGCTCAGATTCCCAAAGGTGTTCAGGCACTGAACTCCAGTTGATTTCAGTGGCATTTAGGAACCTAAATACCTTTGACGGTCTAACCCTGATGATGTGTACAGTGCATCTGGGAGCGAGCCTCTGAGCCAAGTCCAGAGACCCCTGTTAGCGGGGACCACATTAGTACACTAAAAATACTGTGTAGATGTTGCTGCTTGGGCTGGAGCTCAGGCTCTTAAGCCCCTCCCATCCACCGCCATTTGAGAGCCCAAGTTACAACATCAAAGCAATATCTATACAGCTATTTTTATGCACGCTAGCATGAGTCCTGCTAGCAAAAGTCTGTACACCTGTGCTGTGAGGCTTGCTCCTAGATGCAGTGTAGACGTATCCTAAGTGACTCGCCCGAAGGTCACACAGGAAGTTTGTGGTGGAGTAGGACATTGAAGCCAGGTCTCCTGAGTCCTAGGCTAGTGCTTGAATCACTCGATAATCCTTCCACTCAGTCTGAAGCAATTTAAACACAGACTAAACAGGTTTTAGGGCATCTATTAACCCTTGCATTCCCTTCTAACCCTGTGGTTCTGTGATTCTACTTTACAGATTTGCACTGGTTTAACTCAATTGACTTTTGAATTGATTGAGTTAAACTTTTCTAATGCAGACAAGACTTTAGTGATTTAACTAAGCTATCATTAAAGAATCACATCTAAGAGCAAGCTAAATGATGTCCATGGGAATTCATAATGAATTTGTATTTTTGCCTTTAGTTCTTTGATCATGTGAAGACTGGAATTGAAGATGTGTGCGGACACTGGGGTCACAACTTTTGGAAAGATAGGTAAGAATGTTATTTAAAACTCTTTATGGTAGATGGGAGACTAAGTTGGCTGAGTGGATGAGCTGGCTCACCAACAGCAAAAGCAGCCAGTCAGGCAGCAGATTTATGCCTCGGGGTTTTACTCCTGTTTGCTTTGGTTTTAGCATGCATGGGTTACACAGTGAGACAAAATAGTTTTATAAAACCACAAGAAAACAGAACAAAAACCTAAGGCTGAGTAAAAACCCAGCCCTCTGACCCCAGCTATGGAATTCCATCACCTCAAACCATTCATTCCCCATTTCTGGCTGTTTTTGCAATGTTTTTTGCATGGCTTTTGAGAGTTTGTATAAACCTGTAGTCCCCAGCCTGCTTTGCTGTTCCAGCCTGTACAGCTTTGTAATGTTGAAGCATAGGTTTAGCTCCTTGCTTGGTGGAAACCAAGTAGAGTCCTTTGGATCTTGTCACAGGAAGACTCAGGAACTAGTTGACTTTGAGGTGCCTGAAGGAGTTGAATATCAGAACAGCAGATTGTCTATTGCGTGGTTCTTGATGGTTTTATTTCAAACTTAGTAAGGAGAAGGAGGATCAATAATGGTTCAGTAAGCATCTAGTTGCTACACTAGAGGCGAGAACTTTTAACAAAATTGAATGTTCTTTTTCAGGGGGCCATTAAAAGTTCAGAGCATGAAAGGCAGTGAGTTCAAGCCAAGGCCTTTTTGTTGCTATTACAGTAATATTTACTGCTCCCTTTCTCTTTTAGGTAAATTGCTAATTAAAAATAACAATTGTCAATAAGTCAACACAATTAAAAGCTAAAAGTCACCATTAGAGGATGAATGGAAGAGCCCACACAAAGGCCAGTCCCAGCAGAGAAAAATTTACTTGATCCTTGATTACCTCATTCATTAATATTTGATTGACGTGGTCCGAAGTCCATCCCGCAGAGAGTAACCTCCATCCCCATCACTGAAGCTGTGGAATATTTGCTTTCCCAAACTATTTATAACAGAAGCTAACTGGTCGGGTTGGCTTGCCTTCCCCACAGGTTTAAAAAATTTGACAATAAATTCCTGCGGAGACTTCTAATCCGGGAGAACCAGCCCAAGTCCAGCATTGTTTCCCTGTACAAGAAGCTGGAAATCAAACACGCCATTGAGATGGCAGAAAGTGGGATGATAAGTACAGTCCCGTCCTCAGCTTCTCTCAAGTGAGTAAACTCAGTGTGGATGAATCTCCGTGTAGGTATGTGGGTTTATTATACTACACCATTTGTGTACAGGCATCATGTCTTCTTTAAGGCTGGTATCCTAGTGTTGCCTGACATTGACTGTGCAATTACCATTTTGCCCACGATGAATCTAAAATGAATGCCATCAGTGGGAGTGGTGGCTGTAGCTTTGGGGTCGCTCGGGCACTGGCTCACTAAGAGAAGTGAAGGGATTCATTGTTGCTCAGTTTCACCTTCAGCCCACAGAGACTGAAGGTGACCTTTGCTCTTTCAGGTTGAAGAGCCTGATGGCACAAGTATCCCAGAGTGCAGCACATTCCCATATGGAGCTGAGTCTAAATTGTGAGACAGTGCCTGCCCGTCTGAAAGCAGCTGGTACAGCCATGGCCTGATTTAGGAGCAGGCGACCACCCAGGGTGCTGGGCTTGGGGGCACTGGGCTCAAGTTGCTGTAAGTTAGTCAAAAAGTTAACAAATTGGGAGTGGGGGTCCATTTGGTCTAGGGCCAGCCCTGGGTACAGCAGCTGGAAAGAAGGTTTCAGGGGCACTTTTAAAAGTATCTCAATCAAATCTGTAGTTTAATCCAACCTGTATAGAATTTTGAGAGAGCATGACATTTTTGGGTGAGTTTTGAGCTTTGCCATTGATTTCAATGGAGTCAGGATTACACCCTTCATCTTGTAAAAAAAAATAAATTCCCACTATGTAAAATGTTATTTTTATCTCTTAAGGAAGAAAATTGGTAATTTGTATGATCAGGTATTAAGCATTTCTCTCTCTCTCTCTCTCTCTCTCTCTCTCTCTCTCTTTTTTTCTACTTTTCAACAGTGACTATCTGGAAGATAAAATAAGGCCGCTTTCCCCTGCTGAAATGGATAATATGCGAGAAGTATTAACAAAGAATCTCTATCAAATACGACATCGAGTAAGGGTGAAGTTATACTTAATAGAATGTCCCACATCAGTTTTGAATGTAAAGATCATCTGTAAAATCCATTCTCAGACCAGATTCTCAGCTGGTGAAAATCAGTGGAGCTTCATTTGGATGTATGCCAGCTGAGGATCTGTCCCTTTTATGTTCACAATAAGCCATAAGGGCTTTACGGGCGTTTATACCTTTGTATGGGTGCTGAATATTACTGTTACATTACAATCAGCATATTTACTTTACTTTTGAAGGGTCATGTGCACACAACCCCATGAAACCAAACCCCAGTTTTGTCACAGTTGTGTCATGCCAGTGTTTTGGTCAGCTCTTGATGTGAGATTGCTCTGCTCATTTTCAGTGGTTGTGTGGTTGTTTCTATTGAGAGTACGGATTGATGAGCTGAGAAAGTCATGACATAAAAGCAAAAAGGACACTGTTCTTACACCCTCCTGTGGCTAAAATGGTTTGTGTGTCTGTGTTTTTGGAAAGTGTTCAAATGAGAAGCTGGCTTCAGCTTGCTGGAGCTGAAAATATTTCCCCGCCTTTGGTGACTGATCTTATCATCTTCAAACGAGTGTCCTCTATTGACACATTGAATGAGCTAGTGTGAGTCTGGCATAAACACTGTATTAAGCCATTTTTCCCCAGTTCTTTTTCATGATAAATATTGGCAGGTTTAACAAAGGCAGGTGCCAAACAGAACGTCCGTGGAACAGATGGCTAAAGAAACATTGACCTAGTCATTCAGACAGTCCTTAATCAATTTTTAATGTGATTCGGTTTGGAAGATATTTGTGACGCTTAATAAAACTTTAAAGCAAAGAGTGTATTTTGTGCTGTTTGTAAATCGTCAATGCATTTGCTATTGTGCTTTTGAAAATGTTACCACTGCCTTTGTTTTTCAGACGCTGTCATATAACAGACACAGCCTGGCTGCAGATGCAAATGAAAAACAGGCCAAAGAAATTCTTATCCGTCGCCGACACAGCCTGCGGGAGAGTGTAAAGAAAACCCGCAGCCTGTCTAGGGACAGACCGGTATTTGCATTTTAATGTGGTTGTGGAAAAGAACTCGTCATAGCTAAATATCATGCAAAACGTCCCCGGAAACACAGGAAAACTTGAATGTGCAAGGGAACAAGTAAAAATCAGTCATTTGTAATACTGACACTTAGTCTCTGATCTTGCACCTTGTTCTGTGCATGAACCCTGGAGCTTGTGTGAAGCACCATTTACCTCCACAGAGCTCCATGCAGTTGCATCTGTGTGGAACATATTGTAGGGTGAGGTTCTGTTGCCACTGTCATCTGAAATGTCCACAGAGAACTTCACAAATTTCCTACACATAGCACTACAGACTTCTCTCTTCTCACTGTGAAGGTGCATCTGTAGGTTAACAGAGCCTGCTTGGCTGAGATAGACAGTGGAACTGAGGCAGAAAATCTGTCCATAGGATGCTCCACAACAATGTAAAGAGGTCAAATTTTGACCAAGCTGACTAGACCACCCCCCTCATTTGAAAAGTGCCAGGCGTTCTGCAATATCCACAGAGAGCACATAAGCCCTCCAGCTTTGAGGAGGCACATAAAGGACCTCCTCTGCCCGCCAAGTAAACTGCATGGTATGCTATTTATTCTCCTTCAAATGATGCCATTTGAAGGGCTGAGTCAACCTGTACTGCAACAATCACAGGTCATATCTGAAAGACTTAGGGGGAAAGGGTCTTCCAGCAGAGGCCACACTGGCAGCTGCTTTGAAATCAATCCATCTACCCCGTTTAGGAGAAAGGAAAATTAACCATTCTTTGAATATTTATTTTTGCATTCCATGGTTACGTGGTAATTGCTGTACTCATTGTTACAGCTGAGGTCAGAGTGACATCTGCAAGAATCACTGTATTTGGTTATCATCATTATTGAGGCTACCATGGCATTTAGTGTAACACTGGATCTTGTTCTGGAAGCACAATATTTTCCTGTCACTGCAGCCATGGCTACACATTGCTTTGGTCATGCAAATAACTGATTTACTAGCCAGGGATACCAGGGAGAAAGACATTTTGTGGGTGGGAAAAGAAACAGGTGGTCCAAGTCAGATTGTCAAAATGCACAGACAGTAATTTTTTAAATAATTTTTCTTAAATAATGCTGGATTTTTATTTTTATTTTTTACTTAACCTCTATGCCTTCAGCTCAGTGCTCATGGGTAGCACTACAGTATCCAGAGGACAAATATCTGCTAGGAAATGATTTCAATTTCAAGTTTCTTTTGGGTACACAATGAGTGGGAAGGGTAGATAGGGAAAGAGGGCAGATTTAAAAAAAAAATCTCTTGACAGTGTGACTTTAACTTCCACAAACTGGATTCACCTGAGAAATTGTAGATAAAAAATTAAGAGTCGTATGCTATAAGCTACCTACCACCAGTTGCTGACTGTCTTCAGCTCCACCTGATTTTAATGGCTCAGCACTTTGCAGGAGCGAGGCCTTTAGGCTCTGATCTTGCAAACAGTTAAATGTGTTTAACTCTATGCAATGGGTTGCCCCATGACCTCACTGGGATTAGTCACATATCTCAAATTACTCAGCTATATCGGTGATTACAGGATCAGGGCCTAGCTTTGTTCCTGCTCTGAGAGTTTGTAAGACAACTTTGAGCTAATTTTAACTGAGTAATAAAGTTCTAAACAGGGATTGTGTATAGAAAGACTTTAGGTTTTCCTACATTAGCAAAAGTGGTCAAGAAAAGGTTGGGGTTAATGAACATGTAACTAACTCTGACCTATTCAGTCTAGTATAGATGCATATTAACATATTTTATTTTGGTTTAGCCGGCTGACAATAACCTTAGCTTCCCATTGGCTAGGGTAGGCCTCAGCCAGCTAAACTGAGGCAAAAGATTAACCTAGGTCTGTGGTGGGAAAAGATCATGATTAACTATTATGTGTTTGCTAACCTCAGCCTAGCCTTCAGCTCTTTTCCTAAGGTAGACAAACCCTTTCAGATGTCTCGCTTGTGTTTCTGGTGTTCATTATGTGATATTTCACTCTAATATAATTTAACACTTCCTGCATTTATTTATACAGGCTATCACCAAAGCAACACGGTTTCTGTCCCTGCCTAAAGACGCTAGACTGCCAGAGAAATTACGAATAAGGAATAAAACATCTTTTAGAGGTAATGCAACGTGGTCTGATACCAACGGCAGCACGGCCTACCATATTGTATATTTGGGATGGACAGACTCCCCAATAGGGCCCCATTTACCCATATGAGTAATTCTTACGCGTGCAAGCAATTGCATTCACGTTAATGTAATTACTCACATGAATAAGGACTACTTGTTGGGTGAGGGTTTGCAGGATTGTGCCCATATCCTTGCTCCTAAACTACAGATTCAGTAACTTCTTCAGTTGTTTTTAAGACCTCAGCACTATTCAGTTGAAAAGCAGCTATTGTAAGCATTTTTGTAATATCTCCTTAGAGCAGTGGTGCCCAAACTTTTCCTGTCACACCTGTCCACCCTCTTACCAGTAATGGAATCTGTTTGCATCAAACCCCTCTCCCCTCCATTATGCACAGTTGGCTCAGCAGAGGAGCTTGGGCTGAATAGGGTGACCAGATGTCTCGATTTTATAGGGACAGTCCCAATTTTTGGGTCTTTTTCTTATAGAGGTGCCTATTACCACCCACCCCCATTCCGATTTTTTACATTTGCTGTCTGGTCATCCTAGAGCTGAAGGTAGTGCTGGGGGCTGAACTGGGGATAAGGAAGGGGCTGGCCTGGGGGTGGAGAAGGAATGAGGGCAAAGCTGGGAATGGAATGGAGCTGCGTCTGGGACCGGAGCCAGGCTGGGGGCGCAGTGGAGTTGCGACTGGGGGTGGAGCTGGGCTGGGGGCAGAGTGAAGCTGTGGCTAGGGCCAGAGCTGGGCTAGGAGCAGCACGGGGCTGGATGGCACTTCCTCCTTGCGGGAGCTGGCCCAGACCTTGCCGCATGCCCCCTTGAAAGTTCCTCTGTGCCCCCCTTGGTGGGGCGTGCCCCATGGTTTGGGGACAACTGCCTAAGATGGTACTGTGTTATTTTACCATTGCAAATACTGCTCTTATGGGGCTATTAAGATATACCAGCGTTAATTAAAAATTAAGATAAAATAAGTTATTGATAATTAGCAGAATTAGAATTATAATAATTAGAAGTGACTTTTTTGCTCCAATAAAGTTTAGTGGTGGCAGAATATACTTAACTGGGGGCAAGCTAGGGGAAAATGGTGAGAACAAGAGCCTGGACCCTGTGGGTGAAATCTTGGCCCTGTGGAAGCCAATGGGAGTTCTGTCATTGACTGCAATGAGGCCACGATTCCACTCCTGGTATTCTGTAGGTGAGAGTAAGATAAAAGTAGTCACATCATTTGAAAAGGGAGTCAGAAGAAACAACACAAATAAATAAATCAGGGCAACAAAGATTTGGAAAACAAAATATTTAGTCCTTGATTCACATGTCTTCAAAATACACATTTCCGCCATGATTCCCTTTTTCTTATTGAAGGGGATATCTGCATTTAAGGACCAAGCCTGCAAACCTTTACTCATGAGAGCAGTCCTTATATAACTACTCCAATAAAAGTCAGTGAGATTTCTCATGGCAGCAGTTCTGTATCACTGAAGTCAATGAGAGATTATGATTTAGTTCAATGGGAACAAGCACATAGGAGTCAAGCCTACTCATGTGAGTGAGGGTTTGCAGGATTGGGTTCCTGTTGTGTTTCAGTGTCTAAGACTTTCTCTGCTTATATGTTCACTAGAAGGATTATCTCCTTTAAAGATTTCCATGGGGTGAGATGTTAACATCCTGCCTGCTTCTCCTTTCCCCCCAAACTTTGATGCTAAAAAATGAGAATCTTCTCTGCATTACTCCCCACACATAGCAGATAAGAGTCATTGTCATGGGTATTAGAAAGAATGAAATCTTAGATCCACAGACTATTGTCCAAAGAGAACACCTAGTCCAAACCAGGTGAACAGGAGCCATAACCAGTGGATAGGTTATTTGAACATCTGATAGGAGTTAGGACACTCACATTCTACTCCAACTCTGCCACTGACCGTTGGCACATAACTGTGTCTTTTTGTGCCTCAGTTTCTCAAGCTGCAAAAGGGGGATACTACTTACCCTCCTTTACAAAGTGCTTTTTCTGCTATAAATGAAGCACTATTGACAAGCTGAGTGTTACTATGGCAACTGGCCCAGAACGCTGATCCATGGATGAATTTAACACCCTTTGGGTGATGTGTCTTTCTGGACAGTGTAGTGTATTTCACGCCCCATATATCTCAGTGTTTGCCAAACCAGTGTTTAGGCATTTGGTTTCTCACCAAAAAATTTTTAATATTCCATGAAAAGAAGACAGTCTTTATGAAAAATTTCATTTTGTTGTAGTCTGAGTTTTCCATAGAAAAACGGTTTCAATGGAATATCTCTAGCTTGCCCTGTATATTATTTTTATTATAATTTATAAGTAGATAGAACCTGATCCAGCTGATTCTCTTCCATGTAAAGTAACAATCAAGAGCTACCCCTGGGAAGATGCAATACATTTAGATTCAGTAACATTTCCAGACCATACTACCCACCATAATTAGTGGAATATGACTCTCCCCACAAGTTTAGCAATGGATCATGTCCTTGCAAGTTGGTAATTATGTCTTTGCTCTCCTGGAGTGTAGTGATGCCTTTTATTCTGTAGCTCTGTCTACAGAGGTCATCCACTGTCACCTAGAATTAAACATTGAAAAGGAAATGTTCCTCAAGATTATTCAATTGTCAAAAAATATATAATTTGACACATTTAGAAAAAAAAGCAATAAGCCTGCCACCAGAGATGGAAGAAAGTTTTCTTTCTATGAAATTATGTGGGTGGATGGCCAATTATATGAGGATATATTTTGTTGACCTCTTCCTCCTTTGTGCAAGAGAAATGCTGTGAAGAGTACTAATGGGAACCATTCCTATGACAGTCCCACAATGTACTCCTCTTAAATACTATTAAAAATAGATTTAAAGCATCGTAACTGACTTAAATGTAGGAAATACCACAATTCATTTGTAAATGGTAAATGCTATAAAATATGGAAGTATTAAAATTATGGCAAGTATGCAAATATTGCTGAAAATATTAAGAAATTTAAAGGAATGCTGCTAAAGGGAAAATCATTTTGAGCTATATCTGTCTATCTTTAAGAATATTATCAACTTAAACTACCAGACAGTGACCATTCAAGAATATTTGTTGATAGATTACCACAGCTTTCATTGCAACAATTTGTACTCTGCCCTGGGGAGACCAATGAGAAGGGGTTTGAGGGATTGGAAACTAAAATTTCTTGCATGGTGTTTCCTTGACATTGTCTCTTCTGGTGGCATAGAGAGGTAGGAGACATGACCTCCCACCTCCACAGATTCCCAGGGAAGATCCTTTGTCTGGTGGAGGATTGGTCCCTTTGTGCTGCTTCTCTGGAACTCCTCCATCCTGGGCCATGCAGGTCCTTCAGGGAAAAGCATGCATACATCGAGGCTGAGTTAATAGTGATTTGATTACTATTTACTTAGGTAAGGATGCCCAGTGTAATACCGGCTGCACAGAGAGGACAAAACATTGAAAAGAGCAGTTTATCCACCCCGCTTGCCCATACAAACCCTACCAGAGTAATATCTGTGGAACATTCCCAGTGGGAGTTCTTCAGGGCTGGGGAGGGAGTAAATGCAACAGACCTGACACTTTCCAGTATAGACACTGCTACACTTTGAGCTGGAGGTATAAATTCCAGCTTGAGGAGACATACCCTCCAAACCAGCTACTGTGCTAAAAATAGAAGTTTAGCCGTGATGATGCACACCGTGGGGGAGGGGTCTACCTGCCCAAATACATGGCTAGCATTTCAGATGGGATTGTACTGGGGCAGCTAGCTCACCCGCTGCTCACACTATGGTCGGCTACACTATTTTTAGTGCATTAGCTCAATCAGAGCTAGTGTGGGTATGTCTCCCCGAGTTGGAAATTATACCTCCAGCTTGAAGTGTAGATGTAGCCTATGGGAGCATCTACACTGCAATTAAAAAAACGAGTCACTGAGTCTCAGAGCCTGGGACTCTCAGTTGGGCTCTGAGACCCACCCCCGTCACAGGTTTCAGAGCCTGGGTTCCAGTCTGAGCCTGAATGGCCACGCTGTAATATTTAGCCCTATGGTCCAAGCCCTGTTGTCATAAACAGATAGCTAAGGGTTAATGTCTCTTTCACCTGAAGCACCTGACCAGAGGACCAATCAGGAAACCGGATTTTTTCAACTTTGGGTGGAGGGAAGTTTGTGTCTGAGTCTTTGTTTTCTGGCTGCCTGCTTTCTCTGAGCTTTGGAGAAGTAGTTCTGTTTTCTAATCTTCTGTTTCTAAGTGTAAGGACAAAGAGATCAGATAGTAAGTTATATGGTTTCTTTTCTTTGGTATTTGCATGAATATAAGTGCTGGAGTGCTTTGATTTGTATTCTTTTTGAATAAGGCTGTTTATTCAATATTCTTTTAAGCAATCGACCCTGTGTTGTGTCACCTTAATACAGAGAGACCATTTGTATGTATTTTTTCTTTCTTTTTATATAAAGCTTTCTTTTAAGACCTGTTGGAGTTTTTCTTTACTTCAGGGAAATTGAGTCTGTACTCACCAGGGAATTGGTGGGAGGAAGAAATCAGGGGAAATCTGTGTGCGTTGGATTTGCTAGCCTGATTTTGCATTCCCTCTGGGGAATAGGAAAGTCCTTTTTGTTTCCAGGACTGGGAACGGAGAGGGGGAGTCACTCTGTTTGGATTCACAGAGCTTGTGTCTGTGTATCTCTCCAGGAGCACCTGGAGGGGGGAAGGGAAAAAGGATTATTTCCCTTTGTTGTGAGACTCAAGGGATTTGGGTCTTGGGGTCCCCAGGGAAGGGTTTTCAGGGGGACCAGAGTGCCCCAAAACACTAATTTTTTGGGTGGTGGCAGCAAGTACCAGGTCCAAGCTGGTAACTAAGCTTGGAGGTTTTCATGCTAACCCCCATATTTTGGACGCTAAGGTCCAAATCTGGGACTAAGGTTATGACACCTGTGACCCCAAGTGCCCCAGGAGCCCCATCCACATATCTGCATTCTCTTTCCCTCATGTAAGTGGAAGGGAGCAGATAGACTGCTGTCTAGAACAACTGGAAATGTATAAGGAAATGTCACAAATGCTTTTGAAAACATTCAGCCAACTGAGCATATGTGCAAAATTCTATCTATGCAAATTTCTGGCAAAATGGCTGTGGATTGCAAAATACAGATAAGCATTTTTATTTCTTGTGGTTGATACTGTGCATGGCTCAGTTATTTTGTTTTACAGCACTGTATTGGCAATGATATTCTTCAACTAACATTTTAATATTGTTTTAAATTAACAGTTGGAGGTGCTGACAGCAGTGACTCTGAATTGGAGCTTCCTACCACAGTGCTCAATTTAAAACCCAGAGCACAAAAAATTTTGCAAGACCAGAGCCAGCAGCAGCCACTGCAGCAATTTAGAATGGAGTGGAGGAATGAAGTTAATGGAGACCATGAGGGAAGGGTAGATCGCAGAGAAATGGACAATGAAGCTCAAGCATCCAGAGGGTTCAGGCAACCACTGCTATCGAGACCAAGATTTGGAACAGTGAGTGAAGAAAATGTGACTGAAGATGTTAGATCAATAAGACCAAAGCCACCACCACGAATAGTCAGGTGGGCATCAGAAGCTGAAAGGCATAAAAATAAATCTCAGAATCAGCCATACTGAAAACAGCTGAAATAGAACTATCAATGATAAACTACAGATTTAAATTAGCATTCTAAACCATCTGACTGGACAATAGGATCTATTTTAAAAACTTGGTCTGGATCCTTTGGGTTGCATGCCCATATCATTAATTAACTGGATGAAATACTACAACAAATACTAAACCCAAGACACAAAAGAAAACATCTTTTATGAATAACTTTTAGCAATGCTGTGACATGTTCTTTTAACCACTAAGGGGAAAATGTGCCTTTTATCACACTATTAGCTCTGGAACCAAATAACCCAAGTTTGATATTTATTTATCCAACTAAGAATGTTTTAAAAACTCTTACAATGAAGAGAACCTTTAAAAATATTCTAGTACATTTAAGATTTTATTTATGATTTAATTTTGCTTGTCTAGATCAGATTTTTAATGTGAATAGCACTTAAAATTGCACTATGCCCCTGTCCCATAGACCTTGCAAGACAAATACATTTATCACTGCAGATTATTGTTAGAATGGCCAGTATAGTAGGATGTGGTTAGGAGTTGGGAAGGCTGGAACAGGGTCAGAAAAGGAGGACCTAGCTGCAGAAGCAGATTCTGAAACACATTCAGTTAATGGAAAATGGGCTGTAAAATCAGGTGAAGGACACTAACTCCTGAGTTGTCCTGATTCATACTACCTGCATTTTTACCTCAGCATATAACCAGTGAAAGGTGCCGAGCACCTTCAGTGCTATGATGATTGCTCTCAACTTTCATTCATGTCAATGTGAGTAGATAGCACTCAGCACCTATCAGGATTGGGCTCTCAGAGGAGAAGTTGCAGGCACATCAAAAGAATTTGTTTGAAGAACTGGCTCCTGTGTCTGTTTGTGGCTGCTGTGGAAATGTAGCAGAATTGTTATAACACTAGTCACAGGCTGAGGGTGGATGGTGTCATGGTGAGACATGGAGTCAGATTCAGGAAATGTGGGTCCAGTTCTGAGTTTTGCTTGTGAATTTGGGTGGCTCATTTGGTCTCTATATCCCCTCAGATATTATTCCTTCATCTGTTTTGTCTTTATCTAGATTGTAAGCTCGGTGGGACAGGGACAATCTCCTATTTTTGTTTGTACTGCATGTTGCACAATGGGGCCTCAATCTCATTTAGAGCCACTAGACACTACAATGAATAAAATAAATAAATACTACTATTACTACTACTAAGACACTCATGTCTTTCTCATTTCAGGTTAGAGCCATTTTAGTTTTATTTATGTTTGAGGATTGGTGGGGTTTTTTGTTGTTGCAGTTACTGTAATACTGTTCAGGTTATGTGGAATTCTTGTATCTGTCAAATGCAAATTCTAAATCATGTGCAGATGGAAACATGATCTTTTTAAAGGCTCACTCAAAGGCCCATGTCAAGATGATGTTGATTTTTGCAAAAAAAATGGCCATTTAGTTACTGTGGGAATCAGTCACCTGTGCATGACTATCTTCTTCTCTTTCGCTTATAATGGAGGGAGGTGATGCTACAATGTTAATTTATATAAATAATTTTGAATTCATCTTTCAACAGCAACTTTTTTTTATTGCATTTATTAGAATTATCAGCATATACTCTCACCATATCTGAATTAGAAATGAGCCTGTGCTGGAATTTTCACACTTGAATCCAGGTCCAAATTTCTCCCATAATGAGATTATGTTATGACTTGGGGGGGGGGGTTGAATTAAGTTTGAATTGTAACTTTAAAAAACACAGTAAAATTATGCATATAGAAGGTTAGTTTGGTTTACTCACTCTCTTTCCTTTGCTGATAAGGACTAAACAAGCGACTTGTAACTGAGCAAGTCACTTAGAGACAAATTTTCAAAAGTGGCTTCTGATTTCTCACAACTCCTGAGAACTTGCATCTTTCACTGACCTACACTGGAGTAGTAGGTACTCAGTGTGATTGAAAGGCAGCCCCAAATGTTTCAATTGCACACCCAAAAACAGAGGCACCTAAAATTAGGGGCCATTTTCGGAAACTTGGGTCTTAACCTCTTTGTACTTCAATTACTTCATTTATAAAACAGGATAATGCTTATTTTTAAATGCATTTTGAGATATATGAATGAAAAGCAGTAAGTAAATGCACACCATACACTTACAGACTCATTATATTTTGAAGTATGTCTCCTACTACCTTTTTCCTCTACAAAGTAAATTGGAACATTATCTTTAAGACTTTCTAATCAGCACCTTCAGCTACAGCCTGCAATGTAGATTTTGTCTTTTGTTATCCAATGTCAAAGAAAGTTTGTGGATGTTGGGAAATTAGAAGCCAAATAAATGTATGACTATCATCTAGCACCATCTATTGGCGGAAATGATGTATTGACTATAGACATGGTTTTCATTCCCTTCAAGAAAAACAAGTCTGCAGTGACAGAATAATTTCTGTCACAGAAGAGAAGGGAGAAATTTAGGGAGACAGTTAAACTGAAGTTTGGCCAGGATGATGAAATGGACACACTTGTTCTTGTGAAAAAATATTGTGGGATCATTAGTGACAGACAGTTAGGAAACTTCAAGAGGTGAATTGCAAAACTAACCCCCCCCCCCCCCAAAAAAAAAAAAAAAGACTCAAGGCAGAAGAAAAGTAGTGAGGTGTAACTCATGGGGATGGCAATAGCGAGAATGGCAAGATGCCAAACTTATTTTCCTAGGCACTGGAAATGGTGGCTGTAGCCACCCTGTCTCAGAACTTGGATTCCAACTCTTTCCCTTTTCTGTCTTTGTTTCTCTTGTATCCACTGATGGTCCTGCCTTCCTGGGTGAAGTAGAGAACAAATCCCATTTGCCATTAAGTGAAAACTGGCATCTCCAAAGATAGCATTTAGCAGCAACTACCTTCCGCAGAGGGGAATCCAAATCTTACAGATGTAGGGACTGCCAGGAACAGCATGGAAATTGGGAGCAAACGGTAGGAGCAGACCCTAGTACAGGGATCGGCAACCTTTGGCCCGTGGCCCGCTAGGGTAAGTGCCTGATGGGCCGCGGGCCAAAGGTTGCCGATACCTGCCCTAGTAATAGCATCCTGTTCTGTAAGGAGGTCTGGTCAGGAAAGTGCATAGATTGGAGCCAGAAAACAGAGGAGAGCTGGACTGGCAGGGGAAGCTAGCAACAGAGTTGGAGACAGTACATTCATATCTGGGCATTACAGGAATAAAAGAACAAGAAGGTATTACCAGCAGTTCCTAAGGAATGGAGAACCCTCTCGCACTCCCTTCTGCTACCATATGCAACTGAACTGACTTCCGAGGCCCATTCCCCAATTCCTTCTGCTCTTAGGCCCAACTCAGGAAAGCATTTAATCAAATGTTAAACTTTAAGGACATGCAGAAGGCAGTGGGATTTACATATGCGTTTCAAGTTAAGCACATGCTTAAATGATGTCCTGGATAGAGATGTTTTCCTGAATGAGTGCCTAGCTGATCAGGAAGCAAGAGGTCAACTTGACCCAAGAAGTCAATCAGGCAGAGGAAGACTAAAGAATTGAGAGAAGGCAGTAATGGAAACTAAATATACTGCATTGGATGTGCATCCCATCCAACTCCATTGACTTGGCCACCTGTCTTCTGAAATGCATTACAAGGAACAATATATAAAGTTAACAGAAGACAATTACTGAAACATTAATAAAATGGAATGTCATTTCACTTTATTGCATTTTAAAAGAAACAATTTTAGTGCATTTTTTGTAACTAACACTATAGAGAGTAATCTTTTCTAAAATACTTCAAAATCACTTTTTGCTATAAATAAAAGCCACTTTGTCCAGTAGGATCAGCTACAGTATGTCCCTGAGACCACATCTTTTACAGGCTTCTCACTCCAAATATTAATTTTCCATAATACAGATTTAGACAATAAGAAAAATACAATATATCTTCCAAACTAAAAATCATTCATATATTAAAGCAAAATAATAATAAAAAATAATAAAATAAAATTTGGTTGTGGAAAGCAAAAAGTGTTTCAGCTTGTGCATAAACATAAAAAGTGAAGTGTTGAGTCCTATCACCCCTAAGAGTGGTACGAAGACAATTGTTAAATCTAGTGTAAGCTAATTTCATCATGCATTTGGTCTAAGAAAGCCCCCCACCCTCCTTTTGTTATCAGTGTCACAAGTTAGAATGACTTTCTATCTGTTGGTTGTTGAGTAAGAAGACCAAAGTTATTAAATCCAAATACCAGTCCACTATGTTTTATTTCTACTTCATTCCAAGTGGCAGCAGCAAAGCAAAGTTTGCCCTTTTGCCAAGAAGGCTAACAGCATACTGGGCTACATTGGTAGATGCATTGCCAGATCAAGGGAAGTGATTATTCCCCTCTATTTGGCACTGGTGAGGCCACATCTTGAATACTGCATCCAGTTTTGGGCCTCCAACTACAGAAAGGATGCGGAGAAATTGGAGAGAATCCAGTGGAGGGCAACAAAAATGATTAGGGGGCTGTGGCACATGACTAATGAGCAGAAGCTGAGAGAACTGGGCTTATTTAGTCTGCAGAAGAGAAGAGTGAGGGGGGATTTGATAGCAGCCTTCAACTACCTGAAAGGGTTTTCCAAAGAGGCTGTTCTCAGTGGTGGCAAATGACAGAACAAGGAGCAATGGTCTCAAGTTGCAGTGGGGGAGGTCTAGGTTGGATATTAGAAAAAAAATTTCTCTAGGTGGGTGGTGAAGCACTGGAATGGGTTACCTAGGGAGATGGTGGAATCTCATTCTTAGAGGTTTTTAAGGTCCGGCTTGATAAAGCCCTGGCTGGGATGATTTAGTTGGAGTTGGTCCTGCTTTGAGCAAGGGGTTGGACTAGATGACCTCCTGAGGTCTCTTCCAGCCCTAATCTTCTATGATAAAGATCCCTGTTCTGGGGAATGATGTTTCTTTCCTGAGTGGAGGGGAAAAGGGCAAATGAATTAGTGGGGACGTTTTGAGGCTCTTGCTTAAATGGTCACCAGGGATAAAAATTTCAAAAGTGACTTAGGTGCCTAAGACTCAATAGAAAGTCAATAGGACTTGGGCTCCTAAGCACCTAAGTCATATAGCAAAACTTAATCCCAGGTCACAAAAAAAAAAAATGATGAAATCTACAGTATATTAAAAATGAGAAGATTCCATTTTCTGCATGAAGCTTAACTCTCATACAGAAATCAAGGGTATCCCCCGAAAACAAGCACATATATAGACTAGTCTCTTTGTGTCTACCTATAAAATGTCAAGTAATTAAAATATGTGCTCCCATTGTGCTCTTACTGGGATTTTTCCAGCGATTTCAAACAAGAACAGGCATTCTGTAAGAAGGAAGGAAAAGTTGATTTAAAAACAAAATTACAAAACACCATCTGTGTTGCATGTGCACATCATACATGCTAAATTCAATTTAAAAAATCTGCAGAGCGGCTTTGTATACTACATCAAATAATTAATCGGGAAGTGCTATGAAACTTTCAGATAAAAGGCAATACAAGAACAAACTTTTTTTTAAACTAGTGGATAAAATGTAATGCTCAGAAAAGTGATAGACTAGTAACACTGACTTGAACTTGGTATAGTATGGGTCAATGCTATGGAAACCATCCCCATAAGTCTGTCAATGCATTTCAATCTTTACCTGCATCAACCTTCATTAGCTTTGGCTTGCTAAAATGGATGCAGAAGAATGAAGACTAAGCTGCCAAAAAACACATTTTCCCTGGTTACCTAAATTGGGATTTAAATGTATGTCTTCAGAGATGAAAAATAATGGATTAATCCTACATGGAACAAACACTTTAAAACATCACTAGATTTTCCAAAATGTCTTAAACAACCATTTAAAGAACAGGAAGGAGCGGTTATTCTTAAAATGAAGATGGAACAAAACTGTACAGGAAGTTCTCGGAGTTCCTTAAAATACTCACTTATGACAGAAGGTTGCCAAATGGAGGTGTTCAATAATGGGGGGAGGGATTGCTCAGTGGTTTGAGCATTGGCCTACTAAACCCAGGGTTGTGGGTGGAATACTTGAGGGAGCCACTTAGGGACCTGGGGCAAAATCAGTACTTGGTTCTGCTAGTGAAGGCAGGAGGCTGGACTCAATGACCTTTCAGGGTCCCTTCCAGTTCTATGAGGTATATCTCCATCTATTATATTTATTATAATAGTCCAGGTACCACTAGTGCAAATTCCACTGTAATTTACATCGTCTCATCTTCAATCACCCTTATTCTACATGATGGCATTTTCTCTTAAAATACCTTATATATTATATATAAAAGAAACCCATGTGCTAGAGCATACACAGCTCTGTTTACCAGAAATGCTGGAACAGAGGAGTGAAAGCAGAATGTCAGCCAGCCAGTTGGGAATGGTTAATTATGCTGCATGGGAAAACTTCTAGGCAGAGCATGCATCACAAGTTATATATGGAACCTCCAATTTATCAACAAGCCATTGTCACAGGAGGCCAATGGTTTATCCAGGTCAGCCTTAATTTCTCATATTGGCAAGTGCACATAACAAATTTTACTTCTTTAAATAAAAAATTCATTTGTCCGTCTCTCTCAGTCAAAGAGCTTATCGGTTTTACCATCATGCTTCAATGTGCGGTTGCAAACTGGATTATCCATCAGCCATTTATATATTCAGAGTCAGAAACATTTTTCTTGAAGGGATTTCAACCTTATTAGCACAAAGAAAAAACAATGCTCATTTTACAAAGGTTTTAAATGATACCTGCACCTTCGAAAGAGAATTTCTCTCTGAACTACAGCTCTGAGAATTCCTGTCTTGACGTATGATCCTGCAGCAGACAAGTCTGTATGAATCTGAGGGCTCAGTCAGGCTGGCCTCCCCTTGAACTTGTACCATTCCTTTTAGAAAACAGCCTGCTGCTGCAATACTGGTTTCTTTAGTGCTCACCATTCTTTAGTATAACGTATCCCCAATTATTTGAATTACTTTGCATTTTATTGACGATGCATCAGCCTGTCCCAAATAAGCTGCTATTCACTTTTTAATTTAGCATTTCTACCACTGCAATATCGTGGTGTGTTCATGAGCATTATCAGAATAGCCACCAGTGCCAGCCCTACACCAAGACTTGGAGGGCCACAGGGACTGAACTCCTGTGCAATTCCTGAGAGAAGAGGGGCAATTATGCGTCCCACAGATGTCACAGACTGGCCAACTCCTAGCAGCGTGCCACTGGCCTGATTCCCACCCAGGGTCAACTCAAGGTCAGTGATGCAAGTGCGTCCTACAGTGGTTGAAAACGCTAAAAATGTTGACGATAAAATGACTGTCCATATGCTGAATGCTGTGGAATATAGCATTATCAATACACAAGTGAAAACAGTGGAATGTAATAAAAGTGCATAAGTGTTATGTTGATAGAGTCTTGTTATTGGTCCAAGTAAAAAACCAGCAAGTGCTCCAAGGGTGCTACTATAGCTTATGAGGTACCCTGTGAGCTTAGGTTTCACCCCAAATCTCTCTTCAATTGCCAGAACAAAATTGCTATAATACAGCATTACAGCTACAGACATTAGTAACCGTACTAAAAATATATCCCACAGATCAGAGCATGCAATGCTTTTAATCCTCTTCAGCACCGACACAACTGGAATCCACAGGGACTGGAGGGGAGTATCATATTTCATTGCTCCATTAGATAGTGATTGAACCTGCAGGTCATAGTTTGCCTTTGCTGTCACTTTGCTGTTACTGGTGGTCTGTTTGTTTTCATTACTATCTGTGTGTTCCTCACTCCATGGTAACATCCAGACCAGGCCTGTAGAAGTAATGCATTACAATTGGTTAATTGTAGACAGTTACACTCTTTACCGCATGCTCAAACACGCAAGTTACTGTTATGTTTTAATGATGTCTCTAACTGTAGAAATCAAAGACATAAATGAAAATATTTTGCACTTTGTTGGCAACATTTCATCTTAAAATAATCACAAAACAGTTTATAAAAATTAAGTACAACATAACCCATGTAGTTACTATTGGTTTCTACATATTTAATGGGACTCTACAATAAGAGAGCGAGAAAGGTTAAGTGATTTGCTCATACAGCAGATCTGAGAACTGAACCCAGGATTCCAACTCCCATTCTCCAGCTCTAGACAAAAACAACACTTCATCTACTGTATCTGGATGTAAAAAAGAAATAAAGAGGGGAGGCTGTCTTGAACTATTTTCAAAGTCAGAAGAAGTATACATTCAAAGAGCAGTCTGAATGCACAGAATAGAAGGGGATTACAGTCATATTACTGTACAAATAGCATGAACACATATCGCTTGAAAAAGCCTGAAGCGCAAAAATACTTCATACAACTTACCAGCATTCAGAATGAAGATAAAAGAACAGATGAAAGATGTTAGGTAAAAACCACTCTCTAGCTCTGTGAAGTAGCCACCAACCACAGGACCCAGGATGAAACCAACACTGGAGGCTGCATTGAAATGTCCCAATACAAGAGGGCGCTCTTTCTCAGAAACCAAGTCAGAAAGAAGAGCTTTGGAAATGGAGAGAGTGTGTTTGAAAATACCTGCAAGTTAACATAAAAACATACAGGAAAACTATATCATATTTATTTAGCATGTGATGTAATTTATAAGGTTGTGTTTAATTATTATTTGAAAATTCCAAAAGCTACAAATCATCCAATGCCAGAGCTATAGAGGTTGTGTCATGGGGATGGTGAGTTGGGCACGTGACGAGTTTGGCAGCAACCACTCCCTCGGCTAGTTGAGGGTTGGGACATAGGAATCATGTTAAACAGAGATCTGTGTCAAGTGAGCAAAACAGCTCAAATAGAATAGAAGCAGCACCTCTGAATGGTGGATCCCAGTAGAGGTGAGGCAACTGCCAGACACATCGTGTCTTGTGGTCAGTGCTGGGAAAAGAATGATACGGCTGGCTACGGACACCTGCAATTGGTACAGTATAATCCCAGGCTGTTGAACAGTAGGTGTTGACAGGCTGAGAGAAGCAGTAACTAATATGAATTCTAGGCATTCTAAAAATGCCACACATGCACAGTAAAGTATCTTTCTCTGTTCCTTCCCCACAAAAGGATTATCTTACACCACCACAGTCCACAACCATTGGCAATATAAGAGCATTACAAAAACCTCTAAAGAGGTAGTTAAAATTTTAAAGATTTATCAAAACAAACAAACCACTGAAGTTCCTTTATGGTGCCAAAAAACCCACTGCCTCCCCTATAGAGGAAACAAAGAAGTTCTCTTTGGAATGAGGCTAGTCAGTCAGAATTTTAAAAACCTATTATCTGAGTTTTATAATACAGGTATGTTGATGGAAACTTAGTGTTAGTGGCACTAACAAATATGCTCTTACACAACATATACATTCCATTAGGTAGTAAGCCAAGCTTTTAGAGGATATCCTATTTGGAAATATATGTTCAGCATGACAATATACTGAAGATGTTATATATCATGTTATGTGCTACACACAGACTAATATTTTTAGAAGTTACTAGTGACTTTGGGTGCTCAACTTGAGGAAAATTAAAGTGGCCTGATTTTCAGGAAGTGATAAGCACCCATCCTTTGAAAAAACAGTCCCTGCACTAAGGTGTCTCAGAAGTTGTTCACCCTCTCCCCCACCCTCCAAAAAAGAAAAGAAAAGAAAAGAAAAAAAAAACACTGGTCACATTTCTCATAATTAAAAAAAAAATAAAAATTAAATGAAAAATGCAGTAAAAAGATACACTTAAAAGTCTTTTCAAAGCTGGGGTTCCATAGGTGCCGAAGAACCATTGCACCTGTGATAAGCAAAACTGTTCAAAGCTGCTATCCAGCTTGTCCCCATATCTAAATACCTGACTTCCCCAGCAATAATTCTCAAACTAACATTGGACTGAATATAAATCCAAGTACCAAGTCAATTACTCACCTACAGGTATCCTTGCAATGGCAAATAAACACACACTGGTGGACATGCCAAGCAGCAAATAACCCAGTGCACTGAACAGGATACAGGCAAGCAGGGAATATTGTCTTCCTACTACATCACTCCAGCAGCCCTGGTAAGACAATAAATGAGTGCTTTTATAGTACTGAACTACCCATTGTAAACAATATGCATGTCTGAATTAAACTGATTACTTCTCTTCTCAAAAGAGAGGTCCCTGAGGGACCATCAGTGGAAACATTCATAAACAGACTAGATAACATTCATAATAGTATTGCGTCTAGATGCCAGAGGCTGGACACGATGGACTAAATTCAACCCTGAAGTCAATGGGAGAAGCACCTGCTTGCACCATGAATTAATTTTACTAGATGAGGTATGAAAGCCAAGCTTAATTTAATTTAATGTCTCATCTTAATTTTATGTAAACTCATGACAATTTAGTGAAGTATCATGGGTGACAGCCTAATGAAAATGCCATCACACCAACACTCACCACTATTATTTATTTATGATAGCAACTACTGTGTGCTAGATGCCTGCCAAACACTCAGAGAGGGCAGTCCAGGCTTAAGGGAGCTATCACTCTGAGGGCAGACAAACAGAAAGAGGTCATGGGAAGGGGAAAATTAAAAGGTAAGCTATATACAGTAAGTCAGCTTAATTTATTATATGTAGCATGGCAGAAAAGAGTCTTTAAGTAGGAAGGGTAGGAGCCTTACACATAAGTTCAGGGAAGCTGCAAGAGACAGAGGAAAAGGTGACTGTGTGCCAAACGGGTGGATGAAACCTAGGAGCACTGGTTCCAAAGTACAGATTTGAATGTTGGCAGGTACAGTATGCATTCCTGACCTATGCTTTGGGGTTGTGTCCTTGTGCATATTTGTTTTGGGAAAAGCATAACCTATGGGAAAAAAATAAAGTTTGAGAGACACTGCATAAATTAAGGCCACCTGGCAAATTACAACAGACTCCATATCTGTGTTTCTCAAACTGGGGTCGCTGCTTGTGTAGGGAAAGTCCCTGGCGGGCCGGGCCGGTTTGTTTACATGCCCAGACCACAGGTCCGTCCAATCGTGGCTCCCACTGGCCGTGGTTCGCTGCTCCAGGCCAATCAGGGCTGCTGGAAGCGGCGGCCAGTAAGCCCCTCGGACCGCGCCACTTCCAGCAGGTCCCACTGGCCTGGAGCAGCGATTGGCCGGACCTGCGGACGGGACAGGTAAACAAACTGGCCCGGCCCACCAGGGGCTCTCTCTACACAAGTGGCGAACCCAGTTTGAGGAATACTGCTCCATATTAATCACAGAATTGCAAACACGGAAAACATAATTTCAGAGATCTGGTCCATGATACCATTTCTTGTATTTAGACTTGCGTTAAAGAAAATTGTTCTAATAGCAACACAACATTAAATAGAATGTTGCATGACTGACACTTAGTAATATTTGAATGATAAAACTACTACTTTCAAATCTAAGCAGAGATTTGGTTTTCAGCTAAAAATGTCATCTTGTGTACTAGGATTTGATTAGTCCCTAGAACTGAAACAAAAAGTTCCACAGAGAGCAAGAACAGTTCCTCCAACCTCAAGGGCTTGTGTAAATACTAGTGTAACGCCGAGAGACCTCGGTTATTGGCATCCAAGATTGAACTCGGGACCTCTGGAGCTCAGTGCATGAGCCTCTATCGCGTGAGCTAAAAGCCAACTCGCTGTTAGCTAAGGCTGTAGAGCAGACTCAACCTCCTTCTCTCTCTAAGTGGTCTCAGTGCTACTAGATAGGACAAAACAGGAGGTGTGTGGGTTACACTAGCAAATGTACGGTTTCACATTCCCCAAAATATTACCATTAATGTTATCAATTTTCCTACAAAGTTAATAGAAACATCAATATATATTTAAGATTCAGTATTCAAAACTTACCACGAACGTGCTGGAAAAGAGCTGCAGTAAACCATAAGAAGATCCTAAAATAAAAATAGTGAAAAGACACTGAGAATTAAGTATGAACAGGCTAGTGAAACTAGCTTTTAAATGGTTCTGCAAAATGGGAAAATTAACAAAATAATTCATTAGAAGTACAGGAAGAGGCAATAGGGAAAAGCAGGGGCAGGGTCCAGCATGAACAAGAGTTTCACCACTGTGATGGATGAATTTTCCTCTTTTTCTGGGTGTCTCAAAATTGCAACACTATTCAACTGAGAAGTATGGAAGCAGAAGTAGGCTGCTTTGCCAGGGGAAATAAATGAAACTGGGACAGTTGGCATCCTACACCAAACATTATGACAGGGCATTGCAGCAGCAGGCCTTGAAGAAATTGCAAATCCTACCCTTCAAAGTGAAGGGTAAGAACCTAGCAGCAATTGGCAGTAGGAGAGAACAAACAGAAAGAAGAAAGCAATTCCAGCATGGAGTCAACAGTACAATATTTGTCAGTCTCTTTTACTGATTAAAGCTCCCTGGCTCTTTGAACACTTAAAGTCGTTGCAGAGCGTAGAGGTGATAATGTACTGTATACTAAAGTTACTGCATAGAAAACATTTCTGTCAACCAAACTCAGAACTGGGATTAGCATCAGAAGGAGCTCTATTCCATGCAAACTGAAAAGGTAGGAAATTAAAAATCTGGATATAAAGAAGACATTTATATCATCCTTACTATTTATAAACAGTGCACTAGACCTGTATTTGTGTTATAAGCCAGCACCCCAGAATCACTTCAAGGGACGAGAGGAAGCCACAGAACCCCAAAAGGTCGTAATTTGGAACCCACCACACAGTAGCTTCTGAAGACAACTATGAAGAAATATAATGACTTAATAGTGGGACAATCATGATTATAAGAGGGAAGAATCTTGCTTAGAGCTTGCCATTGTTTTCCACTGTGTAGTTACTGAAGGTTAGTTATGATACACATCTGACTTCTACATCATGTCCTGGGTAATCAGTGCCCACGCTGTACTCACCTACTACTCCTGCAACGGTTGGACTTGCTCCTAGAGACTTGATATGAAGGCTTAACAGAGGCACAACCATACTTACACCAAAGAAGTCCTGAAAGAATAGGGAGAATGGAGTTTCAGTAATTGAGCATATTTACAAAGATACAGAAAGTCAAGATTTAGGAATAAGTGATTCTGTATTTTAAAAGGGTATTAAATTTTAATTAACTAACAATCTAGGATCAAGTCTACATTTGGAAGGCTCCATCTGTACATATATACCAGCATACTATACTAGTCAAGTGCTGCTAGCGTGGATGCAGCTTATTCTAGCTCTCCTGAGTGAAACAAGCTATACTGGTAAAAGCATCTACATGTATGTATGACTGCATCTATACTAGGGGTTCTAGAAGGCAAAGTTATGCTGATCACAAATCACACTTTCATCACACACATGATCAAAAATTTGTAACACAGACCTGGTCTATAAGAAATAAAAAGTTTTGCATGACAGAGAAAGCATTGTGTTGCTTGCAATTTGACTGGTATGTTCACAAACTACAATTTTTTAATCTAAAAACTATGACAGGAACTACTTATCTTCTAAATGGTTCTAAATACCTGAAAAAAAGCAGTGCTACACTCTTTCAGAAGACCTAGTTAAGAAATATTTAATGCTTAATATATATATATTTGAAGTTGAATAATTAATTCTGAATTTTCAAAATGATAGGTTTGCACTAATAGCATTTTTAATTCAGCAATATAAATAGTCTGATGCATCATGCAAATAAGAGAAAAGCTTCTCTGCGTACAAATAATTACGTTATGAAAACAAACATTTAAAGTACTTTGAAAAATGCATGTAAAGTACAGTCTTTCAGTTGAAAAATATCATCTACAATGGGAAGAGAGGCTTTCAAGACAGCCCACTCCTGTAAGTAGATTGCCATTGTAATGCAAGAAAAATAATGTAAAGTGTTATACAGGATACAGTACAGAGGCAAGGCAAAGCATAAGGGAAGCAGGGATTTCCTCAGTAGCATCAGAGGAAGGGGAGACAGCATGTGAGGGTTCTACACTCCTATACTGTACAAGGATCTCCTGGCCTGTCTTTTCACATTTTTATCTTTTGTTAACTTACCACATTGAGCTGCTAATTCTTTACTGTACAATGCTGCTTGCATGCCTCTTCTACATCAGAGTAGTAACAGGGCAAATCCTTATGTCTCTCCTACATGTGCAGATGGCTCTCTTTGGCCTGGTCCACACTACAGCATTAAATCAATTTAAACAGCATTAAATCGATTTAACGCTGTACCCATCCACACTACAAGGCACTTTAAATCGATTTTAAGGGCTCTTAAAATCGATTTCTGTACTCCTCCCCAACGAGAGGAGTAACCCTAAAATTGATATTACTATATCGATTTAGGGTTAGTTGCGGACGGAAATCGAAGTTATTGGTCTCATTCTTTTACTGAGCTACCCAGAGTGCACCGCTCCGGAAATCGATGGTAGCCTAGGACCATGGACGCACACCACCGAATTAATGTACCCTAGTGTGGACGCGTAAAATCGATTTTATAAAACCAGTTTTATAAAACTGGTTTTAATAATTTCGATTTTATGCTGTAGTGTAGACGTGGCCTTTGCATGAAACCACTGTGGTATCACTGTGCTGAAGGGGACTACTGAAGCAGTATCACCTTTTATGAGAGACTACTGCAGTTGGACTAAACGTTCATAACAGCCTGTCCAAAACTAGAATAGAGATGTAATTATAAATACCATTGAGTCAAATGCTTCAAATACCTCATTAAGCAGTCACGATGGCTAATTTTTATATATACATATACTCACAAAACTATTAAATATTTATTAGCATAAGTCTAATAATATCCATAGCTGATCCCTGGTACTCCTTAAGTAACATAATCTTTAAGCCCAGAAATTGTTACTCGTATTTGCATGTCAGTGAAGAACAGTAATTATTTCTTATTTTAAAGAGAGACGCGTATGTTATTCTAAACTCTAATTTACTGGCTATGGGAAGGTTATGTAGCAGACAACAGCTCAGTGACATCTTTCAGCTACTATTCACAGCGGTCACCCTTAGAAATGTGCCAATTGCCTTCTATGGCAGAATAAATTTACCTCAGTATTTGAAGGGTTCTAATTATTACCTATCATGAGTAAAAGGAAGTTTATGAAACACTGCAAATATAAATGTAAGCATATCTATTTAAAGCAAAACAGACAAGCTCTGTAGAGCACTAGTGCCTGCTGCTTTTTCAGACTTGTAAGGAGAAAGACAGTCAAAGAGGAAGCATGAACAAAGGAAAAGAAGAAAAAACGAGACAGATTTATCAGGGGTGGATATGATGGAAAACAATACAAAAATATGAAAAAGAAAAATGTCAGTTCTCTTTGGCTAGTTTAAATAAAGTAATTGCAGTAATACATACACATATAAAAACATTTCCCCCGTTTTATAAATCTTAAATGCTTATTTCTGAATTAAACTATCACACTGGCTAATTGAACTGAAAGCACTCAAGGTCCCAAACATGAATGGTTAGTTTGCCTATGTTAATAGACAGTATAAACACAGTGCTTTAATTTAGTAACAGGGCAAATCCTTGTGTCTCTCCTACATGTGCAGATGGCTCTCTTTGCATGAAACCACTGCGGTATCACTTTCCAAGGGGCTGAACAGGATTTGGTGAGTGCACTCCCTATTCAGAATACTCTGCTCAACAGGGGCATCTTGCATGGTTGCATGCAGGGAGAGATCTGGAAATAGGGCAGGGCTGGAAGTTCTACAGCCAAAGCAGAATCAGACCCAGGCCACACAGCAAGTCAGTGACAGAGCCTGGATTAGATCTGAAGAGTTCCTGAATGCAGCTCTCTTTCTTTGGCCTTGGCTACACTCACACTTTACAGCGCTGCAACTGGGGTGTGAAAAAACACCCCCCTGAGCGCTGCAAGATACGGCGCTGTAAAGCATCAGTGTAATCAGGGCAGCAGCGCTGGGAGCGCGGCTCCCAGCGCTGCACGCTACACCCGTAAGGGATGTGGTTTACATGCAGCGCTGGGAGAGTTCTCTCCCAGCGCTGCCGCTCTGACTACACTCACACTTCAAAGCGCTGCCGGGGCAGCGCTTTGAAATTCCAAATGTAGCCATACCCTCATGTCCAAACTGCATTAAGAGTAAACAGCACACCACTGCAATGAATACTTGAGTACTGAAGAGAACAGATTGTCTCTGCCCATCCCTAAGCTCAGACATTTGGAGGAATTTTTCCAGTCCCTTAGGACTTCCTCAGGAAGCTGAGGACTTTTTTGGCCAGGTAGTTGCTATTATTGTCAAGGCCAGGGGATCTTCAACCATGACTGTGACGTTAAATACAAACACAGGAGAAATGGGTGGTGTCCAGACAGGCTATAAAAAGGCAGCTCTCAAAGCCAGATGCTCTAGGGTCATTTACAGTATGGGACATAATCTATTTTATAGGTGGATTACACATATTTAAGGTTATATTTGTTATCTGTACATTCTCCACCCCTACAAACAGCAGAGAAGATCTGCCATGGGCTGCAGGAGTGCCTGGCAATGGAGTTGAGGATCCTGTCTCAGGGTTTGCTGAGTGTTCAAGTGAAGACAAGTTGCAGAGACACACCATCGTGGTAGCCCTGGTTCACGTACAGGCCAGATAGTATTTGCTTTTTTACGTTTACACACACAGTCCCAGGGCGGGGGGGGGGGGGGGGGCACGCACGCACGCACGCGCACACACACACACACACACAACCCCAGGGCAGGGGACGAACACGCACACGCAGGCATGCAGGGCAGGGCAGGACACACACACACATACACACACAAAGCCCCAGGGACACGCGCGCGCCCGCGCACACACACAGGCCCCAACTCCCGGCAGGCAGGTGACTGACGCTCCCGCACTCACCAGGAAGCCCACCAGGTAGAGGCACCGCACGAAGCGGCTGGGCCCGGCCCCGCGCGGAGCAGAAGGAGCCGCCGGGCCCGGCCGCGGGGCTGGCAGCAGCTCCGTGGCCCCCATTCTCCAGCCAGGCCCGGCGCCGGCGGCCGCAGCGGGGGAGGAGCATGCGCAGCGCGGCGAGGGCGGGCTGAGGCCTGGGGCGGGGCTGGGCAGGGACCCGGCGTGGCTGAGCCAAGGCGGTCAGGGGCAGCTCCTCAGAGATCGGGTGGCGCTTGAAGCCCTTGAGGATCATGTGCCCCAGGTTTTCTCTAGTCCCCTGCCCAGCAGCTGGACCCTGGCTAGGATTGGCACAGGATCAGGGCTGGCTTTAAGCTATTCAACCAATTCCCCTGAATCGGGCTCCACGCCCATTGAGAATCCCTTCCCTGGCTAGAGGTGCCTTTTCATTTTTACTCACCTGGAGGTGCTTTCGGTATTCAGCGGCGCTTCAGCGGCGGATCTTTCACTCTCTCCAGGTCTTGGCCCGCACTTCAGCGACGGGTCCTTTGCTTACTCTGGGTCTTCGGCGACACTTCGGCAGGGGGTCCTTCAGTGCCGCTGAAGACCTGGAGCGAATGAAGGACCCACCACCGAAGTGCCGCAAAGCACTGACCGGTGAATACAGGACCCACGTGTTTTTTTACATGTTTTTTTTAAATCATCCCTGCCAGAGCCCCGTCGAAACTGTTTGAAATGGGACCCGCTCTTCCTAAAGCCGACCCTGCCCTTAGGAACCATAACCCTAGGGCGGGGTGCCCTACTCATAGGAGCCCTAACCCTAGCTGCAAGTGCCCTACCTGTGGAAACGCTAACCCTAGGGCAGGAAGCTCTACCCATAGGAACCCTGACCCTAGCTCCAAGTGCCCTACCCATAGGAACCCTGACCCTAGCTCCAAGTGCCCTACCCATAGGACCCATAACCCTAGATCCAAGTGCTGTACCCTTAGAAACCCTAACCCTAGGATGGGAAGCCCGACCCATAGGAACCCTAACCCTAGCTCTAAGTGCCCTACCCATAGGAACCCTGACCCTAGCTCCAAGTGCCGTACCCATAGGAACCCTTACTCTAGCCCTAAGTGCCCTACCCATAGAAACCCTAATCCTAGGGTAGGAAGCCCTACCCATAGGAACCCTAAGCCTAGCTCCAAGTGTCCTACCCATAGGAACCAGAACCCTAGCTCCAAGTGCCCTACCCAAAGGAACCCTAACCCTAGGGCGGGGTGCCCTACCCATAAGAACCCTAAGCCTAGCTTCAAGTGCCCTACCCGTAGGAACCCTAACTCTAGGGCAGGGCGTCCTACCCGTAGGAACCCTAACCCTAGCTGCAAGTGCCCTACTCTTAGGAACCCTAACCCTAGCTCCAAGTGCCCTACCCTTAGGCCTGGCCGGCTTTAGGCCTATTCCACCAATTCCGCCGAATCGGGCCCCGCGCCTAAGAGGGCTCCACGCCCAGTGAGAATCCCTTCCCTGGCTAGAGGCTCCTTTTTAATTTTTGCTCACCTGGCGGCGCTTTGGGTCTTCAGCGGCATTTCAGCAGCAGGTCCTTCACTCTCTCTGGTTCTTCGACGGCACTTCAGCAGCTGGTCCTTCGCTTACTCTGGGTCTTCGGCGACACTTCGGCAGCAGGTCCTTCAGTGCTGCTGAAGACCTGAAGCGAGTGAAGGCCCCACCGCCGAAGTGCCGCCAAAGACTCAGAGCATCGCCCGGTGAATACAAGCCCCATGTGTTTTTTTACATGTGTTTTTTTTTAAGTCATCCCTGCCAGGGCCCCGTCGAAATTGTTTGAATTGGGCCCCGCACTTCCTAAAGCCGGCCCTGCACAGGATTCCAGGAGCTGGGGCTTTAAGAGGTGGGTGATACCAGTCACAGGAGGGGACCAACCTTGTCAGTGCCTTCCTGCAGTGTCCAACACCAGACTGTACCTGTTAGGCCAGATGAAAGGATGCTATTGTGTGTATCCTTTCTCACTTCCTGCACCCCACTTTTGCAGGGCTGGCTCCAGGTTTTTCGCTGCCACAAGCAAAAAAAAAAAAAAAAAAAGCCAGCATGCCACTCCTTGAAAAGTGCTACTCCAAAGAGCTGGAATGCGGCCCCATGCATATGCTTGGAATGCTGGTGCCTAGAGCTGGCCCTGCTCTTGCACCCATGTCAAACACGGGCTGTGGCTGTGCTGATGGCCCCCAGCATGGGGTGCAGGGATTCTCCGCAGGTCAGTGTAACAGCTCTGGCTTAAGGGTTGTGTTGGAGAAAAGGGCAGGAGTCGATCTTGGTCAGAGCACACTGTGCTACAGCTAGTTTGTAAGGGTGTGAGACAGCACACTCATGGTCCTTAGGAGCACATCTTAGAACAGCCCTGGAGCCAAAACTCAAGGGGTACTAAAGATGATTTAAAGCCACCTCTCCCTCAACTCAGACACGCTTTTCTGCACCCAGCCCTGAAAAGAAGAATCTGACCACACAAACTATAAACCTCTAAGTCTGGCTCCTTGAGAATTTCATGGAGGAAGGTCCATCAATGGCTATTAGCCAGGATGGGGAGGGATGGTGTCCCTAGCCTCTGTTTGCCAGAAGCTGGGAATGGGTGACAGGGAATGAATCACTTGATTACCTGTTCATTCCATTCCTTCTGGAGCATTGGCCACTGTCAGATGATAGGATACTGGGCTAGATGGACCTTTGGTCTGACCCAGTATTGCCATTCTTATAGAGAAAATTTCTCATGCCCTCTCACCCAGTAATCTGAAATGGCTCTCATCTTGTTGACCTGCCCCATACACTGCAAAACCCCTTTGTTTGATCTGGTGTTTGGAATGGGCTGAGATGGTTGAAGAGGTGGGCGCTAAGAGGTTCTGGCTTGTAATACAGAAGCTGTGCTGTTTTAGCTCTGTATTTGTATTTTTGTATTCTTTATTTCTGAATGTCAAGACTTTGGTAGGCATTGTTTTTTGCTGCCTTTCAATTCAAATACATAAAATAACATTTATAAAGCATTTTGAGATCCTCAAATAAAAATTGCTATATAATGCAAAGTAGTATTATTATGTTAAAACCAGAAGAGGTTTCCTAATTCAGCGACTTGGTCAGGAATCAACCAGCAAGGCTACACTTTCTGAAAACTTAAGAAATTTGAAGGAACAGCGGCTCAATATTTTTACTTTAAGCATAAACTCTTTATAAAACAAAACCTATTTTAAAATATTAAAGTCTTGGACAATGTTTCGAAGCCTGCAATAATGTCTTAAGAAGAATTAGACTCCACATTAGGCTTGTGCTATAATAACTATGTTTAAAGAGTCTTCTGGACCTGTAGGCATCTTTCAGGATACAATCTGTCCTATTACCTATTACCATCACCTCACTAGCCATAGCCTCTCTTACAGAATATGTCCTCCTAAATTAATTGGGTCAGTCCTTATCAGTTTACTGATTTACGCTAGCCACTTGGTAAAACCAAGAATGAAAGTTGATGTTTGACAAAATAAATGAACAATTGATGTGTACTTGTGAACTCGATAAAATATATCTTCATGTGTTTTTAAACAATCAGTTACAGAGTTACGGTCTTGATCAAGAATAGGGTACACAGTAGGAGACGGTATCAGAGGGGTAGCCATGTTAGTCTGGATCTGTAAAAGCAGCAAAGAATCCTGTGGCACCTTATAGACTAACAGACGTTTTGGAGCATGAACTTTCGTGGGTGAATACCCACTTCGTCGGATGCATGTAGTGGAAATTTCCAGGGGCAGATATATATATGCAAGCAAGCTAGAGATAACGAGGTTAGTTCAATCAGGGAGAATGAGGCCCTCTTCTAGCAGTTGAGGTGTGAAAACCAAGGGAGGAGAAACTGGTTTTGTAGTTGGCAAGCCATTCACAGTCTTTGTTTAATCCTGAGCTGATGGTGTCAAATTTGCAGATGAATTGAAGCTCAGCAGTTGCTCTTTGAAGTCTGGTCCTGAAGTTTTTTTGCTGCAGGATGGCCACCTTAAGGCCTGCTATAGTGTGGCCACAGAGGTTGAAGTGTTCTCCTACGGGTTTTTGTATATTGCCATTCCTAATATCTGATTTGTGTCCATTTATCCTTTTCTGTACAGACTGTCCAGTCCGGCCGATGTACATAGCAGAGGGGCATTGCTGGCATATGATGGCGTATGTATTACATTGGTGGACATGCAGGTGAATGAACCGGTGATGGTGTGGCTGATCTGGTTAGGTTCTGTGATGGTGTCGCTGGTGTAGATATGTGGGCAGAGTTGGCATCGAGGTTTGTTGCATGGATTGGTTCCTGAGCCAGAGTTACTATGGTGTGGTGTGCAGTTACTGGTGAGAATATGTTTCAAGTTGGCAGGTTGTCTGTAGGCGAGGACTGGCCTGCCACCCAAGGCCTGTGAAAGTGTGGGATCATTGTCCAGGATGGGTTGTAGATCTCTGATGATGCGTTGGAGGGGTTTTAGCTGGAAACTGTATGGGATGGCCAGTGGAGTCCTGTTGGTAGGAGATGGAGTTGTGTTTGTCTTCTGAGAAGACCTGAAGATAAGAAGAAGACAGTCTAAACTCGCAGATATGTAACCTTAAGGGCCAAGGAGGCCCAGATGTGGGTGGAAAGCTGAAGATTCCCACCCTAAGATCAGGAACTGGTTTCTCTGCTGCCCTGACACAGGCAAAAGGCTGGAAGTCAGGGGCGCTAACCAGTGCTTGGCCCTCTGAACTCCCATCACAGTCACATTCTAACATTTAACAAAGTTTTGAGAACATATTCAATCCCTCAGTAAGAGAGACAAAATTTTAAGCCTTATAAATTTTCAACTAAAGTTCTTAAAATCATTTTGTGAGACAGATCTAAGACAACGAATGCAATTTATTGCAGTAAATGGAACATATTCTTGGATTTCAGCATTACAAATAGGCAAGATCAAGACCCCCAAATGTATCATTTATCATCAAACTTTCCAAATCTAACAATGACTTATTTCATTCTGCTTTACAACTTCAGATCATTAGGGTGCATTTAGCAGTGATTTCAACTTTTCCTATACAGATTGAGCCCAGAAGAAAAACTTACAATCCACTGGTCCAGAAAATGTTGAGGCACTGTAAATGGATTGGAATTTTAAAACTGCTGATCATACTAATAGTATCTGAAGAGTAATCTTTTATAAAAGATCTGGGAATGAGCGACAGGGAATGAATCACTTGATGATTACCTGTTCTGTTCTGATCATTCCCTCTGGGACATCTGGCACTGGCCACTGTCAGAAGACAGGATACTGGGCTAGATGGACCTTTGGTCTGACCCAGTAGGGCCATTCTTATGTTCTTATCTACACATCTGAGACATCAAAATTAGTCTTTTTAGTGACTGCAACCTCAAAGCTATACATTTTGGTGAGTATGATAAATAGGGTGACTTCTTTTTCAAAAGGCAAAGTGGGATACACGCAGGAGCTTTGCGCCCCCCCCCCTCATCCCATTGAGGCCCTGCCCTCTGCTCCTCCTCTTCCCCCTGAGGCCTTTCCCCCCGGCCAGGCTGAAAGCTGCCTAGGGAGCACAGACCACTGTGGGAAGCCCCAGATCCTCCACCTGCCCTGGGTAGCACACCCCAGGGGATGGGGACACCGGCTGGGGGCTACTCACAGGCACCTGGCCCATTGCCCTGGGCAGGTCTGGAGCTCCCCACAGTGGCCTGGGATTCCTAGGCAGCTTTTACCATGGCCCAGGCCACCTCCAACTTCTGGTCTGGCCGGGGACAGGGCCTCGGGGGGAAGAGGAGGAGCAGGGCCAGTGCCTTGTGGTGAGGGGGACTAAGGCTCATCTCAGCATCTCCTCCCTCCACCACCCCTGAGCCTTTGGTAGGTGCAGAGCAGCGCTGCAAGGAATTTGGGATAAATGCTGTTCCGGCATCATTCAGCCTGGCACTGGAACTTGAGCTCTCTGCATTTTGGGACTGTCCCGCCCAGTTCAGGACTGGTGGTAACCCTAGTGACAGAGTAACTTAGAAGGTTTTTTTAAAAAATCTGGTTAATGGAAGGAATTATTTCAAGGTTATAGCCTAGTTCAGCTTTCTCCCCTCTTCAGGTGTTTTCACTGCTAGTGTAACTAGAGTTGAGTATAGTAGTTATCTTTGCCCTCTGTTTCTTTTTCTGTCTATCAAAAATATTAACTGGGGGGAGGGATAGCTCAGTGGTTTGAGCATTGGCCTGCTTAAATCCAGGGTTGTGAGTTCAATCCTTGAGGGGGCCACTTAGGGAGCTGGGGCAAAATCAGTACTTGGTCCTAGTAGCAAAGGCAGGGTGTCATAAACAGATAGCTAAGGGTTAATGTCTCTTTCACCTGAAACACCTGACCAGAGAACCAATCAGGAGACTGGATTTTTTCAACTTTGGGTGGAGGGAATTGTGTGTCTGGCGTCTTTGTTTTCTGTCTGCTTGCTTTCTCTGAGCTTTGGAGAAGTAGTTCTGTTTTCTAATCTTCTGTTTCTAAGTGTAAGGACAAAGAGATCAGATAGTAAGTTATATGGTTTCTTTTCTTTGGTATTTGCATGAATATAAGTGCTGGAGTGCTTTGATTTGTATTCTTTTTGAATAAGGCTGTTTATTCAATATTCTTTTAAGCAATTGACCCTATGTTGTATCATCTTAATACAGAGAGAACATTTGTATGTATTTTTCTTTCTTTTTATATAAAGCTTTCTTTTAAGACCTGTTGGAGTTTTTCTTTACTTCATGGAAATTGAGTCTGTACTCACCAGGGAATTGGTGGGAGGAAGAAATCGGGGAGATCTGTGTGTTGGATTTGCTAGCCTGATTTTGCATTCCCTCTGGGTGAAGAGGAAAGTACTTTTTGTTCCAGGACCGGGAATGGAGAGGGGGAGTCACTCTGTGTAGTTTCACAGAGCTTGTGTCTGTGGATCTCTTCAGGAGCACCTGGAGGGGGGAAGGGAAAAAGGATTATTTCCCTTTGTTGTGAGACTCAAGGAATTTGGGTCTTGGGGTCCCCAGGGAAGGTTTTTCAGTGGGACCAGAGTTCCCCAAAACACTCTAATTTTTTGGGTGGTGGCAGCAGGTACCAGGTCCAAGCTGGTGACTAAGCTTGGAGGTTTTCATGCTAACCCCCATATTTTGGACGCTAAGGTCCAGATCTGGGAATAAGGTTATGATACAGGGGTATAGACTCCATGACCTCTCAAGGTCCCTTCCAGTTCTAGGAGATATTTCCATTAATTTATTTAACCAACATTCTTCAGGAGTTCTGCATAAGGGAATAATGGTGCCTTCAGAGAAATGACTGAGTGCCTTTTCAGAGTGAGGCATGGTGAGACTCTTCCCTATATATAAAGAGAAATCCTAGCAGAAGAAGCTTAATTTGGCAGGCTGCAGACGCTGAAGGGATCTAGGCCCAATTAGAGAACCAACTTTTGTCTCTTTATCTATTTTTTTGTTTGTGTTAATAAGTTAGAACTATTTTTTTAAACTACACACCTTGAATCTGTGCATTTTATGCTTGGAGCTCTGGGGATCCTGCTGACTCCATGTCACATATCACCAGGAAATCCTAGAGACCCAAGCATATGGTTAAGACTATGGAATGATGCTACGGTCCTAGAAACACCAAAGGATGTGCTTGTCCTAAAACAAAATTTGAGAACTCTGGCCACTTTTCTAGGGCAGAGTTGCTGGATGAGCAAAAATAAAATTTAGAAGGTAGCCTAGGAGTACATTTGAAAGAGCAGCTTGGGTCAAAACGATTGGTTCATGATATCAATGTTTCAACAGTTGAGGTATGAGCTGTTGCAGGCCCCGCTTCTCCAACTACAATTCAATGAGATCATTATGATTTCTAGAGGTTGAGGTGTGATACAACCTGGCCTGTTTTCTTGCTTGCTACAGATCTGAGCTAAATGTTGTTACCTCTGAGATTAAAGAACAACAGTAAACCCTCTTTGTCCCAGCAACACAAATCTAATCTAAATAGGCTATGTCATTTTGTTGACACTACTAATTTATTAATCATTTATTTGAACAGAATATAATCCTTCAGGAAGACAAATAGATTGTGTCACTTTTCAGACTTTCATGAAGCATCTTAAGGACATCTTAGGATAGAGCAGTCATGATTGCAGGGCTAGCTGCACTTTCGCCCTTTTTCTGGATGCTATGAGCACACCTCAGACGTCAGGCCCTATGCCTTTACCTATCTTGGGGTGGAATTCCACAATTTTCCCACTCCTGGGCTGGGCTTGGGCCTACAGTATTCCGTGTATCAACTGTGCTTACCAGGCATCGCTGACTGAGTTCAGATACCTGTGATTCTTCTTTGTGGGAATCTTTGGCCAGCAGTATATAGCGATCAGACATTAATAATAGGAACAAAACATTTAATAAGGACTTTAGAATAACAGTCTACATGTTTTACCTGAAGTATTACTCTTCCTTGATGGGAGCCCAGGCAAATGTCCCAGCAGGTGCCTGTGTCTTAATCTGGTTCCCCCAAACAACTTGCCCTCAACCATTTTGAAACTGCTGTAGTCCTATTCATCCTACGTTCATTCATTCAATAACCAGGTTATCAGACAGCACTCATAAATTATTACAGAGCAGTTCCACTTCCATCACAGGAGTATTAATGCTTTCACTTTTCAGACACGTTTTGCTAACATCTGCCTTGCATATGACTATAACATGGATTCACACTGGGAAACTTTTCATCTGTCGGATAGCCAGTGCCCACAGTGGCATTTGCTGGGAGCAGTGCCTACATAAAATATTAATCCAATATATGATACCTATCTCATATAAACATATAGGGAAGGATCCTGAGTCCTACAAAGGTCACTTTGTGCTTCCAGACAGTGCCAAGTGACTTTAAAGCTACTGCAAAGAGGCAGCTGACAATTCCCCCAGATCCTAGCGGGAGTGAGGTATACCGGGGTGGAGAGGGGTTGTGACAAGGACAGGGCCAAAGTGCGATGTGTTCTGCTGATCTCCTGTTGGTGCATGTTAGAGCAGCTTTAACTTGTATAGGAGGCTGGATTTGTGCCCAGGATTAGGGAAGAATAAAGGAACATCAGGGCAACCTTTATTTCTTCATAAACTGCATCAAGTACGAGTTCAGCATGGCTGAATATTGAACCACTTGCAAATCCTTATGTGAATGGGTTACATTCACCCTTTTGCAGAGTGCCAGCACACAGCCTATGCACCACTTTAGCCTTGTTTAAGCATTGTTGTAATTACTTATAGCCTAACTCCATAGACATTAAGAGGTCCCTAGGCCAGATGATTTTCACCCAGTGTGCATGCCCAGTATTCTGAATACAATGTAATGGATAACATATAATCCAACTGGGGATGGTTGCTGTGGACTAGTTTCTGTATGAGTAAGCGAGACCTTCCAATGCTATTTAACATGTCTTTCTTTAGCAGTTAATGGGCTATGAGGTCCTCGGAGGATTCAACTGCAGGAGCAATTTTCTCAGCAACTGCAGTAATAGTTTCTTGGTATATATTGAGGCACAAGCCAATATAAAATGCTGGTTTTAGATCATGGATGTATCTGCCAGCACAGATAAGGAACTGCTTGCCAAATCTAAACATACATACAAAAACATTGACTCAATCACACACAAACATAAACAAGCAAACAAACACCCCCTCTCCCCAAATAAACTAATCAAGCTATTTCTCCTAGTGACTGGGAAAGAAAAAAAGAGACAGACTGCTATTGTTATTTCACTTCTAAATTCTCGGGAGGTATTCAAATGCTGCGCTTACAGCAGAGTCATAGAAACACATAAATAGATAGAAACATGCAGAGTTAGGAGTCAGTTGTAGGCTTATTCAAAACAGACTGAATCATAAAAATTGTGTAAGTTTTCTTAAATGATATATCTGAATTAATCCTTTCTATAAGGTCCTTCACTACAGTCTGCCACACTAAAAAGTAACAAAATCAGTTAACAAAGATTAGGCATAATGGGAGAAATTGATCTCTAGAATAAACGCATTTGACTCAGTGGAATTTTTTATAGCAAGGATGAATTTGGCCCAGTTAACTTTTGTTTTTAAATTCCTAGTCTTACTACAGTCACTTATGGGCATTAGAGATTATGAATCAGTGACTGACCTTACAGTACGATTCAAAAGAATGATTGTTTTATTTTGATAAGTCTGAGACTCTTTTCTTTGCCTTGATTGATTTTACTTTCTAATGATGAACCTTCAGGGTTTAATGCAAGTATTCAAGTGGTAGACAACATGAATTTTCACTAGGACATACCAAGTCTTAATATGGCTTTTGATTCATTCCCAATTTAGAAAGGCATAATACCAAAGATGTTAGAGTATTTGGAAGATATGAAGGCCAGAGAACGTGCCATAAATAAAAAAGAGAATAATTAAATTAGGGCCTCTCAAAATGAACTTTCTAAATTAAGAACCAAAACACAACATGTACAGTATTTTAAAAATAAACACTTGAACTGCATAGTGAATGATGTAGCTGTCAATTGAGTTCAACCGAACTATTCATAGGAGTGAAGTTACTCACATGTGGAAGTGCTTGCAGGATCAGAGCCATAGATATCTCTCCTTTCTGCTATAAGAAGGGCTGGATTTAGGGGCAGGCAACTCAGGCGATCACCTGGGGTGCCAGGCTTGGGGGGTGCCAGGCTTAGGGTTTTGTTTCTATTGTTAGCAACAAAAGGGAAAATAGAATGTTTGAGGTAAAATGTTTCAGGTATTCCATGCATGGATTAATTTTTCACTAACCTCCTAGAATGTTGTGGACCTTTGTGGAACCTTGGGGAATCTTACAGACTTTCTGAGAAGTACATTTTCCTTGAACCTCTTAGAATATTGTCATCCATGCCCTTGCAGGTATATAAGGAGCGTGACGTGGCATGTCCAGTCAGTCAGTGAGGTATAGGATGAACTAAAGTGAAGTAAGAGCCCAGCTGCAATATTGTGAACCTTATTTTATTGTGTAATTGTGAAAGTGTACTTGTGTTTTAAGAATTGAAGAGTATAAGTAGCGACTAATAAAGGACATATTTAATGAGATGCCAGAGATATCTATCAAACCCATTTCTATGCAACAATATAAAAGAAATACGGTTACTTCTTTTGTCATGCTTAACACGTAATGTGTAATGACTTTCTAAGACTGCGGAACATAGACTTTTGCTCTCCCTCATACTGTCTGTTTCCCCCCCAGAAAATAAAAGATGCCCCATAGAAACTTTCAGGAGCTCTGAATAGGAAGTGAAAAGCTCAATTGCAGTATAGTTTGCAGCAAGGGGCAAATTTGATGGGAAAATATCTGAAACAGAACAACATAGACTGCGCGTTAGGCAGGAGTGATCATCTCATGCAGAAGAAATTGAGGAGTGAAGCGTAAATGATGGAAGTCTTATTACTAAGGAATTAGCAGGTTTACTGAGGCTATGACAGTGGTGTGAACATGAAGGGAAGAAACAGTGGTGCCCAGGCAAGGATCCTTGTGCTGAATCTTTCTTCATGCCTTCTGGTTGCCATTCCCTTACCTGTTTGTGTCAGATGCAGCTTCATCTTCTGTAGATTCAATATCTCTCTTCGGAATACTGCATAGGATATACACTTTCTGGGAGAGCTGCATTGACAGCATAAGGCCAGTGAGGTACTAAGTGACTGAAGTTTATGAAGCCCTGATGGAACTAGCACAGTCAAGTAAAGCTGAGGCCAAAATCAGACACAAAGAAGAAAGCCTGGAAAACTAGATCACTAACTTCAAATTTCTGGTCTCAGTTGTGGTTTGGCACGATATCCTGTTCCAAGTAAACGTTGTAAACAAGGCATTACAAACTCAGTCAGTGGACATCGCGACTACTACTACTTTGATGAGAAGCTGCCTTAATTTTGTAGTGGCCTACAAAGACAATGGATTTGAAGATGCCAAAATTGCTGCACAGGAATGATGGAAAACTTGGGAGTTGAGTCTGTCTTCAAGGAAACTCATATACATTGGAAGAAGAGACAGTTTGGTTACAAGGACAGAGATGAGGTAATGGGAAGTGCGGAAGGAACATGCAAATGGGAGTTTTTTTGCTTGCTCATTGACTCTGCTCAGGTGTATGTAGAACAGCTCTATGTAGAATTGGACGACATTTTGCCACACGGGAAGCACTCTCCACTTCAAATTCTCCAATTCTTTCATGATGCAGAGCTGAAGGACACATTTTCTAATGTGTGGATAGCTTTGAGGACTCTGCTCATGCTGCCAGTCACAGTCGCAAGTGGTGAGCCTAGCTTTCAGAAGCACAGGCTCATTAAAACATATCTTCGATCAACGATGGCTAATGAGAGACTGATATTGCTTGCTATTTTATTGCTTGAAAATGCCATTGGCCAGTCTTTGGATCTCTCTGATGCTGTGCTTCAGTTTGTGAGGGCAAACGTGAGAAAAGTGACCTTCTGAACAAAAGGACTAGACTGTCACCTACTGTACATTATTCCAAGACTGTTACCTACTGTAACATTATTAAATACTGGTCCACCCAATGTTGGTGCACAGTTAAATTTCTTGATGTTAGACTGTTTTAGTTATTCTTAAAATTAAAAAAAGTTTCTGTAAGCTTAGAGGAAACAGATTTTTTTTATTTGTGCATATATGGCATGAATAAATACAGATTTACAGATCCTAGCATGCAAATTTATCTTCTTATATGACAGGGATAAATCATGCTTGCAAATTGTGCATCAGTGTCATGACATGGGCCACAAATGCAATAAAAAATAAGGTATTAAAATTAACAAATGGAGGGGCAGGGGAGGCACTGAAGATGCTCCTAGCCTGTGTCTCTTGCACAGGCTTAAATAACAAGAATTAAACTAAGCATTTTATTACTTTCACAATCTATAGTCCTGTGGTTATGGTACAAAACAGGGTCAGGAGACCTAAATTCCATTACTTGCTCTGGTATTAACTCACTCTGTAACTTTGGATAAGCAATTACACTTTCCTCACTTGTAAAAATAGGAATAATTATGCTTATCCATCTTCATAAAATGATTTGAGATGTATGGAAGAAATCAACTATATACCGGGGTCCCTGTATACGTCTCCCCCTTATCCATCATTTCACATATACATTGCTCATCAGTAGGGGAATGTGTTCCGATTAACATTGGTCCCGATCTGCATATCGGTCACTTCACCTTTTGCATGGTTTTTCTGTGGGTGTTTATCACCCACCAGCAGCCAGCACTCCCCAGCCCCCCAGGGTCTCCTGTCTGCCAGCAGTCCTGCAACTCCACCTCTCTCCTAGTGCCTCCTGCATGCCGTGAAACAGCTGTTCCTTCCTGTGCAGGAGACACTGAGAGGGAGGGGAAGGAGCAGGGATGGGGTGCACTTGGAGGAGAGGGAGGAACTGGGTGGGAAGAGGTGGGGTGGGGGTGAAAACGAGTGGGTGGGAAGAGGAAGGGTGAGGCTTTATTTCTTATGGGAAAAATTCCCTGGTATCTGTTATTTTGATATCCATCATCCTTTTCAAGAACGCAACCCCGAAGTATACCGGGGACCCCCTGTAAGTAATAATATTATTGTTTTTACTTAGAGTAATATCATAAAGAAGACCAAACTCAGGCTTGTTCACCTTCTCAATACAAGCAACAAAGATTCCTGTGGCACCTTATAGACTAACAGACATATTGGAACATAAGCTTTCGTGGGTAAATACCCACTTCATCATACGTCTGTTAGTCTATAAGGTGCCACAGGACTCTTTGTCGCTTTTTACAGATCCAGACTAACATGGCTACCCCTCTGATACTTATAAATACTGGCACCAGTGTTGTCCAATTGATATGTTTGATGGGATAAATTAATAAAACTGGAAATACATTTATATTTCATAAAATTGGGAAATAATATTCTTTAAGAAAATCTATGATGTACAGCAAATCAAAATGAATTCCACATCAGCTCACTTTGACTTTTTGTGTCCAGTTATTAAATAAAGCTTTACATCATAATAAGTTGTATTACAACACATTTAATCATTCTGAAAAAATACTACAAATAATAGAATATGTGTAAGACAATGCTGGAAAGTTTTACTTATAGTAGGAACTTGCATGACTTTAGATCCACCGTAGTCAATGGCAACACCCCTGTCCCCTCTGACTTCAGTGGTAGCAAGATCAAGATTTTTTGAGCTTTGGGCATCAGTGATTTGTAAGTTAATAGTTCCCAAGGTAATAGAATAACTTTGACTTCAGATAACTGTTTCATGACACTTTCCATGGTTCTGTGAGCTGGGGCGGGCTCCCCAGGCTGGGTTAGCTGCTGCGGCGGGGGTCTCCCCAGGCAGGGTTAGCTGCCGCGAGTCTTCCCTGGCGGGGTTAGCTGCCACAGGGAGACAGGAGGGGAGTCTCCCTGAGTGAGGTTAGCTGCCACGGGGGGATGGGAGGTGAGTCTCCCCAGGTGGGGTTAGCTGCCGCGGGGGGCGGGATTAGCTGGGGGGTGGGTGGCGCAAGGTGGAAGTTTCGCCTAGGGCACAAAACTTCTTTGCACCGGTCCTGCTGACATAGAATCTGTTTGATTGAAAAATGCATTTACTTTCATGTGTCTAAGTTGTCCAGTGTAAAAGGGCCATTGCCATAAAAGAATATCACACTTACATTTTGCACTATTCTAACTTTATAAATATATATCAGGTTTGCAGTAAATATGTCTTCTAACAGCCTGCAGATGTGGCATTGGTTAGATATACTAATTGTGTAAAATCTTATCCAGACACTGAAAAAACATTTACCACTCAGCTGTGGGTTTTTCTGCTATGGGTTTGATGTTCATTGGCACTGGGAGCCTCTTTCACGTTCTTTCTCCAAACATGCCTGTGTAAGATCCAGAAAGATTGAGGACAGCAGAGATCCTGTGGTGAGGTAGGCAGCTTATCCAAAATAAGAGGGTTCTCTGGGGCTGATCCTCTGCTGGGATAAATTGTCATAGCTCCCTTGACTTCACTGCTTCCCAGGATGGGAAATCAATGGAGTTTTGCCGGAGTAAGGATTGGAGGATTTGGTGCATTGTGCCATATCAGCACCTGTTCTTGTACTCATGTTGTGCCATATATTCTTGGGAACGCTCACTTGGCATCAAAAAAGAAGGGTGCTGGTAGGCTTTCTATGTGAGGGACTTGGAATTTAGGGATTCATTCCCTTGTCATATTCAATTGGCCTTCAGGGCGTGTGGCAAAGCTCCTTCTTTTTAGAGGGGCTAACATTTATGCAGCAGGGACTGGGACCTGTGGCTGCAGGGATTTGATTCTCTTTCTGGTTTGGAGACCACTTTCTTTATACAGTGTTGCAGTTTAACATGTATAGGGAGCTGAGTGCCTTGAATAAGTGCTATTAAATATTGTATATAAATCTGAATAAATAAAGCAATTGAAGACTTAATCCAGCGTAATTAACTGAAGCTAATCGTAAAATATTCCCTTTTAAAGCAAACTGAATTTACAACAAAAGTTTTCATTCAAGCTGGGATTTTATGTGTGTTCTCTTTCCTGCTAATGGCAGAAGAAATGTTCACTGCCAAATTTACATGTTGGAAGTGCTTGTAACTATGTGCTGTAATCCAGCCCAGGCGGAATGATGAGGGCTCTGCAACTTCATCTCCCTTCCACTGTTGTTGATGCACCAACTGCAATAATATTTCAAGTCACTCCCTGTCTCTCTGGATAGTTAGGGGAAGGTCAGCTATTTTTGACTGGCCACAGCCAGATAGAGAAACAGAGTACAGCTCTTCCATCAATGTCCTAAAATAGAAGGGCTTTTCCATCTGTCAGGCTGAAGTCAGCCTTGTGGAACACAAGTCAGGGAACACAAAATCAACCCACCAGGCACAGGGAAAAACAGAAAGGCAAAGAAAGAGAAATTTCTTCAAACACAGGCTATATACTGCAACCTGCACCTATTGTCCACTTGCCTAATTTTTTACTTTGAGAGGGTTGATTTTTAAAATAATAATAAAAAAAAATTCAGATTCATTTGGAATCAAATCAACAATGAAATTGAGTGTGGGGATATTTTTTGGAGGCTTCTTCGGGGCCCTGGGAGTTTTGCTCTTTTTGGTGGCCTTTGGGACAGATTACTGGCTTCTTGCTACAGAAGTTGGAAGATGTTCAGAAGGTCCAAACAATACCACGGTTAGTATGTATATTTTTTCTTCAGAATAATAGCTGGCATTAGTTTCACAGATGTGTTAATTTCTTCTTCATGTAGAAAGAACATACTGTATGGACACTAAGTCTGACTCTGGTGCTTATGGGCCTGATCCAAAGCCTACTGCAGTTAGTGGATTTTTATTTACTTAATTTGGCTTTAATCAGGCCCATTGTGCTCAGAATCACTAGATGCGATCTGAGCTTTTGACAAAGGAGTTATCATTGTACAGGTTTTCTTTAAATAATCTGCATTCAAGTAAAATGCGTTTTCTTATTATTTTCAACTATAAACCTATATTTGATGGGATTTGATTCTGTTAGCTACCTGAAAAATGCCTTGACTCTGCTCATGCATGCAGGCTACAAAGATTGTGTTTGTTTTGCGCAGGAGGAGAAGGTCACTTTCCACCATGAAGGTTTCTTCTGGAGGTGCTGGTTTGTTGATGTAGTAGAAGAGGACACTAACAATATTTGGAAATTTTGGTACAGTAAGTGTAGTTTATATTTTTACATTACCTTTATCATGTTGATGCAAAGGCTGAAATTCTTTTTGTTGGTCATCTGGTGCAATATCTATATCTATATATGCTATTATCTCATAAATAAGGAGTCTCTCTCTCTGTCTCTCTCTCTGTCACACACACACGCACGATTCTGGCCCCCAGAATGATTGCTTTTACTGCTCCGGCAGTGCAAATCACCCTTACAGCTTCCCAAACTGGGCATTTTCCCTGGGTCGAGGAATCCCCAGATGGCATGGAGCTGACAGTGCTGGTATCTCTTACTCAGGCAAAACCCTCACTGAGGTTAATGGAGCTTTTGCCTGAATATGAACTTGGAGGCTGGACCCATAGAATTCAGTCTGCCACTTTAGAGAATGTGTTTAAAAGTGTTCTACTCAGCACAAATACAACTCATGATCATATAAATACTAGACATTAATGTTTAGGTTTTTTTCTCCCTAGCCAACCAATCGCCGTCTAAGAATTGCACACATGCCTATCTTTCTCCATTTCCTTTTATTCGAGATGAACACAACTCAACCTCCTATGACTCTGCAATCAGTAAGTACTTTCTTGGCTTCAAATATATACAGTGCCTATAGTTTCAGGAGAACAATTTGGATACTTCATTATGAAGTAGCTTTATCATTTCATGCAGTTTAATTAATGGAGCTTTGGAATTCCATAGTCCATATGATTTTAAACTGTGTTTGAAATTAAAAATATAAGTAAAAATTCTATCATTTCATTTCACCAGGACTGGACTGCTCATTTCTGGAAGCCATAATATTTAGGTTACTATTCAGCAAAGACTTAAGCACATCCTTAACATTAACCATGTGAATAGTCCCATAGAAGTCAATGGGACTACTCACAACCTTAAAGCTAAGCATGGGCTTAAGGCCTTTGCTGGATAGGGGGCATAGTTTGCAAATGTAAAATTTCCTTTTTAAGTATGTATTTTTCTGTTTTCCCAATAAAAAAAAATCTTCCCCCAAAAATTTTAAAATTGAATATAGTATAAGAATATAAAAGAACCATTTGGTGTCTTCAAAGAGCAGATTTATCTTAAACTCCTCTAAATTAAAAGTCAGTCTCATAGAATTAGGTTGTCCATGTGATGAATTATTCTACTGCAATTATTTGTGCTTTTCTCTGATTGGTTGAGTTAGTGGTTCCCTCCAGAATGATGTTTTTTGTTCCTGTGTCTTTGCATTGGGCTTGTAATGGGGTTTGATCACTGCTGGGATGCCTCCTTGTGGCTAGGTCTAGAGATCAGCTCTTGCTTGGTCTGGCACTCCCTTCCATTGGTTCCTACACCATGTCCCCCACCCACCTGGGATTTGGGGTGCTCCCTGTCCGTGACTTGACCTTCCAGCCAGATCACTATTTAGTCCTCCACTTCCAGGGTGTTAGCGTCCCACTGGACAAGCTGTCCATGTGCCATGTCACACAGTCTTCTGGTCCAAGTCCAGGTCCATTGGCTGGTAGGGGAACCCTGGCTCCCCACCATCTCCAGATTCCATTTCAGGGACCTGATGCCTAGCAACCACCATTTGCTCAATTTCAGACCCTGTTGCTATTTCCCTGGGCACCTTCCTACCTCACTTTTTTGTTTTCTGCCCCACTCAGAATTTACCAATGCGAGCTTCTATTTGCAGTGGCAACCCCACCCCTCTCGGCTTCTTGCCATTCTATAGTCTAGGGTTTACTCTCCTCATACACCTCCTTGTCTCTCTGGAGTGGCTGTAGAGCTTCTCCCTGTAGCTCCCTCCTGCTCTCAGCTTCCTGGCTTTATTTAAGCCCTAGCCTGCTCCTGTCCAGCTGGGCTTCATCTTCAATTAAATTTTGTCCCTGGTTCTCCTCCAGGTGCAGCCTATAAGGTCAATTGGCCATATTTAACCAGCTCATACCTTGTGTGGGATGGTGGACATATACCAACTTGTGGGGGAGGGTCTGGGTACCTTCTGTCCTGGAGTTGCTGAAGTTGGACCTGCAAGTCATCTTGCTCCATCTCTGGGTCACCCACCATAAGAAGCAGTTTACTCTTCTCTTCCGTGATGTTCTGGTACTTCTGCTAACACCCTAAGGCTTGTGAAGCCACTTCCATGGCTTGCTCTAAGCTACCAACTTCTCTTGTAACTCCTGCCCGGGGTCTGCTCTCCCTCAGCACCCTTTCCCTCAGGGTCTGAGTTCCCCATTGTATATTGATTAATCTCTGTATTTGTCCCACTATCTTCATGGGACCATTTCTTCTTTCCAGTTCCTTCCTGCTTTTCATCATTACAGACCTGTTGGCTTTCTCTACTACTGCTACTACGCCCCTATTGAGGGCAACTGTCTCTTCCTTTCTTGAAACCTTGTCCTTTACCTGGCTATGTTTTACCTTCTTGTGAGGATTATGCCTCCTCACATGTCCCAATTCCCCACAGGAAAAAACAGGTACCTCTGCTTCCTGCTCTCGCAACAGGTGGGACTTTTAGTCTGTCCTGCGTACCTCACTACAGGACAAGCCCTCTTGTCATGAACTAGGTAAGGGGATTCCCTTTTTTTAAGTGCCTCTCCCCCCCCCCCGCCCACAGGCATAACATTCTCTTGCCAGGCCTCTGGCCTCCTGGCCCTGAGATCTCTTTTCTGTTCCCTTCTGCAGCTTCTGAAAATTTCTTCTCGGAGGATCTTAAATAAATATTGCTGCTGTTCTGCCAGCATTGCCAAATAGTTCTGCGGGTATAACTGTGCTTCCCACTGACTCTATTGGTTCTCCAGGACCTGTGTAAGTAGTACCTGGATCCCCTTTGGTTGTTTTTTTGTCTCCCTTAACCAGAAACAGAAACTCCAGGGTCCAACTTGGGAGGGTGTATCTGCCTTCTGCAGAAAAGGTCTCTGCACACTGCTGCTACATTGTCTCTTTCTAGTATGGCGTCTCACCCTACCCTTGTATTGGAGGTGACTGCCATGGCCATATGCTTCACCAGATTTGTAACAGGGTACAATTCACTGCTGGAGGCATCTCCTCATGGCTGGATCTGGGGACTGACTCTTGCCTGGTCTGGAAACCCCTTCCTTTGGTTCCTCACACCATGGCCCCTCTCTCTATCTCTCGGACTTCGAGTGTTCCTCTTTGTGCCTCCATTCTCTGGCCAGTCGCTATTTAGTCCTCCCCTTCTGCAGTGTCAGACAGTCTTCCGGTCAAAGTCCAGGTCCAGTGCCACTTTCCCAGTGACTGCTAGGGGAACCTAGGTCTGCCCTCTGTCTTCAGGTTCCAGCCCAGGGACACTATGCCTAGCAACCATGGTCTGCACAGTCTCAGACCCTATTGTCGTTTCCCTGTGTGCCTTCCCACCTCACTTCTCTATCTCCTGGTCCCCTTAGGATTTGCCAGCATGAGCTTTCTCTGATCCCAGTAGCCGCTTCTCTTGGCTTCTTGTCAGACTCTAGTTCAGTGCAGGATCCCAGCGCTTACTCTCCTCCTAGAACTCCTCCCTAGCCAACTGCCTTTCTGTCTAGGGAGTGACTGCAGAGCCCCTCTCTGCAGCTTCCTCCTGCTCACCACTTCCTAGCTTTATGCTACCCCCAGCCTGCCCCTGCCCAGATGGACTTCATCTTCAGTTAGACTTTATCAGTCCTTGGCTCTCCTCCAGATGTAGCCTACCAGGTTAATTGGCCCTTTTTAACCTTGTGTGAGGTGGACATCCCATCAGAGTCTTACTGATATGTTTGTCATGTGTACAGTGTAAGATTTCAAAACATATACTCTCCTAAAGTGAGATATATGAAATAATAACATCGGGATATTCTACTAGAGTAACTCTAACATACTGTAGAAAGGACATAATTTTCTGCACTATGATTGGAAAACTGAGTTTGTACAAGTGCCATTTAAAACAAATTGGGTCAATTGTTGTGACGTTGCTGTCAAAGGTCAAATCATAGATTTTATGGAATCTAGGGGAAATTATTTTTCAAATGATATATGCTGGATGTCTTTCAGTCTCATAATGTATAGATACATGACTGCTGTATGTCCTTGAACCTGCTCTATCCCTATTAGTAAGTGTTTTCAGGATTTGATTCTTGTTGCATATACTGCTTACATAAGAAAATAACTTGTACTGTCAACAGTTCTGTTGACCTTTTAAAAATATTAACTAGTAGTCCAGGAGAAGGTCAAATGTGGCCAATCAAGGTCATAGGTCAAACCCATGACTTTGCAGCACACCAGAGAAATTTGTCTTTCCAGTGACATATTGTGGAACTTTCCTCTCCTAATAATCTAGGAGTTTACATCCATCCAATCATTCATAAATTCATAAGGAATCCCCAAATTACATTATATGATTACACAGAAGTGGACAAACAAAGAATAAGAATGGGAGAAAGGAACATCATCAACATTTCTTATTAATTTTAGTTAATATTTGCCAATAGATCCATTGCTCAAATATAATTTACCTAGCAATATTTCATATTAGGAGATTAAAAACAGAGAAAATTGTACTATAGGTGATGTCCCAGGAACTCTATATTCAGAGCCATCCCTACTATACAAATAGAAACAGTTGGATGGCTTTGGAGTTCATTAAAATTCTGGTAAGAAAGAGATTGTTTCTGCATCCAGTTCATGCCACACAAGTTCATTTTCAGCATCTGAGTCTAATTTTTTTATTAGAGCAGATATTTACATTCAAGAATATTTTATCATGATCATAATAACTCCCTTCGCTATTTAATGCCTTTTTACATTATCATCATTTTTGCTAGTACAGAAATTTACCCATTTTTAGTCTAGCACTGTCCTATCCACAGTATTTTAGTAGAACAAGCTTTTGACAACTTGCAGGATCAGCATTTGTTAAATTAAGAAATACTAGAAGTGTATCCTTTTATTCTTAACATACTCTGGATGAAATCTTAGCTCTGACGAAGTGAATAGCAAAACTCCTGTTGATTTCAGTCAATCCAGGATTTCACCTATTACTTTTTGTATGCATTTGGCAGTGTCCAATATTGTATCTCAACTAACCACACAATAAAAGGAAACTGTTAAAATATTGATATTACTGCTTCCCTTTATCTGTTCTTCTACTGTTTGTTGATGGTCCCAGCTTACCTTAACCTCAACCTCAATGTTGCAAAACAAATTGTATTATAACCCCCATTTTCACATGCTTATAACTTTCTCAAACATTCACCTTTGGAGGTAAAATCTTCCACAGTTTGTCTCTTCCTGAAGGTGACCTGTTTTTTTTAGTGAATCCTGCAAGCCATATTTTAACTGTGAAACTGTGAGGGATAAAAAATAGAACCACTTTTCCTTCTGAAAATAATTCTAGCCACCCTTTTTGTAACATGCGTATTGCAAAAGAGATGCTCTAAGCTCAAACAAAAGTTATGGGATTGATGCAGGAATTACTGGGTGAAGTTCTATGGCCTGTGTTATGTAGGAGGTCAGAATAGATTATTTCAGTGGTCCCTTCTGGCCTTAAAATCTATGAATCTGAATAAAAACAACAACTGAAGTTTTAAAGCTAAAACATGTGAAAAAGTATATGTATGCAATTTTCACAGGTGCCTAAGTTTTTCTCTAAACTATTTATTTTTCAAACTGAATAAAGGCAAAGTATTTGGCCCTGTATATGCTATTTGACTTTAATGGGCTTTGCATCATATCAGAACAATTTGGCGCTAGCTGCAGGCTATAGCAGAAACACTAATATTCATGTTTTTCTGGTTCCACATTGAGATCAGTTATTTGTGAAAATCATTTCTAGTTTGCCCAGCTAAAGCAGCTCAGGCAGAGGAAAGAAAACAGTCTCCCAAGGCCAAGGAGTTCCTAAACCTAGATTTAAGTAGCACACACATGGCCAAATTCCCTGACGAGTTAACTCTGATAACTTCAGTGAAAATTTGGCCCAAAGCATTTAGGGGCAACAGTTCAAATGGGCCTCAATCCACCCTCCATATGTTTGCTTATTCCTTTGCATGCTCAGTTTTCAAGCTGCAATGCTTGTATGCGCAGATGACAGTGATCAAAATTGCACATGCGGATGGAGGCCTTAGAGTTTGTGGCTGTCTTTAAACACTGCTAGATACATTTAAAATACAAGTTTACAAAACATCAGGCACAGAGCCCAATTCACTCTACTGCTGAAACTCAGGCTGCAATGCCCTCAGTGGGCAACTCCGGTAGAGAGGTGGTGACACAAGCCACCCAGAATCCTGACTTTTTCGGAGAATTAAATAGACTTTGTAGTGTTCCTGGTTTTCTTGCATTGTTGCCCCACCACACATGATCAGCTTTTACCAGTTAGACTCACAGCTTCAAAACTGTAACTTGTTACACTTTATACAGTCACTATTATTTTGTGTTATTTTACATGTTCACTTTTGTAAACACCATATGTCTCTTGGTGATAGAATGACAGTTTACAATGACAGTGTGCAGATAATAGGCAAACACCTACAGACTCTAGATGTGCTGCAATTGGCTCCACTTACACTGAATTTCATAAAATAATAAAAGTTACAAACGAACAATGAAAGAAAACCAAAATTATTCTGTGCATAAATAAATGAATAAAAATCATCAAAATACATTAATCAGAAACATGCACACTCATTTGTAGCCACATAATTCTCATGATATTAGTGGGAACTGCACAGATAACACTGCACACTACTTTGAAAAAGTAGGGATATGGTATTAAAATAGTAATGTATTGATGTCATTATTAATGTATTGTATCTCATTACTTGTACTAGATCACTTAACACCAACGTTCAAGTAGTATCTACTATGTTGTCGAATAACTTTTGCTACAATGTGTTTTTTGAATTAAAGAAATATTATTATTATTCTTTTAAATCTGGAACTGATTGTGCAGGTCTTGCAATGCAAATCCTGATTTGCACATGTAATCGCATTGGCCTCCTTGGGACTATTCCCAAGAATGAGGATTGCAAGTTTTGGTCCCTAGTCAAGACATTAATTTGATTTTAAAATTGATGTTTTCAAATTGATTTGCAAATAAAGAGCCATTCCTCAACTGTTGTAAATCGGCATAGCTCCTTTGAAGCCAACTCAGAAAGCCACTGAATTTCATGAATTTACACTGATTTATACCAGCTGAATAATCTGACCTGTAGTTTTTTTCCTGATCCCATCTGACCATTTATATTTTGTGTTTTGTACAGTACTGAGCACACACTGTCAACACTTAACATATAATACATAATTATATGGATGCAGAATGTCCATAGAGATGAGGAGAATTTCAGTTTTTTCAACTATTATGTTTTAATGACTGAATCAAATTTTTGGCAGGTATGTTGCTGTTTTGAGACCAACCTAATAGAGCTAGCATATGTTTCTAGTCGGTTAGTCTGTGAAATATTAGCCATGGCATTTGAAAATAATAATTTCATATGTTACCTCTAGGGTTTCTGTCTCCAGAGCAAGAATTGATAGTACAGGCACATATTTGAGCCCAATAGCTTGCAGTGTAGTACGTTAATAAAGGAAACCTTCCAGCTATACATTTCCAGGGAGAAACATTTAACGGAGAAATGTATCAGCAGCATGAAAATTGTGTGTGTTTTACTGTTAAGATTTAGTGAGTTTTTTGGTGTTTTTTTAAAGAAGTAATTATTACTCAGAGGTAATTGCTGATAATGGAAATCTTATGGGAAAAAACTGTCTGGCAAGATTTATGGTGTTTCCAGCTGGGTCTCAGATAGGATGGGCCCAATACTCATAGGATGGGCCCAACTAATCTCCCTTACATTGATTTGACTTCAGAGGAGCCACTCCTGATTTACACTGCTGTATCAGGCCCTCTACCTCTAGCTTTTATTTTATTTTATATTTTTTGGGGGGAACATCTTGATACTTCTGTCCCTGGCAGAACACAAGAAGGTAAAGAAAAAACGTTTTAGTTCAGGGTTGAAGTTTGTGGGTTAATGTTCAGTTCAATTCTTATCCAAATCAGTTAGCACTCCTTTATCATGATTACATACACCTGTACTCACACACGTCAAAAAGGCTTTTGGCTTTACATTATTTTAATAAATGTATTTTTTGCTTTAAATTGTTGCTTTCCATAGAAATGTATTTGGTATGTTCTCTGAATGGACCAAATTTTAAGGCATTTGCAGCTAGAGTTGTAGGTGTTGCAGAAAGAAAAATACAATAATTGGTATGGTTTCATGAATTTGGTATTAACATCTCTAGCTAGAGATCTGTGCACACTCTCCTTACAGTTGTGTCCTCAGCTAGCCTATGCCTGAATATCTTATTTTATAGTTTCTGGGGTATGTATCATCCTTGCACATGCTGTGTGTACTGTGGACTATTTAAGTCCTGATTCTCAGCTACATAACATTTCACAATATATTTGTCAACAGTGATACTTTGGATGCCCTCTTTCTTTGGAAAATCCTCTCACATCCCTTGATGTAAGCTTTAAAACATGTGAAAGTACTGCTTAATGAAGCCAATATGATCATGTCCTATCATGTTTCTCCACATCATTGACAGTTTTGTACTGCTGTAGTTACATTAGGCACCCTTTAAGTCTTTCTAGATCAAACATACCACTAATTTTCTTCTCTATCTATAGCACAGGTACATAATACATTAAAACACCAGATCATAAATTCCTTTTCTAGCAGGGGTAGGGAGCTATTTCTCCCACCATGGGAACCATTTCTCAACATTCAGTTCACTGCTGAAGACCAGCCACTTCAGCTAATTAATAAATGATGAAGAGATGCTCAGAAGGGAATCCCCTTAATCCTCAGTTGGAAAGATGATGGTCAGGGTTTTGTAAATAAAGAAGGCTAATAAGGGAACCAGAGAATCAACCTGAGTGCTTCACTTGTGACTGAAGATGTTCTTCTTCAGGAAAAATAAATAAAAAGACAAAATTACATGCCAAGCAATTTGGAAAATCGGTATCACATGAAAATGTTAATGTTCCTGTGCTCTATTCTGAATGGAGCAGAGCAGACAGCCTATTCTCTTGTTTTGTTCCAAGCACTATTATATTTCAGGCTTGCCTGACACTCCCAAGGGAAGTTGTGTGTTGAGATGAAGGGAAAGTTTGCTGAGCTGATTTATGGAACTGTTCAGTTTTAAATTATTGCACCATAAAGCAGTGGTATCTAAGATAAATACTGTTGATAGGGTTACCTCAGAATGTGCAGTATTCCCTTGCACGTTCTTACTTTGACTGTAGGAAATGCCTTAAATACTACAAGTACAGTACTGAAGTTAACTAACTCAGTACATCTAGGAAATTAATTTACTTAGGATCTGATTCTTCCACCCTGGCTACCGTTGAGTAGTACCTTACTCTGAGCCAGAACATAGCCTATCCTAAGCACTCTCTCAAGGGAGTAGAAGGAGTGTAAGGCTCCTCTTTAATACCTTGCACAAGTGCACAATACCATCGCTTCTTGCAAGCAGTCTCCTCAGAACGACTATGTCCTTCCTTACATAGATGTAGAGAGGCAGGGCATGGAGAGAGCTTTGACTCTGTTCCCTTCCCTGCAACGTGCCCGGCAGCACACTGGCACGTAGAGGAGTGCATGCTGCAACACTTATAGACCTGTTGCAGTTTACTCACTCTCCAAAGCAGCAGGGAGACAGAGAGAGAGTGATTTGGGGAATTATAATCTCCTCATCCCAGGCTACTTCAGGCATCACAACAACATACTGTCCCTTTCTATGGGCTGTATTGTAAACTTAGGAGTAGCAGTGGTTTGACTTGTGGAGTAAGGTATTATTCAGTGTGAGTAAAGACTGCATAATTTGACCCTTAGTTTTCCCAGGTTGTTGGCAAGTTTTTACATATCACTCGTGTGCAGTTTGGGAATATTTTGTACTTTCATTTTGGGCACTTGTGGGAGCCCATGTTGATGGCTAAGAATACATTAATGCATAGTACTCACTATGTACACAATCAGTCTAAAATAAAATGGCATTGTTACATGTAAATCAAGTTTTGAAACATTTAAGTCTTGGTTCTTAGACAGGCCTCGTCACTTTGGTTTCTAAACATCTTCCAGAGTTTAAAATAATGACAGAAATGTGTGTTACATAATCAGATAAAGATACTCCCTATTCTGCCCCCAAGGGGAGTGAGTTAGGTGGGATTTGGTGTATTTATTCCTGAGATGCCAATAGATTAAGTGTTACTGTGTCAGAAAGCAAGGTCAAAGAAGTGGGATATGCATTTGGATCTGAAGGTAGTGAGGTTCTTGGTCATTCATAGTTCCCATTGGAATGTATTCTAAAGTCAGTGGTCCACCACCAAGAATGACCTGTGTCCTGCACACACAGGCCCTTAGACAGCTCCAGTGTTATTAAGAAGCGGAGTTGGTGAGATCTTGGAGAATGAGGGAGTCCTTTAGTTATCCTGGGTCTAAGTGCTTAAGGACCTGGAAAATGGATACTGGGATCCTAAAGTTGACTCATTGTTCAATAGGAACCCAGCAGAGTGGAGAAGTACTGGAGTACTGTTGCTGACATGGCAAGCTGCTCCATTTTGACCTGTTACAGCCTTTTCAAAGGATGATGGTTTCAAGCCACCATATATGGAATTGCAATATTCCAGTCTGGAAGTAATGAAGGAGTTCATGGACACCTGGCCAAGTTGGCATGTTGTTTCCTAGCTAGTGATAGATGAATGGAGACATTTTTTTGTGGCTAATGCTATGTGGGAGGCCAGTTTCAGTGGACAGTACAGAAGGACTCCTAGACTTCTGACTACCTTAATGTCTGGGGCAAATTTCCTTGACTAGTGGAGACATCACATAGTGACAAGCACTGTAAAGTCTTTCCCTTTGACTACCAGAATAAATTCATTCTTGCTTGAGTTTAGCTTCAGCCAACTCTTTCTCAGCCATATGCTGATCTTGGCTGGACATTAGGATAGCTGAATGACTGAGCGCTTCACGGATGTTATGAAAGATAAACAGTTGAGTATCATCTAAAAATTGTTGGCATTTCAGTCTATAGAGACTCACAGTTTGTCCCCATGCCACTTGTAAATACTGAATAGGCTAGGAGAGTGGTCTGAATCCTATAGAATGCCACAGTTGAGAGCTCTGGTGCCAGGAGAGAAGTTGCATGTTACCACCTTCTGGATGCTGCTCTTCAGGAAGGAGGCACACCATTTTAGAGTTCTCCCAGTCTAGTACTACAAATGTCATCGACAACTGAGCATTTCATTACTGGTAGTGCTTCCCTCCATGTCTTTTACCATGACTTCTCCTTTTTCCCTTTTAGGAGACAATGGTTAGGATAATTTTTGGCAAATAAATAGTGGATTTGAAAAATCCCAGTTTTTGGCTTTGCAGAGTTATATACTCTTGCTTGTCCACTTTGCTTCACTTTCTAGTGTGCAAAATTGGCAATTAATGTGTGGTTGGCTGCAAGAACAGAGATTGGGATCATCATAGCAGTTGGCCACTGTTTTTACAGGAGTCATAGGTAAGTATTTTAAACAAAAAACCTGGAGCCATACATATGAACCACCTGCCACATGTAGATGTTAGCAGGATTTAGTTTATAACTAATAAGATAGTTATATTATTAGAACTGGGAAAGCTTTCTTCATTCATGTGAAGGTTTTAATGAATCTGAATTAGTTACATTTGTACCCCCTTTGTGTTCATTTTCCATGAACATTTGAGTAAATCAAGGTCTGCTAGTAGAATTTTCACGGAAAGCAAATTTCAAAGCTGTCTGTATGAGTAGTTCCAGAAAGTAAATATTCCGATTATATACCAAAATTTTTATGCTGAAGGTGCTTGTGTTCTTGTCCGCTCAAAAAATAGAAACAATTCCATGTGACTTTTCTGACCAACCATAAAGATACAGAGGAAAGCTTTTGCCAGGTCTGGTTTTGCCAATATGTCCTTTTCTATATGTGACTTTCAAGTCTCCTGAGCCATCAACACAAAAAGTTGGGTGGTTATAGACTAGTTTAGCAGCTTAGGTTTTAAATGGGGAAGTAATGTCCAATGGGCCTGCAGATTGTGATGAAACTTCCTGAACTACCCATGTGAATATCACAATAGGACACTTCTTCAAAGGCCCAAGACTGAAGGCCTTGAGAGATTTATTCCTTCACCCCTGTTTCACTGTCCATTAAGTAAGTCATGTAAGTATGTGTTTACCTTTAAATATGTGCTTAAATGCTTTACTAAACTTTGGCCCTAGTTCCCAGGAGGTATCTTTGTCAGTGTTCATCTGTGAAGGAAGAACCCTTTGCACTGGATGTGAACCTAAAAATAGAGTTAACTGCTCTGATAGTCACTCTAGGACAGATGATGGAAGGTCAGTCCTTCCTACCCCTGAGCTGGCCCAGGGATGCTAGAGGCATATGATTACCTCTCTGAAGCTTTGACTGATTAATATTTAAAGCTCAGTTAACAAGAAGGCATTAGTTAGCATATTATAACTAACACATTCTAAAAGGCAGTGTATTCTTCAACACAAGCTAAGTTGGTCAAGTTAAAGCCTGTAGACTTTTAGAACACATTACTTAGACGGTGTTAACTAACATTGTACAGTGTACCTTAAAATCCTAGTCTAGACAAAATCTGAGTGACTGCAGAGTGGCTGCTTCTGAAGAGCTGTAAAATTGAAAATTTCAGTTTACAAATCCAAATGTAAAAGCTGCTTAGTTGTGTCATGCCAACAACAGTAGTACCCCTTTTTCTTAGATGCTATCGGGTTTGCATGCTTTTCCTTAGCCAGGTAGAAATATTTTTACTGACTGAATTTCCAGAACTCTGCAGTTTTCAGATCCAGAGTTAGAGATTGTAACAACTCCTAATTTGGCTAATCGTTGCATTAGTGCACCCCTTCTTAAATTTACAAGAGGAATTAATTTTGCTATATTAACCTTTGTCAAATGATGACCTAGCTTAAGAGATGTGCAATTAACCAGTTAAAAATTATTGTTAGAAACATTTTTTTGGCCAGTGTATTACAAAACTCTTAGCCCATTTATCACCAGCTCCATCCATTAATTCAGCGTGGCTTGTCCTTGACTAACAGGGTTTTGTGAAACTTTACATTTTGAATTTAATAAAGTACAAAGAGCTTTACTGACAGAATGGGTCTGATTAAAAGCACTTAGTTGTTCTTCAGAAACATCATTTACATTTTTCTTTCCATTTTTGCTGCGTTAGGTTTTCTTAAAAACTATTCAGGACAGGATCTTAGATTGCTAGTGGTGATATTGGCCCAGCACTAAGAATATCAATATGTTACTTACTACTTTTCATCTCCCTTCAACTTTGGTAAAACAATTCTATCCAGTCAAGTTGAGCAGTGATCCAAACGTTTCCTGGCTATCATTTTGGTGCACTATTTTTTAAATTACTTAAATTTGGTCAGTAAACGAACCTATTAAGCATACCTACACTGTGTAAATACAGAGCTCCAGGGTTTCATATCCCTCTGTTATCTATTTCATGATCACCAAATAAAATCTAGGGTTCAAAACTAATTCAGTCCATATGGTAAAATATATACCCAATGGAAGCAGTCCTGGAATGACTGTTTGGTTTGATAATAAGAAAAAATGAAAAGAGAAAAAAATCTTTACTACAAAACTGTATTTGAGTTCTAAGGATGTTTGTGTTCTTTCCTTCTTTTCTGGTTTCCAGTTTATCGTGGTATCTGGACTGTGCTCATGCTCCTAGGGGTGATCACTGTTCTGGTGGCCAGCTTCTTCATCATCTGTGCTGCTCCCTTTGCCAGCCATATTCTGTACAAAGCAGGAGGAGGCATTTTCATCACTGCAGGTGGGTATCATGTACACTCAGTCAATGGTAGTTGTCAACACAGTGGGGCTGTTTTTCCTGCTTTTAAATATTTACCTGATTAGCCCCCATAGTAAAAAAAAAAATCCTATACTTCAGTGCTCTGGGTATGTCAAGGGCCTCACTTGGAGATGCTATTTCCAATGTTTCTTGGGCATAAATCTGTATAAAAGTTACATTTTGATTAAGATAAAGACCCCCAAGATTTACGTTAAATCACACAATTACATTTCAGTTTTAGACTAATTTTCACAAACAAAATGAAATCATATTTACTAGCGGTGCCTGTGGTAACATGATTTCCGAGTGCTTGATTTAAGGTGATATTTTTGCAAGAAAATTGATCATAATGGACTTTATTGAAGTTGCAAGACACAGTACATTCATATGAGCATTATATCAGAAAGATTTTGATTGAGATTGGAGTGCATGGGATTCTTAGTATTGTTTGTAAAGTGAAACTTGAATAAATAGTATCCCTAAAAAAATTATCAACAAAGGATGGCTTATTGCTGAGTACCCATCTCCTTGTGAAATTGTAACCTTAAAGACTCTTCTGACTCTCAGGTGTCCTAAATATGTCCCCTAGTTAAAGTTCATGTGTTAGTTTAGATTTCATTTGTTACACACTTAGCATATTTTCCTTTTTTTACATTTTCTTTATTGAAAATGCTAATTATTATTCAGGAAATATGATGAAGAGCAAAATATGACTTGTATAGGAATAGTAACATTCCAGTTAAATAGAGCGGAACAATACAAAACTGGAGAAGTTTTTGTGTGTTTCCATTGGTTCTTGCACATCAGAGTACAGAAGGAAAATTTTCTAAAGCAATAGTGTCCAGATGCATAGTATACATTAAAATAAACACTAACAACATATATTCAAACATGCTGAGGCAAAGGCCATTTAGGCCTATTAAACTAGGGACTGATGTGCATTCAGAAATTTCAAAACTATTGGGCAAATTGCAGGTGAAAGCGTACACTGCAATGTAAGCCCAGGGTTAGTTGGGACTTGAATCAGATGACCTGTGTTAGAGAATCTGGGCCTTGAGTGTCTACACTCATTCTTAACCCTATGTTAAGACTTTTCTAACTGGGGCTTGAACTTGGGGCTCTGGCATCCACACTACACTATGCAGACTTGAGTCAAACCAACAATATCCCAGACTCCCTAATGTCCTGAAATATGGCTACTAAGGTCCTTTGAATGTGGTTCACTGTGGGAAATCTTTACTGCCCACCCTTCACATTACAGGAAGTTTGAACAGCCTGCCAATGCAGCCTGTCAAGCAATATGGAGACCCCCCTTCAAAAAGTTCTCTTGTTTGGGCTTTCATTCTTGTGTCAGGAAACAGGGAGAGGTGCTGGTGGACATTTTGGCAGCCTTTTCTGACCCACCAAAGGCACCCAATAGAACTTAGGATGGAGGAGGAAGTGGAGAAGGCAGAGGAGGAAGAGTGTGGCATGGCAGACTAGCATGGGCAGATGCTGCTCAGTACCCTCAGTATAGCCACTGATGCCCGCTGCTTAGACCAGTGCTTCTGGCACAGGGTTACAAGCACAGACTGGTGGGAGCACATTGTCATGGAGACCTGGGATGACTAGCAGTGGGTCCAGAACTTTTGCATGAAGAAAGCTACATTTCTGGAGCTTTGAGAGCAGCTTGTCCCAAGCCTCCAGCATAAAGATACATGCATGAGGCCTCCCTTGCCTGTCCAGAAGTGGGTTGCTACAGCCATCTAGAAGCTGGCCAGCTGTAGGTTCATTGCCAACCAGTTTGGTGTTGGAAAGTCGACTGTGGGTAAAGTGGGGGCAGAGGTTTCTGAGGCAATCAGGCAAGTGATTTACCCCAAGATAATGGGCATAAAAGAATGTCAGTGTGAGGTGGCCTTGGAAAATACACCCTTGTCCAGAGGGTGCCTACCTATCTGGAGTTCCTGCTTCAGGAAAAGTTTGCAGCTATCAGCTCCCAGGATTGGGTCAGAATTCATGAAGGAGTCAACAGGACACTGCATTGGCTTTCCACCTGGCTTATCCTGTTATGGCTGCATGCAAACACGCAGAACTCCACAGCCTTCCTCCAGCCCACAGCCAGCACATTTCTGGATAAAAATTCAAACCGCAGTTATATTTGGGACACAGGATTTTGTCACTTATGGTTGGTATGGACCATGTCTAATTGAAATGGACTAGTTCTGGAAATGGAAAACATTTCCCCAAACACATGCACACAGTTGACTGTTTCCAGGCAGCTTTAAAGACCATTGAGGATTAGAGCAGCAAGCTTAAATGCATGGCAATATGATGTTATTATTTTTAAGAAACAGGAATGGCCCTTGCAAAAATCTGTGTCTTTCCAGTAAAAAAATACACTTTAAAGGAGTACTTTACTGTTTGCATTTCCCAGGCACCCCTTTGAACTCCATGTGGTGGGGGCGGGGGAAAAGGAGGACAACAAGGCACTAGCCATTAGCAGATGCCCTGGCTAGCAGCATGTTTCTCATAACTTTTGCATTGGTTCTTAGTGTAGAAATATCTCCCATTAGTGTAGCAATTAACATTAAATTGAAGCCAGGAACTTACTGGGATCAGGGGTGGCTTCTGTCCCTTCCATGTCTGCTGCAGACTCATCAGCAGGAGGTTCCTTGTGGGAGTATCAAACAGCTCCTCCAAGTGTGGACCCAGAATTTGCTGCTGATCCTGTTCCAAAGCCTGCTCTGGGACCAGTTTCAGCAACGGAATGACTTCCTGGTCCTCAGTCGGTGCCTGCTGCTGTCTCTCATTAGTCCCCAGGCTGGATTCTGGGGCCAGCAAGGCATCATTCTGGCTGATCAGGTCATCATGGACCACGATTGGCTCTGTGCTGGGTGCAGTGCCCAGCACCTGGTCAAACTTCTCATAAAATGAGCAGGTTTTTGGTGAGTTGCCTGAGATTTGGTTCTGATCTCTGGTCTTCCAGTACTCACTTTTGACCTGCTTAATCCACTCCCTGCACTGGTTATCAGTCTGGTAAATGTGCAAAGTTGCCAGCTACTTCACTATCTGCTGGTATGCATGATCATTCCTGGTACTTTTACTAAAGGCCACAGTTGCGCTATCCACAGACCAGAGAGTCACCAAAATCTGGCTGTGCTCCCATGACCATGAAACAACACGCTTTGCAAAAGGCTTGTTCTGCTCACTCTCCATTGCAAACACAGAAGGCTCTCTGATGGTGTTTGCAGCTCAGTGGTCAGAAGACAATGGAAGGGTTAATGCTGTTTTAACTTGAGTTGATTGGAGATTGTTGGGATAGAGAGGACAAAGGAAGTTGGCCCATGGTATTATAAGATAGTTTTGGTGGACTCCCAGCACCTGAGTCAAGCAGGACTCCATTTATACTGCACAGCAATAGGGCTTGAACCCTGACTCCTGGCTTGATATGGGCTCAGACCTTCCACCCCCACAGGATCCTAGTTCCAAGCCTGAGTCTGAGAGATGTGCGCAGATGGAATTGGGGTTTAGTGGCCCCCCAGAGACTCTAAGCTGCTATGAAAATACATGAAGGGTGCCGAAAAAAGGCATAAGTTTTAACCAATTTAGAGTCCCTCTAAACTTATCTCTGAATTTGCCCTAAATATACTCTCCTATATTCCTGCTTCCTTTTGTACTGGTGCTTACATTTTACATAAAAGAATAAGCAGTGTTATGCTATTCCCTCACTTATTGACTCCCATAGCTCATTGGAAATAGTTGTCATTTTCCATCAAAGTAAAACTTTCTCAACAATAACACTATATTGGCAGGTTATTAAGTTGCAAGGGTATTACCTCCTACCCCCACTACACTTCATCTGCTCCTCTTTGATGGTATAATGTAAATATTACAAAAGCAAAAACACTCGGAGCTGAAATTGAAACTTTTACTCTTAACTCACATATTACACAATATATAGTCTCCCGGTGTACAAGTGCACAACTGATATGGGAAAGCCCTGCATAAGTACTAAGTATTTTATATTATTATTATTACTGATTATTTAAAACCCCCCAAACATTTGCATTTGTTCCTCTAGCTCCCACTTCATCATTTCTTTTTTCAAAGTTAAGAATTTATAGGAAATCGTAGGGTATCGTTCCTAGCTTTAAATGCTTTATAAATCTTTATGCTGTGGTGTTGTTGCCATGTCAGTCCTGTGATATTAGAGAATCAAGGTGGAGGAGGTAATCTCTTTTACTATCCAATAAAAGATATCACCTCACCCACCTTGTCTCTCTTGTACAGCTTTATTCTTTTACAGGCTAACAATCCTTGGAAGTCCTTTTTTCTTTCTCTCTCTCAGAGCTCTTATTCAGAAGACATTAATCTGGACTTGTGAGACAGCAGAATATTTGCATTTGTGATGAGGCAGTAGGAAAGCAGTATAAACTAGTGGATAGGGCACTGAATATACTTGGGTTGTATCCTTGACTGACACTGGTCTGGTGAGTGACCTCGGACAAGTCACTTCACATCTCTCTATTTCTTCTCCCTCCTTTTGTCTATTTTAATTGTAAAAGTGTCTGGGAAGGCACTACCTCTCATTACTGGTTTGTACAATACCTAGGTCACTAGGGCCCTAGTCTAGGCACTACTGAAATATCAATAATAATGAAGAAAAGCTGAGAAATTGGACAAAATCCGACTCTGATTTACCAGGAGTGATACCAAAGAGAATGACTTGTGACATTATCTGGACTAGTACATTTTGAACCAAAATATGGCTGCTAGAACCAGTGGAGAACAAGTGCAAGTGTGTGTGAGAGCAATGTGGATGGAGGCAGTATGCCTGTGTAAGGAATAATGCCTGCTGGATGCTTGAGGAGGTGTATTGAGAATGCTGGCCTTGCAGCCAGAGCTCCTCCTCCAGTGCATGCAACAACAGTGGCTTTCATAGTGCAGGCAGTAAGTAGCATTATGGCTGTCTCTGGTGTGAATATATTACAGAAGGGGAATGGGTGCATTCCAGAACATACTCACTGACAGCAGTAAAGCCTATGATTACCATTTGCCTAATCCTGCAAGGTATTGCGCATCTTCTGGGATGAATTTAGAGTCTTGATGGGATTCACTATCCCCTGTGAAACGCACAGCACATTGCAGGATCAGGCCCTTGTGGGCACTTAAGATCTGGAATGTATTGAGGATTATTTCATTTCTTTACAGATAGAGATAGAATATGTGAAGAGAATGATGGCTTCTTTTTAGCTTCCCAATTAGGGCTAAAATCTGCCCTCAGATGTAACATGCCAACACCATTATTATTCTATGTGAGATCTGGTGCGCATATCTCAGATCTCACTATCTCCTATTAAGGTCCCAGGAGTGATCATGACAGTGGCTAGAGTATGAGGAAAGTCTGAAGTAAACCTGAGGACAAAAAGGGATTATAAAAAGTTGCCTGCAAATTAGAGGAGTTCTAATCTCCTAGGCACAAGCAAAAGGCTCACATCATTCTGTCTAGCACCTGTTGTCTTCACATCTGTGTAGTGAAAGATTTGTGCTATAAACAGCCACTCTACACTGACAAGTGAAAGGCATTTCTATGAGGGAAGAATGAGTATTAAAGGCCAAGAAACTGCCTCTTGAATTCATAGACATTTCTAAAGGTTTTGTATTCTTTTTCTTCTGCAATATGCAAAAGTATTTGTTTGAAAGAAATTCAAAAGAACAAATGCTAACGACAGAAAAGACTGACCTCAGAGAAGTCCATGTCTTATCACACTGCACAGTGCTGTGTATCAAACATGTGTGTTCTTAAAAAAATTAAATGCAAAATGGAAAGAAAAGCGGGGGGTGGGGGGCGGGAGAAGAGTATTTATTTATCCTAATCTCTCTCAGACATATTTCATGTTCTAGAAATAATTTCGCCCATCATTCCTGATTCATCCAACTGCTGTTTTATTCTATGCTTTGCAAGGGCAAATGGACACCCACACCATTTGCAAAAGGTCTAGAAGCTCAAAAATGTAGAAATATACCACAGTCTGAAATGTTGCTAAAAATATCTGTTTCGTAAAATTGTGAGGTTTTTTTTTTTTTTTTTAATCTCAGTCATTTTGTCTGGAAGCTTGACCAAGAAAGTTCATGACAGATTGTCAGCATAAGATTTCCCCAATAAAGATATTCATTTTGCTACATTCTGCTTTGTAATGAACTGAGATTCTAATTACACTTGGAATGCATGCTTGCTAGATTTTTATTGGCATGACTAATATTTAGAAGGAGAGAGATGAGCTAGTGGTGAAAATTTGTGACTATAAAAATAAGATGGAGCAACCACAGCAAATTATTTAACAGTAAATTTTTTCCTGCAACCTTCCACAAGTGATGTAAACTTTATCTAAATAAATACTCATTGCAAATGAAGCACATACTTTTGATCTCAGTCATATAAGGTTTATACTGACTTTGTTATTTCTCGTGATTTACACTAGTGAATTAGCTTGAAAGTGAGGCCCAAAGCTTGTACATATTGGGGAATATACAGCATTATGCTGATTTAGCTTGTTGTCTCAAAGCTTCAAACACCAAAACTAGTTATGTTTTTCTTATTACCTTGTAGAGAAACTTCCTTAAAAAATTATTATATCGCCTGTATATAAAATGAAGTACTTACATATTATGGTAATAGTTGCCAGTTTAAAAACCCTTAAACAGATAAACACAGAATAAAATAAAAAAATCACTGTTGCTTGGTAAGCTTTTGAATAGTCTCTGATCTCTATGATTCCCATTTAGTTAAAATCCTTGCTTGTAGTATTGACACCTACCTGTGTGTGTGATAGGGAGCTCTACTTACTGCTGGAAGGCGCATCCTCCTGGCTGTTCTGGAGATTAGCTCCACCAAGCAGACACTCCTTCCTGTGATTGCAGTCCATCTCTCTCTCTCTCTCTCTTTCTCTCTGTGCAGCCCCTCTCATCCCAGGAGCTGCTGCTTTCTTTCTGTATGTTGGCCCTCCAGCCAGGTCACGCAGCAGTTTTCCCTTTCTATGATGTTCATTCAAGGTCTGTCTCCATAGGCAGTGTGAGGCATAGGGTGACCAGAGAGCAAATGTGAAAAATCGGGATTGAGGTGGGGGGTAATAGGAGCCTATATAAGAAAAAAAACCCAACATCAGGACTGTCCCTATAAAATCAGGACATCTGGTCACCCTAGTCAGGCAGTCCTCACACTATGTCTCTTCAGCAGTATTCATATCCACTGCCCTTAGCTTTTCCAGTCAGCAGTGGTTGGTAGGGGAACCCAGGCTCATCCTCTACTATGGGTTCCAGTCCAGGGTCCCGTAGTGAACAGTTAAGATCTGTATCTACATCAGCTTTACTGCTCTTACCCATGGACTCCTTCCTACCATGCTGCTTCTTCTCTTCCTTTCCCCTTACCTCAGGGAGCGGCAAGGGGGATGCGAGCGAGGGGACCGCAGGCTTCCTCCCTACTGTTCCCCACATTGTTGCTAGCCTTCTGGCTATATAGAATCTCTGTCTATTCCCTCACAGATTAGCTTCCTTCTAACTAGTGTCCCACACAGAACCTAAATCTCCCCCTTTGCAGCCTAATTGGCTGATTGGACCCACCTGCCCTAATTCAGCTCTGTCAGGGCCAATGTGGTGAATACACACCATTGCACTGTGATATGTGCTTCACCAACCAGTTATAATTGATACAACAAGTTGACAGCTTGAATATGCCAGAAGGCACCATGGTCTTTTGCACAGGTTGCAGGACTAGAAGTCAGAAGACGTACCTGAGTTTTATTATTGGTTCTGCCACTGATTTCCTATGAGACTTTGAGCAAATCACTTATGACCTGGTTTTTAGAGGAGCTGAGTTGTCAAGAGTAATGGATGTATGCTCAGAACCTCTGAAAATCAGATTAATCTCTCTGCCTCATTTATCTTTCTGTAAAATGGAGATAATTATATTAATTCATGCTTATATAGTGCTTTTTATCTGGAGATCTTTAAGCACTATATAAGTGCTGAGTGCTGTTTATGTGATTCTGTTAATAATTCTGATATTGTATGTTTCAGAAAAATGCTCTTACATGTTGTACATAAGGTAACGGCTAACTATGTCAGTCCACAGGATTATTGTTTTTACCTTCTGTTTGGTGCTAATTTTGGAATATTTAGCTCTTGACTCTTTCACACCTTTCTGTTTTGCTAAAAAGATGTGTTGCAACCGCACATTAAATTGTCTCAAATGAAACTGGGAAATTCTTATTTAAGAGTCAGTACCTTACTACTAGATAAATGTTTAGGGCTCTAGTCCCCATTCAGTAAGCAAACAGCTTCTCTTTGAATCAATATCACTATGTGTGAAGTATAGGAGGAAAGTCCCATTAAAGACAATGAAATTTAAACGTGCTTAAAGTTTAGCACACATGTGTGGTTTACTCAATAGGGATGGTTTACTAAAAGGAAGCCTCCAACCCTAATATCAGACATTTCCAAGCAGATGATTTAGAAATAAAGCAGACACTGTATGCTGATGATTTGCTGCTCAGTTCCTGACATTGCTATTAGTAGGGTGTTTTTCTCAAATATCTTGAAATCAGAATGAAATGGACAAAAAAATGGAGTTTTGCCTCGTACTAAATTCTGCTTCCCAACCTATTTTTTATGTTTTCTTTTGTGATAGAATGCACAAGGATTTAAGTTCTGAGTTGTCCAATTTTTGCCTGACTTTAATTCATCAATAAACACAGAGTTTCCCAAACTTGGGACGCCGCTTGTGTAGGGAAAGCCCCTGGCGGGCCGGGCCGGTTTGTTTACCTGCCTTGTGGGCAGATCTGGCTGATCGCGGCTTGGTGTCCCAAGTTTGGGAAACACTGAACTAAAAGATAGAAAACTTAGTAGTCCTTATTACCTGGTGGGGGCACTTAGAAACAATAAAAATGGTCTTAGTGCCTCAGTTAACAAATTTATATATGGTCCCTTTCATTTCCATCTCACTTTTCCAGAAGTATTTTTCTCTCTGCTTAGGTTACATTTTCTTAAGCAAGTTTCCCTACATTACAATTTGGCATACATAAGTCTCAATGCCCTGCTGTGAAATCACATGATGATATCTGGCTTAGTCTATGTTGCTTTACTCTCCTTTTGCAGTTTTTGCTCCCATCTCTGCAGCTATTCAAGGTTGGGCCCTTACTTAAGAATTCATAAGGGTTGCTCAGTATTGCTGTGAGTATGAAGGGTGATGATAGTAAGATATCAGGTTTTAGGAATCAGTCATTTTTAATGCCAGAAGCTCTAACCACATTATCTAGTACATAGCTGCACAGTGCACTGGAGATTGAAAGTGCTAGAGGTCTATAAAGACTAGTTATTTTTAGCTGTTATTACAATAAAAGCACCTATGTCACCTCTTTATCTTATTATTTACTCTGTGTGAAATACATCCCTGTGGAGAGAGCCAGCACAAGGCCCATGTGCCACTGAAGTCCCATTGTACCCTCTTTTGAGGGACGTAAAATGATCTGTAGATATGGTGTTGATATGACGTGTAGGCCCCTTGGTAAAGGTCCCCTGTTCTTTGCAAACAAATCTTGTTTCTGACTTAACAAACTCACTACACCAAACACATCTCTTCCAGGTTATTTATCCAGAAGAGATAACATAAGGTGTCCACAGAAAGCTCATAACTTATCGAAACTCATCACCATTGTGAGATGCATGTATGGGAAATACGTAAGGAATAATGTAACTATAGTGAAAGTATGCTTTGTGGACTTTGAGTAAAATTCAGTCACCAAGGGATAATGTCGCAGTGCAGAGGGGAGTTGTCACTTCTGCCTGGTTAGCTGGTGACGTAATGCAAAGCTCAGTTGTCTAGCCTTGCTCCACCCCAGGACTGTCAACGGAAAACCATCAGAGTTAACTGCAAATAATCAAAAACACTTAGAGGTAAAAAAAGACACATTACAATAGACAGAGGATCGCCCTGTCTGTGAGTAAAGACAAAAGACTTTCAGTATAACACACGGTGGGGAGGGGCACTCTGTATCCATTAACAGAGGCGACATTATGGAGTAGGGTGTTTTCTTTGGCCATGTCTACATCTAAAATTTTGCAGCGCTGGTTGTTACAGCTGTATTAGTACAGCTGTATAGGGCCAGCGCTGCAGAGTGGCCACACTTACAGCAACCAGCGCCGCAAGTGGTGTTAGATGTGGCCACACTGCAGCGCTGTTGGGCGGCTTCAAGGGGGGTTCCGGGAACGCGAGAGCAAACCGGGAAAGGAGACCAGCTTTGCCGCGGTTTGCTCTCGCGTTCCCGGAGCCACCCAGCAAACCGCTGGGAAGGAGACCTGCTTGCTCGGGGTTCCGGGAATGAGAGAGCAAACCGGGAAAGGAGACCAGCTTCGCCGCGGTTTGCTCTCGCGTTCCCGGAGCCACCCAGCAAACCGCAGGGAAGGAGACCTGCTTGCTCGGGGTTCCGGGAACGAGAGAGCAAACCGGGAAAGGAGACCAGCTTCGCCGCGGTTTGCTCTCGCGTTCCCGGAGCCACCCAGCAAACCGCAGGGAAGGAGACCTGCTTGCTCGGGGTTCCGGGAACTAGAGAGCAAACCGGGAAAGGAGACCAGCTTTGCCGCGGTTTGCTCTCGCGTTCCCGGAGCCACCCAGCAAACCACAGGGAAGGAGACCTGCTTGCTCGGGGTTCCGGGAACTAGAGAGCAAACCGGGAAAGGAGACCAGCTTCGCCGCGGTTTGCTCTCGCGTTCCCGGAGCCACCCAGCAAACCGCAGGGAAGGAGACCTGCTTGCTCGGGGTTCCGGGAACGAGAGAGCAAACCGGGAAAGGAGACCAGCTTGATTACCAGAGGCTTCCTCCTTCCACGGAGGTCAAGAAAAGCGCTGGTAAGTGTCTACATTGGATTACCAGCACTGGATCACCAGCGCTGGATCCTCTACACCCGAGACAAAACGGGAGTACGGCCAGCGCTGCAAACAGGGAGTTGCAGCGCTGGTGATGCCCTGCAGATGTGTACACCTTCAAAGTTGCAGCGCTGTAACTCCCTCACCAGCGCTGCAACTTTCTGATGTAGACAAGCCCACTGAAGTTTTCATCCTGGTTCCTGTAAAACCAGTCAGCTCTCCAATAGACTGAACTTTGCAGGGAACACCTACTTTACTACATAGGAAACATGACTGTTAATAAGTGTAGGCATTTTATGATTTTGTTTTGTTTCATAACCACTTGTTTCTACCACTCATTTGTTTCTAGTGGAATCACTATTCCTTCTTGAATAAACCATCTCTTGTTTTATTACAAGTGCTGTGTGTTATACAGGCGCAGTGATTTAAGGTAAAACTAGTAGACTAGAGTGAAGTGCTTCTTTGGGGGCAGAGGATCTGGGATTTCTGTGAGAAGCCAGTGTCGGGCTGGATATCAGAGGGGAACGCTTCAAAGGGATGTGGGGCACACCTATTGTTAACCCGCAAGGCAAAGACAGAGCTGGCATAGCTCAGACTAGTGCTTGAATGGCAGACAGGCTGGTGGTGTTAGGGAGATAACATCCAGCCACTATGGGCAAGGCCACCTTTCACTAGAGGCAGGAGGTAACAAGGTGACTCCGGTCCCAGGTACCCCAAAAACAGTCACAGTTGACCATCTGCAGAGATAATCTCATCCTCTATATGGGTTTCGTCACATAATTATTAAGGCATCTTTCAATATTTAGGTACTATCTTGGGCTAATGCCGTCTCTGCTATACTCCATTAATGTATTTGGCCCTGAGACTTTACTCCCGTTACACAGAAAACTACTAGAATGTGTCCTTTATAATTCTGTTTGGTTCCAATTTTGTGCTAGTCCTCTACAGTATCTGTTATTGTTAGGTGTCCTGTTACAACAGTGGTTCCCAAACTGGGGTTCGTGAACCCCTGGGGGTTCGCTAAATGTTATAAGGGGGTCTCGGGAAAAATTCCCTAATGGTGGATAGAGCTGTCCCTAGGGTCTCCGGGCAGCACGGGGCCAGCAGCCCGGAGCCCCTGGTCTTCGCCCCCAAGAGCTAAGCAGATCAAAGCAAACATATCTATCAGACTCAGGAGATTTAAACTTCAAGACTCCTTATAAGAAATGGAAAGGGAGGTGGATATTTTTTATGGTTGTTTTTAAAATTAAGTAGGCAGCTAGTATTGTTTTTAAAATGATTATGAAGATCAAGTTTAAGCTTTCTTGTAACATGCATTGTTTGCCTGGACTGCTCAAGCTGAATGCTTGTGTGGGAGGAACTCTTTGAGTTGGCTTGTTAAATATCTTCATCCATGGGACCCTTGTCTTATAACAGGCTTATTCAAAGTGATACAAGCTACGAAAGTGAGATCTTTGAAGAGTGTTGCCATTTTCATAATGTAATAAAATACTGTAATGATAAATAATAATAAATAGTGTGTAATAAGCATGTCATAAAAACAAATTTTATATTTCCAAGATAGCTGCTTTTATAATTTATACTCAGGTAAAGGAGAAAATCCCTGGAAATATTCATTTTTAGGAGGGGGTTCACGAGACTTGACATTTTAGTGAAAGGGGTTCACGGGTTGTTAAAGTTTGGGAACCACTGTTACAAGATTCTCTTACTCAATTTCACGTTTATTCAGAGAGTCTGCAATTTGATTTCTTCTTGTGCATGTTTTGCCCTGAGGTTATCCCTCTATCTCAGATTGTTTCACTAATACTAGTTGTATGTCTAATAGAACATCAGTACTACATTTAATCAAGATTGAGGGTTTTTTGCTTAAAAAATTTTCAAAATTTAATTTATACCTTGTAGAGTTGGGTTTTTGACTCTGTCATGAAATCAAACACTTGGAAAATAAGTAATCCCGAATGTGTATTTCATCGATGGGCAGTGTGTATAGAGGCCTGCCTCAGGGCTTGTCTACACTACAGAGTTGCAGCGCTGGTGAGGGGGTTACAGCGCTGCAACTTAGGATGTGTACACACCTGCACGGCACTACCAGCGCTGCAACTCCCTGTTTGCAGCGCTGGCCGTACACCCGGTTGAGCCTCGGGTGTAGAGGATCCAGCGCTGGATCACCAGCGCTGGTCATCAGGTGTAGACACTCACCAGCGTTTTTGTTGACCTCCGTGGCATAAGCAGGTATCCCAGCATACCTGAAGAAGCCTCTCTGGTAATCAAGCAAACTCCACTGCCCTGTGCTCACCTGACCCCTCCTTTAAATGCCCCGGGAAATTTAAAAATCCCCTTCCTGTTTGCTCAGCCAGGTGTGGAGTGCAATTAATCTATCAATCACTCAGCGACCATGCCTCCACGCACCAAACGAGCCCCAGCATGGACCAATGCAGAGCTGCAGGACCTCATTAGTGTTTGGGGAGAGAAGGCTGTGCAAACACAGCTGCGCTCCAGAAGGAGAAATTATGATACGTATGGGCAGATATCGCAGTCCTTGATGAGAAGGGGCCATGAACGGGACGCCTTGCAGTGCAGGGTAAAAATTAAAGAGCTGAGGAGTGCTTACTGCAAAGCCCGTGAGGGAAATCGCCGCTCAGGAGCTGCCCCCACAACCTGCCGCTTTTACAAGGAGCTGGATACCATACTTGGGTGTGACCCCACTGCCAATCCTAGGAGTACGATGGAGAGTTCAGAGCAGGGAGCAGTGGGGGATGGTGTAGAGGACGGAGACAGTGAGGCTACTGGCATGGAGGGAGACACCCCGGAGTCCCAGGACACATGCAGCCAGGATTTCTTCTCAAGCCCGGAGGAGGCTAGCCAGTCGCAGCAGCTGGAAGCTGATGTTGAGGAGGAAGCTGAGGATCGTGCTCGAGGTAAGTAGATTTCTGTGTTTTGGGAGAGGAGGATTTTGGTTATGGCTGCCTGCATACATGCCTAAATGTGGAATAGCCCATTGATTTGATCTGTCACGTCTCTGTAATCTGCCTCAGTAATCTCTTGAAATATTTCTGCAAGAGCGTTTGCAATTTGCTTTCTCAAATTGATCGGGAGAGCCACCGTGGTCCCTGTCCCGGTCAGGCTAACTCGTCCGATCCACTGTGCAGCGAGGGGTGGGGGGACCATGGCTGCACACAGGCAAGCTGCATAGGGGCCAGGGCGGTATCCACATTCCTGTAGAAGACCCTTCCTCTCTTCCCAGGTAACACGCAGCAGTGATATGTCTGGCAGTAGGAAACCCTGTTGAGAGTTTAGGGGTAATTGAGTGCAGGGCGCCAGATTCACGGTTCCCCAGCCCATGGCACTCTGTTTTCCCCCCCACCCCCTTCCCAGCACGTAGGCAGCCCCGCGGTGTGCTCCCGTGTTTCCCCACCCCCCCCCCCAGCACGTAGGCAGCCATGCGGTGTGCTCCGGTGTTCCCCGGCCCCCCCTCCAAGCAGGTATCCTTCCCCGCTGTGTGCTCTGGTGTTCCCCGACCCCCATCCAAGCAGGCACCCAGCCCTGCGGTGTGCTCTGGTGTTCCCCGACCCCCCCCTCCAAGCAGGCACCCAGCCCCGCGGTGTGCTCTGGTGTTCCCCGACCCCCCTCCAAGCAGGCATCCAGCCACGCGGTGTGCTCCGGTGTTCCCCGACCCCCCCCTCCAAGCAGGCACCCAGCCCCGCGGTGTGCTCTGGTGTTCCCTGACCCCCACCCAAGCAGGCATCCAGGCCCGCGGTGTGCTCTGGTGTTCCCCGACCCCCATCCAAGCAGGCATCCAGGCCCGCGGTGTGCTCTGGTGTTCCCCGACCCCCATCTAAGCAGGCATCCAGCACCACGTTTCCACCCCCCCCTCACCGTCAGGATGGCGTGAACGCGGACCAAAGAAACGCCCCCCCCCAAGCAGCTAGCTCACCACCTTCCTGTTCACTACTGTCCCTTCTTCAGGACACCAGCTACCCCCTATACCCATTGCTGATAAACCCCAGTGACCCAGTGGTCAATTCCCACTCCCAAGGGGAAATCGGGGCAAAACCACTCACCCCATTTCTCGCCATGACTTAGCTTGCCTGCCCTCTCTGTGTTATGTGAGGTATGTGAGAAGGATGCTACCAAAAGTCTCAAAAGTCCTTCAAACTGTGATAATAAACAATGATGCCTCTGTGTATTACATGGTTCTATCTGTGTTTTCTAGGGACCTTGACTACTGCAGCCGTATCACCGGCCTCACGTAGCTGGCAGAACTTGAGACGGAATCCTAGGAAATCAAAAGAGGAATTGATCAAGTCTGTTATGAGCCACTACAACAGAGAAAGTAGGAATACAGAGGAATGGAGAGAGAAGACGTATGAATGGAGAAGCAGTACAGGACTGGAGAAAGAGTGTACATGAATGGAGAAAGAGTGTACATGAATGGAGGCAAACAGAAAGCAGGAGAAAGGAATTGTCTGCCAAAAAAACCACAAAGCAGATGATAAGCCTCCTGTCTCGCCAAACTGAGTCTTTCGAGTCTCTTGTAGCCATGCAGACAAATATGTACCGTGGTAACCCACAGCCCTCCCAAAGACCTCTTCCTTGTTCCCCAGTCTTTCCACAAAACAGCTTTCTCCAGCAGCCAGTTCCATATTATCCCCAGCTGCCCCCAACACCTATAAGATCACCTACCAGCCCTGATAACTATAATTCTTACCCTGTTCACTCCACCCCCACTGTTCTGCAGCATAGTAATGCTGAAGTGCAGCAGACAGGGAATATTGATCAAAATAGGACATATTAAAACCTGTAAATGTACAGTCCACCACCCCTACCCCATTGCCTGTTATGTACTGTTTGTTGAATAAAGTTTTTTCTTTCTATTTCTTTCACTATGTTTTATTGTTGCTGGAAGTGGGAAATATTACACAGCAAGGTAAAGAAAAGCACATCAAATGCATCAAACATTACTGTTGGCTCTCAGCATCAAATTGCTCCCTTAAAGCATCCCTAATCCTTGAAGCCCTTTCCTGGGCCTCCCTATTAGCCCTGCTCTCTGGCTGAGCAAACTCATCCTCCAGGCGTCGAACCTCGGAGGTCCATTCCTCACTGAATCTTTCACCCTTCCCTTCACAAATATTATGGAGGGTGCAGCACGCGGATATAACTGCGGTGATGCTGCTTTCCATCAAATCTAGCTTCCCATAAAGACAGCGCCAGCGAGCTTTCAAACGGCCAAAAGCACACTCCACAGTCATTCTGCACCGGCTCAGCCTGTAGTTGAACCGGTCCTTGCTCCTGTCAAGCTTCCCTGTATATGGTTTCATGAGCCATGGCATTAAGGGGTAAGCGGGGTCTCCAAGGATCACAGTGGGCATTTCCACGTCCCCTACTGTGATCTTGCGGTCTGGGAAAAAAGTCCCAGCCCTCAGCCTCCTGAACAGGGCACTGTTCCTAAATATGCATGCATCGTGCACCTTTCCAGGCCATCCTGAGTAAATGTCAGTGAAACGCCCACGGTGATCCACAAGCGCTTTCAGAACCACGGAGAAATACCCCTTGCGATTAACATACTCTGATGCCAGGTGGGGTGGTGACAGAATAGGAATATGAGTCCCATCTATTGCCCCTCCATAGTTAGGGAACCCCATTTCTGCAAAGCCATCTACAATGTCCTGCACGTTCCCAAGAGTCACAGTTCTTCTTAGCAGGGTGCGATTAATGGCCCTTCAAACTTGCATCAGCACCATTCCAACGGTAGACTTTCCCACTCCAAACTGGTTCGCCACCGATCTGAAGCAGTCTGGAGTTGCCAGCTTCCAGATTGCAATATCCACCCGCTTCTCCACAGGCAGGGCAGTTCTAAATCTCGTGTCCCTGCGCCGCAGGGTAGGGGCGAGCTCAGCACACAGTGCCATGAAAGTGGCTTTTCTCATCCGAAAGTTCTGCAGCCACTGCTCGTCATCCCACCACTGAGTGCTGGTTTCCCGAGCCCAAACGCGCCGGTCCACGGAGCTGAGCACGTCTGTTACTGCCACAAGCAATGTACTGTCTTCACAGTGAGGCGATTCAATATCATCGTCTGACTCCTCAGTCTCACTGTCACTCTCATTTTTCAGCTGAAGGAATAGCTCCACTGCCAAGCGCGATGTGCTGGCAACATTCATCAATAAGGTCGTCAGCTGCTCAGGATCCATTTATAAAAAAAATCGCAGAAAAAGCGCTGTACAATCACAATGCTGCCACGCTGCTCCGAATGTGTACCAAAGCACCACGGGGTGTTGGAACAGGAACAGGAAGCGGAAAGACAATCACACTTCCTTCCCCTTCCCACAAGCCACAGTGCCGATATGGGACAAGGTGCTCTGTGGGATAGCCGCCCACAATGCACCACTCCCAACAGCGCTGCAGTGTGGCCACATTTAACACCACTTGCAGCGCTGGTTTCTGTAAGTGTGGCCACTCTGCAGCGCTGGCCCTATACAGCTGTACTACCACAGCTGTAACAACCAGCGCTGCAAAATTGTAGATGTAGACATACCCTCACTCTTTATATAGCAGTTCTGCTTGCCTTCAGTCTCATTAAAATTGCAGATCCTTTGGGAATTTAAGTCATGGTTTGATTATGCCTCAGGTTAACCACTTTAGCTCTTTTTTGGTAGTCTTCAAAATCTAGTTTTCTTAAACTTTAAACAGTTGTCTGTCTCCTGTCAGATGTTCATGAGGCAGTGTAGATGTATTTTGTTTTGACAATAAAGTACCATGTCAGAGCACTCAAATCTCTCATTTTGGGTTGACTAATGATTCATTAATACAATTCAGCTGGTTTTAGGCCTTTTATATTTAACTACTTGATGGCAATTGACTTCACAGTTAGAGACCTGGAAAACCAAGCTCCTAGTAGAAAATAATTGACCTCCAGTTTTCACAAATGTGCTACCACATTCCAGAAATGAGTGTCTGGCTGGAAACCCCTTTATTTATTTAATAACACGTAGCACTTGTCTTTTCAAGGGTCACACCAACAGTAAGTCTCTCAATAAACCTCTGAAGTAGGTAAATATTATTCCCATTTTACAGACGATGCACAGAGAAATTCAGGTTAAAATTTTACAAAAAAATCTGGGTGCCCATCCTTGGTCTGATTTTTCAGAAGTGTCGGGATATGCTATGCCAATTGAAATCAAAGAGAGCTGTGAAAATGAGTACCAAGGTTGCTCAAATTGAACAGACAACATCTCAATATATTTTAGCTTATGTTCTTCAGCAGAGTTCAGAGTAAAAACAGAAGAAGACTTTGACTCCCACTCCCCTGCTCTTTCCTGTGCAATATATTGACTGTCACTTTTTCTGCAAAGTGCCCAATAAATGAGTATTTTTTTAATATTACTGAACAGTGGACTCTTCATATAAGCATCATGGAATGGAGATTTAATAAGTAGGTGTGACAATGCGCAATTCAACCCCTGCGGCACCTCCTGCTGGTCGTTTCAGGGCATTAGCATTTCCAGTCTCCGGAGCGCCCTCTGCAGGCCGGTGTCCACTACCCCCCATGTCCCTCCCAGGACCCGGTTCCCCTTTCCACTGGGGTGCTGCCCTCTGACAGTAACCCCACAGTCTCTGGGTCTCCCCCTTCCAGGGGAACCCCCACCCACTATCCCCACCTCACCTCAGCATATGGCTACTGCCCAGTCCCCATCTAGCCCCCATTCACTGGGGCAGACTGCGGTGTGTTCACCACTCATCACGGGCAAAGGGGTTTGGACCTGCTGCCTCTGCTTACCCTTGGGCTGCCTCCTGCAACCTCAGTACCTATTCAGCCTTATACTAGGCCTGCAGCCTGGGGGTTTCCAGGCCAGAGCTCACCAGCCCCTCTGGCCTTCCCCCAGCCCTGCTCCTACTCAAGTACACTTCCTAGCAACCAGGCCCCTCCCTTGCAAATGCTAGAGAGAGAGTGTCTGTTTGTTCCTGGCCTGCTGCTCATTTATAAGGGCCGGCTTCCGTCTGATTGGGACATGGCTGCAGCTGTGGCTGTTTCCCCAATCAGCTGAGGCTTGCTGCTTTCTTAGCAGCAGCCCTCTCGCAGTCTCAGCCCTCTCCCAGGGCTGATTTCAAGCCCTTCATGGCAGGAGCAGGTGACCACCCCGCTACAGTAGGACATCCCTCTAACATTTTAACATTTGAATGACTGTAAGGCAGCAAACTGAGGGCTTGATCCTGTAATCTCAGTATACCCAGAACTCCCATTGTCATAAATGGGAGTCTTGGAGTGTGCAAAAAAATCAGGATCAGGCCCTTACCTTAACAGATGATCCCCAACTCCGGTCCGGCATCCATGCTGCAAGGTCGTATTTTTGAAATACTAATATTCCATCGGAATAAAATGTAGTAGTGGGCATGTAACCAATACCTCAGCCAGGCACTGGGGGTGCATTTGGCTCCATCTACCTGGTTCTGGTACATAAAATAGTAGCAAAGCGATTAATAAAGTTTATGGGACATGTGTTCCTGTTTTTCCATTTGTAAGCAATCCACGGGGTCTCCAGAATGGTGACAGGGAAAAGGCCATTTGTATTATGGTGGATTTCTTTCAGGATGCTATTTTAAATCTGATGTAAATATTAACATACTACTTCATTTTTATTACTAACATTTTAATTTTTTTCATATTGCAGTCCTAGTCTAGAGGGAAATTTGGCAGACTTTTTCAGTGGGATGCAGCAGGATTTGCCTGTAAAATGATTGAGTGGAATATCCCAACTGAATACATTTTAAATGATGCCATTGACATTAGGCACCATCGTGAAGTGCCTTGGTGTGGACATATCAAAGAGGTGAAGGGATTGCAGGAATCTCCCTCCCACCCTTCCTTCCTCACCTTCTTGACATCCTGCACAAGATCTAGACTCAGAAGCAATTCCTGAACTTGGGGAGTAGAGAGATATCTCTAGACCCCTCACGGGTTCAGGTACAATGCAGTGGATACCCAGCCAAATCCAAGACATAAACATGTTTCTGTTTTGCTTCATTGTGGCTTTGAACTGCATACAAGAACCAGCAGTGCTCTTGCAATTGGCTCCCTTTGGGCTGATGCTTCCCTATCTATGCCCCTCTGGTGCAGCCCAGAAACAAAAAAGGGGAAGTTAATACTGCTCAGAGCAGCAGTAGGCAACAAATATGTGAAGATAGCTAACAGTGCCTAGTAAACCAGACTTGATCATTGACTGGTTCCGAGGTGATACTATAATCGGTAAATATAATAATTATTTATTTCATATCCCTTAACAGTAAAATTCTGATGTTTCTTTTTCAGGCATCTTGTTTTCACTGGTGGTCGTGATGTATGTCATCTGGGTCCAGGCAATGGCTGATCTGGAAAACTACACGAATATGAAAAAAATTGATTGCCCAGACTTTGTTGCTTATGTGCACTATGGCTGGTCTTTCATACTGGCTCCTATAGGAATATTTTTTGCTTTGTTTGCAGGAATGCTCTTCCTATTAGTAGGGCGTACTATTCAATTGCACTCTGACTTATCACACATCTAATAATGGGTATACTGGGATTGTGATAAAATTTTTAAACTGGAACACAAATTATGTACATTATTGCCACTACTACTATATAGCATTTGTAGAGGCACTTCTAGAATTGCTTAAGTTACTTGTTTAATTGAAATGTTCCTATGGGACATAAAACTCACTATAGGAAAAAAAATAACTTTCATTCCTATCCAATTTCTTTAAGTTCTTTAAGTTCTACATGGAATGGTTCTTCACATAACATTAGATCTCCATGCAAACACAGGAGGGCAAAAAAACACCAACATAAAAATGGGTCAAATCAGGATTTTCTACGTTTGTCTTAGCCATTTACTTTGTGCCACTGTCAAAAAAGTCCTTGTGGAGAATGGTAAAGACAGAGGAAAACAAGTGTTCAGCAGAGTAATTTAATCCACCTCCTCTCCCCCTTTCCAAAACTTTCCTTTGCTTTAATATGAACAAACACTTCTGCACTTAAAAATAGAGTACAATTATTCATGCAGAATCCAGATGAACTGGGCAGTAGAGAAGATGATTCCAGTGAATAATGATTTGAAGCTAGTATCTATATGTAATAGTTTAACTGTTAACATGATATGTTTTACTGCTATGTAAACATTTGAAAGCTGTATTCTTCTATATTCTGAAATCTGTGTTCATTTGTTGCATGGTTCTGTAAGCCAAAATAATATAGTTAAACTACTAACTAAAGGTATGCCAAAATTATATAATAAAACATACGGTGTAGATTTTTTATATCAAGTTTTTATCTGGACATTTTGTAGGTATGTTTGATGATTGGTTTTTTCAAACATTATCTGTGATTTACATACTTTAAATAGTGAAAAATTGCTGTATAATGAGATTTTTAATTAAAAAAGTTTATTATGAACACAATATAAAGTGCATGAACATGAAGAAACTTGCACAAATACAGACAGATATCATCTTCCTTTCCAAATGCAAACGGATGGATATCATACCAAATGGACTAAAGGTAAAAAATCCACTGCTATCTACATACTACACAGACCACAGTGAGAGATTATGCCATACTCTGTCAAAGAAACTGAGGAACCACCTGATCAGCATCCTATACAGCAAACAGGAAAACATCAAAAAAGAGCTTTCCAACCTGGAGAATCTCATAAATAACCAAACTTCCATACAAACGGACTTCACTAAAATAAGACAAGAAATCGACATTACTCACTTCACCTCTCTACAAAGGATAAAGGACTGTAAGCTGTCTAAACTCCTACCTGCCACATGGGGCCACAACCATGGTACCCCTAACCCACCCAGCAATATCGTCAATCTATCCAACCACACACTCAGCCCAGAAGAAAAGCTGTCCTATCTCAGGGACTCTTTCTGCCCTGCCACCCTCACTAACATGATACAGTTCTGCGGCGATCTGGAAGCCTACTTCCGCCGTCTCCGACTCAAAGAACACTTTCAGGACAACACTGAACAGCGCACTGATGCACAGGTACCCTCCCACCAACAGCACAAGAAGAAAAACACCACATGGACTCCTCCTGAGGGTCGAAATGACAGTCTGGACCTATACATAGAGTGCTTCCGCTGACGTGCACAGGCAGAAATTGTGGAAAAACAACATCACTTGCCTCATAACCTAAGTCGTGCAGAACACAATGCCATCCACAGCCTCAGAAACCACCCTGACATTATAATCAAAGAGGCTGATAAAGGAGGTGCTGTTGTCATTATGAACAGGTCTGACTACCAAAAGGAGGCCGCCAGACAACTCTCCGGTACCAATTTCTACAGGCCACTTTCCTCAGATCCCACTGAGGAATACACTAAGAAACTGCACCATCTACTCAGGACACTCTCTACACCAGTGGTCCCCAACCTTTTTGTGGCCAGTAGCACATTCATGTTTTCAGAAGAGTGTGGCAGGCGCCAACAATTTTTCAAGGCTTATTTTGTATTTGTACATTAAATAATACAAAAAAAATCATATTTAATATTACATAATATATGAATCCATAAGATAAAAAGGGTAATTTTACATGTAAAAGGTATTAATTAAATTATTTGGCAATTACTCTTTCACCTTACCATGTGAATTTGCTCTTTTTTACCTACCTGTAAGAAAAATTAAGGAGTTTTTACAAAATAAATATCATAAACAGTTTTCATCTTATTTATTTTAAAAAAGTAAAACATTGTTGAACTGCTGGTCCAAATATATTTATTTATTCTTACTTTAACATAGAATGAAGCCTGCAGCCCTGGAGTTCTCTGTCCCTGGCAGGCGCGGGGCCCCGGCTTCTCTCTGGCTTAAGCCATGGCCCTGCGCCTGCCAGCTCTGGAGTTCTCTGTCCCTGGCAGGGGCGGGGCCATGGCTTCTCTCCGGCTTCAAAGAGAGAACAGGGAACAGAGAACACCAGCGCCCACATCCTGCAGCCCCAGAGAAGACGGAGAGAAACAGCAGCCTGCGCCTGCCAGGGTCAGAGAATGCTGGTGCCCACAACCTGCAGCCCCGGAATTCTCTGTCCTCAGCAAGCGTGGGGCCCCAGCTTCTCTCCCCTGCTGGGCACTAGGCGGGCGCACATAAATGCTCCAGCGGGCACCATGGTGCCCACGGGCACTGCGTTGGGGACCACTGCTCTACACTAACACCGGAACAAATCAACATACCCTTAGAGCCCTGACCAATGTTATTCTGTCTACTACCCAAGATCCACAAACCCGGAAATCCTGGACGCCCCATCATCTCGGGCATTGGCACTGTCACTGAAGGACTGTCTGGATATGTGGACTCTCTACTCAGACCCTATGCCACCAGCACTTCCAGCTGTCTCCGTGACACCACTGATTTCCTGAGAAAACTACAATGCATTGGTGACCTTCCAGAAAACACCATTCCTAGCCACCATGGATGTAGAGGCTCTCTACACAAACATTCCACACACAGATGGAGTACAAGCTGTCAGGAACAGTATCCCTGATGATGACACAGCACAACTGATTGCTGAGCTCTGTGCCTTTATCCTCACACACAACTATTTCAAATTTGATGACAATATATATCTCCAGATCAGTGGCACCACCATGGGCACCTGCATGGCCCCACAAGATGCCAACATTTTTATGGCTGACCTGGAACAATGCATCCTCAGCTCTCGTCCACTCACAACCCTTCTCTACCTATGCTACATTGATGACATCTTCATCATCTGGACCCATGGGAAGGAGAGTCTGGAAAAATTCCACCACGATTTCAACAGCTTTCACCCCACCATCAACCTCAGCCTGGACCAATCTACATGGGAGATCCACTTCTTTGACACCACGGTGCAAATAAGTGATGGTCACATCAACACCACCCTATACCGAAAACCTACCAATCGATATGCCTACCTTCATGCCTCCAGCTTCCATCCCAGGCACACCACACATTCCATTGTCTACAGCCAAGCACTGAGGTACAACCGCATCTGCTCTAAACCCTCAGACAGAGACCAACACCTACAAAATCTCCACCAAGCATTCTCAAAACTACAATACCCGCACGAGGAAATAAGGAAACAGATCAACAGAGCCAGACGTGTACCCAGAAGCCTCCTACTGCAAGACAAACCCAAGAAAGAAACCAACAGGACTCTACTGGCCATCACATACAGTACCCAGCTAAAACCCCTCCCATGCTTCATCTGGGATCTACAACCTATCCTGGACAATGATCCCACACTTTCACAGGCCTTGGGTGGCAGGCCAGTCCTTGCCCACAGACAACCTGCCAACCTGAAGCATATTCTCACAGGTAACTGCACACCGCACCATAGTAACTCTAACCCAGGAACCAATCCATGCATCAAACCTCAGTGCCAACTCTGCCCACATATCTACACCAGCGACACCATCACAGGACCTAACCAGATCAGCCACACCATCACCGGTTCATTCACCTGCACATCCACCAATGTAACATACGAGATCGTATGCCAGCAATGCCTCCCTGCTATGTACATCGGCCAAACCGGACAGTCTACAGAAAAGGATAAATGGACACAAATCAGATATTAGGAATGGCAATATACAAAAACCTGTAGGAGAACACTTCAACCTCCCTGGCCACACCATAGCAGATCTTAAGGTGGCCATCCTGCAATAAAAAAACTTCAGGACCAGACTTCAAAGAGAAACTGCTGAGCTTCAGTTCATCTGCAAATTTGACACCATCCGCTCAGGATTAAACAAAGACTGTGAATGGCTTGCCAACTACAAAACCAGTTTCTCCTCCCTTGGTTTTCACACCTCAGCTGCTAGAAGAGGGTCTCATCCTCCCTGATTGAACTAACCTCGTTATCTCTAGCTTGCTTCTTGCTTGCATATATATACATGCCCCTGGAAATTTCCACTACATGCATTTGACAAAGTGGGTATTCACTAACGAAAGCTCATGCTCCAAAACGTCTGTTAGTCTATAAGGTGCCACAGGACTCTTTGCTGCTTTTACAGATCCAGACTAACACAGCTACCCCTCTGATACATGTAATTCTTCTGCAGCCCTCAATTTTCTAAATATTTGTATCTGAAATCTAGAACATGATAGACCAAATCCTGCTTGCCTGCAAATAGTCCCAATGAAAGCAATGAGACTACTCCACTGAAGAGGGAAGCAGGATTTGGACCTACATTATGTAACTGGAGATAACTGGCTGTGTGTGTTTGTGCCTGCGTGCATGAGTGTAGGTGCTTGTATTCCTAGAGTGGAGGGGTAGAGTTCTAATATTAGGCAAAGTTCTTTTGCTTGGTATTAGTTCTGGTTGAAATTCAATCCATCTGAGAGCATGGGTAGAGTTTGCACTTTGTAACTCAGTGCAAAGTAGTCTTGGGTGATGGAGAAACATAAAGATTATATGTTGGTTTCTTCTAGTACCCAGTGCTTCCTTCCACAGCTGTTATGAGTACTAATGGCATCTCTAACTGGCAGGAATGCAGTGACCTCTTAGAAGATGTGGTGGGATAGATTGTCTGTTGCTTCCAGTTCAGCAGCACTCCAGATTAACTCCCCACCCCTTGCAGATGTATTGTGATCCTGTCCTGAATTACATGATCATATGCTGTTTCTCAAATAGTGCATTACGTCCTCTTTTTTTCCTCTATAACCTTAGATATTCAATGGCAATTATGTGAGTCAATCTGATGATCAAGAACTATTTGACTAGAAAACATTGGCAAGCCCTGTCCAATGCTCCTCAGGAGGGAATCCTTCTCCCCAACCCTTTAGGAGGTCAGCAGGGGGTGACACACTTCCCTGAAATCCTTAGAAGCTGTGGAGTGCTGAGAAGCCTCAGAGCTGGGCTCCTTCCTGCAAACCTTACAATGTGTGCAACAGCAACTAATAGATTCTTCAAGGAATGAGCCAAAGGCTCCTGTGGAGCCCTTAATTCAGTCTATGTGCATTTTCAGAACTCTTTCTATTATGTAGCTAAATTGGCTAGCTACCTACGTGCAATTCAGCTTTCCTTAATGGTGCACTTTGGGCCAGATTGTGGCATAAACTAAATAGGAGGATAAAGGAGCTATGTACAATATGTTGTTCCCATACCTTTCACTTGGAAATTCAGTGATGCCTTTTTACTGAACTTTGAAATCTTGCCTTTCTTTGAATGGATTATGTCACTCACGTCTCAGCAGCATGCTAACTTTTAGTAAAGGCTTGAATATTCCATTTAGCTGGTTACCCTCACTTTCTAGCCTGTACTAAATGGCTGAGACTCGGGACATTTTCACTCAAATTCACACTTTGGAATTATTCTACCATTGTGATGTAGCAATTACTTTAATTTCCATCATCTTTTCTGCTCTTTTGTCAGAACTCAGGTGGCACAGAGCAGAATGGTGCCTTTTTTTGTTAAACCCATTTTTCTCATTTATTCGAAGTACAGAAGTCAGATTATGGGATATTTTGTTTAGACATCATGGGTTAGATCCTCATCTAGTGTAAAACAGCATAGCTCTATTAAGGTCAGTGAAGCTCTGCTGATTTACACCACCTGAGGATCTGATTTGGTTGTTTGGTTCTACTGTCGGTTGGGTAGTCTCTCCAATTTCCATAAAAAAGCATCAGGGCCAGATTGTCACTACAAGCATAAGAACATAAGAACAGCCGTACCGGGTCAGACCAAAGGTCTATCTAGTCCAGTATCTGTCTACTGACAGTGGCCAATGCCAGGTGCCCCAGAGGGAGTGAAGCCCATGCAGAGGCTAGACCCTGCCTTACACCTGTCATGCAGGCTATTTGGACTAGTTGGGTTGAGAGGGGCTATGTTTACACACACTCACAATACAGCAGCAGGTGGAGCTGAGCCATTGGGCGGAATGTTATAATATGCTGCTGTTGTAGACCAGCAGTAAAGTGGGGGAAGAAGGGTGGGAATGGTGCTCAGAGGTGCTGTTTCCTGATGCGTCAAGCTGTGCCTAAAAGCCTTTGGTACTTTGGTTTTCAATACATTTAATTACAGAGAAACGGCCTTTTAAGTACTCCAGGAAGGGCAGGCTAGCTAGAGAGTCTTGCTCTGCGGTATTCTTCAGATTTAATTTTTCTCTAGAAACACGGGTGGTGACACCAGTATTTTCGTTATTAGAGCACAGTAAAAGATTTTTAAAAGTGGTTAAATGCTTTAATCTAAAAATCTGGTGAAATTTATCAAATTAATTTTTCCCAACTGTATCTCTATTTTAATTGACCTTGCAGCTGACCAGTTGGTGGGAAATAGTAAGAAAAAAATGTTTATCAATTAATTTATCTGGAAAAAGATTGTGAAAAGAGACAAATAAATAATAAAAAATATTTTGATCCCAGTCCTTATCACAGTACTATGTTGGAGGCTGGCAGTGTTACTAGGAATCTTGGTTCCCAGCAAAAAGGAGGCTGCAAGGGGCATTCACTTTGCAGAGAACAATGCAGAGACGACACTATGGAGCAGTGCCCTCTGGCAGCCATTTGATGCAGTGTTATTGGTTCCAGAGGAAGGGACTGATACAAAATGGCAAATGCTGCTGTAGCTGAGATTACAATGAAAGATTCTTCCTAGTTTATTCTAGTTTCTAGGCGGGTTGCCTGAGTTCCTGCTGAGCATGATCTTCATTAGGTTCCTGGTAATTTATTAATATTTAAATTAGTGAGACAAAGGAATTATATCCTTTGTGGAAACAAAGAAAGAATCTGGCTTTATTACTCTGCAGGGTGTTTAGCTATTAGTCACAAACTCCAAAAAAAGCCCCGCAATGTGTTAGTAAACTGTTAATAACAGAACATGTGAGTAGTATCCGTGCTGCTTTCCACATCCTTGAACAGTTGCTTATTCTCTTTTAATAGGTGATTCCAAGTGTTAAACCTCACACAGGTGTTAGGTGGTAAGTTGTCACAGCCCTTACTCAGTCATGCAAGGAAGTGATTCAAAATTAAAAAAACTGGGCATGCTTGAGAAAAGAAGACTGAGCAGGGACCAGTTGACAGTCTTCAAATATGTTAAGTGCTGTTATAAAGAGGATCATGATCAGTTGTTCTCCATGTCCACTGAAGGCCGGGCAAGAAGTAATGGGCTTAATCTGCAGCAAGGGAGATTTAGGTTAAATATTAGGAAAAACTTTCTAACTACATAGATAGTTAAGTTCTAGAATAGGCTTCCAAGGGAAGTAGTGGAATCCCCATCACTGGAGGTTTTTAAGAACAGGTTGGACAAACACCTATGAGAGATGGTCAAGGACAGTGGTCTCCAATCTTTTTATGCCCATGATCACTTTTTGAATTTAAAGGCAACCCAGTATCTACCTTGCCCCTTCCATGAGGCCCTGCCCCTTCCTCAAAGCCCTGCCCCACTCACTTCATCCCCCCTCTCTCCATCACTCACTCTCCCCCAACCTCACTCACTTTCACCGGGCTGGGGCAAAGAGTTTGGGTTTGGGAGGGGGTGCAGGCTCTGGGCTGGGACTGGGGCTGGGGTTTGGCGTGCAGGAGGGGTATGGGGTTCTGGCTCTGGGAGGGGGCTTAGGGCTGGGGGTTGGGGTGCAGCCTCCCGCTAGGGGCACTTACTGCGTGTGGCTCCCTGTTAGGGGCACAGTGAGGCCAAGGCAGGCTCCCTGCCTGCCCCGGCCCCATGCTGCTCCTGGAAGGGGCCAAGGTGTCTCTGTGGCCCTTGAGAGAGAGGACTGGTGACATGTGGCTCTGCACACTGCCCCTCTCTGCAGGCACCACCCCCAACGCTCCTATTGGCCAAAGTTCCCCATCCTGGCCAGTGGGAGCTGCGGGGGCAGTGCTTGCAGAACGAGCAGCACACAGAGACCCCTGCCCCCTAGAGGTCACAGGGGCATGCTGGCCGCTTCTGGGAGTGGCGTGAGGCCATGGCAGGCAGGGAGCCTGCCTTAGTGGCAGCCCTGCTACACCGCTGGAGATCGCAATCAACTGGGAGAGTCCCCAGGATCGACCAGTCAATTGCGATTGGTGGGTTGGTGACCACTGGCTTAGGAGGTTTGCCTGGTCCTGCCTCAGTGCAGGGAGCTGGACTACATGACCTCTTGAGGTGCCTACCGGCCCTACATCTCTATGATTCTAAGCAAGAAGAAGTAAGCTGACCCTCACCCTTACTGCCCTGCATGGCCCTGCCCAGATAGTGTCCCCAGCTGAGGAGTAGGGAAGACGAAGAGCTATATGTGCAACACTCTCCTCTGTAGGGGGGGCAGGGAGGGGATGGAGCCAGAGTCTCCATGAAGTCCACCAGGGTCTTTGATATTTCTCATTGATTTTACAGGAATGATACTACACTGATGGGCAGCAGCATAAAACCTTGAAGTAGTAGAGTGGAAAGAGCCCTGCTTCTGTGCTCCCCTCTCCCGCTCCCACTTGTCAACCAGAGTAGCTGGCCAGGTGCACAGAAAGTGTAAACTGCTCCATTAAAAGGATGAAGTAATTAACTCTTCCCCATAGCAAGGGGGAACTGTGATCATCTGAGTCATAATTCAGTCCCTAGTCTGCCCCTGAGGCAGTGCAGCTATGCGTTGCTCCTTACTCAGGGCAGACTGTAAAGTTACAATCTTAGCCCCTATGAGTAACTGCTCACCAGTAAGAATAGGGGGTTCACAATCTGGCCCTAAAGGGCTACAAAATATTCTCACAGCACAAAGCAGAAATTCACTGTCCTCTTAAATGGGAATAACTCTACTTAGCCCCACCCTGAGGCTGGAATTTGAGCTAGTAACAGCTGAATTCAGAAGGCTGAGGCACTAAAGCCCAGTAATTTATGAATCAGACACTAAGCCACAGTCTTGCCATAGAGGATTGTAATGTCTTGAGCATGCTATAGCTTGAATCAAATGTACCATTCTGCAGGTACAATTAAGAATTCTTTCAAATTGAAACAAGGTACATATGTTGGGATGCCGACTTACACAAACTGGCTTGCTTGCACTGTTCAAAAAATGTACTGTTTATATGTGTTCAAGAGAGACAAAACCCTGCCTCAGTATACCAATTAGAACAGTAACTTATAGATTCATAGATTTTAAGACCAGAAGGGACCACTGTAATCAGCTTGTCTGACCTCCTGTATATATCAAAGGCAATAGTATTTCCCTGTATTAATTCCTGCTTCATGACCCATAGCTGTAGTTGAAATAGAGAATAATTTTCAGAAAGACATCCATGATTTAAAAATTACCAGTGATGTAGAATCCACCACAGCCCTTGGTACGTTGTTCCAGTGATTAATTACTCACATTTTAAAAAAAAATGCACTTTATTTCTAGTCTGAATTTGCCTAGCTTCAACTTCCAGCCACTGGTTCTTGTTATCCTTGGGTCTGCTAGATTGAAGAGCCCTCTATTATCCAATTTCAGTTTCCCATGCAGGTATTTATTGTCATCAAGTTACCCCTTAACTTTCTCTTTGATAAACTAAGTAGATTGAGTCTATCACTGTAAGGTATATTTTCCAATCCTTTAATCATTCTTATTGGTCTTCTATGAACCATCTTCAGTTTATCAACATCCTCCTTGAAGTGTGGACACCAGAACTGGTTGCACTTGTGCCAGTTACAGAGGTAATACAGTCTTCCTACTCCTACCTGAGATTCCCATTTATACGTCCAAGGAGTGCATTAGCCCTTTTGACCAGAGCATTGCACTGGGAGCTCATAGTTGCTGATTATCTGCCATGACCCCCAAGTCTTTTTCAGAGTCACTGCTTCCCAGGATAAGAGTCCCACATCCTGGAAGTGTGGCCTACATTCTTTGTTCCTAGATTTATGACCTTACATTTGGTGAAATCCAATATTTCAGGGTTCATGTGGAAAAGTCCCGACTGCTGAGATTCACTATATTAGAATCAAAATACACTCCCAGGTACACTGGAGTAAATCTGGTGTAGCTCAATTGAAGTAAAAAAAGGAATTAAGACAAAACAGAAGTTGGTACTTACTGATTAATGGTGTCAGAAGAGATGAAATATGCAAGTATAATTGTATCATATTGTCCTTCAGCCCTCCCCTATCCACTATATCCCGTTTAAGTGGGGCAGAATTTCCCTCTCCTCATCAACTTGAAACTTCATCACAGGACCTACCTATCTAAGAGACTCCTTCTCTCTCCCATGACATGCTGCTAAATAGTGGTTAGTAGAGGCACCTGAGCAAGAGCCCAATTGTTATAAAAGATAGTGGGAGGCTGGCAAGATGTTTTCCATTAGTGCTGCTCAGCTTTGGATCTTGTTTCTTACCCAGGTCTGTAACAATCTCAGGTGGTTAGTCTTGGGCCTTGGTCAGTGTTTCTCAAACTGGGGTCACCACTTGTGTAGGGAAAGCTCCTGGCGGGCCGGGCCGGTTTGTTTACCTGTCCTGTGGGCAGCTCCGGCCGATCGCGGCTCCCATTGGCTGCGGTTTGCTGCTCCAGGCCAATGGAAGCTACTGGAAGTGGTGCGGTCCGAGGGACTTACTGGCCGCCGCTTCTAGCAGCCCCCATTGGCCTGCATAGGCAAACCGTGGCCAGTGGGAGCCGTGATTGGCCGGACCTGCGGACGGGGCAGGGAAACAAACTGGTCCGGCCCGCCAGTGGCTTTCCCTACACAAGCAGCGACCCCAGACTGAGAAACACTGGCCTTGGGGCATATTGCCAGGCCCATCTTTCTCCCTTGGTTGTGGGGAGATGTGTGTTGTGCAGAACTGAGTAGTGGTGGTGTGGGATGTGTGGGAAGGTTGATTAGTTTGTTACTGTTACTGGTTATTTGAACTGGGGTAATTGACAGGTCATTTATTATTCATGTATTTCTAAAAGGTGCTCAAGGGTGGGCAGAGATCTGGCTGGGTCCTCCTGTATTGTAGTTTGTGCAAATCAAAACAAACTACAATCAAGGTGCTGTGATGGGATTACAGACCCCACATGAAGGCAAAAGGAGTGACAGATCAGTATTGGGCCAAGAAGACCCTGTCTCTCAGCAGCTGTCAGGCATGCTCCCTCTGGAGGCCCTGCTTAAAAGGGAGCTCTGCCAGTCGGGCAAGATAGAGCATGGAGGAGAGACTGGCTGAAAGAAGGCAGACAGGCTGCAGCCACTGAGGCAGAGCAAGCTACAGGTCAAGCACTTGACTGGGATCACCCTTCCCACTGACTAAGGGCTAGGAGGGAACAACTGAACTGTGAGGATGAGCTGGGAAGTATCCACTTTCTCCCCACAGCTGAAGCCCTGAATTACTGATACTGTGTAAGCAGAAGGCTAGGGCCATGCTCCACATGGAAGGGAAAATAGGGAATATAGGAAGCAGCCCAGGGGAGGCTGATTATGAGTGACAGTCAGAAGGAAATGAGCCACCCCCCAGCTCTCTCCCCTTGGGCACTGCACTGGGACCCAGTGAAGAGAAAGGGCCTATGTCCCCCTAGACTTCCCCGAGCCTTCTGAGAGATCCTGGAGGGTCCTGGGTGGGGGACAACAAACTGTGGCTTGGTTTCTGGGCCCCTAAACTATCTGGAAGAGCTGCCTCAAGGCTTAGAGAGACTGTTTGGTTGTGGCCTGACTACAAGGCCTGCTGGTCCCTGACCGAAGCCTGCTACAAATTGGTAGAGAACGTGGGCACACTACAGCAGAAGAGGAACAAGCGAAAGATGGATTTTGACAACCCATTGAAATGGGTTATGCACCAGCAACAACAACAGCAGCAGGCCTAATTATATTATTTCCCTATGAAATGGGAAATAAGGATAACCTGGGAAATTACAGACCAGTCATCTTAACTTCAGTAGCCGGATCAGTTCTGGGTCTAGTTCTGTTCAATATCTTCATCAGTGATTTAGATAATGGCAGAGAGTACACTTATAAAGTTTGTGGATGATACCAAGCTGGGAAGGGTTGCAAGTGCTTTGGAGGATACAATTAAAATTCAAAATGATCTGGACAAACTGGAGCCATGGTCTGAAATAAATAGGATGAAATTCAATAAGGACAAATGCAAAGTACTCCACTTAGGAAGGAACAATCAGTCGCACACATACAAAATGGAAAATGACTGCCTAGGAGGGAGTACTGCAGACTGTGATCTAGGGGTCACAGTAGATCACAAGCTAAATATGAGTGAACAGTGTAACACTTACAAAACCCCAAATATCATTCTGGGATGTATTAGCGGGAATGTTATAAGCAAGACATGAGAAGTAACTCTTCCACTCCACTCCACACTGATTAGGCCTCAGCTGGAGTATTGTGTCCAGTTCTGGGCACCACATTTCAGGAAAGATGTGGACAAACTAAAGAATGTCCAGAGAAGAGCATAAAAAATGATTAAAGGTCTAGAAAACATGACCTATGAGGGGAGATTGAAAAAACTGGGTTTGTTTAGTTTGGAGAAGAGAAGACTGAGAGGGGGCATGATAACAGTTTTCAAGTGTATAAAAGGTTGTTACAAGGAGGACGGAGACAAATTGTTTTCCATAGTCTCTGCGGATAGGACAAGCAGCAATGCTTAAATTTCAGCAAAGGAGGTTTAGGTTGGATATTAGGAAAAACTTCCTAACAGTCAGGGTGGTTAAGCACTGGAATAAATTGCCCAGGGTGGTTGTAGAATCTTCACCATTGAAGGTTTTTAAGAGCTGGTTAGACAAACACCTGTCAGAGATGGTCTAGATCAGTGCTTCTCAAAGCCGGTCCACCACTTGTGCAGGGAAAGCCCCCAGTGGTCTGGGCCAGTTTGTTTACCAGCCGCATCCACAGGTTCTGCTGATCACGGCTCCCACTGGCCACTGTTCGCTACTCCAGGCCAATGGAGGCTGCGGGAAGCGGTGTGGGCTGAGGGACTTGCTGGCCACCCTTCCCGCAGCCCCCATTGGCCAGGAGCGGCAAACCGCGGCCAGTGGGAGCCGTGATCGGCTGAACCTGTGGGCATGGCAGGTAAACAAACCAGTCTGACCTGCCAGGGGCTTTCCCTGCACAAGTGGCAGACTGGCTTTGAGAAGCACTGATCTAGATAATACTTAGTCCTGCCATGAGTGCAGGGAACCGGACTAAATGACCTCTCAAGGTTGCTTCCAGTCCTACAATTCTGATTCTATGAATTAATCTAGCAATTGGCCGTCCAATAACAGCACTTTCAGCAGCAAACAACTCATCAGGGAATTAGTGGCCCAGCAAAGAGACCAACAACAACAACTGGTGCAGCAGATGGCTGATTCATCCCCAGGGCATGACAGGGAGTTCCCCAGCAGACAACACCAGCCTGGACCTGGCCTCAAGTCTTCCATTGAAAGAAAAAAAATAGAGCTGCAGGATGACCCAGAGGTATTACTGGTAACCTTTGAAAGGGTGGCCCTGGTGGCTAGCTGCCCTGCAAAGAGCTGGACCACTCTGATAGCATTCCATGCAACAGAGGCAGCCCAGGCTCTGTACTGGAGTCTCAACATGAGGGCTGTACAAGACTTGCTTAAGACAGCCATCCTAGGCATCTTTGATATTTCTGCAGAGACATATTGCCAGTGATTTCAGGGGCTACGTGGGGCACAACTATGGATAGTGGCCCAAGACCTGCGAGAACATTGCTGGATATGGCTCCAGTCCTATGAAAAATTGGGAGACCAAATAGCCAAAATAATTGTCCTAGAACAGTATCAGAGGGGTAGCAGCGTTAGTCTGGAACTGTAAAAGGGGCAGAGTCCTGTGGCACCTTATAGACTAACAGATGTATTGGAGCATGAGCTTTCATGGGTGAATACATCCAATGAAGTGGGTATTAACCAACGAAAGCTCATGCTCCAATACATCTGTTAGTCTATAAGGTGACACAGGACCCTTTGCCGCTGTCCTAGAAGAGTTCACGCATATTCTCCTGGCTGGAGGACAGGCATGAGTGATGTGCCAACATCCTGAAACCCTCTCCAAGACCATAGCCTTGGTGGAGGATTACCATTTCTTCACAAGGCCTAGGGTGGAACCCCTCCAGTTGGTCCAGTCCCATCTCAACTGACCCAGGTGACAGGAAGGGAAAGTGGGGGGCATGGCCCAGAAGAACAGGGCTACCTGGGCCCAGCAAGGATGGGGAGGCAGATCAAGAGTATCAAGTTGGGACCTCTGCCAGAACCAGGACATAAGAAGAGTGAGGGACCTGGGAGCCAGCCCCTCCCTGAAAATGTCAGGAGTCAAGATGGGGCCCTCCTTGGGGACAGGGGCTTGTTTCATGTGTAGGGAGCCAGAACACTTCTGCTGTGACTGCCCATACATGGACGGATTCTACGATCAAGTGGCAGAATCAAGGCCCATAAAAGGGGGCCAGGAAAACTATTAGAACCCATACAGATCAATGGCATGGAGGTACGAGGATTGACTAACTCGAATTGCTCCTAGAGTCTGGTAAGGAAGAGTCTGGAGTGGCCTGAAACAGTTCCCATAGGGACTGTCTCTTCGCAGTGCATTCATGGAGATATGCATCCTTACCCCACGAAAAATGTACAGCTGAGGATGCAGAATCACAATGAGGAGATCTGTATGGGGAGAGCCCTGAACCTGGCGTATCTAGTGATAATTGGGTGAGATTAGAGGGCTTTTAGAGACCTGATGAGGTCTGAGAATGGGAGGCCCTGTGAGGGATCAACAGCAATGCTGGAAAAAGGGAAATACCAGAGCTGCAAGCCTTAGCAGATGAAGACAGGAAGGAAGACCCAGGAGAAGGAACATTGGCTCCTGTGGACAATGCCTCAACAGGGGTAGGACAGACTTTTCCCAAGGGGGACAAATGACAGGAGAAATTAAGTGAGCTGGCACTGACTGAAATATTTTTGGACAATGTGGATTTAGTTGAAGAACAAAGAAACAACCCATCAAACAACAAGTCTATGAACTTCTTGTCCAGGTGGTTGAACCTTGATTCCTGAAACAATGGCCATGCTTTGAGCTAGCAAGAGAGAAAATAGAACAGTGAAGGACGATCAGATGAGGGAGGTTAGAATGCAATTGCTTGTCCCAGTGAAGTACCTAAGAGAAATACTAGGCCTGGCACATGACACATCCTGTGGAGGACACGTTGCTCAGGAGAAAACTCTCTACTGAGTGTCGTTTCATTTCTATTGTCTGGGTGTTCACCATGAGGTAGAACAGTACTGCACCTCTTGCCTGGAATGCCAGTGGGCAAGTCAAGGCAAGGTACAAACTAGCTATGGGAATAAAGGGAAACAAGAAGACTTTTTATCAATACATTAGAAGCAAGAGGAAGACCAAGGACGGGGTAGGCCCACTGCTCAGTAAGGAGGGGGAAACAGTAACGGGAGACTTGGAAATGGCAGAGATGCTTAATGACTTCTTTGTTTCGGTCTTCACTGAGAAGTCTGAAGGAATGTCTAATATAGTGAATGCTTACGGGAAGAGGGTAGGTTTAGAAGATAAAATAAAAAAAGAGCAAGTAAAAAATCACTTAGAAAAGTTAGATACCTGCAAGTCACCAGGGCCTGATGAAATGCATCCTAGAATACTCAAGGAGTTAATAGAAGAGGTATCTGAGCCTCTAGCTATTCTCTTTGGGAAATCTTGGGAGACGGGGGAGATTCCAGAAGACTGGAAGGGGGCAAATATAGTGCCCATCTATAAAAAGGGAAATAAAAACAACCTAGGAAACTACAGACCAGTTAGTTTAACTTCTGTGCCAGGGAAGATAATGGAGCAGGTAATTAAAGAAATCATCTGCAAACACTTGGAAGGTGGTAAGGTGATAGGGAATAGCCAGCATGGATTTGTAAAGAACAAATCATGTCAAACTAACCTGATAGCGTTCTTTGATAGGATAACGAGCCTTGTGGATAAGGGAGAAGCGGTGGATGTGATATACCTAGACTTTAGTAAGGCATTTGATACGGTCTCGCATGATATTCTTATAGATAAACTAGGAAAGTACAATTTAGATGGGGCTACTACAAGGTGGGTGCATAACTGGCAGGATAACCGTACTCAGAGAGTAGTTGTTAATGGCTCCCAATCTTGCTGGAAAGGTATAACAAGTGAGGTTCCGCAGGGGTCTGTTTTGGGACCGGTTCTGTTCAATATCTTCATCAATGATTTAGATGTTGGCATAGAAAGTACGCTTATTAAGTCTGCGGACGATACCAAACTGGGAGGGATTGCAACTGCTTTGGAGGACAGGGTCAAAATTCAAAATGATCTGGACGCATTTCAAGAAAGATGTGGAGAAACTGGAGAGGGTCCAGAGAAGAGCAACAAGAATGATTAAAGGTCTTGAGAACATAACCTATGAAGGAAGGCTGAAGGAATTGGGTTTGTTTAGTTTGGAAAAGAGAAGACTGAGAGGGGACATGATAGCAGTTTTCAGGTATCTAAAAGAGTGTCATCAAGAGGAGGGAGAAAACTTGTTCACCTTAGTCTCCAATGATAGAACAAGAAGCAATGGGCTTAAACTGCAGCAAGGGAGATTTAGGTTGGACATTAGGAAAAAGTTCCTAACTGTCAGGGTAGTTAAACACTGGAATAGATTGCCTAGGGAAGTTGTAGAATCTCCATCTCTGGGGATATTTAAGAGTAGGTTAGATAAATGTCTATTAGGGATGGTCTAGACAATATTTGGTCCTGCCATAAGGGCAGGGGACTGGACTCGATGACCTCTTGAGGTCCCTTCCAGTCCTAGAGTCTACGAGTCTATGAGTCTACCCTAGGGCTTGCTGATACACCTCTCTGTGGTAGGGACTCCATTTGAGAAGACTGGCATGGACCTGGTGAGCCCATTGGAAAAGAGTACAGCCAAGTTCCAGCACATACTAGTCATATTAGATTGTACCACATGGTATCCTGAGGCAATTCCACTCTGCTCCACAAAAGCGAAAGCCCCTACTCCAGAGCTCATGAAAGTGTTCATCCAGATGGTTATCCCTCAGGAAATAATCACAGATCAGGGCACCAACTTTATGTACCAACTTATGAGGGAACTGTACAGCCTGGTCAAGATAAAAGCTCTAAGAGCATCAGTGCACAACCCCATCCAATGGGCTGGTAGAGAGATTAAATAAGACTTCGAAAAGTATGCTGCGGAAGTTTGTAGTCTTGGAGCCTCTCCACTGGGACCAATTATTTCTGCCACTCCGGTTCACCATCTGCAAAGTCCCTCAGGAGTCAACAGGATTTTCTCCATTCATATTACCGTATGGGAGATTGCCAAGGAGAATACTGGGAGGACTGAAGTTCCAGGCCATGAACTCGGTACAGTATATTCTATGACTGAGAGAGATGTTAAAGCCTTTAGAAGAGTTTGCAAGAGAAAATCTAACCAGAGCACAACAGGGGTAAGCACAAGCATACAACAAGGGAACTTATGTCTAGGAGTTCCAACTGGGGGCTTGGGTGTTACTCCTTCCCATCTCAGAATCCAGATGGGATTGTTGGCTAGATGGTAAGGCCCCTTTGAAATGATGAGATTAATTGGGGCAGTAAATTATAAGCTTTGTCAACCTGACAAGAGGAAAGATACTAATGTGTACCAGGTCAACCTGCTAAAGGCCTGAAAATATCAGGAAGGGCTCCTGGTAATGCCGTTTCCCCCAGAACTGGAACTTGGGCCCCAGGCTCCTGCAGCTCCACCCAAGTCCCAGTGGGAGAAGATCTACATGTGGAGCATAATCAGCAAATTCAAAATCTCACCCAGTTCTTCTTGTTAGTCTTTTCCACAGTTCCTGGACAGACTCACCTAGTGTTCCATCACATAGAGACTGAAACAGAGAAAAAGGTGAGAGAGAATTTTTAGCCATTGCCGAGGCACATGTGGGAAGTGGTACAAAAGGAACTGCAAGCTACATTACATTTTAGGGTGGTCACAGAGTCACATAGCAAGTGGTGAACCCCTGTAGTGTTGATATCTGAACAGGAAGGGTTGACTAGATTCTGCATAGACTTTGGGAAGGTCACTATGTCTAAATTTGATGCCTACCCCATGCCGAGGGTTTACAAATTGTTAGAGAAGTTAGGAGCCATTGGGTATATCCTCATCCTTGACATAATCAGGGTTTACTGGTAGATTCCTTGACTCCAGAGTCCTGAGAAAAGATGATCATCTACATGTTTGGTCTGTACCAATTAAAGATTATGCATTTGGCCTACATGGCACGGCACCACCTTCCAAAGGCTGATGAATTAGGTGCTTTGGCCTCATGATCAGTATGCAACTGCATACATCGATGACATCATCATCTATAGCAAGTCCTGGAACGATCATTTAAAATATGTTGCAGTGGGCTTGTAGGCACTCAGAAGTTCTGGACTTACAGCTAACCCCAAATGGCAAATGGCTATTCTTCTCCCTTCCCCCATCCTCCTGAGAGATCCTGCAGACTCAGGAAAGGGGAGAGGGGGTGAGGAACTGTGGCTTGGCTGCTGGGCCCCTGGACTTCCCAGGAGAGCAGCCTCAAGGCTTGGAGAGACTGTTTGGCGGTGGCCTGACCGCTAGGTCTGCTGGCTACTAAATGAAGCCTGCTACAGGTGCCTTGCAGAATATGCAGTGATGTAAAATTGGATAAATACAAAGGGATGGTCTCTGTGATGTCACTTCTAATACAGTAAATTGTTCTTTCCCATACAATGCAGGAAAGCAGAGAAGGATGGCATTGGCATCATCAGTGAAGCAGGGAGGGGACCACACATGGAGATTTCCCTCTAAAATAACTTAGGTGCGATTCAGACATCAGACTGGCCAAGAAAAATCTCTGAATTAGTGTCCCTTTAAGATGGAAACAAAAGTACGGTAAATAAGAGAGAAACCCAGAGAGATAATGAAAAATGTTTCCTCTCTACATCAAATTGACTTATCCTCCGTTACGCGGCTTTACTTTGAAACAGATCAGTCTCACTGCAACACATTTAATGCTGCCAGCCACCACATGCTTATTTGGCAGCTATTTAAAGCTCATATCATATTGCTCTGTTGCAATGCTAGGAACCCACTTTCCAACTGGTATACAACTGATCTAAACAGAAATCAGCTTCAGGTTTTGTTCTTTAAAATTAAATGTGATGGCATTATCTCTATGATCCTTTTTTTTTTGCATTATTACATTTTAGAACAGTGTTTTGCTAGCACCACAGGGGAAATTCAGTTGGGTTGTCAGTCTGATACACTGTATTATCAGATAGGTTAGCTTTTCCTCCTCCTTACATTTGCTTAAGAGCTTATAAACCACAGAGAATAAAAAGTGCTAAATAGAATGAAATGACCTGTCAAGGATAGATATAGTACTTGTGAATGACTTAAAAAAATGTACCAGCTTCAGGCACTTCAATATGACTGAGTCTCTATATTATCTTGAAACTTGGCCCTTTTCTTTTTTTTCTCCCAAGTAAAGTTCTTTGATGGTCATTGATCTTTGATGGTTGCTTCTTGAAAAGGACCCATTTTGTCTTCCCAAATTAAGTCCAAGACCCAGTTTTCATAGCACGCAGTAGAGGGCAAGGATGATTAAATGGGAAATAGATTTAAATCCTGCTCTTAATATGAGTCTGATCTTGAATTTTACGAAACATTCAACAAAGTCAAGACAAGCAACTCCCAAGAAGAATTAACCAGTAAGCACTTTATGCAGGATTTGGAGGTTTTATTAGCAGAGGACAGGAGGATTTTCTATGTGGAGTAAAGTGACCAATCTTGGCTTAATGCAGCTGTTAACCCTAATGGATAAATTGAACTGAGGAGTTTGGGTGATCAAATTACATTTAACTCATCTCAGAAAATATGTGATAATGTTGTACGCTGATATACCAGAGGAATGGTAGGTATTGGTAAGGGCACTATATTTTTGGATGCAGTTCTGCTTTTTTTTTTTTAAGGGTGAGGCAAGCAACAGTCATGAAAAGGAGAGTAGTTAAGTCAGAAACCTTTGCAGGTTGTAGGGCTTTGGCCATGGGTGGTTTGGAATGACCGTTGGGTGGTTTCAGCAATGTCCTTTTTCTGGAATATTCCTGAACAAATGATAAAGTTTACCTTAAGTTGCTTAGGTGAGATCCTCACTCCTACTGTGGCTCTTCATGCCACATATGAGGGCCAGAGCAGCATAAATAGGGCTCTAAAAGCTCCAGTTCCAACTACAGGAAAATTCTTCCTGTGTAGGCACCATGGAAGACAGCCATGTAAGGCCTTCTGAGGGCTCCTTTGCTCAGGAGTGGGTAAAGGTGGCCAATTTAGCCCCTGTCCTCCTGTGCCGCGAGTTCTGCACTACCAGCACCTCTAAGCACAGAATATCGTCCACAGTGTCTAGGCAAAAAGGCAGCTTAGAAACTGACTGTGGTGAAGTTGTTCAGTGCTGTAAAGTCTTCCAAGAGAAGCTAAGGCCACTGTAGAAGTAAACAGTTGTGGCTGAGGTGTAACAAGAACTGGCATTGTGGGATTCAGTCTCTCCCTCTAATTGACTAGATGCAGAGAGAGAAATAACAAGTTGTAGAGCAGAGACCTATTATTCTAGTTCCACCTTTGAATAAAATAAATATATTTAATCAAAATACAGCCAGTGGAACTCCTTAGCACTAAATATTGTTAGGGCCGAGAGCATGGTGACTTTCAAAAAAGAATAAGATATTTGTAAGGATATGTTCATCAACAGTTACATTCGACATGGACTATTGCTCTAGATTTTGCCAGTCTTAATCACATTGGGTGGTGCCTCATTCTATGAATAATTCCATTGAAATCAATGGGGCTACTTGCTAAGTCTTACAGTATGAGTAAGGATAGAAGAAACAGGCTATAAATTCATAAGAGCTAGATTCTGAACCCCTTACTCAACAAACTAAGCAATTACTCAACCATGTAATCCCAGAAAAATCAATTATTTGGGTAACTACTTACTATTGTGAGTAAGTGGTTCACAATCTGGCTTTATTAGAATATTTCTTAGTTATTATGGAAAAGTTGTGTCTGGCTTCTTTTGAACAGAAAAATGCCTGAAAACAAAATAAGTATTGTTACACATATTTCAACTTCTTAATAGGTTTTTATTTTATTTATTTATTTATTTATTTTTAGAAACATATAGCAAGGTAGAGGATCTGACAAACAAACTTGAAGAATCAGTTACGCCAGAGGGCCTTTTTCTCATTTTCTTAGACTTTGTCTACACTCAAAAGTTAAGTCAACACAGCTATGTTGCTCAGAGGTGTGAAAAATCCATACCCCGGAGTGATATAGTTCAGCTGACCTCACCTCTGGTGTGAACAACAGTATATCAATGGAAGAATTCTTCTGTTGACCTAACTACCACCCTTTGGGGATGTGAATTAACTATAACAATGGGAGAATCTCTCCCATCGCCATAGTGATTGTCTACACTGAAGTGCTACAGCATTTCAAGTGTAGACAAGCCTTTATGTTATACACTGGTTAAGCAACATAAGAGTTAATAAGCAAACGTAACTGATATACAATACAGGCACATCCAGAGTGGTATCCTTGGAGAACCGTGCTGAAACTGTTGCCTTGTAGAGTGACACTTTTCAGATCTCTTAAACCACTTTCATCTATGTTTAAACTCAGCTTTTCCCCTCCAGAGCTGGCTTTGCACATGGATGCTGGTCTTAAAGATATTAGAGGGGTAGCCGTGTTAGTCTGGATCTGTAAAAGCAGCAAAGAGTCCTGTGGCACCTTATAGACTAACAGACGTATTGGAGCATGAGCTTTCGTGGGTGAATACCCACTTCGTGGAATGCACGTATCTGACAAAGTGGGTATTCACCCATGAAAGCACATGCTCCAATATTTCTGTTAGTCTATAAGGTGCCACAGGACTCTTTGCTGGTCTTAAAGATAGTACTTCCCTGTTAGATTTGGCCCCCATTCTCAAATTAAGCACAATGGGACAAGTTTTTGAGAATGGTTAGATTGCTGGTGTACTGAGTCTGCTCCCTATCAGGCCAACCAATAGTGTCTCATTGTTTACTTGCTCCCTGTGTATCTGTATCCATCCTGTCTCTTGTCTTAGACTGTAAGCTCCTTGTGTCAAGGGCTGTCTTTTTGTTCTGTGTTTGTAAAGGTCTTAGCACAACAGGGTTCTTGTCCATGTTTACGGCTTCTAGCTGCTACAGTAGTACAAATAATACGTAATACTTTTCTCTTTCGGTAAAACCCATTCAAGTTAACTGGATCCAAAGAGCTTTAGAGTATGGGCTCAGTGGCGTACTACTAACAAGTGGAGAGAAAAAGTTACATCCCTTTTGTCCCAAAATGTATGACACAAAGCATAAGAAAATCAGCATCCCCATAAACTAACCACACAGTAAAGAACAAAGTAGTTCCATTACATTTATGCAACCCCTACAGTGTTACAAGCCCATGCCCATACACCAGCACCTTTGTTATGGTCATCAGCTAGACCGCACATATTACTACTGCTTGAGCACCTGAACTCAAGAACTATAGACCTCTGTTACTCCAGCTAAATGAAAATCTACCTTGGAATTGAGGCTATCAGATTAGTGGGACAGCCACCAAGTAAGATAATTCTGCACTCAGTTACAGCCATTCACTTCAGTGGGGCTGAATGGTATGAGTGAAGGATTTGGCCCAAACATATAAACAGCTCTGATTCTGTTCAGTAGAAGGCAATGATATGAATACTCTACCCATCATTTAGTGCTTTGGAGAGTATGGTATATATTCTCTTCTTGCTCTGGATTTATAACCCACATTATTGTTATTAGAGTGTAATCATTAATTTTACAGGGAGTTGCATACACTCAGAAAGAGGGGAAATTTAGTTCATGAGTTAGACCAAACAGGAGCCACAGATAAAAAAATAATTCTCCAGATCCTGGCATCTGTGTCTTTTGAACACACACTCTCTGACCAGTCATATTGCAGGTTCATTGGCTGTTACTAGTGTAGTACTTAGTGCATGGAGATATTAAATTTATCATCCAAACAGCTGCACGCAAGGGTGTGTCAAACAGAGCAGTGAAGGAGAAATAAGGCAGCAATTTAACAAGAGGATTTAACCCATGCTGACTTTTTCATCCTACAAGTCTCTGCACCAAGATATTGCTGGCAAGCAATTTGAGAGTTATCGTTAAAGCCTAAAAGGAGTACTTGTACCACAGGAATTTCTGAACTTTTGATCCTTAGAACATGAGGCTTTGGAAACTAACCTGTCTGTCCTATCTATAAATATACATACATGCAACTTTATTTGTGTAAGATGAACTACAGTATCTATTTCATACATCTACATTCATATTTGATATGTATAACATACATGAGAAATCTATATAAAATATGTCACACTCTGTAAGCAAGATAGAAATATTGTCAGTCTGTGTATGCAACTGTCAGTGAGACATTATTCTGACTCATCAAATCGGGGGCAGAAATTTCTCTGTAGAGAGGTGGAGTATTTGAGACCGATTCTCTTGAAGCTAGTTTTATGATGAACAAAAATGCAGTCAGTGATAGAGCAGAAGTACTAGGGTTTTTGCAAACATATAGGGAAATGAGCACAGAATTGTTCTATGGAATAGAAGCAAAGAGGGATATGCAATTGAGGCTAATTTACAATGAAATCCAGATTCAGCTTCCTTAGTTTGGTGTAGGGTGACCAGATGTCCCGATTTTATAGAGATATCTGGGGCTTTTTCTTATATAGGCTCCTATTACCCCCCACCCCGTCCTGATTTTTCACATTTGCTGTCTGGAGAGAAAGAAAGATGTGTGTTGTTTTTTGCACCAGAGCTCAGAAAAGGAATAAAAATGTGTGCTGCAACGCTGCTGTCTGCCACCAGAGGGCTTCATTTCATCTGTAAAGGAAGCTTTTTGCTGAAAATCCTAATGGGTCTGTGACTGATGAGCTATTTAACAAGAAAAAGAAAGCTAGGGCTTTTTTTGAGTAAAATATGCTCTATTTTCTTTTCAAATGTCAGTATTTTTGGTTGAGATTTTCCCAGTTGGTAGAGTCTCATTGGAGTCATCGCGAACAGTACATTTCCATCAGAAGTTGGAGGCTTAAAGTATATGGGCCCCGAGAGCCACCACTGTGGGAAGTTTTAAGACTTTCTTGGTATAAAGGTTCCCATTGTTCATCAAATGGCCTGTGGTCCAGTTTCTAGCACCTTCAGGCCCGCACTGGAACCAAAACAAACAGCAGGAAGCATCCAGGTCAAACAAGGGACATGGTCATGGAAGTTGGTACTGCCCTGAAGAGAAAAAGGAAATAGACTGGACGGGTTTGGAAATTACCCTGCTATAGTTAAGATGTTTGGGATCACTGACAAACTAAAATGAGGAGGAGCAGCAAAAAGCCAAACTACCAATTAAAGGAGCTGAACATTTCCTAGGTAGCATACAGCTCAAAGATCTTTCACAGCAGTCAAAAGGGATTTCTGTCCTTCAGCCGAGAAGAATATTCCCAGCAACAGGGGGAGTGAAAGCTCTAATAAGAGGCTTCCAATTTTAGAAATTCTCTCCTCGTTATAACTCCTCAATTTTTCCAACATTTTTCTAGATCTGACATTGTATGAAGTCCACACTGTTAAAGATACATTACATAACTCACTAGCCTGCCTACTAGTCTGGTGTTTATCATTTATTTCTAAAAAATTTTGGCACTTTTCTTCTAAAGTTATCTTTTCCTTCAGTTATGGGGGTATTTTTCAATTTCTGTTGTTATTATGTACATTATAATATTGCAGTCCTTTACGCAGAAAACATTTCCGGGGCCAGACATGCTGGTATCAGGGAGCCAAAGACTGAAGAAGAGAAGTAGCTAAAGGCATATAAGGAGAAGGGAACATAACACAAAAACACAATGTCATGAGTTTGGACACAGTGTGGCAAATTCATCCCTGCTTTAACCACATTGACACCTGGGATGAATTTGGTCCATGAGTTTGAACAATCCATCTGATCTATTAGACTCTTTTCTCTTTCAGGTCTCTGGTTGAAATACTAGTGCTGTTTCTGAGGACTGTGGAGTTGTGCAAAGAGTTTCTGGGTATTAATCATGCTGGCATAGATCCGTTTTCCTTGTGATAAGAGAAGAGCTAAATCTGGAAGAAAAGGAGGAGAATCAATCTGCCTGATTGCTGTAGACTCTTCATTTTGCACTCCACAGCCCCTTGCCAAGCTAAACAGCAGGGGATCCTGTCTCTGATCAGCTCAGTTCTTCCCAGCAGGTGTCACTGTGGAATGGGGAAATGCATTTCAAGTCCTAGTGAACTGATTTCCAAACCACAGATTATGAGCCATAACTGCAGCCAGAGCGTACACTGACAGAGCCATGAAGATAACAGGCCATTACATTTGAAAAACTTTCATAATGAGACCTGATACATAAGTAATTTTCACCCCCTTTTATGAAGACAACAACAGTAAATACAAGTGCTGAGTTTTAAAATATTTCTTAGAAATGACTAAGAGATACACAGTTCACAGATCAGTACACTAAGTAACACAGTATGCTGACAAAGGTAAAATTTCAGAATTTTTCGTAATTACTGATAAGCCCAGTTCTGGTCTCAGTTACATACAAAGCTGGGCAAACAATGAAAAAAATTAATTACCAAGCACGTTTGCTGAAGCTGGCTAGTGGTTCCATCTGGTCACGTTTCTGCCCTTTTTATTCCCTTTGCACAAACATTTGGATGGCCAGTTTTTGTTGGCACCTATGTTTGGAGGAGGAGTTTTAATTTGTGAAAATACCAGAACTTGCCCATGATTATGGGCCCCTTTGTCAGCAATGCTGGTACACTTTCCCTTCCATATACTGGCTTTGTGTGCTCAGCTGTGAGGATGTTAAGAGGCAAAGGGTGAGTTTTAAATCAATGGCTCTCTCAAACAATATCAGGGAGAGCAGCAGAGGGGAGAAGAAGGGGATAACAGGGGCTAAGAAGGGGGATGTTTGAGGAGCAGAAATGACACTTGTCTGGAAACGTTTTGCGTGTGTTTCAGGCCGAGAACATGTAGCAATGTGCCTTCAGTGAGAACACATATCAAGGTAATGGGGAGGGAAAATCAGCAGCCCAAGAAAACTGCCCTGTGGAGCCATCTCTGCACATGGCACAAGTCTGTGTAAATGCTCACGAGCCTGGATAGTGACCTTCTGCTACAGTGCTGGGAAGGCTGTTAACAGGGAAGAGGCCCATCAACTCTGCTGCCATCATCCAGGCAAATAGAGGGCCAACAAACAGCAGCTCCAGTTAGAGAGGATGGGAGGCCATATTACTTGCTATGATATGCCAAGAAAGAATCAAATATGAAATCTGCCTAGCAGACAATAAATCTGCCATATATCTTGTACCCTCCCTTAATCAGGAAGGAACACAGGTATTTTTAAATGTAGAGTCCATGCATGTAGACAAATATACCCCCCTTTTCTGTACAAGGGAGAATAGGAATAGTGTTTCACTGCCCGCCTACCATGGCTCTCTCCCTGAAGTGCTCCCACATTCTCCCTGAGGGCGAGCGCCCTAGCATTTTCTTCAGGAAGGTCTTTTGTCTGTAAACATTCGGACATCCAATCAGAGGGACAGAAGAACACACCATGTGACTTCAGCAATCAATAACACAGCCCGACTATTGAATACTGGGAGGTGTGCCAACAAATACTGGGAGGTTTGCCATTGGCCCCAAAGCATTCAGAAATATCTGCAGTCGAACGAGGCTAGGAGCAGAGAATGGATGTGAGCCACCAGTTGAGAATATCAGGATTGTGTTTCAGACCCTTTTCAAAAGAAGAAAAGCACCAAATCTTATTAGTATTTTGTTAGCAGTGAAAGATTCGCTGGGCTCTGGCAGTAACCTACGCTCCTTATCCTTATATCCTTATGCTTATCCTTATAAGATGTTTGACAGATCGACTCGCCAACCCATCTCCCAACTATACCTAGTCTGTGCATTGTGGCACAAAGAGCCGTAATAGAGTTGTGTACCATTCCAGGGTATGTGGACCCCCACACAGGCTTCCAGAAACCTGCCTGTGCAGAGAAGCCATAGGGGTTCCATTTTATCCAGGCTCCTCTGTGCACATGAAGGAGGGTACGTGACTTGCTTGAAGGTAAAGAAAATATATTAAGAAATTCAGTCATTTCACGTGCAGTTTTCTGGTACTGTAGGTCTATAATTGATCTCTCTTCCACCCCTCCTGGAGCTAGTGTTAGGAAAAATGCATCTGTAAATGGTAATTTTCTGTTTATCTTGTAGTTGCTGGATGTGAGCTATCCTAATTAAACTGTGAAGCTCTTCTATAGTGAGCTCAAATGTAGCTGAAATCAACATCAAGCATTACACAAGTCTATGTCATTTCCCTCATGCTTTCTAGTGAGCTTGTAAGCTGCTCTGGTACAGGGAACTGGAAGTAACGGGCAAAGATCAGTTCTCATCAATCCCATGGACATTAGCAGAACTGAGAGCACACTTTGGCTGAATGTGTCAATCGGCAAATCTGAGTGGTATCTTGCTTTAAAAAGCCTACGTAAAGATTGCTTTAGAGATTCAACCTATGGGAAGAAAGCTATTCCCAAAACATCCTTGTCAAATGATGGGCTGAATTTGGTATTGTGGAGTGAGTAAATCTTCTGCAAGGTGCTCCAACTAGGTAGAGCAAAGGAGTAAGTCATCCTCTATAGTCAGTAAAAAAGTCCAAGACACCAATGCTGTGGCTTTGCACAGCATGGAAGGCCTTGGGTCATCAGAGTTCAGCTGCATGTGATACAAAAATAATCCAATCACCAGTTGGTCATTTGCTATTAGTAAATTTATAGATACACATTGAGCAAGCAGTTGCTCCTGGTTAGAGTGCACAGTGCACAGACAGACACTCTGCAACTACTAGTACAGAACTGCAAGACATACAGTTTGCACGATGTGCATATTGCACAACGGGCACCTGATCAGAGTACTGGGGAAAGTTGTACATATCCACCACATAGTATCTGTGTAAGGAATCATTTGATAGGGAGAGTCTATCTTTCCATAGGCCCTTGATCACAGTGCGATGTGCCAAGAGGATATGGGAGATGGGGTGGATAGATCATACAGCAGCATTCTGATTGGGTATTCAGGTAATTTGATGCTCCAGGGTGAACCATGCAACCTTGCAGCACTCCACCCCAGAGATGCCCTAGAAGGAAGCCTCACAAAGTCAACAGCAACCTGGAGTTGGGAGGTTCATTTCCTGCCAGAATTCAGAGGCAACTCAGGGAAGAATGCAGAGCTGGGAACATAATGGGTACAGCTGAGTCAATTTAGACTATGTTACTCTCAGGGAACAAAGAGCTGCTGGGGCATTGAGCGGATTAGAAACCAGAGCAGGGGGCTCTGAGGAAACACAAGAGTTACCTGTGTGGTTTACAGATTTTGCCTGTGTATTTATTGGAGCTTACTTCCTGTGATCTTGCATGAAAGGAACAGAGCCAAAGACCAGGGCCAATAATGGTCTTAGCGAACAACATGGACTTGTAGGCTGACACAGTATGGAAACCAGGAAGGAGGAAGGGAGGGAGTTCAAGAAAGGAAACACCAATTTTCCAGACTGGCATATTCCTTTTTTGTGCCCTGCATTATCATAATAACTTGTTCAGCATATGGGCTTTGGGGATGCTAACGCAGCTAGTTAGTGTAGTTTTTACTCAACACAGCTCGGTGTTTCAGTACAAGAAATAATGTGCAATAACCTGGCTTAGAGGTTCTGCCCTGTCTGCATATAGAGTCATAATACTAAGCCTTATATTTGTAGACTATACCATGAAGACACATCCCAAAATGAAGAGGGGTTGCTGTGATTGCTGCCATTGGGTCCTCTTTCATAAGGGAGATGTCTGCTGTTTAGCCTGCGCATGATATTGTTTGAAGACATTTGTGACAAAGGCATTGAAATGTGGTGGATGGAGTGGAAGCAATAAAATCTTCATAAGAACATTATAAACCATTAGAAGAACCAAACTATCTATATTTGGCTGATGAAGTGTAATTTAGGGACTATTGTTGTCCTTTATTTCTGATTACTAGACGAGGATTTTGGCAGTAGATCTGATTTTGTCCTGGACAAGGTGAAATGACTATTCGGTTTAATGGCAAAAAGCCACTGTTGCAGCACAGCATAGATACTTACATAGATAATTACGGCATAATTATATTAACCTGGCCCATAGAGAGCTCTCAGGTACACCAGTGTAAGTCAGGTATAACTTCACTGAAATAGAATTTGGCATAAATTGACACCAGAAACTCATCCCACATTTCTGACTTTAAAAAAATAATTTAAAAAATAAAGCAAAATTTGAGACATTTTCGAATGACCTAATAAATATATATGCACATTAGTAGAGGGACACAATACAAAGGCTTATGGGAATGTCATGTTAAGGTGTCAATTTTAATAATAACAAATAATTTGTAGTGGCCAAAATCCCACCCTCCCCAGTCTTGAGTGGTGGCCCACTGTGCTAGGCACTGTGCAAATACATAGGAAGGCAAAGTTTCTGCCCGTTTAGGACAAGACACAAGTGAATGTAACAAATGCTAGGAGGGGAGAGGGCAAGAATTAAGAAAATAATGCAATTACAAGGGAAACGGCTATCTGTGTGCAGGGTTTGATGGCTTCAATTCATTTTAAAGGATTTTCCTCATGAATAAATAAGCTACTCCCAACAACCCTTCAAACTAGCCTTGACTGCCTCTGAATCTACCTATCACTGGTTCATCCATTTCTTGTAGGAATCATTGCAGATGTGGGATTGAGGAGGGATTTGAAGGAGGAAAGTCAAGCTAAGGAAACGTTAATGTTACTATGGGAACCATGACTCACCCATCTTGCACATATAGGGCCTAATTCTGTCCTTGTTTATCTGGTGCACTGGAATAAAATTTGAGGATTAGGAAAAAAGTCCCGACTAATTTATTGTATGAATGTATTTAACTATGTACAAAACTAGCCCAATAATAAAGTGGTTATTCACAAGAAATCCATCAAAAACATTCTTGGTGAATATTATTCTGAATCTCAGCCATTAACAATATTGAGACCTGCAAGAGAATAAAAATATGTATGTGATATCTGTGTTCTGGCAGATGCCCTGGAGCCCAGGTAATATGCATGCAAGTTGGATGGGCATCACTTCTGCAGCAACCTAGGAATGCACATTCCTAGAGTTATGGATTACTTCCTGCTTTTCTTTGGAGCTAGAAACAACACTGAGGTGGTGTCTGGTTGATTTGACTGTAGGGTGCAGCTTGGAGCTAGAAGCCATGCAGATTAGCTAATTAGCTTTTACTCAGTGTGTGGTGAAAGAGAGAGGTAGGGAAAACTGATACATCCTGAACAGGTTTGGGTTTCAAGCTATGCCTCTTCTTCTTGTGATTCCTGAATGATTAGAGGAGGAGCACCGTGAATTCCCCCAAGAGTCTGACAAAAAGCCAGAAGAATGTCTCAAAGATGACCTCAGACTGTGGGAGAGGTAGTTGACAGGACTTCTGCTAGACATAGAGTTAGCTGAGGATTTGGTGAACATTTTTGATTAGTATCAGATTCTTCTCTATCATCCATAATGCATATTTTCCAGGATATCAAAAGGATTTTCTTCTCTTATAAATATATTTGAACTCTATAAACCCATGGGGGGATACTTTGCACATACTGCCTTATCTCATACTTAGAAAGTTACAGAATGAATGATTTTTTTATCATATTATCTTAGTTGTTTATAACCATCATAGAAGAGGGAAGGAACTAGTCTAATATGACCATCATCACAATTCACAGCTATCACATCCTGGCAGGAAGAGACCCTATTATTGATCATGGAGCCAATCATTAAACCAGAGCACTGTATAACAAGACTGAGGGTGTTCGGTAGTAACCTAAAAGGAGACTAAATACTTTTGGGGATCTGGGTCCAAGTTCATTAAGACTTCTATCCAGCTAAGAGCACTAAAAGCAAGAACCCTTACTTTTTCTCATTGTCTGTTGGCTTTACTAGGATTCAGCACAGGAGTAAGGGTTTGGACTCCTAGGACTATCTGCAAATTTGAGGCCTAAACTTCCAGCCAAAATTAAAACTACGTGGTGCTGTCAGCTCTGGATGGGGAAGAAGCTGGCTATTGTGACACCTGCTTTATATCTGCTTTTCTTTTGGTTCAGCTGGTAATTTCTCTCTCTCTGGATGATTTGCAGGATACTCAACCTGTGAAATCTGGGTCCCATTGAAGTAATGACAAAATCCTCTTGATTTTAATGGGTTTAAAATGTTGTCCACATTAGTCACCCCCTGTGTACCAATGCTGCAATAAGATGACAAACAAGTTTTGTTTAAGGACTTGGGAGAGAGATTCATGTTTCCCCAAAGACTATAATGTGTAGGAAAAAAGGGGAATATATTCATAATAGAATGCCTGCAATTCTGTTATAGGCAAGTGTAAATAGATAAATAATAATACTAAAAAAAAAATCAAGGGCCACATTCTGATACCTTTCCTGAAGCTCACATTATAACATGAGCAGTGCCAGTGACTTCAGTGGGACTACTTGCAGAGTAAGGTGCCACTCATTGTGAGTAAGAAAATCAGAAGCTGTCCCCAATGCTTAATTTGTAATGATAGAGGTGCCAGGGCTCAGTCCTGGCAAGCCTAGTACCGACCAAGCACTGATTTACCCTACCCCCCCCCAACTCATATCCCCAACCCTGTCTATCCCCCATACACACCCCATCCTGCACACTGCACACACACACATCTCCATCTAACCACCATACACCTTCCCCTTCCCGCACTCACCCCCAGCCTTGCCTATCCCCCATACCTCTCCCAACCTACATCCCATCACAAACACCCACCACAAACTACTCCATGCCCTGGATGATTGTCCTGGGGCAGGGACCTGGTGCTTTAGATTCCAAATGGAGTGTAACCATGCTCCCCAAACACACCCATCCCCATCACTCTCTCAGTGCCAATGGGGATATGTGTTAATTCTCCACCCCGCCCGATCCATTGCTCCTGAACAAAGGGGCTGTGGGCCCTCCACCTGAACCCAGATTGCTCTCCTCTCAGCCTGGATCCAGGCCCGTGCCCAGCTGGAATCCCCTGGCGGGGAAGAGCACCCAACCCCTTGTGCAAGACGGTACAGGATCAGACCCAGCTCTCACCTCCTCATGGTGCAGGTGGTGGGCGCAATACCCCTTCCATGCTGAGTATGGCTCTTGCTGGGGGCTCCAGCAGCCAGGATCACTGGCACCATGGAGGTCAGCGTCAGTGCTTAATTTGTAATGAGAGAGGTGCTCAAGCAATTTGGTGGCGCCCTCAAGCAATTTTTTTACATTCATAACTGACGCGGAAAGCTCGGAGGCTGCTAAGCTTAGAGGTGCTGGGGCTCAGCCAGGCACAAATTAAGCATGGTCAGCGCCTCCCAGCCAGAGTGCATCTTGTGTGCATTGATCTGACTGTTCCATGCACCTGCTCTGCCTCCCACAGCATGGCCATGCCCACAGCGCCAGGCTGCCTGCCGGAGCTTTCCTGCCCTGGTGTCCAGCTCCCCCTGCCCCACACTGTGCCCTGGCTACATAGTCACCTCCCTAGTCCCTGGCACCTCGCCTCTTTCCTCACTGACAGCTCTGTGGAGTCTCTTCCTCTCCTGGGCCCCCCAAGGGGCAGCAGCCTCCTTGCAAGAGCCCTCCAGGAAGGCAAGGGTGCACTGGTGGAAGCACTGCTGGGGGGTGGTGTCCCGGCCCCAAAGGACTCATGCCCAGGATGTGGGCACTCAGCTTGTGCTGATTTAGCCACAGCCACAGCCACACCCATTGGGCATTGGGCAGGCTCAGCACGCTGCTGGCCTTGCGCAGGAGTGCAGGCAAGGCGGTGGCACTGGAACTTGTGGGCAAAGCAGCTGCAGTCCCAGCACAGAAAGGGTGTTCTGCGGACAGTATGACTCCTGCTGCCCACTCCGAGACCGGTAACTGACATGGGAAGCTCAGAGGTGCTGGGCTATGACCTGCCAAGTCTAGAGGCATTAGTTTAGCCCTGGTGCAAATTAATCACTGGCTGTCCCCATGTGACTGAGCATAAAGAGTTGCCACATGTGATGTGTGAAACTAGTATATTTCAACATTCGATGCTTTCCTGTGTGACATACTGACAGGTGTTGTCATGCACTATCACTTTTGGTACCAGCAGTCTAATAAAATACAATTATACCTTACTTAACATGATATGACAGAATAGGTGCACATGTAAGATAACACGTCAGTCTCACAGGTAAAACAAGTTGATAGAAATGGTAGCTACCAGGGCTGTCGATTAATCGCAGTTAACTCACATGATTAACCCCAAAAAATTAATCATGATTAATCACACTGTTAAACAATAGAGTACCAATTGAAATTTATTAAATATTTTGGATTTTTTCTACATTTTCTATATTTCAAATTATGATTTCAATTTCAACACAGAATACAAAGTGTACAGTGCTCACTTTATATTTTTTATTACAAATATTTGCTTTGTAAAAATTATAATAAAAGAAATAGTATTTTTCAATTCACTCATACAAGTGCAATCTCTGTATCATGAAAGTGCAACTTACAAACACAGTGTTTTTTTGTTACATAACTGCACTCAAAAACAAAACAAGTGTAAAATTTTAGAACCTACAAGTCCATTCAGTCCTATTTCTTGTTCAGCCAATCGTTTAGACAAACATGTTTGTTTACATTTGTGGGAAATAATGCTGCCCATTTTAATTGTAATGTCACCTGAAAGTGAGAACAGGCATTTGCTGGCACTATTGTAGCCGGCGTCACAAGATATTATGTGCCAGATGTGTGAAAGATTCAATGCCTCTTCATGCTTCGGACATCGTTCCAGAGGACATGCTTCCATGCTGATGACGTGTGTTTAAAAAAGAAAGTATTAATTAGATTTGTGACTGAACTCCTTGGGAGAGAATATATGTCTCCTACTCGCCTGTTACATGCATGGCAGCCATTTATGTTCATTTAAGAACTCTTTCACTGCAGATTAGACAAAACGCAAAGAAGGTACAATGTGAAATTTCTGAAGGTAGCTATAGCACTCGACCCAAGATTTAAGAATCTGAAGTGCCTTCCAAAATCTGAGAGGGTTGAGGTGTGGAGCATGCTTCAGAAGTCTTAAAAGAGCAACACTCTGATGTGGAAACTGCAGAACCCAAACCACCAAAAAAGAAAATCAGGCATCTGCTGGTGCATTTGACTCAATAATGAAAATGACATGTTTGGGTCCTGTCATAAACAGATAGTTAAGGGTTAATGTCTCTTTTACCTGTAAAGGTTACAAGCAGTGAACCTGGACCACCTGACCAGAGGACCAATCAGAAGACAAGATACTTTCAAATGTCGGTGGAGGGAAGTCTTTGTTTTGTGTTGTTTGTTTGTCTGTTGTTCTCTCTGGGTTCTGAGAGTAACCAGACGTACCTACAGGATCTCTAATTTTCTGTTCAAATAGTAAGTACCAGTAGATGGCGGTTTAGTCTTTTTGATTGTTTTCTTTATTTGCAAATGTGTATTTTGCTGGAAGGATTTTAATTTGTATTTGTGCTGGGGGGGAAGGCTTCTCTCTAGTGTCTATAAGCTGAAAGACCCTGTATCCCTTACCATCTTAATTACAGAGACAACTTTCCTTTTTCCTTTCTTTTATTAAAAACTTTTCTTTTTTAAGACCGGATTGATCTTTTCCCCTTGTTGAGGCTCAGGGAATTGGTGGAGACAGGGAGAGAAAGAGGGGGGGGAAGGTGCATTTCCCTTTGTTGTAAGATTCAAGGAGTTTGAATCACAGTGATCTTCCGGGTAACCCAGGGAGGGAAAGCCTGGGAAAGGCAATGGTGGGGGAAAGGGTTTACTTTCCTTGTGTTAAGATCCAGGGGGTCTGGGTCTTAGGGTCCCCAGGGAAGGTTTTGGGGGGACCAGCGTGTAGCAGGCACTCCAAGTCCTGGTTGGTGGCAGCACTACAGGATCTAAGCTGGTAATTAAGCTTAGAGGAATTCATGCTGGTACCCCATTTTTTGACTCTAAGGTTCAAAGTGGGAATTATATCATGACAGGTCCGCACTCTTTTGGATTGTTATCGAGCGGAACCTGTCATCAGCATGGATGCATGTCCTGTGGAATGGTGGTTGATGCATCAAGGGAAATATGAATCTTTAGCATATCTGGCACATAAATAACTTGCGATGCTGGTTACAACAGTGCCATGCAAACACTTGTTCTCACTCTCAGGTGACATTGTAACAAAAGAAGGCAGCATTATTTTCTGCAAATGTAAACAAACTTGTTTGTCTGAGCTATTAGCTGAACAAGAAATAGGACTGATTGGATTTGTAGGCTCTAAAGTTTTACACTGTTTTATTTTTGAATGCAGGGTATTTTTATACATAGTTCTACATTTATAAGTTGCACTTGCATGATAAAGAGATTACACGACAGTACTTAGGTGAATTGAAAAATACTTTTCTTTTGTTTTATACTGCAAATATTTTAATCATGTGATTAATTGCAATTAATTTTTTTAATTGCTTGACAGCCCTAATAGTACAGTGTGGGATAAAATCTGTTTCCACAATCCCTGGGCCCAAGTCTATGTTGCTATAGAACCTTCTTTCATAGTCAGTTTTTTCAATAAAACGTTTTACCTCCAGCCACCCTATCATGTTATTTCATCTCCCCAAATGTCACAATTGCTGCTTTTGGTTGTGCCTTTTAATGTTGTGTCAAGGAGCATCTCAAAGAATAGCTGTGCCACTTACAGCTTCTGGATTCATAGCAATTGGCAGCCCAGCACCTCAACTGATACAAACGGCTGAGTTTCATTTTTGCTTCCTGCTATGCCTCCAAAAAAGCAGGAAATGAAATCCATCCACTGGGAGGTGAGTGGCAGTGAAAGCCAAGACTGAAATAATCTTCCTCATGGGACTGTCAGCACATGTAGACCCCTAAAACTTAGATTTTGTTAATTAAGAAAGAAAAAGCTGCAAAAGCTTGTACCAAAAGAAGTATTTGGAAGCAATCATAAAAGTCACTTTCAAGATTTTGGATGTTAACCATTTCTCGGTGGTGTTTGCCATCCAAAGTTTGTAGGACATTGCTGGGACGTGGAAGTAACTAGAAGTTTACTATATGCAAAAGAGAAAATGCTGCTCTGTTTCCTTTGGCTAAACTGCTCTGTGTGGAAGAGGTGAACAGTTTCACTAGTGAAGTGGCTTTGTTTAAAAAGCATTTCAAGAACCATTTGAAGGCTTTAATTTGTTGTAGAGTTTGTATACTAAATCGCTGTGAGCTATTTTCCCTTTGAGTATTACTGAGAGCTGTTTAAGACCTAAATTCAGGGTTTTTAATATCATAGTCCTGGGTTGACTCTGTGGACTGCTTTCTGAAAAGGCAGAAATGTGGCCTGTGCTGCAGCAAAGAGCTAAGCTCAAGCACAGGAGCAGGAGTGCAATAATGGCTGTGCATCATTTGCCATGATATCTTGGCCAGCTTTTCTATGTCATCCACTTTCCAACACAGAATTCCCATTAAGTTGCCCAGCTATCCTCATTAGTTATAATACATTTCTACTTTACATTACATAGAATCATTGTGTGTATGTTTATTCACTTAACCTATTTTCTCTATCAGCAGCAGAGATAATATCCTTCTGGGGGATATGTTAAAAAATAGTATAATAAAATAATAATCAGAGAGGTATACCTATCTCCCAGAGCTGGAAGGTACCTTGGGTCATTGAGTCCAGCCCCCTGCCTTCACTAGCAGGAGCACATACTGATTTTAGCCCCAGATCTTTAAGTGGCTCCCTCAAGGATTGAACTCACAACCCTTGGTTTAACAAGCCAATGGTCAAACCACTGAGCTATCCCTCCCCCCTATGTACATAACCTCCTCCCACTCCTCTTCCTCCTCAGCATGCATTGTGCGTTATTACCTGATTTCCTCCATACCCAACCATCCTATCCTGCTGCTCTCACTCAAGCCCATCAGCTCTCTCCCTTGTACTCTTCTAATATCTCCCATCCTACTCATCCTAACACCCCCTGAGCAGGAGTGGTGCCAGGGTTTTTGGCACCCTAGGCGGAGATCCTTCTGCGCTGGTCGTCGTTGGCAGCAATTCTGCGGTGGGGGGGTTCCACGGCTCCCGGTCTTTGGGGCACTTTGGCTGCGGGTCCCGGAGAGAGTGAAGGACCGCCACAGAATTGCCACCGAAGACCCGGAGTGTGGAAAGACCTCCCGCTGCCGAATTGCCGCTGAGGGGCAAAATGCCGCCCCCCCAAATCCCAGCGCCCTAGGCGACCGCCTAGGTCGCCTAAATGGAAGCGCTGGCTCTGTCCCTGAGAGCTATCTGTAGCTCCTGATGTCATCTCCCCTAAGCTAGTCAGTCCGTCTGGTTGTCACTCTCTTTCACAGAAAGAAGAAAGGAAAGGGAACCAGAACAGTTCCTATTCCAGCACATCCTTTTTATACCTGTGCTTCATGCTCATCAGCCAATGGGGAGCAGATTCAGAACCAGTTTCCACCTGCGAATAAATTAGATGACCACATCTGACTTTCAAGTATCTAAAATCTACCTTGGGATGCCCCTGCCTAGCTTGAAAGTCCTACTTGGATGCTTATGTCCTTGGGCATGCCCACAAGGACACACACAAATGGGACTAGAATATTGGCCCTTTGCTTCTTTTAGATCCTAACAAGAATGCAATGCATTAGAGGATGCTATAAAAAGGATTCTTTATTTCAAAAAATCTTTAAAAAGGCTAGTGTATTATTTTGCAATTTTCCATGTTGTTTATTGTGTACTGCAGTGTAGCAAGAAATGAATGTAGAATGTACGAGGGTTGGAAAGGAAATTAAATAAATACGAATATAATGCCACTCTTTCCTTTAGCGTCATTGTTTTGGGGATTTTGAAAGCACCTTTGGCCTATAGGAACACAAGTTCCATTGAATTTCAGGGGATTTAAGCTCCTAAGTCTCCTCTTAAATCTCTTCCTGTAATTTCTTGATGGTGTCTAAGGCATTCCTGCATTAAAGACAACAATGGTGTATATTATATTATATTATTGATAAATTGCAATTCCTCACTGTAGCGAGACGCCCTGGCTCCCCGCCGCGTCTGAGAAGGATGGGCCAGAACTGATGCCGGAGTGGGCGGAGCCACTGCCGCCTGTCCCCACCCCCCAGAAGTCCAGGGGCAGGACAGGAAGTATAAAGGCCCAGCCCCAGCGCTCAGTTAGGTACAGGCTGCCAGAGAGGACAGATGCTGGTGCTCGAGCTCCTGCCGGGCCCAGCCTGCCCAGTGCTCGCTACCCTGAGGAGCACTGACTGAGCCTGCCCGTACCCAGAGGAGCGGTCTGAGCTTCCCTACACCCGGTATCCAGAGAAGCCCATGGTCTGGGACCCACCAGACGATGCTGGTGAGACACAGGTACCCAGAGAGGGGGAGATTGGAAATGACCCAGGGGCAGCTGACCCTGGTTTGGCTCCTGAAGAGCTGGAACCCATGTCAGTGTGTTGCAGCCAGGATCCCCACTGACAGCAGTGAGTCTTGGCTGCTGCTAGGGCCCCGGGCTGGAACGCAGTGGAGTGGGAGAGCCTGCGTTCCCCCTGCCACCCTTCCAAGGGTGGCAGACTCCCCCTCTCCCTGGCCTGAGGAGGCCTTCTTTATATGGGGACTGTGGGAACTGCTGCTCAGCCCCTGCCCGAGGGTCTGAGCCCTGTGCCTGTTTGTTGCCCTGCCCTGAACCAGGGCTTGGGGCTTTATAGACTTCCTCGTGGAACTGCTGCTCAGCCCCCTTGCTGAAGGAGCTGAGCCCTGAACTGCTTACTGCCCTGCCCTGCCCCAGGGCCTGGGCTTATATACTGTGTTTGCTCAGCCCTGCTGAAAGGCCTGAGCCTGACTGCTTACTGCCCCGCCCTGCTCCACGGCCAGGCTTATAAACTCCGTGTTTACCCGGCCCCTGCTGATGGGCCGGGACTCTGCCTTGTTTAGAGACCACTTGTTTGCTCAACTCCTACTGAGGGGTCTAGGCCCTGGATGGATTGCTGCCGGTAGGGAGGTGCCCTGGCTCCCCGCCGCGCCTGAGAAGGACGAGCCCCAGCACCGGACGCTTACACTCACTAGGTGACATTTGAAAGTGAGTTACACTTGGATCGGTTTTGATCAGTTCAATAGACTAATTGACAATGGCTGCTTTGTGGTTTTTTTTTTTAAGTTAAATTTAATCTATTGCCACACTGGTGTGATTTTTCTCATTGTCTTGATCAAACAGCACAGATATTGTGCTGACTTCGCTATTGTATACATCAGGTGCATTATAAAATGTGACAGCTTGGTTCCATGCAACAATAATAGTGCACAGTTAAAGCAGCAGAAGTAAGAAAATGCAAAAGTTAATGTTCCAGCAGCTAAGTAAATTGTGCTATTCTGTATGTTGAAGGGTATGGAATGCATTACACATAACCAGTAACCTATTAAGGTACAACATAACACCAAAACATATGCCTTTGTGGCTGAGTTAACATTACAGGAGCCTTAACTATTGAATTTCCTGATTTTTTGCTATTTGGTTTGCAGAGTTAGCTCTGTAAACCCAGTGACATCCGAGATTTCCATGACCCACAGCCTTTGCTCCCAAGGAGCTCATCAAATGCATCGTGCTTCCTTGACAGAAGCAGTGCTCTCATTGGTTTGCTTGCTCCCAACCTGTAAAAAGACCCCGTCACTGAGAGGAAAGGTTAGGAAGGGTGTAACAATTAAGGCTGCTTGAAACAGCAATGCATCCTAAATAAATATCTACTAGGATATCCTCCGAGTCCCCCAGGGAAGCAGACCATAGATGGCATGTGCTCATATGGCCTTTCCTATTTTGCCATGTTCCCAGTATTCAAAGTTACTGCAAGGGGCTCTCCATGGACTTTGGAGGCAGGAAGGCATGTGCCATAGAGCGGTGCCACCTGCTTTTGCCCACGGCAATAGAGGAGAACATTCATTTTCAGTGTATTGACCTAATGGTTAGTAGATAAATCAGTACCAGCAGCAAAAGAAACCTTTCTGTGTTGCCAACTCTTGTGATTTTTATCGTGAGTCTCTTGCAATAGTTAGTGTTTTTCTTAACCCCACCCCCCCAGCTCCTGGAGCCATGAAATTATGTGACAACCTCTAGGTTGTCCATGTTCTAACCTTCATGGTTATGGTGGAAGGCTCAAAAATCTAGAGACATATAATAGATCCCAAAGTTATGATTTTTAAAAAAAAACATTATGATTTTTAAAAAAAAATCATAGGTTTTTAAGCCAATTCCTTAATTTTAGTGCCTGACATGATCTGTGAATGCTTGGGTTTGAAAATACTGCATATATCAGGTATGAACAAAGGCAATATCCAGTTTGACCAGTTTACCAAGAGAGAGGTTAACAGGCGGAAAGAATTTGACCCTTACTTAAGGACTTTGAACTCTGGACTTGATATTTTCTTCCAGGAGTGAATTTTCTGTTCTAGACATTACTTTATGGTTTCCGGATCTTGAAAATAAGTGAAATAACATCTCTGTGTGGCATATTACACCTTCCCATTTGGTCTTCACAGATGTGAGTTGCAATTTCTTTAATATAAAATATGCAAAATCTGTGTATGTGAGACACACACATAGGCAGGCAGATGGATAGAAAAATTGAGCTACTCAGGCACATTCAGGGCCGGTACAACCATTTAGGCAAACTAGGCGGCCGCCTAGGGCACCTAGTGATTGGGGACGCCTAAAAGTCCCTCAGGCGAGGAGGTGGAGTGGAGGTGAGCTGGGTGTGGAGGTGTGCAGGGAGGGCTGCCCACAGTAACGGGGGGGAGGGGAACAGTTCCCTGCCCCAGCTCACCTCCACTCTGTCTCCTTCGCTGAGCACACAGCCCAGCTCTAAGTCTCCTCCAATCAGCGCCGCAAGCCTGGGCGGGGAGGAGAATTAGAGCAGTGGCGGCATGCTCAGTGGAGGAGACGGAGCTGAGGTGAGCTGAGGCGGGCTACCCAGGCAGGGTTCGCTGTCGTGGCGGGGGGGGGGGAGTCTCCCCAGGCAGGTTTAGCTGCCGTGGGGAAACGGGGGGAGAGGGGTTAGCTGTCGCAGTGGGCGGGGAGTAGCTGCTGCGGGGTGGGGTGATCCCCGGTTGAGGGGCTGAGTTAGCTGCCGTAGGAGGGGGTTAGCTGGATGGGGGGGGCGCAAGGTAGAAGTTTCGCCTAGGTTGCGAAAGTTCCTTGCACCGGCCCTGGGCACATTAGTATTTTTCAGCCTACAGGCAGTATCTCTCTGTTGTCCCACTCATAAAGATTGCTTTAAAGAGCACTTTGATGAATGGAACCATTCAGTTTTTAAAAACCTTTTAAAAAATATTGAGTGTTTGTGAAATCAGATTCCCTGTGAAATCAAGTTACATTTTACCTGCTTTATAAACTCTCACTGAGAAACTGGGGTTCTCATTAAACTGTGTCCTACAAGAAGCTTCTTTCTTTCATTAAAATTGCTGGCTTAAAATGCTCTTATCAAGAGGAAATCTATCCATGAGAATTCATAAATGACAGAGATGCCACTTGTATATTTTAGTGGAAAAACAACAATGCACAGCAAGAGTTCATGATTTTCTCTCTCTCTCATACTTATCTTTTTTACAGGTTACACTCTGCAGTATTTGGTGGATGTGTCATTGGCGATAAAAAGATACTTTACAGGGACTGGAGTCAATTACCAATGGCATTATTATGCCACAAAATGGAATGCTATGAATGACAGTCATTCAGGTTTTCATAAATGCAGCTCCTGTGTTGCCAAAACACAAGTGATTTTTGTTTGCGATGTCCTTTTGGAGGCTATACTAATCCATCCTTATTCTTTTAAAATAATAATATATTGTTGTCAATTATATATTTATTTAATTTTGGACATAAGATCTCTCAGAACTCTATAAACTTGCCTTAAATTAATTAATTCCACTGACTTGTCAAGGACAAGGTCAGAATCAGAATCCTGTTCAATTTCTATAGGATGCAGGGTTTCCTTAATTGTTAAAATGTTATCAGTGGGGGGTGGAGGAACCAACTCTTTTGAGTTTCTCTCAGCTGAACACAACAGTATAGTCTTTGTCTGCTTAACTCAGTGAGCCATTTGAACCATACAAAGCATCAAGGCCTGAATACCTTCCACGCTAAAATGGAATATTTCCCCTAATGAAAGTACAATAATCTTATAAATCTAATTTGGGATAGATTCAGAGGGTTTTTCTGAGCAGCAAGTTATGTAGGGATTTTAAATGAAATCACAGAAGGAAAATCAACCTTCCAAGTCAATTCTAGGCTTTCTTTATATTATTTTTCCCTTTGGATATAAAATACTTCAAATAAAAGTTCTATTAACTAAAGCTCTAACCACAGATTAAATATTTCTGCTGACATTATTTGACTGATAATATCCATTTCAAAGTTCAAATTTTAATAAGGTATTACAAAGCATAGGAAGAAACAAGCTAATCAAGCCAAATTTCATATTCCCCTTCTTTGTATAAAATAAGTGAATTTAAAGCTACGCTTTGTCTCTTTAATATCTGCTAAATATGGATGAATTACTGAATATATATTTATTCTTAGACTCATTTGAAGGCAAATATTTACAAGGCTTTTCTCTTGTAATCTGATTTTAATATCTCAACTGAAAATAATTCATAATATGTGGCTTCAAATACCCTGTAGTTAAAGAGGGCAAAAATTAATTAGCTGAATCTAGCAAGGGTTTCTTGAAACTGACCTTGAAAGAAAAAATTATACTGTTTATCAGATTATAGCACATTGTTGTTACCAGTGCTAAGAATTTCAGTAGTAAATAACAAAGACCTAGAACAACCCTATTCTGATCTTTGGCATTGATGCTTGCATGTCCTTTGGTTTTCTACGGATCTTGAATGAGAGTTTCTGTCACCCAATGTGTTCTGACCTTTCCACACTGAAATTGTTCAGTTGTGTATTGGTACATAGATGGAGATCAGCGTGGTTTTTGGAATTGAGGGCAAACGCGTCCTTTTCTCCTTTTGACCAAATTACATTCCAGAAGGTACAGAAAAACTTACAGGGTTACTGACCCTTATTCTACATCCTCTAAATATGTCTAGGAAGCCAAGGAGAACAGAAAACCTACTCAGTACTGACCACACTCACCATCTTATTTGGGGGTGTGTGTGTGTGTGTGTGTGTGTGTGGCAACCCTGAATACATGATCCCTTGGATTATAAAAACAGAACAGGCCAGGGAACCAGTGTCACAGATGAAGCTGAGGTGGTGTGCAAATTCCCTGTATCCCCAGGAGTCATTACTTTAGGTATCTGACCACATAGTGCTTGATTTGACTGCAAGTCTTCCAGAATGGCAAAAGCGTCATATGTTTAAATGCATTTCTGGGATGCTGCCAATCAGCATTCTCCAGTGTTACACTGTCATTCCCCAAAGTAATGCTTTTAATGGCAGTTCTTCTGGCAGTGATGGGGAAAAAAATAATCAACAACTGGCTAGTGCCCTCTGAGTTCAGACTTACCTTAGCCCTGCTATTAAGAAGTATTGCAACATTGTAAATGTGTGAAGGGTCCACACTTAGTCCAGCACTTTGGATCATTTCAATTCACATCTGAAGCAAGTAGTAGTGCTTTTATCAATGAATGGGTCCACTTTAAAAAGGTATTCTTCATTTTACAAGAGTTGTGAGGTTTCCAATTATATCAGGAACAAGCACACTCTCCTTAATCAGAAATTCTTCTGCAAATGCCAGTTACATTTCATTTGTGAATGAAGTCAAGGAATGGTTTTAGCCAGTCTCACATAGTTAGATAAAGGCTCTTGTGTAAAAGCTCCTTCTGTATACAGCTCCATATCTTGCACTTTACCAGTGTGATGTGATCTTATTGTCACAGTAAAGAATGACTATCATAAGTAACTGGTAATTGCTACAGTACAATGCAGCTTGGCAAAACCCCACTTGTAAGTGCTAATCTTGGGCTCAGAAAACACAAATTCAAAGTATATGAAGTTGTTTTTGCCAAACTTTGTTTTGTAACAATGTCATTGAAGACTGAACCATTCACATCCCCCCTTAATTTCTAATGCTTTTACAGAAACAAAGACAGTAAAATTTGAGTTGCTGATGCTTTATGTACAGTGTTTATCTTAGGGTGTATATATAATGCCCAGCACTATACTATCTGCATTCTCTACTTCTCATCACAGGAGCTTTACTGTCTGCCACACTTGGACTGGCGTGTACTTCCTCTCTCCTTGTTGCCCAAATACTGGGTCTTTAAAGATCCATTCTTCACCAGACACCTTTCTGGCTCAATTCAAGCTCATAATGAAAAGTATATGCCAGAGGAATACCAGGGAGCTTGTTGCGATCTTTGAGAGATTTTTTCACTTGTGTTTGCTGCTATAATATTCTCCCTTCCATAACACGACCCCTCCCCACAGCCATCATAAAAAAAGAGTATATTTAATTGCAATGCTTTGAAAATCAGGTTCAGAAGCTAAGGATGTGGATGGTTAAACTGTTGTGACAAACATAGCTCCAGGGAACTATCTAAATACACTGGGCGAATTGCTGTATCAATCTATGGAATTTGGATCCAGTCTCTACTAGTTTGCAGTATTAGCAAGTTCTACTACAGAGTTTACAGCTCAGTGTATACACTCCAAGGCCTGTTATAGCCATAATCCATTTTTTAATGCTTTGTGTCAGGCATCCCTGCTGCTCTCTAACTATTCTTTAATAATAAGACAAAAGTGATATTTTAGGGTAACAGTTAATAAATAACGTGACTTATCCAATCACATCTTTCACTAAAATATTATTATCTTTTGACAGATTCATTACTGTGGAGACATCAGGAACTGATGAAACATTCTCTAATTCTACCACTAGTACCTTTTCTGTAGTTGTCTTTCTTTAATTTAATTCGCCTACTCTGAAAGCATACTGTCCATTGCAATTATCGAATGAGCATTAATCTAGCATAACTAAGGCATTTTAATCTTTTCTTATGGAAAAACGATTAAATGGTCATAACATCGTTATGATGTGCATTCATTTACTTGCGACTTAGAGAATCAAAGTTTGCATTGCTCTAATAACTGAACTGCAAGTAAAACTAAGGATTCAGTACTGAGCATTGGCTGATCATGCTTTAGGAGGATTGTTTTTTATTTGATAATATTGCACAGAGTGGGGAAAATATTATCACCTACTGATAATTCTGGCATAATTGTCCCTAGAGGTAGGCAAATCCAGCATATGTCAATGTGTTTCTCTGGGTGAGCTTTGTTTTATTTATTAAACTAGAGCTTTCTGTGACATTTGTGTAATTAAGGTTTACTGGCACAAATGTCCATGGAAAGTGAATTTCAAACTTATAGACATGAATATTTGCAGAAAATGAATGTGTAGTTCACATGTTCACTGGAAGTCTCTGCACACTCTTCCATTCAAGAAGCAAAAGCAACACCAGATGATTTATCTGAGTCATCCAAAGTAACCATCACAGATCAATGCAGTGATTCTTAACTTCTTCCATACCCCCATTTCTATCTAGGAAGGATCCCCTTCGAATTAGCAATATGGTCAGGGTAGAGTGGTGATTATCACTTGGCATCTATTTGCAACCTCCATGTTGAGAAGTCCCTGAATATGAATAGTGTATACAATCTACCAAATATTTGCAGAGAACTGCTTCAAATCAATCCTTAGAGTTAAAAAAAGTAAAATAATTTTGAATAATGAATGTATTTGAGGAACAGGCTAAACTTGTCAGGTAAAATATTTGTTGTAAATTACTCGCTCACTCTTGTCTCAATGCCAGCTGCTCGTTATTTTGGTTTTAAATGATTAGGTCTATATACTTTAAAATAAAGGATGATGTGTACTCCACAGCCATGGAGCCTCTACCCAGATACTAACCAAAAACCTTTGGTGGTTATTATGCCACTATCTTTGCACACAACTTAGACATGAAGAAAGTAGCTATATTACATGTAATATTCAACAAACCATAGTACATTCATTTACATAAAACATGGCTATAGCAGAGTTCAGATAGCAGTCCAGAACAGTACCATGTTCTAGGACTGGTTGGAAAATGCCTTCCACTCCCCCACTCCCAGATTAAAAAAACCTCAACTTTTCAGCAAAAAAAACTACTCCCCCCCCCAAAAAAAAAAACCCAGCAAAAAACAAACCAAAAAAACCCTTTTAGCTAAGAATCAAAAAGTAGCTATTCTTTAACAGGAAAGATGGATCCTCTTGGACTTCAGTACAGTGGTAACAGCTTGGAATGTGGCAGACTACTCTGCTTCCTGATTAGTAGGAAATTCATTTTGCCTAATTCTGAACTTGCTCAAATATAAGAGGCTTGCAGGATCGACTCAAACTCAAAGGTTATAGTGTCTGCATCCTACAGAAGAGACCATGAGAAAAGGATCAGAGAGGGGAAAGTAAAATATTCTAATAACAATATAGGTCCTGATGTCTTGAAGGCAAGTCAAGCTGCACCCATAGCCTCCAAAGTGGGTGGTGCTGCTTGGAGAGAAGTGTGGTCAGAGCAGATGGCTGTTAGAGTACATCTTTTGGGTACCCTCTGCCAGCAGGGGGACCGCAGTGCAAACATTGCCTGCCCTCCCCCAGAGCAGTATCTTCTACATCTTGGGAAAATCCAAGACGCCTTCAACTTAATGAAATCTGCACCTCCTATTGGAATCATTTTAAGTTTTATGAGAAGTTTACCAAAATCAAGATATTAATACCCAGACTTTGGGGACACCATCTTCTTTTCCCCTTTTCACCATCTTTTCTGCTGGGAGCCAGGGGAGAAAATGGATGTCTCCACTGAGTGCAACTCTTGGTTTAACTCAGGGGAAAAATTTGATCCAAGATTTAAATGAAACTCATCTTTAACAATAAATGTACCTGCAGCCAGCTCTTCTGCCCTTCAGTAGAGTCCACCAGTTTTGCAGTAGCTTTTTAGGGCCCAATCCTATAAACTGCTCAAGGTAAAAATCAGTGTGAGTAAACGGTGCTCAGTACATCACAGGAGGTGCTTGGTACTTTGCAGGATTGGGCCCTTATTGGTATGTCATATACTTCTAGTTTTAAAAAAAAGCTAATTGACCTTTTAAAAGTACAGGAAAAACTCATACTGACCTTGAGTCTGAGTTCATGTATTCTGAGAGGCAAGAAAATTGTAATAATTAACCATATACTTGACCTCCAAACACTTACTGTGGAAGTCCTGGTCCATCTGTTTTTTATAACAACACTGCAAGTTGAAACCTGAACTCCTGAATTCCATGGGTTATCTAACTGTGAGAGGTTAAAGCAAGCAGCAAGCAATAACACTCCTGCCCACCAGTCAAGGGATTTGGCAAAGCAGTAGTTTCATTGAGTCATTTAGCTGGAAATAAGCAGAGCTGAAGCACCATCACACATTAAGAGTATTTGGTATTCATTTGTAGTTTTTCCCAAATGTATTTTTTTATTTTCTTGCTATTTCTTTGTTTATTCACGTTCTGGTCTTCAGGCCTGCTCAGTGGCCACCCTGCCCATGTCCCCGAGCATAAAAATAAAAGAGATCCAGGCCACCTGAATTCCTTTCAGACTCTGCTCCCTATGCTGGGGAAAGGTAGAAATGTGGAAGAAGTCCATCATGGCTAAAGAGCTGCCCCCATAGTCAATCAGTAGGTGTCTGTGAGGGTACTGCAATGCTCACTTGTTTGCTCCCTGTACCTCCTGCAGTACCACATCAAGTGCTGTTTGGAGTGGATGGATGGGTTCACATTGAGCTCCATGGCTAATTGCCTCACACACCACACATGTGGCTCCATGAGTTCTTGCATGTGAGTAAGAAGAAGACTCAAGGATCCTGGAACTCACTGTGAGATGCCTACATGGAGTGTGCTGCCTACTTTTGGGCCTCCCTGTGTTCCTAGTGCAGAGCAACTGAACAGTGGATGTGACATACCTTGACTTTAGCAAAGCTTTTGATACAGTATCCCACAGTATTCTTGCCAGCAAGTTAAAGAAGTATGGATTGGATGAATGGACTATAAGGTGGATAGAAAGCTGGCTAGATTGTTGGGCTCAATGGGTAGTGATCAATGGCTTCATGTCTAGTTGGTAGCTGGTATCAAGAGGAGTGCCCCAGGGGTATGGTGGGGGGCTGGTTTTGTTCAACATCTTCATTAATGAGTTGGATGATGGGATTGCACCCTCAGCAAGTTAATGGATGACACTAGCTGGGGGAGTAGATATGCTGAAGGGTAGGGATAGGGTCCAGAGTGACCTAGACAAATTGGAGGATTGGGCCAAAAGAAATCTTATGAGGCTCAGCAAGGACAATTGCAGAGTCCTGCACTTAGGATGGAAGAATCCCATGCACTGCTACAGGCTGAGGACCAACTGGCTAAGTGGCAGTTCTGCGGAAGAGGACCTGGGGATTACAGTGGATGAGAAGCTGGATATGAGTCAACAGTGTCCCTTGTTACCAAGAAGGCTAATGGCATATTGAGCTGCATTAGTAAGAACATTGCCAGCAGATCGAGAGAAGTGATTATTCTCCTTTATTCAGCACTGATGAGGCCTCATCTTGAGTATTGCATCCAGTTTTGGGCCACCCACTACAGAAAGGATGTGGACAAATTGGAAAGAGTCCAGCAGAGGGTAACAAAAATGATTAGGGGGCAGGGGCACATGACTTGCAAGAAGAGGCTGAGGTAACTGGGCTTATTTAGTCTGCAGAAGGGAAGAAAGGGTGGGGAGTATCTAATAGCAGCTTTCAGCTACCTGAAAGGGGTTCCAAAGAGGATAGAGCTAGGCTTTTCTCAGTGTTGGCAGATGACAGAACAAGAAGCAATGGTCTCAAGTTGCAGTGGGAGAGGTTTAGGTTGGATATTAGGAAAAAACTGTTTCATTGGGAGGGAGGTGAAGCACTGCAATGGGTTACCTAGGGAGGTGGTGGAACCTCCATCCTTAGAGGTTTTTAAGGCCCAGCTTGACAAAGCCCTGGCTGGGATGATTTAGCTGGGGTTGGTCCTGCTTTGAGCAGGGGGTTGGACTAGATGACCTCCTGAGGACTCTTCCAACCCTAATCTTCTATGATTCTATGAGCAGCTCTTCACCAGTGATGTGATTGTCCTCAGCTTTGATCAGGCTAATGCAGAGCCCAGCTGTGTGGCAGTAAGGTGACTTTGAGGCCTCAGGAACTGACTCTTTAATTGGCTGAAGTGATTTGAGTCTGACAGTAATACTATAGGCCCTTATGCTTTTCTGTGCCATAAAAAAGCTCCCAAAGCATTCTTCTTTCTTATGGAAATAGCAACATTTACAAGTTAACAGAAAGATTTCCATTCGAGGGCTTCAGGAGACTGCAGAGGGCACCTTTGCTATAACTCCTGGAAATGAAAAAGATAAGGCACTTGTTTTTGATGGTTTGAAGGGCTCCGCATTTGCACTGTGGTGAATCTTTGATTCCTCATCTGTGCATCAGGTGTGCACATCTTTCCAAGTGATGTCCTAATATCATCCTCCTAGGCCCACAGAAGCTCCCTAGAGCTAACTATACTTGGTCAGGACTCCAAAGCTCCCAGGTGGAGCATAGTTGAATCCAGTAAGCATGTAAGACCCAGCAGATATGTAGGAAGATATTTTTGCAGAAGATCATAGAAATGTAGGGCTGGAAGGGACCTTGAGAGGTCCTCTAATCCAGCCCCCCACGCTCAGGCAGACCAAGTATAGCTAGACCAGTGGTTTTCAACCTTTTTTTATTAGCGGACCCATAAAAATGTCAAATGGAGGTGTGGGACATTTTTGGAAATCTCAGACATGGTCTGCGGACCCCTAAGGGTCTGTGGACCATAAGTTAAAAATCACTGACCTAGATCATCCCTGACAGGTGTTTGTCTGACCTGTTCTTGAAAACTTGCAATGATGGGGATTCCACAAACCCTTTGGTAACTAATTCCAGTAATTAGGTACCCTTATAGTTAGAAAATTTTTTCTAATGTCCAACCTAAATCTCCTTTGCAGCAACATAAGCTGATTACTTCTGTCCTACCTTCAGTGGCTATGGAGAAAAATTGATTACCATCTGCTTTATAATAACCTTTCTACATTTTTGAACACTATGTTCCCCCCACCTCCAGTATAAAACCCTTTACAAATAATGCTGTGTAAAGCAGCATTTACTTTCTATCCATATCTACAGGCAGAGAAGATAATGGCATCATAGCTCTGTAGAAAAGCAGCCCCTTAGCAACAACATTGAAAAGCATCTCCTTTCCTCATGGATTTCTGGGACCAATCTATTTGTCTCCTTTCCAAACCTTCTATCCTCTCCCTTCTATGGGAAATATTTGGAATAAATTCTGTAAAGCGATCCACAGAAGTTTTCCCAGGCTTCTCTTTTTCTCATTGTGTTCCCCCTCTGCATGTATGGGCAATATTTCACATGGCAATGCATAGTAATACAACCTACTAGATTACATATTGCTTTAGCTGGATTCTCTTGGTTTCAACTGGTTCCTGTTGAATTCAACAGGCCTTTCTTGTTTTTACTCGTAACGCTAGTAGACCAATAGATCTGCTGCTCCACTCCAAAGCCCAGCTGGTCTACTGCAAACAGTAGGAAACAGTCAAAAATGTTCAGCTAAAATGTCCATGAGGTTATTCTTTTATATTTAGGGGATTTTTTTCTGTTTAGTACAGTGTATCTCCTCTCTCTATTCCATTCACACTTTTCAGTTTATCAGAGGTACTGCTCTTCTGCTCTTCCTTTCAGGGCTGTAAATTGGGAAACTGTTGTGAAAATAGAGGAATTCGGGTGGCCTGGATCTCTCATTTCTCCTCCTGTATAGTTTTTGTTCGTGGCTAATGGGGCCTGGCTACTGGGAGATTGAAATTCATACTGTATAAAGCGCACAGTGGAAAGCCCTCTACAAGCAAACACATTCTGACTGAGGCTATGCCACTGCCTACATAAAACAAATATTCTGCAAAGGATTGTGCCATAGCCATCTAAGGGCAGGAGATTTGCTGAGGATTAGTGACTGCCTGGGAGGATATGGTGGCCTTCAACTATACCATAAAGTGTCATTAGTCCCTAAATGTTCCCTGAGCAGAGGTTAGTATTGATCTTATTGTTATGAGCTAATATTATGAATCCAACTTCTCCAATTACCTTTTGGGGATTTTCTTTCTTAAGACTTGTCTTAATTAATTTGTGCACAAGATATCATTAACATGTGTCTCAAATAGAATATTCAGTTGTAACCTTATTTTCTACAGAATTTGAGGGCAACTAGAATTCTATAAGAATTCTCTTGAGGGTGTCAACAAACATGTGGCCAAGGGTGATCCAGTTGATATAGTGGGCTTTCAGAAAACTTTTGACAAGGTCTCTTACAAAGGCTTTTAATAAAAATAAGCAGTGGTGGGATCCGATGGAAGGTCCTCTCATGTATCAGTAACTGATTTAAAGATAAGAAACAAAGAGTAGGAATAAATGGTCAATTTTCGCATGGAGAGGTAAATAGCGGAGTCCTCCAAAGATCTGTACTGGGAACAGTACCATTCAACACATTCATAAATGATCTGGAAAAGGTGGTAAATGGATGGCAAAGTTTGCAGATGACAAAAAATTACTCAAGAAAGTTAAGTCCAAAGCTGACTGTGAATTGTTACAAAGCGTCAAAAAACTAAGTGACTAGGCATCAAAACATCAGCTGAAATTCCATGTCAATAAATGCAAAATAATGCACGTTGGAAAACATAATCCCAACTTTACATAAAAATAATCAAGGCTAAATTATTTTTTACCACTCACGAAAGAGATCTTGGAGTAATCGTGGATAGTTCTCTGAAAATACAGCTTGAATACTGCATGCAGTTCTGGTTGCTCCATCTCAATAAAGATATTAGAATTGGAAAAAGTACACAGAAAGGCAATCAATAAGATTATTGGAATGGAACAGCTTCCATATGAGGAGAGATTAAAGAGACTGGGACTGTTCATCTTAGAAAAGAGATGACTTAGAAGGTCTATAAAAATCATGGATGATATGGAGAAAGTGAATAAGGAAGCGGTATTTTCCCCTTCACATGACACAAGAACCAGGGGTTACCCAATGAAATTAATAGGCAGCGGGTTTAAAAAACACAACACAGTACTTCTGCAAGTACCTGTGAAACTCGTTGCCAGGGGATGTTGTGAAGGACAAAAATATAACTGGGTTGAAAAAAAAATTAAATAAGTTCTAGGTGGGCAGGTCCATCAATGGCTTTTAGACAAGATGGTCATAAATGTAACCCTATGTCCTGTGTGTCTCTAAACATCTGACTAGACAAGAAGGGATGGAGCTGTTGATAACTGCCTTGCTCTGTTCATTCCCTCTGAAGCAATGGCACCAGCCACTACCGGAAGACAGAATACAGGCTAGATGGACATTGGTCTGACCTAATATAGCAAATCTTATGTTCTTGACTTCTGATCTTCAACATCCTAATTTCCATAGATTTAAAGACCTGAGGGATGATTGTAATAATCTAATCTGACCTCCTGTGTAACTCAGACCATAGAATTTCACTAGTGATTCCTGCATTGAGCTCATTATTAGAGAAGTGACTTACCCAAGGTCAAGGCCAGAGCAAGATATAGAACTTGATCTCCTGTCAGTCCATTATCCTAGCTCTTTGACCGCACTGCCACTTGTTCAAGGGTCTGCACGGGTCTGCTCCTGCTTACATCTGGTCTCTTATCCCTTGCTTACGCCTCAGGCTCTGCCCACAGGACACTTTGTTGCACCCCCTTTCCCTGTATGATTCCATGCCTTCTCTCATGACACCTCCTGTGCCAGGAATATCTTCCCTGATTCTTTGAACTGCACTGCACACCTTCACATTCCTCCTCAAGACTCCTTTCTTTTTACTATCCTTTGAAAATTGACCTCCACTTCAATGTACTTGCCTGCTTGCAGGGTTCCATTCCTTCTTAAAAGCTGAATATTTCTGAAATCTAGTCAACTACTGCAGCAAATGAGATGGTGAACATTCCTCAAAGTCCAAAAGCCCCTTTTTTATTGATTAATAGCCACGTGAATAGGTCTTTGTTCATGTGTGCATTTAGGGGATGGCAGTTCTTCCCTGAAATTCACTTACAGTCTGATCTGCAACATTAACTAGCTGACCAATTACTGCCGCTTCTCTGATCTGAGTCTCTGGTAAAGTTATTGAGAAAGTGGCAGAGCGCCACCTCTCCAGTATGTCAACTCTACCTACTTTATCAGGCAACACATCTAGATGGGGCAAGGCAGGTGAGATGAGATGTAGGCAGGAGCAGGGTTCTGCAGAACCTGAAGCAAGAAGGCTGAAGATTTGAACTTTATGTGGAAAGAGACAGGGAGCCATTGAAGGGACTTGGTAACGGGCTATTGTAGTCACAATAAGGACAGCGTAATGGAAGGCTGAGAAGAGAAGATGAGAGAGAGGAGATATAGTAGTAATAATAATGGTACCCCACATTACCATAACACATCATGGGTAAAAATACGCATCAGAGCCTTAAAGGAATTTAGGCTCCTAACTTCCATAGAAATCAATGGAAATTTGAAGTTTAAACACTTTTGAGGATCTGGGCCTTAGCATAATAGATTAGTTCTGACAAAGTATTAAGCAATTCTCATTTATGCTAAGCCCACTTTTCACTCTCTATCCATGAAAAGGGGCCTGAAAGTGAGTGTAAATATAATGTACTCCCACTGTAGGACAACTTTATAGTGCCAAAACAGGCCTTAGTGCAAATAAGAATCAGATCTATTATTTTAATCATGTGAAATATTGGATCTCTACTCTTGCCTTTCAATCTTAGTTGATAAAAACAAAACAATTGTAAAACATCATGTGTGGCAAATTGCCAGTACTGTTATGCTGGGTCTTGCGCTTTCTCTTCTTTGGGGAAGGTTCAGGGCACCATTGCTTGCCTCTGAATCGGTATTTTAATTACCCCACTATTGTCCTTGAGGAGGGGAGTGGAGAGGGAGGGACCTGGGCCCGCCCTCTTCTCCAGGTCCCAGCCCAGGGGCCCCGAGGTTTGTGGTGAACCACTTGAACTAGCGGTTCCTTCCCCTGGGCTGCTTCCCTCTCCTGCCCTTCAGCTTATGAAGGGGCTTCTTGCCTTCCTTCTACATAAGCCAGGTGCCCCTTACCTAGGGTTTTTTTTTTTGATTTCTCAGCCCACCACAGCACTCCTCCAAACTTTCCTTTTGGTCTCTTCAAACTGCTCTCTGCTCCAACTCCCACACTATCTGACTGAAGCAAGGGGTTTTATCACATGACTGACTGCTGGTGCTCTAATTGGCTTCAGGTGCTCTAGTTCATCTATAGCAAACCTTCCTCCCTTTGCAGGGACTAAGGCTCCCTGCTAACACTCTCCTGCTGCCCTCTGGCCATGCTGTATCACACATGTCAGGATTTCTTCTCTTTTTTAACATGACTGAACCTGAAACCATAAATATGTCCCAACTCGTCTTGTTACTTTATTTTCTCTCTGTTTTGGAAAGCCTCATTGGCTAGATTCTCAGCTGAGGATGTGTACCCTACAAGATTGTATCCATTTTTTTTCAGTTGCCATGAAGTCCCCTATGTATCTACTACAAGCTTACAGCATTGGAAGTACTAAGGATCCACTTCTGCCACCTTTACTCAGTTTGACAGTACCTTATTGTGCCATTAGTTGATCCCATTGATTTCCAAGGGACTAACTGAAGAGTAAGTATCAGGGTGGACAGCCGAATGACACTCTAAGTTGTGTAAGAGTTACAGGGAAAATGCACTATGCTCAGCGAAGCCATTACCACACTTATTTATATGTCCTCACTGACTGAACATTTTTCTAAATCAAATTTCTGTGAATTAAGAGCTAGAGCTTGTGAATTCACAGTTACACAACCCCTGATGATGCAGCAGAGTTTGAGGGAAATTTGAGTAGCAGTAAGGACATTTTTATATGCATAGATATCATGATTTACTAGCCCAAAGCTAGCAATGTTTTTGGTCAATCAAACCTTAAAAATATGTCAGTGCCCGTGTGAGGTGCTAAGTGGATATGGAAGACATCTTTATAACTAGAGAACTACTTATTTGGCCAAAAATATTCTGTATAGTAAACAATAAGGTATTCCTAAATCTTTTCTCTTATTCCAGTTTGTAAAATCATAGAAATTAGAGGTGGTAGATAGATACTTATAGGTAATCTAATTTATCTTTCTAGGAATGCAGGGGTTATTCCCTACAGCATAGTTTAAATACAATTGTCGTGACTGCTGTTTTGGTTTAAAGCCTTCCCACTAATAGCAATGAATAAGATATTTTTTTTTTACCAAGACAACTCTTCCTAAGGTTTTTGTTCCTGGCATCCCTCCCCCAGACCTTCCTTTCCTTACTTCTCTACTGCCAAGTTAAACTGTGCTTTCTTGATATAAATGGAACATTAGCATGTATTAGTTTACAGTACAGAAGCCATTAGATGGATATATAGTACTTGGCAGATTCAGATACAGAGACCCACCTGTGGTATGTGGGATGTTACAAGCCTCTCACTTGCTTATTATATTGTTCAGTGGAATATAAAGAGAGAATATTATGTTAGAGTTCAGTAAGAGCCATAACCCATCTGATACTTGAGACTGAGAGGAGTTGGGAAATGGACTGACCGGAACTTTAGTTTCAAATGACTTGTACACAGTTGCATTTTTAGGGACAAAGTCTCCCTCAGTACAGCCTCTGATTTTGCACTCACATCAATTGCCACTATATATTAGAAGCTTGGTTGAAAATATGGCCCTTATACTCTGACTGAGGAAATTTTAAATCTAACATAGTTATCTTATAACGAAAAACAAACAAAATCAGCTGTCAAAAAAAAAAAAGCTTTTAAACACCTTGCCAGAAAGTTCCATAGGTATCTTTCATTTCTTTTTGTTTGTTTATGTTGCACAGTCAGTAGTTTACTATCACTTAAGTCTTTGCCCTCTGGTTTCGTTTTGGAATATGGATTAAGAAGACTGTCCAAGGAGTATATTTTACTGTCAAAAAGATCAGAAGTCATGTAAATCCAGTGCATATATTTTAGGGGACAAATTGACAACCGTATCTTAGCCTTTCGATAATACAACAGCCAGCAGGTAGGTGAAAAGAAGACTAATGGCAAAATTTGATCCTATTTGTAAACAGCAAATGGCTGTTAAACATAAGAAAATGATCCAAAAGTTTTGCTGATTTTAAATGCCTCACTCCTACGTCTACAGGACAAAAGACTGGGGAAAAATTAAAATTTCTTTTGATGACAAAGTCTAAAATGGCAAAATCAGGTGTAATTGTGGTTATGGATTCAGTTTGGAGAGATAGTTAATAACACCAGTGCTCTACAAAGATGGGGATTATTATTCGCATTTCAATTTTTCACCCAAGATCACAGGGAGAGTCATTGCAGAGCTATTAATAGAATGCAGGCTTCCTGTCTTCCAGTCCAGTACCTTATCCACTGGACCATGCTGCCTCTGTGTGCTCTGTTCTCCTGTTGTTTCCAGAGAGCATAAACTGTATTTGCCTTGGTTCCCAGACAGTTTTGATTCAGAGCAATGTTTTTGGCCCCTCACTGGAGGACAAATGTCAATACAGTGAAAACAAAAAGGGTCCAAATGAAACCTCTGAATTGAACACACCCAGGGGGCCTTAAGGATAGACAACATTTGAATACAGAATAACATTTTGCTAATAGGTCCTATTTTTATAGTAGGCCAGCCCCAAACCTTGGACCTGAACACTCCTTCAAGCCCAACATCAGGGTGTTTGAAATGTGTGGCTTGAATTTATCTTTAAGAGCTCATGTCCCTTATTTGGAACACTGAGTATTCTTGTGCAGTAGTAAATGCCTTCCAGATTTACAGAAACAATCTCAATTTACTCTCACATAGTGGCAAGTAGGGCGGGTGAAAAATTGTTTGCCACAATGTCAACATTTTTGAGATTTCAACAAGTGTTCCCATTCCAATCAGGATGAAACTGATACCCTCTGAAGTTTTTGATGAAGAACCAGAGAGTAGGGGGGAAGGCACTCCTGGGATCCAGTAGCCCCAGTTTCACATTCTTAAGTAGGAGTATTGACTTGCACATGCGTGCCCCAAATTCCAGGTGATTGCCCTAACCACCAGGTTATTCTACTCTGTCTGGCTTGTTTTGACCAGAAATTCCATCCTGGACCTGAGAAACCTTTCCTATGAAAGTGTCATAGGGTTCATCTTCACTACCCGCCGTATCGGTGGATAACAATCGATTGCTCGGGAATCGATATATCGCGTCTCATCTAGACGCAATATATCGATCCCTGAACGCGCTTAATCGATTCCGTAACTCCACCAACCCGAACGGAGTTGCGGAATCAACAGGGGGAGCCACGGACATCGATCCCGTGCCCTAAGGACGGTGAGTTATTCGATTTTAGATACTTCGACTTCAGCTACGTTATTCACATAGCTGAAGTTGCGTATCTAAGATCGATTTTCCCCCGTAGTGTAGACCAGCCCATAGAAACTGGTGTGTTCTTGTGAAAAGTTTTGGTTTTGGCAAATTGTCATTTTCTGACAAATATAGTTTTATAGAAAAATTCCTATTCAGCGTTAGTGGTAAACCTAGTACAAACTCCACTCCTACCCTGTATACCTTGAGGTAGTGAACAACATTGTTACATAATCTGTGTTTCCAGGCATTGACTAGGCCAGATATGAGGAAGAAGAGTAACAATACAGCAGTCATACTAGCAAGATCATCAGCAGCCCAGTGGCTGGTGGTTTCCAGTACAGACTCTTAAAATAACTCTTTTAAAATAACTCTTATGTTCAGTTGAAACAGGCTGCCTAGGATATTTAGCTTAAAAAAAGAAGCTAGTGTGTGTGTGTTTGTCTCTATTTACTCTGCCTCATCAATTTAAAACAAAGGCAGGCCACTGGCACTGCCTACATTTTGCAACTCATAGAGGCAGAGCTAAATGACTCTTGTTTCCTTTGCTTGCATGTCATTGTTGTTATAACCACTATGGCATGGAAAGAATACTGGTATCCTGGCAGGCTTTCTTCACTGTGGAATGGCCTTGTACCCTGAAACTGGCATTATTATCTATTCTCAGTTAGGACACCAGATATTCTAAAAGGGCCCATTTTAAAGAGGTTAGGGGAGGCCTTTGAGAAAAGATAACACACACAGCTAGTAATAATATGATGTGGGGAGAAGAGGGAGCTGGTATCATATCAAGTGGACATTCTAGGGTGATAACCCTGACAGAGTTCTGCTGCTGCTCCTGTGTGATGGACACTATATCAGCCCGGTATTTGCCACCACTCCCAGGGTGTTCATTCTAGTTGTCTGACTCTTCCCTTCATCAAAACCTTGAGTTCAAACACCTCAGTTCCCTTGTGCAGCCTTTTGTGCTTATATCAGACACTGTCATCATCTCGACTGTCCTTATCTGCAATTGAACTCTCCACTCATTGACCTTCCTTCCCTCCCTCTCCAAGAACCCCTCTCTGCCCTTTAACCCCAACTGTCAGCATAATGAAGGCTTGATTTCAATACTTTACCTCATTTCTCTGTTCACTGCTCTGCAGGTTAATGCAGATTCCAAACTTCAACAAGCAGCTGTTAAACATGTCATTAACACTGCTTCGGCTGCAAATGAAACTCTGCTATTGGGATTATTCTGGGAGCTATAGTTTTGTGATGAGCTTTGTCAATCACAGCTGACCTGCTGTGTACAGAATGAAACTAAGATTATCTTCTTTCTTCCTCAGACTCTTGTCATTTTTTCACAGAGAATTACTATTCTACTCCCTGAAAGATTGATTACTTGCACAAATAAGAGAGTCTGAGACATTAATACAAAATTCACAGGCTTTTCTTTATCTCAAACCTGCAACTCCCTCTATGTTTCCTCCTGGTAATTATATTAGAATTGTGTACACTAGGAATTGCCATCTGATTATTATGAAACTAGTTTTGTCATGACAAAAATGAGCTTAAGTCTTGTTTTTTTGGAAAATGATCAGTACAGTGCACTGGATGAGAGAGAAGGAGATTAAATCCAACTTGCTTTCATCCATGAATGCTTTCATCTCTTTTTCAAACACAGGAAATGATTACCACTGCTATAAGCTGCAGTTCATATGAGTGGAAAAAGGATAAGAAAATATTGAAAATTCTGTAACCAACAGAAGGATATAATATAGGTCCCCAGTACCCACTGAGAGACATGTACTTTATTTTTTATACTGACAATGTCAAGGGTTTCACATTTTAAGAGTTGCCTTCTATTGAGGTGTCATTAAGTAGTGGAGAATATGTTAATTAATTTGTGATTTCTCCAGGTTAGCATTTTCTTTTATTGCAAGGAAGATAAATATGAAAAAAAAATTTCCTCTCAAATCTGACTGTCCTCATCAGTCACTTAATGAACCTCATTCTTTGCTCTTCCAGTGGAAACCTCTGTGGTAGCTCCAGCAAAGGTTAAACGGTTCTTGGGGTTTTGAATATAATGAGACACTGGACCTTTGTTGACAATGTTTTGGAGGTATTGGAAATGCAGATGCAAAACACTTAAAACTGGCCTAGTGGGTTGACTTTGCGTCTTTATTGTCTCATTTTAATCTCTTGATCTAACCAATTTTTTGTTTCCCAATTGCAGAGTAGGGAAACTGCATGATCCCCTATAGAACACTACTGTACTTTTATTAGAAACGTGAATCCTAATGAATTGTGTCTAGTATGCTATAGAAGTCAATAATTAGAATGGGAGAAGTCTTAATGCAGGGTATATGTTTAAATTCATGCTGCTGTGAACTTACCTCCTATAATAATGTACTCTGGTAAATAAAGACTTAGAGCTTCATTCTGTCTGTCCAGCAGATTTCTGCTTTACAAGTCTGAATTTATCTATTGAGCTTGTGATGGAAAAGTAAGTCCAGTCATGACTTCCCCACAACTACCATTAAAACTCCATTTTTTTTAAACTGCACACCCAAGACAGTACGGAATTTAAAATTTTGCAAGCATGGAAGTCAATAGAGCTGCTAAATGTAAGGTCACATTCAAAACAAGATAGTTGCCTCATGAATCATGATGACATTCTGAACAGATGAGAGAAAGGGAGTGTGTGTGTTTCAGAGAAACTGAAGCTTAAGGTCAGTATCAATGAGAGAGACTGAAAGAGCCAGAAGCATGTTGGACAATTGCAGACAGTCTCCAAATCCTGGAATTGGCACCATTAAGGGTCTTTTTTAACCCCTAAGGGTATGTCTACACTACTCGCTGGATTGGATCAATAGGTAGTGATCGATCTATTGGGGATCCCCGATAGCTCTGCCGTCGACTCCGGAACTCCACTGTGGTGAGAGGTGGAAGTGGAGTCGATGGGGGAGAGGCAGCAGTCAACTTGCTGCCATCCTCACGGCCAGGTAAATCGACCTAAGATACGCCGACTTCAGCTACGCTATTCGCATAACTGAAGTTGTGTATCTTAGGTCGACTTCCCCCACTAGTGTAGACCTAGCCTAAGTCAGAGAAGAAAAAGAAAGCAGGTGGAGCATGGAGTGAGCGACAAAACATTTACCAAACAAAACCCCATATTATTGTAATTGAATATTTCATATTTTGATTCATTCAAGCTTTGTGAGCCCAAATATCACTTTTAAGGATTCAGTTTTTTTTCTCCGTTGACTTTAATTAAGCTTGCCCCAGGCTGGCAATCCAGATGAATGTGGAGAATGTTTTTATAAGGAGCAAGCTTTCTACCAAGGCAGATTTTTTCTTGAGCTCATCCAGCTGTTATTTAAACTCAGACACTTATTATGTCATCAGGTACAATCTTTGAAACATAAGATACAGATATATTAAACTGCTGCACCATAAATATTTTCCACTTGGTGACTGTGAAAATTACCATATTATTTCCTGATTCAGGTATGCCTGATGAAATCTAGTATCAGTGATAAGTGGATGTATATACAGTAGCTTCTGTGTAGGGACTGGCACTTACAGATCAGATATACCTGCATTAATGTATCTAGTTGCATGTTTTTTGCTTCTCCATCATTTTACCATTACTGCAGTAGTAACAAAAGTATATCCCCATGACCTTAAGATAAGACCATATAGTAGTACCATTTCCTCGGTATCACAGTGACTCTTGCCTGGTAGTATACAATGAATATATGGTTTTCCCTCGTTGTTGCACTAGACTAATAAAATGCTCTGGATGCTCGTCTGTACAGATGTAATGGAGGCCTAGTGCAATTGTGTGCTAACCACATTTTCCTCCTTAAATGTCATCAAAGTTAAGTGCATTTGGCAACTGTTCTCTCCTTAGTGAAGTAGTAAACCAGCACAGTTGTAGAAACAGTGTATCAACTTCTTCATAGAAGAACAACATCTGATGTTTGGAGCAGCAGCAATGCAAGTAAATAAAAGATATGTTTAGAAGTTTAGATATATGACAGACCTTTCTGGTATACATTGGTTTCACCGGAGCTAAGTGGCTAATGAACTACAGTCCAATTATAATCCCAGTCACATTGGCATAAACTGAGAGCAATTTATCCTGGTTTAATCCAGAGCAGAATTTGGCTCAGTCCCTTTATTTGTTAAAGGATTTTTACAGAAGTGTAGCAAACTATCTGAATACCAGAATTTCCATTAGGCCCTCCACAATACTTTAATTTCATGGGGTTGTATTTTTTGGGCCAGATTCTCAGTTGTTTATAAACTGGTATCACTGACTTTGATGTAGCTCTGCTGATTCATACCAGCTGAGGATTTGGCCCTATAAATGAGGCTGGTGAAATAAACATAAATAAGTGCTGTTGAAAGTGTGGGAACAATGACAGTGGTTAGAGCCAGACATTCAGGGCTGAATGAATCAGTGGGCCTGTGCACAGCCTTGTGCAGGCTGCAGGGATCAAGAGAAGACAGTCTGTACCTCCCTGCTGCTGAAGCTGTCAGAGATGGTGCAGCCCCCGATGCAGGTAAGGGTAGCCCTCAGGACCGTCCTAAGGGGCTCTCAGCTGGCATGGTCCCCATAGGCCCTGCAGCACTCAGTTAATAGTTGAGGTATAGAAACATTTAAGACATGTTCCTGCTGAGCTGCCCCAGAACATCCCCACACATGTCCATGGGATCTTCTGTGGTGTGGGGACACAGAGCTAACTCTGCACCTGCTGGGAAGGCTGCCCTGCTGTGCCAGTGCAAACTGGCTGCAGTGCAGCACTAAATTCGCCTTTGTGGACCTGATTTGTCCCACCTTTATACCAGTTTGCAGCAGATGTAACTCAAACAGCACCATAGCAAATGAAAAGAAAGTCAAAACATTAAATAACCAAGATAAAGGTTGTCACTTTACCCTAATGATGACCAAATAAGCCTCTGTTAGCCCTGTCCTGGGTCTGTCTGGTACAAAATTTTCAATTATTCTCAGTGAAGTGGAGTTCAGTGGTGAACAGCCATTTTCCACTATAGACTAACCTAAAGCCACACTCATTTTATCTGTGACTTAAACCAGATAGGAATCCACTTCTTCGTGGGCCTCGTCTATTATCATTGGTCCTACTGCATAATTACAAATTTAGATGTGCATACATTATTTTTCAGTGAGTCTTCAATTCCACGGGCCAAAATTCTGTCTGGTCATTTGCCAGCAAAAAGCATGCTTACCTATGCTGTTGCTATACTGCAGCAGAAACAACTGACGCCATCAGAACCATTAACTCCACCAAAACCAATGCAGATTCTGCTACAGAGGATCAGTTGTAATGGGATGAGCCATCAGTGGTGAGACACTGGGACCTGTAAGTGCAGTCTATATAGTTCAATGTGGCTATAACCACTATGCGCATATGATTCTTATTATTAGCAGTAACCATCTACATATGGTATGGGAGCTGTGAATGGCTCTGCTGCTGTGAACATGGTTTCACAACCATTAGCAGAATGCATGTGCCCTATTTGATGGGTAGCTGTTCTGCTTTTCCAACCAAGCTAGAGTGCGGCCTCATATTCATTTGAGTTAATCCCAACATTTTTTATTGAATAACAATTAATTTTCACAAGAAAGGACATGGTCACACACAACCTGATTCTGGGCTGCCCAGTTTACAGTAATCCCAGTGAAGCCAATAGGAGTTCTGCTCACGGAGCAGCTAACAGCACAGGGTCACCATGCGGAATTCTGCACCATTATCCTTCCCTGAATGAGATTTCAAACTTTATTCAGGGAAATGTGGCCAGTTTCTTTTCAAAAGTCAAAATAAGAGAAGTGGGTGACCCCCTTCTCTGAAATACTCAGGAATCTGAACACTCAATTTCTGATCATTGCCAGCCTGTAACCTCTACTGAGATTAAGCAGCGCAGTCAGCAGTGACTCTGCAGATGACCTGCACATTATTGGTGTAAGGCCAAGGCCAGGGTCTGAATTTTACTAGAGCAAGCAGAATTTTAATGGGCCTCCCACAGATGGCAGAAATATATAAATAAATACATAAAAATATATCCATGTGAATTAGTGAGATGTTTTTTGTCTTTTGTCTCAGTGTTAGGGGTAGCATATTTGGGGTCATCCATTCTAATAACTGTAATCATACCAAAATTATTCAATGCAATTTATTTGGCCATTTCCTATATCAAAAGGATGATGTATTAAAAACAAGTCACAGACAATTCTTTTCCTGTAAAGGGCAGGGATTCTCAATGTACATTCAGAGCCATACACACAAGTGCAAATAAGTCAACTACCACAGCTATTTAATCAGGAGCGTTTGTTGATTTGAGCAGAGCCCCTATGCTGTGAAATGAAAAAAGAAAACCAAATTTTCTTGAGCAATCTTGCTGTTACTGCTTCAGGTGCTAGGCCATTTCACTAAAGCAGCTCAGATGAGAATGTCATTAGTTCTTAAGCCCCAGGTGAATTTGCCACTGTTCCACATGATTAAGCCAGATAATTGTGTGTTGATAGCGAATATGGTTGGTGAAATACAATTTCTAGGACCTTCCTAAACAAACACAATGTACAAGTGAGTCAAAGTGCTGTCATTTCAGTCCTTTGTCACAGGCTTTGCACTTGCAGACATCTCTGGTGAGGACTGGCGAATAATTCTATAGCATGTTGCTGTGCTCTTAAAGGTGACCTGGCTCAGAAAGTGGATCATATGTCTTTTGGCATTTAGTTTAGGGGAGAGAAAAAAAAACCCTGCCTTGTTAAAGTGACAATGAACAATGCAGATCTACTACTTTTAGCTTGTCTTAGACTATAAATGTAAATGATTTCTTGAAGTTTGTCTTAAAGCTTTCATGATTGCAGCAGATACTTTTAAAGTGATTAAAAACCCATTAATAACATTAAATAGTATGTTCTGAATGGCAAAATACAGTAAACTTGTAAAAATCTTTCAGACAAGGGCACATGTATATGTGAATTTATTTCTGTTTCTGGCACAGGAGAGTAGAGGAAATCAGAGATCTGGTTCCCTGATTATCCCAGCCTAGACCCAACTTAAATCCAAGACAGCTTTAAGCCAGACCACTAGCACAGGGTCTTTAATGGGCTCTAAATCAGTGAAGACTGGTGTAATGGAGCTTCCCCATACCCCCTCCACATTCTCAGCATGACTCCTATGCTTCAGGGGACATACATGGAAGTGTAGGAACTGGCTGCAATGCAGATACACCTGGTGGCAGGGGAACGTAGGTAGGTGTGCCACAAGGTAACCTAGTCTGAGAATGTGATAGCTTCTCTTTTGTACTTGGTTGGAAAATGCCTTGAATAATTTCATGCTGATAAGTAGGGGATTTGGGAACCAAGCCTGGAAAATGTGAGTTTTTTATTTCTTATGAATAATGCCCAGAAAGTACTCAGCTTTGTACACACCTAAAGAAGGCCTCGACTCTGCACCAAAGAGTTTGTATTCTAAAAAAGACAAACAACGAAGTGGGAGAAATGAGAACACCATACAAGCTGATCCCTGACCACATGTTGATAACCCTTTTAAAATATATATAGGGAGACCTTCAAAATGGGGGCTGCTTGCAGGGGGTGGAAAGCTTATGCCTATTCCCATCTCTCCCACATATCATTTGGCTTCAGATGCAACATCAGTCGAAGAGGCTGTAGAGTTAGTACAACATGCCATGGAAGTGACACTTCCCCCGCCCTGGAGCTGGGCACTTTGCAGCTGAGGAGCAAGAGGAATGGGCTGAAATGGAGCAGTGTGGCTGGATTGTGTCAGGACCAGAGGGGGCAGAGCAGAGGCTGGGCAAAGGTCACAGAAAGAGGAGGGAGAGAGAAGTTGCACCTTCTCATCCTTGCTCTGCCTCCTGCCGTGTTCTAGTGACTGCAGAATTTTAATGGTTTGTTTATACGGTTCTCAGTGGGACCCTGTTCATAATCCACTTCCAGGCTGTGGCTTGCTACTTAAAAAGTCTCAGTCTAGTGGGTATGAGAGAGGACTCAAGGATTGCATCCTGGCCCTGCAGTTGACTTTCTATGTGACTGTAGGCATTTTTACGAAGGGCTAATTTTCAGAGGTGCTGATGGGTAGATGTTGAGCAACTCAGAAAATCAGGCCCTTCACCTCTGGGCCTCAGTTTGCCTAGCTTCAAAATGGGGATGACTCACAGAGGTGTCAAGGAGCTTATTTAATTAACGTTGGTAAAGTCCTTTTAGAGGAAAGGTACTATTGAAATGCAGAGCATTAGTGGGCCTGGTTCCTCTTTCACTTACACCAGGAAGAGGAGGATGAAGATGATTAATCTTTTATGAAGAACCACCTTTACAACAAACAAACAGGAGAAAAGAGATGCAGTCTGGTGAGAAATTGTCCCTAATCTCCATGTAACTTCTTTTATAGCTGGCAGTGCCAAGTGTGTCTGCCCCTTGGTTTTTTGATGTGTGTGATTTGTACCCTCCCCCAACATTTTGAATGGCTGCTGGGAATGAGAGAATTGTCCCACAGAAGTGGCAACCTGTCCCAAATCTAGTGTTACATGAATTATGGTCATGCATGTAAAGAATCCAAAAGCTTTTGTGCAGGCACCTTTCAAACAAATACCAGACTTAAATATTACCTGGCACTCTGTGTTTTTCCAACAGTCAACAGAAGGAACTGATGGGCAAGTAGGGAGGAAAAGGGGATATAGAAGAGACTATGTCTCCATTTTTAAAATACTAGGTGGGCCTTTCTCAAATTATCATTTTTAACACTCTCATGTCACTGAATAAGCAGCCATGTATTAGATAAGGTCACTACCCTGTAATATTTATCTTCAGTTTCTCAGGGGAGTGGGGAGAGAGAGGAAAGGAGATTCACTCTCATGATTTATGATGCCATTAGATATAGGTTGTTTATCTATTTGTGTAAGTTAAATATTTCCAACCATGCATTCTTCATTTTAGGGACCATCTTCCCCACTCTCTCACCCATGAACCCTCTTTCTTAGATTGTTCTGGTCATATATCTTTTTTTTTCCCAGACAAGAGGCAAAAGTAAGCAGTTCCTCGAAAGCCAATTTCAGCTTCACCTTATGGACTAGTCGACTAGCAGAAGCCTCTCTCCACCTCTCAGATGTGTGTCTTGGTGAAGCAGAATCGGTGCAGGGAGTAAGAAAGGCCTAAAGTTATCACCCCCTGCTCCACACAGGCTAGCCACTGGGCTAACTGAGAAAAACCCTGTTCATCTAACCTCTGTGAGTAGTCCAATGTAATTCAAAGGGGAGCAAGGTAAGCAGGATCTGGCCAGGAAGGTCTATACATTTAGCAAGCTGATGCAGCTTTCCTCTAATGCAAAACCAAAATAGGACAAATTGGGTAGGTTTTCAGTGTGGCTAGTGGGGTTTTAACTGTGTGACTCCAATTAATTGTAATTAAATTAGATTAAATGGTAATTTTAATTTTAATGGAAGTCACAGGGCTAAATCACAGCACATTGCACTGAATTTTTACTCCTATATGTTCAACTGTGCTGGCACCTGAGGTTTGGAGAAATTATTTAAAAGATTTATCCATTTATGTTGATATTGAGTTGCTCCTTAGGACCTCCCTGGGGACCAGAAGACCCTAGAAAATGGAGGGGGGCATGTTCTGCAGAGAACTGTAGATATGTTTAATTAATTAGTAAAACAGGGACATTATTAGACTGCACCATGAACATTGAGTGCATGCCTCCAGATGAGAAGAAAACATTTCTAGCACCTCATGTTTTTAAATGCAGCATTTTGGTCTGCTAACATTTTGGAGTGTAAGTACAGCCATCAGTGTCAAACAGCAGATGATTCTTTTATTTTTTTTTACCAGTTAGATACTAAAATTTATTTCTTATTCGAGCAAGAGAGCTCTGAATCTAAAATGGCCAGTAGGTTCCCTAAAATGACTAAAACAAGTGTCAAAAGAAAAAGAGGAAAAAACCCTACAGGCTACAGTCCTGTCAGAGCTGCCCCTAATGGGATCACAATGTGCAATTTAAGGAAAAGCAGAGGCAATTTTTAATAATTTTAAATAATTGTGTGCAAATAGCCTTGATCTCCCCTTAAACTGCTAAATCTTTTTTATGTCTCTCAAAAAAGGCTCCAAATGGGTTTAAACAGCTTTGATGAATGTGAAATTTATCTCTGTGCTTGTAATATTTCCAGAAATAGTGCTATTAAGTTGATTTGTGCATGGACACAAATCATTAGGAAATTGGCCCCTTTGTGTTTAAAAGGTTTTAGTCAGTATTTAACTCTTTGAGTGAAGAACACACTCTAAACACTCTCAAAATGTAGATCTTGAGTAATATAAAACAAGGCATTGATCTCTCTTACCCTTAATATTCAATGTCATGGCCACCACATGTCAGACGCTATTTTGGTCACTGACATAACTTGCCGTGTGCTTAGGCCTGAGGGATGTCAGCATTCTTGCACTGAATGGTCTTTGTACACTGTCAACTACTCCTTAGGCAGAGAGGGTTTTAACTTCTATCACCTGCAATCTTTTCCGCTTATTGGATGTGATCATATTCCCTGAGTTTACATGGAAATAGCAGGGCTCAGACACAACTGAAATATCCAGCCCCAAAGAGCTTCTGTCCCAAGCCATTCACAATTTACAGTAGCTTACTGCTTCCCCTCTTCCCTATCCTCATTTTGGTAAGGAGATATTAACTTTGGGTATTCAGCACCTTAGTCCTTATTCATTCTTTCGCCCCCTTTACTGCATACCAACAGGACTGGGTGTTTCAATATCCATCTTTATACAGCAACATGGGGACTAGAGAATAAAACAGTCCGCAGCTGCCGTGTCACATTCTCTTTATTTCTGTTTAATTACTTGCTGGCTTTTTCTGCTAAAGAAAAACAATCATTCTGCTTTCATAATATTTCAACAGTGTTCCATATTGAAGACTTTTATGTCACAGTTTCTTGAATATAAACTAAATGAGCTAGAGCCACGGATCTAGTCAGCTAGCTTTTTGTCTACCAGATTCAAACAGATGGTACCAACCAGTTGGAACACTCTTAGTTATAAGCCATTAAGACGAGCAGCGGTTCAGAGACTTAAAAAATAGGCAAGTATGTATTTGTGCATAAAATGAGTTTCTAACTAGTGAACAGTATAATTTAGTAAAATGGAGGCAAACCTATTTCTGTTATGAAACTGCTGGAATACCAATTTCCAACTCTAGTGATCAGAGCCAGTCTCATTTTCAGTTAGCTTTATTGTAAGGATAAGTGAATTAAAAATGAATGCCTTCCTTTAATATATCTTGGATATTCCTCAGACATCCCAGAAACTGGATCTCACCGTTTAAGGACCTGACCCAAAGTCCTGTGACATCAATGAAAGAACACCCTTTGAGTTCAACAAGTTTTTGGTCAGATTCCAAATGCCTTGCCCACTGCAATATCACTTAAATGGGAGTGAAAGATAGCAAGAACAGAGGTTTATTAGGAAAAAATTAAGACTATCAGCTAAAGCCTCCTCTAGTTCTAGGTTATTTAGACTGTAAGCTTTTCAGGGAAAGGACTATCTCTTACTATATGTCTGTACAGTACTTAGTGTAATCGGGCCCCATACTTGGTTGGGGCTTCTAAGGTACTGTTGCAACACAAACAACATTAAAGATAAATAGACACCAAAAAGTCAGGGTGCATGGCAAAACCGGTCTTTTGGACTGTAGGCTGCTCAGAGCAAGGACTGACTTTCTTTATGTCTTGTATAACATAGATTCATAGATTCTAGGGTCAGAAGGGACCAATGTGATCATCTAGTCTGACCCCCTGCACAAAGCAGGCCACAGAACCCTACCCATCCACTTCTATAACAAACTCCTAACCTATGCCTGAGTTATTGAAGTCTTCAAATTGTGGTTTGAGACCTCAAGCTGCAGAGAATCCACCAGCAAGTGACCCATGACCCACGCTGCAGGGGAAGGCGAAAAACCTCCAGGACCTCTGCCAATCTGCCCTGGAGGAAAATTCCCTCCCGACCCCAAATATGGCGATCAGCTAAACCCTGAGCATGTGGGCAAGACTCACCAGCCAACACTCAGAAAAGAATTCTCTGCAGTATCTCAGATCCCATCCCATCCCATCCAACATCCCATCACCAACCACTGGGCATACTTATCTGGCGATAATCAAAGATCAATTGCCAAAATTTGGCTATCCCATCATATCATCCCTTCCATAAACTTATCAAGCTTAATCTTAAAGCCAGATATGTCTTTTGCCCCCACTATTCCCCTTGGAAGGCTGTTCCAGAACTTCACTCCTCTAATGGTTAGAAACCTTCATCTAATTTCAAGTCTAAACTTCCTAGTGTCCGGTTTATACCCATTCGTTCTTGTATCTACATTGGTACTAAGCTTAAATAATTCCTCTTCCTCCCTAATATTAATCACTCTTATATATTTATAAAGAGCAAGCATATCCCCCCTCAGCCTTCTTTTGGCTCGACTAAACAAGCCAAGCTCTTTGAGTCTCCTTTCATATGACAGGTTTTCCATTCCTCGGGTCATCCTAGTAGCCTGTCTCTGAACCTGTTCCAGTTTGAATTCATCCTTCTTAAACCTGGGAGACCAGAACTGCACACAGGTGAGACCAGGTGGGGTCTCACCAGCGCCTTATATAATGGTACTAACACCTCCTTATCTTTGCTGGAAATACCTCGCCTGATGCATCCTAAAACCGCATTAGCTTTTTTAACGGCCATATCACATTGGCGGCTCATAGTTATCCTGTGATCTACTAATACCCCAAGGTCCTTGTCCTCTGTTGCTTCCAACTGATGCGTTCCCAATCTATATCTAAAGTTCTTATTATTAATCCCTAAGTGCATGACCTTGCATTTTTCACTATTAAATTTCATCCTATTACTATTACTCCAGTTTACAACGTCGTCCAGATCTTCCTGTATGATATCCCGGTCCTTCTCCATGTTAGCAATACCCCCCAGCTTTGTGTCATCCGCAAACGTTATTAGCACATTCCCGCTTTTTGTGCCAAGGTCAGTAATAAAAAGGTTAAATAAGATTGGTCCCAGAACCGATCCTTGAGGAACTCCACTAGTAACCTCCTTCCAACATCAGGTGTGTTGTCAGTGGTTGACCAAAAAAAAAAATACAACAATAATAAGCAGGTCAATAAGGAAAGAGTTGTATGCTCAGTCTTCTGTCTGAAGAAAACACCATGTAAGATTCAAAGAAGACTGTGCAGCAATTCCTGTTGCTGTACAATATCATCAGCTATTACTACTGTACACTATTAATAGTCCTGTTAGTCATGTATTAAACATTGTTTACCAGATTAGTAGTAGCTGCTATCATATTACCAGTTCTAGTGCTGCATTAATTATCTACTAATCCAACTATGACAGCGATACATAGTCACAGTAGTCAAACATAAAAACTTGCCCATAGCCTTAAATAACTAAGTCTATGTCTGCACTGTGCCATGGTGCAGCGTATGGGGGTGTGAATTGCAGCACATGCCAAGGAGCAGGGCTGTAACTGCCCTGTGTGGATTCTGCTGGCGTGAACTAAAAGGTATCTAGTTTGTATTTGCATAGTCCTCTTCAGAGAGGACTATCTTAACATGAAATAGGTACTTTATAGTTTGTGACAGAAGCGTCCACTGAGGGCAGTTACATCCCAGCACTTTGGTATGTGCTGTAATTCACATCCCTGTAGTCCTAACTGTGGGGTCATGTAGACAAGCCCTAAATAACTTTATCTTGGTAAAATTATTCCAAGTATTTCTAATAGTTATGATAGGGAAGCACAAGGGAATAGTGTAGCTCAATAAACAGTAATTATTTAGCTAAGATAAAATCAGTCAATATTTAAGAGTGACCACTGTATGCAAATATACAGTGCCATACCACACTGGTATTGACAAATCATGACAGACATTGAATACATTCATAACACTGAGCATTTGGATAAGTGAGGGAATTAGGAGATTATTATTTATTTGTATTACAGTAGACTTAGTGGACAGAATCCCACTGTGCTATGACTGTACAAACATATAACAAAGATATAGTTCCTGCCCCCAAAAGCTCACAATCTAAGTGTAAGACTATAGACAATAAGTGAAAAAAAAACAGATGGGGCATGCAAGGGAACAGTAATATTGTGCTGGGGGAACGGCATGGTTGTAGCAAACCAGCTGTTTAACAAATGTCAATGTTGATGGCCTTAACTAGAGCTGGTCAAGCATATTCCATCAGTTTTTTCTGCGGAAAATGCAGTTTGTGCAAAATTTATTTTTTCCCATAATTTTAAAAATTGAAAATAAATATTTTGTTTTGGGTGCGGTAAACTGAGATCAAAACATTTTGGTTTGTTGAACCAAATCACAACTTTGTTTCAGATCAGTTCAGCGTTAATCTGTGTTTGCCTCCACTGCCTCTTGGGAGTTGCAGTTCATATGCCTTGGGCCTCTATGGACCAGGGTTCCTGGCTGGACTGTATCTCCCATGATGCACCATGGCCCCTCATCTGATTCATGTATTCCATCATGGGAGTCACATGAGTACAGTGCATCAGCAGTGAAGTAGTCTAGCTGGAAAGCCTTGCCCAGAGGAAAATGGAGATATAAATCACGAACGACATCTCCTCTGAGGGACTATAGTCAACTGAAGGGGACACAGATTGATACTGAACCAAGCCAAAACATTTCAGTTTGGTTTAACAAACCAAAATATTCCAGTTTAGAAAGAGTGAAACATTTAATTTAGATTGGAAATGTTGAAACTAAACATTTAGACATAGATCCATCGATTCTAAGGCCAGAAGGAACCACTGCAATCATCTAGTTCAGTGCTTCTCAAAGCCAGTCCGCTGCTTGTTCAGGAAAAGCCCCTGGCGGTTCCAGGCCAGTTTGTTTACCTGCTGTGTCTGTAGGTTCAGCCGATTGCAGCTCCCACTGGCTGCGGTTTGCCGCTCCAGGCCAATGGGGGCTGCGGGAAGCAGCGACCAATACGTCGGCTGAACCTGTGGACGCAGCAGGTAAACAAATTGGCCTGGCCTGCCAGGGGCTTTCCCTGAACAATCAGCGGCCCAACTTTGAGAAGCACTGATCTAGCTCCATATCTCAATTGAAATTTTTCTGGATTTTCTGTTCAATGAAATATTTCAATATTTTGATTTTTTTCATCCCAATTTGGAATGAAAACAAATATCAAAATATCAGAATTTTCTGTGGGGCAGAAATTCCAATTTTCAACCAGCTCTAGCTATGTTCCTGTTTCATGTAATAGAAGTTTCAGATATTTAAATATGGATAGCCGCAGTTATGCTGGACTCGTTCATTTATGTAGGCCTCTGCTCATCAGTCAGCTACTTAAGAACTGGATACTTATGCATGTGAAATAGAATATTCACGAAGTCTGGTTGAGAAGTTTAGTTTCTCAAGAAATGACCCTTTGACTGCCTTTAGCTGGGGAGGTCCTTTGACTAGACAGACAGTAGGGAATGAGAGAAGTCCCCCTTTGAACCTCTGCTTACCCTTTGGCTAGGCAGAGAGGGGTTAGGTCCAGCTGATTGACTGCTGTGTGTCCCCCTTGCCTATTTAAGATAAACCTGGTCTTTTCATCCAGTTTGGGGCTTACATCAGCTCTAACACCTCCTTCATAAGCCCCAGTGCAGAGTGTGGAAAGCATCAGGGATGTGGGGGTTGTCACAGCACAATGGCTATTCCCAGCTGGTGGGTGGTCCCTTAGGTACTATTACAAGCTAGTGCAAGGTAGAGCAGTCTCCAGATTCTTCTAACCAGGGATTGGTCTGTGGCAGAGACTCAGGGAGTTGTAACTGGTTCCCTGACAACTCCCAAACACCCTCTGCTATGCTCGAGCACAGCAGAGAATCTGGCCTTCAGTGTCTTCCATCATGAAAAAATATACTTTATACTGGGCGAAAATGTATGTTAAGCACCTCTCCTTTTTGCTGTGCAGACAGACAGCAAAGGAAATAAAACCAGGGCAGCTAGTTAGATTTGCCAGACTACACACAGACTAGGAGGCATGTCCTCTGAGGTAGCGAGATGTCACTGATATACTTCTATAGAGGTGTTTCTCTAAAGAATCAATTCTCTCTCATACATCCAGCAGGTTAAATGTCTGTCCTACTCCTCTCCAAAGGGACTGGTAAGCATAACAGGGAGAGACTATATAAGTCATCATGCATGCACAGCTCCAATGAGGTGAGCAGGTACCAGAAACCTTTGATATGACATTATATTGGAACATCATAAAACAATGCATGTACAAATGCATACAGACACACACCGACTCACACTCAAAGCTTGTTTTTCCCCATAAAGTTGCAGGCTATGTTCTATTGTTCTTCATTTCAAAAACCACAGTACAAACTCCCTGGGAGTCACAGAGGGCTGAGGGATGTTCAGTGAGGTACAGCACTTTCAAGATGAGCTGGGAAAGCTGCTATGCTTTGCGGTGAGGGAGCAGATTAAAGCTGTCTAAACACCTCATTTCCCTGTGGGGCCCAGCTATTTGAGAGCAATTCAAGCTCCACTGCACCAAGCAGAGTAACTTCACTTCCACGAAATATTGTCATTCCTCTCCCCACCTTGGTCTTCATCAAATTGAAGTGATCTGTATCCACCAAGACAGATATATTCATTCCTTTATATTCTTTATTCAACAATGGATGTTTATGAATATACAGGTGCACAAAGTACCAGTGCTAGGGGAGGAAAATGACACTTAAATAAAGTCAGACTGTATTCAGGCAGCATTCCCGGCTGCCCTGGAAGAGAGCTTGCTAAACATCCTTTCCCATTCGGAATTACAATCTCATAGAATCACATTCATGCAAAGTTCTAATGAAACAAAAACCTTAATAAATCCAGTCGCCGATGATGCACTCTGCGGCAGTGTTCATTATGGCACGCACTGCATACTTCCTCTAAATCAGGGGAAAACCGCGTTCCTTTCTGTCTGCCTGATGTACAGCTCTGCGCTAATGCGGCACCCAGTCTGAAAAGTCAAACACTCTGCATTTGCAGAGTAACCCCTCACTAGATCTGTACAATTAACAAACTTGTACTTACACATCTGGAAGATCCTCAACATCTGAATTGCTAACAGACTGATGATAGCCGGAAAGTCTTTTAAAAAAATGTTGGTGGGGGGTTCACATGTTAAGAGCACCAGTCCTCAGTCTTGTTTGGAAAGTAGTTTTTAATACCCATTTGGAGTGTGGATGAAGGTGAAAGTTGTCAGGCTGTGAAAAATGGAATCAGTGTTGGCTGACCTGAAATAGGGCCGTAAAGTTCTATTCCTCACAAAGGCAAGATATATTATTGCTGTAACGCCATTATTCCGCTCCATCACTTTTAAACCTTGTTCCCATTATCTGCAAGTTAAATATAACCCTATGTAAAAACAGGAAGGACAGTGCTAAGTTGTCCAGCTTAACAGCACACACTTAAAACATAATAGAGCACTTGTTACTGTATTTTATGGAACGGAAACTCCAAATGTAAAGATGTATTAAGGAAATATCTCAAAGTTATTAGGGAAGGATATTTACAATTACAGATTGCTTTATATTATGCTTTTATGAACATCTCAGGAAATGAAATAGCCCTCAGCTGTAGAGAGTGAAGAGGGAGGTAATTTTCCTTAATACGGGTGATAAAATTAATCTGATTGAAATCGCTAGCGATTATTTCGCAGAATACTGAGTGGCAGTACAATCACTTACACTCTTTTATATTTTTTTAGTCAAAGCTCGTGTAGATGAAAGCTAATTACAAAGTAGTGATGTGAAGCGCTAAGGAAATAGTTTGTATAGCATAGAACAGGCACGGCTAATTGGGGTTTGTGATTACACAGATTGTTGTTAGGGAGAATTAACTACCAGCAGTCTCTCCTGCAAAGCTTCTCATCAAGGGAAAGTAAAAATAGACACTGGATCTGTTATTTATCTAATTATGCCATGAATATTTTCACAAGCATGTTACACACTCTCAAATGGTTTAAACTTTCAGTCCCATGCTGCTGGTGATCAAAGTATCAATATGGATTTTTGACAATGGGTTTTCTTCAGCTTACCTTACCAAAATCCTCTTTTGCACACCCCACTGCTTCTTCTCCATAAAGCCATTCTTAGGAGCCAAAATACTATGGTACAGTATGTTACAGAAACTGACTGGATCAAATTCATCCGTGGTGTAATGACACTGAAGGCAATAGAGGTATTTCAGGGATGCATTTGACCCAGGGCCTTTTGCCAATCTTTGTTTAGCAGAACTCAGTGGCAACATGAAGCCCTCAATACTCTTATTATCTAAGGTAACCTAATAGGCAGCCGTGTGGTGAGGGAACAAAAATCTTACTGGGTTTCAGTTAATGTTCAGTCAATTTCTATTGTATTATTATTATTTAGACTGTGGAAGAGCTCACAGAATGAAAGGCCCTTTCCAAATGCACTTGAAGACAGTCTCTGCCCCAAATTGCACACAGTCTAAAAGACAAAGACAGATGAAAAGTGAGGGAAAGGGCTGTTACATACAAAGGCCCTGATCCTGCAACTTGATCCACACAGGAGGACCCTTATATGCATGGAGTCCCACTGAGCTCATTAGGACTCTGTGTGGGTGCAATGTGATAACAGATGCATGGCTTCTTTGTTAAATACTCTGGTTTGCATTTTGCTACTGTTCTTTGTTGCTGGTCCATAATAACTTCAGCAGTTTTGAAAACTCATGTTATAAAATCCTACAAACAATAGGGAAGAAATTATGCAGAAAGCAAAAGAAAGTCCTAATTACTATATGAGTTAATGCATATTACCTAATAACAGATTCAGCAAACTTTGGACACCACCAAAAAGAATAGGGGTGTGTGGAGGGAACACCCTGAAAATATGTCAGATCGTTTGTTACACTCACCCCTGCTGACTTGTCAGAAGCTCCAATGTTTGTTTTTGTCAGTCATAGATACATCCTCTGGGAAAGAGTACTTCCTGGAATGACCTAGCAATGTCAGAAAAACACATTGGCCAGCACTAATTCCCTTGATTCCCCATAAACAGCACTTCATGGAATGACTGCCTCAGTGGAAATCCTGAGATGTTGATGGTGATATTTTTCACAGATGTAGTGTCTTGCAAAAGGAGCATTTGAGTAGAGTACCCTAGTGAGTATTTGGAAGACATCTGAGTGGACAAAATATTTTCCATCGACCTAATTGCAATTTTGCGTTTTACCCATTGTATAAAGAATGCTAAATCTTTTAGAACCAGTTTACAGCTTTCAGATTAACGGGCATATGTGTCCATTTAATAAGTCATACAAAAACTGGGGCCAACATTATCAAAAGTGGCTTCTGACTTTGTTGGCCAATTTGAAACATCTTGGGGCTGACCATCAGGAGTGCTGAGCATTCAGAGCCTCCCTGCCCCCCACTTACTTGAGGCCCAGAAACAGAGAACCCAAAATACCAGAGGCCTTTTTGGGCAATTTTGGCCTGAGTTTTTCCTTTGCTTTCTTTTTTTCTCAAAGTTCCTTATGTGACAGTTAGCAAAGATGATGAAGTTCTGTGGGCCATTTACAACCCCTCCACGTAACTAAACTCAGAAGGATCTGAGATGTGACAATAGTGAAACAGCAGGGAAGAAAATGCTGCATCTCACGCTGACAAAAAGCAGCAGCACTTTAAAAATTATCAGAGGGAGCAAGTGATGTGGCTAAAAGAAAAAAGAAAGTGGCTGAGAAGATACATTACGTATGAAAGACAGCATTAATCACACACAACAAGGCCCAGAATCTACTCATCTCTTAACAGGAGCCAGCACTATTGTCCTAGTGGGGATGCTTAACACTGGGATGCTGGAAACCCACATGTTGTAACTCCATCACCATTGCCACCAGGGCAGCTTTCAGGGGCAGAGTATTGGGGGTCTAATGTCAGAAGTTAACAAAATGGAAGTGTAAGTTACACATCAGCAGTGGTGCTGGAACAATTTGTATAGCTGGGGTGCTCAGAGCCATTGAACCAAAGTGTAAACCCTGTATATGATTGAAACCACTTCAAGCCAGGGGGTGCAGTAGCACTCCCAGCACCCCTAGTTCCAGCATCTATGCACATCAGTTTAAAGTAGCATCAGTCAATCTAAGTGAGTGTAAGTTGACCAAAGTCACTCAGGATCTGTGTTAACTTCTGTTGGTGCAGACTTTGGCATAATGCTCCAGCAGCAGAAAGTCCTTGCAGAAGGGGTCGTGTGATGTCAAGAGAACCACAATTTCCCCTCCCCTGGGGGGCCTATAGCCAGCCACTGCAGCTCCAGAAATGGGAGGTGCTGGCTGGGGAAGAAACATAATTGGAACAACCATGGGCAGTGCCGATACAGTGGCTCTGTTAAGGGTTCACTCATCATTGGGTGCTGGCTTGTGGCCGTGTCTGGGGATTAGCTCCATTCAGATCAGACGCCTCCCTTCTAACAGTTGCTCACGTCATGTGCCGCCTCCACTCTCCGGGACTCATGGAGTTCTCTCTTCATGACTCAGAGTGCTCCCTCTTCGTGGCTTGGCCCGCATCACTATAGTTTTCCCTTTTCAGGGTATCAAAGTCCCATTGGATCAGCTGTCCACAGGGTGGCCAACTTTCTAATTGCACAGAACTGAACATCCTAGCTCTGTCCCTTCCCCAAGGCCCTGCCACCCACTCTCTACAGTCCCCCTCCCTCGGTGGCTCACTCTCCCCCACCCTCACTCACTTTCACTGGGCTGGGGTTGAGGTGTGGGAGGGGGTGAGGGCTTTAACTGGGGGTGCGGACTCCAGGGTGGGGACAAAAATGAGAGGTTCAGGGTATGGGAGGGGGCTCTGGGCAGGGGCAGGGAGTTGGCATGTGGGAGGGTGTGAGGGCTCTGGGGTGGGACTGAACAGGTGTGAGGGGTTTGGGATGCAGGAAGGTGCTCCAGTCTGGGATTGAAGGGTTCAGAGGGTGGCAGGGGGATCAGGTCTGGGGCAGAGGGTTGGGATGCGGGGGGACTCGGGTGCAGGCTCTGGGCTGCGCTTATCTCAAACAGCTCTCAGAAGCAGTAGCATGTCCCCCTCTCCGTCTCCTACGCAGAGGTGCAGCCAGGTGGCTCTGCACACTGCCCTGTCCACAAGTGCCACGCCCGCAGCTCCTATTGGCCGCAGTTCCCAGACAATGGGAGCTGCAGGGGCAGCACCTGGCTGTCCTTAGGCATAGGAGCCAGATGGGGAACATACCAACTGCTTTTTGTGAGCCTGTATTTGATAGTGAACAGCTTTTGCAGCTGCTTCCTCAGAGGAAGATTCAAGAAACCCTGCAGCAGGCAGTTATGGGATAGCCTGCCCACAGGGAAAATTTCTTTCTAATCCTTAGGCTGCTTTATGCCTGTGAATTTACATCCCTTCCACAACTGTTGGATTTTTTAATCCTTACTGTGGATATTTTTTTTATCCATATAAATGTCCAGTACGTACAATATTCCAGTATAATATTCTGCAGCAGTACACAGTCAGATTTGTTCTTTATTTTAACATCTCACAGAATAATAAGAGTGAAGAAGACAAAATATGAAGGATATTATTAATATACTTCTTTCCCATAAAATAAGTTATTCTTAAATGATTAAGGCTATATTGTAAAATTATATTTTTCACACTATTATTAACAGCTTGCCACTAGCAACACACTATAGTGTATATATGTTATCAGTAATTTCACTGTACTTCTGTATGAAGGAAAGATAAAAATTATACTGTATGTGGGTATGCAAATAATGAAGAGTCTGGGCCTGTGCTTAGTAATTCTCATATGCTCCTATACTTTGCCCACCTTGACTGACAGGTACTGAAAATTAAATGGTTTTCAATAAAAATTCTGTAACCTGAAATGAATCCCCACAGGATAATTAGAGTATCTGTCTCATAAAAAGTAATCATGTGTCTGCTACTTGTGAAGAATCCTCCATAGCTGAGCGGCAGCCCCGTAGCTCCGGTCAAGTCAGACCTTTAATACTCATGAGATGTAACACTCACCTGCCCTTTATGGGCGATAAGGTATCCTGTGGGGGGCAGCATAGTGTAGCATTACCAGTTCATTAATGGAAAAATCTTTCCACGAACACAACACCTAACAGTTGTCCCAGGTTGGCTCCCACACCCCTATTCTGACTGGCAAAGGATCCATAAACCCAGCTCCTGTTACTCCAGAAGCCCACACCACCCATTCCCAAATTCATACCTTTCCTGCACAACAGCTGTGCCCTAGGACACACTGTGCCCTCAATGAACTCTGCAACTTCTGCCACCCCTGTAGCTCTGCTGAAAAATGGGGACCATTCATGCCTATGATGCAACAGATAGCACAAGATCAACCCCAAGAACAAAAAACCAAAATTAGTATAACCTACTTGAGTCAGGAAATCAAATAGAAAATGGAAAAGAACATGTACCCAGTCTAAACCCAGCATTGGCAGCTACACATGCACAATAGCACCTAGTGGCCCATGCTTACGCTGTACATCTCCACTTAGATATAGGTAACTGAGGCACAGAAAGGTTAAATGACTTGCCCAAGGTCACATAGGAAGGCTGTGGCAGAGCTGAGAATGGAACCCTGATTTCTTGGGTTCCAGTCCAGTGCCAAGTAACTGATTTACTTTACAATACAATCAGCACAACTGGTGCTTTGATTTCAAACCTTTTAAGATTTATTAAACTATTGCCCTTGAAAAACTATCAAGGTGAAACATTCTATATTCCAGCATGTCCAGGGACAGAAAAAAAAACGAAAAAACACTGAACACAGACACATTGATATGGCAAACATACTACATGCTAATATATGTTGAAAACAATCCTGTACAATATCCTGTTCTTGCCACAACATTTTTTATAAAACCTTGTAGCCAGATGTGAGTCTTTCAGATTAAAAGGTTCAATAACAACTGCAGAATTTTGGTAACTAAATAATTAAGTTTGCAACTTAAATTTCGTTTAGAGATCATAAAAAAGTATGTGTAAATTTCAAATATTCTGAATGTATTCAAAAATTTGTTTTGTAACATATGTATTAGGGCTTTCAATTGATCACAGTTAACTCACGCAATTAACTCAAAAAAAATTAACCACGATTAAAAAAATTAATCATGATTAATCACATTGTTAACAATAGAATGCCAATTGAAAATTATTAAATATTTGTGGATGTTTTTACATTTTCAAATATATTGATTTAAATTACAACACAGAATACAAAGTGCACAGTGCTCACTTTAGATTTATTTTTTATTACAAATATTTGCACTGTAAAAAACCAAAAAAATAGTATTTTTAATTCACCTCATACCAATACTGTAGAGCAATCCCTTTATCATGAAAGTTGAACTTACAAATGTAGAATTATGTACAAAAATATAGTTGCATTCAAAAATAAAACAATGTAAAGCTTAAGAGCCTACAAATCCACTCAATCCTTCTTCAGCCAATCACTCAGACAAACACGTTGGGTAAAAATTTGCAGGAGATACTACTGCCTGCTTCTTGTTCATGATGTCACCTGAAAGTGAGAACAGGCATTTGCAGGGCACTTTTGTAGCTGGGGTTGCAAGGTATTTACGTGTCAAATATGCTAAACATTTGTATGCCCCTTCATTCTTCAACCACCATTTCAGAGGACATGTTCCATGCTGATGATGCTCGTTAAAAAAATAGTGTGTTAATTACATTTGTGACTGAACTCCTTGGGGAAGAATTGTATGTCTCCTGTTTTGTTTGACCTGCATGCTGCCATATAATTCCATGGTACAGCAGTCTTGGATGATGACCCATCACATGTTTAAGAACAGTTTCACAGCAGATCTGAAAAAATGGAAAGAAGGTACCAATGTGAGATTTCTAAAAATAGCTGCAGCACTTCAGCCAAGGTTTAAGAATCTGAAGTGCCTTCCAAAATCTTAGAGGGTTGAGGTGTGGAGCATGCTTTCAGAAGACTTAAAAGAGCAATGCTCAGATACGGAAATGTCAGAACCCGAACCACCAAAAAAGAAAATCAACTTCTGCTGGTGGCATCTGACTCAGATGATGAAAATGAACATGTGTCAGTTCTGCTTTGGATCATAATCGAGCAGAACTCCTCATCAGCATGGACGCATGTCGTCTGGAATAGTGGTTGAAGCACCAAAGAACATATGACTCTTTGGTGCATCTGGCATATAAATACCTTGTGGTGCCAGCTACAATAGTGCCAGGCAAACATCAGTTCTCACTTTCAGGTGACATTGTAAACAAGAAGTGGACAGTATTATCTCCTGCAAATTGTAACCAAACTTGTTTGTCTGTGCGATTGGCTAAAGTAGGACTGAGTGGACTTGCAGGCTCTAACATTTTACATTGTTTTATTTTTGAATGCAGGTTTTTTTATACATAATTCAATATTTGTAAATTCAACTTTCATGATAAAGAGATTGCACTACAGTACTGGTATGAGGTGAATTAAAAAATACTATTTCTTTTGTTTTTTGACAATGCATATATTTATAATAAAAATAAATATAAAGTGAGCACTGTGCACTTTGTATTCTGTGTTGTAATTTAAATCAATATATTTGAAAATGTAGAAAACATCAAAAATATTTAAATAAATGGCATTCTATTATTGTTTAACAGTGCGACTAATCATGCGATTAATTGCAATTAATTTTTTTAATTTCTTGACAGCCCTAATACGTATGTGAAGCCTGCAGTGATGCTAACTTCTTGGATACAGCCAGATCTCACAAGCCAAGTGAGGTTCATCCACCTCTTTATTGAGATTTGAGACACATGGGGAAACGTAAGAAGAGGTGTTGCTGACTTAGCATAGGGCACTCTTTCCTTTCAGTCATTAATGAATCTATGTCCCAGCATGATGCTATAAGCCACAGTATTACTGGACATACTAGCTTTCAAACAGCTGGAAAAACAATTTATTCAATCATCAAGCAGAAACACAGCAAAATTATCTGTGAACGCATTCCTGTATTTGCATATTGGAGGTGCACACATGTGCAAGTGCACACATATACACACACTAATTTATTCTCAATTCCTGAGTAAATAAGACCTCATCCACTCCTGGCATGTCTTCATCCATCCAATTATATATCTTGACCTGTCTCTCTGACATGTCCTCCTGCTGTTTTGCAATTAGTTTCAATGTAATTTGACCAAAAATGAACTTCAAATTTTCTTTCCTAAATTCGCTCCACTACCCCCATTTTCTGTCACTGTCAACAACACTGCTAACTTCCCCAGAAGCTGGGTTTCATCTCTGAATCCACTCCCATCCTATTCCCCACTCACCCAAAGGCATGTCCAAATTAGAACAGAGTGAAATTTGGAATTTCCATTGTGCTGGAAATTCTCACATTTCAACATTTGTTTTCACCCAAATCAAGACAAAAGGTTGAAATTTTGATTTTTTTTTGTCAAATGGAAATTCTGAAACATTTGATTAAGAAATGACTGTTCTACAGCTTTCATGATGCAAAACTAGGGTCAGAGGAAGATCTGCATTGCATTATGGAAGATGTAGTCCTCTAGGGAGCTCAACCCATAGAAAGAATGGGGGCTGTTTGAAAGTAGATTAACCTAAACTGCACAAAGACACTCTAAGTGCAGAGTAAGAGTGTTCACATGGGAAGTAAATGCAGACGAGCTATTGCATTTTAAATTCACACCCTAGCTATTTTGCACTAATTTTCCTGTGAATTCCCCATGTAGACAAGCCCTAAAACAGATATTGCCCATGCTTTAGTCCATACCAGTGTAGTGAAAGGTAGCAACCATTGAATCTATATATAAAAAGATCTTGGGGCAGTCTGCGGAGTTACTTCGGTACCCTGTAAACTGGTTGTAAAAATAATTAAAAATAGAATTATAAACCACTTGGAAAATCATGAATTGATAGGGTCTAACTAGCCTGGATTCTGTAAAGGAAAATGAACAAACTTACTTGCTTGCTTATATATTTTTCTGGATATGTCAATAAAATAGTGTTTCAAGGGAAACTGGTTGATATAATGTATTTGGACTTTCAAAAAGCCTTTGACTAAGTCAAAATGCCCTAAATAGTCATGGAGTGAGAGGTAAAGTACTGTAATGCAAGAAACAGAAAATAAAGAGTAGGAATAAAGGAACATTTTTCATCATAGCAAAATGTTAACAGGTTGCCACAAGGTTCCATAGTAGGTTGTTTAATATAGTTATTAATGATCTGAGAAAGGCATTCAAAATTTGCAGATGACATAACATTAAATCTGAAGAGGAGTGGACAAAGTAATGAATAGTATAGTGAAGGTAGATAAGGAACCTCTGTTCATCCTGCCACATTATACAAGAACAATCAGCCATGAACTGAAACTAGAAAGGTAAGAAATTGACAGCTGATGAAAGAAAATGGCACAATTAGCCATTGGAACTCATTGCCACAACATATCACTGAGGCCTAGAGCTTAATGGAAGTCTAAACTGGATTGGATATTTATATGGATAGAAAGACCATCCAGAGTTATAATAGTAAATATTAACAAATAAGTGAAGTGAGGAACGGATAGTGAGGACTGTTGTGATTATTGAATCTAAAAAATTACCCCAGTTGTTAGTTGAAATGTAAAAAGTAAGGGCAAGTTTATACAATGTCACAATAACATATGCAGTGCTGTAACTCAAAAGCATGTCTTTCTCACCAACAAAAGTTGATCAATAAAAGATATTACCTCACCCATCTTGCCAGAATAACCTATAACTTTCTGCTTGCTTAGAAATTAACCAGGAAACATAGGCCAAGTTGTTTTCAATAATTAAATGTTATGAAACAGGTGCAAGAAAACCCCACAGAGAAACTGGATTATCCCAAACAAAAAAGGACCTGCTGATATGATTCAAGGATTGTGTTAACATTTGCTTGTTAAAAACAGGAGATGTGTAGCTAGAAGTTAATGAATCAAAATTGGTGTGGCAGATATTAGGCCTAACTGTTGGACACAATAATGAAGATGAACTGTGCCACCAGCTTTTCCTCTTTCTGAGTTTCTTAAAAAGTTTGAAAAAAAAAAAGTTCTGTTCTCCTGTCCCACCTTGAATCCCAGCTCATCTTATCTTCCCTGACCCATGATAGACGGAGCAACACAGACTGAACAACTTTCTTCCTGAGAGGAAGGTCAGTATGTCTTGCTCTGTTCAAAGAACTTTCTTTTTCAGTTGTGAGTCTTGAAAATAATAGCATCATGTCATCCAGTCCTCAGCCCATCATTGGAGATACCTAATTGCCAGCACTGCAAAGTTATGTACAATCCTGTTCTGTTCCCTTCCTTTTGTGTTGCTTTCCCCACACTTTCTTCCTCTTCTCCTCTCTTTTATTCTCTAAGCTTTTTATCAAATCCTGAAATCAATAGCATAGCACCAGCACCGTGAGATGAGATGACCACAATCCTGTGCTGTCTAAGGAAAAAAGACCCAACCAGATGATGTCCCTGACCGGCATGGGTACCAGGGTCCATGCAACTGGTGCCATGGTTGACTGGCCAGCCAAAGTATCTGTTCATGACCATCCATCCATTCAGTGTTCTAAAGACATCAACAAAAGTCATAAGTTCCCCACCCTTTCTATCCTATCTCCCCTTCACCTTGTGTCGGTCTGTTTGTTAGAAACAGGAGAAAATAAATATGCTTTACACATCAGGACTGAAGGAAAAATTAACCCTGTCCTTTTCATCAAAGAAAGGTTGCTGGTTGCTCTGATATTTTGTCTCCAGGAAAGACAGACTTTAAAGATTCTGACTGTTTATAAATTTCAGTTTTAATATTAATGCTTGTTTTAATTTCTTGTTCTTTCTTGTATTTGATTGAAAAAGTTCCAACTAGGGCTGTCAGTTAATCACAGTTAATGCATGTGATTAATGCAAAACAAGTTAACTAGATTAAAAAAATAGTCGTGATTAATTGCAGGTTTAACAATAATAGAATACCAATTTAAATTTATTAAATATTTTGGATGTTTTTCTACATTTTAAAATATATTGATTTCAATTACAATATGGAATACACAGTGTACAGTGCTCACTTTATATTATTATTTTTGATTGCAAATATTTGCACCTTAAAAAAGATAAAAGAAATATACCCCTCTTCAGTGGGGCTCCAATTTAAGCACTACTAATGACTGCACCTGTTGTAATATTGCATGGGGAGACATCTAATCTCTCAAATAGGTAGTGCCAAAACTATGTAGGGATAAGACGGTTACTCACCTTTGTAACTGTTGTTCTTCGAGATGTGTTGCTCATATCCATTCCAGTTAGGTGTGTGCGCCACGCGTGCACATTCGTCGGAAAACTTTTACCCTAGCAACTCAGTGGGCCGGCAGGTCGCCCCCTAGAGTGGCGCCATCATGGCGCTTGATATATACCCCTGCCGGCCCGCCCGCTCCTCAGTTCCTTCTTGCCGGCTACTCCGACAGTGGGGAAGGAGGGCGGGTGTGGAATGGATATGAGCAACACATCTTGAAGAACAACAGTTACAAAGGTGAGTAACCGTCTTTTCTTCTTCGAGTGATTGCTCATATCCATTCCAGTTAGGTGAATCCCAAGCCTTACGTAGGCGGTGGGGTCGGAGTGAAATGTGGCAGAATGAAAACTGCTGAGCCAGAGGCTACAGCATCTCTTGACTGTTGAACCAGGGCATACTGTGAAGCAAAGGTATGGACCAAGGACCAATGGAGCTGCACGACAGATCTCGTGGGTAGGAACATGAGCCAGCAAGACGGCAGATGAAGCCTGAGCCCTGGTAGAGTGTACGATGATGTGGCTTGGGGAAATATGAGCCAAATCATAACAAGTGCGGATGTCCGCCATCACCCAAGATGAGATCCTCTGAGAGGAAAACAAGCAAGCCCTCCCTTTGGCCCGCTACCGTGACAGAGCTGGCGCACTTTACGCAATGGTTCTGTCAGCGCAATATAAATGCGAGCACTCCACAGATGTCCAAGGAGTGCAATGGTTGTGCCCATTGCGTTGAGCTGTGGGTAACATGAAAGGCCGAAACCACCTTAGGGAGGAAAGCCGGGTGCGGTCGTAGCTGCACCTTGTCTTTGTGAAACCTAGTGTACGGCGGAACCACCGTAAGAGCTCTGAGCTCGGAGACCCGTCTGGCCGATGTAAACAGCTACGAGGAAAGTTGTTGTCCAAGACAGGTATAGCAGAAAGCCAGTCGTGAACGGCTCGACTGGGGGAGACATAAGTCTGGTTAAACTAGGTTGAGGTCCCAGGTTGGGGCTGGGCGGCGCACCCGAGGGTGCAAGCGCTCCAAGCCCTTGAGGGACCTCGAACCCATAGAGCGTGAGAACACGGAACGTCCACCTTAACCTGGCTGGAAGGTAGAGATGGCTGCTGAGTGTATCCTCAGCGATGATACCGCCAGGTCCTGCCGCTGAAGGCCAGAGGCAGGCCAAATAGAGGGGATCGAGACCTCAGCAGGAGCAAGATCGAGCGTATTGCAGCTGTAGAAGAAACGCTTCCACCTGGCCCGGTACGTTGACCAGGTGGAAGGCTTCCTGTCACCCCGGCTCAGTTACGCAGCAGCCACACCGTGAGGCGAAGAGGCTGCAGGTCCGAGTGACGAAGCCTGACGTTGCCCTGAGTGATGAGGTCTGGGTGGGGTGGCAGGGTAATTGGGTCTGTTATTGACAGGCCGAGCAACGTGGTATATCAGTGCTGCCTGGACCACTCTGGAGTGATCATGATGATGCGCGCTCTGCCCCTGCGGAGTTTGAGCAGGACCTAATGAACCAGTGGGAACAGTGGGAAGGCATAATGGAGTTGGCCTTTCCACGGCATCAGGAATGCGTCCAAGATCGATCCCGAGGAGAGACCTTGGAAGGAGCAGAACATCTGGCATTTTCTGCCCTCACGGTGAGCGAACAGGTCTATGTGAGGAAACATCTCCACTTCTGGAAAGCAGAACGCCTCACATGGGGCAGAGTGATCACTCGTAAGACAGGAAAGACCTGCTGAGTCAAAGCGCCAAGACGTTCCGAACGCCTGGGAGAAAGGACGTCACCAGCTCCATCGAGTGGGCCATGCAAAAGTCCCGGAAATGGATGGCCTCCTGACAAAAGGGGGGAGGACCATGTCCCTCCCTGGATATTTATGAAGCACATGGTCATTGTGTTGGCTGTAAACACCGAGATACAACGGCCTCGCAGCTGCCGCTGGAACCCCTGGGACGCCAGGAGGACTACTCTCATTTTTGGGGCATTGATGTGGAATGCCAGCTCCCGAGAAGACCAAAGGCCTTAAGCTCGGAGGTGACCATGAGCACTGGAGCAGAGAGATGACGCGTCCGTCGTCAGGGGCAGTGAGGGCTGGGGCAGATGAAACCGCATCCCTGCCCACACCAGGGAGGGAGTTAGCCACCACTCTAGGGAGCCTAAGGTGCTCGAGGGAACGGTGACTACCATGACCATTGGCTCCCTGTCCGGGTGGTACGCCGAGGTGAGCCGGACTTGGAGAGGACGGAGGCGGAGCTTGGCGTGTTTGGTTACAAACTTGGGGCAACCATGGACCCAGGAGACTGAGACAAGTACGAGCCGAGGTCGCTGGGAAAGCCTGCAGACCTGATGATTGTTGCCATCGCCTAAAACTGCAGTTGTGATAAGCAGGCTCCGGCTAGGTAGGAGACCAGGATAGCCCCTAGGAGGTCCAACCTCTGCGTGGGAACCAGAGTGGATTGCTCTATAGTAATCATCAGGCCTTGACCTGTGAATAAGACCGTGATGATGCCCACGTGCTGAGTGGTTTGTGTCTCAGAGTCTCCTCGGATAAGCGAATCGTCCAGATACGGAAAAACGCATATCCGACATCAGCGAAGGTAGGCGGCGACTATGGCCGTAAACCAGAAGTACTGACAGTTGGCTAGAAAGCGGAGGTATCTCCTGTGCGGAGGGAAGATGGCGTTGTGAAAGTACGCGTCCTTCATATCCAGGGCGGCATAGTAGCCCCCAGGAGGCAAGGATGGAATAATAGTTCCCAGGGATACCGTGCGGAACGTCAATCTTATCCTAAACCGGTTGAGTCCGTGCAGGACTAGGAAGGTCTGAGACCTGCGTTCGAGTGGGGGACTAGGGCATAACGGGAGTAAAGCCCCTTGCCCCTTTCGTCCGTCCGCGTCTGCACCTCTTGTACGAGAAATCGCTCGTGAGAGGAGTCCCTGAAGGGGGACAGGGCTGGAACAAATTAGAGGTGGTACCTATGCTCCACCGTGCGCAGGACCCAGCGATCTGAAATTAACTGGGGCCACGCCAGGAGAAAGTGGGATTGGGATCCCGGCCTGTGACTGGTACACCGTCCTCAGGCGCACCTTGGAAGGTTCGTCTTTGGTCCAGTGGTAATTGCGAGGGACCTTGACCTTGGCTCTTTAGGGGTCCTGACGTTTGTCTGCGACCACCTTGGCCTCGCCGTTTGCCAAAGTCCTGTCTCTGGCTAGGTACAGAGTATGGCGGCTGGGGACAGAAAGGCCTGCGTTTGGTCGCTGGCATATGCATGCTGAGAGAGCGCATTAGGACCCTATTGTCCATCAGGCCTCGCAGCCTGGGGCTGTCTTTGCCGCGAAGAGGCCTTTACCAACAAAGGGTAAATCCTGAATGGCATACTGCAGCTCCGGCCGGAGGTTTGAAACCTGAAGCCATGAGATGCACCTCATGGCGACACCAAAGGCCAGAGTCCTGGCTGCAGAGTCTGCTGCGTCCAACGAGGCCTGGAGGGACGCTCTGGGTACCTTTTTTTTCCCTCCGTCCTCCAAGACGGCAGCGAACTCTTAGCGGGAGTTTTGAGGGAGAAACTCCATAAACTAAACTACCTTCACCCAAGTGCTATAATTATCGCAGCTAAGCAAGGCTTGTTGCTTTGCTACCCAGAGCTGCAGGGCCTCTGCAGAGTACACCTGGCGGCCAAGCAGGTTCATTCGCTGGCCATCGTATCAGAATCGTGGTCCTGAGCATAAGATCTGCGCATGTGGGATGACCCGGATGCGTGTCCGGATGGCCATGGAGGTACTAAAAGAAGGCACAGGCAGAGTCTCTGACTCTATCGGACCTTGCCCAACTCAGCACCGGGGACCGGCACCGGGAGGCGTACCGGTACCTGGAACGAGATCCAGACCCGCAACCAGAACGGTGCCGGGAGGTCGACCGAGATCTCGAGGCTCGGGGAGAGGCTACAGGAGTCAAGGTACCTGTCGTGGTGCCGGGAGTCGAAACGGTGCCGATAGCGGGTCGGCGAACGGGATACCGACTGGTGCAGCGAGTGCGACCAGTACCGATGAGGAAAACAGCACCGGGACTGCAAGTGGTGTCGGGCGTGCCGACAGGACCTGGAGTGTCTGCGGGACCGTGATCATGAACGGTGCCGCTCTGCTGTGCTGACAGAGGACGGTCACATGAAGAGACTGTATTACCCGTACTGGCGGTGCCGGGGTCAGGCAGCATCGACTCTGTCATGGCAATGAGATCCCTCGCTGTTGGTAATGTCTCCGGCGTGGAGGGAACAGCAGGCTCAACCACAGTGCATACTGGGGAGCTGTCAGGCACCGGATTCGACGGTACCGAGGTCGTCAGAGCTTCGATAGGTGTCGGTGCTGGGCGATCCGAGTTAGATGAGCTGTCTGGCTGCGGTGCCGTTGGCACGGAAGCAGCAGGAGCAGTAGCTCAACCACGGCGCGTGCCGGGGAGCCGTCAGGCACCGGATTCGATGGCCCTTGTGGGACCGGGATCGACGGTGCCGACGTCGTCGGTGCCGCAGCAGGTGTCGGTGCCGGGCGATCCGACTTAGACGAGCTCTCTGGCTGCGGTGCCGTTGGCACGGAAGCAGCAGGAGCAGTAGCTCAACCACGGCACGTGCCGGGGAGCCGTCAGGCACCGGATTCTACGGCCCTTGTGGGACCGGGATCGACGGTGCCGACGTCGTCGGTGCCTCAGCAGGTGTTGGTGCCGGGCGATCCGACTTAGACGAGCTCTCTGGCTGCGGTGCAGTTGGCACGGAAGCAGCAGGAGCAGTAAGCTCTACCACGGCGCGTGCCGGGGAGCTGTCAGGCACCGGATTCAATGGCCCCGGGGGACTGGAATCGACGGTGCCGATGTCATCGGTGCCTCTGCAGGTGTTGGTGCCGGGCAATCCGACTTAGACGAGCTCTCTGGCTGCGATGCAGGTGGCACGGAAGCAGCAGGAGCAGGGGGCTCAACCACGGCGCGTGCCAGGGAGCCGTCAGGCACCAGCAGGAATCGTAGGCTTTCTCGACCTCGGAGGAAGGGAGCAGTGCCGAGTCGACTTCGGTGCCGGCGACGGCCGGTGCCGAAAGGCCTTGGCAGTACCAGCGGGGTCCGGTGCCGAGGAGGCGCTTCTGCCAGCCGCTTGATCATCGCTCGGCGCCAAAGGTGGAGGGGTAACTGAAAGCCCCGCTCCTTTTTGTTCTCGGCTTAAAAGCCTTGCAAATGGGGCACTTAGCTGTCAAGTGTGATTCCCTGAGGCACTTCAAACAGGAGTCGTGTGGATCTCCCTTCGGCATCGGCTTCTGGCAGGCCGAGCCCATTTTAAAACCCGGTGAGCCATGCATGGGCTCCGGCACCGGGTTCATGGAAGGGGCTACTTCCTAAACCCCGCTAACAATTACTAAACTAACTATGTTAGCAAAGAAAAACGTATAACTATACAAATATATATATATAAAAGGATTATAACTGCATAACTATATTCGAGAACTACGAGTAGCTAGGGAAGTGGAGGTCAGCTGAGCCGCGCTCCACTGTTCCAACGACCGACACGGGCGGTAAGAAGGAACTGAGGAGCGGGCGGGCCGGCAGGGGTATATATCAAGCGCCATGATGGCGCCACTCTAGGGGGCAACCTGCCGGCCCACTGAGTTGCTAGGGTAAAAGTTTTCCGACGAATGTGCACGCGCGGCGCACACACCTAACTGGAATGGATATGAGCAATCACTCGAAGAAGAATTATAAGTTATAAAGAAGACATTAAACTCCACCCAGAAGTCAATCAGCAACTAGGCCAGATCACATAGCACTAGGAACCCATGACCCCAGTGAGATAAGCTAGGCATCACATTCTGCACCAGTTCAGTTTGTGGGTGGATTCCCATGAAATAATGTAATATTTTCCCTTATCCATGGACACCAATGGTTAGTGGGACATAAACGAAATTCCTGACCCTGTCATAATGGTCTGGTTACTGGTATATTTGTATAGTCTTTTAATCTATTTATATAATACATTCCCTTTCCCCCTTCAATATATATTTTAACAATTTTCTCAGAATCCAGGTATTGTATAGTTTCTTTTCAACCAGCAGAACGGCCTTCCTTAAATGCAATTCTGGGCATGAGGCATTTAACATGAAAATTAACCTAGCTGTGTACATGTGCACAGCAAAGACTTAGGTGCAAAAATTGGTGGGACAAGGCAATTAATTACCAAGCTAATTTAACTGCAAATATAACTACCCTATAAATACCAAAAAATGTTCTCATTTACTCTGTATTTTGTATATAAAATCTGTAGAAGGTATATTGTAAATATAGTGCACTATGTAGTTTTAATATGTTATTTTCATGGACTCCTCTGGCACACTCAGTCCTGGTCTACACACTAGTTTAGGTCAAATTTAGCAGCATTACGTCAATTTAACCCTGCACCCATCCACACGACAAAGCCATGTTTTTAGACTTAAAGGGCTCTTAAAATCAGTTTCTGTACTCCTCCCCCGACAAGGGGATTAGCGCTGAAATTGGCCTTGCCGAGTCAATTTTGGGGTAGTATGGTCGCAATTTGATGGTATTGGCCTCCAGGAGCTATCTCAGAGTGCTCCATTGTGACTGTTCTGGACAGCGCTCTCAACTCAGAAGCACTGCCAAGGTAGACAGGAAAAGGCCCATGAACTTTTGAATCTCATTTCCTGTTTGGCCAGCGTGGCAATCTGCAGGTGAGTGCAGCAGAGGTGACCATGATGGAGTCCCAGAATCACAAAAGAGCTCCAGCATGGACCGAACGGGAGGTCTGGGATTGGATCGCTGTATGGGGAGACGAATCCGTGCTATCAGAACTCCATTCCAAAAGATGAAATACCCAAACATTTGAAAAAATCTCCAAGGGTGTGAAGGACAGGGACTATAACAGGGACCCGCAACAGTGCTGAGGGAGGGTTGACTGATGACATGGCTTACAGGGTTGGCTTACAGGGAATTAAAATCAACAAAGGGGGTGGGTTGCATCAAAAAGAAACACACACAGCTGTCTCACAGAATGGCCCCTCAAGGACTGAGCTCAAAACCCTGGGTTTAGCAGGCCAATGCTCAAACCACCGAGCTATCCCTCCCCCTGCTATTCCAGGTGGGACTGAATCTTCATTAAACTTTTCAAGGTGCCCCTGACAGACTTCACTGAAATTATTGTCGGCCGTTGATTTCACGGGGGGCGGGGGAGGAATTGAATACACATGGATACAAAACAAATCTGGTCTCTTTCTTGTTTTGATCCACTCCTGTCATAAACAGATAGTTAAGGGTTAATGTCTCTTTCACCTGTAAAGGGTTAACAAACAGGGAACCAAACACATGACCAGGGGACCAATCAGGAAACAAGATACTTTCAAATCTTGGTGGAGGGAAGCCTTTGTTTGTGTTTTTTGGGTCGGCTTTTTTCTCTCTAGGCTCTGAGAGTGACCACACATACCTACAGGCTCTCTAATCTTCTATTCCAATTTTGTAAGTATAAAGGTAGAAAGGCGGTATAGTCTTTTTATTTGTTTTCCTTTATTTGCAAATGTGTATTTAGCTGGAAGTATTTTAAATTGTATTTCTATTGGAGGAGGCTGTTTCTCCAATTTCTTAAGCTGACAGACCCTGTAACTTTTTACCATCTAAATTGCAGAGATAGACCTTTTACTTTTTTCTTTCTTTTTATTAAAAGTTTTGCTTTTAAGACCTGTCTGGTTTTTTTCCTCTTGTTGAGGCTCAAGGGAATTGAGTCTGTACTTAACAGGGAAGGAGAAGGGAGGGGAAGGGTGGAATCCCTTTGTTTTAGATTCACAGAGCATGAATCTGTCTCTCTCTCCAGGAGACCTAATTTCTCTGTGTTGTGATTCAAGGGGTTTGAATCACAATAATCTTCCACGGTAACCCAGGGAGGGGAAGGCTGACAAAGGCAACAGTGAGGAAAGGCGTTTACTTTCCTTGTGTTAAGATCTAGGGGGTCTGGGTCTTGGGGGTCCCAAGGGAAGGTTTTGGGGGGACCAGAGTGTATCAGGCATTCGAATTCCTGATTGGTGGCAGCTTATCAGATCTAAGCTGGTAATTAAGTTTAGAGGAATTCATGCTAGTAGCCCAACTTCTGGACTCTAAGGTTCAGATTGAGGAAAGATACTATGACAATTCCATCTCTCTTATACATCTTAGGCTGGCAGCAGATGGTGCAGTGCAACTGCTAGCCATCATCATCTCCTGGCTGCTCACCAGAGGATGGTGCAGTACGATTGCTAGCCATCGTCGTCTCCTGGTTGCTTGCCAGAAGATGGTGCAGTACGACGGCAGGCAGGATTGAATCTCCAGGAGACAAAACTTAAAAAGAGAATGACCTGGAGTCACTCCCATTTATGTCCAGGCGCCCCGACTGACCTCACCGAGTTCAGCTGAAAGAGCACCCAGGAGATGATGACAATGGCAACCAATCGTAATGCACTATCTGCTGCCAAAAGGCAATGAGCTGCTGCTGTGTAGCAATGCAGTCCCATGTCGGCCAGCACCTAAGAATTGCACGGTGACGGTGAGCTGAGTAGGCTCCATGCTTGCCGTGGTATGGCATCTGCACGGGTAACCCAGGAAAAAAGGCGAGAAATGATTGTTTGCCATTGCTTTCACGGCGGGGGGGGGGCCTGACGACATGTACCCAGAATCACCTGCGACAATGTTTTTGACCCATCAGGCACTGAGATCTCAACCCAGAATTCCAATGGGTGGCGGATACTGTGGAAACTATGGAATAGCTACTCACAGCTACCCACAGTGCAACGCTCCGGTAGTCAACACTAGCCTTGGTACTGTGGACGCAGTCCGCCTAGTTAATGGTCTTAATCAGTGTTTCTCAAACTGGGGTTGCTGCTTGTGTAAGGAAAGCACCTGGCAGGCCGGTCTGGTTTGTTTACCTGCCCTGTCCACAGGTCTGGAACATTGTGGCTCCCATCGGCCACGGTTCGTTCCTCCAGGTCAATGACTTACTGGCCGCCGCTTCCAGCAGCCCCCATTGGCCTGCAACGGTGTACCAGGGCCAGTAGGAGTCGCGATCGGCTGGACATGTGGAAGGGGCAAGTAAACAAAATGGCCCAGCCCGCCAGGCGCTTTCCCTACACAAGCGGCATCCCAAGTTTGAGAAACACTGCACTAGTGGTACATGGTCCCTAAAAACAATGCGGTGTCATGCCCTCTCCCACTTTCATCATGCCGTCTGCACTGGAGTTGGGGGGGAGGCTGGTTCTGCCAGATTTACAGCATTGGAAAATTTCCATCCACAAGAGAAATAATCCACTGGGTTGTTATGGCCAGAATCCAAGTGCTTTTCACTGCCTGAATGGGCCAGAACAGAAACCAGAAATTGACCCCAAGGCTGGAAAATTTCATCTCAAAACTTGAACATTTCAGCAAGTACTGAATGGGAGGTGACATAGAAACTCTCACACATCTTTAATTATAGTGGTGTCTATCAGGTGCCCACTGTAAAACCAACTTTAGAATAACCTTCCTATCCACACTTGTGCTATCTAGAAGAAGGAATATCCTGCTCCTGAAGGTTTACAATTTTTTAAAACTATAGCCTGCTGCTGCTTCTGATGACAACCAGTATGCCAGAATCCCAAGTATTGGAGGCAACAAACAGAGAAGGAAAGTCCTCAGTTAATTTGTGGATTACCTTTTGCTGGTTTTCTACAGATTTTCAAGATACCCCTATCCACTGCTGGATTCTGGCCATAACAGCCCAGTGGATAATACAGATACTAACAATGATGAGGCAGTTGCTGTACTTATATGACTACTTAAGTTAATAGGGATTGTTTTGTGGCTTACCTTGTCCTCCCCACACATTTGTTTCTTTCACCCACCTGTTCTTTTTGTATCTTCTGTATAGATTGTAAGCTGTTTTTGTCAATGACTGTCTTTTGGCTATATGCGTATAGGTGCTGAGAGCAGTGGAGCTCTGATCTCTAGACTGGCAGAAAATAACTAATAATAATAAGCTGCAATGCTTTGCATTTGGATATTAAATATTCATTCATGAATATGAGCAACTCCAGAACTAGCAGGTGGCTATTTCAAGCAAATACAAGTAATTATACAAATATACATATACACACCTATATGTATTTATGGTAAAACAAGTACTCAGTGTAAATTCATGAAGAATCCAGATATGCGCTGTGAATATTCCCAATATTTTAAATCAACCAGTCTTATGAGTATGCATGTTCCATTCTAGTATGGAAAATATTTCCACATACACTGTATGCTGCTTAGGATACACAAAGGGCAGAGGACAACAAATGCCCGTTGCTGAATGAAGGACTGTATTTGATAACTGTCGGATGAAAAACATATCAGGAAAATTGTCAAGAACAATGCTCTGTAAAAACTAGAGGTATTATATTGTATGTTGTTCTGTCAAAATAAAATACAAAGATAGAACAAAAGATGTATGGGAGAATAAAAACAAATCCATATTAAGATCACAGGCCTACTGCTTTGCTCTTCAGGGCAGACATCTATTTGGTGGCATAGAAAATAAAAGCGTCTGCAGTGTATGCTCTCAACAGCTAAGTATGCAGGTGGGCGCACAATGGTTTGAGGGATACTTTTAAAATGACATACCAGTAGTTCAGAATTTGCACAAAATTGAAGGTGCTATGCACAGAGGGGATAATTAGGCTGATTTTTTCTTATTAGGCTAGAGTCCATGCAACAAAACAGCCTTCTAAATGTCATAAAATGGAACAGAACAGTGGGTTAACGTACTCCATCTAAAACTGGACTGAAACCCATATTAGATCAGATGATTAAAAAGTGCAAGGTGTACAGACACATACTGAGTAATTAGTGGACTATATTGAGAAGCTGAGGCAGGTCAGACCTCAGCTGGAGTATTGTGTCCAGTTCTGGGCACCGCATTTCAAGAAAGATGTGGAGAAATTGGAGAGGGTCCAGAGAAGAGCAACAAGAATGATTAAAGGTCTAGAGAACATGACCTATGAAGGAAGGCTGAAAGAATTGGGTTTGTTTAGTTTGGAAAAGAGAAGACTGAGAGAGGATATGATAGCAGTTTTCAGGTATCTAAAAGGGTGTGTCATGGCATAATTCCCCACTCTGAACCTTAGCGTCCAAAAGATGGGGTACCAGCATGAATTCCTCTAAGCTCAATTACCAGCTTAGTACTTGTAGCGCTGCCACCAACCAGGAATTCCAGTGCCTGGTACACTCTGGTCTCCCCAAAACCTTGCCCGGGGACCCCCAAGACCCAGACCCTCTGGATCTGAACACAAGGAAAGTAAACTCTTCCCCCCCATTGCTTTTCCCAGGCTTCCCCTCCCTGGGTTACCCTGGAAGATCACTGTGATTCAAACTCCTTGAATCTTAAAACAGAGAGGAAAATTCACCTTCCCCCCTCCTTCTCTTTCCCCCTCCCAGACTCTCCCTGAGAGAGAAAGTAATCCTAACACAGAAAGAAAATTAACCTCTCTCTCCCCCTTTCTTCCTTTCTCCCCACCAATTCCCTGGTGGATCCAGACCCAGTCCTCTGGGGTCTCACCAGAATAAAAAACAATCAGGTTCTTAAACAAGAAAAGCTTTTAATTAAAGAAAGAAAAAATAGTAAAAATTATCTTTGTAAATTTAAGATGGAATATGTTACAGGGTCTTTCAGCTATAGACATTGGGAATACCCTCCCAGCCTAAGTATACAAGTACAAATTAAAATCCTTTTAGCAAAATACAAATTTGAACTTCTTCCAGCCAAATACACATTTGAACTCCTCCCAGCCAAATACACATTTGCAAATAAAGAAAACAAACATAAGCCTAACTAGCCTCATCTACCTAGTACTCACTATTCTGAACTTATAAGAGCCTGTATCGGAGAGATTGGAGAGAAACCTGGTTGCACATCTGGTCCCTCTGAGCCTCCAGAGTGAACAACAACCAAATTCTAACAGCACACACACAAACTTCCCTCCCTCAAGATTTGAAAGTATCCTGTCCCCTGATTGGTCCTCGGGTCAGGTCACAGCCAGGCTCACTGATCTTGTTAATCCTTTACAGGCAAAAGAGATATGAAATACTTCTGTTCTATTAACTCTTACTTATCTGTTTATGACAGGGTGTCATAAGGAGGAGAGAGAAAACTTGTTCATCTTAGTCTCTAAGGATAGAACAAGAAGCAATGGGCTTAGACTGCAGCAAGGGAGGTTTAGGTTGGACATTAGGAAAAAGTTCCTAACTGTCAGGGTAGTTAAACACTGGAATAGATTGCCTAGGGAAGTTGTGGAATTTCCATCTCTGGAGATATTTAAGAGTAAGTTAGATAAATGTCTATCAGGGATGGTCTAGACAGTATTTGGTCCTGCCATGAGGGCAGGGGACTGGACTCGATGACCTCTCGAGGCCCCTTCCAATCCTAGAGTCTATGAATCTATGAAATGTCATGTTTTCATCATGCAGCTATTTGTACCAAAGGTTTTACATTTAATAAAGAGGCTATTTAAAGGCACTGGTTTACAATATAGAAAAGTAAATCTCATTTTATATGTTTAACTGCTTAGGGTAAGGATTTCAAATATAACGCAGCTTTTCAGTGATGAAGATACCTTCTCCTTAATATTAATGCTGACTACAAATCTTTGCTCTTGAGTTTGTCTGAACATGAAATGAATTTGTGTGATGTCCAAACAGCTTTAGCTTGTCCCTGTAATTGTTTAGTGTGCACAGTTTTGATGTGCTGGGCCAGAGGGTAAAGCAGGACTGACATGACTTGACTGAAGTTATCCTGGATTTACCTCACTGTTACTGAGCAGACATTTATCCACTGTTTTATTTTATAAGCTCTTTGGATGTTTTTTGTAAAACAGAAAATTAAACTAATCCAGGGAGTGAACTGAAGGCAAATCCTCCATTCCTCCTGCACCAAGCAAGAGCTGCCAGGCTTGGCATAGGGGTTTCTGGGGGTGGAAAGAAATTCTCCCTCAGAAGCTCTCCACATGTCGGAGTGTCTGCAACTTAACATCTGGGCACCTCTAAAGTAACATCCATATTGTGTTATTCTGGCAGCATTTACTGCATGTCTATACTGCAAGCTGGGAGTGCGCCTCCCAGTCCAGGTTGCTTTGCACAAACTAATGTATTAAAAATAGCAGCATGACTGTGCAGGTATGGGCAGTGGCTTGGTTTAGCTGCCTGAGTGCAAGTGTGCTTACCCGCTGGGCACGAGTTCGGGTGGTGACTAGCTCGAGCTGCCACCCATGCCACAATGTGCACACTGCTATTTTTACCACACACTAGCTTGAGCAGAACTAGTGCGAGTTTGTCCACCCAGGCTGGGAGGCATGGTCACTGCTGCAGCCAAGATCATGACGGCAGGGCCGGCTCCAGGGCTTTTGTCGCCCCAAGCAGCCAAAAAAAAAAATAAATAAAAGCCATGATCACGATCTGCGGCAATTCAGTGGGAGGTCCTTCGCTCTTGGCGGGAGTGAGGGACCCTCCACCAAATTGCCGCCGAATACCTTTATGTGCCACCCCTCTCTGGAGAGGCCGCCCCAAACACCTGCTTGCTAAGCAGGTGCCTGGAGCTGGCCTTGCATGAAGGCATTGTTCTAGGCAGTTTGCCAGCATATGATGAAGGTCAGTCTCTGCAGTGTAAATAGCAGTCTAAGCCAGACAGAGGGTGGTAATGAAAACAGAAAGGTGAAGTAACTTGCCCAAGGTCACTCCGCAGCACAGCCAGAAAGAGAATCTTAGCTTTCTTAATTCCCAATCCAGTGGCCTGTCCACTAGATCACTCTGTCTGGTTTTTCAAATACCAATTGCTAGAAATATATTATTCAGTCAATACTATTTATATAACTTAATAATTTCACTATGCAAAGCCTCCAATGTTGTTAAAATTTGCAGCCAAGTATTTACAAAATAGATAACTATACAATTAGATTAAAATCCTATTAGTTTTGCCTCCAACCATAAGGCTTTTTCTAAGTCTCTAGGGATGTTAATTGATATGGTTTTGTAAACAAATGTGTGATGCTCTCTGTAGACTGATGAAACAATGCCCTTATTTTTTTTAAACAGGATTTTAGATTCAAGTGCCAACTTCCCCTGCACCTTACTTACACTTACATGCCTAACCCTGCTGTCTGTAGGACTGGGATATCTCCAACTAAAAGGGAAAAATATTACTTTATAATTTAATCTTCATTTTTGTTTGGTTTTCAAATGTATAAAGGGGCCTTATTTAACTATAAAGAACTACTCAATATTTGTATTCAAAGGAAATTCAACCTCCTAGAAGTATGTTATGTAACATGGTTGAATTTGTTTGCTTTTTGTTCACATTATTCAGTGGAAAAATACAAAATGCTGTAATGACCCCTCAAATCTGACTTTAAAATTCAGTTTATTTAGAAGGCAAAAATGCACATGAAATGTAATCAGTATCTCAAGTCATATTATGTACGACAGGAAATGAGCAAATAAATTAGCTGAACTGGGACATAGTCCCAGATCCAGCCTTACTTGGTTACAGCACCTTTTCCTAAGAACTTCCAGCAGGGGAAGCTCTTAGCACATCAGTGTCTCCAGACTTCTTCAAGAGACAGAAAAGTTTAGTCAAGACCAGGCAAAGAAGGAGAAAAAAATTAATGAAAAAGCGAACGGCAATGTAATAGCTGTATTGTCAGTTAATAAGAATATAGTCCAATTAAATGCCTTTGCTGTGTTTTGAATGTCTTTATCACCTGTTTAGAAAGTTTTCAACTTTTTTTTTAGTATAAATTTGGGGTTCACACAAGTCCATCAGTGAGAGAACAGTTGTCCACTTCGAGGCTGACAGCCAATCTTCAAGCTTTATGTTTTGCACACTAATCTCTCATCTGAGGGTTACTGAAAACTACTTGCATTTTTGTTCCCAGTTCACTTTGGTGAAAAAACCCAATTCTATAAATGATAAATCCAGTGTCTGTAGAAAGACAGTCACCTAATTGCACAGTGAAGCAGAAGAAAGCCTTGCAAATGGTATACAATTTTCAAAGTGTTCCAAGCCTTAGGCAAAAGCCTTTCAACTGTGTCTAAAACTGAATGATAAAATATGTTGTACAAATTATCTGTGAACAGGAAACATGTGGTAGTGGCAGGGGACTGAAATGTAACACTTGTAAAGAAATAGGAACTGCCAGTCATTAATACCCTTTTACTTTTCTTTCAGTTGCAAGTTCCATCTTTTTTTTTTCACCATCAGTTGATGTTCAAGTTTATAATAAAACATTTATCAGATCTCACTAGGCCAGTTATAGTGTTTGTATCAGAAACAACAAAAAATAATACCCCACATATGGCTAAAGGTTTTGTTTTGTCCCTTTTTACATACTCTTAAAATGTTTCTGTTTAATCATTTTGAGAATGTGTGTGGATGGAATTTTGAAAAAGCCTGAGTGCTCCAGAAATGGATTATTTGCCAATGCACAATATTTTGGACCCAGGTAACCAAAAATTGAGAAAAATTTCTCAAGTCTTGTCTATAAAATATAATAATGATAATAATAATAATAATAAAAAATTTCAAGCAGAAGTACTATTCAATAAGAAACAGAGAAGGCTCTATTCTGAAAGGTCATTTCTTCTGCCTGACTCTTTAAGTTCCTACGGTGATGGTGTATCCTAGGATAGCTCCTGTTTTTTAAAGATGTAATTCTTATCACCAATACCGACCCTTGTGCACGGTGGTCCTCACTTATGGCATTTTTAATGGTTTATCTCCAAAACAACACTTCAGGGTTTAAAAAAAATGTTTCTATTTTGTGCTTCACCTTGCAGGAAAAAAGTAAACTTTTACCTAGTTTCAGAAAATTATCCGGGGAAGCAGAAACTCTAGGAGATTTAAATCTAGTACATAAAAAAATCCACTTTCAACCACTCAAATTCAAAGTCCTTTATGATGCACTTTGAAGGGGTTCTTTGGGCCTTGATTTAGCAATGCACTTATGCATGTGATTAACTTTAATCATGTGCTTAAGCTCATCACTGCTCAGCAAAGTGTTTAAGTACTTTGCTGAATGACAGTTTTTATTTTAAAACCTTGCTCTAGGCTTTGTTCCTTTTTTGTGTGTTACCTGTCTAATTAGACCACATAAGGTGTGCTTAGTCTACTGTGGTGTCAATGCCTCACCATCATGGGAGCTTTACTCAAGGCATAGAATTGCTCTTTGTGGATGGAAACATGTAACCCTATGCACTGAGAGATGTTGACAGGACAAATTACTATAAAGCTAAATTATATGGGTAGGCTTTTTCAGAAGTGCCCCATGCTGGCCTAACTTAGCTGCCATTGAAGGCAATTGGAAAACTCCCACTGGCTTCAATGGGAGCAGAGTTAGGCCAATTGCTAAATATTTTTGGACCTCCTACCAATAATAAGTAATATGGGGAAGTTTACACTTCCACTTCCTGGGCTGTGGATCAGCAGAGAACTTCTGCTTTGGTTGGGAGGTGCCAATCTGGCACCTTTCATGAGCATGAAATTTACCTGAAACTTGGTTTTAAAAAAAGGAAAGAAAAAGAAACAAACCACTGTCTGGCCTGGCAGACCAAAACACTGCCACAGAGTGGAGAGAAATTCAGAGCCAATGCAGTCCCCAACTCCTCAGGCTGTGAGAGTTACTTGCTTCTACACGGTGCTCAGACACTAGGGGTAAAATACCTTATATTAGCTTCATATAGCCTTCTCAGGCTGGTTCATGGAATACAGCTAATTGGCTAAGAAGAAAGCCACATCCAGTTGAATTTATTTCTTTACACAACACACAGTCAACCTGTGGAACTCCTTGCCAGAGGATGTTGTAAAGGCCAAGACTAGAACAGGGTTCAAAAAAGAACTAGATAAATTTATGGAGGATAGGTCCATCAATTATTAACTATTAGCCAGGATGGGCAGGGATGGTGTCCCTAGCCTCTGTTTGCCAGATGCTGGGAATGGGTGACAGGGGATGGATCACTTGATGATTACCTGTTCCGTTCATTCCCTCTGGGGAAGCTGGCAATTTGCCACTGTTGTAAGACAGGACACTGGGCTAGATGGACCTTTGGTCTCACCCAGTATGGCCGTTCTTATGTTCTTATGAATGGATGATTGTCAAAAAAGTCTTGAGAAGTGAAGTGAAATAAAAGGTAAGGAAAAAGAGTATTCCTAATCAAACAGGTACCCCCAAATGAGTACCTGTAATGTGTTTCCACAAGCTGCCATTGACTTTCCTTGATAAAAATATAATGTAGTTTAATGCACATTTTCAGAGTAATTTCTCTTTTAGATTATAAACTCCAGTTTGAAGGAATGCTGCTCCTGAGAAAGAGCTGTACAGCACAGTGGGTTCGCATGTTTTCATAATAATAATAATTTACATTTTTATGGAGCCTTTAATTCAAAAGCATCCCAAAGTACTTCATAAACACTCTCCATAGAATGCCACAGATATGCAGCCACATAGAGAATGACAGTGTAAAGGGGAAACTCTGTGAAAAGGAGGCAGGATCAAACACTTACTCTCATGAAAAGTATTATGTGATCTTTAATGTCTACATACAGCAGCTGGAGTCTCATTTTTTAAAGATCTCATCCAAATATGATGTGCAATGAACCAAATATATATATTTGGGAAGGATAAAGACTGAAACAGCCCCAATGAGATTTGGGCCTTGTGGTATTAAAGGACCCCAATTTGAAAGTTAGGCTTTAAGCTAGTGTTTCTCAGACTAGGGTTGCCGCTTGTGTAGGTAAAGCCTCTGGCAGGCTGGGCTAGTTTGTTTACATGTCCCATCCACAGGTCCCGCCGATTGTGGCTCCCACTGGCCGCGGTTCCCTGCTCCAGGCCAATGGGAGCTGTTGGAAGTGTTGCTGGCCCAGGGACTTACTGGCCGCCACATCCAGCAGCCCCCATTGGCCTGCAGCGGTGAAGCGCGGTCAGTGGGAGCCGCGATCGGCCGGACCTGCAGATGGGGCAGGTAAACAAACCGGCCTGGCCTGCCAGGGGCTTTCCCTGCACAAGCGGTGACCCCAGATTGAGAAACACTGTTGTAAACCCTAAAAATATGGGTACAAGAACTCCAAGTTAGATGTGGTACTACCTGAAATTACTTTAAACTCTTTAAACTGAGTAGATTTAAAGTGAGCTAGTCAATATAAAATGTAGATTCCTTGCCATACAACATAGTTAAGAAAATAGAGGGATGAACCCGTTCCATTAAAATCAAAAGCAACCTAGACTTTTACTTAAATTCAAACTGAACCCAAATCTGTCTGAAGTCTGAAAAAGTTTGGTTCACTTTTATTCTAAAATAATGTTTCAGTTTGGTGCTTCTCTGTATATGCTTCTTCCAGCCAGCATCTGAATTGTAAGGCCAGAATACTGCAAGAAAACCTTCTCATATAATTTTCCTGCCCAGTTTATTAGAATCAAGAGATTTGGGTAAGTATCTGAATCTTTAGATGCTTAGTCATACCAAATTTCTCTCAGCTTATATAGAGTTCATCTCATTATTTTCTCTGATGAGTCCTTTTGCATCAATTATTTCTGACCCTCCAAAATTAAATATTTCAGTACGCACATATTTCTAACTGAATTTACCTGCAGCTGCCCTTTTTTTTACACAGAAACAATGTTTAATCACTAGGGAATCAGCTTTTCTTGCATTGAATCATTTTTAGACATCTGGGGTTTGAATCTCATCTCACACTGGTTTACATCAAATGTAGCTCCCTTGAGGTAGACATCCTGAGATGTCTTCCTCTTCCTCTCTCCTGTTTCATTATTATTCTCCTCCTTTCTCATACTCACATTCTGTCTTTCACCACACTTTCTCTCATACTTCTCTCACTATTGTACTCCAGTGAAACAGGTATATTAGAGCTACTTAGGCTACATAATCAGCTAGGCTGATCAGTAGAAAAGAGTACTCTGGGTAAAATATCGAATAGGAAGTCAGTTAATGCTTTTCACTGTCTGGCCACTGCTCTGGGAAAACAATGGTTGCATTATGAGACTACAGGCAAGATTCTCAGCTGGTGTGAATGAGTGTAGCTCCATCAAAGTCAATGGAGCTATGCCAAGATATACCAGCCTAGTCTATTTATTCCAGCTGAGAAACCAAAACACACATCTGTAACAAGGTTGCACTCTCCAAAACTCATAGTTACATGGAAGGTAAATTGCATGGAATCGTACACCCCAAAATAGCTTGCAAGAACAACTAGCTAATGGTAACTATTAAAGCTTGTACAGCTCTTTGAAAGAGTGTCCAGTACTAAGTATCATTAAATACTCTCAAAACCCTTGTTCAACCTAAGGGCTAAACTCTACAATCAGATCCTGGGGGGGGAAGAGGCGGGCTTTCCAGTGAGCATCTTTTGGGGACAGGTACTCCAGAAAATAAAAAAGATTTTAGCCTTTAAATTGCACAACTGGTATGTGGCAGCTTTCTTGGATGTCTGATCCTTTTATTATCCAGAATGAAAATCAGCATTTCAGCCTTGTTACAGTCTATAGTCTCTTACTGACAAGCAGTCCAGTTTCAAGATAATTCTTTATTATGAGCAGGAACTATGTGCAAAAATGAGGGAACAAAACTTTCTACAATTCTGTGTAGCTGCAGCCTGCCACTATTCTGTCTTGGGCTCCTCTTTTTCTGCTTCAGCAGGAAGTGTATCCTGGCAACCAAAGACTGCTGCTAGACTGTACAGGAAGTGTTGATTCTGCACTTCCTGGAGGACTTACTCTATATCACACCTTCCATTTTTTAGATCTCATTTGAAAATTCCCTGACTGAACTAAACCTCTATTAAACAATCAAACTATAAAAAAATACAATAACTAATGTAACTCTTCAAATTGCTTAAACTCAAGATTAATATGTTTCAATCCATATCTTAAGGCATTTCAGCAACCTTCCTGGTCTGCATTGCAAATCCTCCTTAGGCAAGTCCTTGTCTGCTCAGTTTCATGGTCAATAGCAGGGTCAGTTTGTGAATTGATTTCAACTTGTGCATCTACCCTCACTTCACTTCTCTTGGCCAAGTTGTCAAGTATCTTGAGCAGATGTTTCCAATTCATTCATAAAATTTTGCCTTCATCTGTGATCTCTGAGAATGAGTGAGGGGACTCTTGTTTGATCATTATAGGTCTGACTCACCAGTGCCCATCTTGCCAAATTGTCACCAAGTCTTTGTTTTTAAATGTGGAAGAGGTCTTACTCCTTTATTGTAATATATTGTCCAAATTAACTTTCCTTTACTGTCACAGACTCTTTAGTCATCCTTTGTTTTTGTCCCATATCTGGCAATTAAGTATGTACGTGTTTGTTGTAGAGGAGTTCAGCTGGTGACTTTCCAGATTGCTGTAGTATAGCTCTAGAATTGAGTAGTGCTAAAAATGTATCTTCTGATCCATCCATTGCTCTTTTGAGTACGTTTTTTGCTACATGTACGCTACATTCAGATAATTCATTTGCTTGAGGATATCTGGGACTAGATGTCTCATACTGACAGTCATACATTTTAGCAAAGTGCAGGAATTCCCTACTCTTGATCTGGGGTCCACTGTCAGTTATTGGCTTTCTTGGAATTCCATGATGTGCTTTATTGCCTAACATTTGTTGCTGCTGTGGTAGCTTCAAGTATGTCTGCTTCTGGAAAATAGGTAAAGTAGTCTATTACTCCCAGGTGATCATGTCTTCCCAAGCTGAACATGTCAATTCCAACTTTGTCCCAAGGAATTACAAGTTGTTCATGTAATATCATTGGTTCTTTCTGCTGGAAATCTCTATACTTGACACATTTCACACCTGTTCACTCTTTCTTCAATGTCACTATTCATTTGTGGCCAGAATACAAACTTCTCTAGCTCTCAGTTTTGATATGGTCATTTCCAAGTGCCCTTTGCATATTTATTCCAATATTTTCCTTTTAAGCACTGTGGGATCCCCAATTTTTATTCCCTTTGAGAGCACTTCTAAAATCACCAGAAGTTCATTTTTATACTAGGACTATGCAGTATTTTTATCCTCTTTTACTTATTGCTTATATCACTGCTTGTAGTATTTCATCTTTAGTTGTTTCTGTCTCCAATTCATACCATATCCTTGGATATACAGCTTATGACACTTTTATCATGTTCACATGTATATTTACTGCTTGTTCCTGATTATCAGGCTGTTTATTGTCAGATGGAGCATATGCCCTGAGATTGTGTCTGCCATTACTAAGTGGCGTTCAGGTTGGTGCTCTCAGGTCACAACATACTTCTGTTTTTCCCCCAAAAAAGTAGTCACTGTATCATTGGTTGTGCTTCTCCGAGTCCCTTTGAGTATTGCAGTCAGAAGTGTGTGATCAGTTTCTGCATTGAAGCTAAAACCATAGAGAAAGTCATGAAATGCTGTACATCCATAAACCAGACCTCGTATCTCTTTTTCAGTTTGTGCACATATCTTCTTTGCAGCTGTCATAGTCCAAGATGCATATGAGACTGGCAATCAATAAGTTCCATGACACTGTAACAGTGCTGCTCCCAAACCTCCTTTTGAGGCATTTGTGGAGAGTTTTATGTCTTTCAATGGGTCAAAAAATGTAGCGCTGGCATTGATGGCAGAATGTGAATTAAATCACTGAATTCTTTTATTTAGTGGCCTCCATGCCCATTTGGTGACCTTGTGGAGAAGATGTCCTAAGTAAGTTTTGCAAGCTGTATAGTTAGATATGAATGTGCTGGCCTAATTCAACATGTCTAGCAGCATTTGAATTTCCTTTTTATCTTTAAGTCTTGGCATGCTCAGTATTACCTGAATCTTTGATTCCCCAGGTAAGATTCTTTGATTGTCAGTCTCTCTCTCTCTCTCTCTCTCTCAAGTATATTATTTCCATTATTTAAAACTGTAATTTGACGATATCAATTTAAGGTTATTAGCTCTCACAATTTCTGTACTCTCCTAGTCATTCCTGATAATCAATAGTAATGCTGCCCCAAATTACTGTGTCATCAATATACACTTCATGCATGCTAGACCCTGAAGCATATGGCTTGTTGTACAATGAAATACTCTTGAAGCTGAACATATTCTGAAAGGCAGTCTAAGGAAGCTGGAAATGGAGTGTTGAAAGTGCAGATCTTGGACTGCTCATTATCCAAAAGGATCTACCAAAATCCAGCCAATGCATCTAATTTGCTAACGAATTCAGATCCTGCCATCTTAGACAATGGCTCACTTCTTGTGCGCAAGTGGAAGTGTTCTTTTTACATTTTTCGTCAGCTCCAGGGGCGGCTCTAGACATTTTGCCGCCCCAGGCACGGCAGGCAGGCTGCCTTCAGTGGCACACCTGCGGGAGGTCCGCTGAAGCCGAAGGCAGCCTGCCTGCTGCTGTTGCGGCGACTGGCAGAGCGCCCCCAGTGGCAGAGCGCCCCCAGTGACTTGCTGCTCCAAGTCTGAGAGTGCCTGGAGCTGCCCCTGTTCAGCTCCTTAGGGTCCATACACAGCTGTCGCCATCCTCCTTTTCTACAGTTATTAAGGAGTGAACCAAGTCTGTTGGTTCTGCTGTTCTTTGAATGGTGCCACTTGCTGTCTCGTTTTGCAGTTTTTCTTCTAGCTTATTTTTTAAGGCTTGTAGAACTTTTTGTTTTGGACATAGCATAGATTCTGAATTTTCTCTTAGCCACATCTTGAATGTTACTTGGTGGCACCCATTTCCTATAAATACATTGTCATATAATGATATTAACAGTTTTGTATTTGGTTCTATGGTGCCTGTCTATCTCTCTGTGGTATACGTCCTCTTAATGAGATCAAGCACCTCCGACTATGTAGGCCTGAGATTGCTTGCCTTTTTGTACCACCACGAACTCTTCTTTTATCATCTCCCCTGTAGTATTTAAGTGTCAGAGAGCACTCTCACAACACTGGAATTGTTCCTCCTTTATAGTCTTTCACAGACACTTTTGTCTTTTCCACTTTTATGTGCTCCTTACATCTTTCTGTTTCAGTTTCTGTTATTACATTTACTTGTGCCCCAGTATCTATCTTGTATGTCACATAAGAGCCATTTTTGTACATTTAATTAGCTGGTCTTTTGAGTTTTCAGACTCCTTCATTATTGTACTTAAGAACAGCTTTTCCTCTTCTCCTGAGGAGTCCCCTTCTGCACTTAATATATACACTTCCCTGTTTTCTCTGCATATTTTAGCATAATGGTTAGGTTTCTTACAGTTTCTCCATATTTTCCAGAATGCTGGGCATTTCCTATATTTCTTCTGATTACTACATCACCTGCTTCACATGTTTCTATTCTTGGCCAATTTAATTTTTGCAATTTTTTCTCTTGCTTTAGCACTCACAGTCATGTGTTCTGTGCCTTTCTTTAGGCTTTTAATTTGTGTTTCTGTTTGTTCTGATGTTTGATAAGTACATACTTTTCTAGTGTCAGATACACCTGCCCTTGTAACTCTTCATGGACTTTTTATTGTTACACCCTAAGATAGTTCTGGACTTTAATGAGAGAGTCACAGGACAGACTTTTCAGTTTTAAGTTTGTAACTGTCAAGGTTTCTTTCCCCACTCTGAACTTTAGGGTACAGATGTGGGGACCTGCAAGGACACTTCTAAGCCTAATTACTAGCTTAGCTCTGGTATACTGCCACCATCCAGAATTCCAGTGTCTGGGGCACTCTCTGTTCCCCCAAAACTTCGTCCCCTCCCTGGGATGCCTTGAGGGACTTCACCAATTCCCTGGTGAACACAGATCCAAACCCCTTTGATCTTAAAAAAAGGAGAAATTTACCATCCCCCTTCTTTCCCCCCACCAATCCCTGGTGAGTCCAGATCCAATCCCCTTGGATCTTAACACAAGGGGAAATTAACTATCCCCCCTCCTTTCCTCCACCAATCCCTGGTGAGTCCAGATCCAATCCCCTTGGATCTTAACACAAGGGGAAATTAACTGTCCCCCCTCCTTTCCCCCACCAATCCCTGGTGAGTCCAGATCCAATCCCCTTGGATCTTAAAACAAGGAGAAATCAATCAGGTTCTTTAAAAGAAAGCTTTTAATTAAAGAAAGAAAAGGTAAAAAATATCTTTAAAATCAGGATGGAAAATGCTTTACAGGGTAATCAGATTCCTACAGACCAGAGGGCCCCCCCACAAGCCTTAGGTTCAAAATTACTGCAAACAGAGGTAAAATCCTTCCAGCAAAAAGAAACATTTACACGTTGAGGAAACAAAAATAAGACTAACATGCCTTGCCTGGCTAATTACTTACAAATTTGAAACATGAGAGACTGATTCAGAAAGATTTGGAGAGCCTGAATGTACATCTGGTCCCTCTTAGTCTCAAGAGCGAACAACAACAACACAAAAAGCACAAACAAAAGACTTCCCTCCACCAAGATTTGAAAGTATCTTGTCCCCCTATTGGTCCTCTGGTCAAGTGTCAGCCAGGTTTACTGAGCTTCTTAACCCTTTACAGGTAAAAGAGACATTAACCCTTAACTATCTGTTTATGACAGTGACCAACTCCGCTATTGTTTCTCTTTCATTCTGAGTTCTCTTCCCAACATACGTTTCTCCTAAATAACACTAAATAACTTTTTTTCTAGCGGCACAATGATCCTCAAACATTTTATTATTTCTGCAAAGCTTTCCTCTCTCTTGCCACCTCCATCTGTATGGAATGCATTGTAGTCATCTAGGGTTCTGTGCCTGCCCCTGTTCAGAGCAGAACAATCTTTTCCTCATTCTCCAGTTTATTTGCCCCAGTGGCTTTCATATGCAGCTAAAATTGCTGTTTGAACCATTTGCGGGCATCTCCAGTATTTCCCCTGATTCTCAGAGTTGGTGGGGCTGTTACACGCAGTGGCCTAGGCTTTGTAGCAGCCCTTGCCAGGAAGCTGTGCTTCCCTTGCCTGGTACTGACAATCAGAGCACGGTCAAGCTGACCCTATTATGAACAGAACTGCGTATAGCAATGAGGTAACAAACTTCCTATTACTCTGTGTAGTGGCACTCGGTGACTCCCCTTTCCTGGGATTCTTTGTTTCTGCCCCAGCAGGAAATGTCACTGAGAAGCCAGAAATTATATGTAGAGTATACAGGAAGCATGGCAGGGCTTCCTCGAGTACTTACTCTACAGCATACAGCATTCGCATAAGCAAGAGTAGTTACTGCGGTATTATCTCCACCAAGGAAAAAGGATAAAAAAGAGCCAAACATACATTTTATAGTTTGCCCTTGAGGAACCAGTACAATGCTATGCAAAGAGAGGAAACATAGGTCTGAATTTCCAGAGTTCTGAGCACCCACCATGCCAATTAGTAATGTCAATGGAAGCTGTGGAATTCTGTAGCTGAAAACCAGTCTCAGCATTGTGATGGGCTCAGTCACGAGCCAGCCTACACATCTGCACAAGGGATTACATAAGGGGATGCTACATGCCCCTTTACTCCCCTGCATGTGCATCATGGTTAAAGCCACATTTTAGTCACAGGTATTTTTAGTAAAAGTCATGGACAGATCACGGGCAGTAAACAAACATTTATGATCCAAGACCTGTCCATGACTGTTACTATACACTCCTGATTAAAACTTGGTGGGGGGCAGCTCGGGAGGCAGCCCTGGGAGCCTCATGGGTGCTTGGGGGGGGGAGGTCCAGGGGATGCCGTGGATGCTGGAGGGGTGTGTGTGGCCTGGGGGGTGCTGTGGGTGCTTGGGGTGTGGAGGTGGGGTTTGGTGGGGCTGGGGCAGGCTTCCTACCCAGCACCTGGGAAGTGGAGACCTCCAGCTCCTAGCTCTATGTGCTGCCTCTGCTCTGCCCCAGGCCCCGGTTCTGCAGCTCCCATTGGCTGGGAACCAGGGTCAATGGGAGATGTGGGGGCGGTGCCTGCAGGTGGCAGCAGCAGATGGAGCTAGAAGCTGAGGGAGAAAGTCTGTGTAGCCCTTCCGGGGAGCCCCCCCAGGTAAGCACTGCCCCACACCCCAACCCCTAGCCTTGAGCCCCCCCCAAAAGTCCTGCTGTTTAGGGGTGTGTGGGAGGGGAGCGAGACTGCCCTAACAGCAGCCAGTGCGCCTGGCCCGGGTATTTCCCAAGCTGCTCAGGCAGTCCCGGAGCCAGACGCATGGGCCACTGAAGAAGTCACGGAGGTCACGGAAAGTCACGGAAACTGTGAGTTCCACAACCTCCATGACAAAGAGGGAGTCTTAATCTGGGTTCACAATGGGGATGTGAGTGCGGCTGCTGAGTTGCCACTATTGCCCTCCTGTACAGGTGGGTGAGCAGGAACAGGGTGTGGGCAGAGCCTTGGCTGTGCTCTCCTGGCATGCCAGCCAGCGCAGCAGATCCGGCCTGGAGAGTGAAGTAAATCGTTCCAGGAAAGAGCTGGCAGATTATTTTCCTCCTTGAGCAAGGAGAAAGCAGGGACTGAATTGTGGTTCATTGAGGCCTTGTCTTCACAGCAGAGTTAACTTGAGTTATAAATTGAGCATCATCCCTAAATTGAATCCAGTCCACACACACAAACCCTTAACTCAAGCATGGTAGAATTTTTAACTTAAATTGGCTGTCCTGTCAAGAGGTATAGTCTTCAGATTGTCAGCTGCTCAGACACTCATGCTGTGCTGCTCAGATAGTCAGTGTGTGTCTCAAGTGTTATTTCACAGTGTGGCCACTCTCTCTTGAGCTAGGCTAACTGGAGAGGAGTTAATTCAAGGGTAGATATCCCAAATTAACTCTGCAGTTGAGACATGGCCTGTGTCACAATTGGGGCCTTCCTGTACTTTTGTGGCAGCACAACTACACATGGCCCCTTGCTCAGGGCACACCGGAAGGTGCTGATCTGGCCCTAGAAGATTAGGAAATAAGAGAATATATTTGTAACAAGCAAAACCTAGAATATTATACTGCAGCCATCACAAACTTAATGTCTGGATATTTTCCTCAGTGTCGGGGTAATTCTACTAAAAAAAAAAATGAAAGGCTCATTATCTTATGGGTGAGATGTCCATATTGTAGTAGGAAGAGAGTTTAAGCCAGTGGGGTTAGATGTTTGGCTGCATGTGTGTGTTCTCCCTGTGTGCTGCCTCAGCTCTGTGCACACAGCCAGCAAGCAGACCTCAAGTGAACCACCTAATGACCACAAGATTAGTTAAGGTACGAAGGCAGCAGGGCAGGTTTATTGTTGACAAGGCAAAGTAATAGCATCTGGTAGACTCTACAAGGACAATGCCTGTGACAATGGACACTGCTCAGTGAATGGCGGGACTTTCCATTTCCTCCTCAGCTGGACAAAAATATTCCCTCTGAGATACATCTTTATACCCTGATACAAACAAGTTAGTACTGCCCCTGACATAGTTAGTTACTGCCCCCTGATGTGGCTAGTTATTACCATGTACATGTTGGTTTCATTGAAACATTTTTATTATGTACTGTCATCCTGACCTTATCTTTTAGGATGGTTCAGTGTGTTCCTGTTATTCTTGGGGAATGTTTTTGTATCATCTTTGATATCAGGATGTTCTGGTACCGCTTGATATCGGGATGTGTTTGCATGAGTATTCTGTGACTAGCACTTCTTAGGAATGTGTATATTTGTAATATCAGCCCTGTTCTTGTCAGATTTTGTGAACAGGTCCTGCTTCCTACCAGGCCTCTAGTAGAAGAGCATATGTCTTAGACTCTTTTTCTACTACACATACGTTACAAAAGTTCCATTCAATATAACAATCCTCAAACAATGAGACACATAAATGATCCCATTTTCTTAAGATTAATATTTTTGTGCTGCCTTAGGCAAGGGACATCATAGTTGTAACAAAGTTTTCTAATTTTATGTTCTGTTATGTAGCAAACTTAATCCCAGATTCTGCAATTAGATCTCCTGTCTAGTGCCCTAGCTCCAAAGGATCTGATTTCAGGACCTGAAGATGAGCTCTGTGTAAGCACGAAAGCTTGTCTCTTTCATCAACAAAAGTTGATCTATGAAAGATCTCACCACCTTGTTCCTTTAATATCCTGGGACCAACACGACTACGACAAAACTGGAAACATTGATTTCAATGACATTAGAAACCCAAGTACCTTTGAGGATCTGAGTCATGGTGTCTGCTTGGCTGAAACGTATATTTCCATGTTACATCCATGCCACATATCAAGTTTGCCCACAGATTTAATAATGAACATTGCCATATAATAGGCATTACGTTGTCACCATGGTTTTCAGATCTCCAGTATACATCATTGCCTACTAAACCACATTTAAATAAGTGTGGAAGGGTCCAGTAAACTCATTGTATAATGGTGGACTTTTGTAATCTAATGATGGGTTCTCTGGCACTTTTCTGCGTGAAATTTAACTCAAAACATCCAAAATTGATCATGTTGGCAAAGCAGCTCTGTCTGCTGATTACCTAAGCAGAGTGAGTGTGTCTATTCAAATATGGTCTGCTCCTGAAGTTTTTTCTCTCTAGTTAACCAATAAATGTCAGGGAATGAACTTTTTCAGACTCAGCTAATATCTGGAAAACATTGAAAGAAAAATTAGGGGAAGTGCAGTCTGTGGCTCAGCTCCCTGGCTGACAAATGCAAACAAATGCAGCAAACAAATACAGGCTGTCCAGCCTAAGGTGAATAGGCCAGGAATGAGGTTGGCGGTAGGGGGACCTGGGCCTACCCTATTCTAGTGGATCATAGCCCAGGGTCCTAACAGTGGCAGGGAACCCCACCATTGAGTCAGCGAGGATTCTTCCAAAACACGCTGACTGTGGCTTCAGCAAACACCACTGGACTAATGTCTGGTTTCCCTGGGCTACTTCCCACCCCTACCTGTTCATAGGGCTTTGGTGCCCATGGGCCCTCAAGCTCCTGGGGATACTTGGCAGCCAGAAGTTCCAGTAGCTCCTCCAGAGACAAGGTTTCATAGAGCTCAGACCCTGGTTCTGGGGCCAGCAGCAAGGCAGCACCATTTGACTCCTTCCCTTGTGCTCGGTCAAGTGAGCTGGAGGCCCCGTCTCTTATACTTCCTATTCAGCCCCTCCGCTTCTGGCACAAAAGGTGGGCCCAGTGTGGCTCCACTCATCAGGGGGTGGGGAGTGGTTCCTCCCTGTCTGCATCAGAGGGAAGCCACTCCGCCTCACTACATGGGGTACTTCACTTCAGTCATTTTCATTTTGGCACCTTTATATAAAGTTATAATTTAAAAATGGGTTTCATTGGGCCAACTAAGCAGGTTCAAGGAAGATAGTGTGATGTTTCTGCAGTTTCTAAAAGAAGCCAGACTGGAAGGTTTTAATCAGATCCAAGGGACATAACTATTTTCATTAGGCTAGTGGCAATGTAATGAAGGTATGTGGCTTAGGTTTTCCCACTCAGGGGAAAAACCTTATGGATATTTCCTTGTGACATTGCCTCTGGTGGAAGGAGTTTGGAGACTATGAATTTAGTGAACTAAAAATAAAATAACTGCTTGGAATTTTAAGTGGTAATTCAACAGCGGAGCTGTTGTCATATTCACAATATGGTATAGCCATATTATGAAAACAATGAATTAATTAAAAGACTTTCATCTCTCTCACAGCTTAGATAACCAAAAGAAGTTACATCAGAATTGGAACAAAGGCAGGACTTTATTTATTCCACCAATTTATTTTATAACCAGCGAAGTCTAACCCCGCCATATTCTGTTAAATCAGATCAGACCGGGCTTGTCAGCAGTAGGAGGAGCTCATCTGTGTAATAAAAAAGCCTTATGTTCCACTCCAACCCACTGGTCATGATTCCAGAAATTCCCAGATGGTTCCTAACAGCCTGTGTCAAAAGGCCTAGGGCCAATATGAACAAGTATGGCAATCTAAGGCAGCCTTCTCTGCCAAGCTCAATGGATTTGGATATAATTCCATTATATGGGGTTGGCAATTTATGAGTAAATACAGACAATATAGAGATGTACAAATGAATGGTAAATCCCAAAAGAAGTAGAGCCAGCACAAGAATAATTAGAACAGTCGTGTGTGTCAGGATAACAGCAAGGACACATCACAAGTACTAATAGAGGGTACTTGAACTCAAGCATTAAGCGCCGGACTTGGGATCCAATTGCCATTTGTAACAGTGCATATTTAAAACTAAGCGTAGAAGAAAACATGTTTTTTCCTTGCAGAGGAGGGGTTGTGATTATTAGGACACAACACAGAAAAAGAAAATAATTGTATAAAATGCCCAGAGTTGCTAAGAAATATAGAGTATGAAATCTTTCATGTGTAGAGGAGATTTTACTATGGCCATTTTCCTGGGGGAAAGGAAAAGCACTTAAAAATACGTATACAAAATTAGAAATACATATGTAATTTTTGGGGATGTTAAATGGCTCTACTGTGGCATAGAACTTCGTCTCTGCTTGACAGATGGCATGCCTTGGGATAGGTTAAACCCAGAGCTCTGGCTAGTGTAAATGACACCATTGCAGACATATTGGCCTCCAAGCCCCCTCACAGAGGATAGCATTGAATACAGTAGCACATTGAGCTTTCAGGAAAGTATAATATAGCTGAACCCATGTAAGTAGGAGCAAGACTGCACACAGTATCACAGTGTAAAATAATCACAAGAGAAGCATACAAAAGTTTTATTCTGGCCCCAGCTCAACAGAAATTGGATTAAAAAACCTGTCTCAATGCAATAAACACAAGGTTCATCCCCAGCGTCTCAGTAATTAACCATACGGAAGCAAAACACAATCTTTTTAGGTAGCAGATTTTGGAGGGGAAAAATGTTGCATGTATAAGTGAATTTACAGCAAAATGTACCATATGACTTAGCATTTGATAGGATCCTGAGAGATCAAGTAGCTTGAAAAACTATGTGGATCTGGAATGACCCCAAACTCTGAGCTGAACTGCGATGTTTAAGCACCACTGAGGGTGGTATGGAGGTTCCTTTCCTCAAGGAGAGTATACCACACCATCTCTTCTGGTGCTGCTACTTGTCCTTAATAATAGGCAGCATATTAGGGCAGGTCATATTACAGCATACTGGCCCCACTCTGCTGGCTGGTATGTAATGGAGTGGGAAGCTGTGATCCCCCCATACCCTGATCTCTTTCTGGTGTCACATTCTCCAAGAGAACAAACATGAGTGTTTTTTGTGTTCTTCATAGCAGAGAGAGAGTGCAGGGGCTGCTGTTGTGAGAGGGTGTACAACCACACAAACTGAGAGGGGAAACTATTGCATACTCCATGCCTGAGCAGCTATTCAGGGGCCACTCAAAACCTGACCCTCTATTTGCACCTTTGTTTGCAAAATGTGGTGTGTTTCAAAACAGAAGTGTAAGCAAACACTACAAACTCATATATGTGACATATAAAGGATGAATCAATCTGCAGTGTGACAGGGCTTGTTGGCTGAAGTGGTGCAGCAAGGGCTTGAGCTATGCTGCACCAAACTCATCTTGTAGCTACCTGTAAATGATTGGTGTATAATGTAATTTGTAGGGTTCTGGTTTCACTCAGAGTAAGACTGTTTCAAATTTCTCAAACCACCAACATTAAGTATCTGCCACTGAGAGTTTTCAGATGCTGTGCTAAGATGGAGATGATTGTTTTTTGGTTATACACTGGTCAACTTTTCTCATTTGTTTTGATAGGGTTTTATAATTTAAAATATATGCTCCTTTGTTTCAGTGTTTGGATTTCTAGAGTGTAACATAGACCTCAACATGGCAAACAATCGAGCACATGAGCTCAAAGGGAGAAATGTTTGCAACACTGAGCCCTTATTTCTCAATTTCTTTCAAAACAGATGGCAAAAGGCACAAGCAAACACTTAGAGCTAGTGTTGCTGCAAAGTTCATTCTTAAAAAATAAGCCTGATTTTTTTATATTACCCAGGGTTAAAAAATATCTCCTCAAAATAAAACAGGTCTAACTGGAAAAAGGCAAAAATAAAGTAATAATAGTGTGTTCAAAATTACATAATTAAAATATTATGGAAGACTATTGATACATGGTCAGCTGATCATATGCTCTTTCATAGCACGTGTGTAATTTAAGTGGTTGGAAGGTTGCTATTTCAAGTCTGCACATAGAATTCAGTATTCTGTATCCTGTAATGTTAGCCTTTTTCAGTCTTGTCATCACTCTGATAGAGTAGTGTAGGTGATCCCTGTGCTACAGTAACTTTCTCAAGGCTCAGCAAATAGACTCAGCAGGGGTTAGCCAGCAGGATGTCCACAGCACAACAGAATTTCCCATCCTTTAAAGAAGCAGCAGACATTCCCTCTTTTCATATGTAAGGGGAAGTGCACACCCTTTAAAAATACATAAGGATAGAAGGGACAGGAATACTATAGAATTTATTTTAAACTCTCCCTCTGACAAATTAATGATGGTGCTGAGCAATTGACAGATGTTTTACCTGCCCACTTTTCCCATTTCTTGGTTAAAAGACATAAAAATTTGGCATACACTTCCTTGGAAGTCTGCTTCCTGCTTTAGAATGCTGGGTAAGGTATCAGCTTGGAATGGATAAGCTAGAAAGATGTTAGGGATATGTCATTTAAGTGTGGAAGTAGTACCTAACCTCATAAGGTTAACTAAAACTCCCCATTATAAGCCCCTGTTCAGTAGCCAAACTTTAACCATTTGGGCTGAAATTTTCCATGCTTGCTCTCTGTCACATGTCTTTTTGCATGTGGAAAGCTTATGTATAGATTGTTTGTATTTAACAATTTTAAAATATTCAGCTTTGAAGTTGAGCAGGAAGCTGCTATTCAGAATTCAGGACCTAATTGCTGTAAGTAGCCACCACTTTCTTAATTTAGTGTAACATGATAGAGTTACTAAACTGTTTTGCCTTTTGTTTTATATATATTTTTTTAACTTATACTACAATTGTGCTCCAGGGCTACATTCAGGACTGAGGGCCAGTTGTATTGGAAGCTGTACAAACACAGAGAGATCTAAGGACTTAGCCTTTTCCATATGTGCTTGGTTAACTTTGAACTGTAGAGTGGTAAAACTGCAAAATTGAAAAACAGATTTGCCAATACATTGACAAAGGTCTTTGCTTCTCCATTACTCTGTCTATTCACTAATCCCCAAAGTTTTACAAATGATTGTCCTGAAAACATGTACCAGAAGTGTTATTTGCTATTAGTCATTGTTTATTTGCTTTAACAAAAAATTGCAGTCATCCAGTTAGGACATGGGAGCAATATCATGTGACCTAGGTGACCAGTCACACATCATGAACTGCTGAAGGCATCAGTTCACAAATCATTCCCTAGGCTGAAATTGGCTTATCTTAAGTAGTCACCAAATGCTTGAGAGTATTGAGCACATTTTAAGAAATCAAGATTGCTTCATGAATGATTTGTGAGGGAAAAAAAGGGCTAAATTTACAATGAATATTATTTGCAATGAATAGTTCAACCAGTTCTAATTATTTAGCACGTGTAGAGGGGAAAGAGGGAAATACATATGCTAATGTGGATGTTGTCTCTTTCCTGCCTAACTATCAGGTCTTGAGGAAGAGAGTGGCAAATGTCTGTCACGCAAAATGATTCTAGATGTGTTATCAGTCAGGGAAGAGGATTTAACTGGTCAAAACTAGAACTAGCTTTCTTTGTTAGGAAAAAATCTGATGCATTTGTATCTAAAGACTTTTCTAGAACAGCTTATATACCTCAGAACACCTCAGTCAGCTGTGACACATGAGTAAATGGGGGCAAATTTCTGCCCTTGGTACATATATTCCACCAGATTACAAATGTGCCTCCTCCACAATCAATGGGGGAGGAATTTTAGGTAACTGCAGGGGAAGGATGCAGCACTGAGGTGGTTGTGGGGGCTGAAGTGAAAGAGTCATAGACGCCAACTTTTTTTGGCACCAGTGGGTGCTCATGCTCCCGGCCCCGCCCCCACCCTGACTCCGCCCACTCCCTGCCCCTATTTGTCCTCTCCCCAAATCCCTCTCAGAGACAAGAACCCGCTGCTGAATTGCTGCCGAAGAAAGAAGGGGCAGTGGTAGAGCAGCCTAAGTGCCGACGATCACAGCTTTTTTTATTATTTTTTTTTCCGGTGCTTGTACTAACTGGGCGGCTCTCCGAGGCTTCGGCAGCACTTCAGCGGTGGGTCCTTCACTTGCTCCGAGTCTTCAGCTGCATTGAAGGACCTGCTGCCAAAGACCCAGAGCGAGTGAAGGGCCAGCAGCCAAAGTGCCGCTGAAAACCCAGAGCGGCTCGTGGGGCCCCTGCGGGGTCTGGGGCCTGGGGCAAATTGCCCCCCCTCTGGGCAGCCCTGGTTACAGTATGGCTATCCTTACTTCTGCACTGCTGCTGTCAGCGGTGCTGCCTTCAGAGCTGGGTAACTGGAGAGCGGTGGCTGCTGGCTAGGAGCCCAGCTCTGAAGGCATAGCCACCGCCAGCAGCAGTGCAGAACTAAGGATGACATAATATGGTATTGTCACCTGTATTTCTGCACAGCTTCCTGCAGAGCTGGTCCCTCAGTCAGCAGCTGCCTCTCTCTGGCCACCCAGTTCTAAAAGCAGTGCAGAAGTAAGGGTGGCAATAATGTGACTCACCTAAAATAATCTTGCGACCCCTCTGCAACTTCCTTTTGGGTCAGAATCCCCAATTTGGGAAATGCTGGTCTCCCCTGTGAAATCTTAAAAGCACACAAAAGATCAGATTTCATAGTGGGGAGACCAGGTTTCATGGGCTGTGACGTGGTTTACCTGGCTGTGAATTTGGTAGGACCTTAGTTATTAATGATGCTGCAGGTCTGACTGATTGCCCCTTCTGATCAGGAAGGAATTGTTGGATTTCATTGGTGAGAGGTCTGATGTTTTTTTCACCTTCCTCACCGCACTTTGACGGCTCAGCTAGGTTATATGCATAGGCACAATCCTGGGTCTCATCAGCCATGGCCTCATACAAGAGTTTAAGGACCACATATTCTCTGAAGTTACACATTCAACTCTTTCCATGTGTAATTTATTCAGACACGCAGGAGTGGCTCCTCATCTAGGGTGTTTTGTCGTAATGTCTGAAGTCATTGTGCATTTGTGCACAAAACTTGGCTCATTGTATTCAAAAACTTTGCCATACGTTATTAGATTAAAACATCAGCATCAGTATAAGACCTCTGAAAGTAGAATGAATTATATTGTAAAAATAAGAATGGATTAAAGAAATGTTGTATGTACCTTTAAGCAGAAATAAGAAATGTTGAAATACAGGTGCCAGGAAAAGAAACATTAGGCATAAACAATGGTGCTAATGACAAAACATTAACAGAAGATCGGTAATAGTGAGTAAGGAAATAAGATATGCATGCCTAGCCCAGGTAAATTTATCAGATTCTGCTTCCTTTGTTATCTTGTTAAGTTCTTGCCCTTTTATCTGTACAAATAAGATAGTTTGTGTCTTGCATGGTGCTCATATTATCTGGGTGTTATTAGCAGAGCGCTGTGCTAATAAAACAGAGTGGTCTGACAAACTGTGAGTCCTGAGTCTAACTTTGACAGACCACAACTAAAACGAACATACTGTCCCTAAGACATTCTGAAATTAATTTTAAAAAGTTTAAATTTAAATCCTATTGATCTATTTAGAAAATAAGTTGCCTGTTTTTTATCCTTATTCCAATCTTTTGTCATACAGGTCTGAGTCTCTTTTCTGTTACAGAACCTTTTGTTTAAGAGTGAGATAAGGTGTTGATGTTTTACATTAAAATGGCTAATTGTGTTGTGACAGTCATGTAATTAATCATTGGACCACTCGCTGTCCACTTTCATATTCACATTAGTGTGGAATGTTGCTGTCCCTGAGATTTCTAGAGTTTTGAGCGCATACAAACCTGTGGATACGCTATCACTAAAAGCACATCTGAAGAGGGAGAATGTATGTTTGTTTGTTTTTAATGTAAACACAGGTTTTTGACAGTTTTGCACTTAAAGTAAAAGGAGTGGATTCTGATATTTGCAAGTTCCAGAAAAAGCCAAACCCCACAAAATACAAAGCAACCCTCCCAAGTAACCCCTTGTCCCCAAAAAGCCAAAAAAAAAAAAAAAGCCACAACAAAAACCAAGATATTTCATGTTATTCACAGGAACTGTTTTTTTCCCCTAATTTTATTAACCAGACTGTTTTTTCCCCCCACCAGGCAATTGAACAACACAATATAATATTCCTGGTGCAACCACCACAGCTGAGATTTTTCAAAGGAATGAGGGGATTAGGTTTAATTGAAGGTGCGTGGCTAAATGCTCTGCACAGCCTTGGAAACATCAACTCCTTTTTTTTTTTTAATATTATGAAGGAAGCTGCGGGGGGAGAGTGAGATTTTCTCACTTGTTTTGTAATAGGATGAAACTTATTCAATAAGAGAAAAATTGGGATTTACTAAAAAAATTATCTGAAAATACTATTACAACTGTAATATTTTCCAGTCAGGTTTACCACATCAGAGAATAACAGTACTAATATTAGCAGAAGCTACACTTATGACTTGTATAAACTTCAACTGGGAAAATGGTCAAAGCTCTCTGGACGTTACTTTCAACTTAATTACTCTAGTTATTTGTTAAATCTCCATTTGGAAGAGGAGAAGTTGGTTTAGAGTCTCAGCTGCCCCAGATACATCCTCCAGACATAGCTGAGGCAGTGGCTTGCAAACGAGCCAGCTCTGTCGCACTGATCCTGGGGTTGGTTTTCCAGTCGCTCACTGTCCAGCGTAGTTTAGAGCAGCTTCAGAGACAGCCGGTAACGGACTGGAAGAAATGGTATGCTGACTGGGGATTGCAGTGGCTTGTCGGTCATGTCCCCAACACGATCCATAGACAAAAGCTGCTGGGGAAGCAAGGCAGGATGTCAATACTAGCTGGAGATTTCCCCATCTTGGCAAACACACTGGATATACAGGGCTTGAACCCTTTGCTCATTGAAGCCAATGGCAAAGATCTCATTAACTTTAGGATCAGAGTCACATCCGCTTTGTACTAGTAAGTTGTAATTGCGGATGAGAATCTGGCCCCATACGTCTAAACTGTGCAGTTGGATCAATTCTTTCCCCTTTCTCTATTTTGCTGCCACACTTTTAATATATGCATAGGTTACTCATGCCCTTTTTGCTCCCCCATATCTGGCAAATTTCCCAAGATTCATGCCAAATTCTAAGGAGAACACCTATAGTATTGCCTCATTTATCAGAGACCACCAATGACATTATGCCATTTTGTCTTTGAAATTGCCTTTAAATGCAACCTTCCCAAAGTGAAACCTGAGCTGAGCATGTAGATTAAAACAAAATCCATAGAAAATCTTTCAAAATAGAAACAATTAAAGTTGTGAGGCTGTACTGAAAGCACATTTTAAATGAGAGAAAATAATTTTGATACAATGCTGAATGCAGTAATGTTTTGCTGACAACTTTGGAAGGCTTTGCTCGCAGACGAATAAAAAGGTGGTTAAAAGAAATATTGATATGAAATATGCTTTCATGAACATCTTCCCTTCTCTGTTTTTTTCTGTTGGCCTATCATAGCTGTGCACCATCCTCTTCAATATCAGTGAAGCTTTCATATGGCCTTAGATTTCAAAGCTACAGGTGGTTTACAAGTGTTGCACTTCAAAGACTGTTTTGATTAAATGAAACAATGTTTGTGTAATATGGAGCCCAGATCTTTGAACTTTTTTTCCATTCAATCCATTCTACAAAGATTCAGTTAGGGGAGATCAGAAGACCTGCTGCCAGCCATTATTTTCATCTGTCACTCAGGTTTGTCTTTTCAAATATCTTTCATATAAACCCAGGGCCAACCATTTGTTTTGACTCAAATAATAAAATAAAATAATAACAATAATAATACATATTTCTAGCTGGCAATGTCCTTTGCTCAAATACACGGAATAGAACTCTATAACTAGTATTAAGTGAATATGCACATACTCGCACAGATTTGATGAATCATCTTATTACTGTCTTGCTATTGATAAGCCACCCTTCCTGCCACAAACCAAGGAGCCAGATAGTTATGCCTCTTAGTGAGTATGTAAGTTACTGAAGCTGATTTAACTTCTTGTTGTAGCTTGTGGTTTTTTGCTTTCAGTGAAAGAAAAACTGATCCTAACAGTTTTAAACTTGTTAATTCGAGCCATATGTCAGACTGTCATATGGTGCAATACCACCTTATATTTACAGGGTGCTGCTTTTCAAAACATTATTCTAAAAGCTTTATTTGCCCCACAGTTAATACGTAGTATTCTGTGCTTTTGAGATTTTTAAAATATCTCAAGCATCTAAATCACATGCTGATGTAGCAAAACCTCACTGATTATTAAAAGCTAACTGCAGCCTGTTTTATTGGCAAAAATGTGCTAATCAAGTCCCTGAGTCAGAAAGTATGCTAAAAAGAAGTGTGTTGTTAATCCTCCTGTCTCCACATATGGCAAAAGAAAAATGAGATGTAGAAGGAAAAATCATAACCTTATTGATTATCAGGACTGTTTTATTTGATGTTCCACTGAAAAGTACCCAACACTAAGTGAGAGTTGGAGGCAGTAACAAGGGCTTTTCCACCTTGGTCCCTTACAGAGAATGAAAGAAAACTGGCATTTTTGGACAAAAATGTAATAAGAAAATGCAATGGGCTAAAGAAGTCTGTTGGTTGCATAACTGATACTTCTCAATTTCTCAGTATCCAGCTCTTCTGATGGACCTAAAAGAAAGTCAGTCAGTTTTTAATAGAGAAAAATTCCTTGGTCTAGACTGTGCTGCCACAGGCTGCCCTATGTTGAGTACAGCTGTATCACCCCAGGAGCAGCACAGAAAAGGATCTGTGCTCTTTGAGGCATGGCACCTTTCCGGGTCCTTTTCCACCCCCTTGATCAGGGGTACTAATTTGCTATGGCCAGAAGTAGATTACTACTCCCCCTTGTGTCAGCTAAGCTCTTTGCACGGTGCATTGAAGACAGATGAGTCATTACCCACTTCCTCACCTATTTGTCTGCACAGTGCCCCCTGTACACGGTCTCCAGGTTTCAGGGAAAACCCTTTGGGACAATGGAGGATGTAGGCTTATTCCTCCTTATGTGCTTGTACAGGAACATAGCATGGTTCACAATTTTGCCCTGGGTCTGGAACTTTGGACACTTGGTGTTTGTTTGATCATATTTCAAACAGATGGTGACAGAAAATGTATTGAGGGTGTAATCTTTATATTATTAAATCTGTGCTACATATTTTGTAGATATGAGAGATTCATTTATCTGACTGCCGAAATCCCATACTCGAGACTAGTAAACATTTGTTTATGTATAGGTGGTAAATGTGTTCCCCCTGCTATCCTGAGCTTTAGATCAATTACAAGCTATGTGTTTGTTTATTTTAAGAGGGACAAACCACTTCAAGCAATGAGCTTCTCTCAACCATCCAAAGTCAATGACTCTGCTCATGCTCCCCTTTATTAGTTTTGTCCCTTTTGTGTGCTTTCACAAACTGCTCACTAAGGGCATAATTCTGCCACTTGGACTCATATCGATTAATACCTTACTCAGCAAGTAAGCTGATTGATTTGAATGGCATTACGTATGGAGTAAGGTACAAGTCAGCGTAAATAAGAGTGACAAAATGAAGCCCTGATTCTTCATTCCATGTCATGTATAGAAACAAGTCAGGCATACTGCATCATAGAATCCTTTTCGTGTTCTCCGGTTAAATAAGGGAATATCTAGTTTCTTCCAGGTAGGCTCCTGACTATATGAATTATTAAAGCCACATAGTGCATTATTTGTTCTGAAAAATGATCCACAAACCTTCCACTATCCTTAAAGAAGTCTGCAGACACACATGAAGACAAATTGTCTTTTCAGTTACACCACTGTAAATCCATTGGCATCCATGGTGCTACTCTGGGTTTATGCTGGAGTAGCTGAAAGCAGAATTTATCACTATAGAAAAAGATATTTAGTTCACAAATCACCAATAAAACTTGCTAAGAGAACAATCCTACAGGTTTTCATTATTGCCTTGATAATCTTATTAAAAACCAAACTCTGAGTTGCACACAGCAGAGCTTTTGGTAGAAAAAACCCAGGCAGCGTTTAGTAAGCAGTCCAGCATATTGCACTTTAATAAGTTAATATTAATACTCTTACAGAAGCCCATGCAAATAAGCACAAAACACAATAGCATTCTGAAATTTAAAAAAAACCACACAACTGAATGAAATGGTTCAGTGTATAATACCACTACTAAAAAATACCTATTGTGTTCAACAGCCTCCCACTTAGATTAAGCTAGCAACCAATCAATCCTTTCAGAGTACACAATGCCTTTTTAATACGGTGGTCTATGAATGGATTGGTTTAAGAATGATGTATTGTGTATCATTTGAATACATTCCAAAGAAATTGAACTCAAATACAGAAATGAAATTCAAGACAGAAACCAAAGATAAGTGTTAAGGTGGCCCTATTTGTTAAAACCCAACCCCCAAGGGTCCGGTACATGGTATAGTGCCTTCATCATTTGAAGATGGCCTTCCATAAAAGACTAAAATAGTAATATGCTAGGATTTACAATGTCAGATTATTATTTCAGTCAGGAAAGGTGTCCTTTTGGATAATAGCTCAGTCAAGTTTCTTCATGGGCTGTTAAATAACAGTATATATATTTTGTATGCAAGTTTTGCCAGCTTCATTAGCGGTGAAATTGAGAGATTTAATGTTTACATCACTACAAATAGAGAACTAGATTGGCACAGTTATCCCTTACAAACTGGTTTGAATGTTTTAAAAATATCTTTTTTTAACTTGTTTGGCTTTCAGTAACCTCTTGTGCTTGGTAGGCTACTGGGGAAATCACTAAACACTAAACCTTGATGCATTTTTTTTCTTTAAAGAAGGCAGATATTTTTTATATCAAACTCATGATAGATACCACATTCAAGTCCCCATATGGTACTAAACTCTCATACAAACTAGCTCTTGTCCTTGGAAAAACAGATACAAGTGCCAGAAGAGAAAAGTGGTCTTGTGGTTAAGTCTACTGGACTGCAGCTCAAGACATCTATGTTGAATTATTCACTCTGCCACAGACTTCCTGTGTGACGTTGGGTAAATCACTTAATCTTTCGGTGCCTCAGATATCCCTTTGTGAAATGGGAATACTAACTATACTTAGTTCCTTTCTCTCACTTTTTGCTTCTCTCATCTATTTAGATTGCAAACTTTTCAGGGCAGGAAGTATCTTACTATGTGCGGGTAGTGTGCCACCACAATAGGGCCTCAATTTCAATTGAGTGCACTGGAAATTACTGTAATCCAAGTAGTAATAATAAAATGATGCCACTAGCATAAGTTCTGTATAAAATATATTTATCCCTATCTGTTATCCATTCCATCTGTCCTCAGCTTCATTACAGTGTGATGTATGCTGGTATGTTCTTGGCCCCATTAGCCAACCTTGGTCTGCCTTTGCACTGAAACATCTGGTTGCTTGCCTGCAGAGATAAGCCCACCCTGTTAAAGGAGGGTTAAGAAGAGGTGGAAGCTATTTTCTCTCCCCTCTTCTCCCTGCACAACTCCCATCCACATGGGTCACTTGCTGGTGGATTCTCTGCAGCTTGAGGTCTTCAAACCACAATTTGAAGACTTCAGTAACTCAGGCATAGGTTAGGGGTTTGTTATAGAACTGGATGGGTAGGGTTCTGTGGCCTGCTTTGTGCAGGGGGTCGGACTAGATGATCACATTGGTCCCTTCTGACCCTAGAATCTATGAATCTATGAGGGAGAGAAGGGATGAGTTGGTTTGGTCAGTTTTAATATCTATTTTATGTCCTTCTGTTAATTCTTGGGTGCTTAATAACATACTAGCATTTTCCCTTTTTGTACCTGATATGGTGATTGAGTAAATTATATTATTTATTAAGGCTAGCCACTTTGAGGGTTTGCAGCATAGTTCTTGGAGGGGAAATCTGCAACTGGGGAGCAATGGCCTTTGGCTATACTGGGAGATTAGGAAATTTGACATTTTAGAACAGTGAAACCCACTATACAGACTGCTGTGGGGAGGGAGTGTTGGCCTAGGGTTACTTTAGCCTTCTCTATGAGGGTTGAGTGTTTGCAGTAAAGTCAGTTGGCCAAAGGTTTTAGGTTACTTAGCCAACTTGATTAACAGGCTGTCCAGAGAGAATTTTGAGGTTCTCTGTGACTGCCCCGTGCTGCAAGAACTATTCTTTGTCCCCCCCCGCCGCACCCGCATTCATTATTCTCATGTTTGTTTGTTTTTTAAAAATAGGGACCTGACCTGCTCCTCTCAGGAAGAGGAGCACTATAACAGAGAAGCTTTGTAAAGGCAACTTCAGTACTATACAATGTTTAGTTAAGTCCCTAGAGGACACAGCACGATTCTCAGAGATTTGCACTCAGGGCCATGTCATCCAGAATTTCTAGGAGTATCCAGCTACTGCTGGAAAGTTATTAAGTTATCTCCCAACAAGTTGACTCACTTGGGATATGCTAGGTTAACTGATCAGCATCATTTATCCTCTAAGATAAATTACTTCTATTGAATTGGCACCTAGGCTTTTTAGTTTCCAATAAATAATTAATAGAACAGAAATTGAAAGATGAAGTTGTAGATAGCAATTTTATTCCGGCTATTTCAAGTAGTGCCTGGTATTTAAAAAAAAAATCCTGTGAAGTTCCAGTTACAGTTATTAATGATAGGGATAATAAAACATTAATCAAATCTTTACAACTTTAAATACGAAATTGTGTCTCATTAAAGTGTATAACAATCTTAAATGCAATCTTACCTATAGGGCTTTTTTCATTTTAATTATATTTGCCTTTTAGGAATTAAAAATGTCTTTATATATAAAGGAATACACTTACAAATCCTTGTTTCACTGTAGGTTCTTGTATAAAAGATTATTGTCGTGCTCTGTAGTATTCTAAAATAATGACAAAACAAATTGGTATAGCACTTGCTATTTTTTACAATGGCCTGGCAAAGTAGTATTCTACCTTGTCAATATAAAAATCATTCTATGTATTCTGTCAAGTGAAACTACAGCTTTATGTAAAGATGGACCAATGAGTATATTTATTCATTTTTAAAATAACATGATTTTTAAATAATCAAGGTAAAAGGTCACATATTTATTAATATTTAGCACAGTTCTCATTACTCTGACAATGTTATGCAACTGTTGCCATTATACTGCTGATGTTTAGCTCTTGGCATTAATTTAATGTGCACAAATTATCTTGCATATTTCAAATGTTTCTGTACTTAGTTTCATTCAAACGAAATATAACATTAATCTCTACAACACTTAATTATAAGCAGTAGTGCCCTTTCCCCAAATTCCAGAAAACCAGTAAACAAACAAGCAAAATTTAGATGGCCACAAATCATTGATGAGGCTTCTTTTAAAACTGATTTCCTAACTGAGGAACTTTACAGTTGAATACTGATGGTTGGTCTTGAGCTAAATGCCCAAAGACCTAGAAAAGAGTTATTTTTCTGACTTTTTCTACAGACTTTGAGACCAACTTCTTTCTTAAGAGAATATATATTTTTGACAAAGGACTACTTATAAACATTGTATTTCCTTTAGGAACAAGAGCATTCCATGATAATGTATTTTATTAATGATAATGAATTGGTCATTATGCTATGTTATTATTTGTTTCTTCCCATCTGAGATGTGTATGTTTCAGAATGTCAAACATCATAGCAAAAAGAGAATGTTTCATCGGAATTCCCTGGTTTGGTTTTATTGTAAATCTAACTGGAAGGGAATACTTGAAGGGAGGTTAGTTAAAGATAGGTGGCATATTCATAGCATCAGATACTTGTAAATGGTCCCAAGGGAAATTATTCATAAGTTTCTGCTCAGGTATTATGCTGTGAAATGGACATCTAGAAAAGGACGTAGAAGGGAGAATGTACTGTTCAGTTAGCTGGAGGGGTTGAATCAAAATGTAAAATAAATAGCTCTCCAGGTCAAAATGTAAGGCAAGATGACAATGGTTAACTCTGCTGTGATTGCATTTAGAATGGTTTGTTTGAGATTTTTAGGTGTCTTGATCAGAACTTTCTGTCCCCATGATAAGTCTTGGGAAGGTGAAAAAGATACAAGATATTCTGCAGCTATGGGCTCTGCACGGATCTGGCATCAATATAAACTGAGGAGACCAACAAACATACCTCAGTGATGGGACTGATGTGGGCATCGATACATCACTAAGACATTCTGAACTGGAAGGGTTTAAAAAACATTTGTAATGAATAGTGATAGATTCAACACTATTCATGAATCATTGATAGAAGTGAGAGCTTCTCCATGTTGGAACGGCTATGGCCATCACAATGAGACTTGCAAGAGGAATATTACCACTTGTTCTTATAAAAGCAGACAAACAAATCTCACTCTAATGTCTGTTTTGTACTAATCAGTATAGTGGTGCTGGCGTACAGCAGCTATAGTTATTGGGATGCTAAAACACTTGTTACTAAACTTCTGTGGACACAGGACATAGAATTCATAGATTTTAAGGCCGAAAAGAGACCATTGTGTGTACCTAGTTTGACTTCTGATGTAACACAGGCCTTAGAATTTCATCCAGTAATTCTTGCACTCAGTCAAATAATTTGTGGTTGAATCGGAGCATAATTTTTAGGAAGACATCAGTCTTGAATTCAAGATTTTGAGTAATGGAGAAACCATCAGATACCTTGATAAATTATTCCAGTTAATTGTCCTCATTATTAAAAACACGTGCCTTACAAAGGCATAACAAGATCTAATCACTGGAAGTGGAAACCAGACAAATTCAAACTGGAAATAAGGCACATGTTTTTCAATCAAAGAACCTTCAAACACCAGATACCTTGTCCCCAAATAAACACCTATAGATTAAGATCATGTCATCTCTTAACCTTCTCTTTGACAACCTGAATAGACTCAGCTTCTTAAATCTGGATCTGTTATTGGACCATAGAACCACGTTGATATTGAGATAAATGGCATTATTGATTCACTTGGTGGCATTTTTCTCTCGTGTAAGTATTGATAATGTTCAAACATGGAATGAAGATTGACAGTTCTGCAGTAAGTAGCATCTTCATATGAAATATCAAATTGAGGTCTTCACTTCAGCTATTCAAAATGCATCTTCTTCAGTGCTGGAATGGCTATGAACTGGGGACTCTGACAGAGCTCAAGGGGGAATAGTAAAACTAGGCCCTAACCTTTTTCAAGAATTAGAACAAAATATTAAGTAAAGTAAAAGAAAAAAAACCTTCTAGTAAATGAAAACAATTTTTATTCACTAGGAAGTAAAGAAATGGCATGTTGGAGATGAAATATTATTAATAAATAATCTGAGATACATATTAATTATGAGAAACAAAACTTTTAAAATTATACAATATAAAAAGGAATGGAATTAGCCAGCAGGGTTAATAATTAATATTTCAAAAGCTAGTGTTCAAAATAAAATCTTTTATGTTTATTAATTACATTCCTATATACATTGCAACAGAGTATGCTCATGGGCTAAAAGAATAAAAATAAAGTGTAAACAATCAAAATGAATGGGTGAATAGAACCTGAAATGTAGCTATATTTAAAAAGAGGAAAGAAAACAGATGAAAATATTGTAGATTTTAAAAACATAACTATAGAAAATCATTTCTTTGTACTTTTAGACTTTTGGGTCATGTTTCAGGTGGCTTTTTTTGTCAGAAGAGTGACTGTAGAGATGGCATATTAATTACCTCAAATAAGTGATATTTAGTTTGCTCAGTTTATTGGTCAAAAGATACTTTCCCTAACTTCTACAATCACCCCCTAGGATCTGAAATTCAAGCTTTTCTGCTTGTTACATCATTTCCAGTAATATTCTGTAATCAGTATTTAGCTTTCAAATTTTGCTGATGCGTTAAGCAGAAAGAATCCAGCTGTTTCATACTTAGTTGTATTATGGCTGCAATCCAAAGATCACTAAAAACCTGGTGTGGTTGGTAGAGTACAACACCCAGGGAAATGACATTGCCTGATGAGGAAGAGAATGCCATTTTGATTTTCTAGATTATCATTTGTATGACCAAGGCAGCATTTTAAGTGTTTGTGAAATTGGTAGCTCTGGAGAGAACCAGGAACTGTGTGGCCAGGTGTTCATGATTATCTCAGTCTTGAGCTGCAAATTACCTCTTATTACAGTTAAGATTTCTATATTGGTTCTCAATACTTAAATCTGCTGAAGTGATTTTTAGGCTGTCCAGTTGTTTTGTGATATGTATAAAATGTCCATTGAGGAAGAGAACAAGACCAACAGACTCACTTCATTTTTGATCTAATCTAATTTTGACCTCACACCTCCAGAAGTAACAGACTAACATCTAGGGAACAACCTTGTTGTTTTTCATCAAAGGTATTGTCACACTGTCTGGAGTGGCTCATGACCATGATTGCCAGTCTCAGGGTAGACTGTGAAAAAGCAGGGCAGAGACTCCAAACTGGGGGTATGTTCTATAATTAGATTTCACCAACCCAGTAATAAGTGTGAACGCCTAAAGCATGAAATAGTCTTACCACAGAGTCACAGACAGTCCCCTTGGGCATTCCAGTCTATCTTGGTATGTAGGCAACATAAACTATGTGATAGGTGGCCACTTTATATAAAAAATGACTACAATATTCAGGTTACTCCCAGTCCCAAAGGGTCACTTACCCCAGGTCATTTGTACTCAGATCTCAAACCAAAGATAACGACTGTAGACAATCCTGTAATAACTAACTAAAGATTTATTAACTAAGAAAAGAAATTAGAGTTATTTACAAGGTTAAAACAGGAAATTCCCCCCCCCCCAAATAAGGTACAGCCTTAGATTTAAGAAGGTAACATAAGCTTCTATAACAAGCAGCTCTGTGTGTCCTTTAGGGCAAGTGGCATAGGGATCTCTTGCTTACATTTAGGAATCCTTGCCACCTCAGTGTCCAGACAGCATAAAGAGACCCAGTTTCTCCTTGTCAGCGATTTTTCTCCACCTCCTCACCCCAGAATCCAAGTGGATGGGATAAATTCATGTGCAGGTCTCTCCTTCCTGGAGGGATTGAGGAATGCTCTCAGCAAGGTGTCTGTCCTTGGTTCCCTCACAATGCCTGATTTGCTTCTTTTCCAGTTTGGCATGTTATACTGTTACAGAGGTTTACAATGCACACACTCAATATAACTTATTGCCATGGGCTTCACAGGTTTAAGTGAGATCAATACATGCAGCATGCTACAAGCATTCCATAAAATCTAAACTCTAAACACTCTTATAATACTAATATTTTGCCAACTATACTAACCGACAGGTAAGCTAGTCTACTTTACAACTATGCATTTGTCAGTATTCATTGAGGCCCCAGACCTTTGGCATGAGCTGGCATCTGGTCAGTCTCTTTTAAGTACAGTAATCCAAGAAAATTAGAAAATAATCCACTGAATCCCAAAGCTGACTTGGAGCAGGGGGTTAACTGAGTGGCTGTCAAGTTTCTCTGAAAGTAAATCAATTGTCAGCATTTTTGCCATCTTGCAATGAAGAGAGAAGGCTATGGAATGGACATGAAGGGAATTTAGGGTTAGCATGAAAAACAAAGGAATCATCATTTATTATGACTGACTATCACTGATATCGTATTAACACCTAAAAATCCTAATCAGGATCAGGGTTCCATCCTGACAGACAGTGTACCAGCACAAAGAAAGGTACAATCAATGACCTAAAGAACTTTCAGTTTAAGGCTAACCCCAATCCTGCAAAAATTGTATGTGTGTGCTCAAGATTCACTATGTGAATGATCCCAATGAAGCTAACGGTACTACTTCTGTATAGAAGATGAAACAGGGGAAGCATAGGGTTCAAAAAGAACTAGATAAATTCATGGAGGATAGGTCCATCAATGCCTATTAGCCAGAATGGACAGGGATGGTGTCCCTAGCCTCTGTTTGTCAGAAGCTGGGAATGGGCGAGAGTGGATGGATCACTTGACAATTACCTGTTCTGTTCATTCCCTCTAGGGCACCTGGCATTAGCCACTATTGGAAGACAGGATACTGGGCTAGATGGACCTTTGATCTGACTCATTATGGCCGTTCTTATGCTCTTATGGGAAAATATTTTGTAGGACTGAGGCCTAATTTAAAACAAGAAAGAGCAAGTGAGTAATAAACAATGGGGGAAAAAGAGAGGGAGAATGCAGTAATGGTAATAACTTCAGATCACATGGTTGTATAAGCTCACATTGGGGGAAATTCACCCCATGTGGTGGCCAGAACAAGGTCTATTCTTCATTTACTTCTCATTTAAGTCCTCTAATTAGGACTTAAATCTTTTAAATAGGCCTTAAGTAGTGTATAGGCCTTGGGCTGGAGCTACTCTCAGGGTGAGTTGCACCAGAGCTGTTCAACTTGATGTTCCAAACCATTTGAAAGCTTAAATAAGTTATCTCTGAATGCCACTTACAAACCACCAATAGGATCAGAAGAGCAGGTAGACATTAGATGGGAAATTATAGACACAGCCGCTGGCACAGAATAGCAACAACAAAAGTAGAGGTAAACTCCTGGCTCTGGCTTTAAACAGGTTTACCCTAATGCATAACCAAATATTACTGCACCCAACCTATAGCCTGCACCCAGATGACCACAGAAATGAAGATGAACTGATCAAGTATAACTGAATACAGAAATTTAATGTGATAGGAAAGTGGAAATCTCAAACACTCAAAAGTAAGGAAATAAATGAATCATTGGGACACCTTACCTAGGGGTATGGTGGATTCTCCATCAGTTGAAGTTTTTAAATCAAGGTTTGAGGTCTTTGTAAAAGATGTGCTATAGCTCAAACAGATATTATGGGCTTGATGCAGGAACCACTGAGGGCATAACCACTGGGGTAAGGTTTTTCTTTTTTGATTTTTTAAACATTAATTTCCTCTTTTCTTTGGTATTGGTGGTGGTAGGGTTTGTTGGACAGAAGGTGATGTCAGTGTTGTGTCATTGTTGTGAGAGCCTATTTAAACACTTCTTAAATGGCCAGCATGCTAATTGTTTGGTAAAGTAAGGGGTTTTCTCTCATTACTATGGCACAGAGGGAAAGAATCTTTTAAAATGAAGATTTTATTCTTGTTCCTGTGTAATTGGCTTACATAAATTAATAGCCCCTGTATTCAGCTATCTTTTTCCGAGTTCAGAATTTCCTATTTATATTTTCAGCTTTGAAATAGTTTAGCCTGTGCAGGAGACACTCTTTAATACAAAGAAACGTATTAAAGTGACAGAACACTGTTACAAAATGAAAAGAAAGAATGTATTAAGAAGTGAAATGGAGACTGAAATAGAACCACTTTTTCCAGAGACTTTATAAAAGATCTCTCTTTCTAGCACTCTCCTTCCACCATCTCCCTTTCCCCAAAGATTTTTCAGGTAAAATCTTGTACTCTAGGTGTGATTCTAGCTATGAAATATTCATCAGCTCTGCAGTCTTAGCTTAAAGCAAAAAAAGAGCCAATAAAAAGAAAAACGACAATAGATATTTTATGAGATGAAGGAGCCCAGTTCTGTCTAGCTTCAAAAATTAGGTGGATTCGAGAAAGAACTATGTCACAATATGCAATATATTAGTGTTCTTGCTGTAGAACTATAACTAATGATGTAATGTGTAAGAAGGGTACATTCACTGTTGAATATGACAATGAGTCACAATGCAATAAATACTGGTAAGAGGAAAGACATACCGCATTTTTATTCAGCACCATGAGGATCTCGACCTACTTTACGTGGAGCTATGCAACTATCATTGCCTGCATAAAACGAAGCAACATCTAAAAGCAGAGGCACAAAAAAACATACTCTAGAAATGGAAAGAGGGAGAAATTCCAATTATCTTGCATTTCATCTGACATAGTCCATGCCAGATGCATCAGTGGAGAGGAAACTACACAAAGGAAGGAAGAAGAGGTGACTCTTTGGCATCCCCTACTCTTCAGGCACCACAAAGGGTGCTCTGCATCCAAAGGCTGCATGGAGGGGAAAGGGATAGCGATTAAAACTGGTCAGGAATTTTTTCAGAGATCTGTTTTTTTTTCACCCAAACTGCCAATTTGTTGAAATAGAAACTGTTTGCAAAACAGGACAAGTTTTTATCAATTTTCCAAGTCAAAAAGTTAGTGGAAATTTTTTTTAGAAGTTGTCTATGAATTACATTTTGACAAAAAAAAAAGTTGGGTTTTTGAGTCTAAATGACTTTCTACTTAGAAATTGTAGTGAATTCAGATTAAGATTTGGTTCATGAAAATTGTCTGGATTTTGATTTTTTGTCCCGATTCAGGATGGGAATTTTTTTCAATATCTGAAAAATTTTTAGAGAATGGAAAAAAAACCCAACCATTTCCTTCCCAGCTCTTCTGGAGAGTATATGAGATGGGGACAAGAGTGAGTGGACCAGGAGGTCCATGGAGAGTCCCTGTTAACAAGGAGCAGCTGGGGCTATATTATCCTTTCCATAATATTCCCTGGATACAGCTGCCCTTAGGACTGCCCGTGCCCTGAAGGGTGTGGGGAAAGCTGTGGCCAGGGGGCTCCAAATAGAGCCACACTGTGAGGAACTGAAATATCCATGAGAAACTGGAGCTGCTTCAGAAGCACAGTGTCCTGTGTGGATGCCCTTAACTTACCACTGATCACTGGGAGTCTGCAGGGTCTGAGGTAGCCCATTCAAATTTTGGGAGAGGGGCCCAAACGCACAAAGCCCAAACATAACAATTGGGGAAGAACTATGCAAAGGGATTCAGAGACATTTCCTCCTTTGGAGCTTTTTGCTTTGGAAAAGAAAACTCTAACCAGCACAATTTCTCCAGCTGAAAGGGCAATCTTGGCTCCTCTGCAGTCAATGGCAGAACTCCCACATGGATACGCAAACCAGCACTGCACTGAATCACCAGGTGTTTGCTTTTTATTATTTTTGTCCGTTCCTTCCTGAGGTTTCCTGAGACACACTTTTTAGGCTGTAACTGAGGGAAAGTTTTAATAAGTTATGCCTTAAAAAAAAGAGGTCAAAATACATTAGTGAGGTTAAAATTAAACAAAATATGCAGTCAATCCACTGTATTAATTGTATTAATATAGACCAAGACTGTGAGGAGAGAATGTCAGACTCAGGATGCATGCTTTGTCTTGCCACAGATCCTTTCCCACTGGCTGGGTGGTGTCAGCTGTATATTCTATTATATTTGTGCTCTCATCAAATAGATGACTATATAGAGAATACAAACTGGTGTGATGATGGTGTGGTAAACATTTTACTGGCATGAATTTGGGTGGTTGTATTACTCATAACTTGAGAAACTTCAATTAGTTACATAGGTCAGCTCAAATGGGTGAGCATGAAATTTTTAAACCTCACTGCAAAGGGATGTATTGTTTTTATAAATCTATAGCAGAAATCCAGGAAGGAGAAGGCCCTAGAAATAAAAACTTCATGGAAGCAGAGACACAAAATGGCTTTTGGGATAATGCCATTTTCCTTACTCTAATGAAGTTCCTTGTTCAGTGTTAGAAGACAGCGATGCTTTCCCTCTTTGCGATTCTTTACTGTACCATTGTCACAGGGCACCACCACACCACTGGCATATACCACATTTTTTGAAAAGTTATTTTACAAATGTTTTTGATAATTTTTAAAAAAATTGTTGTAGTACTTTTCATATGCTTCTGCTTTAAAGCCAAGTGCCTTAGCTACAGTAGCCTCAAAGTTCTCTTAAACAGGTGCAACTCACTAATTTTTGTAGCATAGGCTCTGTCTATCCTATAAAATGTACAATTACATCATTTTGGCTGCAACCTGTTTAAACAGGGTATTTTCTTGTTTACATGGACAAAAACCCAATTAGAAGTATGCTAGAGCACAACAGTACTTAATTTATTTTCTCTGAGTTATGTACAGTTTTGGAAACCTCAATAAAAGATCTACATTTCCTTTTCTTTAAGTACCAGAAGCAAGTATCCCAACCCAATGCAAAGCCAGGAATCTCTACTTTCCAAAGTACTTGTGTCAGGATTGCCAGATATCTGACCTTGAATCTCCCAAGAGATGGGGCTGAATTTTGCTTGATCTGCAACTCAGAGCAGTGTAATTATGGGATAGAAATTCCACATTTGAGGGTGAGGAGTTCTGCTGAAAATATTTCTCTGGCAGGTTTCCCTCCCCTTTTTACTTAAACTGCTCAGAGGCTTAGAAACTTGGAATACATCCCAGGGGAAAGGGATTTATGGGCGAAGGGCAGATGGTGAGGTCAAAGCTGCATGCTAAGTGCAATTCATCTCATGGCTCTGTAGTTTACTTTAGCACATAGATATCTTATTTATCCTGAACATTACAGGAAAACAGTAGCATTATTGCAGTTTCTAATATGCAATATAAAACAGATACACCGATTACTTTTAAACCGCAAGCAAATTGCCTACTGAAATGATTAATTTTGAATCTAAGATATCAGAACTAATTTCTATTTGCACAACATTTTGTTCCCCGGTCTTCTGACCTGAGTGGACATTCCCATTTATGTGATGTAAGATGCCTAGATGCCTCAGAGCTCCTTGACTGTTTCAATCCGGGTACATATATTGGCTGTAGGACAGAAACTGAACAGGTAGCATTGATGGATCATCTATAAATGAATTAAGATCAAGTGTTGAGATTGACATTGTTAGATCTATCAGCTTCCTTCAATACACGAGGTGCAGTTACTTCAACAGCAGACTACAGTAAGAGAGAGGGGCTCTCTCTTAGGAAGTTCCATTCTTTCCTTTAGGAGTATTCCCGGGGATTATGTGGGGATGTTGCTTCTCCTTTGGAGATATGTGGGGTTCTACAGGGCTCCAGCATATTTAACATTTTGTTTGGTATGTATATGAAGCACTGCAAAGGTTAATCAAAGGGCTGATCAAAAATACCATTAAAACTGATTTGATTGAAAATTGGTTCTTTTGATTTAAAATTATCTATGGAAAGAGTTTTCATGTGCTTTTTTTTTTTTACTTTTTTTTTGACAAACACAAACTAAAATAAAACAAACAAAACAAAACAAACCCCATGAAAACTGAAAAGTTTTTGGGTTCTGGTCAAAGAGCAAAAAATGCCAGCAAGAACCAGAACAAAATAATCTGAAAATGCTGTCATAGTGCTTCATAGGATATGCACTTCAGATGCTGCCTGCTCCCATTATACCCTATGGCAGGCCTGCACAACTTGTAAAGCGGCGAGGGCCATAATACTCCAAAGAAAACAGCTGAGGGCCGAAACCCCTCCAGCACCGCCCAGCCCCCCCAAAACAACCCCCCCAAGCGCCACCCACCCCATGGAAACAAACCCTCCTTCCCCAGCACCACTCCACCAAAACAGAGGTATTGAACCTTGGTAATATGTTATAGTGGGCCTCTACAGTAGTATAATTAAGGTAAAAGAAAAATGTCTTTTTGCTAGAAGTAGAATAAGATCTTCCTCCCACTTTGTAATCAACTGCCCTGTTGAATGAATGAGGTGTGACTGAGGAAGGCATGGAAAGCAGCACCTCGAGACAGCTGCAACCCTTCGAGAGGGGATGGGAGCCAGACCAGATCAGTAGAACAGGCCAGCCACCGACTCATAGTTCATCTCCTCACCCCCCCACGCCCTGCTCGCCTCCTCAGCCCCCCTCCCCTGCCACCGGCTCACACCCCCCGCCACTGCCCACCCACTTGCCTCCTCAGCCCCCCAGCCCCCATGGTTCACCTGCCCCCCCCCGCCCACCTGCTCACCTCCTCAGCCCCCTTCCCCCACCGCCGGCTCACCCACCCCCCTGCCACTGCCTACCTGCTTGCCCCCACCCCCATGGTTCACCTGTCCCCACCACTGCCCGCCCCCTCCCCAGCTTGCATACTCACCCCCCGCCACTGCGTGCCCACTCGCCTCCTCAGTCCCTCTCCCCCGCTGCCAGCTCACCTGCCCCCCCCGCCAATGCCCACCCACTCATCTCCTCCGCCCCCCACCTCTCTGGGCAGTGATGAGCTGCTAAAATCTTAACAACTGGTTCTCTCCTCACCCCACAAGAGGGTCATGGCCCGCCCCCCCAGGACTCCTACCCCATCCATCCCCCCGTGTTCCTTGATGTCCCCCCGGAATCCCTGCTCCATCCATCCCCCTTCCCTGTCTTCTGACTTCCCCCCGCCACCCCATCCAACCCCTCCTCTCATTCCTGATGCCCCCCTGGGACTCCTGCCCCATCCAACCACCCCTTCTCCCTGTCCCCTCATCGTCCCTGAAACCCATGCCCCTGACTGCCCCCCGCTACCCTATCCAACCTCCCCCTCCTCTTTCCTGACGGTCCCCCTGGGACCCTTGCCCACAATCAACCCCTCTGTTCCCTGCCCTCTGACTGCCCCAACCCATATCCACCCCCCCAAACCCCTCTGTCCCCACGGTTTGTATGTTGTGCAGGCCTGCCCTATGGGACGGATCCCCAACATAGACCAAATTTCCCATGATGCAATGTTCTGGCTCAGCATGGGGACACCATGGTGCATCATAGAAGGTATAGTCCAGCCTAAGAGTATAGGCCATAGAGAACCATGGAGGTATGAGGCATCAGGACTACAAGTCCCATGAGGCACCTCAGTGATATTTCCAAATCAAAATATTTTGTTTTCAGGCAGAAGTTTTCAGTTTCTGATTTTTCAGTTTCAAAAATTTCCATGTGAGAGTGAGAGAGAGACAACACCAGATTTTCCAACCACCTATAATGAAGAGGTATGGTCTGCATTGCTTTCAGTATGCTGATGATGCGCTGAATTCTATAGCCTGAGCCTCCCTCGCTAGTGTTGTTGAATGCCTGACCCAGTGTGCTTGGAAGCTTGTGCCATGACTGAGAGCAGGGTGGTTGAAGTTCAGTCAAGATCATATGCTTGTAGGATGAGGAAACAACCAGAAAATATCATTTATTGAACATGTGTGCCCACCTTCAAATATTTGCAAGCTGGGAGTTATGCTGAATCTCTAGGAAGCCTGGTATGGCAAATCCTATGTCTCTTTGTTACTTAAAAGCCTTCTCTATGTTAACAAAATAACTCAATGTCAGTGATGGATACTATGCTTTGTGGAGACAGAGCTTTTGAAGGTGTAGCTTAAACTAACAATGAAGAATTCTGAGTTCTAGAAAATCTTTGGAAAAATGCTTATCTAGATTCATTTTATTTCTTAAGGCAGGGTTTCTCAAACAGGGGTCACCACTTCTGTAGGGAAAGCTCCTGGCAGGCCAAGCTAGTGTGTTTATCTGCCCCGTCCACAGGCCCGGCTGGTCGCGGCTCCCACTGGCCTTGGATCTCTGCTCCGGGCCAATGGGGGCTGCTGGAAGTGGTGGCCAGTAAGTCCCTCGGCCCGCACTGCTTCCAGCAGCTCCCATTGGCCCGGAGCAGCCAACCGCAGCCAGTGGGAGCCGCGATCTGCCGGACCTGCGGACGGGGCAGGTAAACAAACTGTCCCAGCCTGCCAGGGGCTTTTCCTACAGAAGTGGTGACCCCTGTTTGAGAAACCCTGTCTTAAGGTGTGAAAAATAATTAACAATACCTGGAAGCTTTGCTGAACCAAGAAATCATTGTCGGAATCTCCTAAATCACTTGTCGGTTTTTCAGATTGCATAAAGCTAATTGATTCTTACCTATCTTTGTAAATTGTTCCAGAAAGACAGATGAAAACTGATAGTTACATATTACAATGTTTAATAATAATTAGTCAAAGGAAATAGGAAACTCATGTATCAGAGTGTAGAAAAAGTGACCTGAGTGTGAGCAATTCAGTGTCATCTGTGTGAGCCTGTAGCCATCCTGAAAAACAGACGTCACAGACGTGACGTTCCCTAGACTTCTCATGGGGTTCTTAACTTTGAAATGGCCTGCTTAGGGGCCCCACTAAAACCAACACAACTGGACACTCTATGTGTGAGGGGCCTACACTGCCACCATCACTTGACGGCTCCTCTGTGGCTGTGCCATCAGGAGCCCTTATACAGAGTCCTTTGCTCATTTGGGTAGAAGCTGAGCCCCATTTCCTCTGAAAGTCTTGGGTCTGAGGATGATGGAAGCCTAGCCTGCCAATGGAGTGTGCCAGTGGGCCCTCAAGAGGTTGTCCTGGAGTCCTGGATTGCTTTAATCTGCCCAGCAGCAGAGGTTCTGGAGTGTCACAGTGAAGGTTGTTCTCTGGACATTTGTGTCTTGGATGATATCAGGAAATTCCACATCTCTCACAAGAAGGACTGCCCTCATGAGGTTTTCAACTGATTTGTAGACCAATGATAATTCAGTAAAAGAAAGGTAATAAATTAAGTCTCTAGTTTCTTATAAACCCTTTTACAGTATCAGAAGCCCTTGATGGGAGCTTGCTGGAAGCAGTTTAAATAAATTAAGTACAATATTGTGAAAATGTACCTCTGTGAAAACATTGCTGCATTTAAAAAAAAACACAAATAAACAAGAAAACCCCAAAACAAAACCACGAGCTTCTTTTGCTCATGGAATGTTCTGTGAAACTGATACCAGGCTGATTAATTTTTTCATTTTACCCCAGTAACACTATACTCCAAAGAGAAGTCTCCGCAATTATATATGGGAGTAACCTGGGAAACAACCACATCAACTTTAGGAAGATAAAGTCTGCTCTTAAAATATGCTACGTATATAAGATATCAGTGTAGCTTTCTGGACATCTTTAACACTATCTTCAATAATTTTTCAAGGTAATTTGTCCCTGTGAACTCGATGCAGAATTTGTTCTTTTAAGGCAGTTTAACATTTGCATGTAACAGATAAGGTAAAAGGCATGCAGCCATTTCATAGCGCTAAAAAATTATGATTGTATTGCAGCATGATATGCTTTTTAGTATACAAAAGGTTAGCACACATCATTAAAAGAATGAGCAAGCTTTTGATTTTAATTGTAATTGTAATCCTTCCACTGAAGCCTCAAATGCATCATTTGAAATCTAGCAGAGATATGAGTTTTTACTGCAGCCACTTTATGTTTGTGATACATTAAAAGGTGTCATCGAACTGAAATGTAAAAAGACGGTTACTCACCTTTGTAACTGTTGTTCTTCGAGATGTGTTGCTCATATCCATTCCAGTTAGGTGTGCGCGCCACACGTGCACGTCTGCCGGAAACTTTTTACCCTAGCAACTCCAGTGGGCAGGCAGGTCGCCCCCTAGAGTGGCGCCACCATGACACCAGATATATACCCCTGCCGGCCCGCCCGCTCCTCAGTTCCTTCTTGCCGGCTACTCAGACAGTGGGGAAGGAGGGCGGGTGTGGAATGGATATGAGCAACACATCTCGAAGAACAACAGTTACAAAGGTGAGTAACAGTCTTTTCTTCTTCGAGTGATTGCTCATATCCATTCCAGTTAGGTGATTCCCAAGCCTTACCTAGGCGGTGGGGTCGGAGTGAGAGGTCGCGGCCTGGAGCACTGCAGATCCAAAAGCAGCATCATCTCTGGACTGCTGGACCAGGGCATAATGCGAAGCAAATGTATGAACAGATGACCAGGTCGCTGCCCTACAGATTTCTTGAATGGGCACTCGGGCGAGGAAGGCCAGCGAGGATGCCTGTGCTCTGGTAGAGTGAGCAGTCACACGGCCCGCTGGAACGTGGGCCAGGTCGTAGCAGGTCCTGATGCAGGATGTAACCCATGACGATAACCTCTGAGAGGAGATCGGCAGCCCCTTGACCCTGTCCGCCACTGCCACGAATAACTGAGGGGACCTGCGGAAGGGTTTTGTCCTGTCCATGTAAAAGGCTAGCGCCCGTCGGACATCTAGTGAGTGGAGCTGCTGCTCCATGTGGGACGAATGGGGCTTAGGGAAGAAAACTGGGAGGAAAATCTCTTGGTTGACATGGAAAGCTGAGACCACCTTGAGAAGAAAGGCAGGGTGCGGCCTCAGCTGTACCTTATCCTTGTGGAAGACCGTATACGGTGGGTCAACCGTGAGGGCCGTCAGCTCTGACACCCTTCTAGCTGAGGTAATGGCCACAAGGAAGGCGGTTTTCCATGAGAGGTAAAGCAGGGAGCAGGTAGCTAATGGCTCGAAAGGAGGGGCCATGAGCCGGGACAGGACCAGGTTGAGGTCCCATGAGGGGGCCGGAGGGCGAATTTGGGGATAGAGCCTCTCCAGCCCCTTCAGGAATCTCGCCACCATGGGGTGAGAGAAAACAGAACAGCCGTCCACGCCAGGATGAAAAGCGAAGATGGCAGCGAGGTGAACTCGTAGGGATGACAATGACAGCCCCTGGGTCTTAAGGGACCAGACGTAGTCCAGAAGAGTGGTGACGGGAACCTCCATAGGACGAAGAGCTTTCTCTGCACACCAGCAGGAGAAGCGCTTCCACTTGGCTGTATAAGTCGCTCTGGTGGAAGGCTTTCTGTTGCCCAAGAGAACCTCGTGGACCGGGGTGGAGCACCGCAACTCAGAGTCAGTCAACCATGGAGGAGCCACGCCGTGAGGTGGAGCGACGGAAGGTCCGGGTGACGGAGCCTGCCGTGGTCCTGCGTGATGAGATCCCGATGAAGAGGTAGGGTAACAGGGCTGGTCACTAAGAGGTCCAACAACACGGGGTACCAGTGCTGTCTGGCCCATGCCGGAGCTATGAGAATCAATTGGGCTTTGTCCCTGCGCACCTTGATTAGAACTCTGTGAATCAGGGGAATGGGCGGGAAAGCATAATGGAGGTGTGTTGTCCAAGGGATCAGGAATGCATCCGCGAGAGACCTGGGCTCCCGACCCTGGAAGGAGCAGAATGTTCGACACTTCCTGTTCACCCGGGATGCGAAGAGGTCTATCCGGGGACGACCTCACCTCTGGAAGAGTGAGAGGGCGACGTCCGAACGGAGGGACCACTCGTGTGAGAGGAAGGATCTGCTCAGCCGATCCGCGAGGGTATTCCGCACTCCGGGAAGGTAGGAGGCGGACAGGTGAATAGAATGGGCTATGCAGAACTCCCAGAGACGTATCGCCTCCAGACAGAGGGGAGAGGACCTGGTGCCGCCCTGCTTGTTGATGTAGAACATGGTCGTCGTGTTGTCGGTGAATACCGCAACACAACGACCGTGGAGGAAATGGACAAATGCTTGACAAGCAAGGCGGACCACTCTCAACTCCCGTACGTTGATGTGGAGGTTAATCTCTTGCGGGGTCCACAAGCCCTGAGTTCTCTGAGTGCCGCAGTGAGCTCCCCAGTCCAGGTCGGAAGCGTCCGTGGTTAGGGATGCGGAAGGCTGGGGCGGATGGAACGGGAGCCCCGCACATACTACGGATCGGTCCAGCCACCAGTGTAGAGAGTCCAGCACCGCCTGAGGGACGGTGACAACTGTAACCAATGACCGTCTGGTCGGTCGATATTGAGTAATCAGCCATGTTTGAAGAGGTCTCATGCGGAGACGGGCGTGGGCTGTAACAAACGTGCAGGCCGCCATGTGGCCTAATAGGGCCAGACATGTTCGGATTGAGGTCAGCGGGGCCGCTCGCAACCGGAGAATAATGTCTGACAATGACCGGAACCTGGGCAGGGGTAACAAGGCCCTGGCGAGGGTAGAGTCTAGCACAGCTCCGATAAACTCTATCCGCTGCGTGGGGAGTAGAGTAGACTTCTCGGCATTGATTACGAGGCCCAAAGCAGCAAAGAGGGTGCTGATCCTGGTGACGTGATCTCTGACCTGTTGCTCCGATGTACCCCGGATCAGCCAGTCGTCCAGGTAGGGGAAGACATGGATATGGCATCGTCTGAGGTGAGCGACGACTACTGCCATACATTTTATAAATACTCGTGGGGCAGTAGAGAGGCCAAATGGGAGGACCGCAAATTGATAGTGCTGGCGGTCGGCCACAAAGCGGAGGAAACGCCTGTGATGGGGGGTGATAGCAATGTGAAAATAGGCGTCCTGCATATCGAGGGCGGCGTACCAGTCTCCGGGATCCAGGGACGGGATGATAGATCCAAGGGACACCATGCGGAACTTCAACTTCACGATGTACTTGTTGAGTTCCCGCAGGTCGAGGATGGGCCTGAGACCGCCCTTGGATTTGGGGATCAGGAAATAGCGGGAGTAAAACCCCTTGCCCTTCTCGTTCTCTGGAACCACCTCTATGGCTCCTTTGGCCAGGAGCGTGTGCACTTCCTGACGGAGGAATTGCTCGTGAGAGGGGTCCCTGAAGAGGGACGGGGAAGGAGGGTGGGAGGGCGGGGGTGAGGAAAACTGCAGGCGATAACCGTCCTGTATCGTGCGTAGGACCCAGCGGTCAGATGTTATTTGGGACCACGCCGGGAGGAAAAAGGAAAGGCGGTTGGAAAACTGTGGGAAAGGATCCGTAGGGGAAACTGGTACTGCGCCCTCGGGCGCACCTTCAAAATGAAGGCTTAGGCCCTGGGGGGGCCTTAGCGGAGCCCTGGCTTTGTCCCGCCTGACCTCCCGACTGCCTGCGGCGGTTGTTCCTGCCCCAGCGTCGCGAGGGGTCCTGTCTCGGGCGGAACAGGGGGTATGGGCGCCGCTGCTGCTGCTGGTTTTGTTGCCTGAAGGACCTGCGTTGGGTCGCCGGAGTATGCATTCCGAGCGACTTTATGATGACCCTATTATCTTTTAGGTCCTTCAGCCTAGGGTCAGTCTTGTCCGAGAACAGACCCTGGCCTTCGAAGGGGAGGTCCTGGATCGTGTGCTGGAGCTCCGGCGGAAGGCCGGAGACCTGCAGCCACAAGAGGCGCCACATGGTGAGCCCGGAAGCCAGGGTTCGCGCAGCCGAGTCAGCGGCATCAAGGGAGGCCTGGAGTGATGTTCTCGCCACCTTCTTGCCCTCGTCCAAGATGCTAGAAAACTCCTGGCGTGCGTCCTGTGGCAAGAGTTCCACAAACTTCTCCGTCGCTACCCAGGTGTTAAAGGAGTAGTGGCTGAGGAGGGCCTGCTGGTTGGATACGCGGAGCTGTAGAGCCCCTGCTGAATAGACCTTGCGGCCCAAAAGGTCCATGCGCCTGGCCTCCTTTGACTTAGGCGCCGGGGCCTCCTGTTTGTGGCGCTCCCTGTCGTTCACCAACTGGACCATCAATGAGCAGGGAGTCGGGTGAACGTACAGATATTCATACCCTTTAGATGGGGCCATGTATTTCCGCTCCACCCCCCGAGCGGTCGGGGGAATGGAGGCCGGTGACTGCCAGATGGTATTGGCATTATTTTGTATAGTCTTTATGAAAGGCAAGGCAACCCTGGTTGGTGCATCGGCTGCCAGGATGCTCACCACTGGGTCCTCCACTTCCTCTACCTCCTCCACCTGTAGGTTTAGATTTTGAGCCACTCGGCGGAGGAGATCCTGGTGTGCCCTTAAATCCAATGGCAGGGGGCTGGAGGAAGAGGTACTGGCCACCGCCTCATCCGGGGATGAAGATGAGGAGATTCCGGGCAACAGAGTATCCATGGGGGGTTGTGAAAGGGGCTGCACCTCGGTATCCTGAGGGAGCTCCGGGTCCCGGGAAGCGTCCTCCGTTTGCGGAGAGAGGGGTGGCCTGGACACCGTAGCCTCCGGTGGTCTACGCTCCGCCAATGGACGGGGGGTGATGTGATGAGGACCTTGTGCCTGGGCGTATGCCCACGGGGTCCAGAATCCCCACTGTGGATGTCCTCGATCTTGCTCCGGGAAGCGGTTTTCGTGCCTGTCGAGTGTCTTGTCATAGGCACTATCATCGAGGGAGGAGACGGAGGGCTCCGTAGCAGGCCAGGGAGGCGCTGAGCTGGAATGGTACAGCGCCGCCGGTGCCGCAAGTGATGTTCCCCTCGGTGCCGAGGCTCAGTGCCGTGACTCATACTGGGACCGGGACCGGGACCGAGAGCGGCGTGATGACCTGCGCCGAGATCTCGATCTAGACTGGGAGCGATGTCGATGTCTAGAGTGGGATCGCGACCTTCTGGAGGCCCGGTGCTGAGACGGCAATGGAGACCGGGACCTACTACCAGCGCGGTGCCGGGAGGTCGACTGGGTTCGGGACCTGCCACCGGTTCAGTGCCGGGAGGTCGACCGCGGTGCCGAACGCCGAGGCGAACGACTCCTGGAGGCTCAGTGCCGATGGTGTGATGAGGCCGATTGGGACCGGCCAGATGGTGATCGGTGCCGTCAGTACGACCGGCACCGTCTGGGCGACCGGTGCTGGGACTCCGAGCGGTGCCCCGAGCGTGAGCGGTCGCGCCTTCGGGGTGATCGGCGTCGGGATGCGGGAGAGGACGGACGAAGCATCGGCTTGCCCTTGGATACGATGCGTCCCGTAGGTGGCAGCTGTGGTTGAGTTGGCTCCGTGAGAGCAATCAAGTCCCGAGCCGAGGCGAAAGTCTCCGGCGTTGACGGGACCCTTAGCTCAACCCCTGATCGTATTGGGGAGCTAGGAGGAGCTGGACTCGACAGACCCTCCGGGTCCGGAGTCGAAAGTCCTGCAGGCGGTGCCACGGCTAAGGTAGGAGCCGGGCGGTCCACTCGGGTCTGCCTGGGTGTGGAGACAGACGTCGAGGGATGTAGGTCTGTCCCCAGTGCCGGAGATGGTCGGTGCCGGGGAGTCTTGCCGGTGCCGGCGCGGTCCGGTGCTGGAGAGAGAGCCGCTTCCATGAGGAGGGCGCTGAGACGTTGGTCTCTCTCCTTTTTAGTGCGCGGCTTAAAGGCCTTACAAATGCGGCACTTGTCACTAATGTGCGATTTCCCCAGGCACTTCAGGCACGCGTCGTGGGGGTCGCTTGTAGGCATCGGCTTCTTGCAAGTCGAGCACTGTTTAAACCCTGGCGAGCCAGGCATAGGCCCGTGCCGGGTGCCGGGGATGGCAACAGCCCACCCACAGGCAACGTTCAATAACTATTTACAAAAACTTAACTACAACTATACTGAAAAGGTAACTATAACTAACTGAGAAAAAAGGTTTTAGAAGCTAAACGACGAGGAGAGCTAGGGACGTGGAGGTCAGCGAACCGCACTCCACAGTTCCAGCAACCGACACGGCGGTAAAAAGGAACTGAGGAGTGGGCGGGCCGGCAGGGGTATATATCTGGTGTCATGGTGGCGCCACTCTAGGGGGCGACCTGCCGGCCCACTGGAGTTGCTAGGGTAAAAAGTTTCCAGCAGACGTGCACGCACGGTGCGCACACCTAACTGGAATGGATATGAGCAATCACTCGAAGAAGAATCTCTGTTCTTGAAAACAAATTACAAATGAAGACGACAGGGCAGCACACTAGCACTAAACATCGAAGAGCCCGTCTGAGGCAGTTTTCTTTCAGGCCCAAATTGCAGCAGCCCTGTTATCATAAGTAATAGGGTGTTGCTAAGGCAGGTTGATTACAAGGCTACGGTAAACAATCCTTTTAAATGCAGTGCCTGAACAGAAGTGCACACACAACATTAATCAACTGAATTCAAACAAAATCACAAGGGGAAGTGGTTGGCCTGCCCCAGTTTGCTTTAACTCACACAGCAAGTGGCCAAAGTGCAGGGCTCATGGGTTATAACACTATTTTCCATTCCTTCATAATCAACCTAAACTTGTATGAAATCCTACTTGCAATCCCTGCAATAAATAAATAAATAAATAACATTAACACTATGTGCTCATTCCTATCATTTGAATTAAGAACAGGTTTAGGAAATTTTGTTTTTTGACGCCTGTACTATTTTTCATCATCTTAGATTTTCGGCTTCTGGGGCACGGACTGCCTGTTTTATTGGTTTACCTGGAGAATCATACAAAGAGACCTGATAATGGGTCCCTCACCCCTATCACATTAGAAAAGAATAATAAATAACATATCTTTTCCCAATTTTTATTTTAAAGTGTCATATTTTGCCCCCTATTAAAACTCATCCTATCTTGGCTCATTACGCTATTCAAACTTGTTTAAAAATCATCTTGTATGCTTCTTGCATTTACAGTAAATAGGCTCTAAAATATTGGAAATGTTTAGAAAAGTTGCTCAATGATGAGTGGTGAGGGGGTACATCTTTCAGAAGGTGAGTGGTGCAACACTGAAAAGAGGAAAAGCTGCAGGAAAGAGCAAGGTACAATAAATAGCTTCCATTTAAAATATAAATAGAGTAATTTAAGTCTGCCTCAAGACAGCTTTCAATAATGCAGTCTTCACTTATCCTGAATGATAGCTGAATTCCTGACTCTCGCTAGCATATAACAATTCCATGAAAGCCTAGCTACATGTAATCATATACCAGGGCCACATTCAGTCATTCTGTTTATTTTGTACATTTTTAATTTTCAACTGCATTTCCTTTAAAGGAACATCTGCTGATGACTCACTTCGTTATTTAAAAAGAGAACATGTGAATGGAGGAGTTTTACAGAGTGGTCGGAAATGGTATTTCAAAACATTGCCACTTATCTGAGTTTGAATCCTAGGGTCCTGGATGGAGCAGGGAAGTATTAATGAATCATGATGCCATTTGCCCCTAGGCTGCTGATTAAAATCTAACCCAGGTTGGGATAATAGAAAGTTACCACCACCTGCTGGAAGTTAGATGGCCTATAGAAAATGAGTTGTTAATTTCTCCGTCCATTTCCCAATGGACATATGTCCACATGAACAAAATCTCACCACGACCATTGGTGTCCTTTTGGAGGCCTCGGAAGATTGAAAGGGCAGGAAGAATGAATTATGCTCATCTCCAGAAGTGGATATTCTAGAAGAAGGTTAAGGCAACTTGGTGGAGTAGCTGGCCTCTATTCCAGGAGAATGGGTTTAGCCAAGGATTCTTTTCCTCTTCATGCTGAAAGAGGGAGGGGGACTTGGAGGCAGTTTTGTCCCTTTCCCTCTGACCCAGAGAACAAGGAGCACTAAAGACAGCAGGTTTGGCACAGAAAAGCAGGGTAAGGTAGGCAGTATAGATATGTGCTCTATAAGCTCTGGTTTCCTAAGGTCAGACAGAACTAGAGGAGCATCAGCTTGTTGTTCTGTGAAGCTCAGCATTTGTCTTTGTATGCTTTTGTTAAAAACCAATTTGGGGGCTTTTTGGAGAAAGACACACGGATGGCTATGTGCTTAGCAGACATGGGGACGATAGTTTCCCCCCTTCCACACACTTCATGCATTTTATGCTTTGGTTCAAAAATGGTTAGTGTAAATATACCATCTGTGGAACTGATTTGGTTATGGACAAGACAGATCACCATAATCATATGTCATGTATCTGGTGACATGTTTATGTAGGAATCCTACCATTTGACTTTCCCGCCTTTGTATTTCAAGCATCTATCAGCGAAAATATGTGCAGTGTCTGCATATTGAGCTGAATGAAAGAACTTCAAGAGAATGGCAGACACCTACAGCTGACCACATTCTAGGAAGGGTCCTGATGATTGCATTTAATTGGTTGCTTCTGATCACACATTTGTAGTGGTTTACATGGCTAAGGCAGGCAAAGTTATTTTATGTCTGTATAGGGAAAACCAAAAGCTTTTGTAACATGGTTTATACAAATAAATTCACAGAGTGTAGCAAGCATGTGATTTCAACAGAACACACTAAGGCAAAGTTAGATAATGAATCAGTGACTAGAAAAAATAATGAGATGGGTAAGTTACTAGCCCACAGAACTGGAGACTGAAGTTCTCTGTTTATTCACAAAATAGGTACAGTTTGAGCAGCTGAACTCCAGGCTTCCCTGCCAACAAACTGGGAGACCAGCACTAGGAGTGAAAACTGGTAATTAAAGCCACTTAGTCCTAGTTTTTCCATTGGCCCATTCAATCAGGATAACAACCTGTGGATTTTTGTGAGTATTGCTTAGTAAGGACATGACTTGGATACTTGGTTCAATGGAAACTGAGACCACCAGTTCCATTAACACAGGCATCTGAACTGCCATTAGATGGTAATAACTTTCAGGAACAAGAATGGGAGTGATTATGCTAATAAAAGTGTTAAGCTTCTGAGCATGTCCTAAGTGAACTAGAGCAGACTCAGTCTGAACTGAATGCTCATTAAAGGCTAGATTGTGACTTGGACATATACATCCATGAAAAGGAGGAAGAGCCTCCCTCTTACACTGGCAACTAGGGGCGGCTCCAGGCCCCAGCAGGCCAAGCGCATGCTTGGGGCAGCATGCCTCAGAGGGTGCTTTGCTGGGTCGCGGGTCCCGCGGCTCCGGTGGACCTCCCGCAGGCATGTCTGCGGAGGGTCTGCTGGTCCCGTGGTTCCACCGGAGCCGCGGGACCGGCGACCAGCAGAGTGCCCCCAGCGGCATGCTGCTGTGCTTGGGGCGGCGAAATGTCTAGAGCCGCCCCTGCTGGCAACCCAGAATTTGGTCATAGATACATAGAAGTGGACACTGTAATCCATCCTACTACCCCTGCCTTGGAGCAGTTGTGTACTAAAGATTGAGGGTGGATCCCAGTCTCTGTCCCTCCACCATATAGGCCAGTTTAAGTAAACCAGCATAATATGTCCTAATTTGCTGCCGGTATAAGCAACTGCAAATCACTACCCTATTGGAGCAAGTGGGAAGTGGGGATGGAATTATGCCTCGGAGGGAATTCTGATCCACACTGCCTCCTGGGACTACTTTTGAGGAGGTGCTTGCTCAGGGCTGTGTCGAAAGCCATAATCTCTCTGTGCTATATCTTCTCTCCAACTAATCAGACTTGAGGGTTTATTCACCATGACCTATCTTTTCTTTTAATTATGAACCCCAACATGCAGTGACATGACTGAAACCATGGTGCAATGGTGACACAGTGAGACCTTCTCTCCAAGAAGCCCTAGGGAGCCATGTGCCAGAGATCCACCTGGGACTGTGGGTAGCCTGATCCTTTTGGAAGGATGCTAGTGGTCCCAACTCCTGAGCAGCTCTGATGCTCTTTCCCAGGGAGGCCATGAAAAGCTTGCTTTCTTATGGGCCCTCCATGATTTGCTTTTGGGAGGGCACAGGTGCAGAGGCAGTGTTTCCTGGGGGATTTTATTTTAAATTCACATATGGACAGCTTGCCAGCCAATTGGATTATGGTCTCGGTGTACTAGGGATATGCTATAATAAAGCACTGATGTACATTTTATAATTTCATAATCATTTACCTATAATAAAAATAAACTATTCACAATTCATGTAAGCACAAAATGTTTAATGTTTCTGTATTAATATGACCTGTCATAAAACGATGGTTAAGTTTCATTAGACAATAATAGAGCTAGAAGGAATGGGATCAGATAGTTATAAATTTTTATTCTTTCCCTGCCACTTTTTTAAAGTTCATACTGAACAAACTTTTCATGGAAACTTAACATTTTCTTAAATTTTTCAAAACATGTCTTTAATAATCAAAAATACTTGGCACTGTACACAAACGAAGGGGAACATGTATTTGATCGTAAATTCAATTCAACTACAAAGGCAGCTGACAGCACAAATTTGTAACAAATTGGGCAATCCAAGATGCTGTAGTCCAGAACTGTAGGAAACACAAGGATCATTTGTGCAAATGGAGCTGAAAAAAATACGCCTGTTTTCACTCAGCGATAATAATCCTATACCTGGGCCACAGGATAAGGCCTGCTTTCTGGGTTCATGACCATTAAGAAACAACTCTCTCATTGTTACTTTACTTGTGGAGGGTTTACAAATGGTAGGCTCTACAGGAAGCAAAGATGTGGGAATCATTTAGTGCAACTCTACACTTAGACAGGTGCCACTCTTAGACTTTTTAATTGATCTCATTTGTTACTTATACCTGTAAATTGCACTGTTATCATCTCCGAACAAGCAATGGAAACCAGAATTTGTCACTGAATAAAGATAGCAGAACAAGTCCCTGAATGGACTGGTCATATAGATTTACTGGCTGAATTACACAACAGTACATTAGATTGAAATAAGATACCTGGAAAAATCCAAATTACATGCAGGCCTCTTGTTTCTTTATACCACATTGACACAAAACACGGTTCAAATGCTACTGCCAAGACAGAGGACAGCCCATGTTATAGTTTTCTGAGAGAGAGAATGAGAGAGTCAGGCCTGAAGTTGTAAAAGGTTCTTTTGTTACGACGCAGTAAAATGAATCTTAGGTTGATCTGAAGGCCTAGAGGATAGTAATGTGCACTATCATGCAGGAGACTCCAGTTCCATGGCAACTTCAGAAGGATGGTAACTGAAAGCAATGGTGGGGAGTGCTGCAGATGTGGCAGTCTCAGGCTGCCTATGCTACAAGCTCTGGGCGTGATTCCCCTTCGCATGCACGCCTGGCCACACTAGCTCTCTTTGAGCCAGCATGAGTATAGTGTAGCCACACTGAGTTGTGAAGGCATAGCTGAGTTGTGAGTGGTACACACCCACCGGTTTCAGGTGGGTTTGTATTTAGCATGGCTCAGCCAAACCTCCATGGCTCAGTGATACCTCCACTGCTATTTATAGTCACACTTGCTCGATGAGAGCTAGCATGAACATATGTACATGAGCTTGCAGTGTACACGAGCATGTGTACATGAGCTCGTAGGGTCGAGACAGCCTCAGATATTAAGGAAGGATCACTATGCAGCATACTTCAGCAGCACGTACTAGCAGCTACTTATGGGAATCTGCCCTGTTCTGTGATGCTAGAAGGATTATAAAGAGGAAAAAGCAGCTCAGAATAAAAGAGAGAAATAAATCCTCCGAACTGAGGGTGTACTAGGGTGATAAAGGATTTAGAAAGGTTAAATCTTCATTCTAGTTATTACTGTGTTAGGGGAGGCCTTTAGATCTACCTTAGCAGTGGGTAACAAAACAAAGGAAAACCAGTGCTGGAGCCATTATGCTAGAAAAATAGAAAAACAATTCTGTCATCCACAATAACTACGTTAGTGGAGGGTCAGGAAGTTATTAACAATACACCAGAATGGAAGGTCATCAGCTCCTAACATGCATTTTAGAACCAGAACTCAAATCCTCTCCTGGAAGATCTGGGGAAATTTTTGACACACGATTCTTATGAGATTTCCACAACACTTCTTCCCCACAACATATATTGATGTAATTCTATGGTAGGGGATGATTATGAGCCTATACCATAGCAGATCATTTTAATAGAGAAATTGTCAGAAGTACTCTCTCTTCTACCAGTCACAATTATATTACATTTATCATCTCCATTTTACAGGTAGGAAAACTGCAGCACTGAAAGGTGAAATGACTTGCCCAAAGTCACCCACTTGGCCGGTAGCCGAGCGAGAAATAGAATCCAGGAATTCTGCATCCCAATCTAATACTCTGTCCATAAGCAATACAAGGAAATTATGTATTTTTAGCTGATGTTTATGGATTTGCTGTTGGAGCAGCATGCACAGTGTGATCAGCCAGCTCTCTGAAGACCCAAAAGCAAGTATTTAACAGAACAAAATCTGGGATCCTCTGCTCCTGATCCTCCAAAGACACACAGGATGGGGAAGCTAAATAAGAATTTTAGAGCATTAAGCACATGTCTTGGCTATTGGATTCTATTCACTATGATATTGGTGGGCCATGGACAGACTCTCAGAAGGAGGAATAAATAGCCTGACTGAAGAGGAGAAATGTGACAGAGATAGCGAAGGCTGAAGGGGTTGGGAAAGAGATCTGAGGGAGAAAATAGGATGGATGGGATCTTGAGGGACCAAAGGAGAAGGTAGGACTGGAGAGGGAAAACTGGGCAGACTTGGGAGAAAGGAACAGGATAGACTGGGGAGAAAGGAAGGATTGGAGATAGGAAATTGGGTGGAGGGCAGCATTAAGGATAAAGATGGAATCTGTAGGGGGAGCTTGGTGAAGAGATAGGAGGCACAAAGAGGACACTAAAGGAGATGTGTTGGGGAAAATTTTGGTACAAGGCAAGGAGAGATTCGGGGAAGGAAATACCATATGAGTAGCACAAAGCACAAGAAGAACTAATGGAGAGAGAAAATTAGAGAAGTATGGGCCTCAACTAGTCTCTCCTTTGGATTAGTGAAAGAGAAGAGAGACTAGTGGAAAGAGGGTAAAGTAATAAAAGCCATCATTAAAGAAAAAGGATGCAAGTTAAAAAGAGAAAGTAAAACCAGTGAGAGAGAAAGAGCTAAGATGGGAGAAATTAAAAAAATATTAATAAGTCAAAGGAACACACACCAGGACAATGCAGAAGAAAAAATGATGAGAAGGCTGGAGTTAGATAGCAATGAACTGCAAATGTACAGAAAGGTTTTAGGGAAAGAATGAGGAAAATTGAGGGAAAAAATGAGAAGAGAGACCAACAAACAGCTGACAAAGTAATTCTGTGTTTTATTGAACATGATTAATCACTATTTTAATACTCCTTGTGAAATGAGGTGTGTCATAGCATTCTTTCTCAAATCTGAACCTTAGAGTCCAGGAATGAGATACTAGCATGAATTTCCTTAAGCTTAATTACCAGCTTAGATCTGATAGGCTCCACCACCCAAAAATATAGTGTTTTGGGGCACTCTGACCTCCCCAAGCTTCCCTGGGGGCCCCAAGAACCCAGATCCCTTGGGTTCTTAAAACAAGGAGAAATAAACCATTCCCCCACCTTTCCCCCTCCCAGAACTTCCCTCCCTGGGCTATCCTGAGATACTGATCTAACCTTTTAAATCACCATACAGAGAAGCATCTCCCTTCCCTTCCACAAAGAGGCAAACAGATTCAAGGAAAACAGAGAAAGATTTTATCTCTCCCTCCTTCTGTCTCCCCCACCTGTCCTGGTGAGTTATCCCAATCCCCTGGGATAAAACAAGGGAAACAGAAAAAAAACAATCAATCAGGTTCTCTAAAAAGAAATCTTTTAATAAAAGAAAGGAAAAAGTAAAGAATTATCTCTGTAACTTCAAGATGGAACTATTACAGGGTCTTATAGCTTACAGACACCAGAAAGAGACTTTCCGACCAGTAACAATACAAATCAAAATATTCCCAGCAACTACACATATAAAAGTTAACTAGCCAGATCCACAAATGCAAATAGTGTAAAACAATTAAAAAGCCTAAACTGCCTGTTTTACTTACTATATGAAAAGAAACTTAGAGAGCCTGTAGTAATGTCTGGTCTCTCTCAGACCCTCTGAGAGAAGAACAAAGAACTCACTCCCAAACTTCCCTCCACCTGAATTTAAAATTATCTTGTCTTCTGATTGGTCTTCTGGTCAGGTGTCCAGTTTCCTGCTTTTATCCCTTTACAGGTATAAGAGACATTAACCCTTAACACACTGTTTATGACAAGGTGGCACTGTACTTGCATTGAAAAAAGTGTAATACCAGAGATTTCCCACATATTTTTATCTTATTGATAGAATTTGGGGCACAAGACTAATAGTTCCTCCCCTTCCTTTTACTCCATATCTAAATGGTGAGGGGATGTAACGAGAGAGAGAAAGAGAGAAGAGAGAGTGCATTCCTTTTCTTCTCAGCAGTCCGTTGGGAGGAAAGGTAAAACGCTGTTCTCAGACTCCAAGAGCAGCTATTAGGGAAAAGAAAGGAGCCGAGGGAGAGAGAGCAGGAGAGATATAGGGCCAGAGAGTTCCTATCTGAAGCAGTATTGCAATAATTGCTTATTCCCCCCTGCTCCATTTTAAAAGTAGGAAATCTGAGGTCCAGAGAGCCTAAATGACTTGCCTAAAACCACACAGCAAATTAATTGTTAACCTGGGATTTGAATTTAGCAGTTTTTGGTTTCTGGAATTGTGCTCAGTTCACTGAACCACACTCACTGTCCCATCAAGCTTGCATAAAATACATGATCATGGTAAATCCTGTGGTTTACTAAACTGTGTGGATCACCTGCATTCTACCCAGTAAATGACACAGCAACACAGTAATAGTTTTGTAACTGAGCGAGGTTACCAGATGTGCACTGGTTAATAACATGGCCATAGTAATCCCAGTTACAAGGCTTTTCAACCAGTAGTTGCACAGCATATTAAATATATGAAGCACAGTAGTGGTTGCAGTCACACTCTGGCACATGGCACATGTGTATTTGTGAAGTGAGAGAGGCATATCGTACACCAGCTTTTTGCATATAACATGCTGCCTAAACTGCACTATGCCTGTGCTCGATTGCGGCATGAAGTAATAATCCTGCCATTGTATCCAGTCACAGTTCTTTAAGACAATTATATAAAACTTGTCCCCCTTCTACTAGCTATATTCAAGTCATGGTTATGCACAAAGAAAGGAGCACCCTGTCATAATATGCAATTGTTCTACTGAGTTCTGATTTTGGGATATGTTCTGAAGACTAGGAACCTGTTATGCAAGTGAATGCAAGAAAGATTGGGAAACCTGAATCTGAGAAGTGACAAATGTACAAAGCCAGTAAGAGTACAAAGCCAGCTGATGGAAGCCTAGTTAACCAAAACTCACGATTGTCCCTTGGTGCTGTAATATATGCTTCACTTCACTCAGTGTTCCCCAAATCTGGAGATAATGAAGAGCTGTCAGTTGGATTCCTTAAGGCCAGTTGGCTGAAGCAAAGAGCAGCTCATACTGCCTTGCTGCACTCTGGGTCTAGCAATAGTGCACCACTCTTCAGTGCTGACTTGCCTGGTGGAAGCCAGCCATCTCATTTGCACTGTGCTGTGGGCCTGAGGAACCCACAGTGCAGTCTCTCCTCCCATTCCCTATTCTCTGCACTCAGGCCTTGGGGGGGCAAAACACAGCCTCACTGTTGGCTAGGCAGGGAGGAGCCATCTGATTCCTTTCAGCTCTTCCCAAGCCCCGCAGAGTACGGCCTCCCCTTGCACTGCCCGCTCTCTGTAGTGACTGGCCACCGGGTTTACCAAACTCAGGAGAACCACTCATGCTTGGATATCAAAGTAACACAAGTCATAGCACCATTCACATGCCCTTTACCAAAGAAAACACACCCTGTAGATGCACATTCGTACCTTTACGATTCCCCTTCATGCCTGGATGCAGCATTGCAGGAAGACTTTGCCTCCCATGCACCCTCTAATTGCTACTTTCTCAGCCTCAAGGATCATTCCTGGTTGGTCCCTTCTCCGACTTGCATCATAAGGGTCTTTTGTGGCTCAATTCTTGGGCCAAGTCACTAACAATTGGGTCCTTTCCTTTCAACTCTGAACAATAAGTCCTCTGCCACTCCTGGTGCTTGACTTCATTTCTTCCCCCTTGTTAGGTCACTGCTGCTCCCCACATAGGCTTTTCTCTGCTGGGAGTCTAAGTCCTGCTTAAACTCACCTTTTGCCCCTCATGGGCCTCTATCATATTTCTTGGTCCTCCGGACTCTAGGCCAGGGCTCCTCTCCACTCTAGAGCCCAACCAGAGGAGCTAACCCTGCCCCTGTAGCTCTGCTTCTTAGTCACAGCCAATCCGAGACTACTGGACCTTCGCAGGGAGAGGGAATGCCTCTCAGTTCCTCTCTCCTAGAGACAGGCTCTGGCTTTTCCTTAGCTACTTATACAACCTAGCTCTGCTTCCTCTGGCCAGGAGGCAGTTAATCAATTACCTCTCAGGTGCAGAGCATAACTAATTAGGTACCTTGCCTGCCTGCTCTAGGGTTTGCAACCTATACTGGCACAAAATATGTGGAGCTAGGGAATCCCCTCATTCCCACACCCCCACCCCTTGCAAATCTCCACAGAGTTTGATAGGGTATGGATATGCTGGCAAACAAGTAAAGTGCAGTCCATATGAGGTGAAAAAATAAAGTTAGTAAACATAGACTGGAATTTGTAAGGCAATGGCAGAGACCGTAATCTTGACCAAAAATAATAAGAGTAAGAAATGTAGAATATTATAAACTATGTCTGGGGCTGTTAGAGGGTTAAGAAGGCACACCACAAAATGGGTGAGGCAGGTAACAGAAACAAACAAACAAACAAAAAGAGTTAGAAGAAGCAACAGAAGCAATAGAGCATAAAAGTGCAAGCTCTGCTAGCAGGGCAGAAAGCAGTCCAGACACAGATTATGTCACAGCAAGCACAAGACAAAGTAGAAAATTGGAAAAACCTGTAGAGACTATGCAAAGAAGAGCAGTGCTGACCCCTGTTATAAACCTTGGTGGACAACACCAAGCTTTGGGGACTTATACAGTGCCTGAAGCATGGGGACAGAAATGGAAAAAGATGGCTCTAGCAAAACTAAAAGGTGGAAATGGGATGTTTGGAATGAGTGTTGGAATGGGAACATGTGTAATGACCCAGACCAATAGATACCAGGCAGTCCCTGGGCAGGGGCTCCTACACTGCAACCACTACCAGATAATGAGAACCAGGTTCTGACAAAACTGAAACCGAAACCTAGAATGATGACTGTTAGAATGGGAGAAGTAAGTGCAGAGGGAGAAGAATTATCAAATGATTTGACTAGATTGGTAGATAAGATGGATGGGGAAACACCTAAGAGCACCTAAGAGACAGAAGCGGTTTGCAAGGGTTTGATGAATGACAGTATAGAAATAATAAACCATGAGTGAGTGGTTTAACACCTAGAATTGATGCATTAATGCATGGAGTTGCCCAGAAACAGTTAACTGCAGCAGGGAAGGGAACTCCTGCAATCCATTTGGCATACAGACAAAAGCAACAGACGCTGGCGGAACATACTCAGATTTTGCGGAAGAAGGTAGTAACTCTCACCCTCCTCCCAGAGCCAGGCTAAAAACCAGAGGTCCTGGTTCCCAATTCCCTGCTCTAACTCACAGAACTCTACTCCCTTCTCGGAGGTAATAACATAACCTTCTTTCTCCATTATAACCTCTCTCAGTTTGCTAAGGGCTGCTATTCTGCTGCTTCTTGAGTTCCTGTATATTCTGCACCAGCAGAAAGTGCAGCATGTTGATTCAGCACACCTCGTTACTCATACAGAAAGACCACAGGCTGGGATCCGTGGCGAAATTACTCGGCCAGATTTATTGTTGACAAATCATGGTCCTAGTGCCTTGTAGGAGCTACACTAGGTACACTAAAACACATATGCCTGTGGCAAGGTACCAGCTCAATCAACATAACACCATGCTGTCCCCTAGGCCAGCACAAAGATGCCTCTCCTTCCACTCTCCTTTTAAATACTGATGCAAATGAGTTACATAGTACCTTCCACATGCTTTTCATTATTACCTGCCAGGTCAAAGAAAACGTCCTCATCCATTAGCCTGTCATTCCATCCTTAACTTGCAAGGGTCTGTGTAGCCTGTTACCATCTTTTAGGAATTTGTTTACATAGTTACTGGGGAGGTCGGTGTGTTCTTATACCCTTCTCTGGTCAGGAATGTGTTTATACTTGGTTAGCCAATAGCTGGTGTGTTATTATTCAGCCAAGGCCAGGCCTACTTTGTTTCATACTATAACCATGCCTAGGACTCTAGCAAGGCCTACATTGGGGTTAAAACCCATCACACACCCATCCCTCATGCAATGTGGATGAGGGAAAGGTATCCTTTTCGTAAATAGCCGTGTGGCTCCCCTTGAGAATGCTGCAGAGGCATGGAGCCCCAGCTACTCTTTGCAATGTCATTTGTAAGTTGCTCTACCAAATACAGCCCTGAAAGTAGTATATCTGGTGCAAAACACCCTCCTTTCCCCCAGATTATGTTCTGCCCCTTTGGGGTTTTAACAGACACTCATACTGACCACACCACCAGAATGAAATCCATGTTAATTGGAATGAGGTAGAATTCTGAGGCACAGAGACCACTGTCTGTTCTGCAATTGCCTGGGATCCTATACTTTCCTCAGACATGTACAGCAGTTCTCAGGTTAGAATTAAGCCCACAGTTTTCAACAAAGTTGACAATGAATTTTTTAAATTTTCAAATCAGTTCAAAATTCTATTTGGCCATTTCTAATTTTGCTTTAAAATAAACTTTTCATATTTTGTTCTATTAACATTTTGTTCAGATAAATTCTTAACAAATCAATATGTAATTTAGTTGACTCTCTCAACAAAAATAAACCATTATTGGCATTTTGCAGTTCAAAACTGGATCGGAAATTGATCTCACATACCTTTTAATCCAGTGGATCCCTTTTTTATCCCTGTTAAAGAAGAAAGGGGAGGGAAGAGAGCGAGAGAGAGAGAAAGAGAGAGAGAGAGAGTTGGATTATTTCTTGTATTAGTGTTTCTGAGCAGTATAATTTTACTTTTGTACTATAACAAACTGCTTCCTTTTCATTGTTTGAAAATTCTCTTTGCTTACCTTCATGGAATCTTCCACCTCTTAAATTTCATATGGTGTAATTATGAAATGTGGCATTTCTGTCCTGCCAATAGTACGGAAATAGATTACACAGGGGTCATATATTAGCTTCTTAGTCCCTTTTCTAACATTTGTGATCTATCACATACTGACAATATAGTTGTTGGTCTTATGTAATTTCAGTTGGTTTAACAATCAGAATTGCACAACAATTCAGTTACATTTTATGTTGGCAGTTGAGTAGTAAAATAATTAAACAGATTTTGCAGGTTAAAAGTTTAAAATTTCCATGTGAGATTGGTTGAGCATTTTGCCATTAAAAAAAAAGAAGGGAATCATAACAACAAGATGAAGGTTTTTACCAGACAAGGAACAGATAGGTTGGCATATGCTTTTCTAATCTGCAATTGTACTATGCTGAGCATATGCAGCATAAAATAGCAAGCAGTAGATGACTCAGCCTCTAAAATAACTATCAAAGCACAGATCTGGAAGCTCAAAGCACCCAAAAGTGAATTAAAAAAAGAGAGAAACTTTTATAGGATCTAATATAGGTCACAGATATTTCCTAATGTTGGGTTTTGGGCCAGACACACATGCATCTCAGAATGCCTTAAAATATTTCACCCTGTTAATGTCTGCTAGGAAACATAGGGACAAGGAGATTTTATTAGCTTTGACAGGGAAGCAACAGTTGGTTTAGTGTGCACAGCTTAGTTATAGTGGTTCCTTCTCTTGTGCAGTGATAAGTAGTATGTAAATTGAAAACTCAATATTTCACTAGCTTGAAGTACAAGAACTGTCAAAGTTTTATACTCAGAAACCCTAAATATAAGAGTTCTTCTATAAAAATAGCTGATAATGAAAACTGATGTGGAAATTATTGCTACCTGGCAGTGTATTTCTGACTCCATAGTTATGTTTTTGCGGCTCATGTGCAATTAGCCAGTCCGTTATTTTATCCTAATGTTCTAATAAATCACTTTACCATTTTTCTCTCATCCATCATGTACTTATCTGCCTCAAAGTCAAAATGGTACCAATTATAAATCAAGGCAGTGGCACCCACTCCTGCATAGGGACACCATGTTTCAACTGTCAGGTGGCATCCATCCCAGCCTCTCTTTGTCAGCAATAAAGAAAATGAAAGTGGACTAATATGAATCTCATTTCTGCCCTGATTAAAGGCCTACATTTTCCTTAGGCATTGCCTGACCAGGTCCTGACTTGTGAGATATTCAATGTTCTTGTAATGTCATTCGGACAGAGTGCGCCTGTCTCCTTAGGTCATTGTTCTTCAGATTCACTTGTTTTACATGGAATATAGGCTAGAAAATCTAGACTTCCTTTGGGGTGTTAATTAAGAGGAGCATCCAAAATTAATCAGCAAATTCACTAGGGCGAAGGGGAGCTGTCTGAAGGCCTCGATATAAAATGCGCTTCTAGTGCAGAGAAATGAGCCTTCGGCTATCGACAAAGAGAAAACAAGTGCACAGACGGCGATCTGACACAAAAATTCATATACGTATACAATTTTACATTCATTTTCCTTGTCAGCTTGTCACCTTTAATTATAAAGGTTGATTCGCTATTTGGCAGATCTGAAAATTGTAAACGCTTGGCCATTTGAATATCATCATATGGTCAATGTCTTCAAAAAAGAATGACACAGGAGCACACCAGTAAGGGAACATTGTAAAATCCAAACTAAACATAAAGATAGTTCTTTATTGATCAGCTTGAAGGATTTTGCTTGTCCTAATGATAACTGGGAATTTGCCTGTGAAAGCAAACGTCACGTATAAAGCATTTACAAAGAAAACATTCTATTGACAGGTTGTTAAATCCTTTTCCATAGACTATCTTGTACTCTCCATTTCTTTATTTCTTTTATTACTCACTCTATTCTAATATTATTAGTGTTTGGTGTTAAGGATTTGCATAGACCTTCAGGCTAATAATGACCTTTATGTAGGAACAGCAAATTCTCTGTTTTGCCCACTGAAGAAAAGACTACAAAAAAGGACTAAACCCAATTCATTCACTGCTCCTCCCATAGATGTTTCTTAACTAGTTAACTGTTTTAATTAGATGAGATTTTTTAATAGCCACTAAGATTGAACAGAGTTTTTGTAAGTGGCAAAAGAACTGGGCGCATATACTCTGAAAGAGAAGAATGAATTCAGGGTTTCTGCAGATACCTGTCATGTTGTTTTGTTTAGTTAAAGCTTTCTTATTAACTAGCTGTTCTTCCTTTGTGCAACTTTTCAAGTGTTTGGAGAGATTGGGGGTACCCTGTTTTTAACTTTAATCCTTGCAAACCCACCAGGCCTTGGTTTCAAAATAGTAGCATCTACATTACACAGAATTGTGAGTATCAGTACCAGTCTTCATGTACTCATGTAGAGAGAAACACAACAACAACAACAAAAATGAGGGCTTAAAGAGATTAAAAGAGAACTCAGCAACCAAGTGGCCACAGCTAGATAGTAAGCTCTACAAATCAATACTGAAGAGTTTGATGGAACTTACTGTATTGAACAGCCATTGATATTGGCTCATGATAAATTTCAGAGAGGAGACATGTTAAACTCTTTGAAAGAAAGTTTTCCCTACACAAAAAGTAAATTACTATGCAATATTATGGAACTGAGATCAAAGAAACTTATAGTCTTGTTTGTGCATTGCAATCCAATTCAGCAATCCATTATTAATAATTTTCAATAACTATTGCAAAAGATCAGAGGGGTAGTCGTGTTAGTCTGGATCTGTAAAAAGCGACAAAGAGTCCTGTGGAAACTTATAGACCAAGGGTAAGCAACCTATGGCACGCGTGCCGAAGGCAGCACACAAGCTGATTTTCAGTGGTGCTCACACTGCCAGGATCCTGGCCACTGGTCCGGGGGGCTCTACATTTTAATTTAATTTTAAATGAAACTTCTTAAACATTTTAAAAATCTTATTTACTTTACATACAACAATAGTTTAGTTATATATTATAGACTTATAGAAAGATACCTTCTAAAAACATTAAAATGTATTACTGGCACGCAAAACCTTAAATCAGAGTGAATAAATGAAGACTTGGCACACCACTTCTGAAAGGTTGCCGACCCCTGTTATAGACTAACAGAAGTATCGGAGCATGAGCTTTCGTGGGTGAATACCAACTTCATCAGATGCAAAATAAAATCTTTCATTTCTAAATTGGAATGACATTCCACACTGTATCAGGTGTAAACTAACGGCATAATATCACTAAGTATCAAAGACAGTGGTTATATTTATGATAAAAATAGCCATCCTCAGCCCTAAAAGGGCATGCGAGGGTAACTATTCACCATGGATTTTCTTTCTCTGTTTTTTATAGACCTGTTCTATTTGTTAGGCATAGGAAGAGGTATGCCTAATATAGTGCACCAGACTAATCAACTCCTTATCAGATTTATTTTAAATACAGTAACAAAAAGGAACACTTATCTGTTAGATTCTTTTGACCATCCTATGCAGTGATGCAACCACATAAAGGAAGTTATGGGGAGATTTAATCTTACCAGCCATACTTAAGGTGACAATTAGCCATTCTTAATGGTGCTTGCATCAATTTATATACTTTAATGGACTTAGGCCAAAACCTTCAAAGGTGAGTCCCTAAAGTTAGCATTAAATGCATATGTAGACACCTACAGAAAAATGACCTGTTTTTCAAAATTGCTGAGTACCTGCTGCTCTCCGGTAAGTCAATGTGAACTGTGAGTGCTCAGCACTTGGAAAAATCAGGCCTCTTTTATTTCGATACCTGACAATGGAGTTTTGTGCCTAACTTTAGACACCCAAATTTTGGCTTTGGTCTTGTTAATAATTGATAATTTGAGTATAAATATAAAAAACTTCTAACCCAACAGCTGAGGCCAATATTACAGTACAGAGTATTACTTCTTTTCTTTTTTTTTAAAGCAAATGCTGTCTAAAAGGATGCCTACAAATGTACAATATGTATACATTAGAAAGAGAAGTTTGAACATCTTTGTTTAAAAATATATATTGTGTTTTCTCGGAAGGAATGCATTCAATCTATCGTGCTGTGACTCTGCTTTTTGAGATTGAAAAAAAAAATCCAGGAAAAGCTTGAACCTTCTGGTAACAGATTCCCATTTCATTACCATCAGATCACTACCATACTGTTTAGAGTGCTTTTTAAACAGGGATTCATCCAAATATTTGAGAAGCCTGCATTTCACGTAATAATTAGAAAGAGAAAACTGTGTTTTGTTTTATATTTACTTTGCAAGCTTTTAAGTGCTGGAACACAAATCAGTGTCATCTATGAAAATAGAGAACCATGTTTTTCCTTGTCCAATATGTAAATCAATCTTCTACTTACAGTGTAAAAGTCTAATCAAATCATTACTTGTGTATGCTATTTATTGTTTTTCTTTAGGTAAACTTTTTTTCAAACAAAACAATTCCTTCTTACCTACAGGTACCATACCCCTAATTTTGAGGGGAAAGATTTGGTTCTTGGAATCCAATCATGCAGCCATGAAGTCAATCAGAGTTTCCCAGCGTAAGGTGAACAAAACTGGGCTCTTTGCATTGTCTATATTTATGTTTATTGATTATCAATATAAAGTAAGAAGCACAGATGTGGAGGTAAGCTCGTTAGAGGTATATCATCAACTATTTGATTTATTTTAAAAGTGAATAGTTTAACCCCAAACAAATTTCCCAGGTAATCTGAAAACTAGGTAAATTGAAAATCTGATTGGGAATTTATTTTATATTATCTCTCATACAATCTTGATTACAAATCAGGTTGCTGTTACACTTTGTTTTGGAAAAAAACACACTTGTAAGTCAATGAACGCAATCAAAATTCCTGAATACTTGCTATTAAAGATTTTGAAAGAGGTCAAATCGTATTTATTCAGTCATTAATGTATAGTAATTTAAAAATGTAGTGACTCAAGGCATTTCCCCAACTATTTTGTTCCTACCTTTTTAAAGATTTCACAGGATAATTTTGTTATAGCTTCATGTAACCAAATTCTCTAAGCTATTACTAAAGTGATACTTTCCACAAAGACTGAAATAACTCCTACATTCCATAGAATAGATGCCTTAAAACATCCCAGGGTGGGAGACACATCTGAAAACTTCCTCAAATAGCTAGCATCTAAATAACATGGTGAAAAGTGCATTGTAACTGCTGAAGATAGACATTATTTATTAATTACATGGCTTTATTTTTAACTTACTCCTCATATTACTGAAAAAGTGACAAACCCAGTTTTAAACATAATAAATAAATGAAAAGAAAGAAAGAAAGAAAACCTAAAATTGGAAGCAGAAAGTTATTGCACATTGAATTATTGTAAAAATTCACTTGGAAAAACTTTATTAAAAAGGAATATTAGGTCCCCTACTCTTTAACAAGTTCTATTAGTTAATTAATTTTATGTAGAGTATTTTAACTAATTTTACTTTTTTAAAATGCACACTAACCATTTTTCCCAAGAAATCTGTGGAGATTTAACATTTTTCCCTTTGGAACGAGTGACTGGTTCTAAATTACAGGCCTCCCAAATGGCCTGTTTGTGTTCTCACTCAGGCCTTGATTCTTGGTTCAAATCCTTAGGCCAGTCAATGGGGCCCCACACAGGGAAAGTGATCTTCCAGGGTGGAGCAAGTTGCAGGATTGTGGCCTTAGATCATACAGAATCCCAGATCTGAGTGGAACTCTGTACAGTGTTAGTGGTGGATCTTACTTTGTAACTAGTGACTTTGATGGACTGGCTTCAGATTTACTCTGATGCGAATGAGATCAGAATAGGTCTGTCATGATACAAATCCCCACTCTGAACTTTAGCGTCCAAACGATGAATTCCTCTAAGCTCAATACCAGCTTAGAACCTGTAGCGCTGCCACCAACCAGGAATTCCAGTGCCTGGTACACTCTGGTCCCCCCAAAACCTTGCCCGGGGACCCCCAAAACCCAGACCCTCTGGATCTCAACACCAGGAAAGTAAACCCTTTCCCTCACCGCTGCCTCTCCCAGACTTCCCCTCCCTGGAAGATCACTGTGATTCAAACTCCTTGAATCTCAAAACAGAGAGGACAATTCACCTTCCTCCCTCCTTCTCCTTCCCCCTCCCAGACTCTTCCTGAGAGAGAAAGTAATCCTGGCACAGAGAGAAATCAGCCTCTCTCTCCCCCTTCCCTCCTTTCTCCCCACCAATTCCCTGGTGGATCCAGACCCCATCCCCTGGGGTCTCACCAGAATAAAAAAACAATCAGGTTCTTAAACAAGAAAAACTTTTAATTAAAGAAAGAAAACAGTAAAAATTATCTTTGTAAATTTAAAATGGAATAGGTACAGGGTCTTTCAGCTATAGGCACTGGGAATACCCTCCCAGCCTAAGTATTCAAGTACAAATTAAAATCCTTTCAGCAAAATACCAATTTGAACTTCTTCCAACCAAATACACATTTGCAAATAAAGAAAACAACCATAAGCCTAACTCGCTTTATCTACCTAGTACTCACTATTTTGAACTTATAAGAGCCTGTATCGGAGAGATTGGAGAGAAACCTGGTTGCACGTCTGGTCCCTCAGAGCCCCCAGAGTGAACAACAACCAAATTCTAACAGCACACACACAAACTTCCCTCCCTCAAGATTTGAAAGTACCCTGTCTCCTGATTGGTCCTCTGGTCAGGTGACAGCCAGGCTTACTGAACTTGTTAACCCTTTATAGTCAAAGAGATATAAAGTACTTCTGTGCTATTAACTTTTCTTATCTGTTTATGACAAGGTCTAAAGAATGTAACCTTTTTAATGTGAAGGCTGTCTCTGATGGAAATACACATACACAGTTCCTAGATGTACAGGGCCAAATCCTGGCTTGGCTGCTACAGTGCTGCAGAAGTGTAATAGAGCAAAGGACCTTATACCTCACACTGCTACCCACATAATAGGTAGTGTGAGGGGATAAGCAGGCTGTGCAGAGTGGCTACTCCCTTCCTTGTCAAGGTAGGCAGGAAGAGGCATTGCTTTGGTTCTGCATCTCTAACATGCCTAGTGGAATAGCTGCACTGCACATCAGGCAGTGCACATTGCACCAGGTACAGATCCAGGACAGTGACACAGTGGCTCGCAAGCTGTCTCCCAGGCTGCTCCTTATACTGCATAGATTGTGAGTCAGACTAGATGATCATAATGGTTCCTTCTGATGTTAAAGTCCATGAGTCTATGAGTCATGAACTCACCCAGAATCAGCAGTTTGGCAGGCAATGGGGTAATGAAGTGTGTGGCAGGAAAAGCTGCTGAATTCCAGAACTTTCACACAATGAACTGTGAACTCAGGCTTTCTGGGCCTATATACTGTATTCCCCAAGCTTTCTCCACCAAACCACCCTCAGCTACATTTCAGAATCACAGGGCAGTAGCTTCCTAAAGAAACACTCCCACGTCTTTTTAAAATTAAATTTACCAAAATTATTTTGCAGCATTTTCTTTTAAAAACAAAACAATTTACTTCTAAATAGCTCAGGGCTGGGTCCCAGGGTCATGGAATTCAGTGGAAACTTGTCTACCAACCACAATGGGGTTTGGACTGAACCCTAATATTGGTCTCTTTATTATGGTTTCTACTTTTGAAAATTGGCAAATGTTTATTAATAGAACAAATGAATGGACAACTGATAACAAATAGAAGTTGGAATAGATTGTATTTTAAATTATGGATAATATTTAGATAAGAAAGCTAGAAGTTCTATTTTATACTATAGAGATGCATAGAATGGAGAGGGCTAAAATGCCATAAAGATGTTTTCCATCTTCGTTAGATCAGGGGTTTCTTTTTAACAAAGCAATCTGGGAGCAATCTGGAAACAGAAGAAAAAATATATATATCTTGTTTTTACCAGTTGCACATTAACTATTGTTTGAAACCAATTTAAAATTTAAATACACTGAAACCATAAACTGCAACTTGTGTTAGATGCAAAGAAACTCACAATATTAATCTGCAGGTATATGTAATGCAGAGGACAAACCTAACATTATATTTAAGCTATTTCCATTTATATACCTTACACAGTGCTATATTCTGTATTTGACCAGAATGACTGCACTGCACCTTAAGTGTGGGAAAGTGTTGTCAGACTTGTTGGGGGGAAGAGCTATGCCTCTTTAAGAGGTAGAGAGGCACTGACATGGTGCAGCTGCAGAGCAGGTCACTGTGGGGATGCTGACTCATTCCCCGAGGTGACCTGACCAAAAAGGAGGGCAGAATATATAGTGGCAAGGCAAATGGAAAAAGCCCTCTCTCACTCAGATCAAGTGGAACAGCATCCATCCTCCCACCCTTGGACGTTGCAAAACACCAGGTTAAGTCAGGCACTGCTGGGGGTACTTGCGCTAGCTGCTCCCTTCTCAGAGGCTGGGAAGGAATTTTTCCCTCACTGCCAGATTGGCCAAGGCAAGTGGCATTTTTTTTTTGCCTTCCTTACAGTGGGTTCAAGAGGGCATAGCTGGGGCAAGCATGGGACGGGAGACATCACGACTCCTGTAAGCATGGGGCGGATGTCCAGAGCTGGTACTCCATAGGAAAGGATTACAGTGATCAGATAAATGGAGTGTTAAAAGATTTAAAGGAGGTGTTTGTTAAAAAAGTGGAAACCAGGAGGAGGGAGAGGGGGAATTTGGGACTCTCATGACTGGCATGGCAGGCAGCCAACTCCCCTCTCTCTTTTATAGCTCACCTTAATGTTCATTCGAGGGGGAGTGTCCCAGCAGTGGGTTGGCTGGGGACCAGGATGGAAAAGGGGGGTCTGCTGGATGGAAGCCCACAGGGTAGATATTGAAACTGATCATGGATTTACCTGTACTGTACACTTTTATCTGCTAGGTACTCCAGACAATTAATAACAAAGTTGTGACCTAATTAAAACTAATCCAGTGTCTCCTGTCCTCCTTCTGATATGGCCGGACAACAACGCAAATGTGACAAACCAATAACAAAGCCCTCCCTATCACAGTCCTTTCCTCAAGATAAGAACTATTCCTGAAGTCCATGGGGGCTCTGAGTGCTCACCATTTCTAAAAACCAGGCTCAGAGATCATACTTTGTAGGCCTCCATTCTGCAAATCCTTTGGTCATGAGTAGCCCCATGCTGTCAGCAGAAACTAACAAAAGTGTGAACTCATGGGAGTCATGGCTTGAAGGTCCCTGCCTTGCTGACAGTGTTTACAGGTGTAAAGTAACAAGCATTTACAAACACATAAAATGGTGGAAATGTAACTGATTGATTTTTTAATTACAAAGTATGCTAACTTTTCGACAGGCCTGAACATGCTGACAAAGTGTGTCTCTTTGTTCACTATCAACATGAGCATCTGTGGTTAAAAATAAATAGCCCAATATTATAGTTTGCATTTAAGTTTATGAAGTTGCTTCCACAGTGACAGGTGAGAAAAGAAAAAGCAAATGTAATGTTAGTGCACTTAAAAAAATATTCAATTAGGTATTGTCTTGAATATTGCTGCTGGATTTTTAGTAACGGAATCCTTGATGCTCCTTCACCTTTTGCTCAGACAAAACGTTTGTGTAAAAATTCTGGCTGCTTTCAAACTGGTTTCTTTCCAAATAGAACAATATTTGGAAAATGTTCAGTGTAGCAAATTAACACAACCAACCTTTTTTTTTTAAACTGGAGGTCTAATTTTATGGTAATATTCACCTATAAAACGTGAGGATAGCAAAGTTTGTATTCATACAAAGGTGTTAATTAATGAAAGACAAACCTTGCCAATTATTGACACATTCTTCTGTAATCTGTCTGTGGAACATTCTAATGAAGTCATAGTTATTAATATTGATCTAGCTTTGTTTAAAAAAAAAACTGTGAGAGGGGGGTTGAAATAATTTATTTGCTTTGGTGTATTTTTGATCACAGCAGTTACGAATGCTGCATTTTGACTGCCACATTGTATGCAGGATGAGGGGGTATGACCTCAGAAGGCAGGGACGAGAACTGGCCCTTTCACACTTCAGACGCACCGCTGTGAACCAGCACTTTGGTCATATATCCTCTGCACCACAAAGCTGTCTGGCTAATTATCTCTGAATAGAATTTTATTGAACCTTAATTTTCAGTAATGGGGTCTGATAGTTCGGTGAAGAAAGACAAAAGAAGAATTCCTTTGTCTTTCTAACAACTCTACCCTCTAGCTCTGAAGTCTGGCAGAACTCATTAGCCATGAACAATGCGATGAAATATGATCACATTATTTTTGTCTGCTTCCCCCAAACCAGAATAGTCCTGTCTGCCAGCCTGTCCTCTGTCTATCTACATAGGAAGAGACTAACTTTGCAGTGGGTACTGTTGCAACTACATTGCTTCTCTGCCTTTAGCATATCCTTGCCAAGGCCATTGAGAACTGACTCTAGGGCCAAATCCTACCTACAAGTTTGTCTAAATCTTTGCTTCAAGTTTAACAAAAATCATCTTTTATTAGATAAGGACGCTTTGCAAACCTTATTGAATCTAAATTATATGAAAGCTGATTTTTGTTTAGTTTGCAATGCAATAATAGATATAATACTGAGTGGAAAACAAAAGATATTCATTGAAGATCTCTGTTAAAGAGAGATTTGCTGAATATAATACTAGTTAAAGGTGTGCAATACTTAATGCAAGAAAGAAATGCTATATAAGTTTCCACTGAGTTAGATGATGATAGACGTCACTTAGATGGAGATGTTAGTGCTTCTGGGTTCCTCTATTGTGTTCAGAGTGCAGGCTTCTCAACACATCTTCCTTTAAGTAACATAATTTTAAATTACCTTCTGTGCTGAGCTATGTTACTGTGATATTTGAATCTTGATCAAGCATGACACAAGTTGAACAGATAGCAATTCTATGTTTTACCTAGTCTTGTAAAATACCACAGAAATATATAGAGGTAATAAAAGTGACAGGATTACCCCAGTTATAGTAGACAGTTATACTGAAATAGAATGAGTTGCCCATTTCTGCGCACAAATGAAATAAAGTATCTTTTCCTTCCAGGGGTATCTTACTAACCCACTATGGTTAAAACTGGAATCTTGGGCACCAATTTGTTTTTTACTTAATTTTTTTTTCCTGGAAAGTGGTTATTTTTCTAAAGTAGTTCATTTCTGAGGTTCATCAGCTTATTTAATGTCTGTTTCTAAAGTTTTCAGGCAGTCACTTTCTCTGGTATGTTAAGTTGACCAGCCACATCATTTTCATGTTACACACAGCCCTGTGGCAGACATATGCTAGGGTGATTTCTTACAACATAAGGCATCAACCCCCAAACTATTCATAGACATAAAATATAGAATTATCATTATCCACCTCTGTGCTACTTCAAGATTCCCACCAGTAAATACTCTTGTATATTTTCATCCTGCCTAATTTTTAATGACACGTGATGATTCTTTCTCCAGTTCCGTGAGACAACATTCCAGTCGAACAGACCTCACCATTACAGTTGTTTCCTGCTATACAGCCTTAATTTTCTTTGGTATATCATCCGATTTCTCCACCATTAGGTCACCCCTAAATAATTCTCCCCATCCTTTGTAAAAACAAAAAAAAGTTTTAAGCAAAACTAGATTTATTAAAAATATACATGCAACTATCAACTCAGCCCTCCCCCCCCAACACATACATACACATATTCACATCAGGTCAGGGTCAGGAGTTCATTATCCAAACGATAATTTTGGGGGATGGGTGAAGAAGGTGATTATCCCACCAGCATCAAAAGATATGTTTTGCTAGAAGCTCAGCAAACACATTTTGCATTTTGTATTTTGATTTAACTCATTCATTGAGCCTCACGTCATTTCAAAATTAGCTAAGATTTCATTCTAAAAGTACATCAGTTAAATCAAATACTCTACTTTCTGTATATTTATTTTTTACTGTATCCTACTGTATATTTAAAAACATAAAATGATGGCCAGGACTATATTGTTTCCATTAATGAAATTGAGTATATATGTGTACACTGTGATCATCAAGATTTTGATTTTTCATTGTATGAAAAAGACATTCAAGATAAATTTTGTGATGTCCAGCATATTCTATAGCTGATTCCACTGATGTTGAAACAAGACTTAGAGAATGGAAAACAACACATGGAGAAGTTGCTACCACCAAAGCATCTGCCAAAAATTAACGTTATTAGTGTGCTATTTACTCTGTTAGATGTATTTAGATGTAACAACCTTTATAGAATCTTAACATGATACAAAAGGTCCAATTTTCCTGTAACTGCCACCAACAATAATCAGGAGTAATTCCATAGAATTAGTGGAAGTGAAAACTGGTATAAAACAAGCATGAGTCAGAGGAGAATCAGGAACATAGACATTAAAAGGTAGCATTGGTTTACAGAATGTCATTGCCTTTCAAGTTTTGTAATTAGAAAATTTTATTTGTATTTTAATTATTTAGTATTTTGTTTCACTAACCAGAGAGCTGAGCTTACTCAGTTTCCTATATGCCTGTTTAAATCAAACTCATAATTATTTTATTAATCATCTGTTTCAGATAAAATGGACAGCTATGAGTAAAATGTGTGGGGGAAATGTTAGCCTGGTGTTTGAAAAAACATTTCCTCTGTGATACCGTTGGGGAAAGAGTAATTGTGCAATAAAGTCTGATACTAAGAAATTGCAGTGGCATTCTGTTTTGGCCTAACCTTGTGATAGATCTTTAATAGATGGTGTGGAATAATTACGGTGCAGTAAAGATTTGAATAAAGATTTCATTTATATATTTATATTTTAAAAATAGTGATTGGAGATTATATATACAAATATATCTACAGTGTACCACACCTCAACAATGGCCATATTGTTTGTTTTACTTGCTGGATGGTGTCACATAGCTACTACATCAAAAACAGTGCCATCAACAGCTTATGCCAAAATGTAATATGCTTACTATAACAGGCTTCGGTCTACCAATATGTTTGGCAAGATAGAATGTACTAAACAACAAGGAATTTGCTGTATATTTAAATAGATATATTATGGATACTGTATGCTTCTTTTCAAAAGCCATCACATTGCTGTATTACAGTTCAGATTTTCAAGTATTCAGGGATGTAAATATATTAAACAATGCATCTATTTGCACAAAGCATTCTTTATGAGGGGCATCCATGTGCTTTTAATCAGTTTCATGCTGAGTGAAAGAAAATTGTAAACTATGCATTAAAAGAAGATTTAGAGAAAGTTATTTTGTTGTATCTACTGAATTCTAATTCAATGCTTCTCCTTTTGCTTTCAGTGATAATATACGTAATCTTCTAGCAACATTCATGAGGAAAGTTTGATGTGGATTTACACTAGTGGAGCTACATTACAATGGATAGATTTAAGGTATTATAAAATGAGTTTTTGGATTTGTTACAGAGGTACGAAACCCCCAAGACACAGGCAGATAGGGCTTCCAACATATGGCAACCACTCTTATTATAAAACAAAACAGTGTTAAGTCAAAGTACCTGATTACAATTCGCTAGTGCTATGTAGCTCTGATAGCCAGGCTTATATTTAATACCCCAGAAACAATATCATTTAGTTTCCTGTCTTCTCTTATCCTTAGTTATTGCGTTTGTAGGCTTGAAACCTTAAGCAAAAGGATAAAATACAAATTATAGAAAACATCAAAGTATAGAGAATCAAATTACATTCCATACAATCCTTACGAAGATACATCACATATTTCTGATGTGTAGTTTGGTCAAATTGCTATCACTGGAAAGCTTTAGTGGTTATAATTAGTAATCTTTGGGGAGTTACAGTAGCACACTTATTATGTCAAAAGTATTTAATTGAATGCAATAGTTAATTTCCAGATTTACAAATACATTTGACCTATTATCAAAGGTGTTAGAGTAAAACACGGGTATATGATATGGCAATATAATTTTACCATATAGATTTTCAGTTAAGGGTGATGCTACAGCTTTGGTTTCTTAAATTACCTCTTCATATACTATGTTGATTTTTAGGGGATAGTGTATTTAATACCACAAGTCTTTACTTCTAAATATATCATATTAAATATACTACATTAGAATGTAAGTAGCATATCAAATGAGCTATTTAAAAAAATCAAATCAAGAAAAATGTAATCATGATGGGCATATCAAAGATAAGATCACTAAACATCAATTTCCAATAACAAATTCTGTTGGGGACATTAAATGAGTGACAAGTAGCTACTAACAGATAAATGTACATCAAATTCTGATGTATACAAGGTATCGAATAACTAGATAATTTATCAGCAGTCAAATTTAACACCATGTTTGCTTGCCTTGGTCTATGGTTCCCATGCACTGCTATCTTATTAACAAGACTTTAATTCTAATACTGACAGACAAAAGTGTTGTACTCTAATGAACTGTCTGCTCCTTGCAGAAATCTGGGGGTAATGTAGAATGTTAGTTACAATAATGATAATCTTTAGTATTTTTAGCTTGTCAGAACCTGCAAAGCCAACAACAACCAGTCTTTTACTAAAACTCCACCTCATCAAACTAACTTAATTAGCAATTCAACTCCTATTTTTTGTTTGGATTCCCCTCTGGCTACTAATTAAAGCTTAATCGAAACTGCTGAACTGAGGTTGTTAAAGAATTCATTAATATTAAAATTAGCCCCACAATTTTTTTGGGCTGGTGCAATTTGTATTTGTTACTGTCAAGGGTTTGAAACTCAGTCAAAAATTGTTAAGAAAGCTGTACCAGAAATTTGCTATATATTCGTATTATGAGCTGAACAATATGATGAATACCAATAGTTAGACAAGTAGTTCATGTTTTGGCCGTACACTGTTCACATCACTTGTGCCATTGTTTAATACAAACAGACAAAATATATTTTCAGATCATTTTTCCAAAGTCACCCACATTTTTGTATCCTCCTAAGTGCTTTCATATTTTGGATAAAAGAGAATAAAAGGCTCTGAAAAAAATGCAGAGATTGATTTTATGTATTATCTTGACAAGATTAATATGTTTGAAAAATGAATAGATTTAGCACTTCACTTTGATTTTTCCACTTTTCTTAACATCAAAGATTATTCCAACTGCAATAATGTTATTCTGAAAACTAAATCAACAGAACTCTGAGCTTCTATAAAGGACACAATTTTTGCTGTTAACACATTTCTCCGGTTTTTTCTTCTAAGGAAGGTAGTACATACCTTTCTAAATTAAAATAAGCATGTCAGAATGTTCTGTAAGTTATTTAAATATATCTTTTTCTGAAATCAGTTTAGTCTTTGTAATGAGTTTAAGCTGTATTTTAATTAAATTGCTTTAGCTTACAATAAGAAATCCACTTATATTTGAGGAATTACTAAATACCCTCAACAATATGAGTAAAAGTGCAGTTGTGTTTGTTTTTTGGGTAAATTTATGCAAAATGCAAATAGAAAAGGCACCCTTTTTATAGAAGATAAAAATGATTTTCATAATTGAAGGTTCACTTTTCATTTTAACTTTTGTACTTTAATATTTTTATCAGAACATGTATATTTATTTTACCCTACAGGAAATTTTTCAAGTATGTTTGTAGGAAACAAACTTGTTAAGACTAAAATATACAGCAACTAATACTGGTTAACATAATGTATTAAATATAAACATTAAAATATATTTATATAATGCAAAACTTTACAAAAATATACATGAAAAATTACATATGCATCTAGGCTTCATTTAAATAACATTTATGACAAAACAATCATGCACACATTTAAAAATCAACATATGTCCGTTTTTTACTCACTGACTAAATCAACAATGGCATACAAGGCACACAATTTAAAATCTTGGTGACAATTTCCGTGAAGTTATTCAAATACAATTTGACTTCTGACAAGAGGATGTAATTTATAAAACAGAACATGCCTATCAGTGGAACCTAAATTTGCATAATGAGGATACTTTCATTTCTGCAAGCACAGTTTTTGACATCCCAACTTGGAGCGCTGAAAGAATCTGGTGAAAAATGTCAATATACATAAACAGAAAAATGATGAATAAAATACCAGTAACATTTATCTGATTTGAGTAAACAAAATAAATTTGCTTTAAAAAAATAACGATTTTCCAAGCTGTGATAAAGTGTTTCTTAAATGTATAAAAGTCTAGCACTGCCTTTAGCTGGCAGTCATCCTTGCAAACTAAGAGAGGTGTTTTGAGTTATCATTAGATGACAAAAACACTGTTTGACATTAATGTTATGCATTTTAATCAGTCTTTTGATTTAATTCTTTGTAGCATTTCCTATAAATATACTGCACTGGTAACAATAGCCTGAAAAAATTTGCCTTACCAATTTTGTCTACTAGTTAAACTTGAAACTGGTTGTTAACTTGGTCATGTGGGTGTGACTACAATTTATTATTAAATTGACAGGAAATAGTTGTGAGTTCCTTAAAAAGTTTCAAAATCTTCATACCAGGTAAGCATATGTTCTGAATATAAATTCAACAAATGCTGGAACCAATTTCTTTTAATTCCATTTCTTTTTCCCCCTCTCCATCAAAAAAGTACAGTATCAGAAGACAATTAAAAATAGGTTATGTTTCAAAGCCAGAACTCAGTCAGATTGCAACATATCCATTTCAGGCTTCCTAAAGAAAATTTGAAGTGTCAAGAGGAAGCAATAAAATAACATCTGAAACTTGAAAATTTAAAGGAACACTGTCAACTTAAAAATCTGATATTGCAAACCATCACATTCCTTTTACCTATGTTACTAATAATACCTTATGGAATTAAGTCCAATTTATTTTTCATCAGCCTTACTGTTTGTTTGTTTACTTTCCCATTTCTCTCAGCTTGGACAATGATGTACATTTTACTTTTGCTTATAATTAGTTTCAATTTGGGGTTCTCAGTGCTGCTGCATTTGAATTGCTGACATTACAAGGGAATTTCTTAAAAACAACTGTTTCAATTGGATTTTAAAAATATCTAACAATATGGAAACTTTTATATTGGCCTTCAGTATAACAAAAAGCTTTTTTAAAAAATGAGGGTCAAATTAGAGTGGCTAGTGTCCCTTTAACTCTAAAGGTAACTTGTTTATATTCAAATTAGAAAACTAAATAATGGGTTTTGAAAGAGTACGCTTCATATGCTTTTGTTACATTGGTAGTTATTAGACAGACTGTAGAACATACCATGTATTAAAGTCAAATAGGAGGAATCCAGTCTTTATTTATTTAATATTACAATCTGAGCAATAAATAAAATTACCAACTAATCCGTATATATGGCTGCAAAAGGACACGTTTGTATAATGGTTCAGTTACTTTAAACCTGCTAACAAGCATAAATTCCTGTGACAGTATTTATTTATTGAAAATATTGAATATTGTAGTTCTAAATAAAAGTTGGTGGTTATTATATCACTTCTTACTGGCAGCTATGAAATGATTAATATACAGATAATAAAAATGGTAATTTGTTTAATTTAAATGCAATGGAGTTAAAAAAATGGAGGCAGAGTATACTTACAAACAGAAATTGCCTTAACTGCTTTCATCACTACCACTTTAAAATAGGTATACATTTTATAAATAGCTTCAACCAGGATACTTCATCATTTGTCCCTAAGAAAGCCTCTTACTTTCCCAACATAGCTATATGATACAGACATAAGTAGCTTTGTTCACAAAATGGTGGAAAAAATGGGTTTGTTTCAACAGATTATGCAACCCTCATTTGTTTCTAGGGTGTACATCATCAGCATGTTGACTACAGCCCTCCTTTTCTCAATTTCTAATGTTACAGGTCTGAAGGGTGCATATATAATAGTTTAGTTTTTGGTAGCACTGGTCTTTATTTGGTGAGGGATGGCTTGTGTGCTAGGATGTTTGTGAATATACAGTAAATACCAGAGCTAACACTAAGCTATTATGCATTCTCCTTCTCTCTGGGATTACGTATTTTTAATGTAAACTCTATCTATCTATCTATCTATCTATCTATCTATCTATCTATCCACACACACAGACATACATAGAGCTAACAATGTTTTATACACAGAGAGATAATGCAAAGCAAAAGTGCAAATTATTAAGTGTTAGCATTTCACAATTAACAAATGATTGAAATATCAGCTCTCTTGAGCCTGAACTTTCCTCATACGGAGTGAGCACAAAAAGGATTCATATGTAGTCACTGATAGAAAAGCTCAGCTCTATAACAGCAGGTCACCCTAGGAAAAACAAGTCCTTTGTAACAAGCAAACCCCCAAAGCTTACCCCATAGCTATAAATGTAATCAACTATCGCTGCATATTGCTATTGGTCTCATTTCCTCAAATGTTGTTTCCAGATATGCTGGCACAGGTTTGAGATACAGTTGTGTTGTTGGAAGATTTGTGAAAACCTATTGAAATTTACTTTTTTAATGACATAAAATAAAAGCTTTGTAAATATTTTAAAATACATGTTGGCTGATCTAAACCAGGAGTAGAATACAAGGAAACACTTACTCCAGTGCAGCAAACAAGGGAGAGAAGTGAAAAGGACAGAGAAGCATATAAATTGTACTGGAATAGGAAGAAACTATGTGCCTTTAATCCTACAGTCCTTCTTGCGCCCCCTTAAAAACCACCAAATACACTATAAAGAAATAATTTAGCTTAGTAAAACTGGGTAGCTAAGTCAGATAATACCTCAATATTCTTGGGAAATATTCATAGTGCTGTTCCAAAAGAACAGGAGTGGAACTGTTTAAGCACTAGTTTATAGAAACATGAAGGAAAAGCCCATACATTTATTACCAAAGGATGGGAATGAATGAACGGCAGCAAAAATGACTAGATGTTGGAATTAATTTATCAATATAATTGTTGTTTTTTAAAATAAAGCCGCATACCAAGTTTTTTCCCCCTCAGTGTTGTAAAAAAAGTTTAAGAATAAATAATATAATATTAATTAAATTACTAGTGCAAAACATTTCTGATCATGGAATTTATTACGTTCACAAAGCTCCTTCTAAAAGCTCAATATACATATTGGTATTATCTTTTTCTACCATTGATATTTAATTCTGCTTCAAGCATTGATTGTCTTATCAACTGAAGGATTAGTAATGGTAATGTATAGAGAGAGTTCTGACTGAATTGTATTACATTTTAAAAATTAATTCATGGTGCAAATAATTATGTTACTACAGTAGTGCATTGGTCTAACTCACCAATCACCTAACATACTTTATGTATTTTGTCTACATTTAAATTTGCCTTTAAGAGTTAATTGACACAAGTGTTGTATTTGGCACTCCAGGGTATTTTCTATGAAGCAATGATGGGTTCACACACACACACACACACACACACACACACACACACACACACACAGAGTGTTTTGCAATGGTTGTGTTCTTGCACTAACATACACTAATAACAAATTATGATCATATTAAAAAATCTTCCTCTTGATTTATAGCCCAGATTATTGGACCACATTTGACTGTTTTGGGGAAGTATAGGGGTGGTGGGAGAGAAAGCAGTGCACAATGGAAAGAAAGAGATTAACAAACAACAGCAAGATGGCTTTTGCATTTTCCATTTAGCACCATCTTGTGCAATCCCGTCAGTTTGAGTTGTATGATCCCCCTCATACAGTGCACTGCACAAGGGATGATTAATATCCTCCTCCACACGTTGTATGCTATTGGACATTGTGATTGTGGGTGCCTTGCAGTGCTGTTATAAACACAACCTATACCCCTGCTCTCTCATTTGAATGATATTAGAAAAATACATCCACTTACACAGGTTTCATTTTGTAAAGTGGAAACCAAACACACACATTTTGGAGGTAAGTTCTGCAGAAAAAAAAAACTTTATATTTCTGCTGAGGCAAATGATTTTTAAGTAGGTCTCATAATTTCAGCTGGAAAATATGCCTTTAATGTTTGGTCTGTTCATTTGCAGTTCATACGAGGAAGGGTTATATTACTATCATTACAAAAACACTTAAGTGGGTCTATTGATTTGTTTATAAATGAGATGTCAATTATTCAATAACTGATCATTAATTTTGGGCAAATGATCAGAGACCCTTGCGTGAATGAAATGGGTTTTGTTAAAGCATGTAGCACAACTAGGCATTCATTTTCTTTCGCTACAGAAAGGCAGTGTTTTAAACAGATTAATGAAATGGTTTAATACTACTAGGGCAAACTATCAATAAGAGAAAAGTTAAACACACAGTCAAGGGGATTTTTATCTAGCTGTCTGTATCTTTCATCTAACCTGACACCTTTCTATGTCTTTTTTGTGGGAAACAGTTTTTACTTACTTAAACAGCCTTCTCTTAATTAATCCTTCTCTCTTTTCCTTGCATTTTAAGCTTTTCTAAGGAGATCAAGGACTGTTCCTACCTACTGAGCTACCGCAACATTAGCAATTCAGGATGATGTTCAAAAAGCAATGCTTGTATAATGAGGGTACCATCAGTCCTTATATTTTTTAATTAAAGTTCATTCAAAGTGTGTACTCAAATACTTTGTGTCACATTGAATCTCAGAGATTCACTAATGATTAATAAACAACACAACGTTTTCTTTCACTCCATCTGCATGGGATCTAGCTCTAAAAATGTCCAAAGAATAAATCAAAGCAGAATTAAAATGACAAAATACAGAACATTTCAAGCTTTCTTTAAAGCACTACACACTTATGCCAAATTCCATAGCACATATTTGATACTGTAACATCAGTGTACTGAGGGCCCCTTGATTTGATAACAGGACAAATATGAAACAAGCAATCTAGATTTGCAGCTGTAATTCTAAATTTATTTGCTTTTCTGGTCTTACTTTAAGTTTCTGACCAAATTCATCCCTGGGATAAATCCAGTTTCCATTTACTTCAGTGGAGTTACACCAGAGATTCACATGCTGTTTAGGATCTGCATGCAGATATTCCAAGGATGGTCATGGGAGTTCTGTGAAGACCAGTTGTAGCATACTGAACAACCATAATTTTATTCTGGATTAGTTTTTAATTTTGTGTTTGCTGTGTTGTTTTACCTGTGTTGATCCCAGGATATGAGAGAGACAAGGTGAGGTAATATTTTTTACTGGACCAACTTCTGTTTGTGAAAGAGACAAGATTTTGATTTCCATCAGCCCAGACCTGAAGAAGTGCTCCAGAGGATGTCTCCTGCTCCAACAGAAGTTGGTCCAATAAAAGATATTACTTCACCCACCTTGTCTCCGTTTTTAATTATTTAATTTCCCATGTACCTGTTTTGATAAGCATAGCACACAAGAAATCTTTCATGTAAGGACACCACATGTATCATGAAAACATATATTTTTGAGACATTTTTCCATCATACTTATTAGACCAACAGAAGGGCAATGAATAACACAGAATCACACCTACAGGAAGCTTAGGGAAACGCACACATGTTTTGCAACTACTATAAAAATGGATTGAAAAATGTATTTTTCATAATGGGAAACAGCTTTTCCAGCAAAACTGAAATGTCTGTCACTCAATGAAGCAAAGCAAAAGAGGCTGGTCCAGAAATGCAGCTTGCTACCTCACTTCAATGTGAGCATTACTCATGTGATTGCCAAAGGTCAGTGTCACCACAGAGAGGATGGGCACCAGGAGAAAAAAAAAGTGATGTTTAAAAGGATGAAAAAACCAGGCCTGTTAGTGTCTCTCAGAGTTTGCCTCCCTTCTATCCCCCTGTACTGTACATTAGCTACCCAAGCATCTGTTTTCTTTGTGGAATTGAAGTGGAGTGTTGGGGGAGAAACATACAAGGAAGAAAAAAAAATCTAAGCTTTGGAAGGGAAATGGGAGCAGGAATAAAAGGGCGAATCAGATGATAGCCTTGTAACCATAAAATATGCCACATTCAGTATGTTGAACAAATGACACCACCCCCTCTCCCCAGTGCTGCTGAACATGGGTTATTGCTAACCCCAAATGTTCAAAAATAATGACTCTTACTGAAAATATTTTTTTAAATAATAGGAAATATTTGGTTCTTTTTCTTTGGATTCTGTTTTTTGAGCCTCTTGAGTACAGTCAGGCCATTATTTCAAGCTTTCCTCTGTAATTGTGAGGCCTAGAAGTATATACATTTAAACACCTGAAAGCTAAGATTCTTATGTATTCATTTGACTCTATGGGCTGGACCATTCAAATGCCTTGAGACTCACAATAAAACTCCAAGAGATGGCAACCTTCACACAATAGCTGTCATTACTCTGATTTCAGCTCAAAAAATTAATTTAAAGCAACAGCGAAGTCCATGGGCACCTAGGTCCAATAGCGAAGAAGGAAAAAGAAAGGTTTGTAATGTCAGTCAGAAGTCCTCAAAATTACTGGTAGGAAAGGAAACACATCAGGAGTAAGCAATAAAATCCCTTCTCTGCAGGGCCAGTGCTTCCATTTAGGCGGTCTAGTCAATCGCCTAGGGAGCCAGAATTATTGGGGGGCGGCATTTTGCTGGTCCCGCGGCTCCGGTGGAGCTGCCACAGGCATTTCTGTGGACAGTCCGCTGCTCCCGCGGTTCCGGTGGACCTCCCACAGGCACGACTGCGGCAGCTCCACCGGAGCTGTGGACCAGGGGACCCTCCGCAGGCACGACTGCAGCAGGTCCACCAGAGCCGCGGTACCAGCATGCGGGGCGGCAAAATGGCCGTGCATCTACGGCACTAAAAATACTAGCGCCTGTCCTGCCTCTCTGCATCAGTTTCATTCCATTGATGCCCATCTCCTCACACTCATCCCTGAGCCTTTTGGGAGAAATCCCTCACCATTGCACTAGTATGGTTACATTTCCACTGCTGGAAGCCATATTGGGAGGTCTAGTATGGATGGGAATAAGGCCCAGGCACTGTGTAATCTAGATCTACTCTTTGCCTCTTAGCACTTATTGCAGTATAAATAACATGTAGGAGTTCATTAGTTTTGTAATATTTATTTTGCCATTGTAACTTTTTTTGAGAAAAGAAACTTATAGCCCCAGTCCTGCAGTTGCTGTGCTCTTTGCTGAAGTTTTTGGGGCTCTGTATGGGCATAGCAATCTGTCCATGTGCTATCAATTGCAGGATCAAGGTCCGAATGCCCGCTAATTCTCAAATGCAGCCACAGTGGCTCAGAAGCATTTCTTGTGGCCACAGCCTCCTGGGCAGTGATGGTAGGGTGGAGCAGAGGCTCCACCCCAGGGCTGCCAGCAGGGGTTGGGCCCTGCCTGCCTCTGCAGCCACAAATGCCAGAGGAGCAGGCAGCTGGTGTGAGATCCCCACCTTCCCTGGGGTGGTGGGTGCCAGACTCCAGCCACAGGGCTTCAGGCTCCATCCCCCAGCTGGGAGGCTTTGGGCTCTAGCCCTGGGCTCACCTCCTCATCACCCCAACCCCCAATGCCTCCCTATCTACCTCTCCATCCATGGCTTAACTTGTTCTCTGGCCTGCATAAGTCTGCTGTGAAAAGTGATATTTGTATGTTTGTTAATATCACTTTTCACTGCCTCCCAGCTAGCTAGTAAGTTCTATAAAAAGTGATATATACAAATATCAGTTTTCACAGCAGCAACCTTACTAGCTAGCAAGTCTTTTTTAAAAAAAAAGGAAGAGAAACAACAACAAAAAAGACAAGAATGTACAAAGCACCTTATTTTGTTTCTATTCCACTTAGGTTCAGTAAAGAATAGAAACCACTGTACATTATTTTCATTGAGTCTGCAAAAAACATACATAAATAAATTACAATGATTTAGACGTGTATATGTGCATAATTATTTGTTTTTCCTAAAGTTAATTAAATATTTTAAGAAAAATTGTCAGAGTGGCCACCAGGAAGAGTTGGCGGCTGCACTCTAAGGCAACCAAAAATTTTCTCGTAAGAATCCCTGGACTAGCTCGTCATTTTAGAGACTAGTAGTTTGTACAGGTTTAGTCTGAAAAAGGAGGATACTTCTGAGTTTCCTGGGTACAGAGGTGAGCTTTAATAGGAACTCCTTCTTTTTCTGTATTTACTAATGGACAGATTAGGAAAAAGATTGTCTTTGTAACATCAAACCTGGAGAATCCTTTGTTAGGTAATTTAGACATTTTCACCCATGAAGACCATAGCTCCTTTCTAATACATAATGCATGTACCTGATATCTGCAGAAAGTAAAGCGTTTATCCAACCATATCAGCTGCTCTTAGTTCACTCCAGGGCAAAGTCCTCTTTAGTACTGCTCCAGAAGAATGCTACAACTTATCAGGAGGAATTATCTAGATAATGCAATGACAGATATCTGACAAACATGCTTTCTGTATAAGAGTCTTAGGTCTAAACAAATACAAATTGATCCCGTTTCCCAGGGCAAAATACACAACTGATTTTTGCACAACTCAACAAATGAAAAGCAAACCACTTCTTCAAAATGAGCTCATATGGAATCCCAGCACACTTGGGTATTGCAGACATTACTAAACAGCCTCAATTACTGTAGTATCTGGGCACCTCCCACTGAAATACATTTCTCCTCACAACAGTTCTGGGAGGTACAGATGGTAGACCAGAGAGACTATGTGACTTGTCCAACATCATACTGGGAGTCTGAAGCATAGTAAGGAATTGAACTGCTAGTTCTTGAGTCTTAGGCTAACACCACAACCATGGGGCCATCCTGCCTAAGAAACATGCTTTCAATCTGAAGTGTGAGATGCCACTGTACAGCCATATTGAGGTACTGCACAGAAATCCATGTGTATATGGAAAGATCCAGTCTAGAATCCTGATCCTGAAATATGATTCATATAGGATGACCCATGCACTGACACTGAAGTAATGGTACAGGGTCTAGGTTACAAAACTTATTTAAATCTAAAACAAGAGACGGGCAAAACTGCATCTTTTCATTCTGGGAATTTGGCTTTGTGAAAGCTGAAATATTCATCAATGTTTAGATAGCATGAAATTTCACATCAGTCTTGTGCGTGTGTGTGATTTGTAATTTGGCAGCCTTCTCTTATTCACTGAACCCTTTTGTCACCAGTATGTCAGAGTTTGTTATGTGGGGGGCAAAATGAATGTGGGACAAATTTCTAAAGTGAAAGGCAGTTTTCACTTAAAAAAGACTGCCATTTCTCATATGTAAAATGCAAAAGAAATTAAAAATGAAATAAATAAAAAGGTGAACATGAACTAACTGTTTAAGCTTCCACTAAACTATCATAAACATTCACTTATAGCTTTGATGTCGATATTGCACAATCTTCAAATTCAAATACAACATGGGGGGTGAAGCAGAAGCCTCTGAAAGGGTTTTCCTGAAACCATATTGGATTTTACCTAGCTCTACTCATCACTGCTCTGAAAGCCTGCTGATTAGAGACCTGCACCTAAATTCCCAAGTGAGGTTTTTTTACCCAAAAAGCTTATGCCCAAATAAACTGCTAGTCTTTAAGGTGCCACCAGACTCCTTGTTGTTTTTGTGGATACAGACTAACACAGCTACCCCCTGACACCTGATACCTTTCCTGAAGGCACTCTCTTTCTGCAGGACAGGTGCAAAGCCCGAGGACTGCAGGGCAGCTTTTTTTGCCTGTTGACATAACTGCTTGACAAGTTGATTGTCCCCCTTCTTAACATATAATCTATGATTCTTTCTTGTAACAAGATTTAATACGGAATGACAACAATTTTGAGATTTAAAAACCCCAGCAGCATCCTAATCATAGATGGACAACAAATTGATAAGAAGACATTTATAACCAGCATTGTTTTAGCAGCTAGAAACTATTTTTGCATTCTGTTTCCAGAGTCATGTAATAAACTCATGCAATATTTGTAAAACTAATGAACTGCACCAGTTTGTTTCAATATCTTTCCTAACCCCTCCCATCCAAAATGCCCTAACCTAACCTCCCCTACTCCACTCCCTTTGTGGCTGAAATAACTTCTGTCTTAGAGAACTAAGGAGCAAAGGGATTTATTTGGGGAATCGGGAAAGGAAGGACTGTTGCCTTCTTTCCTTCTCCTTCCTTTCCTTCTTTCCAAAGCTCAAAAGAACAGCCTGGATAGATGCTAAACATGAATTAATTATTAAAATAAGATGAATTATACTGAAAGGACTCCAGTTTGGTTTTAAAAAAATACTACAATCTCTCCATTAAGCAGTGTACCTAAAAATGACAGGTTTATGTACAGTATAAATGTACGCTGATTGTTAAAATATAACCATTGTCACTCTGTTTTTTTTTAAAACCTCTACTAACTACCATCACCTTCAGAAAGAGTGAAAGAGACATCAAGCACTAAATGGAAATTAAGTTCCACATCAATAATCACAGTCTATGTAATTTCTCATCTCTTGAACATTTGATTATTTCTAATGATCATCAAAGGCAGGGCAAATAACACAAGATGGATCTGTACTGTACACTGTACAAGTTTCCTTCCCAAGAAAGAAATCCTCCTGTGACATCCATGGCAGAAAGGTCCCTTATCGCAGTTTCTCTCCAGGTGTTTCACCTATAGATAGAGGTCTGCATAGCACATCTGTGCTGAAGCAAACATTTTCGAAAAGGGAGGGTTGCATGGCAAAAAAAAAAAAAAGGTTTTACTTTAGCACACCCCTGTGCTTATTTTTCTATCTCAAACCTGGCTGAAAAACAAGATGGTCTGAAGTGAGGGGGCCCCCAAAGCATGGGGCCCGGAGCAGTCGCCCTGATTTGCCATACCCAAGGGATGGCTGGGTACAAAATATATTTTACTCTTGAGTTGAACTAGTTGATAATAGTGAATACAGAGGGAGAAACACTTGGGAAATAATGGAAATACCTGTACCAAATATGGTGGTTATCATTATAGGAAACACTTATTAAAGAGTTACCAGATCACAGTACGTAACACATTCTTGTTGTCTAACCGAGATAGAACAAAATCTCCCCCCTCAATCAGATTGTGCTATTTCAAGATTATAATTCAGATGTACAAGGTTAGCCAGCAAAGTATTTTCTCTTCTCTTTGCCTAATAGTTCTCATTACTGTTTTAGCTTGTTGGTATTAATGATTCAAAGCTTGTAGCCACATGGAGCACATGACCAAAGCTTTCTGTTTTCTGGGATGATTTGAGATCTAGATGTTGAATCTGGGAAAAAGTTACAAAAGTGCCTAAATTACATTTTCAAAAGTGATTTAGGAGACCAAATCTTATTGAAAATCAATGGGAGTTAGGCTCCTAAATCCCTTGAAAGCGTTTGAAAAATGCACCACCCTGTTTCTAAGTAGTGGTTTAAAGGGCAGCCTCTTTGTTATCTTTTGTTACACATCTCCCCCTAATAAATCTACAGAGGAATGTCCTTTAGGACGTATTAATCCCTCTGCCAGTCATGGATAAATAATTTAAATTGGTGTCTTGGAATGTAAAAGGGCCAAGTAGTCCCATTTAATTTAAAACAGCTGCCTCTCTGAAAACAAACCAACCAACCCTGAACCAAAAATAAATAAATAAATAAAATAAAAAACCCGGAATCTGAAGCCTCCAGATATTAAAGAAAAGACTAAGTGGTGATAGCAATATTAAAAAACTTTTCTTCAAAGTCTAGATGGAGCCCTTAAGTGTCTCTGAAACATCTCAGCCTTAAAGTTTAACTTTTAGACACAGCAAAATATGAAGAGGGTCATATATTCCTAGTGCGATATAAATGATCCCATTATGGCACTGAACAATGTCAATGTCTCAAACATCTTTCACAAACTAATTGTATTACTAATGGATAAGGAGAGCAGCGGCATAATATTAGCTGGCAACTTCAACACTATTCAACGCTATTTTATATTAAACAGATTCACTTACCCTAGAGGGCTTTTCCTCCAGAATAGCTATAAATGCTTTACTTACGCAGGTAGGACTAGATGACATTAGTAATTAGTAATTGGTATAAAAAGAAACTATTCATGTTTCTTGACCACACGCTCCATATATCTCTCATGCAACATTTGATGTTGAGATCAAGACAAGTGAGATGTCTGATCATGTCCTTGGTTTCATTTCCTCATAGTTGTGGGAGCCACCACAATACAATACTACTTGGTACTTATATTCTGCTTTTCATCAATAGATTTCAAAGCTCACACTGACTTTGGTGGGGTTTGGATAAAGGCATAGAAAAGAAATTAACTTATATTTGGAAACCAACATCTCAGTAACTCCTTTCTAAGGTATGGATTGATAAACTATAAAGGTCTGATTCAGGAGCAAAATCATTGATCAAGTATGCAATAAAAATAAAATGCCATTCTAAACTCACAAAATTATCTGAAATTTGGAATATTTCTCTCTTTCGCTCTTCCAGCTCATGACAGCGACCAATCCTACTAGATATAAGGTGCACAAATTCCATCCAGCATTAACTGATTTCACTTTAATTTAGACACTAACAGTTATAATGGGAATTAGGGACTTGATCCTGCTGAAATCTGTTCTATTAACAGCCCTAGATTTCAAACTAATTTGGGTTGCAAAATCTAGGTACTGTAAAAGATTTAGATTAGAAATTATTCTTTTTGGTATAAGTGATACTAATATGTGAGAAATGGGGCCAGTAACTTATGTTAACTGGTGGTTAGCACAGCCTTTTGTCAGGACTCCTTAAATCCTTCACCTATAATTTCACTCAACATGGGGGGACACATTTGAAAGAGTGAATTAGGACATTCTCTTCTCTGCAGTGTCTAAATATAGCTTCCATCCAAACTCTGAATCTTGGTTCAAGCTTCTTTATACTAAAACTCTGACTCTGATTATTACTAACAGGTTCTATCTCAACCATTTTATCTGAATCAAGGGATGCATTAAGGTTCCCCTCTTCAACTCAGTGTGGCCTTGGAGCTATTAATTTTAGCTATTTGAGCTCGCCTTCATATTTCTGTGATTTAGCTTGGTCAACTAAAACATATGATGTTATACATGGATGACACACTTTTGTTTGTCTCAAAATCTGACACCTCTATTCCTCTTCTTTTACCTCTCAAACAGAAATTCTGTACTTCATTGAGTTTAAATAAACTCTAATAAAAAGCAGAAATCCATTCTATTTCTAGAGGTTGTTTGAAATATTGCTCAGATAAATGGGTTTCAGTTGGGCAGAAACAGAGATTTAATATTTTGGGATTCTAGACTGCAAAAATAATGACCTCAGGGTGAATAGGAGCATGGATTCCCTGCTCCCTTAAACGACAGAAGATTTGAAAAAATGGCAGAATTTGCCATTGTCACTCCAGGTTGACATTATTTAAATTCAGATTCTCCTGTGCATGCTATTCCTACTCCACTCTATAACCTTTATGTAGACCCCATACCTATTTTTTAAACCAATAAAAGATTTAAAGCTTTTATTTGAGAAAAGACTATCACTGGACAAACATTACCTCCTACTTTCACAGACCAGGTTCAGATTCCCCAGTCCCACAAAATACTACCACAACTCTCTTCTAAAACAAGTAACTCTAGGATATCAAGATATAGGTGACAACACTCCCTTTTGTGTACCTAGAGAATGAGAATTAATGCACCCTGTGTCTCCCAGGCCTATTTCCTGGGTGTTACATATTTTAGATACCTACAGCAAAGTCATGGTCGCATATGGTTCTAGCTGCTAGATGACTATGGTTACATCTAGCTACAAAAGTTAAAGTACATATTCTATTTCCAAAAATTTCAGTTCTCTGAGGAGCTCAGCTCTTCTTATAAACAATAAACTGATAATATGGACACACTGGATTGGGAAAGAGTTCTACCTCTATATCCCAATTAATTCAAGATATTTAAATCATTTGAGGCCCTGAAAGACATACAATCTACAGAACTCTTGCTCTTGGCAATACCTGCATGTGTAGGTTTTATTAGAACATCCATTAGATCTCAGTGCTTTGGCCCCTCCCCGGTTAAAAGTCCTCAAAGGCACGGGTAAGTATGATAAATCCAAGTGTAATGTTCTGTTCTGACCTTATAAATCATCTCATTCAATGCAGGTAAAAGGGGATGATAACTGAGAGTGGATCAGTAAAAGAACCTATTTTGTTGCTCTGGGCTTCCCCTAACATAAAAGTTTTTTTGGAGAGATGTGGGTTACAAAACAATTTAATACTTGAAACTGTCATACTAGGGCATATATGGTGCAACTGAAATTAGTGTCATTCCACCCACGTTGACAGGATCAGGGCCAAAATATGGCCTTACAGGTCCTTAAACACTTGTAGCCAATGGACTTAATCGTCAGTCTTGGAAATAAACAAGACTTCTTCCTTTATCTAATATAACAACTTATCAGAAATAACAGCCCTTGAAAGATTCATGTATGAATGATGGCAAGAACTTTGAAATGTTCAGGATATTTGGCCTTCATTTCTCTTAGTGATAGACTAATTGTTACCTTGCCTTGCTTAAGTCTGAATTTTTTTGGTTTACATAAGAGCTTGGCTGATAAGTGCTACACCTGCTGGGTGATTATATTCTTCTAACTTTTATCACTGTTCTTTTTTCTCTAATCCTTGCACTTCTGTGCTCTGTACTCTCTACTCTACTCTCCTGGCACTCTTTTCCTTCTCTTACAGACTTTTTTCTTCCTAGTCAACTTTGATGCTACACTGGGGAGACTCATCAATGATTATCATTTGGTAGCACCCTTTAATGTATCTCTGCTTGATTTTGTTTGTATTCCCTTCCATCTATGTTACTCTGAAAAAAAAATTCTGATATAAAATATAGAAATAATACAGAAAGATTATTTTTAAATGATTTCATGTGGCTCCAGAATCTAAGTCACACTGAAATCATTAAAGAGTCTTAGCGTGAAATCCCGACCACACTGAACTCAATAGGAGTCTTGCCTTGACTTCAGTGCGGCCAGTGTTTCATTCCAATTATTAATTTTATTTTATTGTTTGATTTTTGAATGATTTTCCCTACCCCATGTATCCAGAAGGCAGAAGTTCTTAAAGTGCCAGTAAATGCTGGGAGAATACTTTCTGCTGGAAATTTACAAGTACTGACGCAATGGTAAATGTATTAAATCTAAGTATTTCTTGACCAATTTTTTATTGTCAAATTCCAAGTGATACCACAGGCCTGGCTCAAGAGCAATGAAGTCCAACCATGGCCCCAATGGCCTTAAAGGAAACTGGAGCCCAGCTGCAACTGCTGGGTTCAGTTGAAGAGCTACTGCAAACAGGAGTTACCTTTCCACCCACCTCCATGCCTAAGAAGTGCCCCGTTTGGAGGGAGAAGGAGGGCAGTAATTTTGTTATGGTGCTCACAGAAGTTGCAATTTGTGTGTGTGTATGAGTTGGGGGAGTTCCTCTTCTCTTTTTTGAGTCCATAACGTTGTGTTTCACCCTCTCAGGTTTGAGGAACTGCAGCAGCCACAGGCAGGGCTGCCTGGGGTAAGTGGAGCAGTTAGGGAAAGGGGCAGTTTTCCCTGGGCCCCTCGTTTGAGAGGGGCCCCATCTGAATGGCATTGTGACCTGGTGCATGGAGTCACAATGCCACTCAGGTTTGGCCTGGCAAAAAATTGAATGGTGTTGCAACCTGGTGTGCGGGGTTGCAGTGCCACTCAAGTTTGGCCTGGCCACCCATCTGTCATGAAGATGGGTGGCCAGGCCAAACCTGAATGGCACTGCAACCCACATGCCAGGTTGCAATGTCTGGAGCAAGGAGGTGGGCTCAGCCCCATGGGATAGGAGTCACTGCTGCAGGATGAGGGCAGAGAGAGCTCCCTCTCCAAATCTGTGTTAATTGTTTTGGAAAGGTGGGGAGGCCTCAGTTTCAGATTTTGTCCCAAGCCTCCCAAAACCTCTGTGGAAGCCTCATCATGGGGGGGACAGAGCTGTCCCTTGCGTATGGTGAATTGGGGAAACTGCTCCGGACCCCACGCTTTGGGGGCCCCTGCATTTCAATGTGCATGTGTTGTGCGGGGGATGCTAGGCCAGCCCGGGGGGGGGTGAGGTTAGAGGTTTGGGAGGCCAGGATGGCCCCAGGAGTTAGCAGGGGGCCTCGTGCTGGCAGCGGGGTTGGGCCCACACTTACCGATGGGAAGCATGCATTGTATTTCTTTTTCTTACTTGCCCACTGCCGCACTGGCAGCCTGCATCCTAGCACTGCCAGAACTTGCCAGCACCAGGCTGACCCCATCTATTGCCCTTCCGCCTTGGACCCCTCCCTTTTCCAGGACACCCCAGAACAGGGGGCCCCCTCACCCCTAGCACAGGTGCCAACCTGTGAGTCTCCATCGTCCCTCACCCTCAGCACTGGTGTCCCCTCCCCACACCAGATTTCACCTGTATAAAAAATGTTAAGGGGGGGGCCCATACAGGCTGATTTGTCCAGGCCCTGCACCTTCCCCAACCCCGGATGGCACATTTTCCAAGTCTCAACTAAGAAACAAAAACAAAAACCTCAAGAAGAGACAACCAATGAGAAATATTATGCTGAAAAGTTTTGAAGGGAAGAGATCAAAATATATTTTATAATGGAATTGACTTACACCCTTCAATAAAGAATTGCTGCCCTGAATTCATAACAGACACCTGTGAAATCAAGAGCATTTGGTGCAGTGAGATAATCTCTGAGTACCCACAGCTTCGTTGACTTCAGTTGGAGCTGCGGGTGCTCATCATTTCTGCAAACCAGGCCCTGAACAATGACAAGACCCATTCAGAGAACCATAAAGTCCCTGTGATTGACTGTGGTTTTTAAATGATTGAGGTCCCATCTGTATGGTAAGTACTATGGGATATTATTAGCTATAGAGAGGACTCATAGCTTTTTGGTTTTGTTTTGAATTTCATCATATTGAAACAAATGTATTGGGTACAAGAACCCAAGTTTCATGATCTGGATCTTTGTTGACAGATTTTTCAATAAATGCTTCATGGTGCAAACAATAACTTCCAAACTTACTGGAAGGTTTCAGTAATTGTGTTGAGTAGCTAAATCAGTGAGCTAACGTATTAGCATGTAGGAGATGAAAGTAGCTAAAGCAGACCAGTCACCATCCTCCCGTTTCGAGCAAAGACAGGCCTCAGAGAGGAGCTGAAGGTGTCAGCTCAGCAGTTAGTCTTGCTTTCTCTTTATGTTTCATGCAATTCTTTTAAAGGTAAAGGAATTGTTTGAATACAGACATGTAATTTCTCTCCTTTCACTAATACAAATTCTCTATACTTGAAAAGTTTCAGGCACGTGGTTTTCATAAAGCACCATTTTTTTTTTATTTTGTGTGTGTGTGTGTGTCTATGTGTCTGGATTTTTCTCAGCTAGGGCTACGTCTTCACTACCCGCCATATCGGTGGGTAGGTAGCAATCGATTGCTCGGGGATTGATATATTGGGTCTCATCTAGACACAATATGTCGATCCCTGAACGCGCTTATATCGATTCCGGAACTCCACCAACCCCAATGGAGTTGCGGAGTCGACATGGGGAGCCATGGACATTGATCCCGCGCCGTGAGGACGGTGAGTAATTCGATCTTAGATACTTCGACTTCAGCTACGTTATTCACGTAGCTGAAGTTGCGTATCTGAGATCGATTTTCCCCAGTAGTGTAGACCAGCCCCTAGGTGAGTAGTTTTCTAGATTCTTTTTAGAGCTACACTAGTGTGGGATTGTGCTTTTTACAACCAGGAAAAACAAAAAAATGTCTGTAGAGTAGCTCTGGTTACTTCAACCCTTTATATAAGTCAATCATCAACAGGTATGGCCCTGTGAGGGTGGAGAGTCCCAGATCTCAAGCTCCAAACCAAGCCTGAATGTCTACACAGCAGTTTTTAGCCCTGAAACCCAAGCCACGTGAGCCTAAGTCAGCTGATCTCAGCTAGCTACAGCCATGCCTTGGGTCTTTTATCCCCAAGTAGACATATCCTTTGTCTTTTTAGCAGTCAGTGAAGAGTGCTCGTTTGCTCTAAGCTCTTTTAACAGCTGCTTGTTAAAGAATTCAGACTGTTCGCTGGGACTTACACAATAGGACAGGGTATGACCAGATGATAATCACCTAACAATATTGAGTGATCTGCAGGAATTCTGGGATATTTTCCCCAGAATGGTTCCTCCCCTCTAAAGCCTTCAAATTTTTATTTTTCAGATACCATCATAAACAGGAAAAATCATTTCAATGACATTTTTATTTTGTTTGGTTTTTTCCAACCAGCTTTAGTGCTGGCAATTTTCCCCCCAACTCTGAAATGTTGATAAAAATGTCATTGAAATTTCAAATGTCAACTAAAAAAATGAGGTTGGGGTGGGGAAGAGTGACAACATTTTCACATGTTTTCTCCTCCATTTTTTACCTTAAAAGGTGACTTTGGGCTCTGCAGTATTTGTATAAGGGAAGAGCTTGCACAATGTTGCCTTTCCGCACTCCCTTTTATGCTGAGTGCACTAAAGGAGTCTGGGCCTTCCCTATTCAGTTCTGACTTAGCTTGACCTGCTCTGTGATTTGGCTTGCCCTGAAGTACTTGTAAGCCAGAGCATTTGGCAATTCAAAAGGAACTCAGCAAACCAGGAGGACTCATCCCAAATTCTGTTAAAAATCAACTCTAGTTGTGGGGATGGGAGTGTGTGTTGCCAGAGAAGTTGGGGGTCCCAGTAGGTGGAGTTGTGGGCAACCAAAAGCATAGTAAGGAAGACGAGGGAAGAGCCAACAATTTTACATTGACAATTCTCCCAACTTTCCCTCCAGCTTCCAAAAAGTGATCTCATACCACAACACTTCCCATCTGCCAAAACCCCAATGTAACCCCACCCTGCCAAACACATCCTCCTTTTGCTACACAGGTAGCCCTCAATTTTAATCTAATATTGACCTTTGGCCCAGTAACCTCAGTCATCCCTGGGATAAAGAATCCAGTGGTTGCTGGGTAGTTTGAGGCTACTGTTTTGGTTTGATTATTTGCAGGTCATTTCACAATCCAAGCCATGTAAGAAAACAATATTTATTTTATTTGTGGAAAATAACATTTAAGGTTGGATTACCTCATTAGCACAACAAAGCGATATTTCTACTATCTTCTTCCCATTTACTCAATTTTAAGACAACTTCATGATAGATAATATTTAATCATTTTAAATTGCTGAATTGGAGAGTTTCCAAATTTTCCTAAGTTTGAAGTTGTGAAAATTTTAACTGTGTCCCAGGGCACGCTCTTCATATATTCTCCCTCTGCGTGTATATGTTAATGTGCACTAATTAAACTCTTAGTTAGCACATGTTTCTGACATGTGGATTCTACATTACAGTGAAGGATTATTGTACATTCTAGGCCATTAGCAGCTACAGCACCTTCAATCAGTTTAATATATTTTATTACAAGTAGCATTTAATTTATAATACATTTCCTATGTTAGATAAGGCTCCGATCCTGCCAGGACTTATGCATGTGCTTAACTGTATGCACTGTGTGTAATCTCCTACTCACTTTGTAGCGAAAAAGAGATGTATAATCCAAACAAAACCCAGCTCTTCACTGATATGTAGCCAACTGGCAATTCTGAGGCAAGAAAGAGGAACTAGAACTGTGCCTGGTAAGGATAAAATATTTTAGGGGAAAATAGGATACCCTGCCACCCTTGACTTTATTTTTTATTGTTAAAATTTAATGTTTTTTATTTGTATTCAAGAAGCACAATTGTTTTGATTGTGTAGTGAATATTCAAGTAACAAACAGATACATTAGTGTGCTCAAAACAAGGGCTGACCTGGTGGTGAATTGGTGGAACAATATACAGCCACCTTGAGGTCTGCAGGGAATAGGACTATCACAGATGCAGTCAATTCCTTACACCTCAGGGAAGGAGCATCTGGTAGTACTTTCTATCACCCTTTTCTGGTCAAATGAAGAAAAGCCTTCAGAAGCTTTGGCACAAGACACAGCTAGCCTTATCCACAAGCAAAATCATACCCCTCAAATGCCCCTTATTTTGAGGGCCATCCCTCATTTCATCCCATAGTCGCATATATTCCACCCTGGTCCCCCTCACTGCTATTTCTCAAAATTGTTTACACCAGAAATAAAAAATCCTGAAAGTGAGGTTATAGAGAGAGTTATTTACACTAAGGACAAGAATCTTCACATCATTTTAAGTTACTTCCATAAACCATTTGTTTGTGTCCCCTTTTTGGGCTCTTGTCACACCAGGTGTCTCACATTTTGGACTAGGCCAGTTGGGAATTATGCCCCTCAACACTGCCATTGTGACTTATGAGTGAGTGAGTACAATGTTGGGTGCTCCCATGCTCTACCAAAATATGGTTGTTTTGTCAAAAGATCAAAATGTTAACAAACGTTAAGGAAGAAGGGAAGAATTATTATTGTATTTTATAGGACAATGGAAAGCCAACATTCAATGTTTATGTATGTCCCTAAAATAGTTATATTTTAAAAATAAAATCAATGATCTAATTTATTTAGACTGGTGTTACAATGTAAAAACTATCTTGGTGCTAATATCGCTGCAAAAATAATTGCTCAACTGTTCCATGAAACCACTAGGTGGAGATGTAGGTTTACCAAGCCACCCCATGAAACAGCTATAAAAGGTACAAGATTGAAAAATTCCCTTTTCAAAAAAAAGAAAAAAAAAGAAAGAAAGATTGATAAATTATGTATCTTGTTGGTTACAAATTCCAACACATCTTTGAAGGAGGAAAAATGGGAAAAAACTAAATGCTTGGTTGTAAAATTGTCCAAGCAAATTATTATTTTTTAGGACACAAGTCCTGATGTTTAAGACTCTCAGAGAATAATCGCTTCGTGTTATAAATTGTCTGCTGCCAATACACACACATTTTCCTTTATTCTCACACCAGCTGCTAGCTCATGCTATCAGTGGTCAGGAACAAGCAAACAAAAACTACCCCTAAATTTTTTAAAGCCTGCTTTCAAAACTTCACCAGTGGAAATGTGCCAGCAACTGGCAGATTTCAGGACTGTTTGCTAAGTTTAGGGAATTGCTTTTAATTACAGTACCTCTTCAGCATTACCTAGAATGTTGATTTTAGAAAGCAGAGTACAGTATTCCTAGTTGTTTTTTAAAACAGAAGCAGTTGCTTCTTGTCCTACATTTTGTCAGCCACATGTGCCTAATCAAGTAGTGGGGAAATCATAATATCAAATGAAGCATTTGTTTGTTTTGACTTTAGCTTCCACTTTATTTCACATAAACTTTTCCAAATACCTGTGTGCACTACAAACGTTTCCACAGCAGTCATTCCATAGTCATTTTCCAGTAGAGCGGAGTCATTTAGAATTCATCCCTAAACACTATTTTCCTTGTCAAACATACTTTAAAAATAACTGCTCCTGCAACACACACCCTCATGTGTCTGATGTGTGTGTGTGTGGGGAAATTATCTTGATTTCTACCCAAGACATCCAAAAGAACCTCTGTCAGTTAGTATAGTCCATTCCACTTTATCCTGCAAACATTATGGTTTGGAATGTCAAGCTCATGTTTAATACCTTTCTTTTACTGTAACTTTCAAATTCTTAATAGAAAGGATTTAGAAATCCCAAACTTTAAGATAAAGGAATGTGTGGTAGAATGCTAAGTGGAGAGTCAACATCTTCATAAAAAGACTCCTTCCTTTTTATGATAGCTATGGGCCTGATTTTAGCCAGTGATAAAAGATTGAATACCATTTACTACAAGCTCTGTAATTCTGCTAAGAATGTGTGTAAGTCTAAGGTGGACCTGGATAGCTTTGATATCTGTTCTGGCTTAATTTCTTCTGATTTCTCGTAAAGCCTTCTTGTTTTCTTGGCAAAATGGGTAATAATATCTCAGAAGTAAAACTGTGTACTGGTATTTTGGCTGAGGTTTGTTTAGTGTTACAACTATTTCCAGCAATGGCAGCAAATTCTTGGAGTATTTCTAGTTGGAAAAGCTGCTGTGGGAGTAACAAAGAAATAGATGAAAAAAGGTATAAGGAAGGAGCAATCGCTTTCTCTGCTAGAAAACTCTTTAAAGTCAAACAGCCTCACAGTGCTAGTAACGGAGGGTGCTATAACCCCATTAAAAGAGAACTGCAAATAAGATCTTCCAAAGCTGATGGGGAAGAGGAACAGTTCTAATAAGAACCCTAGAAAGAAGCACCTTCCTTAGTAACAAGATATTCTAATTTGCTAGAAGGTGGACCCCTACCTAACAATGATATCCCTCTATAGGCATTGAAATCTGGGATCTAGGTTCCCCATGTAAGGACTGATGTCTTTCAGGGTTCTGTGTTCGTGGTAAAAATACGAGGAAGCACTTTTGTGAGGACAATACAAAGGCCTAAAGGCCATGGAAGAGATGGGGGAGCGAAGGGGCAGCGTAGCACTGTTCAGGGAGGGCATCACTGAGAGACCAGAAGGACCAGATTTGATTTGAGTTTTATTAAACTTCAGTCTTACTTTAAAAACATGCATTTTCTTTTTACAAATAAATGAAAACCTCTTTAAAAAACATCTCCAGTGCTGCTATAAAGGATGACATTAAAATGACAATTTTCAGCACACTGTCTCCAGGAAGACTCTCCTGGTTTTTAATAAAGCAGAGTTGTTGCAGTGAAAGTGTTTGTGCTGATGAAGGGCAGCCTGCCTCCAGTCTAGCGCCCCAACCAAACTCTAAACTTCCTTTGGTGCTAATCTGATTCAGATCTTTACCCGTACCAGCCCCCTCCTGCCTCCCCAGTTGAGCATGTGCCCATCTTTTCATCCTACATTACCTCTGAATGCCTCCTAATCAGTTACAGATTGAGAAGGGAAAACCGAGGATTCCCATATTAAATAGCTTTTCTCCTCATATTTTAAATATGAAGAAAGGTCTCTTTAAAAGGCATTTCTGCTCTTGTCACAGGCACCTTCCAAGACACTCACTGAAACAACTCAGAGCAGACTAAAGATCCCTCTAATACCCAAGAAAAGAGAGACTTCAGCCATATACTAATAAAGAAAATAAAAGGCCTGGTGGGAGGCTGCTTTGCTGTTGCTAGCCAATGACTGTGCATCTTAACCCTTTGCGTGTCACACCTCAGGCATGCCTGGGGCCACACCTTTTCTAAATCCCATAATGCCAGGCTAAATTACATATAAGAAACTGACCGAAAGAGGAGGAGTCAGTTGTCTGTTTTTAAAGCTCAGCTGTCAGCACAAAGACTATAGAGTGTCTGGGTTCTCAGTCTCACACAATATGCCACATTTTTTTCTCTGCTCTTCTCTCCTTATCTCCATACAATCATGTTGCTAGCATGCTTTGATTAGTGCTATGCATCTTCCAGTAAGAGCTCCCTCATTTTATATATAATATGAATGAGACTATATATATATATGTACAAACACACCCGTTGTAACAAGTTGGAGGGCATGGAAAGTTGCATTCTTTGATGATCAAATCTTAGGAAAACAGACATTCTCCTCCTAGCCTTCAAACCCCTTCTACTCACAGACGAGAATACATTTGACCAAAACACGATGCCATTCATCTTATGTGGCTTTTTGTCGATCATAGCTCCTGGAAGGATAAGCAAACTCTGTGGAAAGACATTTATCTAAATTATCCTGATAAAATGCTATCTCTCTGTGGGGAAAGAAAAATGAGTCAGAAGGCAAGTTTGTACACCAAAACTCTGCAATTATTTTAATCGAGGGGGAAAACCAGGGCATTAAGTAAAACTATGCTTTCTTCAAAGTTAGAAATGCCAGTTCTGGAAAAAGATAATATTTTATTTTACAAAAATAGGTGATTATTTGCCTCTTAGAGTGGGTTTACTTTGTTTAAAGCTAAAAAAAAAACCCCAAAACAAAACAAAGGAACAAACCTTCCCCCTCCCCTCCAAACAATGTATAGTTAGCGTTTGTGACTTTTTCCTGACAACTAGATAAGAAGATAAATGCATAGTTTCTCTTAATTAGCCTTTCTTAATTAAAAACACCAGAGGTATTTGTGATCATAATGAACTCTGCAAACAGGATGGTCACTTGTTTGTCTGCATGTCACTTCTGGAAAATTAGATTTTTTTTTTAAGGGGGATAAATTCTGTACTGAGGAAGAAATAAATGATGCCTGCAAAGCAATGTCCCTTTGGTTTTATCTGAGTGAGATGGATGTGCATCTTGTGGTTTTTAGAATGGTGTGGGGCAGTATTAGCCATCATTAGCACCCCAGTATGGATCCAATTCACTAATTACTTATGCTGTCTTGGTTCACTGAGATTTAAGTACCAAGTCAATCCCATTATCTGTAGTCTCCCAAGCTTGCCAGAGTCATCTGTCTTTTATGGGGAAAAAAAGCGCAAGGGTTATCAGTAGGATCCTGAAATACTTGGGATTTTCCCACTTCAGGAGGAGGCAAGATTAGTCTTGACTAAAGTCGCAGCTTCTCTAAGCTGCTACTTTGGATGTGATAAAAGTGAATGGTGACAATTATCCATAACTACATAAAGAGCAAGAGGAGAGGGAGGGAGAGAGAGAAAAAAGAAAGAGAGAAGAGCAGAAAAACCTGCTACACACTCCTGCAGCTGCCCTATAGTTTCAGGCATCTTTTCATATCACCTCAGAGCTACAAATTACAATTCGTCTGTTACAAACACATAATAATATAGTCAGAAATCAGAAATTAAAATATTCTGAAGGCCTCAGGCCTCCTTGCGGGGAGAGAGAGGGGTGAGGGAGTACATTGAGTCTGTGAGCTGCTTGTTTTGTTTGTGCCCTCCCCTCTACATCCTACACGTTTAATGTCTGTGGCAACACCGAGGCCTTGTCTGTTTGGGATGGTTGATTGACATCTGCTCTGCCGAGAGGAAGGAACTGGCAGCTATTGGCAGCACTGTCACGTTCATTTGCACACTTTATGAAGCAGCAGTGTGGCTACTAATACAAAAAGAAATCTTCTAAGCAGCATGACATCCCTTGGAATGGAATATTTGTCTTTACAAATGATTGCACTGCTGCCAGTACTTGACATGGTGCTCGCAAACATGTGTAATTGTTGGAAAGTGTAATGATGATTATTTGCATATTTAATGTTCAAACAAGTACTGGAGAAGCAACTTAGACTAAACCTTTTATGGGGAAGATTTAAATATGTTCAGCATCATCCTGATGAGTTCCAGAAAGGAGTCAGCATCTGAGGGAAAAGTCAGAGCGCACCATTGCCTAGAGGAGGGTGAGTTTAAGAACACACCCTGGGATTTGCTATATAAATGTTTTCAGTGGTTCATTTTTTTAGGTGAATTTCATCAATATAAACACCTTCCTATTTCATTCATTTTTAATCACTCAAAATTACATTTAAATGTAATTATGCCAAAATTTTAAAATGTGTCTATTTACCATGCATTTGAAATCAACCAGACAGAGAACTCAGGAAAGTAGATAAATAACCATAAGTTTATGCGTAAGTTACTTTACAGAAACCCTGTAGATAAGGTAAGGCAATTATTTTAACCCCTTAAGCTAAGTATGGGTTTGATGCTATTGGAGCATCACCCATAAATCTAATAAGCTCTTTGAGGTAGGGATTTTTTTTTTCAATTCTGTATTTGTACAGCAACTAGAACAAGGGGAGCTTGGTCTGTGACTGTCTCCTAGGTGCTATAATAAAATAATAACAACAATAATAATAGTTAATAATAAATAAATAGTTTTGTATACTGGGAATATAGTGTTAAAATGTTTGGTCTGGAAAAACCAGGCACAGTCAGAGTGATAGGAAAGGGCTTTTCTTTCTATAGGAAGTTTCTGTACTGCTGTCCCCAAAATGGACTTTTCATTTTTCATTTCAGTATGAAAAGAATTCTTCTCAACCCCACACCACAGAGGGCTGGACCCCCACCCCTGCACCCCGCATGAGCACCCGCACATAGACACACACCCCACACATGCTTACAGGGATGAAAAGAAGATGGTTATCATTTGGTTCTTCAAAACAGCAAGAAGAAACAATACTTTTGATGGCAGTATTATTCCCCTAGGAAGGAATCATCAGTTTTATCAATGGAATCGTTTCAGATGATACCGCCACTTGAACTGGCAATTTAGCCCTTCACCTCTACTGAACAACCTCTTTAACTGAAGGCTATCTCCCAGCCATTCTTCCCCAGAAACAGGCCTACTCCAGTGGCATTCTGCTTTAAAATATTTCTCTTAACAACTAGCTTTTGTAGTTCACCCCTTCCCCCATTCCCTCAATCTCTCTCTCTTTCTTTTTTTTTTATGTTTGTTGTGGAGCCACTTCAATTTCAAGCAATTTATAACCACCAAAATCCTGCATTGTCTGAGGGGCAGCACAATAAACTTGACTCAATTATCATGCTGTAAATTGATTTTAAAAAAAATCTGATGGATGAATAGAGACTGAACATCTTTGTCTCTGACCCTGCCGTATCATCAGCAGTTCTCTGGCAGGACTCCTACTTGATTGACAATGCCACTAATGAACACTGTCTTAGGCCATGTAATGATTTACCTGCAATGAACAAGGTTTGGCAACACTACCTTTGCATACCTGTCAGACAATTAATTCCTTAAAAAATAGATATATTGTCCTGAAGCATGAAAGTGTCTGGAAATTAATAGAAATGTGAAGAAAAAAAATAAATACACTTCTACTCATTAAACTAATCAGGATTGTTTAACTTTTCCCCACCTGCTCCCCCATTCCGTTTATTCATTTTAGCCACCTGTTGTCTCATCAATCCACAAAGCCACCATCTTATCCTTATCCAGTCAGGTCCCTCCTCAAAACTCACCATTGCCATAATGCACATGGAAGGCTGGAATCTGACCACAGCGAGGCAACTAGTGAGTTGTAATTGCTGCTCCCAATAGCTAAGAATTGCACACATACTATTATTACCTCGTCTCTCTGACTGTGGGTCACTTGCTTGTCTCCCCTGCCTGTTATGTCTTGCCTTTTAGACTATAAGCTCCTTGGGGCAGGTAGAAGTGTATACAGCACCTCCCACAATGTGCCTTTAAGTGCTCTGCAAACTACATGCATAGACTGTGAGCTCTTTGGAGTAAGGACTCTCTTTTTAATAAAAGTGTGCACAGTGCCTTGCACTATGAGGCCTGGAAACCTGAGATAGACCTCTGCCATAATAGAAGTAATAATAATAAAACAACAAAAACAAAAAATAAATCAGGCTGCTGAAGAGAAAGTTTACATTTTTGTTTTCTTTTCATGTTTCCACATGAAGTTAGCTGGAAGAACCGTCTCATTCCAGGTACATTCTTTGTTGAGTTTTACTTTACAGCATCTATAGACTCTGATGATAGTTATTTCAGGTACCTACTTATAGAATTCAACTTGTCTGATGGGTAGCCGATCACTATCGATATACTTGTAAGAAGCTAATTGCTTTAAAAAAACATGGGGATGGGGTGGAATGGGGGTACATCATAAAAGAAACATTTGGTTTGCAAAGTTGAATTTTGTTCCTTATTAAATTCTTTGAAGAAGCGAAGTATTTAAAAAACATATGACAATAATTAGCAGTATTTCTTTGGGGATTTGTTTGTTTGACCCTAGCCTTTTAATCCGTCAAAGTATGCTAATGAGCTTGACAGACAGATAGATAAAATGCAGAGACAGATGAACTAGCTGAGAAAACCTCAGTATAATACTGAATATACTTGTGGAAAAAGAAATGAAAGTGTTACTTCTAGGCTGTGATGACATGCTTGCTACCACAGCAGAGTTGTTTCTCAGTCTAGCAGGAGGAGTATATACATCAGGTCACCATGGCAGAGCCTGGGATCTTTGATGATTCTGCTTGGAATCAGGAGAATGTTTTTTTTTTAATGTTCACTCTTAAATTTTAGTCTGACATACTGAAATGCTGACTTCCCATCTGGAGATTACTGACCACTCAGCAGGCACAAGTTATTGATTATGGCTAAACATTTTCGAATCGACTAGGGATTTTGAGTGCCCAGCTCGAGGCGCCTTCAAGAGGCCTCATTTTTCAGGAGGGTGCTCAGCATTTACTTTGGGATGCTAATTAGGATACTTCCAGTTTATCACCCAAAAATGGTGATACCAAAAATCGCAAAAACAACAAGGTGTCCGTGGCACCTAAAGACTAACTGATTTATTTGGGCATAAGCTTTTATGGGTAAAAAACCCACTTCTTCAGATACACAGAGTGAAAATTACAGATACAAGAGTACCTTACAAGTGGAGAACCAATGTCAAAGGCCAATCATTCAGTCAATCAATCAATCAGTCAGTCAGTCAATGTAATCTGTTAGTCATTAAGGTGCCACCAGACTCCTTGTTGTTTTTGCGGATACAGACTAACATGACTACCCCTCTGATACTTGGTAACAATCTCTAGTCACTTTTGAAAAGCTCAGCCTATTATTCTTTAGAGATGAGCTGGCAAGTGGGCCAAAAAGGGGGTGTCACTGTTCCTTTAGGACATTTAAAGAAGTCTTCAGATTTTCAGTCCCCACCCTCATACTTCAGAAATATCAAATTCTGACATCCCTTGGTTACCTGGAGGACTCTTAGTGGGACTGGAGTGACTCAGTGACATAACTGTAGGTGGGAACCTACACGGCAGCATTCTCAGCTCTCACATGCAAAGCTCAACAACTGCCCCCATACATTTGGGGCCTGGGAAAACCACAGATCAGGTTTCAGCTTCCTGTGATGATACCAGCCCACCCTAGACTGTCAAAGAGTTCCCTATGAAGAAGAGGAGTGTCCGGATCTGACATTCCTAATATAAAACCATAACCGCCTCATAATGCATAGGATAGAGATCAAAATCTTCCCCTGAACTAAGCACAGCTCTCCCTACCCCAATCCTCAGCTCAGAATTGGAGATACAAATGGTGGAAACTGCACAGATCAGTTAGGATGATCCTAGGTATGAAAGGGGAAGAAGGGCATTTTGTGGTTTTCTCTTTTGACAGGGTGCCTGCAAGGGCACTAAAACAAAGAGCTGAGGCCTATGAGGGACATAGCCTTTCCTTGGATTGATGAGGGTCTGATGTTAACTCTCTTCCATAAATTTCTGGGAAAGGAGTTGTTCTAAATAACATGCTTGCTTTTTATAAATCAGTTTCTCTTATTTACAGCCAGTGCAAGGCGTTTGAGACTTGGCTTTTCCACGCAGGCTTTCTACCAGTTGGTGTGCAGATTGATTTTATTATTTTAAAGAAAAAACTTTCCCTTCCAGTGAGCTCCGTGCCTCCCATGCTACCCCTGAAAACTCTCAAGCATAACTGTATGAGCTTCCCTCTGAAATCACTACATTTTACACACATTTACACTGTCAACTTTCTAATCGCTTAAAAAGCTCACTCCAGCTTCCACATGATGACTGAAAAGCAAATAAATTCTCTCTCTCAACCAGATGCACATTTAAATGCCTAATTTTAAACAGTTAAAATATGCAAACATGCTGTAGCAGAGGGAGGGGCGAAGTGGCTACAGAATGACCTCATACATGCATAGACTGCAATAGCCCTTATATCAACACCTTAGGATTTGGGATATTGATTTGCACAGTGCACTGAATGTGATTATCATTTGGCTTTTCCTAAGAACTGCGAAACACTACACCTGATTTTGAAACAGCATTTCCATTGAAGTGATACTCCTCAGGGAAAGGAATTTGCCCCCTCTACTAGGCAAAGTTTATGTGTCCCTATCCCAGTGTTTGTGTATCCCTGAAATGCCTGGGTTTACAAGCAGCCATCGTGGGCTGTTTGTTTGTTTGAAATAACATGCTTAAAGCCATACCTTCTGAACAGCAGAACAGTGTGGGTAGGCACTTCTGAGACTGGCTTCATTCAAGGTGCTAGCAACACTGGAGGCTGCTACAGCTTACAGAGCTGAAATATTCCACCTAAGCCCAAGCATCCGTCCACCCTTCTCTCTTTCCAAACCCATTCCAGTCCATCCAAGCCCTCTGTTTTCTTTGGTGGGGTCCCCTTATAGCCTAGACTACTGACAGACTCTGCCCTCTAGCTCTTCTGAGCCCTTCTGTACATATTCTCCTCACCAGTGCCCTTTATCCAGCGTTCCCCTTTGCAATGTACATTGCTTCATCTCTCCAGCTAAGGAAAAAAAAAAAAAACAAAACCCAATCCTCTGAAAAGTGCAGTGGTGAGATGTTTAAACTTGAAAAACCAAAGGGGGTTGGTTGGGGGGGAGGGGGTCCCTTTCTCCAGCAGCCGTGATGTAGAGGTGGACTGAGGCTTTCAGAGAAGCTGAAAGATCTGAAGTTTTGGAGGCTGAATGAAAGAAACACTCAGCTAACAAAACAGTGCACCACAGAAGAAGCTTCATCTGGTCTGGCCAAATCCCTCCTTTCTTTCCATCTTTTCTCTCCTAATAACAGCTGCCCTCTCATTCCCTGTTACTCTGCTGTGAAGAACAAAACCTCCCTCTGACTATCTGTTTTTCTTTTCTTCCCCAGAGTAGGTCTCATTACTGGTGATTAGCAGATGATTAAAACCAATTCAGCTTCCCCCAGTAGATATTTTCTCCCTGTTTGTGACTAACGCGTCAGTCTTCAATGAACGTGCTCCTAAGCTTATTAACAGGCTCAGAGGATTAGCTGCCACAGAGCTTCGTGGCTTCGATATTGTGATGCAGCGAGTGACATGGAACCATTTGCTGAGCAGAGACAGGGCCGCTGGGACTAAATATCTAAATCACAATTTTATTTCCCATGTAGAGCAAGATAAAAAAAAAGTCCTAACAATAATGACAAAAATCAAACGTTTGGATAAGTCTGGAAATAGCCTTAAATTTAAGGGCAGCTGAACACACACACACGAACTTCACTCATCTATAGACTCCAAGGCCTGTTATGATAATCTTATCTGACTGCATCATACAGGCCACTCTCTGTGTTTTCTGTCTATCTAAATATCTGTCTATTTGCTGCCTACATACAGTGTATGTAAAACCTGATGCAAAATTACAACCTTCATTGTAAACCATCCAGCTTTCTACAAATATGAGACTTGAAAACAATCTAATAGCTAAAGAAAAAAACAACCAAAAAAAAAACCAAACCAGAGTCTTCCTCCCAACAAATCAGTCTTAACATCTAATTTTCAGCTGCACATTAACTTAAAAAAAAAAACCAAAATCAAAAACAAACAAACAAAATTCAGAAACATTGTGGCCTGAGGTATAATAGGATTAGAAAAATATTTTTGAAATGATATGCCTCTTTAATATTTTATTGTATTAATAAAAATGTATTATGTCTTCAAAGGGCCATGGTATTGAACGGCGGGAAGATCTGCAAAAATGGACACCTTAAATTAGGTTTCTAATAATCAATACTTAGGCACCTTAAATAAATAGCCTAATTTTCCAAAGTGCTTGGCTGACAGTATGTCCTGTTGAAGTCAGCTGGAGCTGCAGGATGCTTAGCAGTTTGGAAAATCTGCCCACTAGATCTGTGCAAAAACTGTATTTATTTTTCATTTTGCAAGGAGTTTTGTGATTTTGAAATGTCTTCCATTCTGGTAGATCAAAATGTTTTATTTCAACAAAATTGAAAAAAAATTCAGATTTTGACCTTTTCAAACATTTATATTATATTTTATAATTTTTTTTTTACAAATGAAATTAAAAGTCATTCTGAAACAGGAAATAGAAACATTCTATTCCAAAGAGGTCAAAATGGAATGTTCTGACCGTATGAAAATGCTTCCCCCCGCTTTCAATTTTTGTTTCAAAATTAATTCTCATCAAAGGTTTCTGCAAAATGTTTCACTTTCAATGAATTGATATTTTCTGCCAGAAAAATATTCCATTGGAAAATTCCAGTTGCTTCTACTAGACACATATTCAGATGTCTAAAAATCAATTGAGAAGCCTAATTCATTTTTGAAAATTTGGGTAGGCATGTATTACCTAGCCGAGTAAATAACCCTTCCCAACTCTGTTACTGCTTTTATATGTGCACAACAGTTTTTAAGAAATTAAAAAAACAAACAAAAAAACTTTTCCTTTTTGAGACTAAATTTCTTCCATTTATATTTTTAATTGTTTTTTTTTTCCAGTGCAACTTAACTTTGAGTCTGCAGAAGCTTGAAATGTAGCTTCTTATTTATCATAGCAACAGGGCATGCAGCAAATGTCAACAAATCCCCTCTCACCCAGGCAAGTAGGAAATGTGAAAGAGAAGGTAGAGGAGACCCTCCTGGCTGCATAATTGAAGAAAATTTTACGGAAAAAAATAAAAATACAACTTGGCATGAAGCACTAGGCTAGCCACTAAAAACCATAACCGAAATTGATACAATAGGGATATAATGAGGGTTTAGCAGGTTACCTTTTCAACCACTGGACAACAACCATATATATATTGGGTTGTTGTCCAGTGGTTGAAGAGGTAACCTGCTAAGCCCTCATTATATATAATTCCTATTGAGCAATTTGACCATATTCTGAAAAAAAACATAAAACCATACCACTGTCGTCAGCTGATCCCAATAAATAATCTTCTCTCTTGTCATGAAATAGTAGACCCAAATGTTAGTATTGCATATACAGTCAAATGACACTGGAGTGTATCAGAGGACTACAGAGCAAAAAGAAAAGTTTAGAAATAATAACAGCAGACAAATTAAAAAGCAAAACTGTTAAAACAAAAAGAACTTTGCATTTGCTTCCAGTTGTAAAGTGTAGGGGACCTCTCCTCACCATGCTTAACATAGGTGGGGAAACTTTGTGGCAAACAATTTATTAGCTTTAGCTGAATCTCACTGCTTTTTTCTGCTTGTAACTTGTTCACAGATTGTGAGTTTGTTCACTGTGAGTTTGTTCATATTCAACAAATGATTCATTCAAGAATATCTCAGCCTACAGATTGCTTGTGAATTGTGTTGATTCCTTAAGTTCCACACTGAGCAGTCATTGTTACTACTGTCTGATGGGTCAGCTTAGGGTATGTGTACACTGTGAAATTAGGTTGATTTTATAGAAGTCAGTCCTTAGAAATCGATTTTATACAGTTGATTGTGTAAATCCCCACTAAGCGCATTAAGTTGGTGCAGTGCATCCTCAATACTGTGGCTAGCATTCACTCATGGAGCGGTGCATTATGGGTAGCCATCCCACAGTTCCTGCAGTCTCTGCTGCCCATTGGAATTCTGGGTTAAGCTCCCAATGCCTGATGGGGCAAAAACATTGTCACAGGTGGTTTTGGGTACATGTCATCAGTCTCCCCTCCCTCTTTCCCTCCCTTTGTGAAATCAATGGAAGACAATTGTTGTGTGCCTTTTTTCCTGGATTACCCTTGCAGACGCCGTAGCATGGCAAGCATGGAGCCCACTCAGCTCACCTCTGCTGCTGTGAGCATTGTAAACATCTAGCAGTATGTGCAAAACCTGACTAGGAGATGCCAGCACGAGAATGATTGTGAGGAGGACATGGACACAGACATTCCTGAAAGCACGAAATGTGGCAATTGGGACATCATGGAAGCAGTGGGGCAGGTTGATACAGTGGAACACCAATTCTGGGCCTGGCAAACAAGCACAGACTGGTGGGACCTCATAGTGTTGCAGGTATGGGATGATTCCCAGTGGCTGCGAAACTTTTGCATGTGTAAGGCCACTTTCCTGGAACTTTGTGAGTTGCTTTTCCCTGTCCTGAAGCACAGGAACACCAAGATGAGAGCAGCTCTCACAGTTGAGAAGCTAGCGGTGATAGCCCTGTGGAAGCTTGCAACACCTGACTGCTACCAGTCAGTCGGAAATCAATTTGGAGTGGGCAAATCTACTACGTGGGCTGCTGTGATCCAAGTAGCCAATGCAATCACTGACCATCTGCTATCAAGGGTAGTGACTCTGGGAAATGTGCAGGTCATAGTGGAAGGTTTTGCTGCAATGGGGTTCCCTAACTATAGTGGGCCGATAGACCGAATGCATATCCCTATCTTGGCACCAGATCACCTTGCCAACTAGTACATAAACCACAAGGGGTACTTCTCTGTAAGCCAACCACCCTCCCCCTTTCAATCACAGCTGGCAAAGGAAATAAAGTCACTATTGTTTTGAAACCATGCATTCTTTCTTTATTAATTAAAAAAAAAGTGGGATAACTGACAAGATAGCCCGAGTTGGGTAGAGGAGGAGTGGAGGCGGGAAGGACAAGGCTACATTGCTTATTGTAGCCACACTAGAAATCAAAACTGTTTGAATGATAGCCTTCTGTTGCTTGGGCCATCCTCTGGACCGGAGTGTGTGGGTGCTCGGAGCCTCCCCACTCCGCGTTCTTGGGCATCTGGGTGAGGAGGATATGGAACTTGGGGAGGAGGGCAGGCGGTTATATAGTGGATGCTGTGGCGGTCTGTGTTCTTGTTGGCTTCAAATGCCTCATCATGTCCTTTTGCTCCCCCCATTAGTCCTGCCTCTTCTCATCGTGCTCACTTAATGCTTTCCTGGACTCTGCCACTGAATGCCTCCATACATTCAGCTGTGCCCTATCAGTGCAGGAGGACTGCATGAGCTCGGAAAACATGTCATTGTGAGTGTATTTTTTTCGACTTCTAATCTGCAATAACCTCAGGGATGGAAATTATAGGAGGAGCATAGAAACATTTGCACCTGCAAGGGGATAAAAAGGGAGAGTAAAATTTAAGAAGATACATTTCTGAGAATAAAAGGGAGACTCTTTCACAGAGAATCAAGCAGTTCACAGCAGACAGCACATGTGCTTTAGGTACAAGGTCACATATTGCCTTTTCTATTGAGTACCTGTCAGTATGGTGACACATCACACACAGCTGGGCAACAGAATTTGGTTTCCAGGCAGCCTTCATAAACCAAAGTGTATGCAGGGTTGGCTTCTTCCACTTTCATAACATGTGGGAATGGTTTCAACCTGCAGCCTCCTCCAGTGCGGTTGGGTTTTCCATTTAAAAGGAGGGGCTGTGGTTTTCGGGTGAATGTGCAGCACACACCTCCCCCACCCCGCCGCATGGCTATTCTCAGGGATGATCCCTTTTAGCCAAGTGCAAACAGCCCAGCACGAACAGGGTCCTTTTACTGCTCCCTTACAAAAATTCCCCTATTTCAACCAGGTGACCATGAATGATATCACTCTCCTGAGGCTAACACAGAAAGATATAGACTGAATGTTGCTTGAGTGCAACCAAAACCCAGGACCATTCGCTGCCATGCTTTGTGCTGCAATGATTCCAGACTACTTGGTACTGGCTTGGCATCGTAAAGTGTCCTCCTGTGGAGGATGAAATAAGGCAGCCCTCCAGAGACCTTCAGCAAAAGCTTTCAGAGTACCTCCAGGAGAGCTTCATGGAGATGTCCCTGGAGGATTCCCGCTCCATCCCCAGACACATTAGCAGACTTTTCCAGTAGCTGTACTGGCCGCTAATGCATCCCAGTTCTTCAGGGCAAATCAAACATTAAACACAATTGCTTTTAAACCCTGTACTGTAGTTACACATGTGCACTCACCAGAAGTGCCTTCTCTGGTTTCAAGGTCCAGGATCCTGCCTTGGGAGGGTATTGGCTCCAGGGTGATGAAAACGTCCTGGCTGCCAGGGAGAACGGATTCACTGCTTGCCTGCTGCGCATTCTCCTCCTCCTCTTCCCCATACACAAAATCCTCCTCTCTGTTGCATGAGACTCCCGCCTTGCAAGTGTCCACGGACAGTAGTGGGGTAGTGGTAGGGTCCCCCCCTAGAATGACATGCAGCTGATCATAGAAGCGGCATGTATGCAGTTCTGACCTGGAGTGACTGTTTTCCTCCTTTGTCTTTTGGTAGGCTTGCCTGAGCTCCTTAACTTTCACGCGGCACTGCTGTTTGTCTCTGGTGTAGCCTCCTATGAGATTTTGGCATATATATTAGCATTTCTTCTTTTTGATCAGAGTTCGGCCTGCACAAATTCTTCTCTCCATACAGCAGTCTATCCAGTGTCTCCTGTTCGCTCCATGCTGGAGCTCATTTGCAATTCTGGGGGGACTGAATGGTCACCTGTGCTGCTGAGCTCGCCAAGCTGACCAAACAGGAAATGAAATTCAAAATTTCCTGGGGCTTTTCCTGTGTACCTGGTTAGTGCATTGGAGTTGAAAGTGCTGTCCAGAGCAGTCACATTGGAGCAATCTGGGATAGCTCCTGGAGGCCAATACCACCGAATTGCGTTGTACTACCCCAAATTTAACCCAGCAAGGTCAGTTTTAGAACTACTCCCCTCACTGGAGAGGAATACAGAAGTCAATTTTGAGAGCTCTTTAGGTTGACGGAACTGGGTTGGTTGTGTAGATGTATTGCTTATAAAATTGACCGAACTGGCTAAATTCAACCTAACCTCATAGTGTAGACCAAGGTTCAGTCACATTGTTTCTGTCCCCTGATTGGGAGAGTGTACCTGCAACATAAGAGGAAACAATGATCATCTCATTTTGGATTCTCTCAGAGAGGGAAGGTGCAGTCTGTGAAGTCAGGAGTAGCTAGGCTGGCATGATGATGGGGTTTTTAGTACTCATAGGCTCATACACTTTAGGTCAGAAGGGACCATCATGACTATCTAATCTGACCTCCTGCATGTTGCAGGCCACAGAATCATACCCACCCATGGGAGTAGAGAGACTTAAAATTATAACCCACTCAAAAAAAATTTACAAATGGAATTAATTCCCTCTCCACAGAATGTGTTCAATATCCCTGCATCAACTCATGTGGCTTTCAGAGGACTCTACTACCACCACTTCCTCTTCCAGCATCTGATTTTCACTATTCACTGGTGCCTCCCCACTCTTTTAAACACCACTGCAGCAGTTTACCAATCTAGTTAAAGAAACAGTGTCCTCAGTGCTAAAGGAGCAGCTGTTCAAGAGGAATGGTATTGTGATTGGCTGGGCAACTTCACCTGTATTTCTCCTCCATGATCCAGCAAGGGGCCCCATTTGCAGACTTTGCTTTTCTTGGGTGGAGACCCACATCTCTCTCCTTCCTGACCAGGATATTTCCAGGTTGCACAGTCCCCTGATTATACTGTGATTTTCTCATCAAATGACAGACTGCCTAAGCATCTCCCCTCAGAGATGGTATGCAGCAGGACATCCAATTATAATTTACCACACGATTGTTTCTAAACAAGCAGATTTAGAAAGCATTACAAAGAAAACATACAAAAAATAAACAAAGAACCTCCACAAGTGCTAATAAACTTACGAGAGATCACCCCCCCCACTTCAACAGGGGTTCTAGTTGGTGATTAGTCTTTCAGCTCCTACACTGGGCCATTCCCTGTGGTCATAAGTTTCAGCTGAGAATTAGCAGCCATCTTATGGGGCCTCAGTCAGCCAAAGTCCGTCCTTCCAACCCTCCCCCAAGGATTCGGGTCCATCTTGGACCAAAGGTCCTGTCCATTTGCTGGATCAGAAGGGAGGGCCTGAGCCGATTTAAAACCAGGCTGTTTATCCAAAAATCTTTTGTTTTTTGGTCCCTGGAGAATCCAATTTGAACTAGTCTAGGTGACCCTCTCTCCAGTGGGTGGTGTTTCTCTGGAGATGTGACCACTTGAGTGAAGTTGCCTAATCACCCCCTGCTGTTCTCCCATTTACCCTTCCTATGGAAACACATATAATGCCTCAAACACACAGACAATTGCATTTTGAGTACAATGGACTCCAAAGATATAAACCTCAATTCAATAAAGTTTAAACCAATGCACTAAGGTTTGTTCAGGATATTACAGGCTACTGTCACAGGGACCATTAGATCATATAGTCTGATGTATAAAATCTACAACATAGGCCAAAGAATTTCATCCAGATACTCTATGCTCAATAACTTGTGTTTGGCTAACGCATATTTTCCAGAAAGGCCTCCAGGCTCTTTTGGAGACATCAAGAAATGAAGAATCCACCCCTCCTCTTAGTAGTTTGGTCCAAAAGTTAACCATTCTCCCTGTTAAAAATGTGCCGTGTTTCTAATTTGTCCAGCTTTAATGTCCAGCTATTGGTTCTGGTTAGGTCTTTCTCCACTAGATTAAACAGTTCTTCCTAATGCCACATACAGAGGTAAAATCACCTCCTTCCTCCTCTTCCCTGCTTATATGTCCAAGGATCACATTCATCTGAGGAAGTGGGTATTCACCCACGAAAGCTCATGCTCCAAAACATCTGTTAGTCTATAAGGTGCCACAGGATTCCTTGCTGCTTTTAAGGATCACATTAGCCGTCTTTGCCACAGCATCACATTCTTTGTCTGTCATGACCTCTAAATCCTTTTCAGAGTCGCTGCTTTCCAGGGTACATTCCCCAATTCTGAAGGTTTGGCCTGCATTCTTTGGGTCCAGTTTTCAAAAATAGGTGCCTAAAAATGCAGCACTTAGAAGACTCAGTCATATATTCAGATGGTACTATACTAGTTACTGTACAAACAGTAGTATTTCTTCCCAATATCTTAGTTCAGGCAAGGCCTTGCATGTATTTTATCTTGAGTGAACAGACCTTTCCCACTGTGGGTCCATTTTTATTCCCATTTTCTGACATTTGCTGACTCTGAAGGAACCCAAAGCCAGTTAGTACCAATTGTTATAGGCACTGTATGTTTATACAATATTTTCAAGACAGTACCACACCTGGCTTAAATTGGCTTACGTCCAACAGCGCCAGATCCCAAGCAGGTGTAAATCAGCTGTGACCCATTGGAATCAATGAGTCCAGATTCCAGCCAGTGTAAATTGTCCATAGCTCCACTGACTTCATGGGATTCATGACAGTTTACACTAGCTGAGGCAGCAGCCCATCAGGGGTTTGCAATACACACACACTTTGCACAGATTCCCTTGTTGTGTGTGACAAGGTGAAAATTTACTCCTAGCAAATAAGTGCCACAGGCAGAAAAAAAGGATGAAGGCACAAATTTTAATCAAACCAATTGAACTGATTTTTCAAACTAAAATCCCCAGCGAACTGCTCAGGGAGCAGGGGCAGTTTAACCAGAGTCTGCAAAGCCTTCAGCCAGCAGCACCAGGGTAACCCTCCCACTGCAGACAGTGTGTAACCAGGAGGCATCTTTCCCTGTGAGGGTGCAATGGAAGGTCTCTCTTATCTATGCTCTAAGTGGTGCCCTCACAGGGAGCAGTGCTGTGGCTTTACTTGGGTGGTATGTGGGGTCTTTGGCTGTCCTCGGTTGTAGGGTTTATGGTCTGTGTGCCCCCTGGGGTAACCGTTCCCCTTGACAGTAGCTTTCTTGCTTTCTGCCAGTTCCATCCATTTGGCTCCAATCTCCCCCGCCTCAGCGAGATCTTTGGGTTTTCCATCTTGTATGTACCGTGTGATGTCTTCAGGAACACCATCCAAGAACTGCTCCATTTGTATGAGGAGGTGCAGTTCTTCCAAGGTTTGAACGTTGTTTCCTGTTATCCAGGCCTCATAGTTTTTTGCAATGTAGTAGGCGTGTTTGGGAAATGACACCTCTGGTTTCCACTTTTGGGTTCTGAAGCGCCGACGGGCATGATCTGGGGTTATCCCCATTCTGTATCTGGCCTTGGTTTGAAAAAGTTTATAGTCATTCATTTGCTGCTTAGGCATTTCAGCCGCCACCTCTGCTAAAGGTCCACTGAGCTGTGACCTTAATTCTACCATGTACTGGTCTTCGGGGATGCTGTACCCAAGACAGGCTCTTTCAAAATTTTCCAAGAAGGCCTCGGTGTCATCACCTGCCTTGTAGGTGGGAAATTTCCTGTGCTGTGGAGCAATAATGGGCGATGGGTTGTTAGGATTGGCTGGAGTCTGTTGCTTAGCCTTTTCTAATTCCATGGCCTGTTGGTGGGCTTCCCTCTGGAGTTCTATCTGTCTTCTGTGGGCTGCCTCTTCTTCTGCTTGCTTCCTTCGGTGGGCCACCTCTTCTTCTTCTAGTTTTCTTTTGTGTGCTGCCTCTTTGGCTGCCTGTTCTCTTTGGTAGGCTGCCAGTTTGATGCTTTCTTCCTTTTCTTTCAGCTCCACCTCTTTTTGTCTTTTTTCCAGTTGTCGCCTGTGTTCAGCTTCTTTGATTTGTTCTTCGGCCTCCATTTTTGTCTTGGTAGACATGGTTCCTGTTTTCTTGTGTTGGGGTGCCCTCCGGAGTTTATCTTCTGAACTGCAGGTTCTCTGTTGCCTCCTGAAGTCTGCCTAGCAACAGTGCCTTTAGCTAATCTTCAATGTTAAGTAAACCTGAAAAACCACTTTATTTGCGTTTATATAGTGCTGGTAATGACTCTCAATGGGAGTGCTATTGTGTGACAAAAGACTCTTAATAGCACCTTAATGGTTTCTTGCTTAAGATGCAAGCTACAAACTGCCAGAGAGAGCAGAAAAAAAATTCTCTCTGGTTCCCTTTTAAAACCAACTGTTTCTCTCTGCTAAAAAGCCCTTAGCAGAGAAAAGAAAAATATAATATTCCTACTGGCTTCTGGATTCTGTCTATATCCCAACCGCTGCTACTCATGTCATAACCTTAGTCCCAGATTTGGACCTTAGCGTCCAAAATATGGGGGTTAGCATGAAAACCTCCAAGCTTAGTTACCAGCTTGGACCTGGTACTTGCTGCCACCACCCAAAAAATTAGAGTGTTTTAGGGCACTCTGGTCCCCCTGAAAAACCTTCCCTGGGGACCCCAAGACCCAAATCCCTTGAGTCTCACAACAAAGGGAAATAATCCTTTTCCCCTTCCCCCCTCCAGGTGCTCCTGGAGAGATACACAGACACAAGCTCTGTGAATCCAAACAGAGTGACTACCCCTCTCCGTTCCCAGTCCTGGAAACAAAAAAGCACTTTCCTCTTCACCCAGAGGAAATGCAAAATCAGGCTAGCAAATTCAACACACACAGATCTCCCCCTGATTTCTTCCTCCCACCAATTCCCTGGTGAGTACAGACTCAATTTCCCTGAAGTAAAGAAAAACTCCAACAGGTCTTAAAAGAAAGCTTTATATAAAAAGAAAAAAAACATACAAATGGTCTCTCTGTATTAAGGTGACGAAATACAGGGTCAATTGCTTAAAAGAATATTGAATAAACAGCCTTATTCAAAAAGAATACAAATCAAAGCACTCCAGCACTTATATTCATGCAAATACCAAAGAAAAGAAACCATATAACTTACTATCTGATCTCTTTGTCCATACACTTAGAAACAGAAGATTAGAAAACAGAAACCACTTCTCCAAAGCTCAGAGAAAGCAGGCAGCCAGAAAACAAAGACTCAGACACAAACTTCCCTCCACCCAAAGTTGAAAAAATCCGGTTTCCTGATTGGTCCTCTGGTCAGGTGCTTCAGGTGAAAGAGACATTAACCCTTAGCTATCTGTTTATGACATGCCCTCACAGGGAGCAGGGCTGCTCAGTGGGAACTGTCCTCCTCACCAGGTCTGGGTCCCCACTTCTTTGATGGAAGTTCTGCTTTCCTAGTATGGGCTGTCCTGAGCAGGCTGAGGTTTGCAAATTTTCCTTTCAGAGCCAGCTGAGTCTGGCCTTGCATGAAATGTCACTACCTGAAAAAATATAGCTATAATAAAATTAGGGGGCGCAATAACTCTTACATTGATTTTCTTTTCCTACCATCAGAAACAAAAGTTGTTCTGGTCAAATTGTCTGGGAATGGGGCAGTGAGAGGCTTTTTCTGTGTGTGTCCAGTCATGGGATGATACTGATGAGACTAGTGTACATGAAAAGGGGTGTTTTCACATAACACATGCCTTTTTTTTCTTTTTCTTCTTGAGACAGAAGATGGTTCTAGGATGGTGCCCCTTCTTCCTGAGAAAAGAAGGGGAAAGGCCACAAGGGAGGAGCATTCCAGTTGTGGCTGGGGATTGAGGGAAAAAAGAAAAAGGACTCGGAGGGAAGGACATGAAGGGACTTTTGGAACAGTAATAATAAGCATGTACTTCATAATGTAAGCTATCTTTTTCTTGAGACTACTTAATTTCAATTGATGAATAGGAGCATAGGAGTGATACAAAGAAAGATAGAGAGAACTACCATGCATCCTCAGAAGTTAGCATGTATCAACAGTACAGACATTACACAAGACAAGCCAGCACGAGTGCCATTCACATGTCAGAACTGCATCTTTCTGTCTTTCTCTCTCTGACTTTCCATCTTCTCAAAGTTTGATTATACAACTTTTTTTTATCTGCATCTTTTTGTGTGCATATGTGTTGGTGCAAAGAAAAAAACATTTTTCAATTTATGTATGTGTTCACTTCAGCATTTATTATATTTCTGAGCACATATGATCTAAAATTGGAAATCTGTTTTCTCTTGAACAGCTCTTGAACTCAGTAGTTGAAAAGGAAAGCATTTTTGCCTAGATGCCCAGAGATAGTCCTAACCTGGGCATCACCAACAGAACTTCATTATAAGACCCTTCATCTTCAGTTTTTACTTTGCTTAAAAACTCCCAGGAATTTATCAGAGTTTATTGCAAAAATTAAACAATGAGTGAAAATCAGTGCAAAAAATTAACCTTGCAGTTTTCTGGCTAAATATAGGATGTTAATATTGGGGATGGGAAGACAGAAGAGAGCAAAAAGAGAAAAGTAGGAGTACTGAAAATAAATACAGTTTAACGTTGTGGTTTATTTCATTAACTTTACATTAACTATATGCACATATATGTATGCGCATACCTGAAGCGTATCTTCCACTATGTTGCCTTGCTTTAACAGACACTTTCCCATTTACACTTAGGCTAATTTATTATTAACATAAACATCCACCTAATATAATGTATTGGGTTTTCTTAATAATTGTTATTTTGCTTTACTTGGATGGTTCAACATTTGGGTGAAATTCCCTACCTGCAGTGAAAGCCGAATAATAGCTTTTGTAATCTCCAGGAATTTTTTTAGTAAATATCAGAAAAAAATGAAAGAAAGGGCCTTACTTCATAATCATAACTTGGTACTTCTACTAGTGGCAGACACTGATGATATCTGGCTAAGAAAAAAGCAATTTCCCCCTCAATAAATAGAGGAAAAAGCAAGAAGTGAACTACTTCTGTTTTCTTCTGAAACAAATTTAATCTCAACTTGAACCTTGTGAAAAAAAAAGTGTGCAAATATGGCAAACTGAACTTCAATTTGTAATTGGCCTCAATGTTTGTGAATATTTTTCTTCACCGTTCATTCAACTGTTTATTAATATCAAGTTCTCTTTATATTGTACTATGCCAGCAAACTACAATCTAGAGTGTGAAAGTGACATTTCACTGGGAATGTATGAACCAGTTTTGCTAGTGAAATAATATCTACACTGTACAAATTGCTAGCATGCAATAGAAATAGGCTAAAACTGACTCCAAATCTTCCCTTTTAGGGGAGAGATTAAGCTTCACATTGAGATGCCCACCTGTCTTGTTGACTTCACTTGTAATTAGATAAAAGAATTTGTTTTCCAATCCTACTTTGAATGCAGTCGAAAATTGTGAGACTAGACAAATAGAGGGCTTGTCTAAACTGCGCTGCAGTGTGACCTAATCAGGTATGAATTGCAGAACGCACCAAGTGCCTCTCAGTAACTGCCCTATGTGGACGCTGCTGACGTGAACTGAAAGATTTGCATTAGTTTGCGTTAACATAGTCTCATGTCAAACAGGACAGTTAACATGTCCACATGTTATGTTCACACCAGCAGCATTTGCATGAGGCAGTTCATAAGAACATAAGAATGGCTGTACCGGGTCAGACCAAAGGCCCATCTAGCCCAGTATCTGTCTACCAACAGCGGCCAATGCCAGGTGCCCCAGGGGGAGTGAACCTAACAGGCAATGATCAAGTGATCTCTCTCCTGCCGTCCATCTCCATCCTCTGACAGAGAGAGGCTAGGGACACCATTCCTTACCCATCCTGGCTAATAGCCATTTATGGACTTAACCTCCAGGAATTTATCCAGTTCTCTCTTAAACGTTGTTATAGTCCTAGCCTTCACAACCTCCTCAGGTAAGGAGTTCCACAAGTTGACTGTGCGCTGCGTGAAGAAGAACTTCCTTTTATTTGTTTTAAACCTGCTGCCTATTAATTTCATTTGATGACCCCTAGGTCTTGTATTATGGGAATAAGTAAATAACTTTTCCTTATCCACTTTCTCCACATCACTCATGATTTTATATACCTCTATCATATCCCCCTTTAGTGTCCTCTTTTCCAAGCTGAAGAGTCCTAGTCTCTTTAATCTTTCCTCATATGGGACCCTCTCCAAACTCCTAATCATTTTAGTTGTCCTTTTCTGAACCTTTTCTAGTGCCAGTATATCTTTTTTGAGGTGAGGAGACCACATCTGTACACAGTATTCAAGATGTGGGTGTACCATGGATTTCTATAAGAGCAATAAGATATTCTCAGTCTTTTTCTCTATCCCCTTTTTAATTATTCCTAACATCCTGTTTGCTTTTTTGACTGCCTCTGCACACTGCATGGACATCTTCAGAGAACTGTCCATGATGACTCCAAGATCTTTTTCCTGACTCATTGTAGCTAAATTAGCCCCCATCATATTGTATGTATAGTTGGGGTTATTTTTCCCAATGTGCTTTACTTTACATTTATCCACATCAAATTTCATTTGCCATTTTGTTACCCAATCACTTAGTTTTGTGAGATCTTTTTGAAATTCTTCACAGTCTGCTTTGGATAGATAGATCTATAGATTCCAAGGCCAGAAGGAAAACACTGTGATCATCAAGTCTGACCTCCTGTATAACACAAGCCATAGAACTTCCCTGAGATAATTCCTAGAGCAGACCTGTAACAGGTCCTCTGCCCGCTCCTCTTCCTGGGGCCCACTGGCGGCCCCAATAAAACTCAGAGAGGCCTCTAGTTCTTCAGCACCCATGGCTTTATTTACACCAGGTTCTCCCACCACCAGCGATATACTATATACAGCTTGCAGGCCTTACAATCTCCTCTTCTGCACAGAGTTTGCCCTCAGCCTGGAGACCAGAGGTGAAAGTAGGCCGGTACGGTCTGGTACAGCATACCGGCAAGAGCTAGTATGCTGTGCCAGACTGCACTGGCTTCCCCAGCGGGGATTTAAAGGGCCCTGGGCTCCCCGCCACAGCGGGCAGCCCAGAGCCCTTTGAATCTTGCCCGCGGCTCCAGTGGCCAGGCTGGGGATGGATTTTAAAGGCTCAGAGCTCACGCGGCTGCAGGCAGCCCAAAGCCCTTTAAATCCCACCCGCAGCTTTGGCGGCTGGAGCTGCAGTGGGGATTTAAAAGGCCCGGAGCTCCGCGGCGGCAGGAGCCCCAGGCCTTTTAATTTGCTCCAGAGCCTCGGGGGCTCCCAGCCACCTCTGCAACTGGAAGCCCTGGGTGTCCCAGGGCCCTTAAATCTTGAGAGGCCACACCTCTTCTTGTTGAGGCCAAGCCCCTCAGGACTCCCGCAGTACTGGTAAGTCCTGTAAGTTACCTTCACCCCTGCTGGAGACTGACCTTCCCCTGGCCATTCCCCCTTCTTCTGGCTGCCAGCCAGCCTTTATAGCCCTTCAACCCTCAGGCCCGTAGGTGCAGCCAGTTCTAAAGGCCAGGCACCAGACTTCTCCCCAGCCCCAAACTATTTCCCCTGATTTGGACTGGCTGAGAAGGGGCTAATTAGGTGCCTTTGCACCAGCACCCTGCTACAAGACCTTTTAGAAAAACCTCCAATCTTGGTTTAAAAATTGTCAGTCATGGAGACTCCACCATAATCATTGGTAAATTGTACCAATAGTGAATCACTCTCTATGTCAAAAAGGTAGGCCTTATTTCTAGCCTAAATTGTTCTTGCTTCAACTTCTAGCCATTGGATCATGTTACACCTTTCTCTGCATGGTTGAAGAGGTACTTAAGGATTGGTACTTATAAAATGCAATCCAGTCACTCCCTAGCTTTGTTTGCTAACCTAAATAGATTGAGCTCCCTGAGTCTATCACTGGAAATCTTGTTGTCTAATCCTTGAATCATTCTCATGGCTCTTTTCGGAACCCTTTCCAATATATCAACAGCCTTCTTGAATTGCAGACATCAGAACTGGACACAGTATTCCAGCAGTGGTCACATAAGTAACAGATACAAAGGTAAAATACCTCTCTACTCCCACTTGAATTTATGCATCCAAGGACTTTATTAGCCCTTTGGGCCATAGCATAGCACTGAGAGGTCATGTTCAGCTGAGTAGCCACCATGACCTCCAAAGCCTTTTCAGCTTCCCAGGATAGAGTTTCCCATCTTGTACATATGACCTACATTCTTTTTCCCCATATGTATATATTTACAGTTAGCCATGTTAAAAAATGCATACTGTTTGCTTGCACCCAGATTGCCAAGTGATCCAGATTGCTCTGTGTCTATGACCTGCCCTCTTCATTATTTACCATTTCATTGTTTCATCTGCAAACTTTATCCATTAGATAGCAACACTTTGGTGTGCCCTGCAATTCTTACCTCATAGTCTGTGGCGCAATGTACACGTAGCCTTAGAATAGACCAGGGGCAGGGCTGGTGCTTCCATTTAGGCAGCCTAGGCAATCGCCTAGGGCACCAGGATTATTGGTGGGCAGCATTTTGCCGGAGGGGGTGGCAGGCAGCTCCAGTGGAGCTGCCGCAGTCGTGCCTGTGGAGGGTCCGCTGGTCCACGGCTCCGGTGAACCTCCCGCAGGCACTACTGCGGCAGCTCCACCGGAGCCGCGGACCAGCGGACCCTCCGCAGGCATGACAGCGGCAGCTCCACTGGAGCCGCAGGACCAGGGCACGGGGCGGCAAAATTGCTGTGCGCCTAGGGCGCTAAAACCCCTAGCGCTGGTCCTGACCAGGGGTAATCAATTATTTTTTGTCAAGGCCCAAATTTCTAGGTCAAAGTATAGGCAAGGTCCAGATTCTAAAGAAAACAATGCAAAAGTAATAACAATAATGATAATAATAGGGAAATAATAGGGAAATAAAAAGTTTTTGTGGTCCATTCCAAAGTGTCTGGCAATCCAGATTTGTCCTGCAGTCTATGAGGTGAGAATTGCATACCATGGCCCTTAAGATGTCACATGGGCCACAGCTGTGTGCTGATTGGAATGCAAGCAGCTGAGAGCCACTGAGTTAGACTATCCGCTGAATCCAGAATGGTTCTGTTAGGTTACAGGCCAAAACAGGTTACTGACTCAGAAAAGGACCCATTGATAACTAGCAGCCAGATTGGTGATAGCTCATTTTGGAAATGGACAGATCTCTCAATATTAGTGGCATGGTGATATAAAGCACAGGGAATCCTTTCAGTAGAAAAATGACAGACAACCTTATGTCAGGTTCAAGCAATATTATAATAGATGGTTACCATTTTTGGAATTTTGAAGAAAACAAATACACAGATAATGAGAAGAGTTTGACCAGACACAAATTTGTCTTTTAAAGGTAATAAATGAAGAGGTCAAGAATATTTCTACAAAATGTTGTCAGAAAATGCTGATTCAAAAACATTTTGCAGAAAAGAGAAAGTTTTGACAAAATTCTCAACAATAAAAAAATGTGTTTTTTTAAATAGTAATAACATTTTATTTTGTCATTTTCAAAATGAGAAGTTCCATTTTTCCAATTCAAAATGACATTATGTTTAAAAATGTAAGCTAGCTATAATAAAAATATGGTAAAAACTGAAACAAAATGTTTTGAAATTATTGATATGAAATGTGTCAATTGATACAAACTATTTATTTTTTATTTTTGATTCATGACAATTTTTGAGATTTTATTTTTTCTGAGTGATTTAAAATGAGAAAACTTTCTGGAAATCTCAAAAATGTATGTGGGATGAGAAATATTTTTTCCACTCAGTTCTATTAAGAAATAAAGGTTATGATGAATGTTTCTTAATACTTGTGTGAAAAATTCATGGAAGTTAGTAATTTTTTAGAGTCTGTTCAGTAGGACATAAAGTACTCTAAATGGATCCACATAATTACCAGCCTGTTCAGTCCATTTCCATTATTTACACATCTTTATTAGAAAATGCTTCCTTCTTAATATTACACTACTAGGCCAAGAGTACACATCTATACATGAGCTGACAGGATGATGCCAGCCCTTCCTGATGGCGAATTCAGTGGCAGAAACCTGTTTTGCTAAGAATATATGATTCAGATTATGCCTTAGTTTCCAAATTGCGTTTCTGACAGGTTACTTGCACCCCTACAATCAGATTAACAAATCAAAGGTGCATTCATGCTTTGAGACTAGTTGCCACTTACATATTTCAAACACCCAGGCATTTGGTTAAACTAAGCTTGGATTAACCAGGTCTGACTTTTTAGAGGGAGTTATGTTTAAGGGGGGTCTCTATCTAGACTAATTTAAAAATGGTGTGCACATGTGGGGAGGGAAGCCCACTCTTATGAGCTCAGTAAGCTTACAGAGCTTTATGGCCTCCCTGCAAGCTTCATGAGGTTAACTGAAGATAAGGCTTACCTTCCCAGACAGACCTCTCTGTTGATGCAGAGAAAAAAAATCATCTCTTTATGCAGTGACTTAACTGTATCTACCCTGTCTTCATTTTTACTTATTTTTAATAGCAGCATTAGCATAAAGCACTTAATCATATGGAATAGACAAAAGTAGAATCATCCAACACTTGTTGCCTTTGTTGTTGCTGTTATTTTAGACTCTTGAATAAATGACAGAGACTGCTTAAATTATTTCTTATGAATAAATTATCTGACAAATGTAGCCCTCTTTATGTGATAGTATTTGCATTTTGTATGCGCTCACACAATGGCAGGGGCAAACATGTTCATCTTATGGGTTGTTCATAAAGGATGAAAATCTATCTACATATTTCTCTCTCTCTCAGATACTACTAGGGCCCTCATTACCATAGTATCTGAGTATCACACAATCTTTCTGCTAATGCCACCACCAACTAGAAAGGAACTTTTCAGTTTGGGAAACAGAGGCACAGAGAGACTAAACAATTTGCCCAAGGTCAGGTTACACAGGAAGTCTGTGATGGAATGGGAAATTGAACTCTGACTCCCAAGGCCGAGGCTAGCATCCCAGATACTGAACTGTCCTTCCTTTCTTCATGTCCTGCAGGTCTGCATGAGGCCTCAAGTTCTAGTGTCCTTCCTTCTGTACTTAGGCTACTGACAGAATGTTGAGTGATGTCACTTCTGATGGTGCTTTTTATTATGTTGGTATCTGTCCACATGGAAATATATTTCACACAGGCCACTAAACATTGCTTAAGCCTCATGTAAATCCTCAAGACTGAACTTGAGTGGTAAGTAGTGCTTATGGGCTCTCTGCACTGGTGTGAATTTCACACTCAGGCCAGATCCTTAGCTGGCATGACTCCATTTAAGAAATTGGCCCTCCACATCCAATTGTAGTGTGTAACTGGAATGGTAACCAGCTGAAGCAGAATAGCTGGCATAGCTGCTACAAAAGTAAAACAAAAAAATAAAGCAAATGCAGGTGTTGGCCCTGAGCTCCTTGCAATGGATCCAGTCATCTAGCCCCAGTGCAAAGCACCCAGGTCATGCTGCATTAAAAACTTTGGGAAATAAGGTATGTGCAGCTAGAGGTCATGTGGATGTAAAAAGTTATTGTGATGTCCTGCGTATAGGTCCCGTTGAGTGCTGATGCAATGATGCAGTTGTTCAGAGAGTTTTTTTGTGGTCTGCATGACAGGGACTAGCTATAATAGAGCAGTTGGAACGTGGCCATGGAGAAGGTACTGAGAGGGAGGTTGGAAGAGGTTACTGTAGCAGTGTTTACTTCTTTCAAGTTCAGAGCTTTGGCAGGGGGCAGCCAGCGAGAAGTATCTATCTCTGTTATGGCTGTGTTGGCATACAAATGTCTTGTATATTATCAATAAACACTTATAACTAAGAAATAAACATTTATATCTAACACTGGTTCAATTATATTCAGCTTGTGAAAAACTGTTGGTGACAATAATATAACATAATAACATAAGCAGCACTTAAAGTGCTGGGTTATTTTTTTACACATGCACTTAAAATAAGATAACTTCTCCTTGGAAATGTCTGATGAAGCTTAAGGCAGTCTAAGGAAGGAGAAGACTCAGAAAGAGCACAAGAACAGGCAGAAAATGAGTAGGGCCTGGTCTACACTAAGGGGGGAGGGTGTCGATGTAAGATACGCAACTTCAGCTGCGGGAATACCATAGCTGAAGTGGACGTATCTTATTCTGACTTACCTCCCATCCTCACGGCGTGGGATTGACGTTCGTGGCTCCCCCGTCAACTCCACTACTGCCGCTTGCTCCGGTGGAGTTCTGGAGTGGACGGGGAGCGCGTTTGGGGATCGATATATCATGTCTAGATGAGACACGATCGATTCCCAATAAATTGATCACTATACACCAATGCGGCAGGTAGTCTGGACGTACCCTATGAGATAGATTCTTAGCTCGCATGGGTCAATGAAGCTCCATTGAAGTTAATGGAAGTATTCCAATTTACATCAGCTGAGGATCTGGAATAATGTTTCCACTTAAATGATATTTTTGGGCTGGCTCTTCCCACACATCACAAGAGCAGCTCCCATCTAGATAATTTGTGATTGAGTATGGAAATGCAAAATGCCATTCCAGATTGAGAAATTTCACTGAATTTTAGCTGTCTATGTAGTTGAAATTCAATACAGACTGACTAGTACTCCCACCTATAAGTATTCAGATTACCTGTAACTGCCTGTTATCTGATCTGACAATGACTTATATATCAATATTTGGTTCAGAACTTGAATTAATTACCTGACTATGACTTCCTGGGACTGCCTCCGGGCATTGCTGATTCATAACCAGCCCTGATGCAATCAAATTAATGAGACAGAGAAAGAAAAAAACACTTAGAAACTTTAGGAGGTTAAAAAATAGCTATTGGAAGATAGAAATATGCTTTTATTTGCTGTTTTCTGTGGACTTTCTTTCTGAGAGTTTTTAATTCTAACCCTACCTAAACAAGGCAAATAGCATGTTGCATGCACTGCAAATGGATGAGCGGCTCATACACAGCTGCATATTTGGCATAGAAATGTTTGATTTTCCTTTAATAGAGAAAAGATAATGACTACGATAGGATCCAGAGTGATAGCACAGAGAGTCAAATCTTTTATTCACACTTACAACATGCATCGTAAGGAATGAGTTGTCCCACACCACTCTAGGAGTGGGTCTCAGTTCTATTGAGGAGAAACCACTTCTAGTGTAACTTGTTCAGTCCTTTGCACTCTTGGCACTCTGTAGCCTTTCAACACCAAGTAGGGTGATGAGATATCCCGATTTTATAGGGACAGTCTTGATATTTGGGGCTTTTTCTTATATAGTCACCAATTACCCCCCACCCTCTGTCCCAATTTTTCACACTTGCTTTCTGGTAGCCCTAACACCAAGGGAAAACTGAGTGATGTCAATTCTGATGGCAATTTTTACTACGTTGATATCTGGCCACTTGGAACTACATTGAGACCATTTGTGCATTTCACACAGATCACTATACAGCGGGCAGTTGGTTGTTGGTTTCCATCACTTGGGCTTAGTTTGAGCTATTGACCTACGCATAAAAGGCACCAAAACTAGGATCCAATTCAATACCCATTTAAGTCAGTTGGGCTTTCCCCTTTGACTTCAGTGTGAGCTGGATCTGGCCTCTGAAGCTGGATAAAAAAAAATCATAATTTTCAAAATTTGATGAAAGATTGCACAAATTTTTACAACAGCTTTTGCAAAAGATTTTTACCATTTTTTAACCAGCGCTGTTCATAAGTCAAAACAAATTCTCTGAGCCACTCTGTATTGTAAAAAAAGTTTCATTTTGTATCTGACAATTATCCTGGCCTTTGGGAGCAGAAAATTTTAAGAAGGAGAAAGCCATTTTTCACAATAATACAAAGAAACAATAATCACTGATTCTCCACAGTCACAGTACTCTAGCCATTTACCTCACTTCCCTCTCACACTAAGTCACTTATCATTCTCTGCAATGGACAGAAAACAATCTCCTTTCTATACATTGCTCACCAAAACAAGACACAGTATTCCAGCTGAAGCCTAACCAGCACCTAGCAAAATGGTATTATCACCTCCCATGCCTTGCATGTTATGCGACCAAAAATTGCATTTGCTTTTTTTGTAACAGCATTGCATTGCTGACGCATGGTGAGGTTATGATCTACCACAGCTCCCAGATCCTTCTCCACAGTGCTGCTGCCAAGCCAGTTTTCCCCATTCCATATTGATGCATTTGGTTTTTCTTCTCTAAGAATACCACTTTACATTTGTTGTTGCCCAAATTTCATTTTGCTGTCTATAGCTCAGTTCTCCAATTTTTCAAGATCCCTCTTAATTTTAGCTTTATCCTCCAAAATGTTAGCAACTTGCCTCCCCACTCCCTTTAGCCTTGTGTCATCTGCAAACTTGATCAGTATGCTCTCTTTACCTACTTTTTGGTAATAAATAAACAACAAAATATTAAGCACTGGAACCAGAACAGGTCCCTGTGGAACCCCATTTGAGACCTCTTCCTTTTTTGACATCATTCTATTAACAGTTACTCTTTGTTTGTGGTTGTTTAACCAATTATGTATACACCTAATGGTAGTTATGTCAAGCCCGTATTTCTCCAGCCTACTAATCAGAATGTCATATGGGACTTGCTGAAGTCCAAGTATATTATGTCCACCACATTCCCCACATCCACCAAATCAGTTACGCTGTCAAAGGAGGAAATCAAGCTGGTTTGGCATTATTTATTTTTGATAAATCCATGCTGGCTGCTAGTAATTACCTCTTTCATCCTCCAAATATTCACAAATTGAATGTTTTATGCATTGTTCTAGTAGCTTCCAAGGTATCAAAGTCAGGTTGACTGGTCTATAGTTTCCTGGCTCCTTCCCCCACCCTTTTAAAGATGGGAATTATGTTAGCCCTTCTCCAGTCTTCTGGGACCTATCCTGTCATCCATGAGTTTGTAAATATTATTGCCAGTGGAGCTGAGATTTCTTCAACTAATTCCTTCAGTACCTTTGGGTGAATAGCATCCAGATCTTTGATGTCTTCATTACTTATCCCGATCTGTATCCCTTCCCCTTTATTGTTATCATTACTTTGCTAGTTGTCTGCTCACATAGGGGCCACAACATGGTACCCCAACCCACCCAGCAATATCGTCAATCTATCAGCTACACACTCAGCCCAGAAGAGAAGTCTGTCCTATCTCAGGGACTCTCTTTCTGCCCTGCCACCCCCACCAACATGATACAGTTCTGTGGCGATCTGGAAGCCTACTTTCGCCATCTCCAACTCAAAGAATACTTCCAGGACAACACTGAACAGTGCACTGATACACAGGTGCCCTCCCACCAACAGCACAAGAAGAAGAACTCCACATGGACTCCTCCTGAGGGTCGAAATGACAGTCTGGACCTATATTGAGTGCTTCCGCCGACGTGCACAGGCAGAAATCGTGGAACAACAACATCGCTTGCCTCACAACCTAAGTCGTGCAGAACGCAATGCCATCCACAGCCTCAGAAACCACCCTGACATTATCATCAAAGAGGCTGATAAAGGAGGTGCCGTTGTCATCATGAACAGGTCTGACTACCAAAAGGAGGCCGCCAGACAACTCTCCAATACCAAATTCTACAGGCCATTTCCCTCAGATCCCACTGAGGAATACACTAAGAAACTACAGCATCTACTCAGGACACTCCCTACACTAATACCAGAAGAAATCAACATACCCCTAGAGCCCCGACCACGGTTATTCTATCTACTACCCAAGATCCACAAATCCGGAAATCCTGGACGCCCCATCATCTTGGGCATTGGCACTCTCACTGAAGGATTGTCTGGATATATGGACTCTCTACTCAGACCCTGTGCCACCAGCACTCCCAGCTATCTTCGTAACACCACTGATTTCCTGAGGAAACTACAATGCATTGGTCACCTCCCAGAAAACACCATCCTAGCCACCATGGATGTAGAGGCTCTCTACACAAACATCCCACACACAGATGGAATACAAGCTGTCAGGAACACTATCCCTGATGATGCCACAGCACAACTGGTTGCTGAGCTCTGTGCCTTTATACTTACACACAACTATTTCAAATTTGATGACAATATATATCTCCAGATCAGTGGCACTGCTATGGGCACCCGCATGGCCCCAGAATATGCCAATATCTTTATGGCCGACCTGGAACAACGCTTCCTCAGCTCTCGTCCACTCACGCCCCTTCTCTACCTACGCTACATTGATGACATCTTCATCATCTGGACCCATGGGAAGGAGACTCTGGAAAAATTCCACCACGATTTCAACAGCTTCTATCCCACCATCAAACTCAGCCTGGACCAATCTACAAGGGTGGTCCACTTTCTTGACACCACGGTGCAAATAAGTGATGGTCACATTAACACCACCCTATATCGAAAACCTACCGATCGCTATGCCTACCTTCATGCCTCCAGCTTCCATCCCAGACACATCACACGATCCATTGTCTACAGCCAAGCACTGAGGTACAACCGCATCTGCTCTAACCCCTCAGACAGAGACCAACACCTACAAAATCTTCACCAAGCATTCTCAAAACTACAATACCCGCACGAGGAAATAAGGAAACAGATCAACAGAGCCAGACGTGTACCCAGAAGCCTCCTACTGCAAGACAAACCCAAGAAAGAAACCAACAGGACTCCACTGGCCATCACATACAGCCCCCAGCTAAAATCCCTCCAACGCATCATCAAGGATCTACAACCCATCCTGGACAATGATCCCACACTTTCACAGGCCTTGAGTGGCAGGCCAGTCCTTGTCCACAGACAACCTGCCAACCTGAAACATTCTCACCAGTAACTGCACACCGCACCATAATAACTCTAGCTCAGGAACCAATCCATGCAACAAACCTCGATGCCAACTCTGCCCACATATCTACACCAGCGACACCATCACAGGACCTAACCAGATCAGCCACACCATCACTGGTTCATTCACCTGCACATCCACCAATGTAATATACGCCATCATATGCCAGCAATGCCCTCTGCTATGTACATCGGCCAAACTGGACAGTCTCTACGGAAAAGGATAAATGGACACAAATCAGACATTAGGAATGGCAATATCCAAAAACCTGTAGGAGAGCACTTCAACCTCCCTGGCCACACTATAGCAGACCTTAAGGTGGCCATCCTGCAGCAAAAAAACTTCAGGACCAGACTTCAAAGAGAAACTGCTGAGCTTCAGTTCATCTGCAAATTTGACACCATCAGCTCAGGATTGAACAAAGACTGTGAATGGCTTGCCAACTACAGAACCAGTTTCTCCTCTCTTGGTTTTCACACCTCAACTGCTAGAACAGGGCCTCATCCTCCCTGATTGAACTGACCTCGTTATCTCTAGCTTGCTTGCTAGCATATATATATATACCTGCCCCTGGAAATTTCCACTACATGCATCTGAGGAAGTGGGTATTCACCCACGAAAGCTCATGCTCCAAAACGTCTGTTAGTCTATAAGGTGCCACAGGATTCTTTGCTGCTTTTACAGATCCAGACTAACACGGCTACCCCTCTGATACTGGTCACATATTGTTTTTTGTGAGAAGACTAAAGCAAAGTAGGCATTGAGCAGCTATGCCTTCCTATCATCTTCCGTTACCAGCTCACCTTCTCCATTGAGCAGAAGAGTCACACTGTCCTTGATCTTTCTTTTTCATCTGACATATTTGAGAACCCTTTCCTGTTGTCCCTAGCATTTCTTGCCAGCTGTAACTCATTCTTTGCCTATTGTTTGTTCTTTTTCTCACATGTGGACAAACAACTCCTATGATGTATCTCACAAATATAGCACACTGATAATTTAGTCTGCTTAAAATTCAGTGGTTGAAAACCACGTGCTGCTGTAGATGTTTGTTAGCAATGCATGAGTGTAATGCAAGTGTCCTGCTTGTTTAAAGCATAGAAGCATGTACTGTATGTTAACATTTAAATGCTGATTGCAACAAAACAAATACAAACCAGAGCCAATTACAGTTGTTCTGATTAACATTATAGTTTACAGTTGTTATACAAACAGTTAGGAGGAAAAGACTAAAACATCAGTTCTGTTGCCAGGACAAGGCAAGGGCAATGCAATCCAATCCAAATCACGAATACAATATGCAGTTAAACAGCAAAAGGGCAAATCAGAAAATACAGCTATATTGGCTTTCCCCCAAACACTGCCAGCCCAATCCAGTGAGGTTCTGAGTGCATTCTGAGGGAGCAAGGAGGCCTTCTGGGGAAAAAAAATCATAGTGCAGGAAGGGAATTAGAAAACTAAAATTACTTAATGAATGTATATTGCATACCTACAGTGGGAACTAGCATTCATCAAAACTTGGGATTTCCATTCTGTGGAAGATACTGATATTTCAAAATGTCCTTTCAACCTGTACAAGAACAAAAAGTTGAACTTTACAAATTTACCAAAAATGAAATTTCAGAATTTCCATTTAAAAAAATATTGAAAAGAGCTATTGGAGTACTTCATTTTAACTTTATCATTCATTGTTTTATGTTAAGCAATGATAAAGTAGAATCTGTGTTCACTTTACCGAAATGAAATGTTTTGATAATTTTTTATCCAAGGTTTCAACAAAATTGTTACATTCCCACAAAATATTTTGATTTAAATGAGTCAACATTATTTATTTATTTATTCTGGGGAGAGAATGGGGTGGAAAGATGTACCACTGAAAAAATTTTGACCAGCTATCCTGTAAGGTTATTTAGACCTTCTCCAAAACTCCTTGAAGTGTATGAGAGTCTTTCTATTGACTTCAGTGAACTTTGGGTCAGATCTAGATTAGTTCATTTAATAATTCTTAGTTAATTAAAGTATGTTGTAAAGTCTGTGAAGGGATTTGGTTAGTAATTCACAAAATTAGTTCCTTTTCTTTTCTTCTCCCACCCACAAAATAATTCTTTTAATCCTCATTGGTCAGTATACTAACACTTTTGCTTAAAGTGGCCTGAATATTTTTCACTTTCTTAAAAATCACTTAGTTCCATCCGAACCATTTGGGACTTTAGCGAGCTGAATCCTGGCTCATTTTCTGCAATGTCCCTTTCTGCAGAAAGCCCAACTGAGGCTCATACAGAGAGTGGTGGTAACTCATTGCTGTAAATTCAATTGAATGATTAGTTTGATTAATCTGCTATGAACCTATCTGTGAAGCTCTAATTTCCATGCCTCCTCCAGCTACTAGATTTTGAGCATTATCCATTTTTTGTGAAGCTGATCTCAGAAGTACTAGTTCTTTAATGTGAGCCTGCATTTCTAGTACATCTAACTATACAGCCTGTAGTATTTCGGCCACTGACTCCTACACTTTGTGAAACACTAGGGAAAGACAGTCAAGTTTATGGTGAAAGACAATTCAATTGCTACACAAAAATTTTGATATGCAAACTGTCTAATCATCCAGTTTCCTGTATGGACAAGGTTTTGCAATTGCATAAAAATGGATGTGAAATTTGCAGTAAAACTGTGCTTTTTTCTCTTTCTGGCAGTTCTCCCCTCATGTTGGCACAGTCAGGGTGAGATGGGATGAGTCTCTTTCCACTTTTGCAAAAAAATGTGATGATCAGCTAGATAGATTAATAATATAGACTTCACTCACACTGCTCAAGTCATTAACAACCAAAGATACCTTAATGTATCAAAAGTTACTTCGGGGGTATTTCTACCCAACTGTTCTTTTTCTGCCAATAAGGAGCAACAGCTATATCCTTGACCACTTATTTTGGAGAGGTGAAGCCTAAACTTAGCCTTGGTTTACGCTACACGTTTAAACCGATTTTAGCAGCGTTAAACCGATTTAACCCTGCACCCGTCCACACAACGAGGCCCTTTATATTGATATAAAGGGCTCTTTAAACTGGTTTCTGTACTCCTCCCCGACGAAAGGAGTAGCACTGAAATCAGTATTACCATATCGGATTAGGGTTAGTGTTGCCGCAAATCAACGGTATTGGCCTCCGGGCGGTATCCCACAGTGCACCACTGTGACAGCTCTAGAAAGCAATCTGAACTTGGATGCACTGGCCAGATAGACAGGAAAAGCCCTGCGAACTTTTGAACTTCATTTCCTGTTTGCCCAGCATGGAGCTCTGATCAGCACGGGTGGCGATGCAGTCCCAAATACAAAAAGAGCTCCAGTATGGACCATATGGGAGATACTGGATCTGATCACTGTATGGGGAGACAAATCTGTTCTATCAGAGCTCCGTTACAGAAGATGAAATGCCAAAGCATTTGAAGAAAATCTCCAGGCTGTGATACAGAGTTCACAGCACAGTACTGTGTGACAAGCGTAATGGAAAGCCAAAGAATCAAATGGACGCTCATGGAAGAAGGGAGGGGGGACTGAGGACTCCAGCTATCCCACAGTCCCCGCAGTCTCCGAAAAGTATTTGCATTCTTGGTTGAGCTTCCAATGCCTGTAGGGTCAAACACATTGTCCGGGGTGGTTCAGGGTATATCTTGTCAATTTACCCCCACCCCACCTCCCGTGTGAAAGAAAAGGGAAAAAAATTGTTTCTTGACTTTCTTCAATGTCACCGTATGTCTACTGCATGCTGCTGGTAGACGCGGTGCTGTGGCACTGAACATCAACATCTTCTCCCCTCCCTTCCCCGGTGGCAGACGGTACAGTGCAGAAGGACTGGTAGCCGTCCTTGTCATCATCCCGTGAGTGCTCCTGGCTGGCCTCAGGTGAGGTCGGCCGGGAGCGCCTGGGTAAAAATAGGAATGACTTCCGGTTATTCCCGGCAGATGGTACAAAATGGCTGGTAACCATCCTCATCATGGCAACTGGGGGCTGAGCTCCATCAGCACCCCCCCTTTCATGTTTAAAGAAAAGATTCTGTACTGCCTGGACTATCATAGCAGCGGGATGCAGGGCTCCTCTCCCCCACACCATTTAATGTCCTGCCTGGACTGTCATAGCAGCTGGAGGCTGCCTCCCGCTCATTTTATCTCACTAAAAAGTCAGTGTTTCTTATTCCTGCATTCTTTATTACTTCATCACACAAATGGGGGGACACTGCAATGGTAGCCCAGGATGGTTGGGGGAGGAGGGAAGCAACGGGTGGCGTTGTTGCAGGGGCACCCCCTAGAATGGCATGCAGCTCATCATTTCTGCAGGATCTGACATGGAGAGGCTGTGCTGTCTAGTACACTGGTTCTCTAATACACTTGCCCCATATTCTAGGCAGGACTGACTCTATTTTTAGATACAACATAAAGGAGGGAATGACCTGGGATGTCATTCCCATTTTTGTCTTTGCGCCCCTGGCTGACCTCAGCGAAGGTCAGCCAGGAGCACCCATGACAGCAGCAGAAGGTACAGAAAAACTGATAACTGTCATCTCATCGCCAATTTACAATTGCACAGCAGACAGTACAGAACGACTGGTAACCATCTCTGCTACCTTGCAAAGGCAAATGAATGCTGCTGTGTAGCACTGCAGTACCGCCACTGTCAGCGGCATCCAGTACACATATGATGACAGTGACAAAAGGCAAAACGGGCTCCATGGTTGCCATGCTATGGCGTCTGCCAGGGCAATCCAGGGAAAAAGGGCGCGAAATGATTGTCTGCCATTGCTTTCACGGAGGAAGGAATGAGTGACGACATTTACCCAGAATCACCTGCGACACTGTTTTTGCACCATCATGCATTGGGATCTCATCCCAGAATTCCAATGGGTGGGGGAGACTGCGGAAACTATGGGATAGCTATGGGATAACTACCCACAGTGCAATGCTCCAGAAATGGATGCTAGCCTCGGTACATGGACGCACACCACCGAGTTATTGTGCTTTGTACAGCTGCATGCACTCGACTTTATACAATCTGTTTTACAAAACCAGTTTATGTAAAATTGGAATAATCCTGTAGTGTAGACATACCCTTAGAAACAACGGTTGAGATCTTATTGGCTTTGGCTTTTGCACTCAGTTTTGAAAATAGGAGAAAACTCAAGAATCTGTCTTTAATCCTTGTCACTGTTTCAAAAAACTACTCCCAATGATGGCATTTTTCTGCCCTGGAACTATTTACAATTTCACCAGCTAAAAGTGAAAACCTGCAGACACATCTGATGCCTCTCCACTATAATTTCTCACTATTTGACCATAGAGTTCAATCAGTTCATTCTGGGTGTGGGCTGATGTGTCTTGTAGTAGAGCTAGATTGCTTTCCAAGCTAGATCTCAAATATTGTAAGGTAATCCTGTGATTCACAAGAATACATACAGCTGAAGGGCTGTGTAGCAGGGTGCTGGTGCAAAGGCACTGTGACAAAGTTCCTCCTCTACCTTGGTGGGTCCTATGCTTATTGGCAGATTTTCTCACCTCAGTGATCTTCCCCACAGTCTGGATCAACTCCTCCTGTGTCTGATCAGGAGTTGGGAGGTTTGGGGGGGAATCCGGGCCCGACCTCTACTCTGAGTTTCAGCCCAGGACCCTGTGGATTGCAGCTGTCTATAGTGTCTCTTGTAACAGCTTCATGACAGCTACAACTCCCTGGGCTATTTCCCCATGGCCTCCTCCAAACACCTTCTTTATCCTCACCACAGGACCTTCCTCCTGGTGTCTGATAATGCTTGTACTCCTTAGTCCTCCAGCAGCACAGCCTCTCACTCTCAGCTCCTTGTGCCTCTTGCTCCCAGCTCTTCACACACACTTCCTCTCTTCTGGCTCCTCTTCACCTGACTGGAGTGAGCTCCTTTTTAAACCTAGGTACCCTGATTAGCCTACCTTGATTGGCTGCAGGTGATCTAATCAATCTGTCTGCCTTAATTGGTTCTAGCAGGTTCCTGATTATTCTAGTGCAGCCCCTGCTCTGGTCACTCAGGGAACAGAAAACTGCTCATCCAGTGATCAGTATATTTGCCCTTTAGCAGACTCCTGTACCCCATTGGTCTGAGTCTGTCACAGCACCTAATTAGCCCCTGCTCAGCCAGCCCCAATCAGGGGAAATAGATTGGGGCTGAGGAGAAGTCTGGTGCCTGGCCTTTAGAACTGTCTGCACCTGCGGGCCTGAGAGTTCAAGGCCTATAAAGGCTGGCTGGCAGCCAGAAGATAGGGGAATGGCCAGGGAAAGGTCAGTCTCCAGGCTAAGGGCAGACTCTGTGAGGAAGAGGACACTGTAGGGCCTGCAAGCTCTGTAAATAGTGTATCACTGGTGGTGGGAGAACATATGTAAATAAAGCCATGGGTGCTGCAGAAGAAGAAGCCTCTCTGTGCTTTATTGGGGCAGCCAGTGGGCCCCAGGAAGAGGGGCGGGCAGAGGACTTGTTACAAGTGGGGGCTTGTGCGGGATCCTAGTGCCAAAGACACAGTTTGGCGACCCGGCAATGAAGAGCACCCTGCAGTGGCTCACCAAACAATAGACAGAGATGCAGAAAACACTGCAGTCCTTCCAGCAGTCCCACAAGCTGGAGAGGCAGGCTCTACTTGCTTGGCAGGCACAGCAGCAGAGGGCCCTACAGGACTTTATCAAGGAGCAGTCAACGGTGCAGCAGCAGTTCCTGCAAATGCTGGTGAGTCCTTCTGGGGGAGATAGCACCTGGGCCCCAGGCCTCAGCCTCTGTAAAATGGGCCTAGCAGATGACCCTGACGTCTTTTTGGGTACCTTTGAGCGGGTGGCCCTGGGCGCGGGGTGGGACCAGACAACCTGCGCCCTGCGGCTGGCCCCTTATCTCACTGGGGAGGCACAGGCCATGTATATGGCCCTGATGGACAACCAAGCCAGGGACTATGATGCAGTGAAGGCAGTGATTTTGGACCTCCTCGGGCTTTTGGCTGAGAAGTATCAGCAAAAGTTTTGGGCAGCCCGGTGGGTGGGAGGTGTGCAACCACGGGCCTGTTCAAAAATTAACAGACTAGGCGATATGGTGGTTGTGGCCTGATGCCCACACCATGGAACAGATACTGTATCAAGTGATCCTTGAACAGTTTATCCAGTGCCTCCCCGATAGCGTGCGAGTTTGGGTGCAGCGACATCAGCCGGCCACCATAGAAGCTGCTGTGCAAAGAATGGAGGAGTATGCAAAGGCTGACTTCCCACTGAGGGAGCATCAAACCCCGTGGGACACAGGGTGGGGCAGGAAACCCCTTGAGCATGTTGGGGTGAAGCTGGTAACAAGGCGATGAGAGGAGCCCAAGGGGACCCCTAACCGCTCGGGGCAGCTTGTATTCTGGTGGTGTGGACACTGGAACATAAATGTAGGGACTGCCTGGTGATGGAATATGGGGCAGTTGAATTTTGTGGATGGATTAAGATTGGGGGGCAGAAAAAGAGGCGCAGGCTAGCCACTATCCCGGTGCGGATTGGAAAAAGGCCCCAGAGGGGTCTAGTGGACACGGCCTCCTCTCGCTCTCTTATACAGTGGTGCTTAGAGATTGGCTTATCCTTGGGGGAAAAGATGTTAGTAGAATGCATCCACAGGGACAGGGAATATGGTCCTGTGGCCCAGGTACCCCTTGAAGTGCAAGGGCGGTTTACCTGGAAGTAGGTGGGGGTAAAAGAAGGGTTGGCTTACCCCGTGGTCCTGGGGCTAGACTGGCACCCTCCCACAAGGGCAGAGAGACCACAGAAAAGGGACTGTCAAAGAACTAGGGAAAGAGAACCCTGGAAAGAGAGGGCAAGACCCTGGTGGAGCAAGGGAAGGCCCCACAATCTCCAGGGGGAAAAGCCAAGCAGTCTAGACAACCAAGCCAAAATAGGGAGCCTGAGGGAGTAACTGAGAAGAAAGGGAGCTTTCTGGGCACGAACACCTGGGGGAGGGAACCCCGGAGAGGATGGAAGAAACCCAACAGGGGGAGGCCCAACCTCAAAGGAACTGAGGTCCTGGACCAGAAACAGGGGGCCGACTCGGGGCAGCAGCTCTGAGCCATCACCCCCACTAGAAAAGGAAGGGGAGCCTCGGGGGTGTCTGGCCCAACCGTGTGACTCGTGTGAGGACCTCTGGGTAAGCGTGGACCTGTGGGGTCCCCCACCTCCTACCCAATGCACCTTTTGTGGGCGGGATGTGCCAAAGCCCCACGGGGTTGTTCCTGGGGATCCCTCAGCTGGTCAGGGGGCTCCTCAGAGTAAAATCACCGGCCGAGGAGAGCTAGGCCGAGGAAAACCAGGCCTGGCACCAGCTTAAGTGGGGAGGTGCATAGCAGGGTGCTGGTGCAAAGGCACCTGATCAGCCCCTGCTCAGTCAGCCCCAATCAAGGGGAATAGATTGGGGCTGGGGAGAAGTCTGGTGCCTGGCCTTTAGAACAGGCTGCACCTGCAGGCCTGAGGGTTGAAAGGCTATAAAGGCTGGCTGGCAGCCAGAAGATGGGGAAATGGCCAGGGGAAGGTCAGTCTCCAGGCTAAGGGCAGACTCTGTGCCGAAAAGGAGACTGTAGGGCCTGCAAGTTCTGTAAATCACTGGTGATGGGAGAATATGTGTAAATAAAGCCATGGGTGCTGAAGAAGAAGAAGCCTCTCTGAGCTTTATTGGGACAGCCAGTGGGACCCAGGAAGAGGAGTGGGCAGAGGACTTGTTACAGTCTGTCACAATAAAATAGACCATCACCCAAACTTCATAAATGAGGCACTAATCTATGAAAATTAAGTTTACATGTTATTTTACTTGCACTGTTTATGTCTTTAAGTGAACAGATATTTAAATTAATGAGATCATATATAACATGATAGAAAAATCATGGTAAAAATCTCTCCTGTCAGTTCCTCTCCCATCCTGGATTCCCCTTCTCCGCCTCTGCATTTTAGGTCCTGCATCTTTGCCTCACTCTCACAGATTCCTTCTATCTCTATGATGAAATCAGCACCAAAAGATACCCAAATATTTCTATCTTTCACTTGGAGATAGTTTATACAAGTTTATTCTCCATTTACTTCTTTCAAAGATATGTCAGCACTGTATATACAGTACCGTATATAACAGAGAGTGTGAATTGGGTCCTTTCTATTACTATAATCAACAAAACAACAACAATATGCTGACACAGAGAGGGTCCATAGTGTCAAATGTCCATGGCCACATTGTATGGATTTATTCTAGTGTCTAAAAGGTCCACAGGGTTATCACTGATATGGTGCAGACAGGTTAAACGTAGACACCAGCATGGCCATTGCCAGCCAAAGGCCAGGCAATGTCCCCCCCGACCTCAAGACTGATCTTCAGGGCTTAATATGTGGGGACTTTATCTCCAAGATGGGATATATGACCAAAAACTGCCAGGCAGCAGTGACCAACAATCACTTCAATCCTTTCCAGGCCAGTTCTCAATAGTACATCCCTATTACTGATAAAATCAAACCATCTTATCCCCAATAGTCACTGCTGGCAACACATAATAAATTCCTCCGACATACTGATGTCTTGTTTAACCAACGTTTATATTTCAGATCCATGCAAGAGGATTTGAAGTACACAGGTTTGATAAGTACATATTTTTGTATATAATTTCACCTTCTTTTGATTCCAGACCCTATGCAGGTCTCTCATAGCTGAGTATATTAAACTGATCCTCTGTTTTGCTGCACCCATTTGAAGACAATTTACTGCCTAGATATATTAAATCATCCACTACTTCCCTGGTTTGTCAGGCAGCACAGATTTCTTGTATCACAACTTTTGCGGTGACATTCTCTCATTTTTGTTTTGCCCAAGACACCCTTAGCATAAGGGCAGCTGCCATGTGTTCAAAACTCTCTAGTGTGTCTTTAAGGTTGTTTGCATCCTGGCTGAAGAGGATGGTTTTATCCATATAATCCAGTCAGGTAAAGGGAATTGAACCAACAGATATACCAGTACTCGTGGAGATAATAAGTTCAAGAAGCCAATCCACTGGATGGCAGAATGAGGCTGGAGTCAGGACACAACCCTCCTTCACCCCGGATCTAATGTAAAATCTTTTATACCTATCAGTCCCTCCTCACACCTATGCCCCTGAATTATTATGTAGATCTTGAATTAACCTCAAGAGGATGTCAGGAGCACCAATGCCTAGTAGAGGCTTCCACAGGGAAGTTCTAAAGACAGAATCAAAGTCTGCCTTCACCTCTACATATGCTCCTCATAAAATTAATCTTTATTAGCATCTGTAGCTTTCTCAGTGGGAGTGTAGGCTACAATGATGGACAGTTGTCTATGGAATACAACCTGGCATACACCAGTCGATTAGAAATTGGGTGCCACATTGAGAGTGATTTATTAAAGGGTGAAAAGAGGACAAATGCTACCCCATTTATGTGTTTGTTTCCTCAAATACAGTAGACTTGCATCCTTCATAGAATGTTGATCATTTTTCACTAGTCTTTTCATTATCCCAGCAATTGCAACGTTGCATCATTTCATCTCTCGGACTAATGAAACCTGACCTCATTTAGGGTTAGTACATTCCAAGTGGCAAATCTGGTGGAGTTTCTTGGATCAGTTACTATAGGCATTATGGAGTTTGGTCTAAAGTGCGAACCATGTTTTATTGGATTCCCCTTGATTCAGTCTACCTCCTTCGGGAGAAAAGATGTAATGTGGTGATTTTGTTTATGGATACCAACCCCCTCTCCTGAACCGTTTCTGCCTGAATCGGATGTTTCTGAGATTGTAGCTCATCTGCCTTCCCAAATGTTTGGGGAGTATTTTTCCTTTTTCACTTTGTCTATCATTCACCTTTGCTCATAACCCTGACCAGGGGCCCTTATCAAATACTACTGGCCGGATCTAGTTAGAACTGAGGCTTGCTTTGGGGGGGGGCGGATGCCGGACCACATTCTGAAGTAGCACAGCAAATACAGCTGTCTTATCCACTACCCAATTATCCATTACCATCAGGACTTCATCCATATCATCCTTTTGATCAGTGTGGTATGTATCTGACTGCATATCCTTTCTTTTATTAACAGATATTTTTCTTCATTTTTGTTGATTGTCTTCCTAAAATTATTTCATCCTTACGGTAACATTTAAAAGAATGTATATTCTTTGTCTTCAGACTATCCTGGCAACTTTAATTTCCAGTCAAACGATTATCTTAGACCCAGAGTTTGAATGCTCATTGTGGGGTGGGATCTTGGATCTTTTGCAAAATTCAGATCTTGACACAGATTTTGAACACCTCCAAAATTCAAGGGTGTTCAAATCCAAGGATATAGCCTTGCAATTTATTCACACAAGGTCAAATCCTGACCTTATTGGATCTTGCAATTAACTTAAATGGGACTAAGATCAAGCCCATAAATTTAACCATAATTTAACAACAATTTTCTATAAAGGAATGGTATAGTCCTGAGGATGCCCATTCTGATTTCAGGCTCAAATAGGAAAAAAACTGATACATCCTCGTGATTGTTTTTAGAGTCACTCACACAAACAATCCCTTAAAATCAGCTGCCCATCTGCAACACCAACAAAACAAAACCAGACACATTTCCAATGGACTGAAAACTTGCCAAATGATATGTTGGATCCTCAAAGCATACTTGGTTCACACTGATATTATATGTCACTATCAGAACAATATGTTTTCTGGTGATCTTGCAGAACATATTTGAACAATGAAGCATTACTATGGAAAAATAAGTCTTTTTTCCTTTTCTAATAAGTGTTAACAGTGTTGGCGACTTTCACTTATTTTTTTCTGTCTAGTACCTCAACATGTGAGACATCTCATATATTAAAAGCAAACAATGTATTACATTAACATGTTGTCAAACCTTAGTCCCATATTTGGACCTTAGCGTCCAAAATATGGGGATTAGCATGAAAACCTCCAAGCTTAGTTACCAGCTTGGACTTGGTACTGCTGCCACCACCCAAAAGATTAGAGTGTTTTGGGGCACTCTGGTCCCCCTGAAAAACCTTCCCTGGGGACCCCAAGACCCAAATCCCTTGAGTCTCACAACAAAGGGAAATAATCCTTTTTCCCTTCCCCCCTCCAGGTGCTCCTGGAGAGATACACAGAAGCAACCTCCGTGAATCTAAGCAGAGGGAATCCACCCTCTGTAATTCCAGTCCTGGAAACACAAGCACTTTCCTCTTCACCCAGAGGGAATGCAAAGTCAGGCGAACAAATCCAACACACACAGACCTCCCTCTGACTTCTTCCTCCCACCAATTCCCTGGTGAGTACAGACTCAATTTCCCTGAAGTTTCCCAGTAAAGAAAACTCCAACAGATCTTAAAAAGAAAGCTTTATATAAAAAGAAAGAAAAAATACATACAAATGGTCTCTCTGTATTAAGGTGACAAATACAGGGTCAATTGCTTAAAAGAATATTGAATAAACAGCCTTATTCAAAAAGAATACAAATCAAAGCACTCCAGCAACTATAGACATGTAAATACAAAAGAAACAAACTCTTTGGTACTCACAACTTGGAAACAGAAGATTAGAAAGCAGAAACTACTTCTCCAAAGCTCAGAGAAAAGCAGGCAGACAGAGAACAAAGACTCAGACACAAACTTCCCTCCACCCAAAGTTGAAAAAGTCCGGTTTCCTGATTGGTCCTCTGGTCAGGCGCTTCAGGTGAAAGAGACATTAACCCTTAGCTATCTGTTTATGACACATGTTCACAGGCAATACAAGAATCCCCTTCCCTGTTGTAACCTAGACCATTCAAAAAAACACCACACATACACTTTAGACATGATCCTTAGTCAAAAAATGTTTGACCAATAAGGATGCACCTTGCTCTGTGCAGATAATCTTTAGAAAGGCTGCAAAACATTTTACAAAACTGACAGAGAAAAACAAAGTTTAGAACTGGTCAAAGGCAGATACTTTAGTTAGTCTTTTTAAGCTAAGGGTGAATAGCTTTAAGTTCATGTATTATGTAAAAAGTTCTCCAAAGCTCAAGCTGTTTTCCATAGCTTTAAAGAGCAGAGAACGGCTTTCTGACATTCAACATGTAGACTGCATTTCTGCTGGATTTGATAAAAATGCAATTAAAATGTTGTACAGAGGGTTAAGCCAAATTGGCTTGCATCCTAGAACCCACTCCAAGCAAAACCTTGAGGAATATACTATACATAGAAAAGGGTTGTCCTCTGGGATTCCCTCCCACTTTCTTTAACCTGATATTTTGCTCATCCTATTACGCAATTCATCAGAGGAGTGAAACACTAGACTGACTCATTAAGACTCATCATTTACAAGATGTTGACAAATGCTGGCATTTATCCTGTTGTCATAATAAATGTGAGAAAATGACCACTTGGCAAATAAGTGATTCCATGAAATTGCAAAATACAAACAAGGGTTTGTAGTAATGTGTTGGTATTGCTATGCAGCATCATTACAAACAGTTATTTCTTTTAAAATATGTGTATCACAATATGTAAAGCATAAGTTTTCCTTAAGCAGAGGTCATAATGAACATTTTTCATGCATTTTAATAGAGCTTTCCATCCAAGTATCTCAAACTTTAATAAAAAATTGAAAGTAGGAATGAATATCTTAGAACACTACTGTTAGGCCCATTTTACAGATGAGGTCAGTAGGAGCTATGGGTGCTCTGCTAAGATTGTCAGCTCTTTGGGGCAGGGACCATCAGGGTACTTTAATTATTATGTATGAGTACAATGCCTAACACTGTTTGGGGCTTGTAGTGTGATGAATCTGAATCTTTCCTGCACTTTTAGTTGTAGCTTAGGGCACAAACAAAGCATCACCATCTCCGGAGGAGTAGCTGACTGCTTTTTGTCTGGCCCTACCCTCTGACCTCTCTGGCTTTGGTGGCCCTTCTAGGGGTTAAAATTCCTGCTGGCATAGCTCTCCGTGTCATTGGGATATACAAACATCTTAAGGTGCTATTTCCAGAGAAGGCCTAGGTGCTACTGCAATGCAAATGGTAATAACATTAATAATATTAACAATAGCATTAATAATAGTAGTAATAATAATAACTATAAAACACTTTTGAAAATCAGGCAGTATCTGTGTAAAGTCATGGACTCAAAAAAGGAGGCAACCACAGTTAGATGACCATTTTGAAAATCTGGCCTGAAGTAGCTTTCTCAGCATCTGTTCAGAGCCGAAGTAGAACCCAGATAGCCTGTCTCCTGCCCCAAGTATTGGCCACATAACCAGAGACAATCACTTAACAAACCTAAAAAGTGTCCTGTAAGGAGGGCCATCTTTTTTCAGCCTGTCTCCTGCCCCGAGTATTGGCCACATAACCAGAGACAATCACTTAACAAACCTAAAAAGTGTCCTGTAAGGAGGGCCATCTTTTTTCACACTCAATTTCATTATTTTCATTTTTTTGTTTCTTGCAGTATTCTTTATTATGAAAGGCTTTTTGTTTGTGTTGTGTTTAATAAAAACAAAGGAGTAAGTGAGACAAACAAGTTTGACAGATTTCAGAAACACATAATACAGCAGGAGATACAAGGCTAATTTCTGCTCTGAGGTACATGCTGCAAATGTAAATGTAACCCATTGGTCAGTGTGTGTTACTTATCTCTCTCAGTGCCTGTTGAAGAGTTTGTTACAACGCCCATCTGGAGATCCTGGCTCTTTAGCGCAAACTACAGAGACACATGGTTTTATCTCTGGAGGTCCCTAGCTGTCATATAAATACAAACAGAATTTGTCCCATGTTAGTTAAACAATGTCAATCACCAGGTTTCTAAGTAGTGAGGTTCATATTGTGATAGACCAGAATAATAGACTGTGGAAAGAAATAGATAATACAAGGAAAGAAGTACATGTGAGAGGAGGGTCTATGTAAAAGTAACCCAAGGTTCTTTTTATTATCATGTCTTTATTAATACACACTCACCAGTTCTTCCTTGCGAGATTAAAAACAGTTATAGTATTAACAATCAAAATCAAATCAGTTGCCAAGAGTACTGAGGCACAATTGGTTGGTAGTTCTATTCATCTACTGTCCCGCTTTAGTAGCAATCTGCCCGATACAGCAGCTATCATACAAAAAATGTTATCATACAAGAATTGATAGAATTGCTTTTCTGTTAAATCCCACAACTTGCATCAGTCAAAATTCCCATAGTAGGCAGGAGTTCAGAGCCCAAGATGGTAACTCAAAGGTACTCTTTCTTCCAGTAAACTTGAAGTTATCAGTCTTTCATCAGGCACTTTAAAAAAAAATAATCACAGACAGTATTTTGGCAACACCTTTGGAACAGGCATCTTTCTGCCCACACATTTGGCTGAGTTGTCTAACTTAGATCACTCTGTCTCCGCTTCTGCCTCTCATCAAGCTGGAAGCTAGCTTTTTTTTGCCTCCAAAAACAGTCTGCAGGGATATTCCCAGCAACAGCCTAAATCCAAAAGTATATCAAAGAAAGAAACATTTGCTAGAAAATTAAGAAACATCATAAATCAAATGCAAGCAACATAATATTATATCTACTATGATATCTGGGTAACAGAATGGCTAAAGGGACAAAAATCTTGAAGTTTACATTGATTTAAGACACTATACATTTATAATCTAGAGTGCATGTATCTGCCTTTCTCATACCTCTCAAACTGCCAAGGCTGCACTGTGGAATGCAATGTGTAAAAAGACCCAAAATAAACAATAAAAAGATCACCCCTGAGGGAAACATAAAATGCCATGGAACTGTGACAGGGAATACCAACCCCGCACTGGGGAGGAGAGGGTTAATTAACTGCTCTGGGCCCAAGAGACCACGCATCCTCACCCCTGCTGGGCATGCTCCCTGTGGAGGGAGCATTCAAAAAGAAGCAGCTCAACTCAGTCTGGGCTGACTGAGGAGAGCAGATGGGTGCAGCAACCTCCTGTTGGGAAGCTGCTGGGATTCCAAGCTGCCAGGGTTAAGCCTCCTAGCCACACTTTGGGAAGTCAGCTGACCACAGGAATCGATAGGGATGACCCACTGTTGCCAGCAAAGGAGACTTTGGAGACAAATCAGAGGGAATACTAGAGGGGTCCCATGTCCAACCCCGGAGATGACTCTGGAGGGACTGGAACAAGGGTAGCAAGTGACCCAGGGAATGCGCTTGGCATCTCAGGATCTGAATCCTATGTCAAGGTCCACTGTTTCAAAGGGTCCTGGGTCAGATCCTGGTGAAATAGGATGGGACTGGGTTCCCCGACCCTCCCCACTCTCACCAATGGAGGACACTACCTTGTGATATTGCTGCTAAGCAAAGTGGCCCTTGGAGGCTCACTGTTAAGCGTTATATCCTGGCATGTCACCATTGGGATGCTGTTGGCTCAGAGCACTCAACCAGCTCCTGAGAGGGAACCATTCATTTAGGGTAAATAATTCTTTCTAAAAACTCATTTCCATAATTCTGCATGTTTGTGATAAATAATGTTCAATAATAAATGTGAGCGGAACACCTCATTTATGTGGGATATAGGGAACTTTAGGACGCAGAAGGGTGATGTCCCTTGGCATGAGGGACATCTAATGGTTATGGTCCTCCTTCGGTCATCTGCTCATCATCTGAGATTTTCACTTGTATCAGAAACTCTCTCAGCTACACAGTTGTTACTTTGATGTTTCAGCCCAAACGTTCTTTATTACCACTTTAGACTCAGAGTAATCTCTCCTATAGGCATCTAGGCAATGACATTTTCTCAGTCACAATGCCGTGGTGTGAACTTATCACACTGCTTCCTTTTCTGTGCACTCTGCTGTTGTATTTATAGTGTTTTTAATTGAGTTCTGGACTCCCAAGCTGCATTTATTAGACATGGAGCAGATCAACACTTGTAAAGACACAATTAAGTCGCAGCCAGGTGTCAGCTAGTGCTTTCCTCCCCGCTGGCTTCTCCTCTGCTGAGTACAGTCCATTAACATTTCCATAGCTTTGTTTGTCCCACAGGGGAGTGTTAGGAGTCCCACCCCCAGGAAGCTCTGTATTCCTTTGCTTACTTGTTAGCTTAATCAGAGTATAGGCTAACTTCCTATTGCAAGATCCCCTTCCTATTTATTTATGTTAGGCTGTGCAAATTTTCAAAATATGATCATCTGTGTAGTGCTGGCTCTACTGCCAGCCAGTGAAATGTATATGCTTTGGGTTTGGCTTACCCTAGGTAAGACTCACGTACCCCATTGTGCTCCACGGAGCTCTACAATATTTGCTCCAGTGTTATTCATGATATTATGTGCAAATCATAAAAAATCCTCTCTCTCCACCGTTGCACACTTTGAGCAGATGTGAAATAATTACCAAAATGCCATTGAAATTGTCATAGTTTTCAGTGTTAACATACCACAGAGATCAACAGGGGCAACTCATACCTTTCAGAGCTAGTGTTTAAAGCTGTCTGGAGACTCCGGCAGAAATCATTGCTTTGGTTACCTTTAGTTCACATTCATATCTTCTTAACCATACGTACTAGAGAGTTAATTTTTAGAAGAGAAGCTTAGATGATGCCATTGTAAAAAATGTTCTGGCTCACCAAGACACTGAGAACCAGGCCCTTTTGACCCCGATCCACGTTTAAATTAATCACCTTTGCAGTAAAATCACCTTTTCACAGGATAAAGACAGTTTTCCAGGGTAATTGCAAAGCAGGGACCAAAAATGTTTTATTGCACCCACAAAAATGTCACTCTTTTTTATGATTTATATATATATATTTTTTCCTGAATATAACAAATGTACCATAATACCAAATTCATCATAATAGATGAAGTAAATAAAGAGGGTTAGGATTAAGGGAGGACCAGGGAAGCGACATATCTATTTTCAAGTTCTACCTTAATTATAAAAAGTCAGCCCAAATTGTTCTGAATTTTTCAGGCATTCCCCTTCAGCAAAATGCCAGTCATTCATTTGCTGCCATGCCACTGAGCCAGTCATCAATGTCTGGTGGGGATCAACTTTTCCATTATTGCAGGTTTAATTTGTTAGGGACCAAAGCTGTGTATTGGAACCACAATGTTTTGTTACCAGGTAACTACAGGCATCAGGAATGTATCCAAAAGTGAAACTTAAGGGGTAGGGCTCCAACTTAGCATCAAGTTGGCCCTTTGACCCAGTTTGTATCAGAAATTCTTAATACTGGGACACTCCCAAAACATATGAGCTAAAGTAGCACCAAGGAAGTTACAATTACAACAGCGGGCAGCATTTATGAGGCCCATTACCATTAGCCTTTTGATTACCATTTATCAAAAAGTGTCTTTTGATAAATAAGCATGGCCTCAGATCGATAGTTGCTTTTTTAACATTAAATACATTTGTATTGCATTGGGTCAGAGGTAGTTGTGTATCCAAATCTCTAGTCCAAGCAACTCTCAGATTACACTCTCTTTTTAAAAAAAGAAATCCTCTCTGGTCATGAGCATTTTTTCACATACCTCTGTAAGGACTCAAATTTGCTTCTATTTAAGTCAATAGCAAAATTCCAATTGACTTCAATGGGAGCAGGTTCTGGCTTTTTGTGACCTAATGATGTACCTGAAACAGATGTTCATAAACACACACTTATGCATGCTCATTTGTGTCTCATTCTTAATTCACACAGATTCTTCTTTACTCCAATGTACTCTCCTTCAAGTAGCAGCTACACACGTCTTTGATTTCTTTCTTGAAGTCACAGATTTATTTTGCAAACACCTGTAAACAAAAGACAATGAATAGAAATAAATTTTGCAACAGCCAAGAAGAACAATGCAAATAAAGAAAAGCAGTTTGCTGACATATAAAACGTTAATCAACCATCTGGAGTCATGTGAAAGTTTTTATGCAGCTGGTGTAAAAGTTGAACATCTTTCCCTGAAGTTTACCAATTTGTTAAATAATAAATCTGTCTTTTTTCCTGAATTTGTGCATGTTGTTCTAATTAAAGTGAAAAGCAGTTCAAGTGCTCACAGCACTCAATGCTTTATAAAGTCTTTTTTACTGATATAGATTAGGGAGAAAAAGTAAACCATAATGTACTGTTATGAATATTATTTCAATTAAAACCCAGAATACTAACAACAACACATAAGAATTAGAGCAATTGTTAGATCTAGATGGGTGTAATTATAGGCCACTTCAGTGAACTAAATTTCAGCTGGGCTTGGTTCTATGATTTAGGGTAGTCTCCATTAAATATAGGAAAATTCAGTTAATTAATTAGCCTTCAGTGTTAAATGAGTTTTTAAAGCTTGAGAGACCAGGGAAATGTGGGATTTGTGGGGACTTGACAGTGCACATTTTATCATGTTAAACCCAAAGTGACTGTTAATGTAGGCTACAGTACCTTAGAGTCAGAAATACAGTTAGGGATGAATGTAGATAAAATGCCAAGGTTTAACAGGAGATGATGAATGTTAATGCAACATTGAGGGCCAGATTGTCATTATGTGATTTTTCTCAATGCTGTAATACCCAGATCCCCTCATTTTTAGACTATATAGGTTACATTTTTAAAGAGGTACACGAAATGTTATGCAAAAACGTGATTGGGTCTGGTCTCTATGTGTGTGCGTGTCCTTTGTTTTTTGGCTCTTTTCCCAAAGGGTTTATTAGTTTTTTTACTCTGCAGGATACACAGGAGTGGATGCTTAATCTGGTCTTTGCATCTCCCAGATTCTGGGATGCACTGAGGAAGAGAACAGCTCCCAGCGTAAGTTACAGAAGCCCTTAGTGTTATTCTACTTTGTGTCAGCTTTACACACAGCAACTACCTCTATTACTCCTGATTTCCTCCTTCAGGCCACTGGCCTTTCCCCCATACTAGAGGCTGCACAGCTGGGGGAGTTTCCCCAGGGGCCCAGCCACAACCTTTGGGGATCTTGTCTGCCACTTGAGCATAAAGGGGTTAAAGTGGGGGCCAGAATTTTACCACTAAAATGTAGCACATACTACTAAAATATATAGATGGGTACATATATGTAGAAAGACTCAGACTTTAAAATATGGATTCCAGGAAGGATTCTGAGAGGAAGGATGGTTGCAGTGGTTTGGCAGCTAGCCAGGAACTCTGGATACCCAGGTTGTTTTCTGCCCTGCCATAGATTCCTGTGTGACCCTCAGAAAGTCACAAGGGTCTCTGTGCCACAGCTCGCCCTCTGTAAAGTGGGGATAATAATGCCTGCCTCAAAGGGGGGTTGTGTGGATAGATACATCAAAGCTCATGAGGCACTCAGTTACTGCAGTAATGGCAGCCATATAATGAAAGGACCATATGAAGCACAGGCCCAACCCTGTAATCTTTACTCTGTCAAAGATCCTATTGACTTTAGTGGGAGCTGAAGTGTGTTTTCCCTGAATAAAGATTGCATGACCGAACCACAAGAGAATTAAAAAAAACCCCAAAACCCCCAAAAACAAGAAACCCACAACATTCGGGGATTTGACATGATTCCTTAGTCAGCTATAATTTAGGCAGGATAATGATAGGAACCAATAAAATTTTCTATAGATTAATGTGTACACACTTATATTTTTGTAGCAGTGCATTGCTAGTAATGCCCTCTGTGGGACACAACATACTGTCCCCAGTGTGATGGTGTCTCTTTGTGAGGCATTGTGGAAAGCCATGGCTCGGCATTCTCTCTGCCTCTCGCTGACCCTCTGGAGGAGAACAGAGGGAGTGGTCCCAGTACTTTCCTGACCAGGACTTGCCCTACTTTTGGGGGGGTGCTTTTTCTGAGCCAATGTTATGAGCTTATGACCACAGATAAATCCCTGAATGGGGTTTGAAGGACTGTTTGCCTGCCAGAACTCTTGCTGAAGCTGGGGTGAGCTATGGTAAGCTTATTAGCATGTGTGTAGGTTCTGTTGTTGTTCTTCATATCTTTTTTTCTGTAATGATTTTATCTTAAAAATAAATGAGCTTGCTCAGAAAGAGTTGTGTGGTAACTTAATTATGTTGTGGACAGCTTCTGAGGAGGAAAGCAAAGCAGCCCTGTTGAGGCAGTCTTATTTCCTGGGGAAATTAGTGTAGGCAGGGAGCTAGGCAGCCTGGAAATACCCCAGTCAGGTACAGGAGAGATGTGTGTTTTTGCTCAAGAGAGGTGAGTGCTAGGGAGTCGAAAGCTTAGAGTGGGTGCCCTTGCTGGACCATAGGGGGGGAATACAGGGGCATTTACCCTGAATTGTGACAATGGTGTGCACTGGAGTTCTCCTGTTTTGGGATCTCCCACTGGGATGTGATGCTTTCCCTCACTGGGGATCTGGGATCACACACTAGAGCTTGGGGTCTGCCAGTGATTCCTTTGCTAGCAATTGATGGAGAAGATGTTACGTCAGGTGGGGCTCATATGCCTGTCTCAGATAGCTGGGGTTTTTTTTCTGAATTTTTGTGCCATGGACTCCAATTGGCCAGTAGTACCAAGAGAGGACGCATTCCCATCAGGGAACTAGTGCCTAGGTGACTTTCTATGGGGAAAAATCTTGATTTTATGTCACTAATACCAAAGCCATGCATCAACAATATTAGCAAACAAATACCAGTGACAAACAAGATGTGAGGCTAGAGCAGGCATTTAAATAATCGTCAGCTACATGGACATACATTTCCACAAGCGTACATGAGGGATAGTGTATGCTTTACGGGTGAAAGTCACTTCCACCCACTCAAAGCTGGAGTCATTAGAGTACAAGCCCTGCACAAAGCCCAAATTTCACAATAATTGGGCTTTCTGTGGGGAATTAAGCACGAAGGGGGGGATCAATCCACAGCTAGGCTTGAGGGTTGCGGTGTACTCCCCCAGCAAATCCTATGTGGGAGCACCAGACAGCTGGATTCATGAAAGTATAACATTGGCTCCTGCCCTTGCTTGCTCACAATTTTCCCTGTGCACCATTTTATTAGGAACTTGTGTAGTTGCTCCACTTTTGATTCTGAATAATCCCTAAACAGGCTTACCATAGAGAGTAAATGTGTGGAGAGGTTTACATTAGCCTTCCACTCTGGGGTGAATTTAACCCCATGTCCATGCTCTGCACCTTTGGTTTTTTTATTAATACTGTGTTGCATGCAATACCGCTGTGGTACTATTGGAGTTGCTCTGAGTCACATGCATCCCCTACTAGTGTAGAGGATCAGAAGAGGGGCATAGAGGGAGGGCAGAAGGCATGTGGTGGAGCTCTGTTATGCTATGCTGATCTTCCACTTTTTTAGGGTCCCCAGAGTTCCTCTGCCTTCCACAGAGGATAGGTCAGGTGCATGCCAAATGCCCAGACTGGTGAGTAGTGACTGGCTGCCTGATGGCCCCAAGTCCCCTGCACTGGATGGAGCTAGGATGTAGGGGAGAATCAAGCCTTCATGCTTGGTTAAATTTTATTTTTTAAATTTCCAGCCTACACTTGAACCTCATGCTAATTCTCTGCAACATGGGCAGTAGCAGCTTTTTATCAGCTTGGTTGTGGAAAGGAGATCAGGGACCTCTTGAGATGACAGTCTGTCAGAATTTAAATCAAGGAGGATCTCTATCTTAGCAGCCACAAAGATTAAACAGACTAATGAATCAATGTTTTAGACCATCCACTCTTGGGAGCTTTCACTCAGGTCGCATCCCTGATGGTCAGGTCAGAAAATGTTCTTTTCTGTCAAGTGGTAAGTTTCCCTATGTGGTAGTGTGAGTTTTCTCCTTTGAGTGAGATCCAGAAACTTGACAGAGACAGATGCCAATCCATATTATGTGACATTTCCTCATCTGACTCACAAAGTTTGCAAGATCATTTCACCAGCCAGTAGTTTGTGGGGGAGACTGTGTTTGCTTGTTTAACAAAAGCAGTTCTAGGGTTTGTTTTTTGCTTCTTTCCTCTTGATGGAGGTTTTATTCCTCTCAGCTGTGTGCTGTTAACCTGCCTCCCTCCCCCCCATGTATGGTGTTTTCTATCTTTAAAGCATTCCTGCTGTATCTTTGATCTGTCCCTCACCATAGTACCATTCACTTGAAGTTAATGTGTTCTTTTAAGATTCTTTAACTTTACACACTTCAGGAAGGTTTTGAGTCCTACTTTGTATCACTTCTGAAACCCTCAATCATTCATCATTTTCGTTATATTTCTTTTGAATATGTGAATAGTATTTCTGTTCTATTCAGGCTCATATATTCTGCCCATCATTGTGGTATGTGAGAGACTGATATATCACACATGCAGGATTTACAGAATGTCAGAAATCAATTGTATGAGGGAAAGTAGCTTAGATAGTATCTATGCGCTTGCATGGATTTAGTTTGATATTAAAATGTATCATGATAATGGTACATAGGTAAATAAATAAAATAAAAACAAACAAAAAATCATTATTTTAAGTAAACAAACTGCTGATTTTTTGACAGGGAAATCACTTTCACCAGTATTTGTGAACTTCCTAGTTACTTGAGTGCTGACAGTTTGTCAGCAAATAGGACTGCAGACAGCAAGCACACTTCATTTGGGTCTACTACAATGCTAGTTTCTGATGCTCTCATCATTGAATGATGAGCCTTGTCATCTGCGACTTGTTGCCGTTTAACAATGCAGATCTGTGCCTAAGAGACCTAATGCATATTACCTTATGAAACAATTATGAGACATAGATAGGAAAAAAAATTCTATAATAATACATACTGAATAATAAAGTCCTGATCTGAACACTCCCTTACTATGGGAAAGAGGATTAGAATCTGAATTCAGATTCCAGTTTTGTATTTTGCCCTTTACTCTAAAACCTGGATCTGAACATGCCCAAACGTTGGGCCTAATTAAGGAAAGTGCTTGAGCATATGATTAATTATAAACCAGTGTTTTTAGTTGCACTTACCTGAATTGGGATGCTTTACAGAATATGAAACTGAGAGGGGTTTGAAAGCCGGATCCAAATTTTGCACCTTAAATGAAAATGGATAAGATAAAATTAAAAATGTTATAAGTTAACTTTTCACAAATTTATTTCATTAATTTTTAAAGTGAATGTAATGCTCATGAAAGCTGTAAAACTCTTCACTTGAGATTGAAGTCCTTTATTGAACAAAGGAAGCAGAACTGACTGGGTAATCTGCCTCACTATTGCATTCCACCATCTTGCAGAGGAACTGCCATTAGAGTTAGAGAAAAGGGAACTTTCCAAAAACCTTCCCTGACCCAGCTGTGATGGTAGTTTTGCGATGAAATGGAATCAGATCTCAATTCATTTCACATAGCAGCCAACTTCAAAGAAAGATACAACATTGCTGATCTGAGTTGGAAGTAGAAGTAAAGTTGGTCAAAAAACAGGTTTTTTCTGCACAAAATTCTGACTTGATGGTGAAATATTTTGGCTGAAAATTGAAAAATTGAAAAATTTTCAGCCAGAACTGAAAAACATTTCATTCAAATTGCCACCAGAGTGCTTCATGGAAGTTTCAGTTCAGATGCTTAATGCTCCCAATTCTCCTCTAACAGCGGGACTCTATGACCTGACTACAGCTCCCATGATGTCCCACTTTCTTCCCTTCTGGTGAGGGAAAGGGGTGCATCATGAGAGATTTAGTAAAATGTTCATGATATTTTAAAGTTATACTAATTAACTGAAGTACACCTCAGAGAAAAGGTAATGTAAATGGAAGGAACATTTGAGAAGTAATAACACAAAAAGGAGGATGAGTTACTGGCAAAGAATGAGAAAGCAACAACTGAACACAAGAAATAAGGAAAACTTAGATTAAACTTATGATACTGTTTGCTAAAGGTGAGGTCAGTTAGATAATGAAATAATTTGCCAAGGCAGGTCAGAGAACTACCACCAATATAGATGATCAAAAGTTAATTTGAGGTGAAGGAGTGTGCTGCCCCTTTTAGAGTCACCCTGATCTCACTAACCGTACCTTTTGGATGAAATTAAAGAGCTTCCCTACTCTCCCTTAGTGACCTATTTAAACAGAAAGAGGAACCTGAAGATGAGGAAGGAGACTAGTAGCAGAACAGCCTGCAAGGGATGGCAATCTCAATCTCTTTTTCCCCGGAAGGCTAGGCTGACCAGACACAGAGACTTTATTTTGGACTTATAGTTTGGGAGACTGAACTAGGGTCCTTTGATCTGTTATTCCATCTGCTCCGTCTCTGGAGCATCTTTAAAGGAACTGTTCTGCTTTTGATTAGTTTGTTTTGGCTTCTCATTGCCCTGATCTATGCAAGGAGATTGGTTGACAACCTGTTAGGGAGAGGGAAGATGGGGCTCACCTGCAATGCCACACTGGACCAAAAGGGGAAGCACAGGGTGTCTCACCCCTTGGATTATATGGACTAAATTCTGTCTTTTCTGACACAGCTTGACCAATCCCACTGGTTTCCCTTGGCATTGCCTAAGATGTAAATGGTGAGTTTAGCACAGAAGATAATCCATCACCAGTGTAAGCAGATGGAGTAGATAGCGCAGCATTTACTTTCTAATCAGATTCTCTATTATTCTGTACAGCACTTTGCAATCATTATTATCTTGGTGTCAATATGAAATGGGTTAATGGGGTAATATTTTAAATTGGTACGTGCATTACATTTGATCTAACACAAAACCAAATGCAGACCCAAGATCTGTACAGATTTACACGTCATCCAATCTGGTTGAAACACAGAATTCAAGGAGTGATGGATATGACTATTGCATCCATGCCCTTCGCACAGATCCTCTGCACGACAGCCTCCATATAGCTGGTGTGTTGTGGATGCTATTCCTGTCCATGAACACCAGCAGTGGCTCCTATGTGGCTGTGCAGCTGACCTTTCCCTACTTCTAGGTTGTGCGGGAGGATCATGTTGCTCGCTCTAACCTCCTTTATGAAGACTTTGCTTGAGATTGAAAGATTTCATTCAGAATTCCTGTGTATAAAACTGCAAAGTATTCCAAAATGGTGTCACATCACCACAGGGGAAAGTACTAGATTGCTTCAAAGTCTGATGGTTATTGGATAATAATTACAAGATGAGATCCTAGCCCTATGGAGTCAATGGGAGTTTTGTCATTGGCTTCACTAAGGCCAGGAGTCTATCCCCACATTCTAAACTGATAGCCCATACAAACTCAACCAACAAAAATTAACTGGGGTTGTATCTTTCTCTTACTATTAATCTTTTTTCCATAAGATAAACATCAAATAATTTCATATTGCACATTTGTTTTACAGAAAAATGCAAAAGGATTGGTAAGGCATGAAGTGAAAAGTAAAGAGTTTCAAGTCTGAACAGCCATGTGATTTGTATATCACTGGGTGAACAGAAGAGATAACAGAACATATCAAAGATTTGTAATTGGACATGGCAATGACATAATCATATGGCTCTCTCTATTCCTTAGATTAAGCCTTTGTCCGTCCACAAAGAAAGAAAGAAGTTGTCTTGTTTAAAAAAAACCAATCAAACAGATCCAAGCAATTCTGCACAAATCAATCATTCAAATGGTAGCTGGTTTGAAAGACACTGATCTATGTGTACTGTACCTATTCACGCCAGAATCAACCTGTTTTTTGTATGGCCTGTTTTCAATAGTTTAAACAAACAGTGATAAGTCCTGGCCTCCAGTGAGTTTAATTGCAAAACTCCAGCTGACTTCAATAAGACCACACCCCAAACCTGTATTATGGAAAGGTGTTTTTAAAGCAAATAGTCATTGAACATTAAATAATAAACTAGAAAAATTAAACAAGGTAATATAATCATCCACACTCCAAAACTGAATGCTTGATATGTACTATGTGTTTTTAAAGCATGTAGCATGCTATGTAAATAATAGATATTAATACATTTAAACAGCATCATTCTTCCCAAAGCACCATTGTATGTGGTATCTACAATATATCAGAATAATTCATTCCCACAGTGAAAGACAGACATTTCTGGAGAAGTATGGTATGTGGCAGACATTCTGCATTAACAAGACAACAACAAGCATTTATAAGAGGGAATGTAAAAAGAACTCCTTCATCTGAAATGAAAGTGCATAAATACGAATGTATACAGGCCAAGCCACTGATATGCAGTGGAATGGATTTATGAAGAAATCAAAATGAAGGAGGTGAAGGAGACAAACAGAAAATTAATTATGAACTTATGATAAGATATACTGAAAACAACAGTAAGAAAACTTACCATAATAATTAAAATGCACATTACTGTTTTGGACTGAACAGAAAAGGTAACATATCATGGGCCATGGAAGGGATAGTCCAGATTTACATGACAATGGTGAGAGCTCACCTGACTACTGCATACAGTTCTAGAACAGCACAGTTCCAACAAGGCTTCAACAAATTTGAAGGAATTAAGAGAAAAGCAATGAAAAATATAAAGGGACTGGAGGGACTGTTGGATGAAAAGAACTAAATATTCATAGCACGAGTATATGAAATGTGATAGCCATTGTGACAGATATGGCAATTTCCTGCAATATCCTTGGAAAAACCCTAATTGAATTAAGTAGCTTTGGAGTCCATTGTATTAAATGCACAGGTTATGTATTTTGGGGGACGAGCATTGTATGTAACCTCGCTAAGGGAGAGGGATGATGTGAACCTTATGAAGTGTTGTGAATGTCAGATTACTGTATTGCACAATGCACCAGACAAGAACGGACTATTGGACAAACAGTGTCAAGCAGTTTGCATGGGAATCTCTAGAGGGAGGTGAAGGTAAATTTCTTCCTCTGGTGATGCAAAAACCCAGCCTTTTGAAGCTGTGACATGATGAGGGGGCCATTGTCTACTGAATATCTGCTCCTAGAATCTGAAGTTAAAAGACCAAACTATATAAAGGAAAAACTAACCTATGCATGGGTGCTCTTGTTCTGGGCTAAAGCTGTTATGAACTCGTAACCCTATGTAGGGTTTGAACGACTGATTCCTGCTAGAGACCTTGGAGTTTGGGGATGATCTTTAATAAGCTCATAGACATGCATGTAAGATACTTTTACTGTTTTAATATGTTTTTTTCTGTAATGCTTTCATCTTAAGAATAAATACGCTTACTTAGAAAGAGCTGTGGGGTAACTCATCACTGCTGGCAATCATATTGTTCATAGCCTTCAGAGAGTAAGCAAAATGTGGATGCTGGTCTGGTTGTGCACTCTGGCTTGCTGTGAATAGCATAATGTACGCAGGGAACTGTGCAGTGTGGAAAAACCTGGCTAAGAGGAAGAAAGTCTTGGGTCTTCTTCAACCAATAGGTGACAGCTGGGAAGCCAGAAGCCTCAAGTAGATGACTTGCTGGGCTACCAAAGGGGAATACAGATGCAGTTGCCCTGACTGTGACAGTTGTAAACAAGTACTGGAAAGGTCAAAGCAGCAAGGAGGTAGAAGAAACTGATGATGATTCAGAAAGGTAAAACTAGAATTAAAGAAAAATTCAAGCAAAGAAAAATGCAGACAGAACTTAATAAAAATATCCTAAAGACAGTTATGCTGGGTTTCTGGCTGCTCTTCATCACTAGAATGGTGCAAACCAGCTCCAGCATACCATTGCATCAGGCCTCTAATAGCTGTAGCGCCCCAGGGAAGTAGAGGAAATAGTAGTGCCCATCATCATAGTATCTAAGACACTTTGGCTATGCCATGATGTCAAATAAAAACAATTTAGGAAGCACACAAAAGTGCTCTCAGCCATCTGCATAATTCCGTTTGATTTTTGGTGGAGTTTGTAATATTCTTACTTCATGTCTCATCCTCTTGTCCTTACTCTTCTCTAATCCCTTGGTGTTCATATGTCATTACTAGGGGAATTCTTTAGTGAAAAAGTGGGCACTGCATTTTCATAGATTCTTAGATTCCAAGGCCAGAATTGACCATTCTGATCGTCTGGTCTCACCTACTATATATAGACCACAGAACTTCCCCAAAATAATTCCTAGAGCATAACTTTTAGAAAAAACTTCCAATCTTGATTAAAAATGGTCAGTTATGGAAAATCCACCACAACCCTGAAGTTGTTCCAATGGTTAATTATTTTCACTGTTAAAAATATATATCTTATCTCCACTCTGAATTTATGTAGCTTCAACTTCCAGCCACTGGATTATGTTATATCTTCTGCTAGATTGAAGAGCACGTTCTTATAAAAATGTTCCCCAGATAGGTACTTATCGACTGTATTCAAATCATCCCTTAACCTTTTTTTGTTATGCTAAATAGATGGAACAACCTGAGTCATCTCTCTAAGGCATATTTTCTAATCTTTTAACCATTCTTGTGGCTCTTTTCTGAACACTCTCCAATTTATCAATATCTTTTTTGAATTGTGGACCCCAGAGCTGGACACAGTATTCCAGTAACACTCACACCAGTGCCAAACACAAAGGCAGAATAACCTCTCTATTCCTACTAGAAATTCCCATTTTTCATCCAAGGATTGCATTAGCCCTTTTGGTCATAATGTTGCACTGGAGCTCATGTTCAGCTGATTATCCACAATTTCTCCAAATCTTTTACAGAGTCACTGCTTCCCAGAACAGAGTCCCCTATTCTGTCATTATGCCCCATATACTTTTTTCCTAGATGTAAATATTTAGCCATATTACAACACACATTGTTTGAGCCCATCTTATCAAGTGATCAAGATCTCTCTGTATCAGTGACTCATCATTTGCCACTTCCTCAGTTTTTGTGTTATCTGCTAACTTTATCAGTGATGAAGTTATGTTTTCTTTCAGGTCACTAATAAATATGTTAAATAGCCAGGGACCAAGAACCAGTCCCTGTGGGACCCTACCATAAACGCAGCTATTTGATGACAATTCCTCTTTAACAATTAGATTTTAAGACCTATCAATCAGTTAGCCAGCTTTTAATACATTTTATGTGTGCATGTTAATTTTATATCCTTCTAGTTTTTTAATCAAAATGTTGTGTGGTACCAAGGCAAATGCTTTGCAGAAGTCTAAGTATATTACATTTTACACTATTACCTTTACCTAATGTCATTGAAGGTTGCTGAGAAACCTAGCAATATAACCATGGAATGTTTGTTTTCTGCCCAAAGTCAAGGAAAAATTAGCCACCAGTGCACAGACAAGACTCTGCTGGCAATGACCTGGTCTGAAGCTTGGATACTAATGGCCCAGGACACTGAAAAGCGAGAGGTGGTGGTGGAGTTTTGTCACTGTCACTTTCTAAAGGAGGAAAAGGAGAAAGGAAACATGGAGGTAGTTTGTGAATCATTTGTATTCACTGTGAACTGGGCAGGTCACTGCATTATTTATTCTATCTGTTTACTTCTCTGAAGAAGTCATCAATGATCTCATTTCTAAGGAGGATCACATGTTCTTTCCTCACCTTTGCCATCTCATGAGTCATTTAAGTTGGATTGGACAAAACAATTAAAGAATCAATCCTGCATGGCTGAAAGATGGGCCTCATTATTGGTCTAATACTACTGCCGGTCATTTCCAACTCTAACTTCTATGATTCTCTGACTATGTGAAACAAATAAAAATAACTAATATATATATGTTAGTAGAGTCTAAATGGGCTCTTCCCTGAAATCTAGTGATGAACTGGAGTAAAATACCCCAGGAACAGCTTGTATTTGCAAAGACACACCTACTCTGCCTAGGTGATCATCAGCAGGGCCGGCTCCAGGATTTTTGCTGTCCCCTTCCTCCCCCTCCCCCCCCCCCAAATCAGCACCTGCTCCACCTTGCCACTTTCTTCTTCGACTGCAATTTGATGGCTGGTCCTTCCCTCCTAGAGGTACCAAAGGACCCACTGCTGAATTGTGACGAAAGAGCCCGATGTGCCGCCCCTTCTCTTTGGCCGCCCCAAGCACCTGCTTGCTGAGCTGGTGCCTGGAGCCGGCCCTGATCATCTGACATACTTGCTTTGCCAAAATGATCAGTTTTGGATGTTTTGGGTTAATATTCACTTAATGCAGGGGTAATGAAAATGAGTTGTCCCTGTTGCATGAGTATAGGGCAGCAGAAATGTATTTAGCATGCCCTAACTTTAACCCTCTTTTCTCTAGTGTTTAAACATAGAGCGAATTGGACTCCATTGAGAGTCCTATTTTCTGTTTGGTGATTACTAGAGCTGAAATGACCGATGAGCATTGTGGCCTGGGGTGCCTGGTGTAACACTCACTAAAAATGCCAAGGTCAGGGCAGCCAACAAACAGGAGAGCAGATTCTCCCAAAGGGTGATAGTTAACACTGAAGTTAAACTGACCAAACAGTCACAAACTGTGCTCCTGATCCCCCTCACTGGTAATCAAGAAGCAAAAAAAGAAATCACAGATCCCCCCCCTTTATTGCATTCCAGTTCTCTGGCTCCCAATCAGCACTTAGATCTAGTACAGTGAAAAGTTATTTGAAAACTCTGCTCACTATACAAAATGTTCTTCTGAACCCCAAGGGTCAGCCATGTTACCAGGTCAATATCAGTTTGGATCTTACCCAAAATACCACACTGCCAGCCAATCCTTTAGCACCTAAAACTAAATGTTTATTATAAGGAAAAAAGAAAGAACAAAAAGAGATTTGTTAAATGAGAAAGCAATCAGATATATACAGTGTCCATATATCAGGTTTTTAGCAATATTGGTAAGTTTGCTGGCTTGAAAGTCCCTCTGGAACACATCCACAGCTTGGATGGGTCACTTAGTCCTTTGTTCAAAGCTTTGTTTGTAGAAAAGTTACTCCAGAGGTAAGAAGCAGGACTGAAGATGAAATGGAGATGATGCAGCTGTCCTTTATATTCCTTTTACCATGTAGCTTGTACTTCCTGTGTCCCAAACACAAGCTTCACAGCACATGGCATGGAAAAGCCTTAGAGTTCTGTCCATAGGCATGCTCCTACATGTCTTGCTGACTCACCAAGTGTATCCCTAGTTCCTTTCCATGGGCTCAAGCAGCAAGCAGTGGCAGAGATAACAGCAGCATCAGTTCCAGTGGCAAAGGTAGCAGCATGTGGTGAGTGGCAGCAGAGACAGTGGCAGAGATATTGCTTGATGTCCCCGCTCTTTTCAGGTGAACCCACGTGAATGCATCCTTTAATTATAGGACTTTACTGACTTCAGGCAATCAACTGTGAGTAGGGTGCAGCAGAGGGAAAGGGAAGTGGTGTGTTAAAGGGACATTCATCCACTGGACCTTCCCACGGTATGGTGGGAAATTGAGGCAAAGGATACTGTCCAATGTATGGTTTGGGTGTTTACTTATGGTTCACGTGCTTTTGAATCATTCTTGTGGTGTTTTCTCAAATTAATGCTGAATTCCCTTTCCTTTTTAATAAAAAATTGTTTTGTTATATACAGACTCAGTGCTTATAAGTGGGAAACTATTCCCTCTTAGAGGCATCCTGAGATGATGTTTAGTTTTCCCAGATTACTGGGTTGAGGCTTGAGCCAGTTCTGCTTTTCAAAGTCAGGACAAAACCCTGGATATTGAACCTAGCCAATTTTGCTGTTAACCCCACCTGGCAGTCAAGAAACCAAACATAATAAATAAAAATGTAGTAGATACTTCAATCAAACTATCAGAACAGAAGGAAGTGATACATAATGTATCACTATCTTGTATGAGTATCTTGTCTCCAAAAAGCAAAGAAGCAATCATGGAGGGAGGAAAAAGAAAGGAGACATGCTGAGCATGTGTAGTGGTCACCATTTTGGCCAATGTACTGGAGGCTGAACCAGAGACTTCCAGAACTAAAAGTGTGAGCTATTCTAGCTTGAACTGAAGAGCTAGACCAGGGGTCGGCAACCTTCAGCATTTGGCCCATCAGGGTAAGTTGCTGGTGAGCCACGAGACATTTTGTTTATGTTGACCGTCCAACATAAATATTGTCATAGAGATTTGCACAGAAATGGGTTGATTAATTTTTAATGACTTATGCCAGAAAAAGTTTCCATGTAGAAATTATGATGAGAATACTGATGGTAACCAAGATGTTTAAAAAGAGATTTCCAGAATTTGTGCGTGAGTCTTACCTGCACAGAAAACTCAAAGTAAAATCTAATCTAAAATGGCATTTCTATCTCTAATAGATATAGGCACCTGGGGATGGGGGTAATAGGTGCCTATAAATAGATGGGAAGTCCAACCCGTCACAGGCCTTCTAGAACCAGAACTTAATTTTTCCATAGCCCTTTGGCTATGTTCCTCTTATTGGTTCTCCAAGTTGTATGGAGATTGCCAACTATGAGTTAGATTAGAAAGTTATCACATTTACTGTTGCTTTTGATATGACCAATGAAACTGCTCAAAAAGAGATCCCTTGCAGGATCACCAAGAAAGACATGGATAACTCAGGTGAAGAAATATCTCATTTTCCCTTCATTGACAGGGTGGAGACTCAGCATTAATGGAGTACCATAAGTGAAAGAAACATAATTGCACATAAAGACTGAAAACACATTAGTGAATTTCTTCCCTGTTATAACAACATAGCTATAATTCCCAGGGCAATGTGACTTTAATTACCAAAGAGGTGCAAGGATTCTCTAAAAATACAGAGCCTGTCATGGTCTATGTTCATTATAAGGCAAACAAGCCAACCTGTGCATTTACTATGCATTATAGACATGGGTATGACATCATTGAAAGCCAATTACTAAGTTCCACTTGTGTCACTTTATAGTAAAGCAAAGACTATTCAGCACTCACTGCATCAAAGAATGCATGTCATAGAGATTTGCACAGAAATGGGTTGATTAATTTTTAATGACTTATGCCAGAAAAAGTTTCCCTGTAGAAATTACTATGAGAATACTGATGATAACCAAGATGTTTAAAAAGAGATTTCCAGAATTCGTACATGTGGGTCTTAACATGCACAGAAAACTCAAAGTAAAATCTAATCCAAAATGGCATTTCTATCTCTAATATATGCAGTTCAATAAAAAGCAATAAAAACAATGTGTGGCATGAATGTTCACAGTTATATAGGTTTTAAATTGCAGTTTATTGAGGGAAAAATGTATCCTTACCATGGCAATCCCTTCATCTTGATGCCTTCTGGTTGGACTGGATGCCTTTCTAGAAAATAGGCTTTAGTTGAACAAGTTATTGTCTTCAGTGCAGGAGTAACTGGTGAAAGCCTATAGCCTGAGTCATACAGGAGGTCTGACTAAATGGTATAGTAGGCTAGGGTGACCAGACAGCAAGTATGAAAAATCGAGACTGGGGATGGGGGTAATAGGTGCCTATATAAGACAAAACCCCAAATGTCTGGACCGTCCCTATAAAATCAGGTAATCTGGTCACCCTATAGTAAACCCTTCTGGCCTTAAAAATTAATGAATCTTTGAATCATCTCATGCATACATCATTGGTAAAATAAGCAACGAACTAACAAAAAACTCTTCTAAAGTAAAAATAGACAGAAACGAAATACAATATTATTTACACTCCAAGGTATCATAGAGTTGAAGGCCAGAAGGGACCACCTGATCATGTAGTCTGACCTCCTGTGTATCACAGGTCACCAACACCAGCCAGAATGTGCTCACTAGCCCAACAACTGAAATTAGACCGTGTTATAGCCTTATAACTAAGGATCCATGTTTGTCATGGAGATCATGGAAGTCAAGGATTCCTGCGGGGGGGGAGGGGGGTGTGTTCCCTGGAAGGGCGACAGGAACTCCCCTCCCTCAGCTCCTAGCTCCACATGCTGTCTCAACCCACAGGCACTAGTGTTCCAGTCAATGGGAGTTGCAGAACCAGGGTTTGGGATGGAGTGGAGGCAGCGTGTGGAGCTAGGAGCTGAAGGTCACCGCTTTCCAGAAGCTGGGTAGCGAAGCTGCACCAGCCCCACCACCTGGTCCCCAGCACCCACAGTGCCCCCCGGGCTGCGCCCACCAAGCCATGTCCCCCCAGCACCTGCAGCGCCCCCAGGGCTACCCCCCTGAATTCTGCCCCAAGTTTTAGTCAAGGGTATATAGTAAAAGTTATGGACAGGTCACGGGCCATAAATTTTTGTTTACTGCCCATGACCTGACCATAACTTTTACTAAAAATACCCATAACTAAAATGTAGCCTTACCTATAACACCTATCGGAGTAAAGGAAACATACACTGAATGTTACTGAAATACCATATAGAAGACATTGTTTTGATTTTACATTGCCCTGGGAAAAGCCCGCCACCCGTCCCTTTGCTGGGTGGGACATTGTGGAATGAGGCAGAGTGGGAAGTCGGGGGGGGGTGTCAGGTGGCATGGTCTACATGTTTATTTGTGTAGATCCCCAGAATCTACAATATAGCCCCTCACATAAATTACTCTTGCTCCTGGCAGGAGTAATCATCACAGGCTGCAACTAAATAGAGCATAGGCATACATTGGCAATACTTTCTCAAAATAAATACACCCCTGTTTGGAAAGCATTTTGTACAGGTTGGCCCATATGCTCTAACTATACACAAACACTTTCCAGTACTTGATAGCACCCAGATTTAAATATGGAATAAAGATTTTATGACATTAAAAAATCAATCACAGCATTAGCTGAATATTTGAGATAATTCATGTCTATTAGATTCATTTAAACTTTAATAAGGAAAGATGGACCCAAATCAGAACTTTGTACCTCTGAATTTTGGTACTTCAGATGAAGTGAAACCTATATATGAAGCAGCCCTGATTTTAGTTTTGCAAAACCAAAGCTACTTTACACGGCCTCTTTGGCCCATCTCATATGCAGAGTGGAATCCCATAAGAGGAACTCACAGGTTACATACACCTCTATTCATACTGAGCTAGAATAAGGGTCCCAGGATGTTTGAATGCAGGAAAAGTTGTGAATAACAATTCTGACAATAGCGAACTCCTTCTTATAGTAAAATAGTCTGTGTAAAAACAGGGTCATCGTTCCATAGTATCCTATACAAAATAAATTACAATTCTTTGATACTTACAATGAACTGGCTTTAAAATAATATTGTGCTTTTAAATATTTACACCCAGTGCCTGAAACATATTTTTTCTTTTAGTTCCTTGTCATGTATGTTCAGGATTCATTATATTACTTGAAGACAGCAAGGTAAATTTTCTCAGAATGTTGTTTGTGATGATCAAGGAGTGCCAACGAGTGGAGCACTTTTATTTTAATTGATCTGACTGGGATGAATTTCAACTCTTGTCTGCATATGAAAACATCTCTCTATGACAATTTTTGTTAAATTTTGTAGCACAGAATGATTTAGGATTAAAGGAGAAAATATGGACTCAAACACATGGAGGACTTTCAATATTCAATGTTATTTTTTTCATACTCACAAACATTGTCATAAAATAGAGAGGAGATGGGCCTAAGAATGGCATTTGTAGAGAAACTCTGAAGAAAAATCACACTAAAATCAACACATTGAATGGTACTGAGTAAATTAAAAGCTAACAAGATCTGAAAGCACCACAATTATTAGTCCTGATTTAACAGTTTCTTCTGCCACAAGTAAAAACAAAAAAATTTGGAAGTGAGAAATTTGCCTTTTTATTTTACTACCATTCTTCCTTTACAGTTTACTGTAGTTCTAAAATAGACAGGCAAAGAAAGAAAGATTTATTTGACCTACCTGTGTGCCTTGAAATATGTATTTAGCACAGCTGTTCTTTTGTGTTTAAACTCATAAAAAAAATGCAGCTTTAATGTAACCCACCATTGATCTGCAGTAAGTGGAAACAGAATCTCTCCTTAATTAGTATAATCCAATCACTTTTTTACATTTCTACAGAACACACACTGTGAACTGTTTAATGGACTATTATTTAGAAAAGTGGCAAAGAGCTTAAAAAAAGACACAGTGAAAATAAAAACTAGCGGTGTCATTGAAAAATGTGTTGCAAAATAATGGAAAAAAAGATGTTTCGTTAAGATGGGCTTCATTGGCATTTTACTGTATAGATGAACACTGCTCCAATTACTGCCAACAATGGGGAAAGAGATAGAGAGATATAGATTCATTACTTTCAACACCCTTAACTGTCTACCACTGAATTCGCTTATCTGCTCCTTTTTCTACAGGACTAGCTCTTAGGGGGGAGGAATAAACAAAGAACTGAGTAGAGTGAATGTGTCACAAATTACCACAAACACACTGTGACTCAATGCACTTTTCATTTCTCTCCTCATTAACTGTGTCTTGCTCAAAATGAGAGACTGGGTCTAAACATAATCAAGTCCCACAGATAACAATTGACTTGACTGCTGGGGCAGTCATCACCTTCTAGCTATGGGGAAATAAATTTAGAAATAAAATGAGTTAAAATAAAATTCACTCTGCTCTCTTTTCTGTGCTCAGATAATTTGAAGGCCATCAAGGCCTGCAGAAACAATCCATCTCTCTGTGAAAAGGAAAGCAGCCTGTGCCACTACCAATAAGGCATGTCTTTAGTGTTATCAAGAGTAAGTATAATTACACAGTGGAAAGGCCATCAAAGTGTCTTGGGCTCTGGTATTTTTTTCCTGAGGTCTTCATCAATAGTGCTGTCTGAATGGAAAGAATAAGTGTGTAGGGGGGGGAGGGTGAAAAAAATAATATCCTCCAGATTGGTGTGACTGACCTGCAATCTAGTAAAGCACATTATAATTTGAGAGCAGTAGGAAGATTCAATAAAAAAATTGCTGTCTTCTACTTTAGATCAGGAAGAATTAATTTCAAGAATCTTTGTGTATGCTCTTGCAGTACTGGTTTGTCAGAGCTGAAATTTCTCCACAACCCAGCTAAAGGACTTCCTGCTGGAGAGTATTTACACAAGCTGAGGTACTTTCTCTAGACTTAAACAGCCACGCATTTCTGCAAGGCAGATTTAAATTTCTATCTGCTGAAGATATACAGGGCTACTTGTTCCTGTGAAACAAAGACCTGCTCCCGCACTTCTTATTCAGACAAATCTCCTCTTGAGTTAATTGGTTAGTTAAATGTCCTTAGAGAGGAGCACCAGAGCAGGCCCCTGATGTGCATTTCTCAATAGTTTTCTAGTGAATAAAAGAATCACAAAGCATATCTGATATTATTTAGTAATAAAAATCCATAGATACTATATGTGTAACATGTACGAGTTCAGTCCTGCAATGCCTTACTAGATCTGTAAGCATTACTGAGGTGAGGTGTCCCATTGAAATCAGGTGAGAATTACTCATGTGAGTAAGTCTCGGGAGGACCAGGCCGTACGTTTGGAGTTCATGCAATTAACTTGCTCACTTGTTTGTATTCTTACAGTGTATATGTCATTAGAAATGAGGAATGCTCCATAGCTATGGGTGTCCAGAGCTATTAACTTGACACTCTGCAGTCTGTCTTAAATCACCTATAAGAACAACCGTAGAATAAGGCTTGAGAATAATGTTCCAGTTTCATCCAACCATCATGACCCATGGTTGCCATGTTGTCATAAACAGATAGCTAAGGGTTAATGTCTCTTTCACCTGAAGCACCTGACCAGAGGACCAATCAGGAAACCAGATTTTTTCAACTCTGGGTGGAGGGAAGTTTGTGTCTGAGTCTTTTGTCTGTCTGCCTGCTTTCTCTGAGCTTTGGAGAAGTAGTTTCTGCTTTCTAATCTTCTGTTTCTAAGTGTAAGGACAAAGAGATCAGATAGTAAGTTATATGGTTTCTTTTCTTTGGTATTTGCATGAATATAAGTGCTGGAGTGCTTTGATTTGTATTCTTTTTGAATAAGGCTGTTTATTCAATATTCTTTTAAGCAATTGACCCTGTATGTGTCACCTTAATACAGAGAGACCATTTGTATGTATTTTTTCTTTCTTTTTATATAAAGCTTTCTTTTTGAGACCTGTTGGAGTTTTCTTTTCTGGGAAATTTCAGGGAAATTGAGTCTGTACTCACCAGGGAATTGGTGGGAGGAAGAAATCAGGGGGAGATCTGTGTGTGTTGGATTTGCTAGCCTGATTTTGCATTCCCTCTGGGTGAAGAGGAAAGTGCTTTTGTTTCCAGGACTGGGAACGGAGAGGGGGAGTCACTCTGTTTGGATTCACAGAGCTTGTGTCTGTGTATCTCTCCAGGAGCACCTGGAGGGGGGAAGGGAAAAAGGATTATTTCCCTTTGTTGTGAGACTCAAGGGATTTGGGTCTTGGGGTCCCCAGGGAAGGTTTTTCAGGGGGACCAGAGTGCCCCAAAACACTCTAATTTTTTGGGTGGTGGCAGCAAGTACCAGGTCCAAGCTGGTAACTAAGCTTGGAGGTTTTCATGCTAACCCCCATATTTTGGACGCTAAGGTCCAAATCTGGGACTAGAGTTATGACACATGTTATTCCTGGAACTCTCCCTTTCCATGGCTATTGGTGCTGGAAAAATTATGACATCCAAAACTGCAGTCTCTGAGTGTCCTGAGGTAAACTAGGTAGCTGGAAAGCCTTAACCTATCCACAAACAGCTGAGTCTGGCCTTGTTGGCTTATATCTAGTTTTCACAACACATATACATTTTCCAAACATTTCCTTTAATAATGGAAAAATATTATCAGAAACATGGCTGAGTTGTACTGCTTTGACAAACCTCTTGGCTCTAAAATAATGACTATAGCTCTCCTGGAGTTTAGAACAGCTGAAGTACTGAAGACAGAGAGAAGTGGCTACACATAATAGAATGAGAGGGAAGAAGAAACATAAGTGATAGAATGAAAATGTAAAATGCACCTGATATATTCCCTTGAAAATGGAATATATGCAAGGGTTTTGTTTTGTTTTGTTTTGTTGTTTTTTTATGGCTGACTAGTAAAATAACTCTCCATATTGGGTTTTGTTTGGACACAAATACTTTCTGGAAATAGTGGGTGAAATCCTGACTTGCCTTTCCCTAGCAGCGCTGAGAGCTGGCTTCTGGAACAAGCTCAACCAGAAATTCAGATCTTGGTGTACTCTGTGTGTGTGCAATACTGAAAAAAATCCAGTCTCTCCAGTTTTGTTAGTTTTCTCAGTCCATCTGGCAATCAGAGGACATGCTGGCTGAAATGTAGTAGTATGAGTTCCAACCATATGCCCTCTATGTGTGGTCTAATGTGTAATGGTTTGCAGAGTGTATGTGAACAGGAGTTTTGGTGTAGACACTTCTTTGAAAATTCACTTTGCAAACAGAACTATAGAAAAAACCTTTGTTTTCAGTGCCCTCTCTCATGAAAAGTGAAACACTTAAAATTTTCATCCCATAAATTCTATCCCGAGTAGCTACAAATGCTGCCTCCAACCTCCATACCTGTTAAGTTTACTGAAATTTTAGAAAGCGCAAATAGGTTAGTAGCTTTTCAGGATGATCATCAGTAAAAAAACTCTTCTGGGTTGATGAATACTGGAAGGCTATTCACAAGGTATACCACTAGCCTACCAGGAAGTCAGAAATCTTCAAATATGCTCCAGAATAAAGCAAAGCTACAGAGGGAACACATATTATTTCTTTAGGCTCAGTCCTTGTAAATGTCATGGTTCAAATCGTGTGTACACAAAAATTGAAAAGGGGAATTTCAATATTGTTAAGTCAAACTTGTCCACGTCTTCAACCAACAGTTTGTTAAGGAAGACAGTGCGGCAAGTCACAGAAAGGTGACCTAACTTTAGCATTCCACGTGAGACAGCCCCCCACTCATTTAAAACAAATGGTGCTATGAAGACTAAAGGAAAGAACAAGAATAAGAAATAAAGGCATCCTTCAGCCAAAAATTTCTACTAGTCTCATTAAAATACCTCATATAATAGATCTTTCCTCTGACAGACTAAAATTACCTGAGCAGGCCTCTACCAGGTCTCTGACAGACAATGGAAATTTGGGTTTTGTGACCAGGGTGGCATCTGCGTCTGTGCTGTTACAGTGCATTTACTCTTTGGAATGTTTGTCCACACTGTAGCTGGAGAGGATGAGGCTACACCTTTCACTGCAGCATGTAGCTACACGTACCCTACATGTCGTCACCGCAAGAGTAGGTAAGTGTGGCACTGCAGCTTTCACTGCTCAAAGGTGAAAAAATTAATGACATGAAAATTCTGCTCTGACAGTAATTGGAAAAATTTTAAAAAAGTTATAAGCAAAGCAAGGAAGGCTGCTGAAAGCCTAAACAGGTTTGCAAAAGCTTGTATGTCAGAAATCCTTTCCCCCTTCAGAATTATTTGTTTGTATCATAATAGCAACCCAAATCAAGGATCAGGGCTCCATTGTGGTAGGTGCAGTAACAAAGAGAACATTCCCTGCCTCAGACAGTTTGCAATCTTGGTGTCTGACAGGGTTTAACAGATAGATGACAACAGACAAATGTGGTGGGGGCTGGAAGTAACAAAAGCAGAAGTAACACAAAAGCAGAAGTCACAGCTCTTCTCTTGTCTAATCAATGTTCATCACTGTAAGATGAATGTACTTATAAGTAAAATACTTAACAATATTATTTCTGTGTGCTTTCTGTAGGGCAAGAATCTACCAGTGCTCATGAGTAGCACTGCCTGATCCATAGTGTCTGATTGAGTATTAACTTCAGCATGGCTCCAACATTCAATCTCAAAGACACAACTAGCAACAAATTGGATGAGGATGGTAATGATCATGATATGCAGTTGGCAATTGTAAGTCAGAGTCAGAGACTCCAAGGACAGAAAAGGTAGAAACAGTAGAAATAAAGAAGAAGGGTTCAGAAGAAAGCATTTGATAAATCATGGCCTACCAACTTACCAGAAAAGGAAAGATGCTTTAATGGTATGTGTGTATTTGATTTAGGTCAAAAAATATGGCATCAGAGCAACGTACTTGTATAGAAAAGGTTCACTAGCAGAAAGAAGAATATGCAGCACTGCAAAGTGATGCACTGTATAAATGGTATCTTTTAGTGTAAATGTAGTTGATTTATTCATAAATGTTTCTTAAACAAAGCTGAGTAAAGAGCTAGAGGTTTATATTTCCACTTCTCTATGTCTTTAAATCTGGGATTGCACTCCAACACAAGAGTAGCTCTCAAGTGTTTTTGCTTCAGGATGCTCCCCGCAACACTTTCATAGTAAGCTGATTTTTCCCTTTGAATTTGCAGACGCTGTGAGCTTTTTTAGTTTGAATTTCATTCCGATAATCAGCAAAGGCATTCTAAAGTTTCAACCATCATCACATAGTCAAAAACTGACATTATGAAACTTTGTTCATTAGTCTCAGCAGAAAGCCACAGCATACAGTTGCAAAGTGAGAAACAGTCTGATTGAGTTTAATAATACTCCCAAAGGTAGTCATCACATGAAGCAAATACTAAAGCTATGTAAAGAATTTTATTTTGTTTATAATAGAAATTAGGCAGTAGTTTGAGACTAAATCTTAGGAAAGGGTATTGCAATCATTTAAATCAGTGTTCTAGTCACAGCTGCTGGTCTTGAAAGAAGCTATGTCTAATGATGCATTATATGTACAACTTTATTTACCTTTATACATTTATTTTTGCTAACAGTTCAAGTAACTTGCAATTGTTTGTATTTAAGCATACAAAGAAGTGCTTTGGTGCAGACACTTCACCTCCTTAACATTTCTATAACAATCTGTATTTTCTTGGATATTAGGATATATTAACACACTATTAAAGGCTCTAGACCACACATTGGTTTGTGAGTGTAGCACAGAGAGTTAGTTCCTTTTGGCATACACTCAAAAATAATGCAAAAAAAAAATTTTCATAGCATACACCAGATTTATGAAAGACACAGCAGAAATTGCTTGGGAGAAGGACAAAAATAAGCATCAGTGTAGGTCAAGGCTGGTTGGCCCTATGGGTAGTTAAGGTGGCTCCATTGCTCTTTCCATGTCTATTTGAAGCAGATCAAGATCCCACCCTAGTCTTGTTAGAATACATGCACAAACTCAAAATCAAAACCTCCCCCTTTCTGGGTATTTGGCTAGTAACTAAAATAGTAACAATATTACAACCTTCAGCTAACACTTCCACAAAATTGACTATTCCTAAATCTCCCCCTTCACACTTTCTACACTTCTTTTCCTGCCCTGTGACTCCACTCTCTTATATCCTGGGGCTACCTGAATCCACCTGATGATACAACTCATCTGTAGTTCGACCATCCCTTAATTCAAGGTTTAAGCACCTGGTAAGAGGATAGTTCTGCCAACGAGGCCTGCAACTTTATGCCTCTACGATGCAACCTGTTACACTACTCTCATGTTTCAAAAATCTATTCAAAGGCAATAGGACCTTCTCAGGATGAGGCCTTTAATGCAAACCTGGAGCTATAGTTGGTTGCTAGTTAGGCCAATTGCATATTAGATGGAGCAAATTATCACTGAAGAAATACTTGAAAAGCCAACTAAATATAGCAGAAGGCCTGTTTCAGAAAGCGAAATGCAAACTTGGCTAAAATGCTTGCAATGAATTTACAGCTATTTTATTAGTGAATGCAGAGGAATTGTAGTAAATCATTAATACAGTCATATTTTCAAAACAATTCAGCAACCATTTAGACACTTACAGTGGCCAGATTTGCAAAAGAGCTCAGCACATAGGAGCTCTCATTGCAAATAATGTGCAAAGACCTGCCTGCTGAAGTATTTTCCAATGCCAGTCCCATCCTCTTGAGATGCTAAAAAAGCAATAATAAGTCAGATCCACTGCTATGAGCCTGCAACTACTTTAACAAAATGTTGGAGATGACTGGGGCCAATGAAGTTTGGACCCAACACAATCTAGTGTAGTAAAGTGTGCTTCTTTCAGATTGTACATCTGCAGTGCTGGTACTAAGCTCCCACACCCTGATGATCATGGTATTATTTATTTAATTTCATTAAGGGGCTGGAGCTAGGACTGAGTGTACATTTGTTGGGTTGGGACTGGTTAGGTGTGTATCTTGAGATTTTGGGGAGGTGGGTTTCATCTTTTGAGCTCCAGATATGGTTAGTGACTTGGTGTTCCACCTTCCTCTACCATCTTCCCAAAACTAACAAAACTGTTCTGGAATCTGGTAACTAAATATGGTACATATATATATTCTTCTGCTTACCCAATGGTCTTAGCTTAATACAAAGAGGAATTTGAGAGGTATGTGCTTGCTTTTATCTTCATTTAACTGCCTGACTTGAAGATTGCTTTGATGTCTATCTATGGCCCGCATAGTATTTGAGTATCTCACAATCTTTATTTTTCCTCATTTAACCTGAGGTTGGGGTAATCATCCCCATTCCAGAGAAGGGAAATTGAGGCACAGAGTGACTAAGGCCTGAATGCACAAGAAGAGATAGGCGTTGTAAAGCTAAGCATCACAACACCTAGCTTTTAGACACCTATAAAACCCCTGTGATTCACAAAGTCTGAGTTAGGAACCTAAGCTCCTTTTGAAAGAATGGGAAGAAATAGGCACCGTAGACTGCAATTCACAAAAGTCAGGATGCTCGGTGCAGAGCCACCTATGCTAGCTAATAAGAAATATCAATGAGAGGGGTGTGTGCTAAGCCCCATCTGTGTCTTGCAGATAGTGCCTGGCTATGGTTGGGATTCTCAGCTGCAGATCCTCTCTTGGTATTAGGTGCTTACTATGCTGTTAGTAAATTGCTGGGGGCAGAAAAGGGAAGGGAAGAAGAGAAGGAAACTACTTCCTTAAGAACTTTTAGCCCAGTGGTTAGGATACACAGTTAGGGTGTAGGAGACTCTCAGTTCAAGCCTTCCCTCTACCTGAAGAGAATAAGAAATTTGAAGAGTGTGTTGCTACTGCTCAGGTGAATGCCCATGCTGCTGAGCCAGGGCCGGCTCTAGCAATGTCGCTGCCCCAAGCACGGCGGCACGCCGCGGGGGCGCTCTGCCACTCGCTGGTCCCGCGGCTCTGGTGGACCTCCCGCAGGTGTGTCTGCGGGAGGTCCACCGGAGCCGCGAGACCAGCGGACCCTCCGCAGAAGCACCTGCGGGAGGTCCACCGGAGCCGTCTGCCGCCCTCCCAGCAACCGGCAGAGCGCCCCCTGCGGTGTGCCGCCCCAAGCACGCGCTGCGCACTGTGGCCTGGAGCCAGCCCTGTGCTGAGCTATAGGGCATTCTGACATGGGGTTCACTCTGTCTCTTGTGTTATAGCTGTTTCAGTATGATTTTAATAAATAAAGACCCATTGGCATGAGAGGGTCCTGGATCTCTCTTCACCCAAGTAAGTGCACTAATCACCAGGCAACAAAGTCATTCTCATGTGTCTTCTCTGTCACTCTTTAAGCTGTTGAGGTGGGGCGGGAGGCACCAGAGAGAGAGAGTGAGATAGCATACAAGTCCCATCTGAATATCCCATAGTTTAGTGGTTAGTGTACTCAGCTGAGATGTGGCAGTTCCCTCTTCAAATCTCTTTTCCTGCTCAGGTGGAGCGGGGACTGGAATAAAGGGACTCCCACACTTCAAGTGAGTTCTTCAACCACTGGGCTAAAAGTATCATGGTAATCTCCCCACAAGTTTTGTGTGAACTTGCCTGCACAGGGCCTGATCCTGTAAGTGCCTTTGAGGCCCACACACACCTTAGATGGAGGAATCCTATCTTTCTTCAGTTTGTGGACTGGTCTCAGGCTTAGGCAAGAGGCTGGACACCTAGAAGAAGGCAGCAGTGCCCGTGCTCACAGGCAGAAACTTAGGTGCATTCAACAGCCTACAGTGGTGAGTGGGAGTTTGTGAATTGTAGTGAACCATAAACCTAGTACTCAGGCACCTAACTCCTTCTGCGAATTCAAGCCTCACTAATATACCCACAGTCACAAAGGAAATCTGTGGCAGAACAGGGCACTGAACCCAGTTCTCTTGGGTCATAGGCTAGTATCTCAGCCATTGAACAATGCTTCCTGTCTATTGAGGGTGAGAGAGAAGAGTACAGAACCAACCCACCACCCCCAAACAACACACCTTATGTTTTGCCAAAACCATCTTCAGTCTTTCATCCTCTGTCTTTCTTTGTCCATCATATTCTGCCTTCACCCACCAAAAATGATCAGCATAATGTTACGATTCCAATGTATAGTGCTAAAAGTGACACCACCAATGAACCCACTATAACACATCCGATGTTAATGAGTGTATCTGTGGACCTCTTGGTAACTTTTATTTTTAATTACTGCATCTGTCATTTTAATAATGTAATTCAGTAAAATAAAAACCTCTGCTACACTTCCATAGAAAATGGTCATGTAATACACAATAATTAGCTACAGGGGTCTAATTAATTCAATATCTCTGGGGTATATAATAATATATAAGTCCTGTGTATAAAATTATAGAGAATTAACTGAATTGTTAAAGTTCTTTTAACCTGACTACAGGTGTCCCACCAATAATCCTCTATGAGGGGTATTCAAATCCCACCCCCCTTTCTAGTGGGATTTTTATCAAGTGTGTGGCTATGTTTTGCCAACAAAAAATGAGAAAAGAGAAGACTCCATTCACATTCATCTGCGGGGATTCAGCAATTAAATCAATTTGATTAACCAAAGGACCATTCTGCTGTGCATTTACATACTGTAATTACAAATTGGCAAATAGCGGGAAAAGTGGGAGCGTGGGATATCGTGTTTTTCAGACAGTTGTTCAAGTGAAATACATTTAATATTTCTAAATAAGCAGCCAAATCTAGTCACTATTTTAGCATCACAAATAGCAGAGGAAAAAAGAGGGAAGGCTCTTTTTCAGGGTTTTAGGCAGTCACAGATTATGTCTAATTAACCAAAAAGGTGACACATCCATTTATATTTTATAGAATTTTACAATCTCTCTACAAGTGTTATGAGTCAGGAATGCCAAATTCCTCCTGTGTTTGTTCAGATCCTTTTCTCTAAGCAATATAACTTCAGAGTAAAGAGTAGCTTAACCTCTTCATAGTTATTTGAATGTAGTGATGTTCCATGTCATTACATTGGATACTGAAATGAATATCACAGTAAAAATAATCAGGTCTTGAAAAGTCCATGTGACCATTCACTGCAGGCAAGTAGGAAACTTCCCCTGGGTAAGGTGGGAACTAAGGCATCAATTTATCTCAAATGTAAGCTTTCAATATTATAAATATAATTACTTTTCTTGCTTTTTGCAAAAGTACAATGATGTCTTTCTGAATCTGCAAGGAGATTGCTCTAGTGCCTCTGCTGTGGCTCACAGATTTTGCAAGAAGCAGCAGAATGATAGTAGGAAGACTCAGGCCAGTTTTTATTACCTCTATTCAGCATTCTGTAAGGAGAGGCAAAGCTAGTAAAAACAATTGTCATTTTAATTTGGCTGCTGCTGTAAGCAGGAAAGAGACAGGCACTTAAGCAAACCACAGAGAAAGAAGACCCAAGAAACATAAGATAGAGATGGGTAGAGTGACACTGCAGTAGTCAGAACTCAGGAGATTGTGGAGTGGAAAGCCTGAGGCCTGGTCTACTCTATGAGTTAGGTCAACATAAGTCAACTTACTTCAACTTAGTGTTTCATGCACTCATTTCTAAATTTGTCTCCTGCTGACATAGGTGGCCCATTTCATCCATGTAATAGCTCCCTCCTCTGCCTCCATGCCATGTCATGCTCAGTGCAGACAAAGAGCTACACCTAGACGTGCTCCTGCCGGGAGCAAGAGAGACGTGCTCCTGCCTGAATCTCTTTTGCATGTGAGGAAAAGAAGTTATGCAATCCCAGCTAAGGAACAGCCTAAGGAACAGATTGCACAGAGGTGTTAAAGCTGAGATATGACAGGGATGAGCAGTCATGCTGGCTGAAAGCCAAGGAACTTCAACAGCCATATCAGAAAGTGAGAGAAGATAACAAACCTGGGGCCACCCTGCAGATCGGCTGCTTCTACAATGAGCTGCAGGCTGTACTTGGCAAGGATCCCACCAGCACTCCTAGTGTGACCCTGGACACTTTGTGAGAACCAGGTGCAGACCCCTGCAGGGCACAGCAAATGGGGGCCCACACCATGCAGCAAGCCAGGAGCTCTTTGAAACTCCACCGGAGATGAGCAAGTCCCACCAGATAAGCACAGATGATCCCAGTGATGAAGAGGAAGGGAGCTCAGGTAAGTATACAGATTACTATTCCTTATAGACATGGTTTGTTTTCCTTTCTGGTGACTAAATCCTGACTTCCGTCCCTGCCCATCCTCCATCTATTTAAAAATGGCACCCATCCCAGCTGCACATTTAAAGAACAAAAGCATTGACTTTTGATTCGTCACTTTAACTTAAAACCAGCACTGGGAATGCAATTAAAGTTAATGCTTTGCAATGCATATGTGATTGCCACTTCAATCAACTTCTATATGTTAGGGAATGAATTCAAACAGATTAGTGTGGCATTCTAAATTACACAGTCCACAACAGATCACTGTCCTGTGCTCAGCTAGAGGTAGGAGGAGGACAGGGACAGGGAGAGAAAGCAGGGTTTTGTCACCACAAAAGGAAACAAACAATGCCTGTAAAGAATAATAATATCTACACTTGTCTGAGCTCCCTTCCTCTTCATCACGGGGCTCATCTGTGCTCATCTGGTGGGACTTGCTCATCTTCAAAGAGCTCCTGGCTTGCTGCATGGTGTGGGCCCCCATTTGCTGTGCCCTGCAGGGTTTCTGCACCTGGATCTTGCAAAATGTCCATGGTCACACTATAATTCTGAATTACACAGTCCACCAGAGATCACTGTCCTGTGCTCAGCTAGAGGTAGAAGGAACAGATAGAGGTGGTGTTCACTTTTCCTTTCTTTGGCTTGTTGGGCTAGGATACAATTCTCCTCATGCGGAACACTTTGTTTATCTGAACAAGGATGTTCCTTTTATCCTCTTGAATAGCCCCATGAGACTTCCATAGAGATACTCTGCCATCCTCTCCCGAATGTTGCTAGCATCTGACCTCCCATGCAACAGATCCTTCCCCTTTCCCCACTACTAGTCTGTACTCTCTGTCACTTGAGCTGCAGAGGGGTAACGTAACTAGGTGCTCCACAGCCAAAGTGACAGTTAGCCATTTTGATAAAAGGTCTTTATATGAAGAATGTGAGGGAGCTTTGAGATTTCTTTGCCTTTCCACTGTGGCTGTAAAGCAAACCATGTATCTGTCTAGTTTTTTTATCGGCAGACTCTGCCATGGTGGCCTTGAGAGGTGCCCTCTCCATCGCAGCTGAAGATCTGAACCAGATCAGGGAAGAAGGAAAATGACCAGCAAAGGTATCTTCTTTAATCCTCCCATCCTCTACACCTGCTGACTGTAAACACAGGGATTGGAGGGGCTGAAAGGCTGAAGGACCAGGAAGGGAGATAGCGGTTGATGGAGAAAAGGCAAGGGACAAAGAAGTACAACAGAAAGTGCACCAGGACATAATGGGTTTCCTCAGGCAACTAACACGGATGTTGCAGAATGCCACTGAACTAAATGCCAAAAGAGCCTGTAAACAGAAATCTTTCTAATCCATGGGAAACTCCTTGGTCCTGCTCTCTTTACTCCTCAAAAATAGCATATGGGACTATGGGAATTTTAATGATGGTACAAAAATTCTTAAACAAAATAAGCATTGCAATTGGCACAGGTGGGATTGTGGGAATTTGACCCCAGTTCCCAGAAATCTCTGGGCTAATCAATAGTATCCCACAAATTACTGTGAAAATGTCCCACAAAACAGTGCTCCTGGCGATAGCATGGGGCACCCTGGGATACCTACCCATGGACAACTGCATTTCCTATTGACCCAACCATTCAGGTGAGGACGTACAGCACTGATGCAAGCAGCGAAGTGTGCATGTGCCTGAGCCATACAAAAGTTGGTGACTGTAAAATTACATAATTGATGCTGGCCTAACTTTGTGGTTAAGATACTGCCTGAGAAAGTTCTTAGTTCTGGCAACTGGGTTTCTAACTTCCACTGATTTCTAACCAGACCTTTGCCCTGGGTCTGGTGAACCTCTCATTTCACTGATTCTCCGTCCAATCTTTAGTGTTGGCCTCTGGCTAGTATGTTTACTGCTTTGGATTAGTAGGTGTCTGGTAAAGTTTTTAAAACCTAATCATAATTAATCATAAAAACAATAACTGTGTAGTATTAATGTTGATAATCTACTTCTTTCCCAAATAAAAATCACAGTCCAAAGAGGTTTTTACTCTTCCAGGGCAATTAATTTAGCAAAGAAATTTAGGAGAGACCATAAGAGAAATATAACTACCCAGAAAGATAAAGTAAAATTGGAGACTGTATGATGCAAAAGTCCCACAGTATAAATTCACAGAAGTACCATTATACCTGTAAATGAACTACACAATCAAATTATATGTCACCAAATACAAGATGTAGACACATAGTTTCTAGAAAGTTTTAAACTGAAATTAACTCCATCCCCACAATAGCATTAACCCTCAATTTTCAACAGTGAATTTAAATTAAAGCATTATGACTGGAGCAAGTGCTTGCTTCTAGAATTGGCCTCAGTGTAATATAGTCATAGATTTTAAGGCCAGATCGGACTATTATGACCTGATCTTCTGCATCAAAAAAACACATTCAATAATTTCTGCAATAAGACCAAGGAAATATCCAGCCTTGATTTCAAGACTTCAAATAATGGAGAATCCACCACATCCCCTCATAAGGTGTTCCAATGGCTAATTACCCTCACTGTTAAAAATTTGCTCCTTATGTCTAGTGGGAATTTGTCTAGCTTCAGCTTCTAACTATTGTCTGCTAGACTAATGAGCCCTATCCTATCAGAAATCTCTTCCCCATGTAGATACTTGTAGACAGTGAACAAGTAACCGCTCAACTTTCTTTTGGATAAACTAGATAGATTGAACTTATTTAGTCTCTCACTGCAAGACATGTTTTCCAGACCTCAAACCATTTGGTCACTGTTTTCCAGGATACAGTCCTTCAAGTTATAAGTGTAAACTATATTCCTTGTTCCTAAATGTATGAACTTGCCTTTGACTGCATTAAAACATATATATGTAAATGGACCCACCTTACCAAGTGATGCAGGTCTGTCAGTATACATCATCTTTTCCTGCCGCTATTTGTTGCTCCCTCAATGTTTATGTCCTCTGCTAATTTCACCAGCAATGATTTTATATTTTCTTCCAGCTCATGGATAAAGGTATTGAATATAATTTGGCTGATGACAAAAAGAACAGCATTTCTCTTCATTGTCACTAAAATTCTGCTAATGTTTCCTCATTCACAGAGAGCTAGAGGCAGAGTTCTGATAAGGTCAAGGGGGCATGAGATATGTTCAAAAAAGGTCACTGCACAAAAATTGTGTGCATCATCAACAAAGAATATTTGCTCTTTTGATAGTGCTTTGAACATTTTCAATGACTGCTTGAATGGAAAGCTAGAAATGGTTCTGTTTCAGATGTGTAAATCTATTTCCAACATTGTGCATCCTTCATTAACCACGAATGTGGGGGTGAGGGGGCTGCTGTAACACAGTGGATCAATATACTAGATTCTGGAGTTCTTAATTCAAATTTAGCACAAGGTCATTAGGTGGCCTTGTTGGTGGAACCATTTATTTATATCAGCAGTCATGAGCGGTCTCTGCTCAGGAAACATCTGAAGCTTGAATAGCTCAGATGTTATTGCATTTTGAGATGAAGCTTCATTGGCAGAGGTGTGTAGGGAAGTTTCCCTAAACTATGCCTGGCTTAATCCAGCCATTATTACTTCATTTTTGTGAGTGCTAAATTCATTCATATTTATGTAAAATCCATAGCCTCAAAGACTTTAAGGCCAGAAGGGACCATCATGATCATCTAATTGTTTTAATATAATACATCCCCAGTTTTAGGAAGGAGCTGGGAACAACCTAAACCTTTGAAAATTTAAGGAGGTTGCCTAAATGGTGCAATGGGCATATGCTCTTTCTCTCCTAAACTGACTGTAGAGAAGATGCTCTGGACCTCTCTATACCTAGATCTGGGAAAATATTTGTTTTTCAACAGAAAGAAGTTTGAGATTTTCTGGTCATCTCTAATTAGTACAACTTAGCACCTGTCAGTCTCCAGTTGCAGAAGGCATCATCTCCCAATGTAAAAAATAATGTGGCATTGTGCTCAGATGTATAAAAATAAATTACCTTTGATTTTTAATAAAAAAAGTGTTTTGTTTATTTGTTGGGAATAAGTATATTGTTTTTCCCAACACACACACACATTTACTTTCTTCTTTCCCAGCCTTCATCTAACTAATCATCTTGCTTTCCTTTCGGAAAGCAAATTTCTACCATCTTATTTCTTGTAGGAAAGAAACTGTCTTGTAGGACTTCACCTAGAAACAAAACAGGATAAAGGACTTTTGTATTTCTACTAAATTATCCAAATGTCTCCTCTGAGGATTTGAATATATTTTTGATTTTGGATTTTGAATGGTTATATTCAGGTTCACACTGGTTTAGCTTTATTGACATATTCTTGGAAATCATGATTCCTCCCCTCCCTCCTATTTCCCTTTTTACCGATGCTGTTTTCTGGTGCAAGTTTCAGTGGTGGATGCTCTTCTTTCAGATGAAGAGTGCACTATATCAACTGGTAAATTGGTATAAAAAAAAAATAAGCTAAATCAAAATAGAGCACTCAATCCATGTTGTGTTTTTGCACTCTAACCAACAATAAGAATCTGAAGAAACCACATTGACACAGTTGGGTTCTAAATAACCATGTTTAATAACTATATATAAACATTCTTAACCTAGCTACATATATACACTGCTGCTTTGTGAGGTTCCGATGGCTTCTGCAATAGAAGATAGCATGGGAGGCACTTATAAACTATTTAAAGGGATACTATCTAATTACTGTACACAGCATTCTGGAAAAAATGGGAGGGGGCACATACAGATTTTTGCCAAAATAACAAAATGAGTGAATTAAAACCAATTTAGTTATTTAAGTGTATGTTTGTGGGTAGGCCAGCCCTTCTACACAGCATATGTAAACATTATTTGGAGCAGGGTGGGAATACCACCTGCTCACAATGCTCCAAGAAACACCACTTGGAACGTTCAAAAGCAGCTGGCATGTTAATGTTTGAATCATACCATCAGAAGCTGAAATTAGAATTGAAAACATTGATCATTTCTTCAAATAACATTCCATGAAATTATTTCTTTCTTAATATTTGTGGTTCAGGGAGATACCATGAGCTGTTGACTCACTTATCACTTACAGTTTGTTTGTCATTGCTTGATATGGTTTATCTGAAAAATAAATATAAACAGTTATGTTTACCAAGATTTAAGCCCTCAGGCTTGCACCTGGAATGCAGAGAAGCTGTTCATCCTGGCAAATAAGTGCACACTGCATGGCCTAGTGCTTGGTCAGATATTGCTTTTTCAAACCCCACACAGATTATGGCAATTTAATTCTGACCTATGGTGAGGTCAGTGCAGAACTATGCCTTCTGAGCAGGAACATCAAAAGGCATTTTCATAGAATCATAGAAATGTAGACCTGAGAGGGACCTTGAGAAGTTATCAAGTCCAGCCCCTTGTAACGAGGCAGGACCAAGCGACCAGTTTTTGTCCAACTTGTTCTTCAATACCTCTAATAAGGGGGATGCCACAACCTCTCTTTGAAGCCTATTCTAGAGCTTAACTACCCCTATAGTTAGAAAGTTTTTTCCTAATACCTAACCTAAATCTCCTTTGCTGCAATTAAGACCATCACCTCTCACCTTACCTTAAGTGGACATTGAGTAAAATTGATCACCATCCTTTTTATAACAGCCCATAATACTTTTGAAGACAGTTATCAGTCCTCCTTTAGTCTTCCCTCCCCAAGACTAAACATGTCCAGTTCTTTTAACCTTTCCTCACAGATCAGGTTTTCTAAACATATTATCATTTTTGTTGCTTTCCTCTGGAGTCTCCCCAGTTTGTCCACTTCCTTCTTAAAATGGGGCACCCAAAGAAGGACACAATATTCCAGTGGCAAGGCCTTACCACTTCTGAGTAGAGCGGTATAATTACCTCCCATGTCTCATATATGAGACTCCTATTAATATATCCTTTTTTGGCCACTGTATCACGTTGTTGACTCCTGTTCAATTTGTGATCCACTATAAACCCCAGATCCTTTTCTGACTATCACTGCCTAAGGAGTTGTTTCCTATTTTGTAGGTTTGCATTTGATTTTTTTTCTTCCTCCCGTAGCTTCCCAGGATCCCGGGGAAGTTCACCTAGAGTACAGGTTCTCAACCTTTTTCTTTCTGAGCCCCCCCCTCATGCCGTACAAACTCCATGGCCCAACTGTGCCACAACAACTGTTTTTCTGCATATAACAGGCAAGACCCATGTTAGGAGGTAGCAAGCAGGGCAGTTGCCCTGGGCCCTATGCCACAGGAGGCCCTGTGAAACTAAGTTGCTCATACTTTGGCTTCAGCCCTGAATGGTGGGGCATGGAACCCCAGGCTTCAGTCCCAAGCTATCTGGATTCAGCTTTCTGCCTTGGGCCACAACAAATCTAATGCAGGCCCTGCTTGGTGGACCCCCTGAAACCTGCTTGTGGGCCCTGGACCTCTGGTTGAGAACCACTGACCTAGAGCACCATTTCCTAGGAAGGTGAAACAGATAGTCTTCTCCATGACTGGCCACTGCAGAGCAGGTTGGTGAGCCATGGCCCTGCCTTCTCCTTGACCCTCCCTACACCTTTTGAGATGACTTGTTCCTCATGGGGCATTAGCAAGGAGCAGTCCCTTCATTCAGTAAGGTGCAGGGCTACATTTGTTGTTCATCCCCATGCAGGGGGCAAAAGAGGGGTAGAAGGACCCACAGGCTACTGGCCAAGAACCTAGTTAAGATTTCATCTTTGATACAAAGTAATATAAAACCAGCTTGTTTTATTATTAAAATAAATAACAAGCTCATCTTTAAATCAGTCTTCCTTTAATTATATGCAACAGTAGCAATATTTAAAAGATATTTTAGGATTTGGGTGTGCTCATAATTGCTACTTCACCCACAGGATTCATAGATGATAAGCTCAACATTTCCAGAAGTTGATACCTGCATGCACAAGCATTTGCAAAACAGGTTATTACATGAGCAAATAGATATTTATGTTTGCAATTGCCTGTTTTTTTCCCATATCCGAATGAAGGCTGTATGTGCGAAATGGGAGTGCACACTAATTTTGTTGGCATCATTTGGGAACCACATTTTGAAATCTTTATCCTGAAAGTCCAATAGCTGCTACATGAGGTGAAACTATTACCCAAATATAGCAGGATAAAAATATTCCATTTTAGTAGTACATGAAAGATTCACAAACCACAAAGATTCACAAAAAAACAACAACAAAAAAAAAACCAAAAAAAACCCCCTCTACCTATATTCCAGGAGTGAGCATAATCTAAAAGAAAGTAGAAATGAGTCAATTAAGCATGGTGGTGAAAGAACAGGTTAAGGACTATTTAGAAAAGCTGGACATGCACAAGTCCATGGGTCCGGATCTAATGCATCTAAGGATGCTCGGGGAGTTGGTTGACATGATTACAGAGCCATTGGCCATTATCTTTGAAAATTTGCGGTGATCGGGGGAGGTCCCAGATGATTGGAAAAAGGTAAATATAGTGCCCATCTTTTAAAAAGGGAAGAAGGAGAATCCAGGGAACTAAAGACTGGTCAGCCACACCTCAGTCCCTGGAAAAATCATGGAGCAGGTCCTCAAGGAATCCATACTGAAGTACTTGGAGGAGAGGAAGGTGATCAGGAACAGTCAATATGGATTCACCGAGGGCAAGTAATTCCCGACCAACCTGATTGCCTTCTATGATGAGGTAACTGGCTCTGTGGATATGGGGAAAGTGGTGGACATGATATACCTTGACTTTAGCAAAGCTTTTGGTGCAGTCTTCCACAGTATTCTTGCCAGCAAGTTAAAAAAGTATGGGCTGGATAACTGGACTATAAGGTGAATAGAAAGCTGGCTAGATTGTCAGGCTCAATGGTTAGTGATCAAAGGCTCAATGTCTAGTTGGCAGGCGGCATCAAGCGGAGTGCCCCAGGGATCAATCCTGGGGACAGTTTTGTTCAAAGTCTTCATTAATGATCAGGATGATGGGATGGATTGTACCCTCAGCAAGATGGATGACACTAGCTGGGGGGAGAGGTAGATATGCTGGAGGGTAGAGATAGGGTCCAGAGTGACCTAGACAAATAGAAGGATTGAGCCAAAAGAAATCTGATGAGGTTCAACAAGGACAAGTGCAGAGCCAACACTTAGGACAGCAGAATCCCATGCACTCATACAGGCTGGGGACCGACTGGCTAAGCGGCAATACTGCAGAAAAAGACCTCGGAATTACAGCGGACAAGAAGCTGTATATGAGTCAACAGTGTGCCCTTTTTGCCACGAAGGCTAACGGCATATTGGGCTGCAAAAGTAGGAGCATTGCCAGCAGATTAAATGAAGTGATTATTCCCTTCTATTTGGCACTGGTAAGGCCACATCTGGGGTTTTGCATCCAGTTTTAGGGGGGCCCCCCCCACTACAGAAAGGATGTTGACAAATTGGAGAGAGTCCAGAAGAGGGCAACAAAAATGATTAGAGGGCTGGAGCACATGACTTATGAGGAGAGGCTGAGAGAACTGGGCTTATTTAGTTTGCAGAAGAGAAGAAGGGGTGGGGAGTATCTGATAGCTGGTTTCAGCTACCTGAAAGGGGTTCCAAAGAGGATAGAGCTAGGCTTTTCTCAGTGGTGGCAGATGACAGAACAAGAAGCAATGGTCTCAAGTTGCAGTGGGAGAGGTTTAGGTTGGATATTAGGAAAAAACTGTTTCACTGGGAGGGAGGTGAAGCACTGCAATGGGTTGCCTAGGGAGGTGGTGGAATCTCCATCCTTAGAGGTTTTTAAGGCCCAGCTTGACAAAGCCCTGGCTGGAATCATTTAGTTGGAGTTGATCCTACTTTGAGCAGGGGGTTGGACTAGATGACCTCCTGAAGTCTCTTCCAACCCTAATCTTCTATGATTCTATGATTCTTTTGTTCAATATATAAGCAAGACATTGTTCTTCATCCAGATATATATGGAGGAAATAAGACAATAGAAAGGAAAGCTCAGCAAATACCAGTGTAGCCTTTTTCCCAAGGATATGGTACCCACAGGGCAAAAAAGGACACTAGAGCAGTTACTTTGTATGCCTTTTGGCTCTGGAGCTATCAGTTGGCTGACAGTGTAGACTGGAAAAAGTGGTCTGTGGTCTGTTTTGGACTGAAAAAGCTGAGGTACTGATGTTCTTCATAGGTCATTTCCTCCTTGTCCAGTTACAGTCCCACAGAGTCAGTAGTGGCCCATCTACTAGTATTTGTTCTGCAGCACTAATTGCCCTCCACCAACAGGCTGCTAGACATTGTGACTATAAATGACAGTGACTGTAATAATGATCAGAGGGATAGCTGTGTTAGTCTGGTGAGAATATGTTTCAGGTTGGCAGGTTGTCTGTGGGTGGGGACTGGCCTGCCACCTAAGGCCTGTGAAAGTGTGGGATCATTGTCCAGGATGGGTTGTAGGTCCCTGAAGATGCGTTGGAGAGGTTTTAGCTGGGGAAAAAAAAACTTCAAGACCAGACTTCAAAGAGAAACTGCTGAGCTTCAGTTCATCTGCAAATTTGACACCATCAGCTCAGGATTAAACAAAGACTGTGACTGGCTTACCAATTACAGAACCAGTTTCTCCTCCCTTGGTTTTCACACCTCAACTGCTAGAACAGGGCCTTATCCTCCCTGATTGAACTAACTCATTATCTCTAGCTTGCCCCTGGAAATTTCCACTACATGCATCTGACAAAGTGGGTATTCACCCACGAAAGCTCATGCTCCAAAAAGTCTGTTAGTCTATAAGGTGCCACAGGACTCTTTGCTGTAATAATGATATGGAACAATTTAACTCATATATCAAAAGAGGCAAGTACTTGCTTTTCCCTTACAGTAGTGCACAGTTACTTAGTAAAATTAACACCTGGGTTAAATAAATTCCTCTGGCATATTGGTTGCCTAATAAAAAGCTTATGACTAATCCTACGGCTATCTTGCTGCACAACCATATTGGTTTTGAGAGGCTTTTTTATTTCTGATGGAGATGTGATCACTAGGAAAGGAGCCACCAGGAGTGGGAAAGCCCACATCTCTTAGCACTACTCTGCCCAGTGTGGGCTATAGTTATAACCCGACTTTCTGTTTAAGGATTAATTTACTATTTTCTATGTGTGTGTGTGAGAGAGAGACACAGAGAGAAATCATTAAAATGACAAATATTAACTTATTAGAGTGGTGTTGTATACTTATGTATAAAATTTACCCTTCAAAACTATCAAGCCCAAGAAGTTTTGGTTAAGTTGAGAGAAGCATCCAGATTCTGAGGTGAAGAGGTGACTGTTAGCCAAATGTCTGAACCTCTTGAGGTTCACCCATCACAAATAAACATCCAGTCTTGGGAACAGCATGGAATTTACTTTCCTATTAGAAGTAGCATACATTTCCAGGGACGTCAGTTGCATACTCTTTTACAGCAATTATATTTATTATTAATTATTATTATTATCACACACAACAGTTTTATATTAAGGGACAAATTGTGCCATCTGTCTTTCTTAGATACTTCTACGGTCCCATTAACAAAATACCTGAGCCCCTTCACTGTTTTACCCTCATAGTACCTCTATGAGGTAGGGAAGTGCTGTTATTTCCTTTGTACAGATGAGGAACTGAGGCAAAGAGAGACTAACCTACCCAAGGTCACAAGGCAAGTTGATAATGAAGTGAGGAATACAACTTAAGTCTCTCTTGTACCAGGCTAGATCACTAACCATTGTACCTTCCTTCCTCTCAGCACTTACATAGGTGGGGAGTGTTCCGTGAATCGCCCCACCTCCACCAGAAACACAAAAAAGCCCAGGGAAATTGGAAAACCTGCTTTTGGGATAGCACATGGACCATTCCTTGGGTGCATTGCTGGAGTGGTGTGGAGGTGGCAGGACTGTGTTGCAACTGGCACAGTCTCAAAGGATGGTGAGGCCTCCTATTAGGCTGCATGGGAAGAACTGTGCCTCCTTGGGGTGCAGTCTCTACCCAGATTTCCCATGACTCAGTGTGGCCCCATCTCACTCCTTGCTCAGATCAGTAGCTAAATGCCATAATTTGATCCTAGACCTGTAAATATAATTAAAGTAGCACGGCCTAACACGCATGCTTACAATCCTTTGCAGCTATTTAGCAGAAAATACTTGAATAATCTTAGAAACCTCCACTGCCCCTCCCCACCCCCACAAAAAAACAGAGTAACTTCTCTTGACAATTATCTGTAAATTGTGACTATTATTAGAATTGAATGAATCTTTCAAGGGCTGGAAGGTACCACATCTCCTCCAGCCTGAACTGAATGTGGATTCCAGACCTCCTGTATTGAATGCCTGTGTGTGAATGTGCATTTCTTGATATTTTTAATCAGGGAAAAAGAGATGTAATAAACTTTTTGAGAAGAATGTCAGTCACTGTGCATTGAAATGAAATGTTTCCTCTGAAGATTAAAATGCCTTGTGAGACTCCTCTGCGTGAGCAGTAGCTGATACCCTAAGCTATCCTAAGAAGGATCAGTTAGAGCTTGGCTTATCCAACCTTAGAGCCTGATCCTTCAGTGCTTAAGAAGGCAAAACTCCCCCTGAAGTCAATGAGGTTTGGGCTCTTAATCAGAATTGCCTCACTAATTCTCCCTGCACAGCACTGACTGTGTGACTCTACTGTGATAAAATGATACATAAGGGTCTCTTAATAAAACTCTTAATATGCTTTGACCACTATTAGATCCATAATGGCCTCAGAAGCCCTCACATTGTGCTTTGTTCAACAGCATATTACGGTCAGAGCTAATTCCTCCTCAATGCTGCCTGCTGTATTCCACTCATGTCCTTCTTGCCAACATGTATTCAACCTTTGTTTCACTTCTGCCACTCTTGGCCATGTGTTCCTCTTACAGCTGAGAGTTGGGGTTTCCTTGTGCTTCCCTGCTCTTCTTTCTTTTTCTTTTCCTTCCAGTGTGACTGCGGAGCAAACAAAAATGTGCCACCTTTATTTGATAAGCAAGATGAAGGAATAATAAAAGCATTGCAGTTACCATGAGTTCAAGAGGAGAGGAGTACACACTGCAAGCTACCAGCTACTTAATTCAGATCCCTAAATTGTAATCTAAATAATCATCATCACAACATTGCACTATATAGCAACTTTCCCTGAACTATTGCTAAAGAATGTACAGATGTTAATCAACTAAACCTGGCAATATCTCTCTGTTGTGGTGAAGTATTATCATCCACATCTGACAGCTGGTAAAATGAAACAGAGATGGTGGCCTGATTTTTTTTCAGAAGCACTGCCCTGTGCCCTTGCAGGCAGTCCATGAAAGGACCAATCAGTTATCAGGGGGCAAAACTAAGGATCCCTGAGCTCTGCCCAAGTTCCACCCAAGCACGAGTCTGCAAGAGATGGGGGAGGAAGGGTGTCAGTGCTCCTCCCCCTACCAGTAAGGAAACCGCAAGTGCAACCAAACCCTCCTGGCCACTGGATTAGTGGGGGTTAGAGAGAGGGGTATTGCATTTTGAATGGTGGACAGGGGGGTTGGGCTAGAAAAAGAGGGGTGCTTTGAGAAAGTTAGGATATTCACCTTAGGCTTCTACGATGATGCTGCTGAAAAACTTGCCAATTTTACCTAATTTAAATATCTACAGTTTGCTCACTAGCTTCAGTATTCCCTTGGATCCCTTGTATTTTCTGTAGGAAGTAGCTTGAATGCTGGAAATACTGAGATTAGCTAACTGAAAATATCATTTAGCTATCCCAAGCAATTGGCAAGTTTCAATAGCCACCTTGTAAATGGGTCTTCTGTGCATGTGTCTTGAAGACATATTGAGCCTGACAATTTCTTGAGATGAGTTTTCTTTTTTGCAGAAAAAGGCAAGGCATTAACTTGCCTCTGTGGAACCATAAATCCACACCTTATATAGTTCAAAAAGAAACAAAGCTGTATTTACAGAGAGCAATGTTTTCAAAAGAAGCACGATATCTCTTTTTTACTAACACAAAAAATGTACTTAGAGCTGAAAATAGTGAGACTGGCACCCAAAATTTACTTCTAGGGTGCAAAAATGTGGGGAGACATTTTGTGAGTACAGACTGCATCCCCAATTAGAGATAACGGGTTTCAGTTTAGATGAATTTTTACTTCTTATTGTTACTAGCACAATCTCACCCACCACCCTCTCCGCTATCCCTCCACCATATGTATGTGTATAGGTATCTTTCAGCAGGAGGAACTGGCATAGGGAAAGGTCCACAGAAGTGGACATGTGTGTAAATGCAAAAATCCAAACTACATTTCCTTTCTCTTCTGTGGTGCAAAATACTGCCCAGTTGAAGCTAATGGGAAACAATTGGGCTAACTCAAAGCCAACATCATCAGGCATCTAAATATAAGCGGGTAGCAGTGTTTATCCTGGTTGGTATCCAGCTCCATGTCCTTGTAATCTGGATATGTTCTTTGCAATATTAATGGAGTTACCCCCAAAAGAAAGATAATAGCACAAGTGGGAACCAAATCATTTATGTACTATGGCCAAAACCCAGACCACGAGGTCCTGAGATATATACTTACTCTGATGTGAGGGAGCTAGACAGTGAGTTGCCTGCAGAAAAGCTCTGTGGAAGTTACTTCACCCTAACTATGCACCTTATGTGCCTCTTACAGAGGGGTTCCAGTCTATGAGCAGGGGGTTGGACTAGATGACCTCCTGAGGTCTCTTCCAACTCTAATAGTCTATGATTCTATGGTTCCCCACATTACCCCTTTCTGCTGCATTGCTCTGCTTCAGAGGGCACCCAGGAAGAGCAGGGCCTTCTATGCTGACCTCCATTATCCATCCCCCCCATGTGTAATAGAACTGCACTAATTCTGCTCTGGGTTGTCTGTATCCATAAAAGAGTGGTCTGAGTTTGCCCCCAAGGGTCACATCATGAAGTCTTTACTTAGTCTTTACTCAGGCAAAATCCCATTTAAATCAATGGGAATTTGTATGAGAAAGGACTAACTTAAAATTAGACCTTGTCAAATAAAGGGGAAAAAAGATGAATGAATACTTTTACAAATTAAAGTGCAAATTGTGGTTTGGTCTGTTATGATTCATGGGGTCATATTACTCATTATTTGTGATTCTCTGATTGACTGCCAAATTGGAAGGTTTATGCACCTCAAAATTCATGTTGGAAGTTCATGATCTGTGTTAATTTCCTTTTTTCAAAAAGTTTCAGTCGTCCAATCAGGAAACAGAAACAAAGCCATGTGTCTACAGCCACCTATCACACAAGACAAATATCAACCACCAAATAGTCAAGGCCAACAATTCACAGACAGTTCATAGGATAAAAATTATTCACTGAGGCCAAGATTTCCAAAAATGAAAACCTAACATTGGGCTCGTAAAGCCATATTTAGGCACTTGCCTGATTTTCAAAAGTGCTGAGCACCTAGCAGCCCCCACTGGCTTTTAAGAGAATCCAATTACCCTCCCACGCCATACTAGTAACAGATAGGAAGCAGTGATGGTGATGATATGTCAGAACTGAGAGGTGGGGGTTTGGGAGCGATAGATACACTTCACACTCATAAAGCTCTGTTGCTCATGCTTTGTGCTGATTAAGTGAATTTCACACTACAGAATCTAATCTACTTTAGGTCAGATTAGGAAGCCTCACTGTAAAATTTTAGACTTCGTTAACATAACCCCATCAAACATGGTATTTTCCAAGTTGTGCATTTGTACAAACTGATATCTTAAGAAATCACAAAGAGAGCTCAAAACATGATTACTGTCTTCTGGGGGGAGGAGAAGAAAAATGTATACAGCATTAAGGGAAAGAAAAGCTGGCATTAAGAAGATGGGATTTAATAGGTTAAGAAGTCACAGAACTTTGACAAAGCATAACTTTACTAATACAAATAAGAACTCTGAGCTACATTTGAATTCACATCACACCACACCTGGTAAGAATTAGTCTAGCACAGCATCATCAATCATAGTATGGCTGTCAGTTTTGACATCCTTTAAGTCTATGTTGTGCGCTTAATGACTACATTACAGAAAATGTAAACAGACACCAAACATACAGGTATGCCTTATTTTTTTTCCCGAGCTAGAAATTTGTTTTAAAAAAAATTGACCAAACAATGTTTCTTACATCTAAAAGGAACAACTTACAAAAAATATTTTGAAATAACCAGAGAAAAGTTTCTAAAGAAAAGGAATAAAAGGAACAAAAATACAAAATTTGGGACCTTTAGATGCAAACTGGAAATTCTGTCTAAATATAAAGAGAATGAGTGCAGAATACCATATTATCTGGAATTGTGTGTGTATGCATATATATACAGAAGAATATATAGTATAGTATTATGATAAAATGATCATGTTTTACTAATAAGGATTCAGGAGTCACTGGTGAGCCCATTACAAGCCCCATATCAACAATTCATAAGGGAAAAATGCTTGAATTCAAGACCTAATTGAAATGCTCCAAGTTCAAACCAAAATCTTCCAAATTACATTTTTATTATTAGCAGATTTCTTGAATTACACCACTTCCAAGAAGGCTCTCAGCTCTGCTTATTCACGTCTATAACTAGTACACAAGTATTACAAATGTAGGGCCCTGTAATGTTTCTCTTGAAATCAGTGGCTAAAACTCCCACTGACTTCTGTGACAGCAGGATTAGACCCATCAGAAAGTCTTTCATGGATCTGCTTAATTTGAAATTTTAGCAAGTGCTTATTTTTTTGCTCAATAGAAGTTTGTTTGGAAGAAAAAAATGCATGCAAAAGAATGGGTCAAAATCCAGATGTAAGAATGAATAGCAAGGATAGATTGAGATAGGACAGGAGTTTTGAAAACTGAAAAGTAATGCCACCTCCCTACTGAGATTGAATCATGTTTTTCTCTTGTGTGCATGTAATGTTTGTATAATTTTTAAAAGTATAAACCCCTATTTTTATTCTGAAAATTAGTTTGACTAAGTTTCCAAAGTAAAAGAAACAGCAATATGACAAGATTTCCTTAGGGTTTATTTATTTATTCATTTTCCTCACCTCCATGACCCTAAAGAACTCATAAATAGAAATCACCTTGCAAAATTAATATATTGCTTTATTCTTTCCATCTAACACACAATATTGTTCAGTTATCCTAGGTGAAACCTGTGTAATTAAAAGGTCAAAATAACAGTTTAATGGGTTTTAAAAACAGACAAATTAAAAGGTCTATTTACACTCAAATAAAAGTTGATGGAAATGTATACTATTGAAACTATTACCATACTTCAGAAAATCATCATGCATAAGAAAATATTTTCAAACTTGCTGTTAATAGGCACAGAATGCCCAAACCTGTTCCCATTGAAGTCAGAAACAGAATTAGATCCAGGAATATCTTCAAATATTTCAGTTTTCAGTTCAGATATTTGTCTTTAGAAGCAATGAGGGTTCAAAGCGTTTTAGTGAGGAGTAGTTCTTTTTGGAATTCTGATTTATTCTCTGCAGAACAAAGCAATCACAGACACACACTTCCCCTAAATGTCCCTTATTGGGGAAGAGAGTTTTAATTACCAAAATATTTCTGCAAAAAAGAAATAAAAGCAAAGGAGTTCTAAACTTCTGTTATCACAGGATAGAATATCCTTTTTATTTAAGATATTTTTATAAACATATGTGTGTGTGAGTATGTGGGTCTCTGATAAAATATTGTAATGTGAACTGTAATTTCTGTATAAAGCTGCTTTTATAAATCTTAGGACAGACCCTACAGTCCTTGCTCAAGCAAACTTTAACTGAAAATCAGTGAGAGTTTTATTTGGCTCTGTGCTGCAATACTATAGTTTTAGAGAGTGACAAAAATGTAAGTTATTTTTAAAAATGTAGTCAACTGTGTTTTCAAATGGGCTTATTTTGAATGACTCCTTGTTTTCAGTTCTGAGGATACAGCACTGCATTTTTTCCTTTCATCTGCACCCTCTCAAAAAGATCTCTGCAGGAAACATCCAAACATTCTGAAAGGTTATGTCTAGCTAACAGCTTGGCTCTAAAATAGTTCCATTTTTGGATTGCTTTACCTTTAACAACCCGATTACATTGTGAAATGTACTTCCAGAGTTCCATTGTTTTTTATTTCTAATTCTAATAGCAAAAACTTGCCAGAACCCCTGAGAAGCAAACCTTCACATTTTGATATAAATAACAGAATATATTATGTATTGGACATTGCAGGGAAACTTTACTTGAGGGGGAAAAAATACGAACATTTTGTTTTGTGATCTGTAAGCAAACTACTTTAACCACTGCACTGCTCTTTGAAAGGCTGCTGACAATTACTTCTTTTTAAACCAAAGTTTTAACCGTGTGTTTCTGAAACTAGACTATACTTCCTACAATATTAATAAGGAGTTACACTGAATTTAATGAAAATGTACCATGTTCACATGTAATAAATAAGTATCTAATTAAAAGCACAGCGAAGCCAGAAGCACGGATATTGTTTTTATATTAATATCTATTGTATTACTCTAGCATTTAATGTGAGTCTCTTCAGCTGACTGATGCCCAAAGGGGAAACTAACAAATCGCTCAGCTGGTGGCTGACACCGGTCCTGAAGAAAGCTAGTAAGGAACACTTTGCAGTCTTTCAGAGGCTCTGCACCAGCTGTCACCCAGCTATGGGTGCTGAAAAGCTCCTGTCACTTCATCCAAAGGGATTTACTTGGTCAGAAGGAAAATTTAAATACAAAGCATGCAGCTAAGAAGCCAGTGAAAAGGATTATGAGTGCACAAGAGCACATGTGTATAAGACACTAATACATCTTTAGGAAATTTCAGATCCCCAAAGCCAGGATTACTGCCAGAGGCAGGGTGGTATACGTATGCAGGGATCTTTACCATTTGAGTTATTATCTCCTAACTATTCAACTTTATCGATCTTTCATGATGCCATTTTTTAAAACACTCCTCTCACCCTCAATAGAGAACTAAGAAAAGACATTCTTCTTCTATTATTCCTAAGAATCACCTGCATGCAAAATACTCTGTTGCTTTTTTTTACCCTCAGAGGTTTAATTTTTCTTACCATTATGCCATTGTACCAATAATGTCCTACCTAATTGTTTAATGATTAAGGCAAATGAAAGCACAGAGAGTTTCATGTTTACAAACCAAACTGCTGTATGCCTGATAGGAACAAACAGCAGAGGCTTATGACTGGAGCTTTCATCTAATAGGTAGAAGGATCCTGGCTCTGGCCTAGCCACCTTTACAAGCCGGTGCTCAATAAAAATGGTGTAGCATACCTGCCAGCTGAGGAAAGGGCAATGATATGAGGGGGGAAGTGCCTTACTGCATAGAGACGATGGAGGGGAGGCGGGGTTGATTTTGGGATCCAAACTTTTGGTTGATGTTGTTTAAAAGAAAGAAAGAAAGAAAGAAAGAAAGAAAGAAAGAAAGAAAGAAAGAAAGAAAGAAAGACACTGAAACAGAAAAGCAAAGTCTTTAAAAACTTACTTTTTAGCCAGCCTGGCAGTGTAGTCAAATTCAACTCGAAGCGACACCATGCTTGTTGACCTGTGGCAAGTATTGTTAATCTCTGTGAATAAAGTCTTTGATATGGCCTGCTGGAGGCAGGAGAATTGATGATAATGCCAAGTTGTTTAGAAGAAGAATGGGGAGAGACCACAGCACAGGTTGCAGACTACCACTGTTGGGCCCCAGAGGAGGGTCATGCAAGTTGGGACTGCAGTTGGCTTGGGCGTAGCCCTGACTTGGCCTCCAGCACAGTTAGCCAGTGTGACCAATCCATAAGAGACAGGAGTCTAGTGGGTGCAGGACAAGGGAGCTTACCTGGAATCAGCAGAGAGAAGGAGAGGGGTGAGGACACAAAAATGAAATAGAAAAGGTTTAATGTAACACGATTAATCATACACTTTGGAAAAAATTCCCCATGAAGAGGCTTAAAGAACATCATTATGTGTAGTTCAAAGCATGAGATTTAACAAAATAACAGCTCAAACCAGCTGCCTTTAGAGGTCACTAGAACATCACCGCAGTATTTACACATTTTCTATGAAGGATTAGAAGTTAGACTAAAGCCCCATATACACTATATACAGTTCTAGTGGATGCTGTAGACTATTATCTAAATTTCTTCACATAGACTATCATGTATCTGCCCCAGCAAAGCTGATTAGTGAAGCAGCTTGACTCTGACATATCCTTTATGCCAGCCACAAGCTGCCTTGCACAGCCACCTTATTCACTGCGGAGACAGGCCTGAAGCAAGATTGTAACACAACAAATGCAAATGAGATGAGCCTTACACCACTTAAACCGAGAAGGCTATAATATGTTACAGCTTAATGTGCCCACAGAAGTGATTGATGCCCTTTCCATATCTCTAAAGAGCTTCAGTTTTGATGCATTCATTTTAACTAATATTTCTTTTTACTCTTCTTTCTGGATATATTTCTTTTATTCTTCTTTCCTTATATCCTAGACTTGGGGGAAGAAGGAAGAAAAAAAAATACCAACCTCTGCCCCCATACAATTGCTCCTAATTGATTATTTATTTCAAGAACCCGAATTGATGCAAATTAAAATTTGGAAGGATTCTAAATCAGTTCAGACTAGCACTTTTCAAATACTCCCTACAGAAGTTTGCCCCATCCTAAAGCGGTGATTATTAATACTAAATGGAATTGCCTCCTAAAGAAAATGCACTAGCTAAGATCTGCCAAATTATTTGTCACAGTGCAACACCACAGTGCAGTTCAACAGCAATGATTTCAAGTAGTTTGTAATGCTGTCACACCACACTCCCACTACCAATTTGGATAACTAGCACTTAGTCCAAAAATTTGGGGAAAATTTGAGACAAATGGAGTATTCTGCAAAAACATAACCAAATGCTGCCCAAGCCCGACTGCCTATACATTTCCAATCAGTATTCATTTCCTCCCCTTAAAATAAACAGAAAACAGATTTATCTTTTTCCGCTAAAATCAGTCTTTCACTTATCTGTCAGTTGCCTTTTCCCCCAAAATTAGTATTCTAAATTCATTTATCTGTGTAACAAATTATTATTTTTATATATATATTCACATGCCTTGGCATGGGCTTCTCACTCAATACTCGTGTGCGATACCACAGACTTAATGTTGTATTGCTTAGCAGCAATAATTTTTTAAACTTTGTTAATGAATTGAGATGAATGAAAAATGCCTTATTAATTATTGCTTGCCTAGTAGGTTAAGCTTTGGCTCTTCACCTCACTGGCCCAGAGAACCTTGTTTGCCTTTGGCCATGTTGGAGGGGCTCATTAAAACATCTCTTGGGAGCAGCCAGAAATTGTTAGTGAAAAGCAATGGTCAGTGCTTCAGTTAGAACCCAACAGGGAAAGGAATCCCTCATCACCGAGAACTAACAAGGCTGTTTGTATTACACCTGTAACCAAACTGCTCTGAAAATGCCAGGAGACCACTGGGCTGTCTTTGTGATTGGTGAAGTTATCCGAAAATGCTGAATCCAATCCATAATTGATGTGCACATACAATTACAAGCCTCCAGATATCCTTAAAATGTTGCAGTTGCAAGCCTTAAGGAGTGGTAAATCTTAACATGCATGGCATAATATAAGGTGTTTGACATAAAAAGAGAGAACCTGCTTTGCTCTCATGCACTGTCAGTTAAATTTTAATTGAATTTACTGCATTTGTTAACAGATGTAATTATAGAAATCTCATTGAAAAACAATGATATATGGACGGGGTTGGGTATCTTTTAGACATTTTGTGAATTAATGTGTATGATTAAATAGAGAAGATACCTATGCCATTGCTTTGCCCAAGATGAGTAAAATTTAGCATTACATATAATATGACCTGGGATATTTAACCACATGTGTCCTAGGCTTTCAGTCAGTGCAAGGTGGGTAATTTGTCTCTCTCTAAGCTTGCTATTGCATTAAATTGCTTATAACAAACATCTGTGTAACATTAGCAGTGATTGGCTGCAAATATTTCTGCCTCCGTCTGAGGAAAGATGAGCCAAATTAGAAGAACAGTTAATCTATCTATCTATCTAAAGTAAATTTTATCACAATAGTAGATTTACCATAATTAAACTTATTTTGTCTCAAGTCTGAAATTTTCTTTTAGTTTTTATATTTGTCTCCTTCTTGCTCAGCAAATACTTATGAAAATAACTTGACATGCTGCAATATATGCTGCCATAGAGGTAGAATACATGCATGACAATAATCAAATACTTCTGCCAAAGGCAGCTCAGAATGGAAATATCAGAAAGGTAAATTTCTTGTTTTGAACAGGAAACATTCTGACATTGGATCAAAACTGGATCTCCCTGCATGAGCAGACCCCCTGAAGTCAGGATTTGGTCCTTCAACGGAACATGCTTGATGTCTATGAGGGCAGGAGTGAGCTCCATGGTATGAATGAAAATATTGGTGAAAATTATACAGTGAAAATACCACATAAGCAATCTGTTCTGCAATACTTTATGTGGCTATATTGCTCATTCTGCACTCCAAATAGTTCATTAAAACAATGAAAAGAACAGGCTAGAACTACAGAAGATGCCGTGGTGTTTGCTGTGAACATTTAAAGGGACCATTAGGGTTATAGAGCAAGGAGGTAAGAGTCTACGTGTAAACAGGAAAGAAAGTCAGTCTTGCATTCACCTCAACCATGGTGGGCTGAGTCTCTGTGATTTCTACAGAAACCAACGGAAAAGACCAGCTAGAGCAGGGATCTCAAACACATGGCCCGCCAGGCTCCCCGCACCCCCCGAGTTATTTCCTGCGGCTGCCAAGCTCTCCTCACCTGTTACCCCTCCAGCACACTGCATCCCCGCTCCTCTGCCTACCTCCAGGCACTTCCTGCTGACAAATAGCTGTTTGGCAGTGCTTAGCACTTTCCAGGAGGGAGTGGAGAGCTGCACACTCTGGGGAGGAGGCGGAGAAAAGGCAGGGCAGGGGTGGGGATTTGGGGAAGGGATTGGAATAGGGGCAGGGAGTGGGCAGAGTTGGGGTGGGGACTTTGAGGAAGGGGTTGGAATGGGAGTGGGGAAGAGGTGGGGCAGGGGCGTGGTCTCATGGAAGGGGTGGCGTGGGGGAGGGCCGGGGGGTGTCAGTGATGCGGCCCTCCAGCCGATGTACTAGTCCACATGTGGCCCTCATGGTCATTTGAGTTTGGGATCCCTGAGCTAGAGTATCTTGTCCATCTTCTCTAGCTGACTTGCCCTTTCTAACTTTTTTACCATCCCACCAAAAATCTTGCAGCTAAAATGTCATTTTACTCTTGCTATTTCAATAAGGCTTCATTTAGTATCTTCTTTTAATAGTGCCTGGTTAAGCTATAAAATGAATAGGTGGAAAAAAGAAGGAATCAAATGATTCATGAGGAGTCATGTAAGAATGTTAACATGCCCATTGATATTAATTGGAATAAATGCTTTTTTTTTAAATTTATTTTTATTCAGAATTTATTTTTTTTAAAGGCAGTTTCCAGCAGTAGAAAACAAATCTTGTGTGTGGTATTTAAGCAGGTAGTTGATAGTGATGTAATTTTTCTAATCATTGTCACCCTGGAGTTTCATCCTATTATTCTCCTCAATTAGTAGGCATAATGAGGAAACGGTAATGTATCATCATGTTTGTGGCTAGGCATTTGTGTTTTAAATTAGAATGCTCCTAGGTTCTAAGCATATGGACATGGCCCGTGTCATTTCTGCTAGCAATCTGCGGTCATCATCAACGCATTGGAGTTACATTAGTCATGAATTTAGCCCACTGATTTCGGTGCTTGCACCGGTATAAATGATAGGTGGACAAAAGTGGCTTTCACCCACCTTTGCAGTCTTGATTTCCATGGGCTGGTTTATCCCTCAGCATAGTTTAGAGCTCTAAGTTCCACTGCCTGACAGTAGTCTTATATATTTTTAAGGTGGCTGGGACTGCCAAATCACTGATGGTCAGGTACAGATGGAGTAGAACTGGCTATGCTGGCTCTGAGCCACTTGAAGAGCCCCCACTCCAGGGTAATTGTCAGATATCCCATTAGGACAGTTTTCTAGCCCCTTTGTGCTGCTGAGCAAGATCTGTTTGTAAGTTACATCCATTTTGCACGCCCACTAAATGCTAAAATGGTACAAATGATATTAATTTGTCATGTACACTTTTACTCACGTTATGGCCAGCTTAAACAAGCATTTACATCACTGCCAACTTTGGTCCAAAGACTTCCATGGGAGTTGTACCCACTTTCTGCAAGTTGTATTTTGCCTGCATTTGACACTTTTACCTTTTATTTATTCCCAGAAGGTATATAATGCTTGGAACCAAATAGTAATACTTGCATACAATAAGCCTGTTCTTTAACCAAAAGCGAGACTAGCAATATGAGTGTCAGTGACTTTATGCATGACTTTAAGCACAAATATCAATAATTAACAAAGTAGCAATAATTAAACTTCTGTAGCTAGGTTTGGTGACAATTGACAGATGTAAATATATGTTTCACTGTATGTGTATGTATATAATATATGTATGTATTCCCATACCTGTGTATGGACAGGTGTATACCCCCCATGTATCTATACACATTCACACTGCAGTTTAAAATCAAAATAAAACCCAGAACTGATCATTTAAGCTGATAGCAAATGATGCTTACAGTCTGTGGTCCCGGTTCTGAATACAAGCAGGTGAGGAGTGGTGCTAAGTGCTTTTGATGTTGCCAGCTCCCATTTGCCACCCAACTTTTTTCTCCTCCAAAACCTCTTAACAAACTTCAAAGGCCTTCTTGCTTCTTGCCTTAATCCAGTGCACTGAGACCTCTAGTTCAAAGAACTTTCCTTAAACCCTCTTCTTAAACTGCAACCAAAACTTTTTCTTTCCTTTCCACAAAGTAGCAATTACAGCTCTGTTGCGTGGTGATTGGGCTTGGGCCGATCAGCTCCTGCTATTAATTAATCTCACAAAGGGGGCTCATTTCCTGGCATTCAAATTGACAAGAGACTGGAGAACAGAAAGCCCTTTCAAAGCAATTCCAGTTAACTAAGGGAAGAGGTATCAGAAGAAAGAACCCTACAGTATTTGAAGTAGAGGGCACATTTGATACTGCCTACACTTGCTGCTGATTGAATGATTTTGTTAAGGAGAGCTCTTTACTAATCTTTTACCTGAAAAAGATTAACCAAAAGTAAATGCAGCACAAATGTTGCTAAATTGTGATAGAGAAGCTTCACAGGCCAGCCTTTCGATTTCACTTTCCCGAGGCATCTTTTTGAGTATTATACTTACTTTAAACTGAAAGTGTTCGCTTTACTTACACTGAAAAGCTCTTAGAAGAAGAGGAGATGAAGAGAGGCAAGAAAGAAGAATAGCAGACAAGAGATTAAAGCTTTTTATTCAGTATCTCTTTCGTATTCAAATTGTGTTAAGGGCTCTGTGAAAGTTAGAAGCAAGCTTGTTCAGGAGGGCTTCTAAAGTGTGTACATGGATTTCATGGGAATAGAAAAGAAGCCATGGACTGGGTAATGAAAGAAAGATAAGATGTCCTATATAAAACAACTCAAGAGTGGTTCAATTACTTCAGCAAACCATCAAGGCAAGCTTTGAAGATTTGAGAAAACACTGTTAAAACTTAACAAAAACCTCATGTTGCAGGTTTTGTACCAATAAATGTTTGTATATTGTGTGAATTACTTAAGCTATATTTCCTGCATGAACATTGCTTGTGTCCTTGGTTTTTTTGGAAGAGATACATTTGCCATGCCATACTGTTAAGAAAAATAAAGTATTCATGTTTGATCTCTTATTTTTCTGACAGAGAGTGATGCCATCAAAAAAAAATTGCATCATTGTTTAAAAAAATAAGCTTGGGAATTAGATCACCATGAATGCCTGACAGTTTCTTGCGTATTTCTGTTAGTAGTTAAAGTAGTCTTGACAAAGGCCTAAGTCATATAAGAAATAATTAACCAGATTCATCTAGTGAAAGATCTGAACTGAGGGATGTGCCAGCTATAAAAATAAAATGCTGCTGTTTAAAAAATACCTATTTTTAATTGCAGCTATCTCTCTCTGCCAATTCTCTATGCTGGAGACTTGACAAGTAACATCAAATATGGTCCAAGAACAATGCTAACCAACCATGGCCTGCAGCATCCTTCAACCAAAAGTCACCTTTACTCAGGCTTTGCCATCTAATTTGCTGTGTTTCTGTATGGTGCTCTTCAAGCAGAAGTCCTACAACTCTAAATATAAAGCTTTCCTGTTTTCTGCTCTGAGAGATTACAATGGCAATGCTAGAATGATTTAACAACTTTGACAATCTTAAGCCACCCTGGAGTTGTGAGATTTCAAGATGCAGCACCCTATCCCTTCCCCCTTAGTTTTATATATATATATACTGACTGATAGTTCTGTAAGACTCCCTAATTTAAATGCACTTACATCCATTTATGTGCAAATGTCCTCAAACGATTAAGACAAAATTAACTTTACAAGGGTTTTTTTAATGGAAAGGTCAAACAGATGGCAAACTTAGATTCCAATTCAAGTGAAAGACAGCAATATCTTGTTTAATTCCCAGGACAATAAATAACTCTTAAGAAAAGCTTACAAAAGTGTGCCATGAACAAAACTCATTTCATGAAGTTATTGAAAAGAAAGAAGCTAAACTTAATACAAAAAATAAAAAACAAACCCCTGCACTCCTGCCCCTAATCTCCAGGAAAGATTGATAAAGACTTCCAGAACAATGCTAACATTCTAAGATGAGTAACCAAGATTTTCCACAGGGCTGTCTAAAATTTCATAGTCTACTAAAACCTCAGCTCATCAACTTGAGATGTCAAAGAACCATTAAGAATCAGACTTCTAAGGTTGCTCATCTTCCTTACTATTGAGTAGTTCTATTGGCTTGACAGAGAAACCTCATGTGAGTAAAGTAAGCCTGATTCACCCTCTAATGTTGACACCTGTTAACACCAGGTGAACTGAACAGCTTTGACACTCAAACCCTCACTGGTTCATTCTTGAAAATACTTTGTCACAAAAGGACAAGAACAAATTGTAGATAATAGATTTCTATGCTTAAAAAGCTATATCCAAATCATATAAATGATGGAAGAAAGATATCCTATTACAGGAATTGTCAAACTCAGCCTTCAGAGGGGGCCAAATTCTATTTTTAATTATGATTTATGAACCAATTTATGCACTTAGGACTAACACCCAACTTAATACAGAGGAACTCCCATTGAGGGCAATAAGAGGTTTGTACAGAAATCAGGTAGAATAATGCCTTTATGTAATAGTAACTAAACACTCCATTATCATTATTCTATGCTCAGTACCCTCTCGTCATATTCAGCACCATTCAGTGGGAAAATACACTTCCCAGTTGTTATTTCTGCTTTGTTACTATTCCTTCCCCATTCTACTTTCTGTTTCTCTCCTTCATTCTTGTTTGTGTGTCTCCTTTTTTTCCTCTGCATCTTCTTCTGCAATTCTAATCGAAATGAACCAGTTCTTTTTCAGTAGTGGAATTGTCTTTCTACTCCTTTGTGTGATGCTAAGCATCCTTGTATTCACTCCCGACACACTACTGTTGAAATATTTGTATAAAATATACCTTGTGAGGTATCAGTTGAAAACTATTAACTCACTGATCATTAATATTCTTGTGTAATGTATGTATATAATGGGTATTAAGAGTTATGGATATAGTCTAGAATTATGACTAAAGTGTGTATAAACCAACTATGCCAGGGGAGTTGGTAAACAGGTCTCCACTAGGCAAAGGAATGTGTTTTCCCCACCTGGGAGTTACTTCCAAAGTACTTTGCAGGAAAATGAAATTGTATTTGCATACTCCATAAATAGGCCCATCAAGATAACAACGGGTGTAGGCAAACCTCACACCAACAAGAACATATGGCATTTACACCCAGCAGGAGAGTGAAGCTTGGTCTGGGTTTTGCTTTTCAAAGAATACGCTGCAAAAGGTTTACTGGTCTATAAAGATAGGGGAGCGGAACCTCAAGTGATAAGCAATTGAATCAAATGATGATATACAATATTACTGTTTTACAGAGCAAGGTCTCCTCTGAAAGCTAATGACACACGGGTGATTAATATCATTGGGAAATGTGTGTATTAACACTATATAAGGAATTATGGATACTCATTGGTATTAGGCTATACAACCTGCCCAGACAGGAAGGAATGTTACAGCTATCTACTCGTCTCCTATGTAAACTAATCATGGTATAACCAGAAACAATGGAAGCTTCATTTACATAGAAATCAGCAAGGGGATGGGAAGCCCATTGGAAGGGGAAAGCATCATGAGGTCATTCTGCCGCTTGAAACAAAGTCATGCTTGTAGGCTATGAACTTTGAAAAATATGAACAAAGACAGAAGCTATCTTTGGCATCCATCACTAGACAGACAAAAGGGAACAGAGCTCTTCTTGCAAGCTGAGAAAGATAGCTCCTTCAACCAAGGCAGGGGGAGGGGGATTTGAAGTCTCTGGAACTGAATGTAGGTGAAAAAGCTGGTTAGGCAAAGATCTTTCACCTAGAAAGACAAGTAAAGCAGCACCTTGTACTTTTGTGGAAGGTCCTGACTAAGGGAAAATCAGCCATGGCTAGGGAGAAGAATGACTGGTGAGAGAAACCATCTTGAACAAAGCCTGTACCTTGCTGGATTAAGTTTTACACCCTTAGAAGCGTGTTTTCTTTTTCATTGCTTGTAACGCTTTCTAACTTTATTCCTTTTACTTGGCATTACTCAAGCTAAATGCTATTGTTAATAAATTTGTTTTAGTTTTTACTATGAACCACCTCAGCATGGTGGTTAAATGAAAAGGTGTATTTACTCCAGTTAAATTAATAAGCTGTGAGGTGATTTTGTCTCTTCACAGGAGCAACAAACCTTATTGTTTCTCTGAGATGTACAGGAGAGGGCTGGACACATCAAAGCACCCAGTGTGGTGGAAATTGGGAGTGGACCTGTATTGGGGTGATCTTGCTGGTTGTAACCAAAGCTAGTGGAAGCCAGAGTGGGGCAGTGGGTTGTTGACAGGCTGCTGGGGTCAAAGCTGCTAAACCAGGGCTCTCTAGCACACAGTCACTCAAGAAGTGACCCGCATGCTTGTAGGCTGGGTTTGAGCAGCCCAGGTTGGCAGCAACAGCAGCAAAGCATTGTGAGACACCCAGGGTCACAGGGCAAGTGGTGACACAACCTCTCATTGATCTCGACCTAAACTGTGGAGTCCCTCAAGTTCTTGGATTTCAGATACACTATGTGCCAGCTAGTCTTTGCCAGGTTGGACTAGAACAGAGATTTTATCACAAACTTTTTAACAAAGTTAGACTCAACAACGAAACCTCCAACAAACTTGGGAAAGTTGAAGACTTCCCAAATAAATATATACCAATTGATTTGAACGTCATGATAGTATCTGTCACACTCCCTACCTCTGCCACATTAACTGAAAGAATGAGCTAACCTTTCATTTCTTTTACAAAGGCACCTGCCTACCTTCGACCTCTATTGCTTCCCTTTTTCTTCTCTTACTTCTCCTTCACATCCTACTCCCTCCCTTCATGACTGCTTGTCATTCCCATGCTATATCTGTCTAATTTAGACTGTATGCTCCTTGAAGCAGGGATCTCCTCACTTTGTGGGGCTAATCCAGTGTCTATGGAAAGACTCCCATTAATTTGGACTCTGATTAACACCTTGAATGCAATATTTATGCACGGCTATGATGCTATGTAAATACTACATATAATTAACAGTTTGCATGTGCAGACTTGTTTAGGAAATACAGTAATGCAAAAACCCTCCTAAAGGATGTTTTCCAAATCCCACTGAAGTCTTCTTTTTCCACTGACATCAGTAGGAGTTGGATTAGATCTCAACCATAAATGGAGACAGCTTTTATAAAGTTTGAAAACCTATACAAAAGAAATTTCATGGATACTCTTGCTTCAGAAGAGTAGCAAAAATAGTTTCACAGGAACTAAACAAAAGGGCTTTGATTAATAGACCATCAAAGGAAATGTCTCCTGTATTCCTTAAAAGAGCAGTTTCCTTCACTATCAGCTTGATGAAATTGTACAAGGGAACTATTTAACTAGTTGCCATGGTTTTGAACTGGACGTACAGACAAATAGCATTATTAAGACATTATAAAGTCTACCTTTACATCTGGAGAGCACATCAAATCCTCCAGAGATACAGTCTTGTTTATGGTCAGTGAAATTTTTGGAGGAGAGAGGGAAAAGGGTGTATCATAGTATTCAGGTTCATTAGAATAAGCATCAGCCTGGAAGAGCCCTAATTTCTTCGAGACTGCAAAGTAGATTCAATTAAAACCTAAGCCCTTTTTCAATAGTGGCACTAGGATAATAGATTCTATGGCAAGTATCTTGGAGACGGTGGAAACGGCTGCTCGCTTTTTTATGCATAGTTCACTGATTAACATCTGCCTGATTGAACCCTTATAAACTTGGAATGGACTCAAATTTTATTGAGTAGACTTGTTGAAAGGTCTCTGAAACGTATGTATATGAGTCTCCTGGTATGAAAGAAACTGGGACTACTTCACATTCCACTTCTGCTACCTGAGATCTATGAAGGATGACATTAAAAGCCATTCAGAGTAATGCAGTCAAACATATCAATAACCAAAGTTCTGTACTGTGAGCTGCTTAAAACCCCGAAGAAAGTGCTGAACACCCTTAACTTTGATTCAAGATGAGTGATCTCAGCACCTCTCAAGAGACACCTTGCAGCACTGGGGCACAAGAGCAAGCCTTCAATGATCACGGGCTATGAACAGATAAGATATTTATTTATTTTATTAATTATTAAGGACATCAATGATCAAATATTTAATTTGGATGTTGTGAGTTTGTTCCCTGATATGAAAGAATTGTACAATAGATGATGGCATATCTGTATAAAATTTCCAAAAAGAGTAAGGAAAACACTGAGAAATTAGTTTTACAACAATGTATGCCAAGTTCTTCTATTAAAGGTTGCTACCAAGGATCATACTCTACCACCATCCTGAAAACTGGTTCACTAACATCATAAAAAGAGACTCTGATATCCTTAATGAGATTGAGTAGTACCTTACTCATTGATTTCAGCAGGATTAATCACAAATGAAGATGCCATTCCACATAAGCATGAGTAGTCTAGCCAATGCACTCTGTAGAAACATCAGATGCTGCAAAAAATTGTATCATTGTACCATTATATCAAAACATGTATTGAACATTTCTGCCTTATATTTTGCTGAACAAATTCTTGGTTGTAGATCTGCATACAACTGAAGTATTATAAAAACCTCCAGAACGCTGAATATTGTCTAAACTACTATTCCCATTTTGCTGTGTGTCTTGTCTGTGCTTTTGTTCTGCAGTATACAGGTTGATTGGTGTAACTGAGATGTGGTACTCTATAGAGAAGAATACAGGGGACAAGAAAGGATCTGTTATATTTCTCAATGAAAACAAAATCTGAATTGCAAACATATATTCTGCATGATGCAATCCATATTGTATTTTTCAATTGTACAAACTTAATGTGACCCCAACAATCCACCATGAAGACCATAAGGCATTAACACTAAAGTTGTGCAGGATTTACATTGTACCACAACCAGGTGATTCCAACGATACACTAGAGTAGAAACTGCAGTGCATCTAGTCCAGGCAAGGAGAACAGTTCAACACCCAAACTACAGCTCCTCTGAGTCACTGCAGCAGCTTAGACAAATGTAGTTTTAAAGTTAAACTGAGGCGAAACAAAGTATTTTGGTTCAGTTGAACAAACAGGAATATTTTGATTTGAGTCAAACCATCCCAGAATGAACTATGTAATTTCGGTTTTCCATTGTATAAACAACGTTTCTGTAGAAAAAAAAATCAATGGAAAATTCTCAACTGGTTCCAATTATAAAACAATGCTAGTACCTTTATTTAAGCATGTCCTGGCCCCTGAAGTCAGCCCACTGGGAACCCTCCTATTCATTTTCCTCTCCCTATCATGTTTTTGATTAAAATGTATTTTTTTAGTAATACAGATAAATACAATCAGCTTTAACAAAAGCCAGTGCAGGAACCCTATGCTGGTTTGCTGCAGCAGCAGCTCACTTAGACCTACTACATGCTACAAAAGCAACCCTGTGGTATCACAGTTATGAAATATGTTGTGGCCTATTCATATTTTACCTTACCTGGGCGCACAGATATAAACATGTGATTTTCATGTTAAGAAACTGTTTCAACCTTGGGTAGTAATTACACTAGAACATGGCTTCCTACCATATGGGTTTTTTTTTTTTCTGCCAACACAGGCAAAGAAAAATCAAGCTATTGAACTGCTTGAGGCAGAATAGGTTAATGAGGTTTTTTTGTAGGATAAGTGGTTCCTAAAATATAATTTTGAAACTGACTGGGGTAAAGGGTGCAGAGATGACAACCAAGGAGAGGTTGGATGGAGTGAGGGAGGACAGTGTGTGCAGGGGAGGGGAAAGAGACAGGGACAGGTTGGCTAGCAAAGAGGCTAAAACTAGAGAAAGAGGGAGTTTGTCTAGGGGCAGCAGGGATATCGGGTGTGGGGATTTCTGCTCTGGAGGGCCTCACTGAGTAGCAGGATAGAAGGGGGGAAAAGGGAGGGAGATAGCAACAGGCAGGGACATGCTGTTCTAGAGGTGGAGATGGGACATGGGACACAACATGGTTAAGATGGGGAAGGAATGGAGAGTGGGGAAAATACAGAGACTGATTGGCTGGAGGGAGCAATATAGGCAGAAAAAGTTGGCCGACTGGGGAAGAGCACACAGGGAGGGACAGAAGGACTTGGGCAACAAGGGGAGTGGGGAGAGAGACATACAGAGACCTGTAAACTCAGAAACAAAGCAACGCAACTAGCAAACTGAGTGTAAGAGACACTTCCTCAGCTTTGGAACCAGCTTGCATTTGTATGATTTTTTATATTATAGCCCAGTGTATTAACACTAGATCACCACTACAAACCAGTAGAAGCATGAGTTTGAGGGCCATTGAACATTGTGAGGTTTTTGCCAGTGTTTCACAATTACAGAAACACCTGTGCTGAATAAATGTGTGCTGGCCTACTGTGAAAATGCTTCGTGTTCAATGGCCCTTAAAATTTCTCATTTCTCACCTGGGGTGGGGTGGTCTAGATTGTTGTACACTGAAGTTTCATGTGAAAGCAGAGGGTCAGAGGCACTCTGTCAAGGCCTCTGTGAAGGCTTCTGTTTCACTCATCTTGTGAAGATACGTCTCCTTACACAGCAGTGCACCACATCTTTGTCCCTGCACTCATACCTGAAAGGTTTAGAAAGGGTAACATTGTTTTTTATAGCCCCTATTTATTAAAATAATTATAACAGAACGTAGAAAGCAGGTAGACAGTGGTGAAGAAAATGCAAAAATGCAAGGCAGTGTCTTCCTTTCCAGGTATACATCACAATATGCATCTCTGATAAATACTTAGGTTATGGTTTGCAGTTTTAGAGCTATTAAATAAGGCAACAGAGATATTAAATTAGGTGAATATTAACAAATACCTAAAAGACCACACAAGGGAAAGTTCACAAATGCATAACAAACAGAGTGTGCGTACCTGACATTTGGTGGGAAGTTTCTTATAATTGGAGTATAAACACTGATGGATACAATCTGTGAAGAAAAGCTAGAAACAGGTGGAGGGGTGGTCCCTATATTAGAATTATTTACCAGACCACTGAAATAGAATTTGCCAGTGCAGAACATAGGTGTGAAGTTTTTTGGGTAAGAATATGTTTTCACTTTATCCAATGAAGAGAAAACTATTTTAGCAATTGCTACAGACTTTCACGACTGGAAGAGAGTGAAAACAAACATGAAGCAACAATCAAGGATGTATGCCCATGGGAATGGGGTGGGTGGAGGGTTTATCTCATGAAATGTGTGTTGGGTAACTAATAAATCTAAACATGGATCACCATAGGTGGAGGACAACTCTGTGAACCAGACTCCAGAGACTCAATGGTGCATGTAACAATGTAATTGTAACACACACAGGCCCCAGCCTTTTCATTGCACCTTTTAATGTCTTGGAGTCAGCTGTTTTCAGGAACAGCTGCCATTTTGTAAGGCAGTGTTGATGTAGCAAGTTGAGAGGAGATACAAACCATGCTGTCTGGTTGAGTCTTAACTTTCATGTTTTCTTCTTTTGCTGGTTCTCCTCATCTAAAATAATCTATTTTTCTCCATTAGAGAAAGATTATCAAATAAGAATATCAAAATAAGGAAGATTGGTGCTAGAGACTATGATGTTTTAATTAATCGACATACAACTGGTTAATCAAGTACAGCATTAAAAGTGTATGACATTTCTGGAAAGTCAATTTTGGAGAATTAAGACTTTTATGGCTACACCGTCTCCTATGTGGCAAAAATCTACACAAGGAATGGGAATCTCTATGGCTTTATCTTTCAGTTACATTAACGCCTTTACACTGATCTGGCAGTACAGGAGTCTGAACATGGTGAACATGTTACATACACCCATTTTAAAATCTTTTTACACTGCAAAATTTTTGTAAAGGGGCTTTAGTGTAATTAAGAATCAGGCCCTCTGAGTTTCCATCATGCGTTTCTTGCAGAGTGGGTCCCTCCCTTCCCATGAAAGGAGCAGCAGAAGAGATGAGGAGATGTCCTAAGAATGTGGCAAAGTCTCACAGATCTTGAGATGCCTGTGAAAGGCAGGGACTTTTGTGCAAAGACTCAATATCTTTGCACTAATCTCCAAGCCTCACCTCATGGACACATTACTCCCTGAAGGTTGGGTCAGCACTACCTTCCAGGGAGAAATTATTGTGCATGTGACTGAGGAGACTGATGGAAAAAGTAAATACACCTCAACCCTTGGTATGGTCCTCACAGGGTGAAAACCTGACCCTGTTGAAGCAAATGGCAAAATTCCCATTGACTTTGATCTAAATAGAGTTGAGAAGTTGAAATTTCTTAACTTTTCAAAAAATGAGATACTCCAAAAGAACTCAATATGGAAATGTCAAAACATTTTGTTTTGACATTTTCAATCGAAACAAAGATTTCTGACTTTCCCAAAATTGAAAAGTTTTTTTGTTTGTTTGTTTTTGTTTTTTGTTTGTTTTTTGCTGAAATGACATGAATTGTTTCCTTTTGAATTAGTTCAACATTAAACTGCATTCCCTAACTCCAATCAGGTCTAATAATAACTCTTCACAAATATTTAAAGAATAAACTCAATACTGACAAAGGACAAAAATTGTTCAGGGTCGCAAAGAGAGTTATCACTAGAAGTACTGATTTGTAGCTGAGCACAAGAAAATCTGGGCTATTAAAAAACTTTCTAATGGTGTGCTCTATGAGACTACCTTAGAGATGAAATGGCAGAAGGCTCATGGAATGAATAATTTAAAACCAGATTGGACATAACTCTTAAAACTGTATTGCAAGGAACAATTCTGCATTGTCAGTGATTTAAATGATCTGTTCCTTTTGTAGTGTCTTTGATCACCTGTATATAAACAAGTAAAATTAGTGTGCACTGTAGTAAATGATACATGGACTGGGAACCTTCTTGAAGGCAAACCATTTTTCGATTATATTTTCCTGTGGCCCACCACTATGACATAGTCCATTTTAATAGAGTGTTAGAGTATTTAATGTGCAATAATATCTAAAATATGGTGGTCATGTCTAGCCCCTCATGTCAAGGATGTAATTGATGAAAAAATAGATTAAATAACTTTTTAATTACCACTCATTTTCAGTGGAATAATGTACCTAACATAGGAACCTCAAAGTTCAATTTTTGAATATAAATGTAGTTGAATAACTTTCATAACTTTAAAAACTAAAGTGTTTTTGATTATAAAGTCATTGTAATATGTTTTCCTCAAAATTCTATTTACCCATCAAACAAAACTTTATTGATTAAATATAAAAGAGTAAAGAGAAATATATTGGTATGAAATACACACATTTCTAAGTTAGAGCAAAATATATCCTACACAGGAACAGTTACAAAATAGATAAATCAACTTAAAACTCCTATAAGCAATAATTTACATACATTTTATTACTATAGACACAGTTCTTGGGATTAAAATTTTACAGTATCGTAATACCCTTACCGGCTCACCTTAAAGTATTAGTGACATATGAACACTATTAATAATGTATATTGTAAAGTAGTTATTTCCTGAAAGATGTGGCTTTGAACCATAAGTATTGTATTAACCAGGAATTATTCTAAGCAATTGTACAATTTTTACTCTCTTTCCCTGAACAAACAAAAACACACACATACAACACACACATGTCTATTCTCTCCCCACAAAAATCAGTGTTGTTCAACATATAAAATATGGAAATTGTAGTATGATTTATTCCAATCTTGCCACATTTGTAATAAAACAGAATAATCCAGGGAAATATATCTGGTGCTCCTCTGTCATATGACTATCCCAAATATGTGTTTATTGATTATGCCAAAATAGTTATTTTTATATTCATTACTTTAATTTGGATCAAATATTGTAGTGGATATTTTTAAAGTACACCTTTTAAATTAGTGTCATTTCAGAAGAATGCTTTTTAATATTGTTAATATCAGTTAAGTTTACTATCACTGAAACATCACATGGTATTGCAACCTTAATAAAAGAGATTTAATTAAGTTATCAGGCTTTATCAATTGCTGCGTAAATAGAGAAGCTGGGTTTCAGTAGGGTTATGTTTTTTTCATTCTGCTTTTGCAGTTTCTGGCTCGCTGAATCGCATTCATTTCTATGGAACCATCACTGATTTGTCACCTATAGAACTCACAAGATGTTCTGTCCCTCCATATAACACACATGCACAAACAGACCTTTTTAGCTCTTCATGAGTTCAGTTTGACAAAGATACTTACAGCAAAAGTGTCTTTTGCAAACAATTAATATAAAACTACAGTTGCCACCAACATGATGTGATTTTGGGGTATTTATCTAGGTGTTTGTTCATCTAATGAGTCATTTTGTATCCTGGGGAGAGGTAAGAGACATTTAAAGTTATGTACGTGAAGATATTTTGGGACCACTCTGTGTGGAGTGCAGAAAGATGGTGATATGTAGATTCAAAGAAGAGAAAATTCTGAGCAGTGAAGCAACTCATGATGTATGGGAACAGATACTTTAGTAATTTTTAAAGATGGCTAAATATGCAATACCAATCCTTAGCTTTATAGGGACTTTCCTTTGGATTAGCATGTGACCATATAATGTCACACATCTGTAGGAAAAATGATCACGGCTAGATGGTTATAGGCCCTTAAGTGAGTGCACAGGATGGGGATGAAAGGGGAAATCACAAGGAGCCTCCTGTTTTGTGCAGGGGATTTCACAGTTGTCAAAGTCCTTGGAACCCAGGGGAGTGCATTGACTGTAATTTCACTGTGCCGAAATGGAGGAGAGAGGAGTAGGGAGTATGATCCATTCCTCATTGGTTTGCACAGCAATCTGGCCAAAGCTAAGAGAGCAGCCTGCATATTCTTCTTGCACACTGAAAGGATTGTGCCTTCCAGTGTTCCACATGGGCCCTGCACCACCCACTACTCAGGCCACTGGCTAACTGCCACCATTTTCCCCTCTGTTTGTAACAGACCTGCAATTTTGTGTATTGAGATGGAAGAAACTTCCCACAATTTCTAAATAAAACAGATGTGATACTTTCAAACAAGTGAAGATCACCATCTATGGTGTACAGTTATTCCAAGCCTAATGTTCAGGCTTTGCTTCATTACTTTCTGTCCAGTAGAAAACTGGAGTATTTCAGGGGAGAATTTGGTCCTAAGCGTTTGTAGTAAGTGTAGTCGTGTCTCCTCCACAAGCAAAAAGTATCTGCTTATATTTCATTCTAGCTTTTCTTCCTTCCCTTTTCCCTAAAATTTGCTGGAAGAGGTGGTGGGTGATCGGAGAGACAGAGGTTAGTATGAGTTAGGGTTAAATGTTGATTCTTTTCCTACTCAGTGCATATATTATTGTTAATTGGTTGCCAGATCATTCTTGTTTTGTTACGTGTAAATATAGCTAAACTGTACTTGGAAAACTATTAATTTTTTTTAAATTCATTTTGAGTACATGGAGAAAACAAATCTAGTTTACACATTGGGCAGACTGTTAGATTTTGTGCAGCTGAAAACTAGCACAATTAAAACCTAAATAGTGTACATTTTCATAAAGCACAAAAGAGAGGTCAAATATAAGCATTTATTGTTAATTTTCTGTGTATAGCCTGGCCAGTGGAGCACATAGGTCAAAACTAAGCAAGATTAATGCATATTCCTGACTAAATATGATTGGAACTTCCTGCTGGCATTTATACATAGATTTAAATTCATTAAAATATATCCATCTTATATTTGTTTTATATGACTGAATTAATTATATTTGTAAATGTTAACAATCAATGACAGTTCTACACAAATCACCTCATTAAAATACAAGTCCTGTATGTGCATGAACTTCTATTTGTAACTTGTTTTAAGCTAACACCTATATAACTGTTGCCGTTGAAAGGATTAAACTTTTAAATAGTTCGCTCACCAGTGTCCTAGGTATCCTTTTTTACTATTGAGAAAAAAAAAATATTAAGAGACAACAAACTGCATGGAATTTGAATGGCATGTGTCAATAGCAGAAGAATATGGAGAGACAAACTAGTAGTTCTTTCCCTTCACCCCTAAAAAAGAGCAGACTAGGAATGCAGTATAAGGACATCCATGTGGCTTTCAAGGTAGCAGGAGATATCAGAGAAGATTCAGCATTTCACTCTTCTGTTCACTGTTCCATGGTCTTCTTAATGCTGGGAAGTACTAGGATTTTAAGACACGTCTACACTGCATTTGGGAGCGAGCCATCCAACCCGTGTCCACAGACTTACACTAGCAGGACTTGTACTAGTGCTCTAAAAATATCCACATAGATTTTGTAACTAAGCTTAGGGATTGGGGAGCAAGGCCCAAGATTCTGAGTGCCAGCCAGAGCTGCAATATAAAAGCAGCATCTCCACAGCTATTTTTGGAGAGCTACTGTGAGTCTGTGGATCCAGGCTGGAAGGCCCACTCCCAGATGCAGTGTAGTAAGCGGGATTTAGGTAACACATAGGACCTGTGCTGACCCTCAGCAGTGATGAGATTTATATCCCTTGTGCTCCAGATGAATTCCATTTCTCCATTCATATCCCTTTTTTAAATACATTTCTGCCATGAAGTCTTTCACTGATAATCCACTGATATGACAGACAATTTTCCAAAAATCTCCCAAACTCTGCACCATTCTGAGATCAGATCCTGTACTCCTGTTTTACATGTGTGAACTTCATTATTTTTTCTGCTTTATGCTGTAAAACGGTTAGGACAGAGCCTGTGTCTTGCTCTGTGTTTGTCGGCCTATTGCATAGGAATGGTACTCAATACATAGTAATAGTGGCTTTTGGACTTCACTAAGATCTGCTTGGTTAAGGCTCCATGCTTCAGTAAGAATATTATCTTTTATTTACCCAGAATATCTCATCCCAAAGGATATAAAATATCCTTCACTACATACATATAAAAGCAACAGTGAAATGTAGAAGTCACATGGACAACTAGAGCACAAAAAAGGAACAATGGGAAATTATGGTCAGGAACACCTGCTCAAACCTCCACTCTTAAGGAAAGTGCCACAAGAACCATAATATCCAAATGGAGAAGGCATTTTTAATGTCTGATCCAAAGTATATCAATACATTTAATTTTCTGGTGCACAATGCTTCTAGCATGGAATGTTCAAGGGCAGAGTTGACTCTCTGAGTATTTGAACCCTGAGTTCTATGGTGTTCAGTTATTTAAAAATTAATAATTAAATGGTGCATCATCCCCTCCATCAATATAAATAAAGCTGGAATGACACTGTGTAGATAGTAAACTGTACATATGGCTGTTATAAAGAAAACACTGTTATTGTTCATTATCATATTCATATAACTCTGCTTTGAACCTAGATAAGTCCCTGTAGAGTGTACTAGACAATGTGTCTGTTTATATATCTACCTACTAACCAGCCTAATGTTTGCAATGTATTTGCTTGTTTCACTTATAAAATGTTTCATTATAAAGAAATCCTTTTAATCAGTTAATGATTAGAAGAAAAGATAAAACAGGAATTAATCTATGGACACAAAATTTTCAAAGTATCACTATGTTACTGACTTATACAAAAATTTCAAATTTATTTAGGAAACTGACAAATCATTGTTGAATGCACACTCAGTCAAAACATGGATAAACATGCTGAGCTAGATGGAAAGATCAAAACTGATGTGAAAGAATTTGAAACATTCCAATGATCCTATTAATAATGTAAAGATGCAAAGCTGTGAGCATATAACATATATTCTAAACTGTAATGCGAGCATTAATTTATGTGCAATCCTTAAATGTTTAAAAGAATATTTAGTGAGAGATCCTACTCTTTATCTGTTAAACCAAAAAAGAAGAACTGGTGGAATACTAGAAATAAGTACTAGTATTTTATAAATACTAGAGTCATGATCCATTGACAGCTTATCCAAGTCTTTGATATTTAGGAATCTTCAAAACTTCAAAACCAGTCTGCATGATTTGGTTGAATACAACTATTAGAATCTATGTGACCTTTTTTCAAGCTCAAATGCTGAACACCAATACTGGATACTTTGGGAATACTCCATAGGTTGCTATTATCAGTTTATGATAGATTCTCAGATGATGGGCTTGTTTCAGCATAGTTTAAAAATTTAATAGCCAAAATTTTCTGAATTTTGTATTTGGTGGGAAAAAATGCTTATGGTAGCATTGCAAACACACATTCTTCAAGCTGTTTTCTAAGGGTGTGCACTGATGACCACAGAAGTAAAAGTGAGTTTCCCATTTACTTCACTGAGGCTAGGACACAAATACTGTATTATCACCAACTATTAGAGAAACCTAAGAGAGTTTGGAAGCTCTGTCCAAAAAGCTTCTGAAAGGTGATGTTTATTCGCACTACATATCATGGTGGAAATCTCATGTCAGATCCTTTCCACTAAATTATCATTACTTCCTGGTTTCAGCTAGGTCAGAATCTCATGAGAATAGCCTTTCTTGTGGTATTTTCACTTATTATCCTGGGCAAAAGATGGAAGTAAAAACATGTGTACACACAAATTCACAGAGGTTTTTTCTAATCTTTGAAAGGGTTTGGGTTTAGTTTGAAGTGAGGCTGGTTTCTATTTTATCATAATTGGTTAATTAATCCAAATATCCTACATAATTCCACTTGTTAGTACAAATTTCTATTCAGATATCATTATATCACGTAAATCAGATTAGTGAATATTTTTCTTTTAAACCTAACGTATATGTGATCACTGTCACTGGTCCCTAAAACTGCATTGCGGTTTGAGCATAGCTATGTAATGAATTAACCGCATGAAATAAATGACATATGAATTGTTGGTTTGGTCAGAGGAAATGAAGACTTTGTTGCTGATTGACATATAATAAAATATATCCTGTTGTTTTTATAATCGACTCTACTTAGTGAAGCAATTACTACAGTGTCAATATGAAAGTTAGACCTTCCTCTAGGTTCAAATTATTGCATACTCTAATTATCACTTGTATCTCGGCTTACATGTTCAAAGTGCCATGCAAACATTAACCAATTAATTAATCCTCACATCACCATGTAAGGTCATTAAGGAAGCTTTATATTCCCCATTTTTCAGACAAGGAAACTGAGACATTGAAAGGTTAAGGGATTAATTTTCAAAACATTAGAAACCCAGGTCAGCATGCAAAAATATGCTCACAATGCCTCTGCAGTTATACTATTAATAATTTAAATCAGGCACCTTTGCATAAAAATAGTTAGCTAGACGTTTAGTGGATCATGTGAGCATGCAATTACCTGATTCTTGTGCTCAGTCATCCAGGCAAATACAAGAGCAAGATTGTGTCTTGACCTATGTGTTCTCTAAATAAGCTTCATGAATTGCGGGTCACAGTGTGGTGATGGGGAAAGCATCTCCCCGAGGCCAATACTCTACATCCCGTGGATATTGGTGGAGCATGGGCAGGCAGGGGTGAGGAACGGGAGGAATCTTTGCTCAGCTCCTCCAGTCTCCAATGCACCAGCCAACAGAGATGAATAGGAGCAAGTAATCTGTTACTGAGACCTGGAATAAGGGGAGAACCAGGAAATTAAATATTACTTGCAGAGTCACAATTCATTTCTTGGTCTATTCCTGGGTGCTGCTTTTCCACAGGACTTACTGTTATGTAACAATATAGTCCTAAACATGCCCTTATACATGTCTCTGACTTCTGATGTTTTGAAAATCTGACCCTATGTAATTTAATTGAATCCAAAGTTTGTATGCTCCATTTATAAGAACTTGCTACCTGTCATAAAATCTATATAATAAATAATAATAAGATCTCATATTTACAATATAATTTCATGTCAAAGAATCCCAAAGCATTAACTATAGTTAACAAGCTATCATATAAAGTATTATATGTGGGGACGGTTGACTCACTGTAACACAGTGACTGGAGTACAGATAACCATGTAATGCTCTCCTGAGTTTGACTAGCAATGGGACATCATGCAGTTATGATGGTCCACACGAGAGTATTCGTTTCCAGGACTGTGTCCGTAGTTGGTTGTCGATGGTTCTGAACTGGGCCTGGTTCATTTTAACTGTCACTCCTACAGGTGTATACAAATAGAGGTATAGAATGAATCAGGGGTGTACACAGGAATAAAAATTTGAGATTTTTGGAGGGGCATGTTCTGTGCCCCTGCCATGGCCTTGGGACCACAGGAACTCGCTCACCCCAGTCCTGGGGTCACAGGAGTTCTGTAGCCCTGCGAATTATTGGGGGGTGGGGGCACCACCCTGGAATAAACTTATTTTTAGACAAAGCACCAGACAATCTCTAAAGGAAGGTGTATGGAACATTCTTGCACAGCAGGGAATAATCCAACATTAACAGCAGAAATGATTATATGACCTAATTGTTCTTTCCATTGCTAATGTCTCTTTCAGAAAGACAAGATGTTAGAAAGAACTTCTCACCTAGGAAGACTACAGCTTGAAATCTAACTGCAACCATAATTTAATTTACTAATTTACCGCAATCTCCAGTGAAGGAAACAACTTTAAAGTCATAAACAAGCCATGTTCTACTAAGTCTTTGGAAAAGTGTTCTGTCAGAAAAAGGAAGTGAATAAAGTATATTAAACTTTAAGATTATCCTCATAATAATATTTCTAAAAGCTGTATTTTTACTTCTTTCATGTTAATACCGACAAAAAACACTGTGCCACCGCTTCTGTGTGTATCACTTTAAGTTTAAGAAACAGCACTAATTGCAAGACAAAACGCCAGATCAGAAAGCATAAGATTTGTTAAAGAGAAAACATAAATTTCAGTTTTATTGCTTTTTCTGATAGCAAATCTAACAGAAGTCCTGGAGAAAATCTTAAAGCACCTAAATTTTATGTGTGCTCCAATAGCTTTTCTCTTCCCCCAGGGAGAGAATGATACCTCTGTAAGAGATAGTTTGGAGATCCGGAGACTCATTGCTTCCTGAAATATAAATGTCAGGGTTTTTTTGGACTGGGCCAGAAATCATACTCTAGCCATTTTTATATTTGAAGTTTTGAATTCAAGAAAGTTGCAAAACAAAAAAAGGACTCTTTCATAAACTGATTTTTATAAATTGGAAAATATGTGTTTCTTCCCATTTTAAACTGAAGTAGTAAAGGGGGTTACTAACTATCAAAGAATAGTATATATCACTCTCTAATTTATCATTGTGTTTGCCACAGAATAACATTGTTCTGAAAATGTTTCCATCCACAAATATTATTTTCTGCTATACACATAATTAATACTCTATTTGTAAGTGTTCAATATATTAAAAGGTAAACAAATTTTATCACTGTAACTGTTATTCATGGTTAGCGCTGGTTCTGTGAACCAGACCACCAGGACTATTCCAGCCATTCCCATGTATAGAACAAAGACTGAGATGCAAGGAACTGTAATAGGAAGATAGAAAAAACATCTACAAAGAGTAATCTAGTGTGTGGTAAAATAGACTGGAATCAATGTGACCCTGCTTTTTCTGTGCCAGCCTGTACCGGAATAGACATGAGGAGGCAGGGGTGGGTTTATGCCATCCTTTGCACATCTGTTCAGGGCCCAGAATAAATTTGATTTCAATTAAAGTTTTTACTAAAACGTGAGTCTCCTTTTTTCCTAGAGTTTGACTCACAATACAATAGTCTGAAATTATTATTTATTATATGTGCTAGTGCAGGGGTCGGCAACCTTTCAGAAGTGCTGTGCTAAGTCTTCATTTATTTACTCTAATGTAAGGTTTTGCGTGCCGGTAATACATGTTAACATTTTTAGAAGGTCTCTTTCTATAAGTCTATAATATATAATGAAACTACTGTTGTATGTAAAGTAAATAAGTCTTTAAAATTTTTAAGAAGCTTCATTTAAAATTAAATTAAAATGCAGAGCCCCCCGAACCGGTGGCCAGGACCCAGGCAGTGTGAGTGCCACTGAAAATCAGCTCGTGTGCTGCCTTTGGCATGAGTGCCGTAGGTTGCCTACCCCTGTGCTAGTGGGACCTACTAATCCCAGTTGAGATTGTGCTAGGCACTGAACTAATACATGGTAAGAGATGCTTTGTTCCCTGAAGGTGACAAGACAGCAAAAGAGTAGGAGAAAGTCACAGAGCAATTAAGTGACTCACTGAAGGTTGCATAGGAGGTCTGTGGCAGAAGAGATCACAAAGCCCCTTAGTCCAAGTCCAGTATTTTAACCACATGATCACTCTTACTCAATAGAATGGGAACAATTTTTTCCTGTGATGTTTTTCCTGTGCCCTCCCAGCAGGTGAACTACCTTAATAAATAAATAAAATAAAATAAAAGTTGTGTAAAGGAGGATAGAAATAGAGAGAGAAAGAGAGAGAGAGAGAAATCACTGACAGAATCAACAAGGGAAGAATCCAGCAGCAAAGGTTCCTTGGGTTTCCTTCCCCAAAAGCTTTTTGTAAGAGTCTATCCATCCCCATGCAATTTGCTGTTTTTCCATAATATAATGTTTGGGTACAGGGGATGTTGGACTAAGAGGGTGAAATCAATGAATTAATAAATAAGCGTTGTCCTTTCAGTTTCCAAGTGCCTTATTCAGTTCAGCTTCCTTGAGCTATTTCTTTTGATGGGTTAAATAACATTTTTGTTCAAGATAGTTAAAAAGATGAACTTTTTGACATCCTTAAGCCAGAAAGAGGCAGACTAGCTAAGTGTGAATAAGTTCCCCACACAGCCAATGACCTCGGCCCTGACCTAGATGGACCACCCTCTACAGAGCAAAGATATAATTATACTTGTGTGCTATTTCAGTCATGAACTTTTCCTGAGGCTGTCAACAGAGTAGAACAGTATTTATTTTGACATGGTACTTTTGTGATCTTGGCTTCTGTGTAATTGGAAAGGAGAAATAAAAAAAAACCCACCTTATCTTACATCCCAGAATGGGATAGTTTAAATAGAAAAGTAATATAACAGGGATCTGAGGTTTCTTGTTTATCACATTATGTCAGTATTATAGACTCATAGACTCATAGACTCATAGGTCAGAAGGGACCAATCTGATCATCTAGTCTGACCTCCTGCACAAGGCAGGCCACAGAACCCCACCCATCCAATTTTATAACAACCCCTATCCCAGGATAGAGTTATTGAAATCTTCAAAATTGGTTTGAAGACCTCAAGCTGCAGAGAAACCACCAGCAAGTGACCCGTGCCCCATGCTGCAGGGGAAGGCGAAAAACCTCCAGGGCCACTGCCAATTTGCCCTGGAGGAAAATTCCTTCCCGACCCCAAATATGGCGATCAGCTAAACCCTGAGCATGTGGGCAAGACTCACCAGCCAGCACCCAAGAAGGAATTCTCTGCAGTAACTCAGTTCCCATGCCATCCAACAACTCCCCGCAGATCATTGAGCAGACCTATCTGGTGGTAATCCAAGATCAATTGCCCAAATTACAATCCTATCATAACATCCCCTCCATATACTTATCAAGCTTTGTCTTAAAGCCAGGAAAGTCTTCTGCCCCCACTACTTCCCTCGGAAGGCTGTTCCAGAACTTCACTCCCCTAATGGTTAGAAACCTTCGTCTAATTTCAAGTCTAAACTTCCTAATATCCAGTTTATACCCATTCGTCCTCGTGCCTACATTAGTACTAAACTTAAATAATTCCTCTCCCTCCCTAACGTTAACCCCCCTGATATATTTATATAGAGTAAGCATATCCCCCCGCAGCCTTCTTTTGGCCAGGCTAAACAAGCCAAGCTCTTTGAGTCTCCTTTCATAAGGCAGTTTTTCCATTCCTCGGATCATCCTCGTAGCCCGTCTCTGAACCTGTTCCAGTTTGAATTCATCCTTCTTGAACATGGGACACCAGAACTGCACACAGTATTCCAGATGGGGTCTCACCAACGCCTTGTATAACGGTACTAACACCTCCTTATCCTTGCAGGAAATACCCCGCCTGATGCATCCCAAAATCGCATTTGCTTTTTTAACAGCCGTATCACATTGGCGACTCATAGTCATCCTGCTATCAACCAGCACCCCAAGGTCCTTCTCCTCCTCCGTCGCTTCCAACTGATGCTCCCCCAACGTATATCCAAAATTCTTATTATTAATTCCTAAATGCATAACCTTGCACTTTTCACTATTGTATTTCATCCTATTTCTATTACTCCAGTTTATAAGGTGGTTCAGATCTTCCTGAATAGTATCCCTGTCCTTCTCCGTATTAGCAATACCTCCCAGCTTCGTGTCATCCGCAAACTTAATTAGCACATTCCCGCTCTTTGTGCCAAGGTCAGTAATAAAAAGGTTAAATAAGATCGGTCCCAAAACCGATCCTTGAGGGACTCCACTAGTGACCTCCTCCCTGTTCAGCATTGTACAATACTGTACATATGGAAGTTAAAATGGGGATGAAGGTGGATTGCATATGTAGAACAGAAAACATGGTAAATGAAGTAGGTAGAGATGAGAACAAGGCATACAGATTCTGCTCTTTCAAAACATGGAAAACATTGTTGCCCAAATTAAAACTGCCTGGCACTAGGTTGAAGTAATTTAGTAACTTTGGCTCCTACTGCTACCTAAACCTAACAACAAATGTGCTTGCAGCTGTGCCACCTTTGCTGTGACCCTGTCAAACCTTCTGATTTATTTATTCTTTTGAATTTCTAAAATGTAGCTACAGGTGTACATCTTGTGTTTTGAATGCCTGTCCAATGATTAAATAACAAAATAAGCAGAGGACTGGCCATGAATATATTTATCATCTGAACTAAAGGACTAAAAAGGCACAAAGAATAAAACACCTTATTACTCCCTAAAGATATTCCCTCTATGGAGTCACTGTTCAGAAAATTTGCTAGGGCTGTCTGGCAAATCCTACCCACTTTCTATATTTTCTGAATCTGACCTCTTGTGTGGGTTGATACAACATCTTTCACTAAATTCACTTCCAAAAAGAGCTTTAACATTTGATTGTAATTCTAGATTGTCCTTTTAGCCCCATGACTTGACATTTTGTTGTGTGGCTGACAAAATTAACTACTATTTTTGTTTTTACACCATACTTATCTCTACTAGAAGACTCTTCTTGTTGTAACATGCAAAATGATTAGTTTACTGGGATACCTCCCTATGCAAAGATTATAATGACATGTATTTTAACTTGTAACTTTATGCTGTGATTTTAAAATCATTGCTTTGCTTGCTATTCTTTTGTAGCTCTAGCATTATTTGTCCCATTATTTTGAAAGACTGACAACTTTCTGCTGAAAATAATTATTAGTTAATGTTCATACACCATATAAATGCAAACACTTAATCCTGCGGCTTCTTGTACAACTAATGTGTGAGTGTTTTCATTGCTGAGGCACTGCTGAATTTTATGTTTTAAAATGTGATTTTCGTAACACTCATTGGACTTCCACATCGGTTCTTAACGAAGGGGTGGGGGTGGCCCTGGGAACACAGAGGAAGGTTGAGATGAAAAGCTTTATACTATATTCCACTTTGAAACAAATGTCAAAGCAAAATATAACATACTACCTCTCGATTCTGGAGCAAGTCTGAGGTACATCATGGCTCTGGCCAAGGAAATTTTCTCTCTAATGACCAATTCACTTTGTTGCTCCTCACTACCCGTATTCAGGACTGTGACTGGAAAGCCACAGTCTAACCCTTATGAATTCAATTTTTGGTTATGGTTTATGGGCTATGGAATAAATATAGGACTATACCATCCATTTTGATTTGCCCATTGTGTTAATGTCAATGGAAGATTTGAAGACATCAAGGATAGGATAAGGTACCTTATAGTTACTGTTATTATTTATTTGTTCACTCCTTTGTTGTCAGATTCATCATTACTCCCCTTCCTTTTTCTTTTCTCTGTTTCTCCCCCTCTTCCTTATCTTTGTGAGTCTCCTCTTTTCTTCCCTCTACATTTTATCCCCTGTAGCAATTTGCAATCCCACCTCCCCAGCTGGATCACTCCTAATTGCTTCTCTCTTCCCTCCATCCAAATCATCAACAAATAGATTATTAAAGTTCACAGTAAAATGTTGTCAATTGACTTTGGCATTAACACTCCAAGAAGTGCCCACCTCTGGCAGTCATCAGTTCAGACTATGTGCAGACTCAGTAAGACAATGTTGCATGGATTGCATTCAGCTTCCAATTGGAAAATTATCTTTGCAACCCTGAGAGCTAGAAATGTACTTTTCTCTTTGTAAGTTAAAACTGATTTTCTTCAGAATTGGAATACAATATTTGGGTCACTTATGTACATCAAGTGGGCCAGATGTGGCTGCTAAATGGGGTCTTTAACACCCCTTTCTGTTGGTCTACAATTTTTATAAACTCTCTTTTTGTTATCGTTCAGATAGGACTGAGACAAGCACCCTGACTTTTCGAGCTTAGCCAAACTTCACTGAACCTCCAAACCTTTGAAGTATCATCCATTATTAAAGATAAATGAACAAACAAGCAATTTTCACTGGGGCAGGTTTTTACCAGAGAAACTGCTTTTTCTCTTATCAGGGGTAAGGAGGAAGAAACCAAAGACCAAAGGGTAAATTCCACTTGCTGCCACACATATGAGGTAAATCTTTCCAATGTGTTCAGCTGCCTCCAGACTTATAACATAAATAGGGAGGAAAGGGACAGAGGGGGTTCATTTAGACACCTTGAGAGAAAATGTTTGAAAAATACTGCAATACATTTACTAAGAGGCTAAAATTGGTATCTTTGGGTTAGCTGTTCATTTTCTTTCCTATTTTTGGATCTGGAGTGAAAACATATGAGCATATTATTCTGGAGTTATCATTTTTGGAGACAGAATCAGAGGATAAGAGAGTGGGGACTGGGACTGAATGACTGGTAACAACAACAAAAAAATCACAAAATCTAGAGAAAAGGCAGTGTTGGGGGGAGAAAGAGATGGGAAAGAAAATACTCTTGACCTTTCTGTCAGGACTTTAAAAAAGAGGCAGTGAGGCAGGGATATGGAGTAAAACTTGAAAATGCCCTGCATTTTGAGAAGTACTGTTAAAGACCCAGGAGTCTTGGGGTAAAATCTTAGCTCCATTGAAGTAAATGGGAGACAGGATTTCACTCTCCAGTGCCACAGGCTGGAACCATGGTTTTCAATAGCATTTCTATTAGGTATAGTGACTTTTCAGAACTTTCTTTTTTTAGGCACTGCCTTCTACTGACGCCAACAATCATCCTGCTCCTAAGAAGCCTCCTTCAATTTAAAATCAGTAATATAAAACAAAAGGCAGGGCAGATAACTGCTGACACAATGAAAATAGAGCTCTGCTTGGTTCAGGAGTGTGGGGTTGGCACCAGGGAGCCAGTTTTGGCTTCTTGATTCTGATGGCCAGTCAGAGCCCTGCTGCTAACTAGAGCTGCCATTAGGCACCCAGGGGAGGATTAGTGTACTGTAGCAAAGCTCTGCCACACTGTCATTCCCAACAGACTCCCTACACCAAGAGCTGCAGAGACCAGCAATGGCCCAGATTCATCAGCAGGGAGTTCTCCAAAGAAGGGAAATTCTTTCCTGGTGAGATAGATAATATACCCTTTACAGCGTCTGAGCATCACAAAAGGGGCTTTCATTAGGCTTCAAATTTGGGCCCACTCAGACTAGACTCACGGTGCTAAGCTGTAATTATGGTAGCAGTATAGCAGTAGGGGAATATACTGTAATAATTAAACTATAATAAATCATAATATACTGTAAATTCATAAACTACCTGGGGCAGAAGCTGTAGTAGGCAACGTGTCAGTAAGGGCAATAGCAAATCTTTCTTGGTTTCACTAATTCTGCTTTTTTAACAAAAAGATGGTTGATTACTGGAAGCAGAACTATCACCACTCTCAGCATTAGCACATGAGCTGTCTCTTTGCCTTAATAGTCTGCAGCACAGGCAACTGTGGAAAGAAACAGAAATTATCGCCTAAACTCAATGATGTTGATAGCTGCTATTTACCTAATTTGTGCATCAATCGTAATGAGTCTGAGCTCCACTCAGTCCCTGTCACACTTTTGGTAGTGCAGGCAAAGAATTGGCAGAGTTGGATTTTTGAAGCCAAACCAAAGATGATGAGGCAATTGCTACATTTCTCATTCATTTCTATGTTTGTTTATATGATCTTAACTTGAACTGACTTACAGCTTGTTCATCCACAACTACAGACTTTCTAGCTCCTTATCATGCTAGGACACCTTATGATGATAAGAACATTAACTGTTAATAGGACAATAAGTTAGAAGTGGTCAAAGCAAATGTCTTAGCTTAGCCTGAAATAGGGAAAAGGCTAGGGAGATTGTAATGCTAGAGGAAAATGAGTTTCACAAAACTGACATAGGTCTTGTATACTCTAGCCTTTTTCAGCAAATCTCCCATTATTGCAATGCCACTGGTTCTGCTCCACCAGTGATGGGAGCGCTAGTGTAGACAGGATTATCACCCAGCCTGGAGTTAGACGACATGATGTCTACAATAGCACTGAAAAATAATTACTCCACTTTTCTTAGTAGCGAATATTACTCAGTCATTTGAAAATTTTCTCATCAAGTATCAGGATTTTGGGCCAGATCTGAAACCTTTTGAATGCAATGGGACTAGCTGAGTGAGTAAGGGCTCAGGGTCAGACCCTAAGTCCGCAAATAATATCAAATTTCCCATTTTTAAAATAAAGACTTCTTTCTGAAAGCTGGCTGGCTGCTATGTTGTTGATCTGTGCGTGCCTTGATTTACTAAACCCAGATTTGTTGTCTTTAGGCTGCCAAGTGGCAGGCCCATCTTTGGTCACTTGGAATTAGAAAAGGTTCAGATATGAAGCATTGAAAATCTGGGTTCATAATGAAAATGCTAACTCAGCACTACTTACAACAATAATACCAGTGGTGTTGTAACCAGAAACATATGTAAGAAGGGAGGAAAAAACCCTTGTTTGCTGAT